>NC_044020.1:8750000-10000000 GCF_900496995.4 Aquila chrysaetos chrysaetos
CACTGAAAGGTGTTTTAAGAAACACATGGACTTCAGATATTAAAAACCCTTACTGTGTGAGAATAAATTCCTTCATATACTTTTATACCACAAAAGCTAATTCTCGACATCTGACCACTTTCCCCACCCGCCAAAAAAAACCCCACAAAAGAAAAAGAGAAACTGCCTCTCCTCTGTAGAAGAGGAGACAGACAGGCTTTGTATTTTTACAGTAATTCCTTTAACATGGAAGGCTTATATTTCACCTAAGGATAAAACTTAAGCATAAAACAAACTAATAGAAAGCAGGAAAGCAAAGCATAAATATGGTTAATGTTCTCTTGGATATATAAAAAACCATCAAACATCATCATGTCAAGCCAAGGTCAAATGCAATGTGGTTTGAGTACTGCAGTTGCGCTGACACTAAAAAGCCCTTTCAAACTAGCTAATCAAAGATCCATTCATGCTGCAGCAGATAATCACTGCCTTTTCTGAATACTCAGACAGACCCACCAGGTGTATCATACCTTATATTTAATGAAGTGTAACTAGCTCATATCTTGACACTGGCAAAAAAAAACAACAGAAAAACCCCACATCTCATGCAAGCTATACATGTTATTTATACTAACACAATCCTGGTCCTTTTTTAACTGTCTGATTCAGTCGCATCTGTGTTGGCATCAAGGAGGAGTATAAAACTCCCATATGGTTTCTTTAGAAATCCCCATGTGCCAGAGCAGCATTTCATAGTAAAGACTTGTCTACCCCGTCCCTTACCTCTGCTGCAGTGAGACTTACCATCATCTAGAAGGTACTCTTCTAAATAGTTACACTACTTAAGTTGAAATTATTCAAAATTCATTATTATTATTTATGTTTCCGATACAATCTTTACAAATAATACAGGGATTAAACTTTTATTTTAACTAGAGAAAAGAGAGTATCACTACAAGAACAGTCCTAGTCTGTCTAGAAAAATCTGTTAAGGTGAGAGAAACATTCTGAGGTGTAACAAGAACAATGCTTTGTTCACTAAGAATCTCAGTTGTGTCATAGTAGCTGATGTAGATGCACCAACAGAGAGTGAGCAATATTTACCTCTTTTCAGACAATAGACTGGGAGTGACAAAACTCAAGATATTAGATCACATTTTATATGTTGGCTTCACTTGCAATTTAAAATTTGTTTCAGCACTCAATTGTGAGCACTCACATCACTGGGTCCATCTTTCAAATCTCAAAATGTAAAAACAAAACAATGCCCGAATACTGCTTGTAGAAGGCTATATCCATCTGGCCAGGAATCTGGACATTTCCCCTTCTTTCAAAAGGCAAACCCAATTAAAAATAAAAAAATAATAATATTAATAAAAAAGGAGTCACTCCAAATTTGATGAATTGGGATGAAGTGTTCTGTCAAATATGGAAGCAGCCTTATAAAATGGTATTCACAGATGAACGTTGCTATGGTTGCACTTCTCAAGTACTGACAGTGAAAAAACAAGGGATGCGGACACAGAAACAACATAAATATATCACCGCCCAGACATGGAATAGTTTACACCAAAGATCTTGATGCATAGATACTATTTTCAGATTAGACAGAGAAATAATGAATCAGATATGCCTTCGCAAACGTGCCTATCCTGTGGAGATATATTATAGGCGTGTGGTATCATTAGACTTAAGGAATATTTGTTCACAATTAAGTAATCTTCTTACAGGATTCACACACTCTGGAAAGTCATATACTCCATCAAGCAGGATTTGAGAAATGCTGATATCCTGAAATTCAATTAGACGGTGCATGCATTTCTCAGGATTGAAATGAATATAAAACATTCAGCAAGATGATTGCTGTTCCATTTTGTCAATCCTGTTGCTGAACTATTATTCAATGCAAGGGGCGGGGGGGGGGGGGGGGGGGGTGCCGGGGGAGAGGAATAACTGAACATATGGAGGAGCATTTTGTCTTCGCAGAACTATTCTAAACTAGACTACTATTAAGTAACCTGCTCTATCCCTAATAAGTATCCTGGCAACCAGCTGAGAAGCTGAAAATCTATACTTGAAGTAAAAAAGAAAAAAAAACAACCTCAAGAGAAATAAGTAAATTGGTGCTATGTGGCTGAGGCAGATCTAGAAAACGTAGAAACATCATCTCGTAACATCAGAATCAGAAACACAAATCAAACACACAAAACATCAGAATGTGATGTGACTTCAGGAGGCTGCATCAATCTCTGTCTCAGCCCACAGCTGACTGAAGACAATCACTTCCCTTACCTGGTCCCTGTTGTTGATGTTTGAGTATGGTAACTGCCCAGTCATCAATTCATAAAGAACAATCCCAAATGCATACACATCCGACTGAAAGCTATATGGGTTTTTATCTTGCATCCTAATAACTTCTGGTGCCTGTACCATAAAAGGAAAGAATTAAGTTTTTATTTCACCACATCAGGCTGCACCTCACATACCAGGAACAAAACACAGACTTGTCCAGACTATAGCAGATGCAAAAGGCCCACTCTTGCCTTCAGGTGTTACCGGGTCCTAATGTAGAGTGGATGTTGACATGAATCTCAAAATCCATTGGTTCATTTTAGCTTGGTGATTCTCCTTATTCCTCTACAACAGAACAAAATGACCTTGCCCAGGCCGAGAAGCTATTTTGAAACTAGAATTAAAACAACACTGAAAATAATGCCAACTAACAGAGCCTTCATTTTTTTCTAGGGAGAAAAGGAGAAAGCGGAGTTGCACAGGAGGTTGTAACTATACTTCTTATTAAGACTTAAGCAAGTTGTACAACCTCTTGAGAGTAGCCGTGCTTGAATCCTTAAAACTTAAGTGCATCTTACTTGTGGCTGAGCTAGTTTGGCTGAGCAGGATTTTTTCCGTGGCTTTTCTCATCTTCTCCTCAACCCTGGATTAACCATACCCTTTTTCCATAGCCACCATTTTCTTTTCAGTTTAAACCTCAGAATAAGGGATGAAGACACTAAAGTTTTTTTGCTGACTACTGGAAAACATATGCTTAAGGAAGAACTGAAAAGCATTAATTTAGTACTTCGTATTACTGCTTGTCTTTTGCAGCTTAAGACAGCTTGAATGTGTCAGTGTGCTGGAGGGATAGTCTTAGAAGCTTTGGCCGAAGGCAATTATATTTGTTGAAACAAACACACCACTTCCCCCTTGCTTACCATCCATAGAATAGATCCAGACAACTGTTCAAACTGATGGGATCCGCTCCACCGTGATTTCACTGTAGCTAGACCAAAATCACCTATTTTTACTGTGAGGTCTTCATGAAGAAAAATATCTAAGGGGGAAATGTTAAGGGAAAACAAACAAGCGGTACTGGTCCTGTCCTACAAGAACAATAAACAGCTACAAATTTGCAACATTAGACATAACAGTTTTAACCATCCACCATCAATGAAGAAGTTTTTCATATAATACAGGTTCTAAGCAGCCAGCATGGTGAATTATGGTACTTAAGGGTTACATATGTAATGACTGGGCCAGGGCTGAACAGACCACGGCCCAAGCGGCTTTCTTGAAATGCCAAGTACGAGAAAAGCTGAAAATATTCCATGAGTGAACTGGCATAATCTTTCATTACATGTAGAAACCAAATGACGCAAAAATCTTTGTGATACCACAACAAAACTCACTACGTTATTGCTATCACATCAATAGACATGGTAAGTGTTCCTTACTTCTCTACGAGTGATATTACCCCCTCTCAATGGAATTTTAACTCAGCAAATATTCACACATGAACAGCTTTTCACATCACTAAGTTCATTTCTGGCAGGGAAAAAAAAAAAAAATCAGGAATGCTGTCATGTTCCACAATCACGTCTCTGAGAAAGGATACTATTACTTTTGAGGTCTCTGTGGATGATTGACTTGGCATGCAAATAACTGAAAAGGAACATCATAGATTAGGTGGGTTAAATGGTATTTCACTAATCAACGACTCAAAATTCATTGTAATACTGAAACACAAATTCTGTAGATATTCGAACTACACATATTTATCAGGGTGGCAAAACTTCAGTTACCCGTAACAGTTTCTGCAACAGTCAGATGAAAAAAACAAAAATAAAATAAAGCTTAGATTTTCAGCTGAAACCTGATGCTACTGAAGAATGAAGTAACAATTATGCGCCAACTTCTGCTTTTTGATTGTAACTCAATATTCAGAATAAAAATAAAAGAACTTCAGTAGTTTTTGACATGCCATTCAGTGCTGAAGGTTCTGCCTCCCAGCCTTAAAGGTGACTGTCAAGACACTTTGCGGACTAGTCACAGCTTCAGGTAAGATGATTTTAAATTGTGGGAGCTAAATGTGCTTCCCAGCCTCAGCATGTACTCAAGTGTGCTGACTGCTTTTTAGTATGGGACTGGAAAAAAGATCCCCTGATTGCAGACTGGATAAATAGATTGCAGGGAACACAGTGGAAAGTACTTGCCCCACAGCATAGATATAGCCTAAATTAGGCAACCAGTCTCCCATGGCTCTTTGTTTAGTCAATGAGATTGGCACAAACCTGCTGGAAAAGCCCCAATGTATGTCTTTGCTTTGAAACACACTCATAAAACAGCTCCTGCATCTCCACTACCTACAGAGGGAGCCGGGGGAGATGAGCAGGCTAACAGAAGGCTGAGGCTGGCTGCTGTGAACACCTCCCTACTTCTTGACTGAAAGTGTAATAGAATGCTTAGTAGAAAAATGGCACAATGAACTGCAATCATCATAGTGGTTTTCCAGCTGGAGGGCAATTTCTCTGATCTTACATCAGTGTTCTGATTTTGACACACAGTATTGGGCTAGCTTTGTAAATTCTAACTCACACAATTGCCCTCTATGGGAGTAAGGATTACTTACAGTCCTTAGAACAAAATAGGTATGTTTTCTTCAAATGCTGAAATCTATTATTTAGAGAGCTACAATACTTATAAGAAAAGCAGAAAAAAAATCAATTCTTTTTGCTAACAGGGCTGTCTGCCTTCTGCGTTATCTTACAGGATTCTCTCCTTTTGTTCACAGGGTGTTTCTTTTTAAACTATGTTTTACCTCCTACCATAAGACTATCTGCACTGTGAAGATTGTAAAGCCTGAAACAGAAATCTTTGCTCTCAAGATTTAAAGTTTAACTACACTGTCATTATCTTTATTCTACTAAGACTGTATTTCCTTGATGATTTGTATTTCCCTATGTTCCAAAAAAAGAAAACAAAGTCTATTTTACTAATCAAAATAATAAACACCAAATGCTTTGATCATCAAGGCAGGGCCCTGGGATTGACAAAGTGAGCAGATAGCTGGCCTTATTTGCTGATGTCAGTCAGAGTGTGAAGAGGATAAGTAAACATTGCCCCAATGCTCATTTGTAAACAAGCAATACAATACTTACTCCATGCCTTGTGCAGTCTGTCGTGCAATATCAATTAGTTTGATCATTTCAAATTTGGTCTCAATGATGTGTAGATGGTGATATAAGCTGGACCCCTCACACCATTGTGTAACAATAGCCAACTGGGGTTTTGTTGAATAACCCATGAAAAGCAGGATATTCACATGACGTGTTTTCCTGTTGAACAAAAAAAAAAAAAAAATCAGGAGGAAATCAGGCGGATCAGAAAATCAGGAAAAACCCAGGCAGATCTATCACAATCTAAATAGATATTTCCAAACAGGAGTTGTTGGGTCAATCTCAACTTTTACTAACATAACATGTTAACCTGTTGCTAGATTCAGTTTAATGAATTATTCCAGCAGTTAGCCTTTCTTATCGTAATGACACAGAATAGCTATTCTGGGGTAAGCACTGCTTCCTCTTGCTTTTGTGAACAACCCAGCACAGGACAGCGCAGAAGATGCTGTTAACACTAGGTCCCCATGGGACAGTGATGGTTTGCAGGCAGGTCTGCTTTTGTTTAACCCCAGTCCAGCTACGAGATGTTGCTGCCCATAAGGGGGACATCCAAAATGAAATTCCAGTCTCAGAGGCTTTCAAGGAAGGACAATCTTTTGTTCAGAAGCCATCACCACACCTCCCTGACAAGGCTTCAGTTTTTCTTAGTGCTTTATTTGACAGGAATTTTGTACTCTCTATGGAGCTAGCATACAAGAAAGAATGGAAACAGGTATGAAAACTGTACCTCAGGAAGGTTATGCTATGAACTTGTTCCCAAACAGCACTGGGAGAGACCGGAGCTCACCACAGAGATTTGGCCAGATTAAATCAAACCTATTTCAAAGGTGGAGCAACTCCAGACAGAAAAACTTCACAACGAACAATGCAGAGAGGATTATCTCAGTAGATATCCCAGTAGATTCAAGGCCTGAAAGAATCTACTGATACACTGCAAAATCTGAAGGATTGTCCTCACCCTCCAGGGAAAGTCAATCACGTTCTTATTGTCATCAAATGGACATGAAGAACTAGACACCTCCAAACATAACAATGAGATATTACAAAGATGTGGCACCTCAGAATTCTGAGAGTATTTCCTAGCATTCCCAAGGGCTGAGGAAAAATAAAGGCAATCTTCTTCCAACACAGCTCGGTACTGAAGGCAGTCAAGCTCGCTGTTGATGAAACCTGACAGACCAAGCTTAAAACCTGTGGTAGCTTCTGAAATCTATGCTGCTGCTGAAGATGGCAGAGCTCTTTAGGTTTTCTTATATGAAAAAACTAACGTGGGAGCCTAGAGTGTGAACCCCTTTGTCCTCTCCGCAATGCAGACTAGGACAGTTCTACACTACGTGACTGTGCCTTTTTCAGGCTCAAGGATTTGTCAAGTGACTGCTGAGTGAACAAAAAATAAGTGGTTTCTTGCAAATGCTACCTCAAAGCTAAGAAAGTAATGATGAAGCGTAATGGAAAAGGCACAACTACAGGTAAATCTGGCTTGTCTGGGTCAAAGGATAGGACAACTGACTATTTACTCTAAGTGATGAAATGATCAACAACAGAGAAAGGCTGGACTCCAGCTATGGGACTGCCAGCAGAAATCTGGAATAGGTATGAAATACAAGATTTTTTTATTTCATTAAATACCTGAGCAGGTGTGCAAAAAATATGCAGAGATATCCAAAGTAGCATACCCCAGAAAGCCTCTACTTCCACAACTATGGACTTAGAGTCAGAACTAACATTTCCTGGGGAAAAAGGCTGACCAACCCCTTTTTACTAAGTAGCTTATTGGGGATGGTCCTCCAGCACAGGTGCCCAGCTCAACACATCAGTTTTCCAGAGGCAAAAACCATCTTTCTATTTTGTTTCTTAAAACAGAATTATGCTCGAGACTGCTCAAGATTGTACTTGGATGCTAATGGTCTTCCCCAATAAATATTCTATTCTATCATGTTGATGGATCCTCTTTTAAGAGCTGAACCCAAGACAAATACTTCCTCTGAGAAAGTACAAGCAGTAGACATGAGAAAAGGAATCAAGAAGTGACTTTATGAGAGATACATTTTAAAAAAACCTCAAAGAGAAGTCAATGCTGCTGAACAGAGACTACTAAACAACAGATAATATGGACAGTGCTGTAGCTCAAAACCAACAATTAGTCATGCTCTCCTTCAATCTCAAAATGTGGATAAGAGGAAAGAAAGGTCTACAGTTCACACTTAGGCTTGACTGTGCCCTGGGGGTAGTACAATAGCAAAAACCAGTCCTGTCTTGAGTATTTGGACACACATATATTCACAACATAGGTGCACAGACAAACACATACACGGGAAGGAAGTAGCAGTGGATACAAAGAAATATTTTAAAATGGCAAGTTATATTTTCTGCCCAAAGTATCAACACGGAGGAATAAGACCAATGTGTTCTAATGGCAATCTAAAATTCAATGATTGATGAAGCATAAATCTACACACATTATTTTATGCCATTAAAAATATTCTTACCTGAGCACTCCTACTTCATTTTTGAAAGCCTGTAACTGTTGAGGTGTAGGTGCCGTAACATTCAACATTTTCACTGCCACATCACCTTTAAAATAGCAATTTTTTAGTAAGTGCCATTGATACATATTCCTCTATTGAGAAAATGCTCTACAGAGTGAGCATCAGAAATATTGAGCTACCCTATTTTCTAGCTTTCATGAAATAAACCACTACCATATTAAAATAAGTAAACATTCTGTAAAATGTATAAACACTGTTTTTATTTTACTCTGAGAAATCCCAGCCAAGTCAAAGCTTTCCAAATACACATTTGAAATCCTCATTCATCAAGATGGATACTTCAGCCCTTCTAGTAACTTTCATCTTTACCCTAATAATTACTAAATTCAGAAGAACATGCAAGAGTTGAGTTTCTAAACAGTCTGAAGTTCTAACATTACCTATTTAGCACAGTACTTAATATAAATAATTTTTATGGTCCTTCAATGGACTCTCCCTGGTATGTCCATGTCTCTCTCATACTGAGGAGCCCAGAACTGGACCCAGCACTCCAGGCGTTGCCTCACCAGTGTTGAGGGGGAGGATCAGAAGGCTGAAGATGATCGAGGGCTGGAGCACCTCTCCTATGAAGACAGGCTGAGAGAGTTGGGGTTGTTCAGCCTGGAGAAGAGAAGGCTCCGGGGACACCTTACAGCAGCCTTCCAGTACCTAGAGGGAGCCTACAAGAATGCTGGAAAGGGACTTTTTACAAGGGCATGTAGTGATGGGACAAGGGGTAATGGCTTTAAACTGAAAGAGGGTAGATTTAGATTAGATGTAAGGAAGTTCTTTACTGGGAGGGTGGTGTGGCAGTGGAACAGGTTGCCCCAGGAGGTTGTGGCTGCCCCATCCCTGGCAGTGTTCCAGGCCAGGCTGGATGGGGCTTTGAGCAACCTGGTCTAGTGGAAGGTGTCCCTGCCCACGGCAGGGGGGTTGGAACTAGATGATCTTTAAGGTCCCTTCCAACCCAAACCATTCTATGAGTCTATGACCACCTCCCTAGACCTGCTGGCAATGCTTTGCCTAATGCAGCCCAGGATATCATTAGCCTTCTTTGCAGCATGGGCGCATTGCTGGCTTATGTTCAACTTGGTGCCCACCAGAATCCACAGATGCTTTTCCGCAAAGCTGCTTTCTAGCTGGGTGGCCCCCAGCAGGCAATGTTACTTGCTTAAGAATAACTGTTTGCCAGGACGGTCACATACCATGCCACTTCCCTTTGTAGACTGTTCCAAATGATCCAGATCCTATCCTTTGTCCAACTGTGATCTGTCCATCTGGTATCTCCCAATCATCACTTGAATCCCGTCGACCAAGGGTTTTCTTTATATATATGCATAAACAATAAAAAGGAAGAAAGCAAGTGCATTAGTGGCTGTGAAAACAGCTCCTTTGTTAAAGACTTGGTATCAGCATTTCATATCATTAAAGTCCTAAGAGAACTTTCTTTTTCAGATATTGCATTTGCCTTTTCAAGCCAGCCATGCACAAAATTCAACACAAAGGTATACTAAATTATTTCCTGGCATGAAATATTTGCCACAGGTTTCTGGCAGTATTAAAACCAGTAAATATTAAGAAACTCTTACCAAAAAGAAAGTCTCATTTATTTTTCAGTTCTTACTCAAGTATAATGCTACATTGTGAATTAAAAAAAAATGCAGACATTCATATGTATTGTTACATTTGAGATTCATTAGAGAACTTTCAAAGTTCATGAATCACGATGGGAAAAGTTAAGCTGTTATTAGAAGGGAAACTGGCATTATAATATGAAGCACACCAAGACATTTGGGTGCAATGGAGTAAAAGTGAGTATAGTCAATTATTTAAATGATTCATGTATCAGTCCCAGAGTTTCAATATTCCATTACCTATAGGCTTAAAGTCCTTGATCATTACCATACTCATCTTCAAAATAATTCAGAAGGCTTTGATGAAACAAAAGCGAGAGGAACATGGTTGTGTAGTATTTCTGTACTATGAATATACCATGCTACGAATGAAAATAGCTGATCTTTCCCTTACCATTCTATTTCTGTCTTCTGAGGATGAGGATGATTTCCGTTCCCGTTGGGGTCCTGGTGATTTCTGTAACGCTTTCACATTGGTGAGTGACCCAGGCAAAGAGGCGGGAGGTGTTGCAGACAAACCTGCAGTTGAACCTAAATTTCAGAAACAGTATAATTTTATCTATAAGAAGCCAGCTTACGAGAATGTATTGATATTAGGTACAAGAATTGTGTTTAAGATGCAGTATCTCCAAACATCAATGTAAATGTTAAAAGGGAACAAACATATACTAGGAATATTGTCCTAATATTAGATTAGTGCTCAAGTCTTAGATTTCAGGAAGAGACAAGTCTATAGCAAACATCCCTGTACACCAGATAGTCCCAGTCTCTTGTTCATGAATTATCAGAAGGACAATGTCTCTTTAAATGAGGGCGGGGGGGGGGGGGAAGTATTTTTTAATTCCACCAGTTTCTTTGAGAAGAAAAGTAGTAGCTTTTTAGTTAGCAGTAGCTACCTCTCATATTTCTTGTAACTAACCTTTTAGGGACCCAATAAATAGCTGAAATACTGTACTTTGGAATCAAAATAGACTAAATGCAAAAAATTGAAATGTTTTCTAGTTGAGTCTCCAAGTGCCACCTGAAAACCATTTGGCTGTTTTAAAGCTATCTGTTAGCAGAGAGCTCTCATTTAAAAGTAAATATTAGACTGTAGAAAGGATTAAAAAAGAACAAGTACTTTAGTCAGCTATTTGAAGCATATTCTATTAAATACAGAAAGAACCACAAATCTGTAGCCTATATGTTATCTAAACAAATCTACGCAGGAAAATGTCACTATCAGAGCTGTGTTTCAGAGCCTCAATGGCTCTTTACAAATAGAGCACTTCAACTAGACACTGGTTTTTAAAATACACCATAATTATTCATAACAAGGTTACGCTGACCCTCCCAATGCAAAGGACATAAAATAGGGTCAACTGTTAATTAAATTCACACTGCTCTGTTAAACAATGTATGTCATTGTACAAGACCTCCAACATTCCAACGCTTTCCCTCACATCAGTGCTCTGCGATGTGGTAGACGACAATACTCCTCCTCATATTCCTTTAGAAGCCTGCTTCTAAACAAAAAAGCATCTCCTAATGCCAACTTGAGTTAAAAAATTGACTTTGTGACTTTTAATACTGTTGCTCAAGTTCAGTCACTCAGTGCGTGCTAATTTATCAGATTCTATATATATGCATCACTGTCTGTCCTCACTGAACTAAAATCCATACATTTAGAAGTGGAAGGGACAAAATAATGACATACCAACACATCAAAAAAAGGGACGCAGCATCCATAAACCTTGTCCCACATGCCAAAGCAACAATAATGATGCATATTGGGCATCCTAACTACACTTACAAGCAGCTGGAAGCCAGCAACCTGAAGGACGGACTTTTGTTCATATTCCTGTTACGGTCACTGTACTGTCATATATTTATTATGTCATTGGTCTGAAATCATACATATATGGAATTAAATGTATGATGATCCCAGAACACGAGCAATTTTCCAAAAGTTTACTGGGTTACAGACTTTCTCTGGAATAGCAAAGCTCTACTTGAATGCGTTTTCTTTAGAGGTAACTAAAGTCTTCTACTTAAATTTTAATACCATGATACAGAAACACTAGCACAATATTCACTCCTCACCAAAAATGCTTACAGCGCATGGTAAAACATTATAGTTAATCTGTTCATAATAATACCAGATGGCCTGTTTTCCAAGTTATTAGAGCAGAATACTTCAGATAATGTTGGACTTAAGTCATTAGCTTGGACTCTGAAGCTGTACGTAACGTATTCCATTCTGTAGCCAGTTTTCTTGTTGGGAACACCTGTCTTCTTACAAAGACTTCTGGAAGAACTTTACAAGTTCATAAGGTGGACTGCTCTTGATATATTCTGAAACAAAAGTCTTTGAAACAGCCAAAATGGTAGCATTGGAAAACCACACTACATGCATTGGACTACCCATTTCTACATGTATAGGTATAGGCACAAATATTTACATTTCATGCTGTGACTCAATAGTTGGTTTCTCCAGTGTGTGAAATCCCACAGAGTTTTTGGGGGATTTTGTGCAATACAACAGATCCATTGACAGCTTTAGGCCTAAATTACCCCCCGAGTCAATGACATGAAAATGGAAGAGTCTTATTTTACACGGTACAGGACACAAACAAATACCGTTTCACTGAAGATTTACTAACTAAATAAAAACTACATGGTCTAAAACCATCTAGAGCCCCAATGTGGCATCAATAACACATTCTCAAAATAAAGTATTTGTTGAAAGTTGACATGACACATTACTTGAAAAACTTGAGACCTAACAAGATATCAATGGAAATGTTTGTAATTCAAATTTGATTTCCTAGATTACTTTTCAAAACAAAGAATACTAAATATAGAAAACTGTTAAAGCACTGAACTGACTTAAACTGAACAGTCAAGGAAATTCTAAGTTAAGGATGTCACTTTGTCTTTAAAATCACTGCAATGCAATCCAACGACCTTTGTTTAGAAAAAATATGTTAAAGTCCACATAAAAACCTCAACTATGAAATTCCTTGCTTTTGAAGATTTAAGTCAGACTTTATTTATAGTCATTTTCAAGCGTGTAAAGGTGAAAGTGAGTATGTGTGAAAAGCACATTCAAAGCATTCCAGCCAGGCCAAGCAAAAAACAGAGGTGTTTTGATAAACTCACACGCTTACATACACACGGTGTGAGGGTGAGGCACAAACAGCATCTGTGGTTTTACTTATTTTGTTTGGGTGAAAACAAGAAAGAAGAGCCCAACTACCTCTGAACACTGGGCCAGGCTCAAAATCAAACACTATTTCACTGGGGACAGAATGAAGGAGGGGACTGGGAGTCCGGGATTGGTATTTCCGAAGACAGCGCATCAGCTGGTTCAAAGGGGCTGTTAGAGAGAAAGAGACGGGCAGGCAGAGACAGAAAGACAGACACATAGAAGAAATGAAAGAAGTCATGGGAAATAACTAGGATGCTTTGACTCCTATTCATAGATTGTTTCTGTACTTTGAAGGAAAAAAAAAGTCAATTACTAATAACACTGTTTCAGGACTGGGAATAGCCAATTGTTTTCAGATGCCAAGCAGACAGTTTATGATCAAAAGTTAAAACCAACATGATAGCACAACATTTAAATGCTGGACAAAATGGGCAAAACTGTGGAGAGCTACACCTACCAACACATACAAAAATAGCTAAAACTGGCAAATTTAAATTAGTAGGCTTGCAGGATTAAAGGAATTTTCTTTGTAAAAAGCATTCTATTGCTGGCATAAGAAAAACAGCTCCATCAAACACAGTGCAGTAGGTAGGTACCATCCTACCAACTACCAGATTTGGATGGGAGAAACAAAGTCAGTCATAGCCCACAGTACAAAACCTTAGAGATCAGGATAGAGCGCACTAAGGTAATTCAGACTTTACTAATGGCTGAAACAAGTTATAATTAGTAGGAGACGACTGTGTTAATGATCTGGAGTGGAAAAACTGTCATACGCCTGCCCTACTTACTATTTCTTTATTTCTATTATTTCTATATTATTATTTTATTCATAGGAATAAATACAGCACATAAGAAGCCCTCTCAGGACCTTGACAGCCAATGGGAGAAGTGACTTCACAGGCCCATGCATAACATGGGAAGAAAAATAAACCTTCTGGCACTAGTTCTGACTTAACTGTGAATTAGGGCTGCATGTTACTGAAGGAAACATAAAAAGACCTGGCTTTAGTGTAAGGTCCTAACAACCTGGTTCCAAGAGTAGCACAGGCATGCAGTACAGCAAAGCAGCATCTTCAGCAGGGGTAGAGGGGGAGAAGAACCGGAGTATTTCATGCTGCTTTAGGATGCAGCAGTTCGTATGGAAGGTCTATCTACCACGTTGATGGTTTTCAATGAAAACCCCCGTTGTTTCCATGGGTGGAAAGGTAACAACAGGCATAAAAATCTTTGAGAGAGAGTTGGGAAGTTGTAGCGTATCTGTGTGCAGCCATGTGAGTGAATGAGTGCGTGCGTGTGAGAGCAAGAAAGTGATGGCGCAAGATAATTTTAAAACTAAAAAACTAGATACCACTTCAAAACTTTTTCTCCTTCCGTCTCCCCCGCTCCCAGAATGACCGGCAAATGACTCAGACCTTTGTCAGACAAATATTAAGTTCATGGACAAGCAAATGCAAATTCATTTTTTGTTCTAGTCATATTTTCCTTTGTGTCTGTGTTTTGTAGAAGGAAGTAGAACAAAGGGAAGGGACAGAGCAGTTGTTTAATTAAATACAGCACAGTAGATAGTTTAAATGCTACTTACCTCCCTCTCCTCGCAAACCCTGGTCTCTAATCAAGTCCTATAAATAAAAAAAAAAATTGTGTTTAATTTAGGTATTATCATTTACAATCCAGAATCGAGATTGATCAAATTGAGAATCCATAACCTCATATGTTGTCCATGAAATAAAAGTTGTTTCTTACCTTGGCTTACTAATAGCAGCGACTCCAAAGAACAATTTATAACAACTACTAAACTTTTCAAAATTAGTTGCTTTAAAACAGCATCTCTCAGTAGTAAAGTGAAATGCACACCACCCAAAATAGATGCTGACATGAAAATATTGATTTAAACATGCAGTTGGCCAAAACGCATGAAGAAATATTGAACTAATCATTCTAGTTACAGTGTTTGTGGCACAAATTATTTGAACTGTTATATCAGAAGCTAGGACGCCAATTTCCTGTACTGAGGTACATCAGTCAAATGAGTTCTGCTTCATTTTTTCTTGTAACAAATCACCTCATTTGCATAGCCAGGCGCACTCTGTTCTTCTCAGAAAAAGACTAACTGCAAAAGGTTTCCTTCACTTGCAATCCATTGTGAACTGAAAGTATCTTTTACAACATATCCAGACTAAAACCAAACTACACTAAGGATTTTCTAAACAGAAAAAAATTAGAAAATTCTAGCATTCTCCCTCTGTATGTCCATTTTGATCTTTTTTTTTTTTTTTGATTACACAATTATTTTATTCCTTTATACGCCTGCACTGCTGCCGAAAGCACTGGTCCTGCCTCTCAGATGCACCACTGCCATATGCCATATGCAAATGTCTACACAGCCACACTCTTAATACTCAACTAACATTTCACCTTTCGCTCAGCTCACATGCAAAACAGATTTTGTGCCTCAGTGTCCAGGCAGACTTCAAGACTGCTCACCTGACAAATGACTAATTTCTAGAGAGTAGACTTAAGGGTAAAATACAAGCCGTGTAAGTTAGCAACACTAGAAAGAGGTTGTTGTGACCAACATTTTGAAAAGTCCTAGCTGGCCTTATACCTGATATCAACCATTATTATTATTTACGATTCTGCATCCATAAATTTAAAAAACGTGGAAAACAAGTTAAGTGTAGCAGTTTCTGAACACTCCAAAAGAATGCTCAGAACAATATACAATGGGATCTTGAAATCCTAAGGAACGTTCAGTAAATCTGAACTCAGCTTACAGCAATAATTTAATTTTCTTCAATGCCAGGAATATTACTTGAATTACAAATACTAAAAATCCCTGTCTTGCATATAAAGAAATATGCTTAACACATAAAATGGTTTGCAAGAGTGGTTACTGGCTCTCATATCCTTAATGCTGTGGTACAGCTAGCAGCACGAGCCTTGGGACTAACAACAAAAAAAAAGAGCAGTCGTTTGTGGTAGACTGTTTCTTTGAAAATGAAAGGACAGGACTTTCAAAAGGCAGTTTCTGCTTTCGGAGAATGGGTTATTTGCATTCTTACAGCTCTCAATAGCAAAATTGTCTTATGTGGGATCTATGAAGACTCTGACAGACCACCAAGGATTAGCTTAGAAACAAAGCGCTCGTGTACACATGTTAAATTTAACACAGTGATATTCATAAGGGAAACATCAAGTCTACTATTCCTGATCCAAACATTATTAATACTTACATCAATATTGACTGGCTCGATTGTATTGATGTGAACATTGGGAGCTGAAGAGGACCGGTCACGTTGCCCAAATTGATTCCGATGGTCTTCATCTGCTGGTCGGAGGGGCTGTGGGATTGGAATGGATTTTGAAGGAGAAGGACTAGGGAGAATTGGTGGTCTGAGAAACAAAGTCAAGGAAAAAGAGGATTTAGGTCTACAAATGGCTTCAAATACTGCATAGTGGGTGTGGTAAGTCCTTGTCAACTATAATAATACATACGTTAAAAAAACTGATCTAAAGGCCTGCATAAAAACAATTTATAATGAACGATCTCTACTCCCCTATGATCAATTGCAACAACTCTCTGCTGTGCAAACTACCTAATTACATGGCTGTGAAGTGTTCCGAGTTAAAACAAAACAAAAACCTTAACATTACCATACCAAAATAGTAATAATAAATCCTGATCTGAAAAATTCATGTAGCCCAACATGCACTGAAGATAGCAAGATACTCTGCAGTTTCCTCACTTCAGAGTTAATGCAATACACTCCTTAATGGCAACCCATCAAGAACTAAAAATGCTTAACATCTTGCATCAACATTACAGTCAGAAGATGTCACAAAACGAATTGTATTGATAGGATTATTGTTCAATGAAGAAAGACTAAAAATTACATACTAGTCACTCAACATAATTGATTAATATTATGGCCAATATAATATGAATTGTTGATACTAAAAATAAACATATCACCTCTTAACCTTTAAGAAATAACTTTAAATAGTGCAACATTTCAAACGTTATTTACAGTGCTACAGTTAGGCAATGCAATAGATTTGACTTGAAATATAAGCGTTCAGATTATACAGACAAATTTTCTGAAGAAATGCAAATGCTGCCAGTCACAAATGTAGATAGTCTTTAATTTATGGTATCATGAATCATATATTTAAAAGACAGAAAATCTAAACAGTTGCTTTTTCATTTGCAAGAAGGCAGAATGTCACTTCTTCGGCTATCCATTTATTTTGTTAAAATACAATAAATTGGCATTTCTCTCTTACTCAAGTCAAGGTCAGTCACTGTTAAGTCTAATGATTCAATTTAATGGATATAAGGCAAAAGGTCAATGAGAAACATTTGCCACCTTTGTAGAAAAAACCCTTTAAGTTAAAATATACATGATATCTGACAACAAGGTTTTCAGAATTACAGAAAATACAACTCCTAGGAGAGGAGCAGAGTCCTCCAGTTGTGCAATTACTCATGGGTTAGATACCATGCCCACAAAGGCAATGTCCACAGGGAGAAGCCTCAGAAATAAACCATACAGCAGCATATAGCAGCAATAGGTCCTGGTGCTGCCTCCTGTAAGTGAATGCTCCTTGGCCTCTCCAAAGATCTTCAGGGGCAACTGTTATTTTCAACAGGATCTCTTGACATTTCTTCAGAAACCAGTCTGCTTTAAAGATGATTACTCTACCTTTCATTGAAGGGTTTATACAGTTTGGCACTGATCCCAGAACTCAGTGCTATCTGTACCCTAAGTTCCTGTCATCTTTTTCCTTCCTGGCCAACAGTCTCACAATTGAGAAAGGCAAATCAGTGCTTGCAAATTAATTCAACAGTCTAGTAAGTCTTGTAATAAAATACTTAGATTATGTTTGGGAAGTGGGGCAGGGAAAGAATAGATGGGTTGTTTAATACTGCTCAACTTTTCTTTAAAAAGTTACCTATTGTCACATGACAGAATATAAATATTGGGAAGATACTGGGAAGCAATGAACTGAAACTGCCAATAAACAAATCTCTGAAAGAGGGCCTTGGACAGCCCAGCATTTCAGAAGATTCTCAGAATTTCAGAACCATTTTTTAAAATGCAGCCGATGTACATATTCATAAGCTAAAGTTTTCATTCATTGCTAACAAGTGCCTTTGGGTAAAATCTTTTCTATTGTAGATGAGGAAGTTTTGAACTCCTGAACATTTTTGTAAGGAAATCATGCAACTAGAACCTGCATCAGGACATGGGACACTGCACAGATACAAGCGCAGGACTTGGTTGACATTCTAAGGCACTGTATTTCCATGTTAAGGCAAGCATGTCAGATGCTGCACAGAAAGATTTCAGAAGAAAGGCCTAAAAAGTGTCTCAGTCAGGCCAGTACTGTTGGGGTAGCTAACTCCTTCTCAAACTTCCTGACAGCTCTCAGTAATAATGAAATTAAGGGAAATGTGTAACAACAAACATCAGATCATTGCACTAGGAGTGACAGTGAGACAGCATTTGAGCTCTGCCACAGAAAACCAGAAGCAATCAGATTTTCTGTGATCATGAGTAAGCCAAGGGAGAGAAAACCAAACTGCAGAAATATTGTTTCAGTTACATCCTCCTTTGAGTCATAAATGGTCATCTGGTAAGGGAATCTGCAAATACTTCTGTATTTCTGGTCACAGGTCATCATGCCCATCATGTTGCTAGCACAGATAGCATGCTATGTCATACCATGTTTGAAAACAATTTGAAGAGCTTTTTCTACTCATTAAATTCTAACTGGGGGAAGTTCAGATCTTTAGAAAACAATCACAGGCTGAGAAAGAACTCTCTTTTTTGGAGTCTCTAAACTATTATTGGGAGGATCTCTGAGCTTTAGACACCAAAGAATCCAGAGATGGGAATCTCATAAGCAGTTAACTGTGTGCTCCATCTATACAATCAGGATTTCATTAAAAGGTGTCCTTAGGACACTTACAAAATGGTAGGTTATTTTTGCTAAATGGAAATTTTGCTTGAAAAAGGTAACTAGTGAAGAGAAAGACATAAGCGGTTTGCTGGCCAAGGTGGCCTACCGAGATCACAAGCTCAGAAGAGATTACCACCAGCCTCTGCCTGTGTGGCAAAAGCTGTATCTTGATCTGCATCAAGATTGTGATTTACAGAAAACACGTCACCACAAAGAATGCAGCAATCCTCTTAGCTATAAAAGCCTGTTCTTACAGTATTCCTAAATTTTAATTACTCCAGGAGGGTAGAAGGGACACTGGAGCTAAAAGGACCAATCATCATCATTTGGAAAAGGGTGACATTGTCTATTCCAGTTAAGTTACAAAACTAGTTCTGTAGGCTATGCAAACATTGTGCCAGCAAACATATTGTCAAAAAAAAAAAAAAAAAAAAAATCAAGAGGACCAGAACATGACTACTGCAAAGAACTGTTTACTGTGGCATACATGTACAGCAGGCCAGAGCTTAAACGAGCAGCAGTTTAAATATCAGAATCCAAGTTTCTGTTGCTCCTGTGGCCTTTGTGAGCAGTTAACAGCCAACCTGCTAGCTAGCGGAGACCTTCTACAAATAAGAACGTCACTATTCTGACATATTAGAGAGGTTATACCAACTCATCTTGCACACTTTCTTCCAGCCTCTTAGATGAGGTTATTCCTTTAACAATTCTCAGCTTCCCAGGCAACAAGCTGATAAGAGTTGTCAAATCTCGATTTAATATGTTATAACCTTTCCTGCTAGTATGACAGAGCATGCTTTTTCCTTGGACCATGTATTTGGGATATGCACACTCTTCCCTCCCTTTTTATCAAGACAAAATAGAAAAGAGGTTTTGTCAGGAGACAAGAGTAATTGCAGACAGATGTACATTTTTACCCCTTGCCAATCACAGCAAGTGCCAATGTGTCTACAAAATTGGGTCCAGGGGAAAGAGGAAGGTAACCCAGAAGAGTGCCCACACATGCTAAGTTATATATAAACAAACAATTTTATAAAACCTCTGCTGGATCTTAGAACTTGCAATGAGAGCAGTTAGTTTACAAATACAAAAGAAAAATCTAATACAGATTTTCCTCAATTTCCTTTAACTCACCAATGTGATACTTCATACATTTAAGAGCTGGTCTACTCAGGAAAGATTTTTCTTAAGAGTGTTGGTTAGGCTTCAAGATTTTTTGCTTGGATTTTTATTTTGCTGCAGTTCAGCAAATACTTAAACTGAAAATTCACATTCACCTAGCTTCAGTTATAGGGTGTGCCATTTCCCTTTTAAAATGACAGCATCTCTACTGGACTGAGATTTTTCTTCTCCGCCTCCCAGCCTGAACAACTGCATCTCAGTTTAGCCACAGGGCTCAGTGTAGTACACACTATCCACTTGGTAGACTGCACACTCATACCAAAGCCAAACCTATTGCAAACTAATATGCATACCAAGGCTTTTACTGTTTGTTTGTTTACACCAGAGTATGACTGGCTTTGGTTTTTGTTACTGCTGTTAATGAAGAACACAGCGCACTTCCATTTTCAAGCAGTTTCTAAGGACTGCTAAGGATCTGGGATACAATGGTGTTTCTGCTCCACTAGCAAGCAGGTAATCTGTAAATTTTGGAGGCTGAATATGTTCTAATTTAATTATTGTGGTACTCCATAGACATTGCCAGAAAACAAAGTAATTTTTTTCTTTCCCCACCTCTGCAGCCTGGAAATTGTCAATAACCCCAAATCAAATGCTGACTTGAGGAAAAGGATAGCAGTACAAGTTTGTAACTACAAGCTAGAGAAGATCACTCTTACAGCGTCCTGTGAAGTCAGTCTAAAAGCATCATGGGACAGATCTGTAACAGTCATAACTTCATACGGATTAGTGCATTTTTCTGTACCATGATAACTTGTTTTCATCCATGTTGTCTTCTAGGTATAAAACAACTGCCAGGATTATCACAACAGTGTGCATTTATACTGGCCTCTGGGCCCAGATCAAAGCTTAGCAATGCTTTCCTAAAATTTCCGATAGCTTCATATACCAGGGGCTATCAAGAGAACCCCCACAGCTGTCATTACTCATCCAAACCAGGTTGCAGTTCACTAGCATGCTTTTGCAAATAAAGTCTTGGGGACCAAGAGGTTTCCTTCACCTGCTGTACAGACTACAGATGATTTTTCTAAAGATTCTGGTACCAGGCCTTTTCTGCTTAGCAAGAATGCATATCAAACTGGATATCGTAGTAAGTTTGCTAACATTTACATAGAGTGGTCTGGAAAAGGTCTGGTGCCCGAATTTTTAGGGGAAAAGTTCATCATTGTTTTATGCAATGAAACACAAAGGTTTTGACCACTTAAAACATACGGGGATCTAAATGGTGTTGTAGTACTAAATACAATATTGTAAGACTGTGCCTTTGTTTCCTTGGCTTTTCAGAAGCTTTTCTAGAAATTTAAACATCTTCAGCTGAGGCAGAATGATCAGTGAACATTTGGAAGACAGAAAGGAAAGCAGAGGTGTTTAATCACAGGCTGGAGCCTGCTCTAAGACAGGGACTGGTAAGCTTCCAAGAATGGTGCACCAGACAGTCCCCCTTTCTTCCTCAAATTTAGAAGAACAAGCATGTTGGGAAATGTTGCTTTTCAAAGAGCCAAGATGTTGCCAACCTGCTTACTAGCAGTGTTCTGCCCCAAGCAAAGCAGAAACTTTCAGTTTGTATCGAGTCCAACCTGCCTCTGTGCTGCCCAAAGTCTGACCATGCACCCCCTTACCACCCACTCCACAGGTTACTTACCCTGCCATAACATCTGCCTCACGAGTTTGCTGAGTTTTGCCCAACATCACAACATCTGAGAGAACAGATGGAAGTTGAAAAATACAACTTTGGAATATTCTGAATAGCTAATCTCTCCCCTTTTCATATATCTGTAAGATCCAGGGAACTGGGTTCACAGAAATTCTGTGCTCATATTTTACGGGCAAAGATACAGAAGAAACTTTATGATAGTGCAATGAATGAAATGAATACAATGTATTAATATATAGTTTGCGTACTTCAATTTTATTACAAATGGCTATTATTAGGGAGACCTACACTTTAGAAATTCTTCCCAGTTAAGTGCAGATTATAGCTAAAATGACTGCTTTGGCACAACAGGATAGTGCAAACTGAAAAAACCAAATGGGACAAGAGACCTAATGTGGAGGCTGGACACATTTTTATAAGGGGTTCAGAAATGCGCAAGCGGGACAGTATTTGCTCCCTTCTCTTGGGGAAGAACATCTGGAGGGACTGCCTATGGCTTACAGTTGGAAGAATGAAAGGCTACAGGACTGGACTGCTTTAGGATGTTACACATGAGCAAAGTGAAACAAAGTTCTCCAGCATGTTTAGCAGCTTTTGCATCATGTCCAATGGTCTTTTCCTTTATGTCCCTTTCTCTTTCCAACTTCTCCATTTGATCTCTTGAGAACTTCTCAGCATGTCATACACGCCTTTGCTCTTGAGCTTGTCTTGCAACACAAACTCTTCCTTCCTTTGAGCACTTTGCCTGCTGCTGGAATCGCTTCACAAGGCTAAAGATGAAGAAGGATGTTTGCCTTCTCTTTCCTCACGTTTACCAAACAATTAGTAACATCCCTTCCTCGGTGGGCTGTGCCATGCAAGAAGCTAGGAGAACAGAGAAATGAAAGGAACAATTATTAAACTAATAACTCTTAATAAAGCGCTAGTTCCTCATATTTTCAATCCCATTGCCCAACTCTCAAATTTCAATCCCTTAATCTCTTCCCAGACAAGATAACCTCACATGTCAGACCTTTTTTTTTTTATTCCAGCTGAACTGTTGTCCCATATGGTAGCAGTACCCTTTAACAAAACCATGGGTTAAGTATATGTTCTCATAGAAAAGACCTGCTTTTTTTTTTTTTAACTCTAAAAAAATTTGAGATAAATTAATATTTCCACAGTTATGTCTTTAAAAAGCAGAGACGTATTAGTAATGAAAGGCAAAGGGTAACTGGAGAAAGGTATGGACGGTGCTATGTGCTCATAGAATAGCATCTGAGCTGCTTCTGGAAAAGAAATACTACAAACATAGATGCTTGGGGAAAATGCATGACTTTGTAACATGCATACTACTTATGAACACCAGCTGATAATCATAAATGATTTTCAAAACAGAATTTTGAAGGCATGATTTATGCCTTTTTTTTTTTTCTGTTTAATAATGAGGTGTACAGCAAGGCAAAAAAGCAAAAAGTAGAAAGCTAGAAACCTTTTACAGCTCCTGCAACCACAAACATTTACAGATGCGACACTTAGGAAAAGCTTCTTAACCTCAGCTGGCAAGTATATTTAAATGTTAATATTTTTATATATGAAGTTAAAAACCTTAAGGCATTAACCAGCTTTGGTCTCAGTTTTTCCTTTCAGTTTTTACTTCACAAAACTAAGACTGCCTGAAGTAGTGCATGTATCAATTAAGTTAATCCATCCTGTTGTATCTTTCGAAAACTGGTAAGAAAGCGCAAATGTGAGGCAGAGGCAATTGAAAAGTAGGAAAATTTAGCATATACTAGTATTAGGATTGGGGCTATATAGTGCCTTTGGCATCTGCAGGCATTTAACAGTTGCTATGAACAAGTTTCTTCACAGATTAATAGTTCTAGCATGGTTATAATTTCAGCTGTACCATAAGAAAGGCAGAGCCTGCTTAGCTTAGAGAACCTCACCAGCAGCCTTGTCCACAATCTGCTGTACTAACATCCATGGGATATAGAGGCAACATCCACTACCTGGAAGAGGCACTTCAAAATTTACTTGAAACTGCACAAAATAGTACAAATAAGAACATCACCTCTCTTTGTACTTACCAAATGAAGTTCCCTCTGCAGGACTGTCGGTCTGTTTTCCTGGAAGGCATCATATTTGATCTTCCGTAAAATAGTCTTGGCTGTCCAGGGAATATCTCTTCTAGTTAAGAGTCCATAGGTGCCTGTGTAGCTTCCAGATGTGTTTCTGCTTTAGTTTGGGCACAATGCTCACTATTCCAAGAGAGCCTCTCTGTCAAATTCAGCTCATCTCCATGCAGCACACATGTCCTAGGAATGTTTTTCTGAAGGCTTTTGTATTTGGTGTTCTTAACTCTGCATCAGGTTTCTTGACTTTGATACACATCCTTGAGTTACTCTTTCCTGGAGATTTGTTCAACTAACTAGTGCTGGGTGGTGTCAGTGATCTCTTAGCTACTGGGAACATAATCTGAATATGATCACTTATCTCTTCACAGAGACAGGGTCCAGAATCTTTGTTGGTGATACAGGGGATGGAGGCTGTGGTAACTTTTAGAAGTCTAATTTTACAAAACCTGGATCTGCAGCAAACGGATGCTATGAGTATATCCCAACATGTAAATAGGAGGAAGACGGCTGGTCTGGAGGACACTAAAGCAACGTGTATGTGGAAAAGCTACCAAAGCAGTATTAGGAACCTGGAATTGGCATCTGTTCACACCAGTCTTACGGTGGCGTGGCTTATTCTGAAACAGAGGTATGTCACTTCAAGGCAAATAAACTGTAGTTTGAGAACACAAACTAAAAGAATTTGTGAGGATATAGTTTTGGTTTGTATTAATTTTAAGTATAAAATCTTTCCAGTTTAGACCAGGTCTCAGCTACAATGCAGAAGAAATCAGTTTAACAGGTAAGGCCCCAATTCTACAGACACTTATGCACATGTTCAACTTAGGTTACTACTGATTTATATAATTCGTTTTAATGAAAACATTCACTTCTTTGAAGTTAAGCATAGGTGGATATATTTGCACGACAAGCCAGATTACAAAAACGTAGAGAGAGTTGCAAAGCAGTATTTTGAGTGTTTCTAAGCATACAGTACTGAAATGTTATGTTATTAAACAGCAGGAATAAGGTCATACCCAACAGAATCTGAGGGGGGCACTGAGGGGTACGATCCAGATGCTGGGGTGGTCTCTCCTAAGGAGGCCTCCTCCTGTGATATGGGGTGATGTTCAAAGAACTTGGAGACAAACAGCAAACTGTGAGACAAGAACAAAACAAAAACAACCTAACTTGTGCAAAACCCAGAAGCTTCACAATATAACACTCAAAGATTGAAAAAACCCCCACCAACAAACCAAAACCAACCCCTCACTGATCAAATTCTAAATTTTAAATAGACTATGTGAACATAAATCTGCAAGATCTGTTAAAAATATTACTTAACAAAGGATCAAAAGATCATGCCTTAAACATACTTTTGCAGAAAGTAATTTTTTAATCTCTTAGTTGAAATTGCAAACATCTGGTTCCTCAAGAATGCACAACTCATACCTATATGTTGAGTACAAAAACTTATTTTAATGTTTGCACCAATGCAATGCCAAAAACCAAATGCCAAATGGATAGAACTGTTGTCCATAAGCCCTGAGCACAAACTCTAGAGATGCCCAAGGAAACAGTTACAAATACTGACATAAGCAGAAATTAAATTTATTCTTGGGGGAAAAACTAGCATTTAAAGTGATTCCTTACATGAAAGTCTATTTAAAAGACTTAATAGCCTTTGCTGAAACCGATCAAATAGAACACAGAGCCAGTTTACACCAGATCCTTAACCTACTTCAAAGACTTACACAAATAGATCAATAATTAAATTCAAGAGCACGTGACTGTTTGGGACACTCTCTTATGTTTCTTACCCAGGCATCAAACTCACTAATGGATTTACCTTCAATCACTGTAAAACCAACTGCAATTTCACCATATTAAACTAGTGTCTCTTAACATTTTTTTCAGGGTGAAGAGAACAAACCCACATCTAAACCCACATCTAAACATTTAAACAGGGCCCTAGCCATCACATAATAAAGAACCAGTTTTGATTAAGAATAACAACTGTGAACAATGAGAAGTCTGTCTGATACAGTCAAGTGCTCAGCCACCCCATTCATGCTTCAAAGAAAGCATTTCATAGTCCAGCAAAAAAATATGAACTGGTTGTCTGAGTTAGCACAGAAAGAATATGAATTATGCAGTCTCACAAGAACAGTTCAACTCCTGTATTTTTTTCAGGCACCTTCTCCGACTTCCTGAATTACAGATTTAACATAAGAAATCACTGACAGTTGTAAGCTTAATAAAAGGCTCAACTTTAAAACCAGTTGTGATTACTTACTCAAGTTGGTCATAATTAACACACATCAGTGGCACTTCTGTACTACAACGCTGGTGAAATTTGTAGCCACATGTCTGGCACCGGAATCCCTGGAAAAGCAGCTTTCGACAAAAGTCGCAGAATGCTAACGTGAAGAATGTTTTTCGTACCTACATTGTCAAAAATAATCATAATTAGAGTCCTTCTGTAAGCCTAAGATAGCCTATTTGCTTTTATCTCCCTCAAATACACCTACAAGCCTCTTTTTTGATGCTGGAGCTACCTTTTTATATAGCAAGCAGATTTAACATAAAAGATTGTCTCCTTTTTGAAATAGTCTTCATGCTTTAAAATTTTCTTTCAACTATTTATCGGAATGAATGCTTCACTTCACTAGCAGTAGAGAAAAACAGCAACAAAACTCAAGCAAAACAGCGCACTATTATCATGCTAGAGACAAACATTCAGAATTTAATTGGATACAGCCTATAAAAACAAAAGCTGCTGAAAGATTATCTCATCTTCTAATTTTTCCAGGAGCCAAGTGACATTTCTATTCAACACTCACAGGACTGGAAATACTCACATGGCTTTTATATATGGCTTTTCTATATGGTTACATATATAGTTGTAATTTTGACTACTGAAACTCAGAAACATTTAAAATTGCAAAAGCGTGAGCATAAATTATCCCCATATTATGGATGGGGGGGAATGATTTAGTTTCATTTTCAAATTCAGCAATACTTGCCATAAAAACATTCTAGTTGTATCACTACAGGTAATAATCAAAATTTCAGAAGGATATAAAAAAAATGTTAAACCTACTAGACTTTCAGCTAACTAGCCATAGCCAAACCAGCTTAAGTAAAATAGTTTAAATAGCTTGCAAATAGAATTTTGTTTTTTTTATCTAAATAAAAGGTGTTTCTTCTCAATGTGACAAACATTATTTCCAGGATTTGGTATGTAGCTGGAACCATTTAGATGAATTATGTTTAGCAGCTTCCATTTACTTGGTGCCTTATCAGGTCAAAACATATTTGTGCACTAGCATCACTGATGATGTCAGCACCGCTCTGGGAATAGTTAGTTCATTAGTTAATTGCTGCTGCAGAGCCAGCAGGGAGGCCCAGAATACATTTTATAGATACAGCAATACAAAAATAGTAGATTATTATTACAGCTCTGCAATGCAGTGCTGATTTAAACCCACTACATTTATAGATTTTAGAGGGTGTATTCCATCCAGACGTGAAAGTTTTAAGGGTGATCAAGTACTCCAACATCACTTACTTCGATTACTAGTCTATCTAATTCACTTAAGCTATTGTGATTAAAAACTTCTTTGGCAACCCCCACCACATCCCACAGATACAAAATATTATTCGAAGTTGTTAATATGAATTTGAAAGTACAAAGTTGATTGAACCCTACTCAACCAGTACACACAAAAACCAGTACATACAAAATTGTGTGTCGTGAGTGGCACATTCTCCAAGACTTCCACATGCAACTCCTCTCCTGTGAGCCAGGAAATGTCAGTGTCCCAGCCAATTGGCTTCTTCTCTCTAAAGGGTAAATAAGCCTTTCGTTAGCACCAGTGCACAAGCCCTTGCAGGTCTCCTGCTGAAGATGTGAGATCAGGTAGAAAGTTGCACTGTGGGGGTTTGCTACCCAGTCTCTAACTGCAGGAAACTTTAAAGGCAAGACATTAAACTCAGCACATACCAAGGAAAGCACACCTTCCCTGGACAAACTACGTGAACAAAATGCACTTTTTCAATGGGCTCCAGTAGTGACTGATTCCTTGGTTCCAAGGTGACAGGTACCTTTCTGATCAAATGAAGTGCTTGTGAAAGCACCTGTTCTGTAAGAGTTCCAAAGAGATGGCTAATTTTGTGCAGTAAGATAACCTACAAACTTTTTAGGGCTGGAAACTCAATTTTTTTTCCCCACAGGAACCCTATATTCAGTTAAGAATGCACTATAACCAAGTCAAATAAAACCCCAAAAGTTAACAAAACCTATTTAATACTTGTTTGATTAGCATGAGCTTGATTAATGAGTGTTTTGCCAGCAGCCTATACAGCATATTACTCTGTACTATTCCTGTTCTTGAAGTGATTAATTCTTTCTCTAGGAGTTTACCATTCTTTTTAGACATGTCTTCAAGGCGCAAATTGTTTTAGTGCAAAGTATCACATCATTCTGAACTTTGGAAACAACTTCCACAATGTTGGATAGAATTGGCCATACTGGGTAACTCCAAGAAAAGATTCTAAGAGCAAAAACGATCACACACAAACCATACCCATCTTGTATTCTGTAAACAGCACAGCATTCTGGAATAAGACCTCTCATCATCAGAGCCTTCTTTAGGCTGTCTCGGACTGTCACTCCACATCTTGCTGGAACCTAGAGGTCAAACATAAAAGAAATTAATTAAAACAAGTTCCAATTTATCCCCCCCAAACCAATGCAAACATTTTGACCCTCAAGTGCTAAAACCCACTTTTCATGATGCTTTACAGAATGCTAGATAAGAGTTTTTCAAAAATTTTTTTGTACTGTGGAAAATCTTATTGGTGAATAGTATATAAGCAATCTAGCTCAGCTAGAAGAGAGAACAAGCTCTCATTTCTATTAACGTTTGGAATGAAATCTTGTCCCAACTCCAAAAGTGACTTTCCAACTCTTCTCAACTTGAAGAAAGCGGAGACACAGCACACAGATAACTAATAACTATGTACATGTATAAAAAGTTCAGGCCAAGCTGTAAAACTAAGTGGGGCAATGTGCCAAGTGGAAATAAAATGAAAGAACTAACTTGGACTGCACTCAAAAAAACATTATGATAAAATGTAAACATTTTATTTTCTATTTCTAAAATAGAAGATAAGCATGCAAACAAGTAAAATAAAACAATCATCTGAGTCAGGCAGACCATCACCTCTCACTTTAACCTATATTTGCAACTCTACAGACACTTCCTATTTGAAAAACATAGTCCTCTCTTCCATTTCCCTATTTGAAAAGTTTAAGTATCTAACAGGAGGGGAAGAATGGAGAAGCACGCTAAAACTAGCCAAACAAAAACCTGCAAGCTATGCAAAGTAGAGATATTTTCCTTGCCTATACTCTGTTCTAGCTGTATGCATACCTTAAAGGACTAAGTATATCATCACTAGGTATACCTGTGATTTAACAGTGTATAGTGTCAAGCCATAAAAACAGAACAATACATAATCTGGTGATTAAGTGTAGTTAAGGTGTTGAGTATTACCCACTTACTATTTCTAAAACTCAATAGTGAAAATATGTAACACTTCAGGTGGTATACATACCGGGACACCTCCTATAATCACGGACAGCACCTCAAATGTGAATCAAAAGAAAAACCCACAGACTTAACTAACCAAAAAAGTCTGTCTGAACACCTGAGACTCAATTCTAGCTTGCTAGTGGCCTAAGCCAGAGCCCTCGGTCACCAAAAGCAGTCTCTTAATCAGCTTCAGCTGGCTTTGGATCAGAGCCTAGTTTTTGCTCCTTGCACTTAGATTTTCATGGGTATTTAGGGGCCCTATGCCCTACTTAAGGATGACAGTGAAAAGTAGCAGTCTATTTCAAGTGGTTTTGTGAACACCACTTGAGGTTACACTATATATTGCGTTTCTAGAACTCAAACGTGCTCTCTTAGAAGAGACAAATTAAAGGAGTATTTTGCTTCACAATCTTCCATTAACATGGAAGTGCTTCTTATAGGGTATTTGTGCATTTCACCTGGTCAATACACAAACATTTGAAAAAGAATTTCTACTAATTCCTTGGAAAAAATATCCTATAGCATACTGCTTTACAATCTTGATATTCTGCCTTAAGTGACTTTGTTTTACGCATTCCGTTACTTCTTAATGCATCTTTTCATTAATCTAAGTAACTTCTTCCCATCCTAGCAGTTAACATGCTGGCTTTCAATCACTTGTAGGTCATTCCTCCAGCATAAAACAACCCTAATTGCTACTAATGCCTGTCACTGCTATTAAGAGGGAGCCTGGGAGCACCTATTATCATCAATATAGTCAACAACTTTCCACTGTAAAACTCAGCCCTCTGTTGCTTAAGTCGCTACCAAACTCATTGTTCACACTGAAACCAACTGTTCAAAGCGTCGTTCTGTGACCGGTACCCCCTGCTCCTGATCCCGGCAATGTGGTTAGCATAACTAGCACCATTTTAGGAGGCAAGCAGCCATTCTCTGTGACCGAGCAGGTCACATATTCGCTCTCTTTCTCCTCATTATCAGGCCCTGAAGGTCCTGTGAACCAAGCAGACAAACCAAACGGATTTCTTCTTCCCCTCCGTACCGCCCTCAAGGTTCCTGGGTGCCAGGCCGATTACTCCCTCCCTTGCTGGCCTTGAAGGTCCCAGACGCCCGGGGCTACCAGGCGGTGGTGATGGCCCTGCCACAGAACAGGGAAGCGTAACAGCACCCAGAGCACCGTCTATAAAACCGAGCAGTTCCCGGTCCTAAGGGGGAACTTGGAACGGAGCTGCTGCTGGACAGCGAGACCCGGGGCCCGCTGCCGTGGCCAGGGATGCCTCTGCCGTCCTCTGCTTCCTCCGAGGATTGAGGGAGTGACTCGTATTCTTTCATATGAATTTCAAGTCTAGATTACGATTGTTATATCGATACATCAAAGCACGTATTAAAGATTTGACCTGATCTACAGAGGGTCCAGGTGATTAGAAATTGTAAGTTAAGTTGTATTACAAGTTCTGTACTGCGCTACTTATAAATTGTAGAATATTGATCCTGCTTGTAGAAATCCTGTGCCATTCTAATCATAAGTTCTATGCTACACTAATCATAACATCCTGTTAAGAAAATAAAGCTTTAATTGTAACTATGATTTAGTACCATCATCGTTCTGCCAAGGATCCCTAAAAGAACCTGTCTATCCTCTCAGTGCTGGGTCACAAGTCCTCCCTGCCTCCAACATATATGTATTTACAAATACAGAGTAAATATTTTTAAGAATTTGACTAAAATCTCTGAGGATTTCAGACCTGTGCTCCAACCTCCCACACACATCAGGTCCAATCACAAGCCATTTCAATGGAGGCAAGCAAGCGTTCTTTGGCTCAAGGCTATTCTTCCTCTATGTCCAGCTCCCACTGGATTGAGGTAAAGCCCCCCCAGACACTTCAGGTCTACCTTTCCAGCAACCTCAGTTACTTCACCACTGATATCCACAAAGGAAGAAGAAATTCAAATACTGAGAGGGTGACAGACCGTGGCGGGAAAAGGGGAACAAAGAGAGCCAGGAAAGTGGTTGGGCATGATGGAGAAATGGGAAGAGAGGGGCAGGACAAACTTAAGAACTGCCCAGGGAAAGCACGTGTATACTGGCAGAGGGCATGCCGTCAGCAGGTTGGTGGAAAACAACCAAGCAGGACAGAGGAAAGACGGACTGAAGAGCTAAATGAGGCAGAGGGCAGGAAACAACGATACAATGAACTACCACGTAGGGAAGAACTGGTTGAAACAGCTGGGAAGGCAATGGAAGCACATCCCTATCAGGAAGTTTTCGTGCTGTGATTAGGAGAAAAGACAGCTTGTTTTGGACAAGGAGCACGAGGGGGAAGGGAGTGCCTAACAGAAGCATTAGAACTGAGCACAGAGAGGGGAGAGGTTCTAGCATAGGCAGAAAACTTCAAGGCAGTAAGTATTAAAAGAAACCAGGGTAGTAGAGCCTAGACCTGGGTGAAGGAACGGAACAGGACAAGGAGGGAAAGCCAAGCAGTGAAAAGGTGACCAACATTAAAGAAGAGATGAAGAGAAAAAGGGAAGGAGCCTTGTGCTCACTGGAAGACATTTTCTTCTTCCAGCACTGATCTCCCATAAAGGGCAATAACAATCTCTAGCACCTCATGAAGCAAAGATCTGCATCAGGAACCTAAAAGCTTCAACTCAGTTAATTACACCGGTGTAAATAATGCCACTTCAGGTAATTTTTAATTTTTTTTTTCTTGTTAATTTTGCTGAAAACAAGATTTATGAAGTTACAGGCTTCCTTTTAAGAGATCAATAAAGTCAGAAAGGCAAGCTCTCAAAACTTGGGAAGTATCAGAATGAAGGTTGCCCACAGCAACTCAAGTGCAATAGGACTATGAAAAATGTGCATTAAGCATCTTGCTCACTTATGATTCGCTATTCCTCAGTATTACTTCCCCAAGTCCCCTTCATCAAAATCCTAGCCATATTTATGCAACTTGCAATTAGAAACATGGATAGAACATTTGTTCTCTTCACTGCCATTTGCAACAAGATCCAGATAAAAAGCAGTTAGGGAACTGTTTTGATTACTTTCAAAAATCACCAGGATCCTGAATCAGCATCACATTTAGAACATTCTCTCACAAAACTCCTGAGCAGAGAAACAGAAGGCTAAATTAAAAGAACTAAATACTAGAATAAATCCCTGTAGTATTGATTAATCATTTTCCCAGACTAGTACAGTATGCTCTATCACCATCTGTGCATGTGGCCCTTCAGCCCCCTCCTTCAGTCCCTACCAGCGCCTGCTGTAAAGCAGAAATCTCACCCTGCAAAGCATTCCCTCCAAAGCCTCTCTTCCCCCCACCATCCTCTTCTCACACCCAAATTGTGGCAAAATTAAAGAAAAATCCCGCTCCAAGAAAGTGATTTGGAGAGAGACTCCATCTTAAGAAAAAAAAACCAGAACAAATTATTTTTTTCCAGCTAACAGACAGGCTCCCCGAAGCAGAAGTTTCAGAACAGCTTTGTACTCACCCCCAGCCGGCGGGAGGGCATGCGGCCCCCGCAGCCTGGGAACGCAGGGAGCAGGAGCCCCGGCGTGGCGCAGCCCCCCGACCCACCGAGCACCCGGGCTGCCTGCCTGGAGCCGGCAGCTCCAGCACAGCAGGCAGGCAGGAACCCCAGTGGGTTTATCAATTCCATCAAGAGTTTTGACACGATTCCCACAGAGCATTTTAACTGAATCACATCAGCGTTTTTTGACAAAATCGGTTCCCCATGAGAAAATTTCTGATCTACTCCAAAACATGCACTCGTATGAGTAATCCAGTAAACTGAACAAAGTTTGCATTTTATTGAAACAAAGAATGCTTAACATTACTTCAAAGCCGTTTTGTCCACGTCCATCCATTATCTTTTGATCCCTTTGTTTTGTAACTAAGAGAGAATCTAACTATGTTTTGTAACAGTTACCACCTAGGAATTCATGCTACTGAATTAGGAGATCTGTTTCCAAATCCTAATTGCTAACGGTTTTCTTTTTAAAAGATTTGTAGATCAGAAAAGGTTTATGTTTTTATAACAATTTGAAAGTTGATTCAATTTTCAAAAGCAAAGAGCATGAAAGAGTATGGGCTATATAATACTAAGGGATAGTACAGAAGCTGCCAATACAGACTGCAAGATGTGTCCAGTGTGTAGCTTAATAACATACCAGAGAAAGTAATATACTTGTGCATCTTCAATCGGGCAAGTAGTGATTCAGGAAGACACCAAAACACATGTTCAACTTTGCAAATGGAAGTTCCAAAGAAATGAATGAAAATTATTCCAGATTCCAAAAATTCTCATCTTACTACCTAGACATTAAACAGAACTATAGCACTTAATTTCCTCATTTCTTTTACTCATGTAAACTATTTCTATGGACAGTAAGTATTCATAACAACATTGCTGATATATATTTAGTACTGCAGCCACGAGCATTTAAGCAATGCACAATAAATCATTTATTTCTGTAAATCAGGTCATTCCTGATTCAGTAAGAAATTCAGGGCTACATCCCTAAATAACTCTTACATCACTTTTCTAACATCAGAGTAGAAACTGGCATAGTCTTGGTAAGTTAAAAATGCTTCCTTACACCAGTTCAGTTTCCAGTATTTTACAGCAATGAAGAGACTGAAGAGACTGAGAAGCCCTTCAAAAAATCAATGTAAAGGTATTCTCTGAAAATGGAGAGGCTGGACAACTCTAAATATCTAGTCTTATAGTTCTCAAAACTAGTCAGCTGGTTCTGTTTTTTCCTCAGCCTAGCACTGTATTTCAGCTCACTTTAGCCAAGTGTTATGTATGTATGTAAGTTATGTGTAACATACCTTAGAGCTTCAGAAAAATTCTAAACAGTGAAAGAGTACTGGGTACAACAGTGAGAATATTCCAAGTAGTAAGGATTTTGAAATATCACTTCAAAGTACTGAATTACTTACCTCAACACATACAGCTTGAAAGATCACACTTTTTCCCCCCCTGGTACCTATATGACTAAAAATGCCAGCAACATGCTCACAGAATTCAATGTGTTGGGAGGAAAATAAGCTAAGCTATCTTTCTGCCAGATTACCAGTTTTGCCTTCCAACATGTTAGGCTTTATGGTAAAAAATCAAAACATGAGATCCACATTTAGTTTCTCATTTTAGGTATGAAGGACAAATGTTTACCCAAATCAGTCAGCCACTTGTTACAGCACTTACAGATAAAATTAAACCCCTCCATGACAAAAGGGACATACGATGATACTGAATATCACATCCTCTATAAAATGAAAAACATGCCTTTCAGACACTGTTGTTCTAGATTTCAGGGCATGAAACTCTGACCGATTTCCAGAAGAAAGCAGCATTTAATAATATACATTCTTAATGGACCACATTAGTAAGACAAATGGGAGACAACTCCATTGCATTAAATCTTGTTTCCAAGGGAAGCTGAACAGAATTTACCCATTTTACAAAGCTGTTACCATTCCATCAAATGCATCCCATTTAACTTGCAAAGACATCAGTTACCAGCACCCACTCGCACCTCCAATGCAATTAAGGGGTACTCATTTGTAGAACACAATGGACTGACTTATGTCAATACAGAAATATTAGCTTACGAGTATACCATCCCTAAACCACACTGGATCAAACCTGCTGTGCCTAGTCAACAGCAGCTTCCACCATACCATTTTTCAAGCTTTTGAGGGACAGCTCCCAAACTGTGTTCAGAAGAGCACAGATCATTTGTAAGGTGATAGTAGACAGCAGGATCACCATCTTAAAATTTTAGTTAGGGTGAATACCAGTGCCAGAAGTTGCGAAGATTGATAGTGACCCACTAACAAAAAAAAGTTTGGAAAATACGGCTTTAGACTTCAGACGTGAGAGAAATGCTCATCTAGAAAAATATCTGTAGCCACTATATAGGAATCAAAACCCAGGACCTTGAGGTTTCTGTTCAAGTGACAAAAAAGTCAGCTGGCTGCTCTCCAAACCAAAACCCAAATGCATTAGAAATTTAAGTTACAAAACAGTTTAAATACCTCTTTGTAATAGGTCAGACCCAGAGACCAGTTGCACAGTATCCTGTCTCAGATGATCACAGTCCAAATGCTTTAAAGGCAGAGGGGCAAGAAACTGTACCACAGAAGGGCTAGAATTCACATTGCTCTCTGAACTGTTGCAACTGATCCTAAAAACAAACGGGCACTTTCATCTCCAGGTAGTATACACATTCTCTACAAACCTTAAAGCTTTGGTTGGTTATTTTACTTAAACAACACAAGAAGCCATGAATATAAGTATGACTTACTAGACAGGGAATTAAAACGTTTCTTCCAATTATTTTCAAATTTGTGACTCGAATTCCATTTCATTGAGTGGCTGCCTAGCACATCATGAGGTAAAGGAAACACTCCAAACAATATTTTTCTCTGTCATTCATTACTTTCTACAGACTTTCCATCTCTTAAGAAATCACTAAGCTCTCCTTACTTGAATATTCTTAAAAAGCAGTGATCCATTTGCACAAGGCATTCCAGATGACAAGCCATCGATTTTATAATGGCAAGTTTTCAATAGTTTGACTTCGCAATCTAAGACTGCGTGTCAATAAAACTGAAGCAGATAAAATTATTCTCTTCTCAACATATACTACTTTGAATTTATCCAGCATTGAGTTTAGCCTGTGTGGTGCGTTAATCCCGGCAGGTAGCTAAGCACCACCCAGCTGCTTGCTCACTCCCCCCTCAGTGGGATGGGGGAAGAGAATTAGAAGGACAAAAGCAAGAAAACTCCTGGGTCAAGATAAAAACAATTTAAGAAGTGAAGGAAAAAAAGAAGGGAAAAAATTTTCCTAGTGATGCAGAAAAATCACTCAGCACCAGCAGACTGATGCCCAGCCAGTCCCTGAGCAATAGCAACTTTGGAAAAACTCCCCTTGATTTTATTGCAGAGGATGATGTTATATGGCACGGAATATCCCTTTGGTCAGTTGGGATCAGCTGTCCCCGCTGTGCCCCCTCCTCAGCCCACTCGCTGGGAGAAGCAGTGGGAACAGGGAAGGCTTGACCCTGTGCAAGCACTGCTCAGTAACAGCAAACACACGCTGTTTTGGTCATCAGTCTAAAACATAGCAGCATACGAGCTGCTGGGAAGAAAATTAACTCCACTCAAGCAAGACCGCGGTACAGTCTGCTGTAGCACTGCTGTTCACCTTGCTTCACTAAACACCTCCCAAAGACACATTCTTCAGGCCTTCCCAGACATGAAGGACTTACTCATGGCAGCTGTAAAGTTTATTTCACTGTACAGCTCCTGCAATGTAATAAAATTTTGTTTGCTTATTGACAGACTAACAGAGGTCTTCCACGGTTAAACTTCTTGCCAATGAAAACTGGTAATTTAGTCTCCAACTTGATTTTCCCTTTCAGCAATAGGACAGGTAGGCCAACAGTTCTCCCTGATGTTCTAAGAATTAAAAAACAAACAAACAAACAAACAAAAAAACCAGAAATGTATCAGGTAAAGCTTACTTGAAAGTAAGCTACTGCTTACTTCATTCTACCAGTCTGTTCATATGATGCGTAAAATTCCAAAACATTCAGATACATTCAGCAAGCATCCATTGGCACAGGCTACAAATAAACTCCATTTCTGCTGCATGTTTGATATGACATGAGAAAACCAGGTGTGTAATTAGAAGCAAGAAACTAGTTTATTCAGCCACCTGAATATCCCTTCTCTGAATTTTCCTTATAGTTGACAAGTGAAACTGGTAGGACAGCTTGAATGCCTGTAGAAATCCAGTGCTTACTGGTAAGCTTCAGGCACAAACTCCCAGCATAAACTCCAGAAAGTAAGATGCAAATCTTAAGGCAAAAAAAAATGTATCAAGTAATGGATTTAAAAACAGAACATTTGAAGGAGCCCAGTTGTGCATGCATGATGAATTAATTTATGCTAAGAATTTAGGCAGGGTAAAAATATCTGATTCTTCCAGCCTTCATGACTGCAGAGAAGACCACATGATTGCTTGTCTAATTAAGACAGATGTACTAATTAATCAAGGTGTGACAAGAGTGAGAAACCTGAAGTAAGAGTTGTCCCCATGCACAGCATTCACAATCCTGTTCAGTTTCTGTACGTCTTAAAAATACAAATTCTCCCTTTGAAAAGTCCAGTCTCACATTTGCATTTTGAGAACTTTCATGAACTTTCTAATACACATATCTATGACACTTACATGAAGCATATCAACACATAATAAAGTGGAAAATAACTTTAATGGCCCAAATTTATGTTGAGTTTTTACACAAATCGCCTCTAATTACTCTTAAACTTAGAAAAAGCAAAACAAAGAACCACCAAAACCACACACAATCTTCTATAGTTGAACACAGAAGAAAAGGAAACTTTTTTTTACCAAAGTATTACTTTTGGTTTAGAAGCTGCCATAGGAAGCTTTTAGACCTCATGGTGGGTGAAAACACACAATGATTTGATCCTATCCAGAATCTGCAGACAGCTGAAGTACTTGGAGGCTGCTAAGCTTTCCCAAAGCAGGAACAGCATCTGCTCCTCTTTTTTTTTTTTTTTTTTTTCCCCTTTTCTCCTAGTTGCACTGTCACTACTCAGACCACTATGGATGGAAATGAAATTCAAAACTACCCAATCCACTCCTTGTTCATGCTCACAGAAAGAAAGCACATGCTGGAGCTGTGAGAAAGGACCCCTATAAACTCACTGAGCAGAGCAGCAGAGACTCCTTACCACCCTTACAGCCGACGGTCAGAGGACATGAAGCAAACATCTCCTCTGGAAGCTAGCAGTGTGTGGCAGGCAGCAACAGGTTACATACAGATTAAGAGCAAGAACCATCACCACCTGATGCCTTTCAACTGCCCATCATTTCTTACACCTAAACACCAGTTTTTTCTAACTTTCCATGTTCAAGCATACCAGCATTCAGGGCTGCTCATTTGCTTTCAGACTGTTTCTTTCCACACTGTCAGTACTTGGCTGGAAGAGATTTCTTGGGTAATCAAAATCATTCAGGGCTGCAAATATAAGCAAGTTATATGATCTTGTTCATAAAGTACTTGAGTTAGAAGCCCCTCCACTCCATTCTCTTCTTTCCTACCAGACTTCACTACAACATCAGAAACCTCCTAATATTGTTCCTAAATTATGACTAGTTTTAGCCATTTGTTGTTGTACCAGGCCTTGTATTAAATGGCTTTTGTCAGAAGCCTTTATTTCCTCCAATATAAAGTATAGAGAGCTAGCATGTAGCAGATTTAAAGACCAACATGGAATATGATTACTCACACCACAAATAATCATGCCCATGGAATTCCTTACCACAAGACACAAACTTCTAGTATCCATAGTGTGGGTTTAATGGAGACTGGATGGAGGGTTACCACATAGAAAACACTTAAACTCATAAAATTCCTGGGTGACAAATAGCACAAATTTGGAAGACAACTCCGGGAAAATATCACACATGCCTGCCTCATTCTTGTACTCTTTCACGGCGACAGAGATACACTCCAGATACATCCACAAAATATTTATTCCACCCAAGGTCTCAGAACACTTTCCTGCAAGGGACCAGCCACAACTGATGTGCCACAGGAAACCTGTCTAAAAAGTCTTACTGATGTTTTAAGGTTTACAGTAACCAAGCAACCTAATAGGTGAAATTCATAAATAATTTTAACTGTGTTGTCAACTTTTATAGAGGAAGGCAAAAATTGGAACAGTCCTTGCAACTGAGAATGGGGATTTTTTTCCTTATCCCAAGCCTACCAGTTTCAAATTGGTAGTCCCAAAGACATGCAAAAGATACTTTACCCAGGTGCTCAAAAAACAATACCCCCCCAAACTCTCAAAGAAAAATAAATAAATAAAATAATAATAATAATAATTAAAAAAACCCCAAAACCGCACAACTAGAAGCAATCCCCCAAAATGCTTAAATCTTGTCCTATATGCAAATACCATATTCCTGTAATCTTTACACTCGTAGAAAGCTGTTTATGCTCATTGCCTGGAACTCCTCCTCTTCAGTTCATTTTAAACTTTTTCACTGTCTTCTGCCTCTTACATTAAACTGAAGTTACCCTATTGAGATCTTTAATGACTTCTTCCCATACCTCTGGATCAGTTGTTAATCCTCATTCTCCTTGGATTACTACCTCTCCCCAACAACCAGCTGTGTGTCTCCTTCCATTCATTTGTATGAGTGTCTTCTGTTTCTTTTCTCTCTCTGCTTGCACCTTCAATCATATAATCATGTAATTTGGAAAAAAAAAATCCTAATCCACACCACAGTTATCTAAGGATCCCACAAGGTTGTATTCTCTTCTGGCTCCATGCATTCTCTCAGAAATCTCATCAGTAAATGTAACCTCTGCTTTTATGCTGACACACTACCATCCACTTCCCATTCAAGACCATCTCCCTTTCACCAAAACCAAGTTTCAGCATCTAACAATCTCTCAGACTTCTAGCAGCCAGCTCAAGGTCAGAGCTCTTACATCCCTCTCCCATCCAAAAGCTCTCCTTTAATTAGCAGTTTTGTTACTATCCACCCTGCAGCCATTTAGATCCTTAACCCAAACAAGCTTTAAACTTAATTTTTCCCTACATTCTCCCCACCCACAGTTTGGGTAAGCCTCATCAATTTGTTCTGCAAAATAACTGACAATCTCTGGCAGACTTTTACCGTCTTGCACTTTTATTATTTCAACATCCTTCTCCGGCCTAGAACAAAACAAAACAAAAAAACCCACACAGACTTATCCTGGTCACATCTATGTAGGATGCTTCTCCAAAAGACATTTAACTTGCCAGTTGAACGATGCCACTGAGGAAAGACAAAGTATACATATTTCAGACATTTATCTCTCTGCATTATGGGGAAAAACTCGAGTTTGCTTTCAAAAAAAGTTACATTCTAAGCCTGCTGTGTGGCCGGCTGAATCAAGATGCCGACTTCAACTGCTAACTGATCAGCAGCAGTAGGCTTCGCCACTCACTTGCTACGCTTTCAAGGAAGCACCTTCACGCCGTTCCGGACATTAGGAAAAACTTTGTACCCAGTGCTCTGCTTTATGATGGCACCTACAAAGAAACTTGACATTAGCTACACTGCCTATGCACCAAAATCATGCTGATCAACGTGGTCTTATTTCTTTGTACTCCATCAGTTTCCTCACATTGTATTTCTAGTTGGAGCCAGCTCAGATGTATTTGCCTGATCCTACACACAAACAATACTACTAATAAACAAAAAACAAACAGAGACAACTCTCAAGTAACAAGGCAGTTGCTAGTCAAAAATGTAAGCATCTCCCCCCCGACTCCCCGCCACCGCCATTTCCTGCATTTTTAACAGCTGTAAACAAGTACCAGAAGGCTGTTGTAGTACTTGGGACCACTTCAGAGTACGATCAAAGATATATGAGGAGGGTGGTTCTCCATTACCAATTTAATTCCAGTCACTTTAAATTAAGTCAGTTTAAGAACTGTCATTGCATTCCCAGATAAAAATAAACAAAGACTCCCTAGTATCTGACAAGATTTCTCACCTCCTGAAGTGGGTCTGTGGTTGGAGGTAGAGACTGAAAACATTATTGTGATAGTAAAAAAAGATTTCTTTCAGAAGTAGCTATTAACTGAAAGCAGTTAAGGTTGGGGTGGGGGCAAGCTTGTGGCAACACTGCAACTTTAAGAGCAACTCTCCTTTCCCAGCTACGCTCTTGGTTGTAGGACACATTTTATCCTTACTTTAACAGCCACATGGAATGGGGATTTGGCAGGGGGAGGCCCTAAGGCAGGTACCATGTATTTTCACAAGGAATCTCCTTCCTACTTCAACCCACCACATCTGAAGCTATGCTGTATACTTGAAAACCCTAAACCACCATCATGGCTATGTAGGCAAATGGCTCAGTTAATGGGCACAAGTGAGACACCATAGGTCTGGTTTTAAAGCCAGAGGTTATGAAGGAAGACTATGACATGTGCAAGACTCCTCTACCCATTGGGAGAACGAAGGAAGTGTACTACAGCAAGTAACCTCAGTATTCACTGAAAACTGCTGGGTAGGTAGCCTATCATCTGACTACTTGCAGTTAAAACTGCACTGTAAGCTGCAATTCCTTCTGAACTGGGTTTGTTTCTGGAATTTCCTTAGTTTTCAACAGACTATGTACCGGATCAATGAATATTGAAAACAGAGTAACTACATTAAGAGTCACCATACAAGAAATTCCTGACTTGCTCAGTAACAAGAGCACTGTTTCAAGTTTCAGAGAAATGAACTTCAGCTCCAAGGCTAATAACCCCAACACTTGGAGTTCCTATAAGCACCATCTCCCAGCTCTAAAAGAGAGATAATGTACTAGGTCTATTAAAAAAAAAAAGTTCAACTTAGTAACATAACTAGATCCAAGCAATGTGTAAAACTGAAGTAAAAAGAAGTCAGCTCTATCCCTGAGCCAAAGCTGAACCATTAGTTTGCGGTATCTGCTGACCAGACCTGAGTATGTATTTCCAACTGCTTATTTAGAATAATAATTTCAACCAAAAATGGGTGTCTCCTAGTGTCATGGTTTAACCCCAGCCAGCAACTAAGCACCACGCAGCAGCTCACTCACTCCCCCCCCCCACCCAGTGGGAAGGGGGAGAAAATCGGGAAAAAGAAGCAAAACCCACGGGTTGAGATAAGAACAGTTTAATAGAACAGAAAAGAAGAAACTAATAATGATAACACTAATAAAATGACAACAGTAATGATAAAAGGATTGGAATGTACAAATGATGCGCAGTGCAATTGCTCACCACCCGCCGACCGGCACCCAGCTAGTCCCCCAGCCGGTGCCGCCACCGCCCCGGTCCTCACTTCCCAGTCCCTATACTGGATGGGACGTCCCATGGTCTGGAATACCCCGTTGGCCAGTTTGGGTCAGCTGCCCTGGCTGTGTCCTGTGCCAACTTCTTGTGCCCCTCCAGCTTTCTCGCTGGCTGGGCATGAGAAGCTGAAAAATCCTTGACATTAGTCTAAACACTACTAGCAACAACTGAAAACATCAGTGTTATCAACATTCTTCACATACTGAACTCAAAACATAGCACCATACCAGCTACTAGGAAGACAGTTAACTCTATCCCAGCTGAAACTAGGACACCTAGCAGAACTGGAGCTGACTTCCACCTTGCTATACAGTGTATGAAGACAAATCCTGTCAACCTGAGCTTCCAGCCAGCAATCCCATGTGTTGCTCATGCATCCCTGAATCGGCAAGCATCTGTTTCTTCATGTAAGTGCATGTACAGACACACTTATACCAGATTTGAGACTAAAAGGATGTGCCCCTTCCCTCCACCACTAGCCTGTCTCCTACTCTTTTGTCTGTATCACTTTGGGGTTTTTTTAACTACCACAGCACAAGACTACAGATTTTCCTGAAGCTCTACTCTTAGTGTCTCACATTTAGCAAGCTGGAAACAAGCTGCAGGGCTAGACTGGTAAGGCAAATGGTGTTTAGAATCCAGTAGAGAGCTGGAGACAGGAGCAAGAGCCTCTCCCTGACTACACCCAACTTAAACCACATTTGCCTCCCATAGCCAGGAAGGAGCATGTAGATTCAGTGCTGGAAAAAACTCCTATCACTGCGTACTACTGCTAAGTGTTACAATTCCCTCATCAAATGACAGCAGGTCCTCAAGCTAGAAAGTTAACTCTTAGTCAAGACATGGCAACAGACAAGCTGGCATTCTTGAACTTAATCTCTCTGGTTAAATCTACAAGCTCCTAATGAGCATGACTGATACTACAGTATCATAACATTCATCAAAACCCCCAAAGCTTAGGGATAAACGTGAGAAGGAATACTAGTCTGGAAAAGCACAGTATCACACATGTTTTTGAGCATACCAAGCTGATCTGCTACTGTTACTTAAGAACTTAAAGATGCATTGGTTGCAGACAACCTCTTTTACTTTGGTTAGAATGGACCAGCAACATGCACAAAACCACGTCTCAGATGAGGCAAGACACTTCTGTAGTGGCCCGAAATTGTATCACCTGGTTCACACTGAAATTCAGTTGTCTTTTTCCTAACTTGTAATCAGAATTGCATATTCAGAAATAACTTAAACTTGGTGAAATACACACACTTGAACATAAAAAAAAAAAAAATCGTTCTTGCCTACAAGTCTGATGTAGTATATTTCATAATTCTGAACTATTCTTTATAAAAAATGATTCCTTCAAAAGCAAAACAGAGCTTAGACTTGAGACAAGCCTTACCACACCTCTGATAAAAGGACTGAGAAGGAGATGAAAAAGAGGAGAGGGAAAGGAGCAGAACAGCAATATTGCAGATGAGGAGAAAAGAATAAGAGTAGAAATATACTACATGGCTTAGAGAAGAGAACAAGAGAACACATAGCAGAGACAGAAAAGAAAATGCACAGAACAATCTAGGAAGCAATAAGGAACAAAAACAACTTGTGGGACAGCCCCATCACAGGGGCTGCAGCTACAACAGCGACACAGGGTGGGATAGAAGACATGAAGAAACCAGAGTCTCTCCAAATTTCAGCATGGGTGGTACTACATGCCTAGCCATACCTCACAGGCAGACAACAAATCACCTTGCTTAACACTGTACATCTACACGGTAGTCACAATTTATATTAAACCCCCATTCTCTAGGTCAAAACCCAAATACTAGTGTCAATCTTTAGTGGTATCTTTAACAATTAAGCAATATTTAAAAAAAAAAAATCAGGTGAAAACAATCGCCCTTTAATCTGTTGCTCCCACTATAAGTCTTATAGTCTCTTTCGTTTGGTGGGTCAGGGGGAGGGAGGGATGGAAGGAAAGCGGCAGGGGAAGGCAGAGGACATGTTCCCAATGCCCAGGACTACTCAGTTTAGGTTTTCTTCTCTTTGCCAGCAACCCAGTTTCCACAGGCAGTCACAGTCCAGTGAGAGCCAATACCTGACCGACTGCTACAAAAAGCACTGGTTTCACATGGACACTGGCTGTGCTATCCATTCATTTCCCACTTTCTCTGGAACCACAGCTCCCCTGCAAAACAGTGCCTAGACTATGGCTTGTCAGTAATTTCATGCATCACAGTTTGCAGTGTATTATTCTAAAGCACGTATCAAGGCTGTTCAGTTGGCAGCTCTTAATCGATAAAAAATTCCCGCCTATAACAGACAATTAAATAGCCAGCAAAAAGTGTCAACTCTTCTTCCATGACTCCAGGAATCACTGTAACATTGTCAAAACTGATAAACACTTGTTTTTGAGCAGTTTGCAGGCAACACTTCTTGCCCCTCCTAAGAGCAACTATGTCCCTACCCTAGCCAGTTCTCTACACGGGGCTTGATAGCATCAGGGTCCCAACATGAAACACTCACCACAGTGAGTGGGGAGGAAAAGAAAAAAAAGAAACTAAGTGATTCTGCGCAGCCCTCCTTAGCTGCATGCTTGCTCTAAAGCATTCACTGCTGCTAGTAACTTTGACAACATGGAAAATACTTACTTTCCCCAATCTTGCCCTGTTAAACTAATCAATAACTTTGTATAATACAAGAACTAGAGCTTCCTGCCCCCTCCTAACCACTGTAAAATGGTAGATTACTATTTATCTGAGAAAGGCAATTTGAGAAAAATATTTCTTGAGGTATCTTCATTGTTACAAAACTCCTCAAAGTTTTGTGTTCTGTATTATTGCTATAATGGACATCTTTGTGTTAATCTTGTAGAAAACATTCAACATATCAAAACAACTGAGTGCGGCAGAGCACAAATAGTGATCGTACGACCTCTTTGACCTTCACAGGTATTTTTTCAGCTCCTAAATTAACTTTTGCATACAGAGGGAGAGAGATACAGGAAATATTGAGGTTACAAGTATGTGAGTAGAAACTGACTCACCACAGTCCTTTGCTTGTTGGGCAGGAAGACTCTAACAATAGGCTTCTGTGGAGACTTAGGGTTATTCCGTGACATATCAGCAGGGTTTTGATAAACCGAAAGGGATGAAGGTGCTACAGAGAGGCTAGAGGACGAAGATGATGCAACTGTGTCTGTTGAAGCCGAACTGGAGACAGAGAAATCCGTTCCATTCCCCATGGATTCCAGTAACTGCTGTTCTCTCTGCTGTAGAGCATCTAGTTTGCTGGTGTACTCTTCATAGGCCTGTGAAAGAGCAGGAGCTGTTTTAATGCTGTAGTAGTCTCAGACAAAAACCAAAATCTAAGTTCAGAATAAACATGAAACAAAACGCATTCTAAACTAATTCAAATTTCCCAGTAATACGAACAAAATGGTCTGGTGAAATTTTTCAGTAGGACACAAAGAAGAAATGGCTTTCAATTCATTATGTGAAAACTTCTGAACCGACAACTAATTTTTTAATAGATTAAATGGATAAGTGCATAAAAGAAATCGTAAGTCACAGTTTCAAAGCACCTGCACTAAACAGTCTAATTCAGAACTACTTTAAAGAAGACAGCAATCTTTAATAAATGTTGTCAGCTGCATTGCCAAATTACTGTGCCACAGCTAAATTTATCATTCTTTTGGAATGACAGCTAAATACATCTAATGCAATAACTAAGAGAAAGCTGAAATCTGCTTTTTAACATCTGTATCAGACAACTCACCTAGCTCATTCTTTAGCATCCTTCACCTCTGGCACTATCCCTTCATACCAGACGGTACAAAAAACTTTATTTCAGTTAGAACACAACTAAGTTTTCCCTGTTACAAAGTCATCCATGAACATGTAAAAGTGACCCTTTGGAAGAATTTTTTAATGTCTGTATAAGATTAATTCTATTTTCTACCAAGTTTATGTAAAACCTGATTACACACTGATCAAGTTTCTTAAACAAACAAAAAAATCCAGTAACATTAAATTTGCCCATTAAGTTTTTATTAAATGTAGCCAAGTTAAACATTATTGCCAAACTCTATAACACAAATACATAATTGGTATATATTTTTGTTTAAAGTTTGTTTCCATCAACTTTGTCTTTATAACAAGAAAATTTTGATCTGTATCCAAGCATCAGAATTATTTCTTCAGCACATAAATTAGTACAGAGTATCTTCAAAAATCTGAATCAGTTAAGGAATGTGTGTTTCATGCTACATAAGCATGTCAGTGTTAACCAAGGACATGTTAGACCTTTACAGACAAGAAGAAACAAAGATCTTACAAACCTAACATCTAAGCAGTAGGGAACAGAATTTTCTACTTAGCTCTCCAGCAAGACCAAGATCTATGCCAAGCTGCATACATTTTCAATGCCACAAAAGATATTCATGTTAGGGAAAGATTTTTTACTTTTTTTTTTTTTAATTTGCTTTCCTCAAGTTTTCTGTGCATAATGTGTTGCTAATTAAAGTTATAGGAGAATTGAACTGAGCAAAAAGTCTGCAGAGTCTGCATGTGAAAAAAAAATTAAAATTAAGAGAAAAAATAACCAGCATTCAGTAGTGTTGCCACAAATACTACATTTTACTATGAATTTATTTCTCTGGGTTGTACATGCAGGTTCAACAAAACCAGCCTGGGTTAGGTGAGTAAACAGCAGTTGGCCCCTTGCTTTTTATGAAGGTTTAGCATCCCCCAGGATGGACCCCTGTTAAAAATTTGTGTCATCATCCCTACAGTGTTAACAAAGAGAATGATAATTTGACACAAAACGGACTAAGAAAAAAAAGCATTTTAAAGAATGGCAGTGAATATCACAATTTCAAATTTTAAATTTTATGGGTTCCATTTTTAATAAATGGACATAAGTTGCAGGAAACTGAGAACTACTACTTACTATTATTTTAAATACTGAAGATGTCTAGCATTTCACAAATAGACCCCAAAGTCAGAGACTGAAAACCAAAATATTTTCACTGTAGCCCAATTCTACTGTCAAAAGTAAATTGAAAGGTTACCCAATTACAAATAATGGCATTTTTTGGCTGTACAGTAACACAAATGTGTGTCTCCTACTTCCAGGATCAACATTTCATGTAAATTCCAGTAAAAGCCCTGTGTGTCAAGAATTATTTTCAGTAAACAAAAAGTAAGAATCATAAACTGTTACCATTTCACCAATACTTTTCTAAATACTTACTTCCTTTTCTCATGAACATTGCAAAATATTATTTGAACACATGCAACATTACATTGCTTCCGGATACTTGTGGGCTTAGTTCCTTCACAAAATTACACACATCCTTCAAAATACTCAATCCTACAATGTTTACACTGGCAGCTTAATCTGTCACTAATGCAAACTCAAAGTCAAATGATTTATCTTAATAAACAATGAGCATGGAAAGCTGGGAGCTGCTGCTGGTTTTGGGTTCTATACCATTAAATTCTGCATGAAAAGCTCTATTTTTAATGGAGACAAAAGCTCTCAAGTATTATACTATTATACTGTTACTCAATGTCATAGCAGAAGATCCCATAATAAAACATAATGGAACTAGAAATGCATCAGCAGACTTTAAATACATTTTTCTCTTTTTAAAAAATAAATTCTTTTTACAGAGAAGGAGTAACAGTACATGCAGCAGAAACAGAATAGCTCCAAAAAATCTCATTTTCACAAAGATTAAGTACTTCGGTGAGACATTGGTTTCAGCTGATGACTAGCACCCATAGTCCTTACACAGCCAACAGCACCAAGTCAAAACACAGAATTATCCCATGTGTTGTGGTTTAACTCCAGCCAGCTACTAAGTACCACACAGCCACTCACTCATTCCCCCCAGCAGGATGGGGGAGAGAATCAGGAAAAAAAACCCAGTAAAACTTGTGGGCTGAGATAAAGACAGTATAATAGGACAGAAAAGGAAGAAAATAATGGTAATAATAGCAACAACAATAATAATAAAATAATTTGAATATACAAAACAAGTGATGCACAACGCAATTGCTCACCACTTGCTGGCTGGTGCCCAGTCAGTTCCCAAGCAGCAGCCCCTGGCCAGCTTTCCCCCCAGTTTATATACCAGGCATGATGTCCTATGGTATGGAATATTCCTTTGGCCAGTTTGGGTCAGCTGTCCTGGCTGTGTCCCCTCCCAAGTTCTTGTGCCCCTCCAGCTTTCTTGCTGGCTGGGCAGTACGAGAAGCTGAAAAGTCCTTGACTTGGTATAAACACTACTTTGCAACATCAGTGCGTTATCAACATTATTCTCTTACTAAATCCAAAACACAACACTATACCAGCTACTAGGAAGAAAATTAACTCTATTCCAGCCAAAACCAGGACACCATGGAGTTAAACTGAAAGGGTATTACAACAGCAAAGCTGACCTATGGCAAGTATTGCTAGCTAAAAGAAAGATTATGCCGTAGAGTTGGTCTGTCTACAACAGTGACCTGCAGCAGCAGAGCCATATTAGCAGACAGGCATCAACAGCTACACAAACCTTCCAATCAGTCAAGGCCCTCTGGGTCAACTATAAGGTTGATTTCTAACATTGTGTTTCAAAAACAAACACAAAAGTTCAAAATTAAGTTTGTACAGCATCTACAGTGTGAAGAAGATTAAGCTGAACATTCAAGCAATTCATTAAATTAAGGATTTTAAAGGTATTTCAGAAGGAAAAGTTTATGAAATCTAGAATGAAATCCATTCAGTTTACATATTCCCATGAAGACGTGCATAATGTTCTACAAGAAAGCTTAAATCTTACTTTCAGCTTGATAGAGAATCACAGGAGGAAAAAACAAACAAAAAAAAGGTTGGAAGATAACCCTGGAAGTCATCTAGTCCAACACTTGTTTGACACAGAGATAATTTTTAAGTTCAATCAGGTTGCTCAGGGTCTTGCCAAAGCACGTTTTGAAAGTCTTGAAGGATGAAGACTCCACAGCCTCTGGGCAACCAGTTCCAGGGCTCTAAAACCACTCTCACAATTAAGAACTTTCTCTTGTGAAATTCACTCCATGCTGTCTGTGACATTGCCTCTTCCCCTTTTGCTGTGCTTGTCTGAAAAGAGCCCGGCCCTCTCTTTAGGTTGCAAGACCCTGCAGATTCCTCCCTAGCCTTCTCTTCTCCACGCCAAACACCGCTCGAGCGCAGTCACGCAAGTAGTGAGTAGCCGGGTCCCTCTTCATGCTGGCTAGGCACTTGCTAAGGCAGCCCAGCCTGCCGTTACCCTGGGGATGGGTTACCCACAGCTCAGCTTGTTGCTCACCAAGCCAGCCGCCCGCCTGCACCCACGGGCACCCGCCTTGTCGCGGGTGCAAGGTGCCGCGCTCGTCTTTGTTGTTGTGCTGCTTCTTGTCATGAGGCTTCTGTTCTTCGACTCCTCCAGCTTGTTCATTAGTTGCAAAAAACCAGACTGTCTTTAATAACACATATTATCCTCAACAAATTTATCTGTTTGTTGTATCGCTACAGGGCTCCCAATTTAGTGTGAGTTTACAGTGTTTCACGAAGTTAAAGGAAAAAATATATTTGAAAAGCTGGCTATTAGATTCAAATTGACACATCTTGTCAATCCACACATAATTCTATGGCTATCTAAAATAGAACAAAAAGTTAATTTTAATTATATTGCACATCAGTATGTATGCATAACATAATATAGTCTCTGAGGCTTCAACTAAGTAAAATGTATAAAGGACTGGTAAGCTGCCAAGTCCACCTAAAGCATAGGAAGTTGGCATGTTTATACACAATGTACCTACATGCCATAATACAACTGCTGCTCACTCAGGAGCATCAGAGTTAGTTACTTCTTAAATGTTGCAGCCTATTGACAATATAAACACTGACCTCAGAAGTCAACAGAATTTGCATGATGTTACACAGATGTGCCAACAGAGTTCTGCTGTCAAGATGATGACAAGGGATTTTTTCAAAAATGTGTATTTTTGTATTACATATTATTTATATTATATTTGAAATTTGCTTTCTCGGGCCATAACCAGGCTATACATTCTAGTAATAACATCTAAGGAAACAAAAAGCAACAAGTGAAATATTTTTTAAAAAATTAATCTGGGACAAAACCAAGTAGCAAAATACACTTTCTCCTCCCTGCCCCCTACCACACCTGGTTAGAAACCCAGACTAAACTCAAGCAGACCAACTGGTTTTACCATTCTGTCTCCCTTCCTCAATCAATATTAGATAATATCCACATACTGCAAGACTCTTAAAAGCCTAAACTACAGTTTCCTGGTCTTTGAAACTGAGATTGTGTTTCTATTTAAAAGATGTCTGACCTTTTAGGCTGTTGATCAAATGCAAATCCCACTAAGTTAAATGGGAGCTGAAGATAGACATAACATACGTCAGGATTTCTTCATTTAGTAAGACTCCTAAATCTGTACTTAGTCTAACTTTAGACACTCCAGTTTTGGTCCAACATATTTGATCAGCATCTGTTAGGAGCCTGGTAAAAATTAATCTGAATTTCCCCAGAGAACCGCCCCGTTTCCCAGCACCTGTACTCAGGATTAGCATTTTCCTGGAATCCCACAAACAGTCTGAAGCAACCTGAGATTCGACACTGAGATGCATTTCAGACTGTATATGCCGGCTGTTGCAATAAGCATACTTTAGATCAGCAAAGAGGTAATCTTCTTTAATTTGACCCCCTGCATCGATTCTTCAGATATACAGGAATAAGGAATGAAACACTCTCCTGAAATTCAACAGTGAAACTCTCAAAAATAGCAACAACAAGGCTGCCGAATAAAATACGTTTAATAGCCCAGGAAAAGAGAAAGCTAGGGGAAAAAAAAAATTAAAATCACGGTAGTTGGGGACAAACATACCTCTGCCCCCATGATTCTCATTTTAAATTGCTTCCAACAGTAGGAGTAGGAAGGAGGATGATTCCTTCAGGACAACACTAGAAAGGTGACTGAGTTTTAAAACTTATTTTGATACGACTATCATTCTACCTATGCATTTGTATACTGTTTTATTTTGTGTGGAGTTTGAATAAAAAAAAGCAGGCAGCTTACTCTTGTAGCGTTAACTGACATAACCTACAGGTCCAGGATGCAACTTCTCACCAAGTGAGGAACTATTTACATGCGAATGGGCTAATACCGTTCAATTAAGTTCTCGCAGATGAAGCGTTCTCTGTACACATAACTTTGAGGCAAGGACACAAAATGCATTTTGGAAGTTTAAATAGGTAAGGCCTCCCTGAACAGTCATTAAGAGTCTACAAAGGCTAACAAATCTGATTAAGTCATTTAAGCACAATCTCTCCTTTCTAAGTTTGAGCTGACTGCTTTTGACCAGTCTGGATCTGTACAACACATTTCAGTTTGTAAACAGCATTTGTTGCCAACACTAAGTTGAAATGCATATATCTTTATTGTCCTTTCCCTAACTTAGGTTATCCTTTTCATCAGTACTTCGTTGGTAGAGACAAAAAAAAAAAAAAAAAAAAAAAAAAAAAAAAGAAAAATTGATGGCCATTATAAAAGAATATGCAACTGCATATTTTAACCATTTTTGCTAACTGAACCCCAGCTTTTCCCAGTATCATAATATTAGACTTCTTCACAGTAAAGATTTCCCATATTTACAATGCTTAGACAAACCCTTAAGAAAAGGGTTTTTCCACAGTGAATCACAAACTGTGTATTTTGGGAAACAGCACTTCAAGGACAGATATAACACACTAAGAAATTATGTGGGAAGACAAAAATCATTGATGTTTTCAGCTGCTGTGATACAGAGTGCTTCCAAAAAGTGTGGTAAAACCTACCAAGGAGCTCCTGCAGCCTCTTTTCCAGAAGAAAAGAAAAATGCTATTAGTGATATTTCTACATCTACTGAGTCAAGCAGTTATTTTAAATATTTGACAGAGATTTCCAGGAGTCTGTTAGATCTGAGATACATGCAGGAGATAGAAAAAGTTAAGAACTAGAATTACCTAAGAAAGAATGTTAACTATAAGCCATTTTTTATATTTTAATACAGCCACTGCTTGCTACATGTATTACTTCTTCCAGATGGAACAAACATAAAACTTTTTCTTGTAATCATATTAGAGAACATTGATAAGATTCCTGAAGCTAGTACTATTTATAATAATTAGAAGAAAATTGTGTGGTTAATGACAAACGGTCTTTTCTTTCTTCTGTTCATTTTGTTTCCTACCCCTGTCCCTTACACACACACCCAGAAGTCTCTCTGCAGCTTTGGTCTCTTTCCTCAGCCCCTACTTTCCTGCTCTGAGAGGAGAGAGACAAGCTACCTGCTGCCCTCCAGCTTCACGCTACATTTTCTACCCTAGGCAGCTGCAAAAAAGGAGCCCACCCAGGCACACAGGCTCTACTCCCCCTCCTCTACAGTCACCCTTTTAAGACCATCACTGAGGAGTGACGGACCAAGGCAGTGAGATACCCCTGAATCAGAGTACCCCATCTTGCAGGAATAATTAAATATATGCTGAATTCAACACAGCACACGTCAATCACTTTTGATATTTCAAGAAATCCATTCCTCTTTCATAGTCAATTGATGAATCGTGAAATGATGGCTGCGACAATAGCTGTCAGTTTTAAAGTTCTTGTGATGTAAAACACATTGAACCCCCCCCCCCCAATTAAAAAAAAGTCTGCCACAAAAAAAACCCCACATTTTGTCTTCTTACTCTTATATGAGCACAGGAAAAAAAAAAAAAAGCTTGTTAGCTTCTATTTTCTTGAGCAACTGTAACTAAGGCATAAATTCCTTTTTATTTTTAAATGAGGTGTATGTTTTATATTCAATGCACAAATAATTTTACTACATCCTTTGCATGCTCAATTTTCAGAATTAATTTTCTTGTTCAATTCTTCAGTTTTCCTTTGCGCGCTTCCGCTCCCCCAACCCCTTCCTTTCCACTTTTAATTGAAACGCAATTCTGTTGCCAGGTTCCACCACAACTTTACTTGACAGGTCTACAGAGGCAGCTCCAGCACAGAACAGGAGCCAGTGCAAAGGGTGCTGTAAGTTCTGTGAACGTGAGCAGTTAGATGCTTAAGAAATGAAGGATATAAAGCCAGACAGGAACACAAAAGAACCGAACAAACCCTATTGTACTGAAACTCTACACACCAGAAGATGGATGGATAGCTGTCAAGCTTTTCATAGGTATACAAAAAACCATGGTTTTGCAGAAAGCATTACAATAACAAACTAGATGTTTACAACAGTGAAAGGCAGTATGGGCAAAAGCAAAGTGTTTATTTGCAGGTACTTATCTAACAATTAGCTTTGGCTAATTCCAACTTTTGCCAAGAGCTTGCTGATAGCACTCAAGAGATGATCAACAGGCACAATCCACAGAAGCCCTTAAGAGTCGCTCACTTTTTATGGAAGATGCAAAGAGATCAGAGCAGTGAGAAGAAACAAAGGGAAGGGTGATGCAGTCCAAGTAGCGGACTAGCAAAATTACCCATACAGATTCTGTGTAAAAGCAGGGCAATATTGCACTTTATAGCCAGAAATGAGACTTCAGCAAAACAACCAAAATGTAAAAATCAGACGAGGATGGACAGACTATAAGTTACATTACCTTCCTGTTCAAGCACTCTGGAGATAGTACACAGACCATAGCATCAAGACCTAGATGTAGCCTGGATGTGAAAGCTTGCAGGGAAAAAGGGGTCACACGCGTAGAAGTCAGTGATGATGCCCAGGTATGGAACTTGAACAACAGGCCTGGTATCGCACAGCAGCTCTGTACATATGGAGTTTGCCATTTCTAATGGATGTCAGACAGACAAGTGATCTATTGAATCACTTAAGCTACCCACATGTATTCTACATACTCTCCTCTTCTTTTTATTCATATCAAAACTACTGTGTTTTCTTAGTTCCACATTTCCTAGAAGCAAATGTGTTCTTCCACACTTTATCACACTACATTCAGAGCTTTTTACATACAGTTTTGTCCTTCCATATTGCAACCAGGGTTGTTCTGGTCCTTTTTCTGACAGGTGAAGGAATACAGAAAGTCAAAATGTTAGCTCTAGCAGTGACAGATCAGACTCAGGTAAATTGCTGCAAAGTAAATTCTGACAATAGAAAGCAATCCCTGTTCTTGACCAAGCCAAAAGCAGCCAAAATTTGGGAAAAGGCACAGAAAGGACACACTAGACAATGGCTGCCGGGTTGAAATGAACAGTAAAGGGTAGACAGTAATCTTGCTTCTGACTGTACCAGGTACTCTGTAATATATTTCTTCTTTTTCACACTTTAGTTCTACCACAGGAAATCTACGCTCTAAACAAATGACAGGTTTGCAGCATTTAATCCTATTCACTTCAATCAATCCATCTGAGGATGATCTAATCTAAGCTAATGACCATCCAAATAGAAAGTTCCTCTCCTCTCCTCTCTCAGCTCACCATCTAGGTTCTTGGCTCACAGCTGCAAGCTCTTCCCCTTCCCTAACCTTTAACCACAGCTTTGGGGCTCACTGGACTTCATCATGACCAAGTTCAATCTACTAACAGGATGGCAAACTCATCCAACAAAATCAGAGTATTTTCGTTCCAGGTTAGTGATTGGAAGTGGCTTAGTCACTACTAGTACTGCAAGCAAGTACCTGAACAAAGGAAGCAGAGGAACCACATAGCTAAGAGCTGGGAAAAACAAGGCTTTTCATTTCAATGACAGTGGGCTCTCTTCACAGGACTCGCTGTTTCATGGGATAATTCAACTGAAAAAGCAGCACTACTTGTCACAAGAACCGCTTCATGATCCAGCACAACTCACTGCAGCAGAGTAACACCTTGCTCCATCTTGCAGGGCTTCCCTACCGTGTTGATAAGTCAGAGTTGCAGTTTCCTCTCAGCAGCACATGGAACCATTGAACTTGCAAATCTACTTCAAGCTTCATGGTTCGTAGTCACTAACTATTTCAGACTTACCATACTCTTTACACTATCATAATAATTTCCTAGTACACACTTACGACTGCAAATGCCCTCTTCCCTATCAATGAATTACAGAATAATCAAAAAGCTTCCAGTGTAGAGATCTCGGGTTTATTTTAGATACAAGCAAGTGACAAATGACTGTAATGAACTAACAATTTCACTACCTCAAATCCAGACTTAGTACAGATTAAGCTCATTATTATTGCAATTTGATACATAATCTAATGAAACCAACATACATGTGGCAATATTAAAACCAGACATATGGAATGAACCAGTTCATATGAAAACAGAGATGTGTTTATATACCATTGAGTGGTTAAAAAAGTGATTAGCACTCATTCAATACTCCCATTTCACATTAGCAATAAGTAAAGCAACTATAGAGGGCCTCATTTGACCTTAACTGTTAAGGACCTTATGTCAACATTTGTATAATCAAGCTACTGCCCTGCTCTGACATATTAAGATAAAAGCTAGAAGTACCTCAAATAATGAGATCTTTATTTTTAATTACCCAGTGCCTTTAGGCAGCAATTACAATTAAAAAGACTACAAAAGAAATCTGGTTGACCTCCAGTTATCTCAATACTTGAGAGAACCAAGGGTTTGGAGTAAGTGACAGCCATTCAATTCCTAACAAATGTAACTTATGCATGCAGTCCTTTTTTATGCTTTTAATAGTCCTACGTCAACGCAACTTTATGAATCTGGAGTGATGAAAGAATACAGAAATTTAATTTATAGTTAGTTTAGAAATTAAACACAGCTTACTCCACCCTACAATTTTATGTATTTCTTTAAGAAGTTCCCTTCTACTAATATCATTTTTTGGATTCTACATTATTATTTTTCAGAGAACAAAAAGTGAAGTCAACTGCTTTAAAGGCAATGTTAGTCTTAGAAGATGCTTTCATGTGTATGTGTATATATTTGCTTTTAAGAACAGAGCGTGCCTCTTTCTATTATACACACACACTCTTCCCCCCCTCCACACCTAAAAAGAATGCTTTACATTTCAATTGCACCAACATCACTATTAGACCATGCCACTGACCTTCCCCTACAGATGTGTATCAGGAATCCCACACAGTTCCCTTCTATCTCCAGTGGAAGAGTTAAGTTTCTAATACACAAGGAGAATATTCTCTTCTACTACAGATATTCTCAGTTTTAATGTAAGATGCTTCATATAAGATTAAGACAACACACCATTAATCTAACCACATTGATTTGAATGTAAACTTACCTCTAAATATATTGATGGTGGGTTATGCTCTCCTCCAAATTTGTCTAGCAGTGCCTCTATATGTTCTTGTGTTAATTTAATCATTTGTTTGATATTCCACACCTAAAACACAAAATTAAAATTTTTTATAATCAAAAGGAGCCTAGAGAATCTGTCTTAAAACAAAACAAAACAAAAATATCCATTTTCTTGGTATTTAATAACAGAATTCCGTAATAAAAGTATTTTAATTATCAGTAAAAGAGTGCACAAAGTCATCCTGTTCATCCACTGTCGGTAATACACAGCTTGCTTCTGATATAAACAGAGAAAAATTAAATCTGGTTTTAAAATTCAGGAACCATTGAATAAACTTTTAAGAATGGTTTATTTTTCACGTTTATCAAAATCATATTAAGTATTTTCCTTGCAAGACTTTGCAGCCCAATTCCTACAGTATTACAAAGTTTAGTGAAGGAGTTCTATCAAACCTTAAGTAATCTGTGTAAACAACATTCACAAAACCTAGATCTAGTGTTTTATTTGCATGGGAATAGGATGTCTTGATCTTTAAGAGCACCTTCTATACCCTGACCTCTATACTTGGTCTACCCTACAAGTTTTCTTACAGACCTTGGACACAATCTGAAAAAGACATTTACCTCTAGTGCACAGAGAAGACTAGGCACTGTACTATGATACAACTCAGGTTGTTAGTCATTCTTCACAACATCTTGAAAAAGTTAATTTTAGCACCTTAAGACCATTGTAGGTGAACAGTATTATAAACCCTAATTTATACCTAAAAAGGCAGCGACGCACATGCCCAAACACTTAAAGTAATAATGCTACACTGATTTAAGAAGCTACTTCAGTCCAATCAAAGTCAGAAATTTATAGTGGGGGAAGAGGGAAGAAGAGAAGAGAATGTCATCTTCATAGGTATTGTTATTCAGACTATTTCTCAGGAAAAAATTATTATGTCAGAGTTATTAGGCTCACAATGAAAGAAATGAAGATAGTATAAAGAGTGCTTCTTACAAAGCTATTTTAAAGATACCCTTTACCTTTTTCAGTTTTAACTCTCTTCTACTTCACAGATTATAATATATACAGCCTCAAGACCAGGTCTGCATTTACAAATTGTGACAACCTACCTCTTTAAAAAGAAGATGCAAATAACTTCATATTCTAAAGTAGGCACCAATAATAGAATCCAACCCAAGTTGGATCAAAACAAATTTTACCATGTAACTTGAGAAGTTCACAAAGAAAGAAACTCTAAAACACAGAACTCACATTTTGCACACCACCCTATTTGCCCCTTCTAATTCTAGACATCAGTTATTTGCCAGCAATTTCCTAAAGTAAACTAATAATTGATTCACTTCTAGCCCAAGTTTTAGAACAGATACCAGAACAAAGATTTCATCAAATATGAAAATAGTTTGCTCAGGAACAAGCAACCCAAACTACAAAGAGTGAGGGGAGCAGGGACACACACCGAACAAAGACAGTGCTATTCGCATATTCTGTATGTAAATTCCCTTGAGGCAAATGTGGAAGTCAGCTTGCTTCTCAACTTGCAATCAATTTATCACATTGAAGCTTGGACTGCCAACCAGCAGCAAAGAGAAGGATTTCTGTATTTTGCTAGTTTTTCCCAAGATGGCAAGGACTAGTTGTATGCTTGGTGAAAAGAACAAGCTTGAATCAACACTAGAATTAATCGGTTCACTATAAGAGTTTAGGATGTTTAGTTACTGTGTAACTGGTAACTTGCTGTTAACCTGGGTGTGTATACAGAAAATTTCTGGCAAACTAAGAAATCATTTCAGGATTACCTTCAGAAACAGGTTTCATTAGTACTTAACACAACTTCTATTATTTGGTCATTCTGGTAATTTCACCCACCAAAAGTTTTCCTCAACATGTACTGTACCAGAACCAGTGTCAACAATTTACTATACTTAAATCCCTGGCAACGGGGAAGGTGGGGAGGGAAGATGCTTCACTGACAAAGTAACCCAGAATCACAGAAGGGTTGAGGTTGGAAAGGACCTCTGGAGGTCATTTGGTCCAACCCCCTCCTCAAGCAGGAGGGACCATGTCCAGATGGCTTTTGAGTATCTCCAAGGATGGAGACTCCACAGCCTCCCTGAGCAACCTGTCTTCCTTTCACCAACCCTTAATGATCTTTCTGGCCCTTTACTGGACTTCACTCTCCAGTATAGCCATGTCCCTCTTGTACTGGGAAGCCTGGAACTGGACACAGCACTCCAGGTGTGGCCTCACCAGTGCCGAGTAGAATGAACCTGTCAGATAAGTTTCCCAATACTTTTTTAAAGATTGATAATGAATAGCTTCCTTGCTCGTACATTATTTTCTATTTTGTGTCCGTAACCACAACCTTGCTTCTCTCTTCTCTTACAGTAAAGACACTGAATAACAAATATAAGTGAGCAACAGCAATATGCACAATGGAAGCATGTTATTTAGGAGATGTTGGCTAGAGAATCAAACAGCCTCTAATGAGGGCAGAAGTCTTCCTGCTAAGTTAATATCATGACAAGAGCAAAAACTGAGTGACAAATGAAGAAAATTAAAAAAAAAAAAAAAAAAAAAAAAAAAAAAAAAAAATCAAACTTACTGCCAGCTGCCAGGCTATGGTAAAAAATGTCTTCATCTGAAGAAGCTGAAATTAAAGTCTAACGGAAGACAACATTGCTCAGAAGAGCTGAAAACAGTGCCCTGAATTACCTACTATACATCTGTGCACTACACCAAGAGCCTTTCCACAAGTGAATCTTACAACCAAACTTAATATGGATTTCTATCATCTTAGAAAGGCTATTCACACAGTTAAAAGTACGCTGAAGGCAGAAGGAAATTTATCAAAGTCAACCATCACACCAAATCATTACTTGTTGCTCACAGAAATGGAAAACCTATTTTGTGTGCCATATTCATCAAAAGTCTTCTGACAAGCTGAAAAAACTTTCACAAATCTAGTATTGACTAGCATATTCTATCCCTAATCAAGTACGCACAAGAACACAGATGCCATGGCAAATTTCCAAGCTTCACAGTTTCCCTTTACGTGGCAACTTCGACTTATTTTTACTTATAGAAAACTTACCTTCTGGCTTCCCATATCAGTGAATATACTTATACAGTTTTTTGTGGTCCAGAGCAACCCTTAACTAACTAGCTCCTTGAGAATCAACCCCTGTGCAAATATATTGCACCCTACTATGCAGGATCTATGACTACTTCAATTCAATTGAAGGAACTCAAGCCTTTTCCTAACTGGAATTCGGAACTGGTGCTTTGTACAAGTGACCTCATGCGACTTGAAAATTTCTGCTTCTGCACACCACAGTGCCCACAGCTTCCGCCTCACAAAAAATACACCATACCTGCTGCACTTACACAGCCAGCAGAGCCAGCAACTTCAGCCTGTCTTTTCTCCTTGCAGACTTGCTTGTTCAGATAACTCATCTCAGCTAAGTTTGCATCATGTGCACCAGGCGAGCCTTACAGGCTTTGAGCCAAGGCATATCCCCATCATCTCTGTGGAAAAAACCTGAAACACTAGGTCTTAAGAATTAAATCTCTTGAGTTCAGTAGCACTCACAGACATACAGGTTTCTTTCAACTGTCCAAATAAAACCTAAGTGTACAAAAACTGCCTAGGATTTTAATAAGTGTCTCATTCCCCGTAAGGACATGCATTTCAGGACAGCAGCAAAGAACAACCTAACAGCAGAGACGGCAAAAACATGAAATATGGAATCCTTTTAGCAATCAGTTCTGGACCAAAGAGCTTGTTCCTAGACAACAGAATAAAACCAAGTTTTTCAAGTTAAATGCATACACACTAATACCATTCCTTCCTCAAGATCTCACAGTAATCCCTTTATCCACACTTTATTCACACTTTCCTCTAGAAGTAAGGGAACCTACTGGTCACTAAGAAAGAACAGACCTACTTTTTGTTACTCTTATGAGCACTCCATTACACTTACGAAACTCCACACCTGTAGAAAACCATAAAACCACAACTGCCAAGTATCTTGCAGAAAAACAAAAAACAATGCCAGCCTAAGAGAGAGTTGCTAGAAATCTTAATGTATTCTGAAGTAAATCTGCAATGCACCTAGTACTGTCCACATGCAAGTCCAGTCCCTTCCCACAGGAAGCAGCATGGCTATTTGAGACTGTCCTGGTTTAACCCCCACCAGCAACTCAGCCCCACGCAGCCGCTCGCTCACTCCCCTCCGGTGGGATGGGGGAGAGAATCGAAAGGGTAGAAGTGAGAAAACTCGTGGGCTGAGATAAAGACAGTTTATAGGTAAAGCAAAAGCCACACACAGAAGCAAAGCAAACCAAAGAATCCATTCCCCACTTCCCGTGGGCAGGCAGGTGTTCAGCCATCTCCAGGAGAGCAGGGCTCCAGCACACCTAACGCTGACTTGGGAAGACAAACGCCATCGCTCCGAACATCCCCCCCTTCCTCCTTCTTCCCCAGCTTTTACTTCTGGGCATGATGTCCTCTGGTGTGGGATATCCCTTGGGTCAGTTGGGGTCAGCTGTCCCGGCTGTGTCCCCTCCCAACTCCTTGTGCCCCCCCCAGCCTCCTCGCTGGTGGGGTGGGGTGAGGAGCAGAAAAGCCCTTGGCTCTGGGTAAGCACTGCCCAGCAGGAACAAAAACATCCCTGAATTACCAACACTGTTTTCAGCACAAATCCAAAACACAGCCTCATACAAACTACTACGAAGAAAATTAACTCCACCCCAGCCAAAACCAGGACAGAGACACACTGTTTCATTGTAGTTCCATGAAAAAGTAATGAATCCTTTAGAGCTTGGATAACCTTACCATTTTTCCAAAAAAAGCCTCAAATAAATTTTTCTATCCTATCTGGTAGCATTAGGTTAAGGTTATTCTCCTTCACAAGAGATTAGATTTGATTCTCCTTTTAGTGCTGCTGACACAAGGAAGCTGACGCAGGCTAACATGGACACAGGCAGCCAGAAGTCTGGAAACATTCCAGAGATACTGGAATATATCAACTTGTATCTGCCTATTGTGGATAACCGTGCATTAATTTTGCAAATAAGCACTCCCTTGCAATGTAATAAAGATGATGACCTATTTCAAGCCAGAGGCAAGTCAGATACAGTAGAAGCCTAAATCCATTCTATTCAGGGAAGACTATGGCTCCACAAACGCAAGGCTATAAGCCACAAAGTTATTTTCGCATCCTTTGCTGCTTGTCAAAATACACAGTGCCTGAGACAGCACAAAGCAAACTATCTTTTATACTTTTTGCACCTGGCATCAGTACTTAAATCTTACAGCTCATCCCAACTCTAAGGTGTATGATTTACATTTGGTAGAAGACATCTAAGAGTTCAAATCTATTCTGTAAAGAAAAAAAAGCCATTATTTGTCCAGGCACAGTATTTCCTGCATTTGGATTATCACACTTGGTGATGATGGAGAATACTTTGATAGAACCAACTAGGTAATTTGAAAATAAATAAATAAATAAATAAATTCACCATTTGACTTGGAAACTGTTTTATAAGTAGGACAAAATCATCAATACCTATCCAATACTAATCTAATCAGTCCCTTCAGGGTTCTTTCGTACATAACCACTTCAGTGGTTTGGTCCACTGAGCTAGGATACACTTTGCCAGAAAATGCTTCAGAAAGCTGTCATGTATGAGATCGTTCTTAGCCGGATTAATGTCTTAACTTGAAAGTGAAGTGTTAGAGTGAATGACAGGCAAGAGGACATATGAATAACTCAGTACCCCACCTCAGCATTCGCATGTCAAGATGCAGAGTTTGCATCTTCCATTTTCTTTGCTGAAAATCACTGTTACCTCTTCCTCACATTTGGTATCTTTTCTTGAGATTCTCTCCCCCCCCCCCCCCCCCATCAACCTTGAATGGTGCTAGTCCTCTTGCCTCTTACAAAGCTTGCTTTTCATTTTCTGCAGTCATCCATTGGAACATACGCATACAGTGGGAAGGATAGTCCTTTCCTTCTTCCTATACTTCAGGCTGTAGCTCTTCTCTGTCTCTCAGTGGAAGCTTCTCTCAACTCACACACCCACCGTGTTAATTTTTGCATCTTTCCTACTCTCTGCTGGCTCTTCATGCTTACCATGTTTTCAACAGTGTAATTAAACTTTTTAATAAACATGTATGAAAAATAGTAACAGCTGAAAAACTTTACTGAATTGAAAACCAGATTGCAACGGATTTCACATCAGAGTTTACACAAGTGACATGACCGTCAGCATTGAGGCTGCCTTTCCTAGTTTATCTTCCCCAACTTTTTATTAATGTTGGTGAATCATTTTTATTGCAGCTCCTTTACAATGTCTGAGATACAAATTTTGACAGTGTATTTTCATTGTTGGCTAGCTAGACAGTTCAGAATGAGTCCAGTAAAATTTACCATCACAGAAGAGTAAATTAGTTATGGACAACAACATCTACAGAAGTTACTGTAGCCAAGAGAAAAAGGAGCCAGCACCTCTTTTTCCACAAAAATCTCTTTACAGACTGATGAAGAATGGCCTTGGTGAAGATGTATAATAGTAGGTTCAAGAAAGAAAATCCTCAAGAAAAGATACAACATTTTTTGTACCCATCCTGTCTAATGACTAGGATCATAACTAGGTCAGCTAATACAGTAATGTGATCAGCAGGCATCTGCTGTAAGCACAGCAGCTAGTAAAATATTAAAAAGGCTTTAAGATAAAAACTATTTTCCATTTAACAGGTAGCATTTTTTTAGGATGGAAAGGCCAATTCTTAACCTCCTGTAACCAGTAAAGCAGGTTTTCAACTGTCTATTGTGACACTGTTCCCATTAAGCAAAAAAACCCCACCAAAACCAAACATCCAGCAACTCTCTCCCTATGCCAAAAAACTAGGAAACACCTGACCAAGTTAAGGCTCAAGTATCAGAGTAACATCTTTGAGGAGTTAGCAGCAGAAACTCTATTGAAAAAATAAGCGGAAGACTAAGTCTGTCATTCTAAGACAAGCACATTCAATAAAGACTTGCTTTCTTTACCAGAGGACTTCCACCACACAAAATCCTTGTATTACTAACACTTAGTTTTTACTTAATATTCTTGCATCTTTCATTTATTTGCAAACCATCAGTTGCAGCTGAGAGTAATCTGTTTATTTTCTTTTGTTTAATTCTAAATGCAAATTGAATTACTCATCATTCAGCTCCACTCTTAAAGCAGAATAAATATCCTTTCAGTCTGTCAGACCTTTGCCTCTTAGGCTGCCTCCTCTTTAACAAAAGGAGTTCAGACTTCAAATGTTCCTTACTTCTTACAAGTGTTTAAAAATATTTTTTTAAATACAATGATAATCTGTAAAGGATAAAGCTTAATAAAGTCTATCCTTGTAACATAACCAAGCAGTTTCTCTATAAGAACAAAGTCACCAAGAGTCTTAGGCAGTGGCTGCTTTGCAGCTGACATCAACCTAGAAGGTGGGTACAATTATCATATTGTCCTTGGCTGTTTACCCCTGTTCCCTTCCTTACTCTTTCTTCAGAACTTCAGCTGAAACATTTCAGTACACTAAACAAGCAGAAAATTGTTCTCTTTGTCAAGGTTAGTTTTCTGCCAGTCCAATGTGCTGAAACAGCTTGGCAAAGGACCCAGCGACCACCTGAGCTGGTGCAAAAAGTCACCTTTCTTCTCTACAGCCCACAGTTAGATGGATTCAGGCTACCATGAAGAAGCAGCCGCCTTCCAGTTTAAGTTTCAATTCTCTTTCATTCCCTGACTTTTTCCATCACCTGCCATCTTTGCTGCTTGCTGCTAAGTAGAATTTGCCTCTAAGCACTATAAAAAGGAAAGTTAACAAATGTTTTCTACCACAGCAGAACAGCAGAGTGTGAAAAATAAAAGGTGTCTGTATCCTTCATTTAAATCGTTAACCACCAGTTGCACAGCTTTCTTTGATCTAACTAAATCTTTAATTCCACATTCCTCAAGGCTTTTGTGCTGCATTACTACTAGTCTCTTTTATTCACTTTGGTACTAATTCAGTAGTCATGAGGATCATGCACAGATCAAGTTCTTGTACAATTCACTGTATTTATATTTATGAATTTAACGAGTTCTTCCTAGACTGTCACAGGTTTAAAAAAAAAACAAAAAAACCCCACCCCTATCCAGATTTCCTAACTTATTTAAGAATTCACTTTTGCTTTAGAGAGGTAACCACCACAGACTCTTGTTGTGTTAAATCCATACAGCAGTGAAATTTGAAAAAAGCCTATCGTGCATACACACCAGACTATTTCTCCACACACCTTAAGCTGAAGACAAGTCATATTTGTGATGGAAAGCAAGCAGCCAACCAGCTAATTAAAATAATTGCCTATAAGAAGCAAACGCTAGTTGAGCAGAGCTCTTACACAGCTTGGGTCATGTTAATTAAAATGACAAAACAAATAAACTCAGTCTCGGCTGAACTACAGAACTTATTCTGCTCTCTCCTTGCCAGAGCACACAATTAATTAGACTATCCAGAAAAGATAATCAGCACCTATTTAAAAGTTCATGTTATCAATCCGTAAAATAATTTGTTATACACTTTGCAATATTCCACCACTAAACTATTACTACACTGTGCATGTGTTTTCCACCAACCGGTTAGAAAATGCAAGAGACAGCTGGAATTGTTAGTCAAGTATAAATATATTCTGTTTGTTCAGAAATATCTGTGATCCAATAAAGTAACTGATGTATCCCATTTTTATCACAAACAGGTCTCAAAACCTGAAATACAGCATACGTACTTTTTTTTTTAATTTGTAAAACACAAGTAATTTGCTCCCAATCACAGAAAACAGTCACAAATAGAAACTGCCACAGAAACCACATTCTCCTAAATGGCATTCCATGTTCTACTCAGCAGACCATGCTGCCTTAGTAACCCTAGTACCAACATGAAAAATTAAATAATTTAAAAGGTAGAATTTGCTCCCTTCCACTCATTGTAGGGTTCGAGAGTTTAAAGAAAAAAAAAAAAATCCAAACCAAGATACAACAGCTACCATGGAAGGATGTTGAAAACATTCTAGTTTAGAAAACTGAAAAAAATCCAAATCCTGCTGAAAAAGCTATTTTCATTTGACTCAGTCAAACTTCAGCTGATCAAACTGGAGAACTATTTAGTATATAAAACCTGCTGCAAGACTTATAACCTATAACTACCAAATCAAGAGACTGGAAAAAGTTACATCAATTTTCAACGATGTACATAAGCTTAAAAATGTCATAAGAGACTTTATTAGCACTTACAAATTGTATTCTAGCAAAATTACGAGACTCCTTAAAGAAATCCCTTCTGAAAGCTACCTCAGACGATGCTAAAGACTCACATTTAAATCTACATTACTTACAACTAATTAGAGAGAATGTTTGACCTATTAAGATTTAATGCATAATTTCACAAAACTAGTTCAAAGATTGAGGCACCAATATACAACCATCCAGTTTCAAACACCTAGATACTAACAACTTCTTGAAGTCACAATGATGTATTTTATTTCATGTTGATCTTATAGTGCTTTTCAAACACCATTAGTGAATAACTAGTACTAGAGAGATTAAAAAATAGACACACTACTCAGACTTCAGAAATGCCTACCCTCAAAACAATCCCTTTATCTGAAATAAAGTAAAAAAAAAAAGTTACCAAGTCTGTGCTCCAAATGTCAGAAAATGTTGACTGAACACAGTGTAACTGCATTTGAATAGTATTTACTACTTATCAGTGTATTCAACAACAGCTTTACTAATGACTATACTGTTTAAGGAGCCTCACTAAGTAACAGATGAAGATATTAGAGCTGGTATCCCCCTTTTTCCAGTAAAAAAATTTCCTAGCCATTTAGTTACGCAACACATTTTCAAACAGTAAGTACATTTTGTTCATTAACAACCTTACTTCCTTGCCTCCTAGAAGAAAGATTTTAAAGAAAGTTAGTACCCTTCATGTAGAAATTGAACTGCCTCTTCATACTAAATTTTTTGCAGGTATACTGGGAGAACCCACAAAAATATTTCACTTGATCAGAACCTTAGAAAACGAAAAGCTTACTTCAGTGCCCAAACATATTCCTATGATCTCCTGAATTCAATATCAATAGTGTGGAGAATCCATTTGATAACGAGCACTATACCCGCACTGCACAACAAGCTCCATTTTGAAAAGAGCACAGGTTCTGTTTTCTGATCTTTAATGTTCACGTTGGTGGGGGAGTATCATGGTGTGATGACAGCTGGCAGCACTGTTCCCTGAAAACTCCTGCCTGAATGGTTAAAAATTAGACCTTTGCCTGTTTCACCTTTTTATGCTAGGGTCCACATTCATAAAATGTCATCAGAAACAGAATAAAGAAAGGCACTGTTGCTTCTCCTTCAAAACGCACAAATGCTAAAAAGGTGGCGTAACAAGCCAAAAACTTGCAGCAAGGGGTTCAAACAGGAAAAAAAGAAGAAAAGGCATGTATTTCTGCATCAGGCAGCCCTGTTTAACTAGCACTGGCCACAGAGGAGGAAATCAGTTGCACAAATATGCATTCTATCGTTTTGGAAAGAAGCTGTGCACAGAAGGGAAGATTAGGAGGATTCCATTGTACGCCCAAAAAGCTCAAGAGCAAGCTGAAGCAAAGAAACACGTATATTGCACACTGACTTGTGTCCTGCGCTAGCTATGAGAAAGTAGCTGCGTTCACACACACCGATGTGTGAACAGTTGAAAATTATGAAAACCATCTCACACTTCAAAAAACTAAATACTGTACCTAGAACTCTCATGTGGTCAAAGCTGTTGGAAAACTATACTTACTGTACAAGAACCTCATAGAGGACCTCCACATCCCTGGCACACTGGAAAAACTACGGCATGTAATCACATTTCTGTGAAAGGTATGCTCAGAAGCAATCAGAGAGACCAAGTAAGATTGTTACAACCTAGCATGGGAAGGTCAAGACCATAAAGATCTAATGCATCAGGATCTAAACCTGGCAAGCCCAGCTAAAGAAGCCTCAGCTGAACAAGACTTCCCATTCAAATACAAAAAATGAAATGAAGGCCAGTGCAGTTTCATGGGACAAATATGATCTTTAAAAAAAAAAAAAAAAAGAAGGAGCGGGGAAAACCCCCACCATACTACCACTACTCCCCCTAACCACACTCCTTTTTGTCTCCTACCTTGCAAGAGTTTTGGAGCTCATTGGGTGCCACATTGAGCAGATTCAGTTCGCTAAGCTTGTGGAAAACTAACCTGGCAAAAGCAATGCCAATTTTCTTCAGCGTTAGTGAGTTGAATCAGCGTAGGAAAGGACCTACGTGGTACTAATTTGGCACAAGGGAGTAGATCTGGCTGAGCGGCCCGACGCAGGCACAGGAAACGGCAAAACCTCCCGCTCTGGGTGGCTGAGCACCATTCGATTGACTTCAGTGTAACTGCAGGGATAGGGAGCAGCAGCAACCGTTAGCGACTACGGTTATGACAGAGCATTTCTACTATATTGTACATTACACCACCCTTCAAAAGTGAGTGGTTCAAACTGAAAATAAAACTGACATAAAACTTACACTTGGCCAAAAAGTATCTCCAAAAAAACCTCTTAAACCTGAAGCAGCTTCTGTGTAACGCTGGATTGGAAAAGAATTAGCAATTTCATGACCATTTGAAACCTTCTTTTGTTTCCCTTGGAAGTACAAATAAAATTATATTTCCTTCTAATTGAAATTCCCTCCAAAATATTTAATGCAGTCAAGTTTTCTATAGATAGAAAAATAAAACTGAACTATAGATCTGTTACAAACTAACAAAACATAGTGGAATATTGGAGCTTTAAGGAAATCTGGGCTTTTTTCAGTTTGTTTTTATAAACAGCTACCATCAAAAGATATCTCCATAAAAAAACCCAAATCTTATTTGGTCAACAGTATTTTTAACTGCATGTAACAAAAGAATTGCCTTTCCTGGCTAAACAAGTGTCAAGAAGGCTATTATTAGAACAGCTTTAAAAATAAGAGGTCTTTGAGTTTAACAATTACAACAAAATAAAAATGGGAATAGCATTACTGGCTTAAGTAACAACATAAATTAACAAGAAACTCAGTACCAAACACTTTGTATCCAACCAGTTTGCAGATATCCAGAGAGACAAGAAACAAGCCTCCCAAGACATCAAAACTTTTCAGAAGGAGCCACTACTCCATTAAGCAAGTTTTGTGTAATCAAAGAAGCTACCACAGGACAGAGCTGTTAATCCTATTGCCTTTTGGGAAAAACATCATAAGCAGAAATCTCTTTAATATCCCTGCTAAACTCAAGTATTTCAAGGTTGTGTTCTAACGTTCGAGCTACCTTGCCACAAATAAATCATAAAAAGCCTAAGGAAAAAAAGGCAAGAGGTTATCAAAGCCATCATCTTTTCTATACTTGGATCAACCTTTCCGCATCACTCCTGACATATGTTTGCCTGTGGAGGTGATGGAATCTATTAACGGACATGTTATAAATGAGTTAAGAGAGTCTATTTTCACGCTTCACTATGAAGAAAAAGGTCTAATAGTAATGTGCAACCATCTCCTCTGCTCCCATTTAAACGCGGTACTTCTGGTAGTAATTGCCACAAGCCTCGAGAACAAGTAATTTGAATTCTTCTTTGCATAAGATTTGACAACTTCCATTTCTTTTTTAAATAACCACTTTTTTTTTTTCAGTCTTTCCTCAAAGCTCTGATATTCTAGACTTCAGATCACCCCTATTCTTCTTCTCTAGGCTCTCCCCTACTAGACCATGTATTTCCAGAACCTGTGACCCGAAGTCAGACATAGTATTCAGCTAAGGCCCTTCCTCTGCTGTGCAAAACAGAATTATTTCACTTATCTTTTGAGATATACTCCTGCAGAATATTAGCTGGTTATGAAGCATCTTGTAGCTAAAGTTTAACGTGTCCTCACAATTAAATAGGATGTCATTCACAGACTATAAAGTTAGCTCAAACACTGAACACAAATGCAATGAAACATAATTGAGATTCAACATAAAATGTATTCCCAAAACTACAAAAGCAATGAAGTAAACAAACCGCTTATATTGTTTCAACTTTCCAACTAAGTAGCACGTTTAATTGTAAACTCTTCAGAGAAATAGAAACTTAAAAGGAAAAGTTATTCTAATTCCTAGCATGACAGGTTCCCTAAATGTTACTGCAACAAAAACAATGCCAGTTTTAACTCAGTGTACCTATGTTACTTCATGAGAACCCACCACTTACTTCATAGTATAAAGTTAGAGGCACCTTTTCATTCTATGCATTTTATTCTTCTTCTTAAACCTGTTTTATAAGATTAAGGTTTCTAAATATACAACTAATATTCATGCAGGACAAATTCCAGCATTGCCATCTAGAAAACTATCGACTGTCCAACAGCTCAGGCCCTCACTTCACACCCTTCAAAGTAATTTTTCTCTTCCAAAGAGCAGTTCAGGGCACAAAGGTCTGAGTACAGAAAATCCCATTTGAATTATTTAATATTGGTGTAAATAATCTCTAGCAAAAAGAACAGAGCCTTTCCTCCCAGCTGTCACACAACTCCTTACTATATCAACAACCCTGTAACACTCTGAAAGCCTTCCATCCAAACAATCTCTTATCCTGAGAATTCATCCTGGGGAAGAAGCCAACCTACGTGCCTCTGGACGCCAGCACTCATCCTAGGCTTCCCAACACCAGCAACTCAACAGTGAGCAAAAGAGGAAAATTTCTGCTAAATTCACTTGCCCCTACCCTTTTCAAATCCTTACGCCTCCAATGAGTACCTATTTCCTAAAGGTACTATTTGAGTTCATGTGCAGTTACTCTTACTAATCTTGAATTGTAATACAGAAAAAAATGCTTTAGCAATTATTATGCTCTTATGCAATGACTTCGTTACGGGAAGAAGATTTTTAGCATCAGCAGTTAGGGTACTGAGGCAACTTCTGAAGAACTAAATCCATTATTTGATTAAAAACAGGCCATGAGTTGAATGATATGGCTTAAACTTGTTTTTAAAAACCCCAACCCTTGAATGCATAAGCAATGTTGAGGTAGTTTTAACCAACACAGAAGCATTCGATTACAATCTCGATATAGAATACCTCCTTTACCAAAGGCCTCCAACTTACAAGTTTGTGTAGTTACAAGTTACTTCAAGGTCTGTCAGAGATTCTTGTTGTCCACTGCTCTTTTAAGACCAGACACTGAGTATAGAACTGAAGGTTTTCCTTCTGGATATCGGGATGGCAGTTCCCGAAAGATTATAGGGAACTAAATCTTTCCAGGTATCCCCTCAAAATAAGTGAGGTTATGTTCCTTGACAGGCTTCCACAGCCAGGTTCCTTTTAAAGCTTAGATTTACCTTGTCTTGAAGGAATGAAACAAAACACTAGAACATGTACTTTCATTAGAGCCATGAGTCAGTCAGAAGCACTTCAGTATTTTTCTGACTTATGTCACTTTGCATTTGCATTACACTTTAGGTTGGCTTGTTTCAGTATTGAGGATAGTTTCCATTTTAACTGTATCAGCAATTTTTTGGTCTTGAACTTTATTAAAAGTACAGGTTTAGATGAAGTAATGTGTATACTTATACAGTAAACAAGATTTAATTACTTACGACTTGAGAAAGAACTAGCTAACTAAAGAACTAAACCACATCAGAAAATAAAAATTCTAGCACCAGCTCTGCCTTAGACCTGTGTGTTTCAGTACTTCCAATGTATAAGAAGTTTGCTGTTAAATAAGACAAGAATATCCCTACACGCTTCCTAACCTTGAATATACGCACCCATACTTGCAACATACCAACCTCTCTGGTTGGCAGGTGTTCCAGATACCAGACTGCCTCTCTCTCCATCTCTCATGTAGGGATGCAAGATATTCAGGGCAGAGGGAGAAGAATTTAGCATTTGGAGTCAAATCTAATAACTGACACAGGCTAAAATATTTCTAAAGTTCAAGTGACTTATGGCAGTTTCACAAACATTCCCCTTGGTATGAAAATTGGTCTTTTTAAAAAATTCTTGCCTCCTGCCACTGCTTTCCCCTCTCCTCTCTCCTGCACTGCAGTTTATTTATCCAGCTCAGCTGTATTGATATTACTGTTTCTAGGGCCACAATATAAACGAGTTATTGAAACAATTCCACAGAGATTTGGGTTTTTATGGCAGAAATAACAGAAATTCAGTTCCATGCACAGCTGCAGCAGCACAATCTGGGCGATAAAAGTCAGCAAGAAGCTTTTTAACCTCATCTTGCTGCTAAAAGAAAGCATTTGCTAAACCCCACTCTTGAGGTATTCAGGTTTCTCAACCAGTTGAGAGTTTTTCCTTACTCAGGAAATTTAAGACTGGACTTGCATTACTCAAAGCATTTAATCACCCTGCTGGTTATGTGTAAAATACATATATACTGCTGAGTTTGGCCTGCCTTCAGCAAGTAAGCCAGCAGCTCCTTAAGATGCGGGAATCAATCTCGCCTCTCACTAGCATCGATAGGGGCAGACTCCTTCCCTATTTCTCCCTTCTGGCCGTCTACCCAGCATGAGATCTAGTACTTATCAAACTCCTCAATTCATTAATTCCACTATAATCCACTATGCTATTATCAACAAAAGGGATAAAAAGATAAGTCTTTTTCTAGTGAGCTGGGAGACAAACTGGGCCCCTCTGTGAGCTGATGACCGAAGCCAGCTCATTCTCCCTGCTGGAGGCTCTCCCCCCAGAGCAGCAAGGAGCCGTTACCTGGTGGGCTCGGCACCTCACAGGGCCGTGAGACTCTGCTCACAGATGAGAGGTCCTGTACCGATTACACAGGCACGCTCGGGAAAGCTGAGCCGAAATAATCTTCAGCAACTAATGCTCAGAACAAGAAGGCAGAGCTTCTGGCATCTGTATTTATCTCCAGAACAGACTTGATGCACGGCATTTGGCAATTCGTTCCGACTTCGATGCCTACAGTACTTGAATCTGCACAATACCTTGCGCTGTTACGGCACGTTTTATTCCACCTTCCGAAAAGGGTTCAGAAGTGTTAGCAACTTACACTTTAACCCTAGCAAAACAGATAGTACTGCCTGTTCTCCGTGGGATCGGGAAGTTAAGTAATATGCCCCAAAACACAGGAAGTATGTAAGAGAAACAGACACACACCAGAGGCCCGACACCCTCAGTGCCTGCAGAGTGCCCCGTCCGTTAACGTTTCCTCGTGCAGAAACGGTGAGCCAGGCCAGCACCCACAAAAGCAACCAACCGTGCCCGAGCCCGGTTTTAAAATCTGTTCCGAGTGTTTCAAAGCCGTCGGGGGACACCGACTACAACAGCCCCCCCCCCCCCCCAAAAGCCTTGCCGGCCACAGCCGCCAGGTAACAGCCATCCTGGCAGCAGGGCCGCGCAGGTGGGCTCGTCTGAAACCAGACCGTGACCGCCGCCGCCGCCACCCCTCCCCGGCCGGAGCGCGGCGGGACGGGGCAAGCCCCGGCCCCCAGGTCGTGTCCCCCCCCCCCAACCCCGCGGGTCCGGGCGCGCCGCCTCCTCACGGCGGCACGGCACGGCAGGGGCCGCCCCCGGGACAGCGCGGCCCCGGGCCCCGGGCGCTGCCTGCGGGCGCCGGCGGGGGCGGCGGTGCGCGGCGGCAGCGAGGCCACGGCGAGGCGCGGAGCCTCCCCGCCCCGACACCGCATCACCGGCGGCGGCTGGAGCGAGCGGCGTCCCCGCCGCCGGATGGGGGGGGGGGGGGAGGAGGAGGAGGAGGAGGAGGAGGCCGGGGCCTCCCCGGACCGGGGATCCCCGCCGCCGCCGCCGGCCCCGCGCCTCACCCTGCCCCGCGGGGCCCCGGCGAGCCCCGCGCCGCCGCCGCCGCCGCCCCGGCCGGGCCGGGCCGGGCCCGCCGGCGGCCCCCGGGTGCGGGCCGGCCGGAGGGGGCGGGGGCGCGATCGGCGGCGGGGGGGGCGGGTGTCCGCCGCAGCCGCCGTGTGGCCTCACCTCCTCCGGGATGGCCGGGTCGCCGCTGCCGCCGCTGCCCCCCGCGTAGCAGGCGCCGAGCGCGGGCGGCGGCGGCGGCGGCTCGGGCTCCATGTCCCCGTTGAAGAGCGAGGCCCCCTCCGCGCTGCTGCCGCTGCTCAGCGCCGCCATCTTGGATCGAAGCGCTGGGGCGAGGGAGGGGGAGGGGGGAGCCGCGTCCCCGCCGCCGGGACGCCCCCAGCCGCGACCCGTAGTGGGGAGGGGGGGAGGGGGGCGAGCGCGGATCCCGGCCAGCTCCCAGCGGCCCGCGCCACCGGCACGTCACGCCCGGCCCGTGACGTCACCCAGAATCGCCGCCGCGGGCACTGCGCATGGGCCGCCTGACGTCACCGGGAAACACCCTGACGTCACGGCGCGACCACCCGTCGCCCTGGGAACTCGAACGTGGGCTCGGGCCCCGCCCCCCGCCGCCGCAGCCCCGCCCCCCGCCGCCGCGGCGCCCCCTGGCGGCGCGCAAGCAAAGTCGGCGCCTCAGCGCGCTGCCCACCCACCTCCGCCCCGGCTGGGCCCGGCCCGGCGGGAGCGGGCGAAGCGGGCGGGCCCGGGGGCTGGCGGCCGGCGGGAGCGGGGTCGAACAGCAAAGCGCCGGGCAGTCTGCGGCGGGGTCCCACCGCTGCCCGGCCCCGCGGGTCCCTCCCAGCAGCGGCCTCAGCCGCGGCGCGGGGAACGCCGCGAACTGCGGGCGGGGCAAAACCCGGGACGCGGGTGCCGGCGGGGGTGCGTTGAGAAGCGAGCGGGGTCTGACGTGCGGTGCGGGCTGGCCGCGGGCGGGAGCGGGAGCGCGGCGAAGAGCCAGGCGGGGAGAGGGACCGCCAGACCCTCGGCCGGTCTGGCATCATTTGACGAACAGTAGCGTTGCCGTTTTGAGGTAGATCTTTACAAACACCTGCCGTGCGACAGTGACAGCGATACTTCCAAAAGTCTCGTTTTCCTCTGAAAATGTTGTGCCTACTCTAGTAATAACTAAGATAATTGATCGCTAGGATTGACGAAACCTCCCCGTTTTTTTCCATTGACGGCAGTTAGGCCTCGGGCTGCCGCAGGCTCCTGCGTCGTTTACGCAGGGCGCTTCAAGCGAGGGAAGAAGGTTCTGGCGGCGAGCTCAGCAGGAACCGGGACCCCTTCCTTCTCCTCGGTGACACCTCTCTTTTACCCTCTGGCCAGCCTTGTCCACTCTGGAGGCCTGGGAGCGGATCCTGGTTTCTGAACACGAGCATCCGTCCTGTCTGCACCTTCTCTGCGTGACGGGACGTGCACCGCCTTCCCCGACAGCCTGGCTTACCGGGGAGAAAAAGGTGGGCTCACGCAGGGGGACTGCCAGGGGCTTCGGTCCTCTGGCGTCAATGACGGAAGAACCAAGGGGGAAGGTGGGGTGCATTGGGAAATGCCGCTCCCTCCAGCTCAGAAATGAGGAGGAGCTGGAGCCTGCAGCCACAGCTGCCCGCCAAAGCCTGCTCCCGCCATGTCCCCAGTGCCCACGGCCATCTTCCCCAAAAGTGGCGGAGTGCCCCCGTTTAAAGTAAATAATTGACCTGTGTCATATCCCTGTATGCCACATGCATCGAAATGCCGCTTACACACACAAAGCATTCAGTAAATCAGGTGCTTTAAGTTGCTTCCTTGCTGAAAAGGTCTTTATGATAAATGCCAAATTGGTAACAGTATCTTAATGCATTGCAAAGAAAAGCTAACTTGCCAGAACAGCAGCAAGATTTCACAGAAGGTAAAGGCTGTTCTATGTCAACCTGATATATTTTATGGTAGTCAGTTGAAATACTAAGTTGAAACATGCAAGTGCAAACATCCTTATCTTTGTTTCACTTCAGTTGTGAATATGTAACCATACAACTCTTAATGTAATAATCCTGATGATAGATTTGAGGTTTACATTTCACCTTTCACGCTGGGGCCATCGGTGTGTAAAAGCATTTCAAATTCAGTTTGATACTGGCAGTGTAACTGGCAAATAAATGCAACATCAATTTACTGCACAGACACAGCAAAAACACGATGGAGTCAGGAATACCAGACACTGTGGTACGGAGGGAAGGAACCTCGGGCATGAATTTAGCTGAGGGTCTTCCCTGTAGAGAGCTATGCAGTATTAAACACCTCCTGAGCACAGAAATAAGCAAAATAATCTAGTTAATGTTTAAATGGATTTTAATTGATTATCTGACAGGCTATGCCTTCCTGAGATAGGAGCCTAGGTTTTCCTACGACTGGTGGCCTGCAGTGCAGTCAGCAAAAGGGCTGCACAAATATATGAGAATCAAATGAACAAACTAAGCAGCTCGCCAAGTTTAGAAATGTCTCTCTAATAGCCACATTAATGAAGAGGATAATTATCAGCAATTCCTGCTATGCGATGGGAATGTGTAACGGCAGTGAAAAACGCACACAGACTCTGGAAAATAACACACATGCTGAGGACTAAACGCTGGGACAAATTTCTCTTATCTTTGAAGGAAGAGGTGGCAGAGGTAATATGAGATGGCTCTCCCAGCACAGCCTGTTGTGGAAAAGCCAACAGAGTAATATGGGTTAACTAATAAAGTCCATTCTTTTCAATGAGATTTATACCAAGGGATAATTTAGTCTCAGTGTACAGAATGTAGTCATAGCCCTTGTTTTATTCCCTAAGCAATTTATGTCTGGGGCATAATTCTAGCAGTGGATTTAGTTGACTGCTATCAATCTGTAACTTGTAATACCTTTCCCAATGCTTTTAGTAATATTGCGTGCCTTTATTCCTGAGCTTCTGATTTTTTCAGAAGATTTGCATTTACATAAAATATATTTGCTAGACTTCCTTATTACATTTGATGTACCACCTGAAGAGTTGCAATTCTAAACTCTAATATTGACAACTGATGACCAAAACTGGGAACACAGCAGAGTTACCACCTGAAATACATGAGATAAAAACCAGTGTTCCACCTAAAATAAAGAACATAATACTATTTTAAAAGATAGTTGTGTAGGAAGGAGACAGAAATCTGCTATTTATGCTATACTTCCCTTTTGTTTGGCGGAATCCACACCTGGTGATAAATGGAATTTCGTACTCCTTCACGTGGTGGCATCTTTGGTCTCTCTGCTTAATCCATCATGATGGAAGATAAATCATTAATAGCTGTAACTATTTCTTGGTGATATGAAATCCCATCTACTGATAATTGATATCATCATCATCTTTTACAGAGACTAGCTTTCATTATCAACATAGGTCAAAATCAAACTTATAACCTAGATGTGACAGGCTGGTTTCTGCTATCAAATCCAGAGGCCACTTGGGGCACTGGCTGGTTGATTCCTACAATGCAGCGCAGCCAGTTTATCTGGTATTGCAGCAGGTAATGCATACTTGTAAATACAAAACCTGCCACCTCCCATCAAACTCTTAGTTATGCACTGGGGTTTGATCCTCCTCAGAATTTTTTTATTTTAATTCAGATCAGAAAACAAGTCCAGCTGTTAAAAGACAAAGACTCTTCAGCTAGATTGCCCACCACCAGAACATTTGTCTGATCTAATCAACACCTGAATTTCCAGAGAACTATGTTTTAATTAGTCAGTAGAAAAAATAATATGGCTGCCTGACAGCAACTGTCTCGTGAGCATTTGAACACGTCTTTATCCTTTCCCCCCCAAAAAAGAATTAATCTTAATGAGATGCTCCAAAATGAGAATGTCCAAAAGAGATATTAGATGAAACCTAATATTGGTCTCATTTATGATATTCTTTCAACAGAAGACTATCTCAAAAAAAACCCCAGCCTTCCAGTTTCTTAATCAAAAAATTACATAATTTGCATATTGGTATGATAATAGAAACTGATTTTTTTAAAGTGGTGTGAAAATTCGACACATCTTAAACTCTGGATGTCTAAAGTGCCCTTAAAATTTGTCCAAATTTCCAAAAACTGCTTAGCCTTTTCACACACTGGACAGACAGTATTTGTCCCATACATTGTAGCATTTGCACTTGGGCCATATACATTTGAAAATGCTGGATTAAATTCAGCACCAGGAGAAAATAATTACAGATCTTCTGAAGTACGTTAAAATACACACGTCACTTCTAAATGCTGCAGTATGAAGTGAAAGTGCACAACTTCATCTGTCTAAGGCAATGGTACTGTTTGTATATCAGATTAATCCTCAATCTTAACAGCGGAAATACAGATGTTGATGGAACACAGATACTAGTGACAACAGTCATGTTCCCAGTTATCTTGGCCAGAAAATGTGAAGCAGAACAAAAATTAGGCTGCTGTCCAGAGTTCAGTCATTTTCTGATTACTAGTCAGAATAATACATACTTAAGAAAATTACTTTGCTCTCCAGGAAAAGAATGTTGAAGATATTTTTTGAGGAGAGAACCCAGATTTTTTTTTTTTTTTCACTTCTCTTTAGCACCTTTTGGCTTATTATCACACTCACTTTATGATATACTATACATCTTTTCATACTTCTAGTGATCACTGTCTGATTGCTTCAATGTGAGGCAATAGACAAAGCAAGGCTGCTTTTTTTTTTTTTTTTTCTTTAAACTGTTCCTGTACAGATCATACATATTTTTTCCTTTGGTACCTTCTTGAGAACTTCTAGTTCAGGAGATTTACCATTCTGTGACACTGCTGAACCTGAAACATTCATACCTTCAGTGAGAAATCAGGTAATACTCAGGTAGTGATTTGAACTTGGCAGGTGAACAATCTCATCCGTATTTTTTTTCAGTTGAGAGAGACTTCATAGTTCTTTGCCTTTGAATTAAATACATGAGCAGAAGTGATGAGGATGGGTGGAGACTAGGAGAAAAAAGGAGGTAGGAAGAAAAGAAGAAAATGGGAATCCACCAGGTTCTTAACTCAGTTTTCATTCTACCTTTAAAAGAAATGTTGATCTAACAAGCTTTTTTTTATATATAAAAATAATAACATATTCTGGATTTTCTTGTAATGATACTGGAAATATTTACATATTTTTTATTTGATTCAAGCGTAATTTATTTTAGAGTCATTACTTATAAAGCTGTTTCTCTTCTCTCCCTAAACCACAGCCCAAACCTTCAGAAGGTAAAAAGCAAATCATTTTCCTTTGGAGGCAATGTGTGGGAGGCAGGGAGCAGGAAAGATGATGGGACTGGGACATGGGAGTGACTTCACATCCCTTCTGTACCCTGCACATTGTTCAGCATCACAAGAACAAAATGCTAACCTGTTTCCTTCCTCATCTGAGTGGCGACTTCAGGGTCCAGCAATGTATGTGCTGCACCGCAGTGCTCTGCCTCTCTCTCTGCTGGCTTCCTGTCTTCACTCGCTTACTAGCATGAGAAGCTGAGAAAATGACATGTTTTATTGAACAGTGGTGTAAATACTCACAGATGTGGCATATATGGGACCATGAAGAGAGAGCGTGAGCCCTGAAACCACTATTAAGAGAACAAAAGTATCAGCCAGTGGAAAAGGAGGGGAAGGGATGGGGCAAAAGACTAGATGGAGAGAGAACGTAGTAGAAGTAGACATTGCAGGAGGAGATGTGGCTCTCCTGGGAAATGAGAAGCCGATGAAAATAGGGAAACAAAGGAGTAAGGAGCACTGATTTTCCTGCCTGACATACTTTACTGAAACCAGGACCAAATCGCACGTTTGAGAAGATTAGTCAAGACCCTCCTGTTATCTTAGCATTCCTCATCATTCCTTTAACGCATTCAGCTTGTTCAGATATCTGATTTCTGAGTCCTTTGTGTTGGACAGTGATAAGCTGATCAGCTTTAAGGACTAAATAGTTTTAGATTCCTCACATTATTATTCCAATGAGAACAATCACATTCATAACTCAAAACCATCCTGTTTAGGCACAAAAACCCACTAACGCAATTGAGTGACTTCCAAGAAAGGGCAGGAAAGGATACCACCTCAAACAAGTTATTTTGCTGTTCAGAAAATGACTGTTCAATTATGTTCCAGTCTTAGGATTTTCCTTCATAATATTCAGGCTAGCTGAGCTTCCCCTGGCCTGAGTACCTGCTGTAATTTTATTCTCCAGCACTTTACAGACATGTTGGTAACTCTCTACATCTCTGATCTAATAACAGTTTAGACAGTAACTGCACCTTTCGGTTTCTAGCCTGTTCACTGAGCAGAAATAGTCCATTAGTGTTGGTATTGGCCTAGAGTAAGGAAACTTTAAGAGTCCAAAAAGGCTAAATCAATAATATGAATCAAATACAGGAACCGCAGCTTTGACATGGGACAGAGAGAACATGGTGACCGATCATGGTTTTTCAGGGCAATATCCCACGTTGCTGGAGTTTTAAGAGTTATTGTTCTTCAGTGATAGGTCAAATAGGATGGATAACCTTTTAAAATGAATGCTTATATTGTAATATACATATACACATCTTACGTATTTAAACATAAGTGTCTTTTGCTGACAGAGTCAGTATAATCCATCCTTGTCTTTTAATCCTCACTACCACTGAGACAACACAAGCCTCACAGACAATTAGTCTCTCCTATAAAGGCAAGCTGCCTGCCAAGCATGTGGGAATTCGGACAGTCTCTGAACCCCATTGCTATATTCTCATCGTTCCTGCGAGTATGCACTTGGCCAAAGGCAAAATTTCTGGTGCAATGGTCAATGGCCTCAACATTTTTGATGCTGTGGATTGCTTGAAGCTTGTGGTTATGCTAAAGGCCCTCGGACATCATTATTCCTTTTTAATATGATATGATTTCTCTCTCCAGAAGACACATTTGTTTTGGTAAATGAACACAATTTCTGTTACCCACGCTCTGGAGGAATTCTGCAAGGCTCCAGCTTAGATCTTTGTTTTATCTTGTTTTTAAGTGGTTTGCATGCCTAGTCAATACCCTACTATCTGTCCTCAGAGGGCATTAATATTTATTAATAAACTTGATGATGCTATCAAACAACTTGAATTTGAACATACAGAGACACATCACACTGTTAGCTGTATTGGTGTCAGGCAATGGAGCAGTATTTTGGCAAACGTCACAGCACATAAGCAGAATGACTAAGTGCAAAAGCAGAAGAATAAAGAGGCTGCAGCGTTACTTTATAGTTATCAGTAACGATTCTGATATTCCCTAGCCTAATTAATACTTTCTGGGTTATGGTGTTCATTCAAAAAGCATTTGTGAAGTTTAGAGCTTGCGAACAATGCTCACCTGCACATTAGTTGCACCAAACAGACCCAGGACAGACAGCCAAGAAATAACACATGCTGCCTCACATGCAGCCTGTGTATCAGTCACCTCCCATCCACTCACGCAAGAAATGTCGTCTGTCTAGGTGGCATCTGCACTGCCTCATTCACGGGTTCCTCTCCGATACAAATGTGCCAGTTTGGACAAGCCAGCTGAATACCGCTTTAGGTTGGAGCCTTCATGTAAATGCTCCTGTGCCTGCAAACTAAACATAATACTCAGTAACATCAGCTGAAACATCAGTCATATCTCTTCTACTTAAATAAAAAGCCAGCATAAACTCTGACATCTCAGAAATAATTACCCCCCCCCCCCCCCAAATATATAATAAACACCTCTGTAAACTAGCCAGCTCAATACTGAATGCAATATCCTCACACCTCCTGGATTATCTCTATCATTGCCTGCTGTTCCCCCAGAAATATTCTGAACAGCAGCTTGATGCTCCGTCACACACATGCTCCTTTGCATGCAAGTATAGAAATCAGAAATGTTGCACCTTGTCCATAATGACTGTTGCTTGTAAATAAGACAGCACCACCCAGATGTCAGCACGGCACACTTCAGCTGTACTGCTCCACTCTCTCGGGGATGAGGCTTTTCTTAAGCCACCTTCAGCTCTCTTCTCTGCAGAAATCAATGCATGGTACCCAGACAGCCTAATATTCTGATCAACACTGAATATCACTGAGGAGGAAGCTATCGCATGCATAGGCATAACAGAGTCTCTAGAGAGAGGATGTTTCATCAGTCCTGTCCTGAAGAGACCACTATCAGCCAAAGGCTAAAGGGGACTACAACCCTGTATGCTGGCATAGGATTTACCTAGTTGTTATTCAAAGGTAAGTCCCATTGATACCTGGAGATAGTAAATATTCACACAGCTTCTAAAATTAGACCACTTCTGTAGCTGCTTGAATCTGGAATCACATTTTGGACATCCATTTTGAAAGTCTGGGGGCAAGTGACCCCATTCATTTTTATCCAGGCAAGACTGTAGTGGGAACTGAGGAATGCGATGCATTTGCAATTACGTCTTTGCGGTGACACACCATTGCGTGTGGCACTAGAATGGTTTTTAGACTTTCTGGACCTCAGGTGGTTTTTGCTCCTAATACCATTAAAAGCCTATTTACTGAAACAGCCCATAAGGCAAACATCAGATCTGCAGAAGCAACAACTGAAGTGGGAGAGACCCTCTGAACTCCATGAAATATTTATAAACAGCTTTAGGAGCCCTGGGATGAAGTAAAGTACTTTCAAGCATAGACGGAAAACCTAATGGGTATAAAAATCCTTTTTTAGCTCTTGGTGAAATTTGTTTTCACAGACCTAGCTATGATATGAGAAAATGTATGAGGCCATCCAGTCTGCCTCCTCCTCTTCCAGGAGAGAAGTGGTCCCAGTGCTATGTTTTATAACACTTGGCTCAGCCTAGCTCTGCCTGACTCAGACAACAGAAGCCAAACCCACTTCTTGGGAATCTTCTCAATTTTTCTAAATATGTCACTTTGTGGAATTTTCCCCAGTATTCCACCCAGAACAATTCAATGCAGTATGTATAAAGATAGTTCAATATCATGCTTGTTATCCTGTCGATTTCCTATTTATCCCCTTAGACAACCCTAAGTAATTCCTCAGCCAGCGTGGTGGTGATATACCTCTAACACCTGTCTACAGTCATGCTCCTCACCATTTGGACACGCTGTAGCTGTGCTCTGCAGTGACTCAGCCTTCACAAGCAAATTCTTTCAGATATTTTCATGTCTGTTCCTTCTTCTCTGTACTCAAGACATCATTATTACACTTGAGGAAAAGGACAAGGAAAAGTGAAGAGGAGAAAGAAGTGCAGACACTTAAAATGCCTTTCTTCATGCTACCCCAGCTGTGCAGGCATAGGAAGATCCATCTAAATATCTGGCCCACACACATCATTTAATTCTTACCAGGATTTATGATAAGGGTATTGTTCAAGATGATGAAGAGAGTCCTCTTGAAGGATTTTGTTTCTGGGATCTACTCCCAAGGGATTGTACAAGCAGTGTCACAATCAGTTAAAGAGGAGAACTGTGTTTAAAGGAATCGATCTGAGATCCCCATAGCACTTGTTTTCTTTGCATATTATCATTTGTGCTTTAAAAGAAAGAAAAAACATACAAAACACAGTTATTCCCTCATCAAAGCAGCCTTTTGGATTCCTAAAGCTTTTCCAAAACATATAGATTTTGTTGATTGTTGTTCTTTAAAATGATCCTAAAACGCCCTTCAAACTCAAAGTGGTAGAGGAATATGCACACAGATACTTTAAAATTTAAAAAACTTTTACAGTTTAAGAAATATCTGTGATTTTTTCTTTTAAATTTTTACTTTCTGACCAAATCAAGATTTTTTTCAGCATTTGAAGTCTCTTAACATCTAAAGCAGAACAGTGAACACAGTAACTTACCACAGCTTATTTTATGTGTTAAAAATGTCATCAACTGTTGCATACAATCATCTCTCTGAAATAAAGCTCTGAAATACACAGAGGTAGAAGTCCTACCATAGCAAGACTAAGCTGCTCTTTATACAAGGTTCTTCTGGGGTAAATTCCCGTCCTAGAAGCAGCTTACCCTCATGACACTATTCACTAAGTAATCATTATTGTAATTTTACTCCTGAGGAAACGTAGGCAAGTAAGACAAAACATTTATCTAAAACCATAGAGTAACTCAGGTGCATTTTGCTGACCTGTGTAAACTCAGTGCATTGCTTTAATAAGTAGAATAAACTCTCTCCACATTAGGAGAAACTTTTTTTCAAGTTAATACTTTCCTGAGCAGAGCACATGTATTTTAACACACTGGTACCTTTGCCAGAAAGCAAGACTGCTTTGGGGTTTTTTTTCCTTCCACCACTACAAAGTATGGTCATATGCAAGTGACCTTTGGCCTGCCTGCAGGATTTTCAATAGTAACAGGTTCTAGCAATAGCTGTGCTCTCTATAGGATATATACAGCACCTGGGTCAGCCTGTTTACAAAATAACTTGTGATTATCAAGGCAGTACTCAGCAGCTATGATGATATTATACTAGACTATAATTAAAGACAGACATAAAGCCATATAAAATAAGGAAGCAGTGGCACTTAATAAAGCTGTTCAGGATTGGGAAGAGGTTAGGGTTTTGACTCTCAGTCCCTTGGAGATCAGCTAACCATGTTTATTCTGATCAAGAATTAAAACATCAAACTAAACATCTGCCGAGAACAGTCAGCTCACACCCTCAGGAAAAGAGTGAATTTTGTAACAAAACACACCAGAATTTGAATGGTGAAATGAATCATCATAAAGGGAAAGCCAAAAATAAAAATCTAATTGAGCTTGATAATTTGTACATAAAATGATGTGCCACTATACCAATAGCTGTGTAAAGCATATCCTTACCCCTCAGAAAATGGCTGAACCTCTCCTTCCCCTCCTAAATACACATACTGCATTAATACCTGGCATGATGTTTCAGGATTGACTTCCAATTTGTCTAGACCCTGCAATTCACAAAACACGGCCTTCTTCAGGCAGTGTCTATTCCTAAATGACAGAGCACACGTTGGTAGGAAAGTGCCTATTTCTGTCCCACCTATGGAGAGGAGAAGGCTGTATTTTCTGGAACAAAATAGTTACGCTAACACTCCAAGCAAGCAATGGTTTATCCTAATACTAGGATATACTCCAATAACGGCTGAATCATTGTTATTTTATGAAGTCTCAGGGGAGGGGAAACAGCCATTTTTGAGAAGACCTAGTTCTAGCAAATGAGTACTAAAGATGAAGGATCATGGAAAGTTAGGCAGGGGAACCTTTCTTGTACTTATACTGCTCTTTTTAAAAGTTAACATTTTTCTACTCCATTCACTTTGCTTTTGCAAACGCTGTGAAGAAGAGATGAAAATCAACAATTCAGTCCACTTGTTTCACATCTGCTTACTTCACAGCCACTTCCATCAGTTTCTCTCCCTTTTTGGATATGCTCCTGTAACTATCTTCCCAAAGGATGTCCCCAGGGTGATGCTTTGATTCTAGAGCAGGTTTGCTCTGGCAGGTTGCAAAGGGGATCATTATAGATGAGTAGACAAACAAGCCTTTCGCTTTCCTGTTCATGACAGGAACTTCTTGAAAATCCATAAATAGCTAGGGGGCTTGGTGTAGACAAGAAAAACCAGATCCAATCCCCAAAGCCTAATTATCTAATATTACACTGCTGAGTCCATATCTATGTCTAGCAAGGTGGCACACTAAGATGCAGAATACCTGTAGCATTCACTGCCCTCAGTAGGCTCCGTTGATCCTCAGTCCTTAAGTAAGCTAAATGTGGATTCAGAAGCGTAAGCATGGCCAGTCACGCTGTACTTTAATATATCATTACATGTATACTTATAACCAGGTCTCCACACACACACAGTTTAAGGCCATGCATACCTACTGTACTAGAGCAGGACCATAATTCACTTTTTGATGCATTCACACTTTCTCTCTCCTGCATGTTCATGCTGTCAAAGCTTTAAGTGTTTCAGAGAAACAAAAAAAAGATGCTGTTGATTTTTCATCTTAAATTGCAGGGAAAACATTTTTATTGATCTTTGGTTTAATTTTAGAAGACATCAAGTTCTTGCCTACAAAGCTGTTGTAAGGACAATCACCAGCTGGCCAAAGCTGCCACAGTTAATTCTGCTGAAGAGGTTCAGAACCAGTCTTTCTCTCCACCAAAGCAAGCAACTGAGCAACTTCACCCATCGCAGCCATAGCCAGAAACACTGTGTCAGGCAGCAGCAACCTTCCAACTATGGGCAATTCCCTCTCCTGCCTAGTATGTGGCTCCATGCCGCTCTTCTTCCTCAAGAGGAATTCAAGGGAACCAGACCGCTTCCCCTGGGCTGCGTGCACACATCCCAGGAACCAAGTACTTCTCAGAGGGCCCATCACAGACTCTGTATACTTCAGTACCAGTCAGGTCACAATGCATAGACAACACATGGAACACTAAAATGCCATAGGCACATTAGAGTTGAGCAAAGTTTTAAGTTACTAAAAAGATTTTAAATTAGAATGAGAATCTTACCACAGTCAACAAAATGCTAAGGAAGTTAGGAAAATATAGATCTGCTCTGTACTGTAGTGGTAAGAACTCAGATGCTTCTCTCACAACACCACAGATCACCTAAAATCACCTTCTCTTAGAGCTTAGAAAACCAGGTGACACTCACTAAGGAACAGGAAGAACTACACAGCTCACCAGAAACACCTTTAATACAATCAGCACCTCTTCAGTTAATAACCTTGGTGAAGTACAGTTGTTGAGCTGTTACAAATTTATGTAGATCCACTCATTTCAGTGATCACAGATCCCTTCAAATACACTTACATTTGAACAAGCTTGGTTTAGAAATGTCAGTAGGTTAGTACTCCTCCCTACTTCAGAATGCCTCTGTACACAAAAATCAAGCATACCGCAAGATAACTGTGCAATACATTTTGCTCCAGTCACTCTACATTTTTAATAGCTCTCCTTTACTACCTCAAGGATGTTCCTCTAAGCTTACATGGTCTGGAAATTATAAGAAGCTGTTTCAGGGCATACACAGGCAAGATGCACACTTGGCCAGGCAGAGCAGCACAGCTGCATTCTGTACTTTCTATTCCCTGACAGCAAGAATGGTAGATGTACACAATCATTAATATTAGCAACACTGAAGGAGCCTAGTGATAAAACCATATACTGAATACCAGTAAAACTGTTCATCACCTTATGAAGTATTTCATACATGTCCTCCAGGCAATCAAAATAAATTGAAAATCCTTTTATGACAGTAAACTTACAATATTGTATTTTAATTAGTAGGGGGTCTCAAAGTGGAAAACAGTTTGAGCCTTCATATTTCACCCTCTTCTGCTGCAGTATCTAAATATTCAAGGTACAATGAAAGTGCTGTGGGCAGGCAAAGGACCATGAAGTATTGTCCAATGTAGAATGCAGAACAATAGATTCTAACAGCAACTTCAAAAAAAAAAAGACACCCAAACAAAAAAACCCCACTAAAGCTACCTGAAGTGAAACTCATTGTAATAGGCAAGCTGACCAGCAGCAGTAGAAGCAGGAAACCTCAATTTTTTGTGGCCACATGCAAAACAGTGTTGATGTTAACCCAAGAAAGTAAAACAGACAATGAAAATCAAACAATCTTCCAGATCCAGAAAACTGAAACAGCTACAGGTGTTTGCAAGAAAAACACTGAGCACTTATTTTTTTACAATTGTTTTTACTACTTGGGTAAGAAAGGGCTCTTAGATGCTAAAATATACAGTATATTTAAATTACAGAAATTCAAAATCAATAAAACCACAAAGACCCAAGTGCACTCCCAAGATGGACTCCAGTATTTCAGTTTCTTGTGCCCCACACGCAGCTCACATGCCAAGCCCTCTCCAGCTGGGAACAGAAAGCCTGGGTTACAGCTGTTCTCCAGCACTTCCAGAGTAGTTCATTATATTGCCCAAGTGGTACTATTTCTTCTTCAGAGCTCTCTTTCCTTCCCCCTTCTTTGGTTTTTCCTTCCCACGGAGCTTTTTCAATCGCCTCATCTCCTCCTTAAAGTCCTGATGTTCATCCCTAGGTGGGGTAGGAAAGAAAAAAAAAAGTTTACTCTTTCTTGGAATACCTAGATGTGAAAGGTTCTTTGAACTGTATAATAATGAAAAAAATCTCAAAACTTTTTCTAACAGTGAAGTCCATACTGAAACTCACTGCAATGTATTCAATGTTACTGCTAGCAGTAATTCTGGACTGAATAACATGAAAGATTTCCTCTGGTACTTTCAGAACTAACAAGGTTGCCCTTTTCAGCAACAAATGGTGTGTGCATATATATATTATTTCCATTGCATTTATCGATCCACTGTGTTTGAATGAGCAGTAAAAAATAAAAATCACAAAAAGACAAGAATGAGAATTTCCCCCTCCTCATCTAGCTCAGCAGTCTAGCAATAGCACATTGTGTTCCTGTGCTAGATACTAAGTTCAGGTCATTAGCTTCTAAGAAAACAGGGGCACACTGAGCAGTAATTACAGTACATGACACTGCTCTCAGGTGACTTCAAGAATGAGTTATGAAGAAGGCATCAGCTACTGGTAGAATCTTAACAGAAGAATAAAACAGGAAGGAGGACAGAGGGGCTGGCAGAGATAATGAATCCTCAATGATGTTCTAATAAATTCTATTTAATCTGTCCCTGTATTTTTCAGCGCAAAGGTGTTTTTCAAAAATCACACCTGCATCCTAAGTAGCCCAAGATGCTGCACTGCTTTTTTTAAACACAACTTCACTAAAAAAGAAACAAAAAGCTTGTGCATTATTATCAACCCCTATCAGTCTATGACTCTTCATTATATATTTCTGACCAGCAAACCTGATCCTCTACAAGCTCTTTGTATACAAAGCAGCTAGAGAAGGAACTTGAGATTAGGAGGGGAAGAAGACTAAAGAACATTATCATGTCACTGAGGCTTTCTGTATCAACAAAACAGCTATTCTAGAAAATATCTGCATGCTCACCTAAACCAAGAGCATCCTGGATGCAATCCCTGATGGTCAATATTGTGATACAGCAATAGAAATTAATCTGTTTTGACTTTACAGGGTCAGCAGCCTCACTTTTAAGGGATTTCTTTAGTGCTACCTGACTGAAGTCAACGAACTGCATTTGACTCCTGCTGATGTTCCTTTAGCAGTGCAGTTTTTCCTACTCAAGACTGTGGAAATTCATTTAGAAATTAAGACAACTGGTTTGGATGAAGCTGGAATTAACAAGGCTATTTAAACCACATTTTAATTTAATTTAACTTAATTTATTTTAAAGGATAAAAAGCTCCTCCAGCCTAACACAGACTTTCCTTCTCTTCTAAATTTTAAATATTAGCTGTTAAGTGATTGAGGAATATATGGTAAGACTGCCTTCGTGCAATTTTTGAGTTAAGGTAGCATCACCTTTTTGTAGCACATTCATTTGCCATATTCAGAACTACAGACCCATCTCTTGTCTACGAGAAAGCTCTCTTACCCTTCCCCACAAAGCCAAAGCAAGAACTATTCCTGATATAACTGGTTGCCCATAACTACACCTAAAGTCTTTCTCACAAAAGGTTCTAATTATGGTAAAAGTTACTTAGACAGTAGTCACTTATTTTACTCTCCTTGCCCTCAGTGCAACAATCAAGTGCATCTTTCCATATGCACCATATTCTAACTAAACTCTTTTCTATGTTCCCCTTTCCTTTAAGGAAAAAAAACTGTAACAGAACTCACACCCACCCCTTTCCCACCTTCAGTCCTGCTCCCACCCTACAAGCACAGATATTATTACCTGTAGAGACCAAAGTAACGGAGTTTCTTCATGAGGGCATAGTAGGTGTTGTGAGGAGGATACCAGCTGTAGACCTCCTTCTGCTTGGCCAAAGGCTGCTCACTGAATAACTTCACTACTTTCATTGATTTCGAGTCAGTTGGCCTGACAACTTCTCCAAATATCTGAGCACTCAGCCGGGCCATTCGAAGGGCATAACTGGAAACATTAGACATCTCCCAAGGAAGAGCAGGCACACATAGACAGATGGACCTTACTGCAAAAGGAAACACAAGAGAACCACAACTCTAAGATGACTGAATGTTGCAAGGTATCCCAGAATTAAGGCAAACAAAACAACTCATCGTACACTGATCACATGTTTGAAGTCACATACACCTTGCATGAACTCAGTCTAGTTTTTAGTACATAATCCTGCATATAAAGAATGTCTACACTAAGGTACAGTTACCAGCCTAACTAGGACACTACAGACAGCAATACGGACTATAAAAGTACCTACACTGAAAGACAATTTACCATAGTTTATTAGCAGATCCCACTCAGCTTGCTTAAGGCTACCTTTAAACTCCAGTCACAGGAACAATTATGGTGTGAACTCTGTCAAAAATGGTGCCAACTGCAAAGCCTCTGACTCTGACTTCTACGCAAGCACAAGATAAGACACCATTTAAACTTATTGAGGAAGCAACCTGGAAGTTTTTCCTCTTGAAAATGTCTCACCCCATTTAAAACACTGTATGAACATCGTTACACCCCACCTAGCAAAAATGGCCTATTAAATGTAAAAATAAATAAAATCAATCGTTTCTCTATATGAATCATATAGATCTTTCCCATCTCAACTCCCTTCCCTTGATCATTTCCATCAGCTTTTTCTCCATTCTCTTTTCAGTCTCTCCTGATATCGATTCTTTTTAAGAGAAGAAAGAAATCATTTCCCTGTGCTAGATTCTTTTCTCCAATAAAATCCCACATCAGCAGCTTCCCATTCTCTTTCAGCCACTTCCTACCTAAAGACACCTCTGCAACAAAAATGCTCCGAGGACAAAACCATTGTTATTAGGCCACCAGAGACAACATCCACACTCTCTTAAAGGATCATGAAGGGTTTTCTCTCAGGTTTCCTAGCCCTCCCCATTTTTGCTGCTCTTTTAATCTTTACTGTATTCTTTCTTTGCAGAATAGGATGTAATAAACAAGAATAAGATTCCCATAATCCTGTATTTGAAGCTGTACGTTGCCTGTACTGTGCCTTTTTGAATAAGTGATGACATAAGTCTCCAGAGAAATTAAGTGGGGTTCATTCAAGTGCACTACACTTACGTTAAAGTTTAAAATTCTTGCTTTAAGAAGTATTGCACAGCTGATTCCAGAAGATGAGCATAAAAAATTAAAGAGCATGGAGCAGGGACAAGAGTAATCAGCAGGACAGGGCTAAGTCCATTGTAGTATGACAACAGGGAGCCTCTTGTTTAATAACACAAATCTGAAGTATTCATAACCTCACTATGTCTGCCCACTGGAGGACCTGATGTACCACTGTCTACTTTGATTTGCTCCTGTTAGCAAAGCACTAGAAAGGAACCAGGAAAAAAAAAAAATCAAGCATGAAAATAATACGAGTAATCTGAGTCAAAGAGAATAATGGGAAAAGTAATTAAAGGGAAGGCAAAGTGTCAGAGACCTCCAGTTAAGGCAGCAGGCCTAGTGTGAGAAGATAGAAGCTCTTAAATGATTGCAGTACAGCACTTCAACATGAACATCTATTACATCGGGGAATGATCACCAAGTCTTGCTAAATCATCCATTTCAGAACAGCCAGTCCTAACTCCTACATTCAGAGATAAAGCAACAAATTGTCCCCAAAACTCTTCATCACATCATCACTCTGAAAATATCACCAGACTCAACTCAGACGCAAAGCTTGCTTAACCTCTTCCAACTGCAGCCTTAAAATGAAAATACCTTTGGCTCCTAAACAATGCAAACTAGTGGTCTGAGGGACCTGCTTTTCACTTCAGAATTGCTAAAGGAATCCAAATAGCCCGAGCCAAGGCTGGAGACCTCCATTAATCCTTGCCAGTCTAAGAACGTTTGAGACATAAGAAAGGTGAAGGCTACAAGCTCCCCACTGCCAGAGCTATCCAAAGCCTGTTTTAGGGTGACCTCCGATTCTGTGGATGCTACCAGAACAGTTTTGTTCTTGTCACTCACAGCAATGATATTTTCAGGATCACCTACTGGTAATTAACACCCCTAAACCAAAACCACCATGCAGTGCTAGCTCCTTCACCTGCTCCCCACTCCTTACTGCTACCCAAAGCCCTGCTTTCCCGTCCTAGGCTGGGATTTTTCCTCCCGATCCGCTAGCTCGTCTCAGACCGCTTCCTTCTCACTTCGCATATGCCAGGAGAACCTTCTGCTTCCAGAACTCCTGCCGGCTGTTCCGTGCCCACACGGGGAAGACCAGGCCGCCCCGGGCCGCCGCCCGGCCAGAGGGGCACCCGAGGCGGGCACGGCCCATCGCCGCCCTCCGACAAGCCCTGCCGCCCCCGGCTCCGCGGCGGCCTCGCTCCCCTCCAGGAGGGCAACCCGGGAAACCCACCCGCGGGCTCCGACCGCGCCTCGGGGTGGCCCCAGGCGCCTCCCCGGGGCCAGAGGCCGGCGCTACCCGCCGGGCAGCCCCAGCGGGGCCCGGGATCCCGCCCCAGGGCCCGGGAGGCGGCGCAGGCTCGGCCGAACCCCCCCGGGACGAGCGCCCGGAGCCCATTTCCCCCCTTTCTGCTTCACGGCCCCCGGCAGCGCCCCGGGCTGACCCGCGGGCAGAGCGGCGCGGCTCGGCACGGCTCGGCACGGCTCGGCTCGGCAGGGCGTCCGCGGCGGCGCATGCGCAGTGGCTTCCCCGCCGAGGCGTCGCGGCGGGTGACGTCGAGCTCCGTGAGGCGCGGGGCGGGGCGGCTCGGTGGTCGCCGCCGCCCGCTCGCCGGGTCCCGCCTGGCCGAGCTGACCCGTCTCTTCTTTCCCCGCACCGCGCGGCCTTTTGTCGGGGTGCTCGGAGGCGATGCGGGTCCCCTGCCCGCGCCTGGCGGTCACTCGCCCTGGAGCGGGGGCCCAGGGGAGCGGCGGGAAACCCCTTGAGGCGTGAGGCCGGGCACCGGGTCCCCCGCCGCCGCCGCTTGTGGCAGGCCCTCGGCCCCCCGCAAGCCCACTTCACGTGAGCCTTCCCTGTGCTCGATTTATGCTAATTTTTAATCAGTGCCAGGAGGTGCTAAATCAGACTCCCTGCAAACATCTGAGTAAATGGCAATTATGTGATTACATTTATAAGCCAAATGAGTAACGCCATCAGAGAATGAAATCGGGTTTGTCTGGCTGGATCTGTTTTCTGGAAGAGCATACACTGACTGGCGTGAAATACGTTGTTATTCCTTTGTCCTTCCTTGATTAATTTTCTGTCACCTTTCCCATGCTTGTCCTGGGTGGATCAGCCCTGTGGCCCAGGCACCCTGGCCACCTCTCTCGCCCTTTCTGAACTTTGGCATGATCTTCCCTAATTTTTTTCATATTCCAAGATTTATTAAAAACTAACATTCCTGGGATTTCTTCAGCCGGTTCTTCAAAAATTGTTACACAAAAGTTCTCTAAACATCCTGATTTTAAAATGTTTGTTCCAGTAGATGTTGTTTACCATCTTCATTACTCTCTGATGGACTGAAAAGTGCTTTTTTTTTTTTACTAGATAATAAAGGGCCTCTTCCTTAATCTTTCTGAGGAGGGAATAGAAGTTTTTACCATTTCTGCCACTTCTGTGATATTTTGCCATCTCTACCTAGTCGTATACCTCGGCATTGTTGCACTCCCCATTTTACTGTCTGTGGTCACATTACTCTTGCATTTTCTGTAGTCCTCATTTTTTGTATACTCCAGAACATTTTTTCCTATATTTTTGCCTTTCCACATTGTGCAATACTATGCTTTTAACTTCTGAGTGTTTCATTCCTTCACCCTGCTGCTGAGCCAAAGTTGTCCTTCAGCCAAAATTGGCCATTTTGTAATTATGCAATCATGACTTAGGCTATGGAGTAAGAGCATAAGAATTCTCATTTACATTTCTACCTCTATTTTTGAACCGTATTTTTGTCATCATTTCTCTCATCTTGATGGAGATAGTCTTTCTGAAGCATCTCTGTGTGTGTAGGAGAGTATTTCCTTGGCTGGGACTGTCCTTTTTCATTTGTTATAATCAAATTGTGATTGCTGGCTCCTAAGCAACCACCGCTTTTTTTGTCCCATGATTAAATTGTTTAAACATTATGAGTTCCAAAATACTTATTCCTGATAGACTGGAATAACTTCTGTCATAGAAAATAAGTTCTGGAAAATCTAATGAGACATGGCTGCTGGCTATTTGGTTTTTTTTGCTCATACAGCTCCAAATCGAGCACATTTTTTCTAGAATTTTTTTGAGGAATAAGCAGTCTAATTTTCAGTAGCCATCTCCACTCCATTCCACCCCTCCATAGTAGGGTTAATTGGGACAAGTTACTGTCTCTGCACCTCTAAAATAATGGTGGTGGTGGTTTAATATGTACTTTCACCTTCTCACATCTTCAAATTTCTTTATTTGTTTAAAAGGATTGTGGCAAAATATTTAATATTCCAGTTTGGTAAATCATGCTGCCTGCTTTAGTAATTATGTCAGTTTGATCTCATTTCTCCTCATCAATGAAAATATCCAATTCTTCTTGCATTTTACCCACACTCAGAAATTTGGCATATAGACCATGGAAACACATCTTCCTCTTTCCCTCAAAGTATTGATTTACCTAAAAGTGGACCCAGTAGCATGGCTCTGGTTCCATTTCTAGATTTCTGCAACATTACTGCCCTGGGGTCTGATAGTCTAAAGTTACTCTGCTGAGTTTCAGGCCAGAGACGTTTAGTGGATTAGGCTGATGTGAGAATTATGGCTGTTCCTTATCAGGGCAGTACGGACTTTGTCATTCGTAGTTACACATCACAGGCCTGGGTCACTAGGAAGTAGTCACGATACAAAGATTTTCTCTTCAGAGACCCAGTGTTGTTGCCTACACTTTGCAGGCTCCAGCATGGCTTTTTTTGGTGTGATGGAAGCACACATATATGAACAGGTCTGCATATAGTTAATTTCTTCTGCCTTTTTTCCTCTAAAATCAGTTGTTTCTCCTATCAGCCGTGCAATAGCATGCAAATATTACTAAATCTGAGGTCAGCAATAAAGTAAACGTGCACTCACAAGAGCATATTTTCATTATTATATCGCTGTTGTTACTGTGGTTATGAGGAGAATTGCTTGCAAAGCACCCAGCCATTAGCTAGCATATTAGCCAGTAAGGCAGCATACAGACACTCAGTAAAGAATATCAAGGTCACAACAGTCAACAAAGTGACAACTCAACACATCTGCAAATTTGCAGAAGTGGAGCATGGTCTGCTTTGCAATCCATGTAGCCATAAATCGTCTTGCACACCTCATCTGAGGGACTGTGTCTCCCTAGATTCTCCTGGGGAGTTTAACTCACTGGGTGATGTGCTTCACTGTGGAGGACACTGTCCAAATCACTCTCCCTGACATGATGCCTGTCGTGAGAACAGGTTAGACAGGCCAGTTTGGCTGCCTAGCAGTGCTGTAACATGTATCCCTGTGAATAATTACCATCAGCGGTGTACTGGTGGCTGCACTCCTGGTTTAGTTGCTAGTGCTTAATGTTCAGGATAATGGCTGGACTGCTGTCCAAGCTCTTTATTATTGTGCCTCTAGTCACAGAAGGTATTCCTGTGCTGATTATTTTAGTTATCACCATGGGAAGGTGACAGGAGTGGAAGACATTTATGTTCCACTCCTTCATCTTTGTGAAGCTCATCCACCTTCACCCTAGTGCAGCATGATGGGGTAGTTACGGAGATGGGGTGCACAAGAGCTAGACCTCCAGTTCCTGAAGCTGGTGGTATCTACACTGCTATGCAGATCCACCTGTCTAATTAGACCAATGTAATGCTCTTTAAGTAGCGCTGTAAGTGTGTGTGGAGTCCTTTGGACACATAAAGTGGATGTCCCCACTCTGAGGTTTTCACAGTCCAAATTAGACTTGAGGCACTAAGGGATAGTAGTAACAGGGAATGGAAGGAAGCAGCAGAGGCTGACAACAGGAATGGGCTTGCAATGACTTGAATTCTATGGACATGTTGCTAGATCCTCCTGAGCTTTTTGTTGTAAATAAAGTGTTTTGACTTGTCAGCAATTATTTAGAAGAAAATCAGTGGCAGACTGGTGAGTGAAAAAAGTGAAACCTTAGAAAAGAGTTAAAGGAGAGTGAGTTGACGTGGGGCTAGGAGACAACATGGGCATTCTCTGCATGGGGACTGTTGTGAAGGAAAGAAATCAAGGGAGTGAAGAATCATGCACAGAGCACGTGCAGAGCAGCCAAAAAAGAGGAAGAGACCTCATGATAAAGTACGGGGAAGACGTTTTTACAAATAGTTGGCAGTAATTTGGTCTGGAATTATTTCCTTTGATCAATAGTGATTTGGAATTCCCTATCTGGTTAATTCCTCTTGTGTATATATTTTAGTTATAACTGAATGTTGAATAGCCTTCAGGTGGGTTTTTGGCAAAATGCAGCACTTGAGCCACTGTGAGTTTGTCCTGAGAAGACAAAGGTATACCCAGAAAGAAAAAAAGATCAGGGTGCCAGTTTGCTCATTGGTGCTTCTTTATTGACACTTAGAGGAAAGAAGAGTCTGAACTTGTTTCATTTGATCTTGGAAATGAGGTATCTGAGTAGTTGCTGTATGACACAGTAATCAACTTCACTCCTAAGTCTTATGCTTAGAACTATCATCTCATGCTGTAAGACGATCTCTTAACATTTTCTTATTATATTGACATGAGGGAACAAAATTATCTTCATCTGAGTCAAATAGAAGGAGCCTCTGAGCGTTTGGTAAAACTGCATTGGCTACATATGTGTTTAGAATAGATTTGTTACTCATTTTTTATGTGATCATGATTAATTGGTGAACTTCAATTGTATTTTGTTGCGCAGCAATTCACGCTGAGCCATGGAGACATCTAGCAGTACAAATCCCTCTGGAGATAAGGTGTTGTATTAAGAGACTGACAGACTTTGGCTGGGCATTTGAAGGATATATTGACTTTAAAATAACTCACCAAACTAATGCCACAGAGTGAAATCTACAAAGATGCAGCTATTAAATACTGCCACTCCAGCTATCTAACACTGGAAACACTTGGGAGCGAGATGCAGCATAAGAGAAAAATAGAAATTATTTTTCAAAGCCAGTTGGCATCTTGAGCTTATTGTTTTCCCGGACAGCTGGGCTGTTGAGGAAGCTTTCTTACCTCCTGGGGAAAGAGAGCAAGTGCTCTTCCTCTCTCTTGCGATGCCCTCGGACTCATGCCTGAAATGGTATTGACAGCTCTCCAGAAGAACTGTAGCACATCCATTTTTAATGGCAGGCGAGCTGTTCAGCATAGCAGGGGGTGCATGAAGCTGAACAGGCAAGCGAGGGAAGGATGCTGTAGATCTCCACACATCTACATACTTGTCATTTAGACTGGCTAATTTGTAGCTCAACAATATGTCAGAATAAATGATCAGTGATTTAAATGAAGTACTTAAGACTGAACAGAAGGAATATTTCTTAGTGGTTAGATCAAGGGACTGGGAATGAGAATTGTTGAATCTTGGTTTTTTGTAGCTCCATTACTAACTCACTGGATGACCTTAAGCAAGTTAATTAACCTATCTGCCATTTCATCCCTCTGTAAACTGGGGATAATAATGTCCACTTCAGAAATGGGTTGTGAAGAATTATTGTTTCTTAGAAAATGCTTCAGCTTCCCCTAGTGAAAAACATACTACAGAAGTAAAGTATTATTTTTACTTTACCAACAACATGAGCATAATACTTTAAAAGGTAATAGTAACAAAGATGCATCTTTCTTGGCTGGAACAAAGTATTGCAGGGGGGAGGCAAAAAGGAAAAATATTAAAATGATGGAATCAGCTGAAAAGAGAAGAAATAATGGAGACATCTGACTCACTGCTGATAAAAGCTCTTGCAGTTTCTCTTCCATTATTCCTTGCAGAACTCATCTGAAAGGACATCCACCAAGGTTTTCAAATGGGGTCAAAACAGCTGTCCATCTCTAACTCTGTTTGACCAAGTGTAAAAACAAAGAGCGAATAAAAATGTTCCAGCAATAAAATTTTCAGGAAGACATCAATCTCTTAAACAGAAAACCCAAGGAGATTGGTAGGGTCTCTTTGAGTTCACGTTTCTGTTTCTGCATGCTGAACTCTTGTCAAGATGCTGTCTTGGATCTAGACCTCTTGGGCTTGTGAGCTGTTGGGTCCCCTGAGTTTTGGCAGACTTTGATATTGTACATACCTGTTGACCTCCATGGTGCAATCCAATGGAGATTTCTCTCCATGGTTTCCTGGTTTAGCTCCCTTCTTGTCTTAGGGTATCTCAACCAATGCTGACCACAGGATACATCATTAGGTCTTTGGGAGCACTCTAGATACCCATCCACTCTCTGACTGCCTCTATTTGCAAGTCAGCAGGTTTTCCAAGATCTGGCTGGACTCCCAGGTACCCAGTCATCTCAGTAGCACTCTTTGTAGACCTAAACATCATTGATTAGCCTTTCTTCCTTCTGTAGTCTTTTGGAGGCAGAGCCATGGAAACAGGTAATATTTTGGTTTTAGTTTGGAGTTCTTTCCTTCAGTCCTGGTGGGTGACATGAAGCTGCCGTTTACTATGTCAGGGTAGCCCCAGGATACATGCAGCGACCTTGCACAGCACTGGTAACCGGCATTGCTCTTTGCCTCAGAATTTGCCTGTCTGGTGAAACATAATCAATCTTGCATGCACTTCCCAGCCTCAGTTTCTTCAGCCTGTGGGAGCATTCTTCTGTCTGGCGGGCAGGTTTTGGGGAGTATTCAGGATCTTTCTTCTTGCAGCTTATGCTTGTCTTTTTAGCCGCAAAGGTTTTTTTGATTCATCTCATTCTCTCTGACCTTGCCAGTACTCAGGCTGAATGAGCCCTGGTCCTACCTCCTACATGTGCTCTCTGGGCATCTGTTCCCTTTTTCCTGTGAAAAATTCCTTCTTCAGATTTTATGGTTATGAGTCCCAAATTTCCTTTTTTCCATTTTTGTCCGTTGGAAATTTTGTTCCTTAGTCCATTTCTCTGGAAACAATCAAGAGAATTAGCTTCTTGCAGGCCAGTCTCTAACATACCTGTTGGGCAATCAGCATATGGTCATTAAGGCTTAGTACTCTCCATTGTTTCTTGTTTTGTGGGTACTTACTTGAGGCCTTTACAGCAAAGGTGAATAAATGCATGTCTTCTGTGGCACAGCAGTTCTCACTGGAACGACTTCAGAATATGAGCCATAATGACTATGTTGCAGATGACAGAATACCTCAAATAATTGTCAAAAGCATATCAAACTCCTCATTTTGCTCTGCTGTGGTGGGTGGTCTGCACAAACTACTCTCTGGAGGTGTTAAGACCTTTTGTCGTCAGTTGCTTGCCCTGAGTCGTTCAGGCTCAGTCCTGCTCTGTGAATGGCCCTGTTGTACTCAGTGCTAACCTAGTATTCAAAGAAGGGCCAAGTTTGTTGCCGTGGTCTTAGAGATGTCCTCCTGCTAAGCCGTTGTTACACTGAGCTTACTGGAAGTGCTGGAGATGCCTTGGAGTGCTTTTCTTCCATCAGTTAAGCAGACAAGCAGCTAACTACTACTGAGCTTCGAAATCAAACTGTGTCCAGCCTGGCTGCACTGGCCCCAGTCTGCCCTAGTAACGGGTCCATTCTGCTCTGAACAGGATTTCTGAAAATGGCAGCTCGGGGCTGTGCCTGCAGAACTGAGCTTTGAGGTCTTCACAATTGCAGCTGCTGCTGCCAGCATGCAAGTCACGGGCAAATGGTCAGCTGCTGCATGGGGTCTCCAACCATAAATCCTCTTGACTACAGGACTGCAGGGATCACTCTGGCCCTAAGGCGGATAGGTGGGAAGGAAAGCAACTCACTGTCCTGGCAGGACACTCCAAACAGGCACTTCCCTCAAACACGTTGTACCTACCGAGTTTGCATCCATTCACTGCACTGTAATCATCTACGTTGTTGCTGTAAAGCACTTTGAGATGCCCAGCTTCTGAAAGGTGCTCTAGAAGAGAGACATCAAGCTGTACATTTCTGTAAATGCCTCATTTGGTGTATCAGATTTAGTGGTATTTTTAGTGGTTTATTGGATTGCAATTTCCAATGAAAAATAACAATGGCATGTGAAACTAACTGTTGTTGTGATTTCAACTCAGTGTTGACAGAAGAAGAATAGTCCTTAAGGAGCTGCTGCCATCTCTTAGAAAATGAGCACCGGTAGCAATTCTGCTGAAATGTATAGATTTTCTTTCCTCCTCTTTCCTTTATTCTTTGTTAAAAGTAACAAACCAATGACAATTGCATGGAAACTAGGTATTTTTGCTTAGGCATTCATCTCTTCCTGCTGCATGTTTCCCACCTGGAGCTCTAATCCTCTCTTTGTGATCTAATCAATTCCTCAACAACCAATTGCGATATCACAGTGCTAAAGTTTCGTGTGGGGAAATGAATGAATGAACTCTGAAGAACCAGATACTTTATTTTCATGCAAATATCGTTGGTGATAATAAATGAGGAGAGGTAAATGCAAAACTGTTGAAGATAGCAGCATACTTATGTCTAAATAGAGAGTTTATCACCCTAGATGTCAGCTGCTTTTAGAGAGACACACAATGTATATGTATATACATTCTTTTCTTTTTTGATTTTAAATGAATCTACTCTGCTAGGACTTCACAGCCAAATGAAATACATGAAGATTGAGGACTTACTTCTGAGTCATGTTCCAAAATTGAGTGTTTTTAGAGAACATAGTTTTTCTAAGCAGGTGCTATTTTTGGTTTTGCTTACTGGTTTTCTTCCCAGTCCCTTCTGTGATGATTTCTTGTGATCTATGAATTCTGATTTTTAACTAATCCTTGTTCTTCTTTTGTGACTAAAAGAAGCAACAAATTGAATTGGCAGCTGGGAGCCAATCACAGATGTGATACATTCATTACCAAAGACTGTGTTAGTGGTCTGCAAAGACTGTGGCTCTGTCTTTCAGTGGATTAGTTCACAAAACACTGCTCATTGATATAACCCATGTCCAGAAATCTCTCTGGGAATGAACAATGGGTTCTGAAATCTGTCAGAAGCTTAGGGAAGGTTGTGTAGTGTGACTTGCCACGTCAAGCAAACAAACAGTACTACAGATGCACCTTCATATAAGACTGCCTATATGAACTAAATATTGATGCACTACAGCAAAATCAGAATTATTCAGGCTTTAGTGTATTGAAGATCAATGTGTTAGATGTAGCTTTAAGAATAAAAGTAACTTCTTACAAAATATGCTTATTATTGGCAGCCAGAAGTCTGAATTTTTGCTCTGAGTCAGTACTCTTTGGCCCTAATATCTCATCATTGCCATCCTGGATTCTTCTTGCTATTTCTATAAAAGTTGCAAGATCTATGAATTTTAATGAGAAGCAATATCTCCTGTTCTCAGCTGAGCCCAATGATGGCGATGTCGGAGAGCCATCTTCCTTTTGTAGCTGGCTTTAGGCAGCAAGTAACCTTGCTATATAACTAACTCCTGCATTCACACCAATGTCACCTTCATCACTGCAGCAGACAATGGGTTTTTCCTGCAGCAGGATTTCGGGTAGGAGGCTGGGCTTGATGTATCCGTAAGGTAAACTGGGGGAAGCACAGTGGGGCTTGTATGAAACAGTAGTCCTCTTAGCAAGGCATTTGGGGAAGCAGGTCTGCAGGAGAGAGTTCATGTGAAACCTAGTCCAACTCAGAGAAGAAGCTGTAGAATATGAAGATGTTGACTACCAAGTTGGCAAGACAGTAAGCAGGAGGCATAATAGAGTGGCTACTAGGATCACAGAGTGCACCAGAGTGAAGCTGAATCTCTGTTTGTGAAAGCAAGGCCTGAGATGTGTTTTCTGTTGTAGGGAGTGAATTTGAAATAGCCCTGAGGGCTAAAGATTGCCTCTATGCTTTGGCTGAGTTGTCTCCTAGCCCAGAAGAACTCCCTCTATCAACAGAGACTCACACATGTGCAACTTAGGTGTTTTATTTTTCTTAAATATTTTCTTGATGCTCCTCTGACATTGCAAGAGCTTGAGTGTTTACTCAGGACTCAACAGAGACAGGCACAAGGCTGGCTTTCCTGAGTCTCTTTAGTGCTCACCCGTGAGTGTGGTACACATTTGGATCCTAACACCTCCTTGAAAAAGATAAAACTCATGGCAACACCTTTAAAGGTGGAGCGATAGGTTCCAAGTTATTCTGCAGTTTACCACAGTGCGCATGAACACTCAGTCTGCATGGAGGCGGTGCAGGGATAATGTCTTCAGTCGACTAAGTTTGCCTACCAGGCCTTATTCTCAGTAACTTATAGCTTTGCTAAGTTTTAACTGCTTGGGCTGACATTTTGCAAGCATGATGTTCACGTTGGGCAGTTTGGGGGAAAGTTTAATTATAATTTGCTTTAAAAAAGTTCATCCTTGTTTTGCCTGAGCTTAAAAATATTCTTGGAGATGTTCTGATGAGAAGCAGTGGTTATCATACATAGCTGTGTCCACAGCGTAGCCTTAGGTTGTTAACAGTGATGTGGTTTTGACAGTTGACAGCTAAATAATAAAGAGTAAGTTTTCACAGGAGGAAGCAATTTTAGTGGAAAGCTCCCAGTCATTTGTTTTGTTTTGTTTTGTCTTTGGAAAAACAGCATCATACTGTGGTTCTTTTTAGTTGGGTACTGTCTTTTACCTGTCTTTGTGTGAGGCCATTTAGGGTTGGCCATTCCCTCAGCTTTATTGAGAAAGATGACATAGGACTGCTCACCTACATGACTTCCCACTTTCTGCCCAGCAATTAATTTTGCTTCCTCTCCAAACAAATCTGTTCTTTAGATGTTACACTCCATTCAGCCGCTGACCCCCTGATTAATTTTGTGTCAGCTCATGCATGCTTCTCCTGTTTGTCACAACTTCAGGTCACTAAATCAAGACTAAGAAAACACCACAATAAAAATTGCCCATGAATTGCCATTCACTTGTGTCTTGTGTTCATGAAGTAAGATACACGATCAGATCCTACTTTCTACACAAATTCTGTTTCCATTCATGGTAGATGATGGATGAACGAGGACTCTGCAGTCCTGAGTTGGCAGCTGTTTGGTGAAGAGTTTGGAGGCTGTGTAGTGAGCCTAGCAGATGAATTCAGGTAGGAAAAATCATGGACACATGGTTCAGGCAATTGAATTGAAATTGAAAATTGGATTTTATTTCACCCTTTGTGAGAGTTGCTGTTATGAAGCTAGGTGACTCAGATAAATGACATTCTTCCCAACTACTGTCCATGTGGTCCCCATTTTCTGTGTATCCAGGTTCAGTCACCCATACACTAATTTGTAGAAATACTGCCCGCTGTGTCTAGAGCCAAGGTAACTGGGAGCTGTTCTCTGAGGAAGGAAAGTGCTAAGCACTCTGAAAGTTTTGGTTCTAAGCTTCTTTAATTGAGCACCCAAAATACACTGACATGTTTGAAAATATTGGCTTTTATCTCTGTTCCTCAGCAGGGAGCTGTGAAGATAAATTCATTGATGTTCGTAAAAAAAACAGCCCTCAAACACTACAATGAGAACACCACTATAGAAAGGCCCATGAGGAAATTAATCATTCTGTATTCAATACAAGTTCTGGATGCTCTGCAGTAAATAGTACATGCACCACACATTGGATGATAAGGATAGGAGAAAATTTGAATAGCGTTCATTAAGTGAGCAACATCCATCCTTTGTGCTGAAAAAAGCAGGAGACCCATGGAAACAAAAATAATGTAATTAAAGATTGTATCATAATGTGTTTGCATAAGGGGTGAATTAATGTTGCATGGGTGATCTTAAATCTGGCATTCACGAACTTGCTTAACTTTGCAATCAAAATGGGTTTTTTAGAGAGAGCAAAACAAATGCCTTTGGGGAGTTGGCAGGGGAGAGGGCAGAAGATGTCCAGCTAGGTGCTGGTGTGTGCAGCTAGATACTAGTGTGTGCACAGCTAAACACTAGTGTGTACATAGCTGTCTGCCTAATCTCCGCGTGTCTGTGTGTGTGTGTGTGTATGGCTAGGTTGTGTTTATGCAGCTGGCTGATGTTTCCCTCTGAAAATGCCTTTTTCTATTAAAAAAAAATGATAGAAGGAGAATTAACAGCTGGTTTAGATGCCCAGGTTTTAGTCAACAAACTTTTATATGGTGTTTTGTGGTCCAGATCTTCCTTTGTAGAGCATCTGCTTGGTTCTGAGTCACCTGGACACCCCAAAATCTGTTTGACTGATGGGTCAAGTGTTTGTGGGAGTTATCATAAGATGCTTCTATGGGATAGGCAGCATCTTTTATGTCTGTGTTAGTAGAAGGGTTGGCATGCTGAGGATTCACCCCCACCGGTATCCAAGGTGCATTGGAACGATAAAAAGCATTAGTAGATATAATTTGTTATATCTGTGTTTGGTTTGATTACTGTCTTGTATTTGAAATCCTGTAATTAGAGCAGCGAACTGCCTCCAGAGCCAGTGCTACTCCAAGTAATACAACACTAGTATGAGTTCCTTTGTCTTCAGTAGGTGGTTCATTACAAAGAATGAAGGCTGGAGCCCATGTAAATTAAACATCACCTCTTGGGACATGAAGATCACAAAGATCTGAGGACTTTCATCTCCTGAATGAGATGAAAATACTGAGGACCATCTCTCCCTGTTGAATAACAGTTAGTGGTACAGATCCCTGGAAATGGGAAGAACATTGACTTGCTCAATCCCCTCCCCCACTAGATGGCACTGAACTCTTTTTCTTTAAAAGAAAAAAAAACAGAGGAGGAAGAAGAAAAATATGGTGGAGGTCATTTTGATGTAACAAAAAACCCGAAGAAAAGCAAATTGCAATTGGTTGTCCATTAACTCTGCCTTTCCCCGCTTCTAACCCAACACCCCGCCTGTGTGTACCTTGCTTCGTATAGGCGCTCCCTTTGCTTTTGTGTCTGAAGCTTTCCTGGAAGGCGGTGGGAGATGGTAGCTGGAGGATGCTAAGGAAAGCGGAAACGATCCTGGGAGAGAATGGAGAGGAGACCGGCCCTGTCTGTAAGATAACATCCGTGGTGAAGTCTAGCAGGCAGTGCACAGGGCTTGTCACAAGGAATTTGCTCTGAACAGACTCGCCGGGCTCCACTTCTCTGTCCCATGCCTTCAGACATTTTTCCTGTGCAACCATGTGCTTTAGCTTTCCCTCTGGATCACTGAAATCGTAACCTGCAGAAAGGAAAGCCTCAGCTTTCAATCCTTTACTAAAACTGCATTTTCACTCCCCAATTCATTTAAGACCCATGAATTACCTTCCTTTGCCAAGATGCCCTTAATTCACTGTAGGGAATAGTTTTCATGTAGTGTGCCCAAGTGTGTGTGGAGTTTTTTGGGGTTTTTTTAATGCCTTTCTCCCAGCTTACATTCATCTGAAGATCGACAAGGATTGTTTTTTTCCCCCTGTGGCGAGGCGGGGGTGGGAGGAAAAGACTTTAATAATGATCTGTTTGCGCTGAGAAGGGGCTGTCTATAATAATCCTGTGAAGAGACAGAGGAAAGGTTCCTAACGCCTGCAGCAAGCAATATTCTGCCCCTCCTGAAAAGAAAAGGAGATAATGATGATGAGGGAGAGAAATGTTTAATTCTAAGAGTCAAAGTGGAGCTCATCTGAAATCCAACACTTTCTCCTACATTTATATATTTAAGGTGACTTGCAGGAGGATATAGATTGCCATCTGATAAAGCTACAAATGCAAGCAAAAAAATAAAAATGCATAGAAACTGCCACTGAAATGTCTTTTCAGAGAAAAAGATAAAACCTGGAACTGCATGCCAATTTTTGGCTTTCAAACCCATATTTAAGAATAAGAAGAGGGAACAAGTCTGGCTTCTCCAGGGACAAAAGTCCCCCTGCCCCAAACTCTCTTACTGCCTTGGAGTGTCATGGAAAAACCCGGCACCTGGACCTGCCTGGGTCCAACAAAATCTTGGCTCTTTGGACTGTAATCCTAATATTAAACTAGAAAAAAAAATGTAGGTATGATTACATTATATGATTTTCCTGTCCCCTAACGTATCTTTGGCCAATATCATGAGAAAAACAGCTCTAGTAGCTGAGTCCTCCATTTTGCTCTTACCCCCAGTTTTCCAGTTCTGTCTAAACTGGAAGTTTAGACAGAAAACAGTTCTGTCTTCCAGTTCAGTCTAAATAGGGAATAAATGTAGCAGACTCTTGTGCTTAAATCGAAAATCCAACAATCCTATCAGCCAAAAACCACGTTTGGTAAAATTAGGCTTGTTCCCTGTTCTCCTCCTCCAGCTTGAGACTTGATGCTAAAAATTGACAAAGAAATCCAGGTGCACTCTCATCTCTGTGTGGGTGCAATACAAGAAACCTGTTCGCTGTCTTCTTATAGGAGCCAGCAGCTTTTGACCACAAACCTCTAAATTTTATCTCCGAACAGACAGCAAGTATGGCTACTCCAAGCCTACTATAAAATTTAATTCTTTTTATGTACTTACTGACATGTAGTTGCTTGAAAAATCCAGTTATAGAAGTGGATCCACCTGTGCTTAACTGTTTTTAAAAAGCCTCGGGTCCTTAAATATTTGCCTTTATTATGAACAACAAAGGGAGGTTACTGCTAAAAAGAAACTTAAATCAGTGCCTTGTTTCAAAAAAACAATTAACTTTAGAGCTTTCCAGATAGAGTTAATATTCATAACATAACATTGAAATTTTGCAATAGAGCTGTTTCAGAGGATGCGGATGATCACAATGTCTGTGGTTTGGATGACCAACTTTCCTTTGCAAGTTTTGTAATCATGGAAGGGGGTTAGACAATATAGTACCTTTCAAACCAAAAATTGCTTAATGGGAGAAATGCCTGTCCACAGCTGAAAATCCCAGCTGACTTGGGACCTGGTTTTGCCAGGTAAAATGGAAAGAGACATCTTGCCTTTTTTGATTATACAGTTTAGTTTGGGGCCAAAACTGGTAGGATCCAGCTGTGTGTTTTTTTCTGATGCAGCTGTATTCCACAAGAAAGTCCAAGTATGTACTTCTGATACATGAAGAGCTACTATGTTCCTCCTCTGCTCTCCCCACTGGAGCAAGTACAATTTCTGTAGCTAGGGTTAAAAGCCAGCAAAATCCCAGCACTCCCCTCTTGGGGCCAAGGGCTATCACCAACCCAGGGGCTCCAATAAAGGCTGTGCTTATTTTCTATTCAGATAACACAGCTTGGGCTTCAGGGGCCAAAAGCTGGTGGGATCCAGCGTGGATGTAGATTTCGGCGGCAGTCGTCCGTGGAGATGCATCGGGCTGTGGACATTTTGGTGCAGTAGGAGCGACTGCGTTGTTTGCTATTCGTGCCGTGGAGTTGCTGGTGTGGGGGAGCCAAATATTGCATGGGGCTAACTAGGTCCCTCCACCAGCTCCAGGATGCTGTGGTGCTCACAGACCAGGATGTGCCAGGAACCGGAGCTTTTTGATGCAAGGCAAATGCCCGTGCTTATTTCCTTTTTAAACAGTACAGTTCAGAGTCTGGAGGCCTCAGTTTTCTGGATCACACAGAAGGTCTTGAATCCAGGGTTTTTCCAAGCTCATGCTCTGTGTTACGTAGTAGGTTGGTATTTTTTTCATGCGGTAAGAAACAGCTCCGCTTGTCTTGGATTTGGTTGACACAATGTAAGGGCTTGTGACCAAGAATGAGCAGGAGCCAGTTAAATCCAGGTTTTGCATTTTCCCATCTTAAAAAAGTAAGGCTTCGACATTTCCTGCCTGGGAAGTGGTGCAGTTTATCTTTAAGGAGGCTAGAGAAATAAGAAATGAGTCTCACGTTGCATGGGTGACATCACTGGCTTTTGGCTCAGCGCTCTGTATTCTCTGTCTGTAGGCTTTAGCCAAGGCTGCAGGGCTCGGTGTTTGAACAAGGAAAGATTCCCAGGTGTACAGAAGATTGGATTCGCTCTTATTTGGGTTAAAAACGGTGAAATGAGATTTCTAAAGCTTGGGGACTCCAGCTCGCCTTCTGTTGCACTTGATCTCTACAAGATGGGTGAGTTATTCCCATTAGAGAGAAAGGGAGTGGAAATTTAAGGAGAAAAAAAAAATGTCTGAATATATAACTGCTGATGCTGGGGATACGATTCGTACGAAGCTGCCGAGCTAAAAATCTCAGCTCCGTCGTGAAGATCGGGCCATATGGCAGAGAAATGGTGCAGACCGAAAGCTGTTGACAACAGTTAGGGGCTGCTTTCCTCTCCCCGTGTAAGGTGTGTAGCTCCCCCCCCGCCGCCCCTGTTTGTTTTGGTTCGATTTCCCCCGACCTCCCTCCCCTCCCCATCCCTTAGCATCCTTTTCAGCCAGCCGTAGCCCAGCCCGCCCGCCTTCATCTTGCAGATGGCTAACGTGCCGCCGCGTTAGCAAAACTGTGCACAACACATCCCAGCGCCGGGGACGAAGGAAGCTTTTCCCATCCCAGCGGAAAGGGGGGGTGGCTGTGGTGGCGGCGGTGGCGGCGGGGGGGGGCGTGTGCGTGTGTGTGGAAGAACGATGCCGGGGCCGAGGACCGCTTCCAGCGCTGCCTAACGGGAGGTGCGCGGTCGGCGGCGGGTCCTGCCGGGGCCGGGGCTGCCCCCGCCGCCTCTCCCCGGCCCGGGAGCGGGGAGGCTGCCGCCGGGGCGCTCCGGGGGAAGGGATCGGGGCGTTACGCTGCCTGGATGACAGCGCAGACGACGAGGCTGGCAGAGAGAAGCCGAGGTGTCGGCGAAGGCAAGATGTCAGTGACTGTCGGCGAAGTCTGCTGAGGGAGAGACCCGTGCGCGCCCGCGTTTCCAGATCCTGCCGGGGAGGTTGTGTTTTAGCCGCGATTTAAGACGGCGGCGGCAGCAGCGGCCACGACAACGGATTGCCCCCCCCCTCTTGCTCCCTCCCCCTCGACCCCGCTTTAAACCCAAGCGAGCGACCGACCGTCCAGAGGATGATGCCCTTGCTGAGCCACTGACAAAGAAAAGGCGAGTCACCCGTTCCTGAAACCGGGATAACCGGCTGCGTGCAAGCGGGAGGTCTCTAGCTGTTGAACTTTTTCTGTCCTGTGACGATGCTGTGGTGAGCCTGCTGATCTGAAAGCCATCTCTTCTGGATTTCTGAGCTGGCCAGATTGAAAGAGATTAATGGACTGACTAGCCGTAGCTTTCAGGTCTCTTCAGGGGGCTATATTCCTTCGGCCCCTGCCGCTCGGGTGCTCCTGGCGAGGGGAGCAGGACATCTTTGTATAGGTGGGTCGCTGGCTCGCTCCCGTTCGAAGTGGAAGGCTGCGTTTCTCCTCGCCAGGTCTCCTCCGCAGAGGAGAAGAGGCAGATGAGACTCCAGGACTGCCTCCAGGGCAGAACTTTGTAGTGCTCTCAGCATCCCTCCGCAGCGTGGATGTGAGCCACGGGAGTTGGGGATGTTTGAGGCAGTCTCTGCCAAGTGACACCTAGCAGCTGCTCCGGAGGCTTTTGCGTGGTCTCACGCTCAAGGGCTTTGCCTGTTGTGAAGATGTCCATGGTGTTTCTGTGAAGCTGAGGTATGGCTGCTGGAAGGTTACTGCTGTATGCTGGCCTCTCTTTAGCTCTGTGTGCCCTGGGCATGCTGGCTGTGGCAATCTGCTCTGACCATTGGTACGAAACTGATGCCAGGAAGCACAGAGAGAGGTGCAAGAGCATCACCACTAAGAGAAATGATCCTGGCTTCATTTATAACTCCAACAACAACCTGCCTCTCAGGGCCAGCAGGTCTAGGTTGGACCGCTGGGAAGGGAAACTCCTCTTGGCAAGAAACAGGAGGCAGATCTTTGCTATGAGCGCAGTCGATGAGTGCAACAGACAGTACAACTCGACCAACATGGGGCTCTGGAGGAAATGCCACCGACAAGGATTCGACCAAGAGCTGGAGGAGCTGATTGCCAAAGGTAAGGGCTGTTTTTTACCAAATGAACGTGCCAAGTCTTCCCGAGCTGAGCAGAGGCTGAGCAGAGCCATTTGGGCTCACAGATGGGAGCTGGCGTCTCTAGCCAAGTACCTCTCCTTGCGATGGGTGAACTGGCCTGGCTGGGCATCGCTTCCCGAAGCACTGCCAGGGCAGTTTCCCACGGGGTCTCTACTGCTGAGGCGTGGGGTTTTGGGAGCAAAAAGGCAGTGGGGGTGAGAGCAGACACACCCCAGAATGTCTCTCTCATGTCTCTGTCTTTCTAAGCTTAATATAGTCCGCCCATCACCATGGTATCAGATTATTTTCCACATACAAATAAAAAGTATTAATAAAGCAGACATTGGATTTTTTTTTTTTTTTTTGACCCTGGTGACTCAGGCAAAGTACATATTATTTTATTGGAGGCTACATATGTCTGTATTTCATCATTCCCTTACCAAATGCCCCATCAGTCCCGAAATACACCATTTGCAGTGCTCACATGTAGGCTTTTTCTATCCTCAAATGGAGAGTAAACAAAGAGAAATGGTAAAGAGCAGGAGGACACCCAGCTTGCTGTTTACACTAAGCTATGTTTTGGAGTATTTTCAATGTCTACAAAACATTAAATGAATTTATTAGGAGCGTTAGAAAGGAATAATTTTCTCTTGGGGTGGAGATGCATCTGTTTGCCTGTAGCATTTTTGTGCTATGTTTTTTCTTGTCTTTTGGTCCTTCTTCTTCTTTTTTCCCCCAAGGTACCAGTTCAAGGTGATGGTCAGTTTGCCTCAAATGTTTCTTTGATCCGAAAGTATAAGAAGGGGAGATATGCATAAAACCCAGTCTAAGCATCCTGTCTACAGAAGATGTATGTTTTTGCAGGATGATGAGGGTTTCAGTAAAGGATGACAGCATCTTTGCTACCCACGGCATGGTTACTCTATACAACAAAATAACATTTCCCTCCCATGGTTCTTCTGCTACATTCAGATGATTCCCCAGCGGTTTATTTCCATTGCAGTGAAATCATTGCCTCTTACACCGTGCAATCTTTAAAAATACTTATTTTCTAAGTGTGTTCTCTGTCCCAAACTCCCTTGATAGCCTGCATTAATTCCCTCTTCAGACATTGCAGGCAGAATTACTGCTTAAAGCTAATTATTCACGAGGGATATACTCTCACATGTGTTTGCCAATGTATACATTTTGTTCCGTATGTTTTAAAAGTGAGCAGTAGAGGTGAGTAGCATGGTGTAGACTTGCACTGGAATGGTACAAACAGGTGGTGTAGCAGGGAACCTAGATCACTAGTTGGGATCCTGTCTGTGTTGCTAGTGACCTTAATGTCTAGTTGCTATTTAATGACCCCTATGAAATGAACTGGTGGCTTCGGTCCCATTTGTAATGGACAAGTGAACGTGTCCAAAGCCTGTCAGCCCCCTGGCACCCTGCTGCCAGTTTCAGTGCCGAGGGAGGGATTCCTCTTCTCCGTCTAGGTGAGGGCGCAGATGTGCTGTGCTGGCCGCGGAGGGCTGGATCACTCTGCCACGTGTGCTCACTGTGCTCGGGGCATAAACAAAGAAATTCAACCTTGGCAGCGGGCGAACATGTCACCAGAGCTCACCTTTGGCAAATGGAGTTTCAGTTATTAGAGAGGTTTTTCATCTTGAAATAAGTGAGACTCGTTCCTCTTTCATCGCCTGCCTTGTCCAGGGTTCAGGAATGTCCATTTCTCCTGTCAGAAACTGCTGAAATTGCCTTGCACTGGGTTATGTGTAACGGCAGCTCTGCTAAGTGTTAGCTATAGAGAAAATGTGGCAACTCAAGCTGAGGTGGTTAAATGCAAGAGAAGGTAGTCTTCGAAAGAGCCTGCTGTGTGTGTTTGTGTGTGCGTATGAGTGTGCATGTGTGTGTAGTGAACTAACTCTAAATAAACACCATTCAGCTGGTAGCAAGGGATTCCCGGGCTCAGGTACAGCATGCGTTCCTGCACACATATTCCTGGACATATGTGTCTGCAGATGGCCAGATAGCCACTTCGCAGAGTCGCTGCCCCAAGGTCAGAAGTGCAAATTGTGCACATAAGGGAGGTATGTGCAAATATCGGTGCGTGTCACTCCGTGCCCACTTTAAAGGTTTTTTCATACACATTTAACCAACTTCATTGTACATTGAGACAAGTGTTAAGGGAGGGAGACTTGTAACACTGAATACCAACATTCTAGTTTGTTTGATGGTCCTTCTGGAGTGAGGATCTGCTTACACTATAACTCTCAGCCATGATGAAGTCACACACATTAGCACTAATGCTGTAGAGGTGTGTTCCTTTGGCAGCTCCAGATTAAAACATAGAAAAGCAAGTGTAATGGCAATTTGATAAAATAAAGTGTTTGACTTGCTCAGAAATAGAACTGGAGATATTATAGGATTGCTTGTCCGCTTTATGTTTTGTTAGATCAAAAAGAACTAATGGATTTTTCTCTCCCCTTACCAAAAGGTAATGTAAAATACTCATCTGTTAAAAATCCTTGTGTGCTGGAATCACTGAATTAGAAAGAACCAGCTTTACATGAGTAGTCAACTAGTGTCCCTGTTGCCATGTAAGGCCAGCTACTAGACTGTTTCTTTATGACCCTCAGCTATACAATGAAAGTGGAATAAGCACATTTGCCATCGCTGTCCAATGTTGAGAACAGCTACGAGTGCAAAATAAGGCAGGTATTCTAGGTTCATCCTGACAGCACCACCTTGTTTTATTAGTTTTTCTTCTGTGGCAGACACTCGTCTGGAGTTAGAGGTTGCAGGGGTGGGTGCCTGGGCAGAGCATGCCCTGTGCAGGTGTGAAGAGCTGCAGATGTTCTCTACCTGTAGTAATCAAATACCCTGTCTGGGGTACATATTCCTGCACAGATGAAACCTCTCTCTGTATGAGCTCCAGGGCAAATACCATATAAAAGAGGATGTTATTGGTACATCGGCCTTTTACTCTTCTTCCTCTGCCAGATGTTAATTTAATCTGGCACACCTCTTCCGGAACTGGATAAACTAATGCAGGTTCTGGCCCCAAATATTGTGTATAATGCTATATGTAACTGAATGTAAATACTATTAAGGGTTGGTGTGGGGTTTTTTTCTTTTTTTTTAAGCTGGACAGGATTTGAGTGATTCATTTATTTTGATACAGATCCTACATTTTTCCCTAGGCGAAACTTCTATTATTGGGGATGGTAGGTTTGTCTATCAAAGGATAACAAAAAATGGTCATTACGAGCCAAACTAGCTTTGCAAATGCCCTGCAGTTATTCTGCTTATGAACTCTGCTGAAATTAATACAAGCTGTAGGCAATGGCTTGTGGCAGGATCAGGCCCTATGGTACTTGGCAGTATTCTGATGCCAGTGGTTTTGAAAAACAGTTTTGTTTCTGAATAGACTGGGTCACTTCTGTAATTCTATTCTGTATTTATTAGCTTTTACTTTCTGGCAAATAAATCAAAACGTTTATGTTGGAATTTTCTAGAAAAACTGGAGATCTGTTACTTCAGATTTCTTATGGATAGATATAATAGACACTAATGCATACATAAAATAGTTGGTCCTATTTATATTTCTCCTATCCCTTTTTTATATTTCCATAGAACCCAGGTGCATATTTCATAATAATACAATTAGCTAAATAGGCAATGAATTAAAACAGATTGTCACAAGTAAGCATACTCAGGGAGAGGCAGGCAGGCATGAGACCAAAGGCCTGAAGATTATTCTAAAGCTGCATCAAAATCAGGCAGTTAATTTGTTCGCTTTCTTATCATGAATGAAAAAAAAAAATCAAACCAGAAACAACAGAAGTTGCAGTCAATAAAGAAATTATTGGAGTTGAACATGCAAACCCAGGGCCCAGTCTTGCTAACTTTTACTCACCTGAATAATCTTTATTCCTGCAAATGGGCTACTGGGACTGAGGGAAAGCAGTCTTGTACAGAAGGACCGGTCAAAAAGAAAGAGCTTACAAAGCTGGTCCTCTGATTCTGCTTTCGCATCTGATCTAGTCTTTTAGCATCTCAGGACCGGAGTTTCACCCCTGATCCCTAAAGCCTTGCGGAGTCAGGAAACACTGGCTCTGGGTCTGTTCAGCACAATACTCTAAGCTTCTTCCAGTTCTCAGGTGTCTGTCCAGTCTCCTCTGTGAATTAAATAGCTCTGCTGCCTAACACCCCTTTGGATATGGTGTTCCCTATATCCTATTAGATCAATTGTTTGCCTGTTTACCACCGAGTTTCTAGCAAAAGCAGCATTCCCTCACCCTATCAAAAAATCCCAGTGAAGCAACCACCTCCACCACTAAGCAAGCAGAGAGTTGAAATGCAGGTAAGTGTCCATTCGTGGCTGGGAGAAGGCAGAGTTTATGTCCTGCTTTGGCAACCAGCAGCTCATAACATCTTGTATACGACTTGCAGAGACCCACAAAAAACCCTGGAAGCCACAGGGTCTGTCTGCATCCTACGACAACGTTGCTCAGATGCTTTCCTGCACTAGTTGAGAGGAAAACAAGAAAGGAAAAAAAGGAATTACATCATTTAATTATAAAGGTACAATAAAGTAGATGAAGAAGTTGCACAATAATCAGAGTCTGTTCCATTTAGACAATTACTACTCAGAGGACCTTTCATCTCACTTTTGGAAGGATGCCAGTTAAACCTGTCTGGATGGGGCTCTGCTGCCTGCCATCGGAGTCCAATTTTATATTAAAAAAAAAATTTACAATTGACCTTATTATTTCAATCCCCCCTTTAGCTTCCTTCTTCCCCCAAGATCCATGGAAGTCATAGTAAATCCTATTTTTAAAACATTTTATTGCGAGTATACTTAGCCCATGGCACCACTGGAAAAAAAAAAAAAAGCAAGTAATTCCTGTGCAGCCTACCTTCACCACAAATAATATGCAAGATTTCTGGAATGAAAGCATTCTCTGTTTTGGTTTGTCAGATGCATGGCACAACTGAAGAAGAAAGGCTTAACAGGACTACTCTGGCCGTCGCTAGGGATTATTTACACACAATTGGAAAAGCCTGAAGAGAGGCCACTTGCAGCTATCTTTAGGAGTAAAAAGATTTATTTTTGTAAAACTACTTGCAATACCTTGCAATGCTGTAGATTTGACTTTTAAAATGCAATGGTTTTGCCAGGTAAATTTGGACAGCCATTTTTTCATGTATCCTTCATACATTAAAGAATCCAAATGCTTTGTTTAATATATGTGCTTGAAATCCCAACTGTTTTCCAAATGGACTCCTTATAAAAAAGCCTTTATTGAAGTCTTGATTCTGATCCTAGTGAAGTCAATAGCAAATGTTTTATTGAACGTGGTGATGCAGCAAGTTCAGGCCTTCAGTGTTTCCTTTGAGGTTAAAATTGTCCCTGGATAGAAAGGCCAACGCAAGGTCTGTGCTCCCTTCTGTCACAGCAGAGTTCTGCTGGAGGGATCCAGTGAAATTTAAGCAGTAGACAGCCTTTGAGTTGAATCTTAGGCTACCCAGGTATTTAGCCTTCACCGTTTTCGATGCTGTAATTATTCTTGGTCTATCGATGTCGATTGGAAGTCAAACAACTGCATGTTTCTAAGATACGGCAAAGACACCCGCTTGTTCAGAGATTTTCTAAAATCATTTAAGGGATGAAATCACTGGTGTTTCATGCATATGAGTTCCAGGAGGATTTGGCCCATCATGTTTTAAATAAGCAATTTTAATATTTTAATTACATCAAACTTAAATAGCAATTCATTAAAAAGTATCTTTACCAAAAGTAATGAGAACCTGACGTGTTCCTCTGACACATCTGAGATAATTAGTTTGATAATATATATCTGCTAGAAATACTAAGAACATATATGTAGTTTAACAGAGCTGCAACTGGTTTTAATCATGCTGTTTTAAAGGGCAAATTTCAATCAAGCTGTTGGCTTTCAAGCAAAATTGCTGGTGAAGACAAACGGAAATTTTGCCTGAGTAAAAATGACGGGATCATGCCCTTCTCAAGAGAAACTGATATTTGCAGAGCTGCCTGCAGGATGGCATGCTTAATTCCTGTTCATTTAATTGAGCATCCAAATCCTTTTGAGAAATCTCAGCATTTTTATCCTTTCTGCCTATTGCTTAAAAACTTTTTAAGAAGTGTGGAGGAAAGATTTAATACGAGTGCAGATGTATTCTGTTTACTGTAAAAATAAAAATACGAAAGATTATTTTACTTAAACAGAGATGAAATGATCTGAATTATTTTGTCATCTCCAGCAATAAAAATCCGTATTAATATTGCTTTTTCTCATTGAAAAAGTCTTTCTCTGCACTCAGAATAACTTCAAGAGTGGAATGAGTTCATTAACTATTGCAGAGCCAGTAAATGAGGAAGACGACTTTATGTTTTGTAGGTTCTGCAAAAATAATGACAGTCATTTACAATGTAAGTTACTTAACGGCTCATTGCTTACAAAGTGTTGCTTGGAACCCTTGAGTACATATTCACCTCTTTAAGAGCAAAAGAAAGAAACGGAATGGTGTTTCTCAGTTTTTAAGGAATAAAATATAAAAAATGTGGATTCTAGAGTCCAACTGCCCTTAACAGACCATTCAGAATAGAATTCACTTAAAAGAAAAGAATATAAACTAACGTATTTTCTCTGCAGGAGAGAAATCAGACTATAAAATGGAAATTTCCCCATTTTCTTTCTCATAAAGCCTAATTCTTCCACAAATAAATATTCAGAACTGCCCAGCTGAGCCTGCTGAAATCATAATCCTTTGTAGATAACTACCAAAATAGATGGAAGAAAGGTAGTACTGCAGTTAGGGCAGGGCTTACAAAGCTGGAATTCAGTCCAAGCTCTGCCATAGTTTTTCTTCATGACCTGAGGCAAGTGACTTAATCTCTTGTACCTCAGCTCAGGAGCAGTATAATAGGGATTTTGTTCGTTTTTATTAATACCAGTAAGACTTCTACCATAAGATTTATGAGCCTTAATCATGGATCAGAAATCATGGATCAGAAAAATGTCCCTGTCCTTTTGACATGTTGCTGCACTTTAAATATTGGCGAGTAATGCAGCCTTATGAGAGAGTACAAGGAGACGACAAGGTAATTATATTCAGCGTGACCGGTAGTGGTTTTAAAACGCCCGCAGGCTAACCACATTTCTGTAAGCACCACGAAATGCACGATTCCTAGAAGAGTTGTAAAGAAGGATAATGAATAAGAGGTGCAGATGTTTACAAGATGGTCTTCCAAAGATTGAGGGATGGCACCAGAAAAATCACGGGTCATGTCTGCTTGAAAAATTAATAAGTAGGTGATGGGGATTGACCTCTTTGGTTGACTATAGGAAGAAGTTGACATTTCCTTAATGAAGACAAGTAGATTGCACTAATGAGATAGATATTGGGACAGCAGTCTACAGCTGCTAAGAGAAATGACGTGGTTAGAGTGATGTGTTAGGAAAATGATATTTCTAGCAGCATCCTGAATGGATACATGGAGGGCAAGATCACATTTGTGAAGGTCAGAAAAAGAACTATAGTAGTAATAAAGGCATGAGATAATGAGAGCCTGGATGGAGAAAGAATATATGAACTGTAGACATCCCCTGGATCTATGGATGTAGTGAGAGACATGAGATGAAGATGTTGATTAGAACAACAAGGAAAGTAATAGTGTTGGCTGTGATGATCAAGAGGGGAATTACTGAAGAGAGCATATAGAAAAGAAGAGAGAAGAACATTAGGAACTCTGTTTTAGCTATGATAAGCTCAGTTTGATATCTGTATGTCTATGAGGGAGTATTAGAGAGACTGTGGGTTTGACCTAGGGAGACAAGTTTGTGTTAGAGGAGTGAATCTGAAAATTGCTGCATGGAGATGGTAGTGGAATCTATGTTTGTGACAGAAATTACCAAGGAGTAAAATACAGAAAGAGAAAAGCCCCATGAACTTCTGGTGGAGCTGGGAGAAGAAAAGTGTCTTCTGGAGGACATGCAAAAAGCGTAGACTCACAGGTGGTGCAAAAGAAGTGAGTAATGTCATGGTAGCTGAAGAAAGACACTATTTCAGGCTAAAACAGCACAGGAGACTACTGAAGGTAGTCGACATGCTGCAGCAGGTGAGAACAGGGTATTCAGACCATGCTGAAATTTGCCCAGTATGTCAAGTAGAGACTTTGGCAGCAGCAGCTGTAAGGGAGAGGAAGCTGCACTGAACTGGTGGGGGGGACTCCAGGTGGTGTTTGTACCTGACGTATTCAGAGAGGTTGGTGATGAAAGGGAGGAGAGAAAAAGACATGGTATTTAGAGAGGAAAATAAATGTTTCAAGATGAAAGAATGTTTCAAGATGAGAATATTTTAAGAGGAAAGAGATTGAATGGCACTTGCATTATGAGAGTAAAGAGACAGAGGGGCGTGAGAGGTCAAGGAGAAGAGGGAACAAGAGGACAAGAATGGCCAAATGGAATTCAGGGGATAGGATAAGACTGGCTCAGTGGCAAATAAAAGAAATGAAGGAAGAGACCTGCATAGGAGGTTTTTCATCTGTGGGAGAGAAGAATGAGGAAGGAGTTGTAGGAGGGGAAGAGGAAACAAAGCAAAGCTACTGGAAGAGGAAGATCATAGTTTGTCATTTTTCTCATGAAAGAACTGGGTGAAATCCTGTGTAACAGCTGAAGTGAGGGCTGGAGGAGGTGGGAGGGTCTGAGGAATGAGCCAAATGTGACAAAGAGATGACTATGACTGTGGGTCTGAGGTTTAATTGAGCTGAACTGGAGTAGTAAGTCTAGGAAATGAGCAGAACTGAATGGGAGAACAATGCATTTATACTGGAGACAGTTAGCCAGGCAGCAGGGTTCCCATTAGAGATGCTCTGCTTTGTGAGACATAGCAGAGACCAGCTGGTATGGGTCAGTTGGAATTTGGGATAGCAGGGCAGGAATAGATAGGGGAATGGAGGGCAAAAGGTCTATGAATGCAAGAGTGCAGCATGGATAATATCAGCATGTGGAGAAAGGAAAGACATTGTAAAGAGAGTGATAAAAGATGGAGAGCAGGCAAGAAGTCCTTAATACTGATGATCTGAGGTGACAGAAAGGCCAAGCAAGCTTAGCATGAAGGTGGTGGCCAATGGTTGTTGCAGAAAGGTCGTGGGGACGGTCCAAGCGGTGGAGCAGGAGGATGGAGGGAGAGCGCAGGGCCCAGTATGAAGCCCTGTCTTTTTGGTGACTGACAGGTTCAAACAGGGTTGTAGACTGAATGGAGGAGACACTAAAACATAAAACTTAAGGGGCAGAGAGGTCACTACCACTGACTACCCTGCCTTCATGCTGTGGGTTCATCCTGTGTAACCTTACAGAGGTGTCAGCATGGTTCTCACCAGGAGAAGTCAGCAAGTCTCTCAAATAAATGTCAGGCCAGCTAAGGAGTCTTGGGTCAGAAGTAACTGCTCAGAGCCTGTGGCAATCTGGCACATGCCGGGTACTGCTCTGCTGGGCTCACGGTCAGACTTCTCCTTACCAAGTGGCCTGCTATTGTCTGTGCCCACTTCTGTTTCTGACTCCAGTGAAGATGTAACCTTGGAACAAGCTGCGGTAGCCTAACATGCTTTCAGGGTGCCAGAGAAGCTGGAAAACTGGCACTCACATCCGCTTAAAGCAGAGCTGAGAGGATCTTTCCAGTATCCCCACTTGCTTTTTCCAGCAGCAATACCTCAGTCATCCCCGAAGGCACTCTGCACTCAAAGTTGAGAAGGAAACTATATGTCCCAAGCTGGGTGATTATCAGCATCTCTTGTCAGATGACAGGGAACGTGCTGAGGCTTTGAAACCCCTTCATCCCCCTGTGCCACCTCTGTTCAGCGTAAGTGTCTGACCTACCTGTTCAAAAGTGCCCTGTGATTCTTTTGTTTCTTACCATAAGCATGCAAGCTGAAACAATGTAAAGGAACAGATGTTCCAGGATGTCCCATGTATACGGCAAAGTGGGTCCCATTAAAGTATCCCACCAGATCGAGTGAAAGTCCCTGAGAATCTCTTGTCGCAGTCCTTGTTTAGTTCTGAGACCTTTTGATGGTTTTGAGTTTTAACAGCAGACATTTCAAAAAAAGATTCCTGAATGTATTTCCAGACTAATAGGTTGAAACAGTTATGCTAATTTTATTGGGTAACAGAAGCTATTTGAAAAGATCTTTCTGCTTAAGTATGAATGTATGATGCTTGTCTCTGTGTCTCCATTAATCAGTACCTATCTCTGAATATGCAAAAGAGCCTTTATAATGTAGATACTTTTGCTTTCTGCCCAGTGGTCATTTAATGACATAGATTTTATAACAGAAACAAACAAAAAAGAAACAAAACCATTTTTCAATCAGATGTTGAAGGTGTAAACTAAGGACACTAGCCTGACTTTGAAGGGGTGATACCGATTTATGGTAGCTGATGATCCAATCGCATTGATTTGTCTTAGGTGGTTCCCATTGAGACAGTATCTGAAGACTGTACTTCTTGATCTTTAACCGTAAAGGACTTCTGAAGAGTTTTACACAGAGGACAGTTGCCCAACAATGCAAACATCCCGCAAGATGAAAGTTCACATTTGAAAGAAATTTCTCATTGTTAGTCCCTAACTGCATAAGCCGGGGTTTTGTGTTAAATTTCATCCCTTTCCTATTTACCAGTCCCCAAGATTACCCAGTTCTGCTCACATGATATTCCATAATGGTTAAAGAGATAGGGAGGAATGTTACACTGATCAGAGAGACAAAGGAGCCAGCTAACAGGAACAGGGGAAATGGAAAAACTCAAATAGCTTAATGAGCTCAAATTGGGAAGTTGGATAATTTCCATCTCAAACTTCTGAAAGATGTGGCATGTGACATTGCAAGTCCAGTAAAAAAGGATTTTCAATAAATCTGTCTAATTAGGATGGTACATTAGGAATGAAAAGTAGCGAATCTATATTTAAAGAAAGGAGAAAAAATTGTCTGGGCCACAGTGGACCTTTTAGTTTGATCATAATAATACCAAGCAGAGTTTAAAGTAAGTTTTAAAGGAAAGATTAATTAAATGCACAGGGGGAAATGAAATAAACATGCAACGTATGTTTTTCCATTTGAAGTGTGCCAAACTACCCTGATATATTTTGCTAGGAAGATAACTGGGTTTCAAGACAAGGAAATGCCTTAGACCTAAGTTATTGGGATTTTGGTAAAGGATTTTATATTCCACCCCTAAGGAAATGGTTTGTTACAATGTTAAGGTAATTAGTAAACAATTTACAATGTGTTTAAGGAACTGACCAAAGGAAAGCAAGAAGTGCTGAGAGAGGCAGTATCAAGATGAAGGTCAGCGGCAGAATTCCTGAAGTAGGGGACCAACCTTATTTAATAATGTCATTAATGATATTGGAGCAGGATCTGTAAAGGGAGGTGATTGCTCTCACAGGGCGAGGCACAAAGGAGTGAACTTAAAACATTTACTACTGCCCCAAGAATGAGACATTGCCAAGAGAGAGAAGGCCTGGAATATTATATACGAAAAACTGGGCAATGTTGAGGACTGGGTGATAGGAAAGAAGTGAAATTTCTTTCAGTGTGAACTTTTGGTCCTGGAGGGTGTGTTTACGTTGTTGGGCAAATACCCCGTGTTGCACACTGGAATTCTGGTCCCCCAGACATCCAGGCTATGAGAAGATTGGGGCTCAGATGGCTTCCTCCCTGCCCAGGTACTGGAGCAGGGGTTTCCTTTCAGGGTGGGAAAGGTGCATGCCCAAATCTCACCCAACGTGCCGTTGGGGTGTGACCACAGAGCACACCTCAATGGGGACAAGGGGTTCACTAAGGTGCACCTATCTTGAAGTGCAGACAGAGAGTGGCGGAGCCATGACCAGCAGAAAGGCGGATGTGATTGAAGAACAGAGTTGGCCAGATATTTCAAGTAGACAAAAGTTGAAGTCGTGGGCAAGGTGTTAATCAAGCCTTCTCTGTTATCTTCTCTGTTATCAAGCCACCTTCTTTGCTATTCTTGTCAACCACCTCTGAGAAAGATGAATTCAAAGCAGGTCCAGAGTGGAGTTACTAGTGTGAGGAGAGGAATGGAAAATCTATTTTAGAAATATGATTGTTATCCAGAAGAAATGAGGTTAAACACAGGAGAGGGGCAAGACGTGTTTAAGCTAAAGATGTCATTAGTAGGGAAAACAGCATGTGTGAGGGCTATGAATATATGTAGGCTGGAAGCTGTGCTGAAGTGGGCCTCTGGAAGGAGTGATGAGGCCGCAGCACTTCTAACAGGTTTTAAGGATGAAGATGGTTATATTTAGGAAGAGGGATTATATGATATACTTGCCTGCTATGCAAGAAAAATGAACACGGTCCTTTCTAGTGCTGTGTCCTTGTGAAACATGCCACAGGACTGTGAAGGATTAATTTATTATTACTATTAGTTCCTCTTTTTTTCCCCAAGGAAGAGCATATTCCACTCTGTATCAAGCAGGACCTGATGGAAGGAGTGTTTGTCACCAGGCTGCCTGATACCAGCCACAGGTGTCTGGTGAGAGGGAAGGGACCTAAGACAAATCCAGCTGCACCTTCCCAGCTGTTTTGTCTTTTTTACCTGGATCTGAGCTGCACTTTGTTTCCTTCCTGTAATACCCCCCACACCCAGGAAGAACTGGGGATGAGGACCGTGTGCACTCTAATGCACATTTTACATAGCTTTCCTTTAGATAATGCAGTTAATATGGTCTTTGTTTCCTGGCTCCCTTTTCTGCTTTCATTTCATATTGCCTTAGCTCAACGACAGCAAAGGCCTGTTAGATTTTCAGCCATTTGTATTCATAAGAATGCAGAGCCTTCAACTTCTTCATTAAAATAGTTTATATAAAATAAAAGAGAATTTCCGCACTATATTTAAACATTCGGGATGGCTGGCAGCAGTGGAATTAAACTCTTATTTGCACATATTTAAATTACCATGAGATGTGTATTTCAGTTCACAAAATGTTCAGCCATTTGGCTGGTGATGCTGGGTGAGTTTCCTTATAGCAGGAAGGATTTTGCCACAGGATCCACCAGCTTATGAGGGCTAAAGGCACCCACTCCTGGGCTTTGTTCACTTGTGTGCACAGCAGCAGCAGACCACAGTTCTCACAAAAGTTTTGGGGAAAGGTCTTACAGGGAACAGAAAGGCTCTACAGCACTAAAGATTGGAAAGCATAGTCTGGGATAGGCTTTTGGGCTATAGTTCAGCTCCCAGAAAAGGTGGAAGTAGGGCTCCATCAATTGGTATGGAGCAAGACAAGTTGGGATGCTCTGCCTGTCTGGATGTTGGGAGAACCTTGCCTGAGACTCCGAGTAGCAAAGCTGCCTTCTGTATTACTGGAAGAAATGTTACCCAGCTCTGCACCCGAGTACCTGGAGAAGGAGGGCTGTATCTAAAGTGGATCAGAGAAGGAATTTTTGTTTTCTACTTTTGTAGAGGAATGACCACAGCCTTATGAAGAGCAGCCCCCGTTCTGCTCTGGGTGAACAGGAAAGGTGGTGGCAGAGACTGCGGGAGGGAGACTGGAGGTTGTCGGTGTTGCCTCTACGGGAATGTCACATACGTGGGAGCAGCTGGATGTGAGGTCCTCTGCCTGTGCGCTGAGCTGTGTGAATGTGAGACAGCTGCTTTTTAGGAGACGTATATCTATGGCAGAGGGACACTATGCTAAGCCACTGTACACTGCTGAGAGTTTGGAACAAGGGCAGAGATAAACGGTTTTCTGTGCTCATTTATATAGACTTGAGCCATCCTTTTTCTATGGGATAATCTTTCATATCCAAGAGGGAAGAAGAATCCTTTCAACCTGGTGTCCTGAGGAGCCTCCAGTTTTCAAATGCTATTCCTTGTAATTCATTGATCTTGGTGGGAAACTGGGAGAGGTAGCCACAGACTCCCAGCAGTGTCATCAACCTTGTGGGGACAGGAGCATGACAACACCGTCTCAACACTGACCACTCCATGATTCCCAGTGATGCAGTGGCTGCAGAATGGGCTTGCGCAGCATGTTGGCCTCAGGATTTGGAAACTTCTGTTTGGGGAAAGCATGGGGACTTATTTCAAATATGGGAGAAAGGTTTTTAAACAGGAGGTTTCATGGGGAAAAGAGGGGCAACTTGTTTAAGTGTCTTCAAGGGAAGGAGGGAAAGGCTACTTGAATGGTGGGAGGGAGGAGAGGAGTATGTCAGCTTAAGGTCTGGCCTCACACTGACAGTGATGCCACTAGAGGGATGGCTTCTGCCTTCCCCCCAACCTTTCCCTCAACCCTGCAGTTAGGAACCCTGTCCTGTCCTTATCAGTGTCCTCTGCACTCTGTGGCACACCAGAACTGGTGGCACATGTTTCCCCGTCTTGTTCATCAGTTACTGTTAGCATCCTGCCTGTGACACAGCAACTAATTGCATTGTCAATGCCTTCAAATGAAGAAGAAGCAGCAGGAGCAGATGAACTCTTCAGCATCAGTGTCGTCTTTTCCTGTGCATGTCTCTAAGAATACAAGTACAAAGAGAGAGAAAGGGGAAAGAAGCAGGATTTCTTTTAGCAGAAAGTTGCCCTCAGTGCTAAGGCATGGGCAAGTCTTCGGGCCCAAGCTCTGCTTCGCCTGCTGCGAGCCCTCCTTTGAACGAAGGGCTCGTGGCGTCCATTTGGTAGTGTTACCATACTTCAGCCAGGGTGTAGTTTTTGGCTGGCGGCATTAAGATGACTGGAAGGACATGTCTTCTTTAAAGATTCTCCTCCCTTTGAATGTAGTTCATGGTGTTTGGGGAGTTCCTGGACGTGCAATCTGAGGTGACCTGCACTTGATTGCTGTGGTGGGATGGTACATTGTATCTGTTACCTAGAATATTAAGTTGTTTGAATGCTCACCTTGGACACATGAGTTAGGCGCTGAAGTACCTCCTCCCAGGACTAAGACTTTTCTGGCCGCTTGTGATAATGTTTCACTGCATGTCCTTAGGGGCATGTTGTGAAATGAGATCCAGCTGTCCAGCTTTCAGAGGGCACAAATTGTCCCATTTCTATCCACCCTGGTGGCAATTTATATCAGGGTAGGACTTGGTCTAACACTTAGGAATCACATATGAGCAATTCTCCATTCATTACAACACTTTCTTTCCAGGGTTTCAGTCTGTGCTAAAATGCGGTTTGACCTGCACCCCTCTTCCAGAGCAGGAGCGTATCATTCTGCATGGCATTGGAAGAGGCCACAGAAACTTTCTGGTAGATTTGGAGGAGCCTGGTTGGTGAATGGGTGGGGGTCCTTGAGCTTGTCTCATGCATCTTGGACCCCGTCGATGCGTCAATGTATTAATCAAGGCCATCGGAGTCCGCAGACTGGGCTGCCTATACAGTGCAATTTCACAGACATAGCATTTATCACAGAATCTACCCCTTAAGGCAGGTCAGTGCTCCTGAGTTTAAGTTTTAATTTGAGAAAGTTTTGCTATCCATCACAGCTATGGCAATGACCTTCAAAGTTGACATCACAGTTTAGGCATCTGGTGCACAGATATTTGAACCAGAAGGTAGAGGCAACGTGTAAAACACTGGATGTGGATGAAGGAAATAGGTCAGGAGTCCTCTCTATAGTCATTAAAAGTTTCTTTTACCATCAGGCTGTTCCTTTTCAAAGGCTAATATCAATTATTTTTCCTTTGTTTCTAAGGGCCTGGGAGCTGAGAAGTGACTCCTCTGACATTTCAGTATATTGCTGTAAAGAATATGGAGAAAGTTTTCACACGAAACATATAAGAGCCAGAGTTTACCTATCACAGATGCCAACCTGGTTTCAAAGGATTTAAGAAGGCATATTGTCTGCCATGCTGTTTGATATTTTTCTGTTGATATATTGTCTTTGTAGCTTTTTCCTCTGCTAATTGATGTATGGCTGTATATACTGGTCTTTCAGCTGTGCTCGAGTTTTATGTTAGACACAGTACTTTGTTTATTCACGATTCTTGTGGTTCTATTTAAATTTTAGGAAGATAAGACAGAGGTACGTTTGTAGCTCTCACGGCTTTAGAGATAACTTTATTGCAATGAACCAAGGGAAAGCAGAGATGCAGTGAGTACCCGAGCACTCAGGCAGCCTGAAAAAAATGACTTGGCAAGGTAATCACTGGAGTCTGCCATTCATCTCACTGGAGTCTGCCATTCATCTCACTGGAGCATCGTGTTTCAAGCCAGAAGGTGACAGTTCAACTTCAGTGATGAAGGGGAGGTCAGTGTGGGAATGAAACCAATGAGACTGAAAGCTTGGAGCTGTGGAGGAAAGAAAATGGAGACAAAATTAGAGGAGGCTTACACAGAGAGAGAAGGGGAAGAGAGGAGGAGGATGGAAGCACCGGTGAGCAGAGACAGCAGTGTCTAGAAGGGGAGCAGGTCTTTTGTTGAGTATGAAGGCCAGGATTTGGCCTTGAACAAATATTGAAACGATAGCAGGTACATAAAGACCATGTTTCTCCTTCGACTGTTAACAAACTGTTATACTGACAGCATGTTTGTGGAAGGTGTGGGGAGATCCTGAACTCCAATCCTGCCTGTGAACCAGACTTGCCGTGAGATTTTTCTGGCAAAGATGCATTTGGGTCCTCACTGTAGTATGGGCAGGACAAGGGCAAATCTGTGACCAACCTTGTGAGTCTGGAAAGGGCAGTTTCACCTGCCACTTATGTCCATGCAGAGCCTCCTTAGGGGCAAGTCTTCCAGCAGAGCAATTTTCATCAAGTTTTCCTCCAGAAACTGAAGCAGGAGCCAGAGTCCTTTGGAAATCCCTGCATATAAATATCTTGTTTAGTTAGTCTAATAAAGGTATTACTAACAGTGCTGCTTGGAGGATTTATTGGGGGATTTCACTAAGACAGTGTTAGCAGTGGAATTATAGTCATTCTCTGGTAAGACCTTGTCAATGCAAGAGAAAATAACGTTGATCCAATCAGAGATATTTTACAGGATCAATGTAATATTCCTTTGCATAATCACAACCAAAGGATTATGGGCCTGTGCTGGGAGTGACGAAGGATCACTTGACAGATCACAGCCTCATTTGTTCTCATTGTTTTAACTGGCGAAGTACAGGCAGTTTTTAAAAGTGTGCATATATACCCCCGTACCTTAAATAAATCAGGGCTTCTTCAGGCTGCAGGCATTATTTTCAGTCTATTGCTTCTAAATAATATTTTGGGTTACATACATTTTTCATAGCTGAGCCATACTGAAGTATTTTGGTATGACCTTGAGACAATTCCCTCTGCAATCCAGGAAGCCAATGTACATGAAATGGGAGAGGAGGCCCCGAGGCGGGTAGGGAGGAGGAGAAGACAAATCAATATACAGCATGAGCCTTATAGCCCAAACATCATAAGGGACCCTCAATAAGTTTGCGTAATTGAGCTTTTGGATAACACAGCAATTCCTCTAAGGGGATACGAGTGTTGCAGATGACAGTGAATTCAGGAAGCTCAAGACCGTACTGTGGTATGCTGGGAATAATTTATAATAAAACAAGGCGTCCTCACTTTTTATGCTACTATCTTTGCATTTTTCAAGATCCCAGTACTGCTCTACTGCTTTAATGACAGCTTTGCCACGCATTGTGGAGGTCCTAAATCCCTCTACTGACTGCAGTTACCTAGATATTCCCCCAGCTTTAGTGAGGCTTCTTCTGCTGAGGAAGAGGAGCGGTATGTTTGATAGCTTCACCACGTCTGACTGACTGGTTCCTTTGGATTTGTGCGTACATCTCAGTGAACAATGGAGAGGGAAAATGATGGCTGAGGTGCAGAGCAATGGCTCGGCTCACTGATAATATCAAGGGCCATTCAAACTCCAGTCTTGTGGCTTCAGATGGCTTCAACTGCAGGGCTGCAGAAGTTATTTGGGGAAGGAAAAACAGCTATTACAAGTGACATTTAAAATTAGATGGGACACAGCTCTTGTGAAAATACAGCAGAGATCAGCTTGTTTTCATCAGGGGCGAGGACAGACAACTGAACAGTTCCCTTCTGCTGTCATGGCCTGAGCATAGCCTGTATCACAGCATACAGCTTTGCTAGGAGGTTGTGACTAGCATGGGGCATGCGTACAGAGGCGTATGCGAGAGGATGTAAAAGCCTGTTGGCATTAACCCCTTCAAACGAGCTCAGGCCAGGGGCAAAACCTCCAGGAGACTGTCGTCTCCGCAGCTTTGCCTTGCACCAAGAAGAAAGGGAAGGGGAAGAGGACGCAGGGCCAGGGTTACAGAGCAAGACAGACAGGTCGTAGCCTCCAGGCAGCACCACCACCTGCCAAAGTCTCCTTGCTGGCCTTGCCCTTGCAGGCTCGCGTTTGGCAATGCAGGTCTTCCACAGCCATCGCTGTGGGGCCATTTGCGGAGGGAGACTGGCTTGACGGCTCCTTTTGCTCTGCCCGGTGCCTCCTTTGCTCCGCGGCACGTGGCGGGGAGGCAGCTGCACACCTCGTCCTTGTGCGGACGGTGAGCCCCTGCAATGCTGCGCCTGTGCGGTCTCTCGCTGCCCACGGGAGAACTGCTCCTGCTTTGCTGACAGCCGTTTCCGTAGGACCTGTGTTACTGCCCGGCGTGTAAGGCCCGGGATGTCGCCGTGGGTCTGGCACCGTGGGTGGCACCGACACGACAGGACAGGCTCAGGTTGCCAAAATCATTAAGTGAGAGTAATCATGGTGCCTTTTTTCTTTTCCTTGCTACCTGGAATAATCAGCGATCAGATTGCTTCTACAAAATGCAGTGCCAAGAAGTAATCTGTTAGAGTAGTCGTTTACTGTATCAGCAATGGCCACCGCAGCCCTCGGACGTATTTATATCCTTGCAATTCATGGCTGCCTTTCAGTTGTTCTGTTGGTGAGCCTGTAGAAAATCCATATTAAAACAAGGTTAGGGGTTCTGACTTAAACGGAGGAAAGCATGAAAAATCAGAGCAAATCCATGCCGATAGTCTGTTCTTTGTTGGGTAAGTTCAGGATGCACCCTTATCTGGGATTTTCACTCTTAACTCTCAGCATCCTGGCTCTGGTGAGCCTCCTCAGATCATGGATATTTCTGGACTGTGCATGTTTCCATGTTAGTGGATCCATAGGCATATGATGAGCATGCTGATGTAATTTGCATTTTAAAGTAGTCTTAAATAAGCTCTCATGTCTGCAGCTGGGCTTTGAGAGGATGGTGTTCCCTGGAGTTAGCCCAGGGCAATGTGCTGAAGATCACACATAGCTTTTACTCTATTCTTGCTCAAGCAAAACTGCTTTTAAGTCCAGGGGAGCAAAGTCAGTCTTGCTAAAGTTGGAAGCAAGCATGCCTCTGACTTCAGTGGGACACAGATTTTGCCCAGCATTAATTTTTGCTTTTGAAAAGACTTGAGGAAAAAATGGAGAAAGGCCTTCCAGACCAAACCTCCCAGGGGCTTCCTAATCACTCCTTCTTGTACAGGTTCACTGCCATGTGAGTCCCCTGAAATATTTCCTTGAGTTGAGCAGGAGGTTTGCCTAGAGAAAATGACCTACATACAAGGCAAGTGCAGTGTAACACTTGCAGTTAACGTTTTATTTGTTGGTATAATAAAAGCATGTCAACAATTCAGTCTTGCCAAATTCCACTTGCCTGTTTGGCTGGGATATGTATTTTTTCCTGAGGAGGGAGCAAAATGATGTTCGTTAGTTTCTTTACTACGCTCCTGGCAAGGAAGAAGATTTCGTGCCTGGGCTGATAAATTTTCAAGCGAATTTTTTAAGGTTGTTATTCTGAACCATTGCCCAAAAAAGTCCAAGGAAAAATAATTTGAGACTTTATATCAATTCATATAACTACCTTTACAAATGAAAATATTGGGTCTTTCCTTGAATAGTCCAATATGCCTCTAACATTGCTGTCTCTGCAGAACTCATTCCTTCTGTGAAAGCTGCAAATGTAAATGTTCCCTTTCATACAGTGCCACTCACAAATAAATAACACAGATCTTCCTTGATGCACGTTGTGTTGACCAAATAATTTCCATCGTCTTATGCTTGTTACTTTTTCATTTTTCCCAGAGGGATTTGCAATCATTACGAGTCACTTTCCATTTTGACTTGTAGCCAAAGCAATTGAACAAGAGTGCAAGGCTTCGGTAAGAGCTGCTCACTGCAGTTAAGTGCGACCCCCGTTAATGAGCAGGTAAGGTCAGGCCTTTCGATCATAACCTCTTTGGGGGGGCTGATCTGCCAGGCTGTTACACAAGCTGGAGAAGCGTACCATGATGTTCATGTCACTGAAATTTTTATACTGTCCCGTCACACTAGCATCTAAATGCAGACGTGCACATCTCCACAAGGAAATACAGCTCAGAAACTGTCTGGAATAGATATGCCATGTATTATTAATTACCCAGTTGAAGTATCTATAGTAATATTTGTACTATGCCCTCTGCAGCTTTATTCCCCCCACCCTTTTAAAAACTTTATTTGAATATTATTATTTATTTTAAGCTGCCTGGTGATGCCCAGGCTCGAGGAGCTTAATTCCTGCAGTAGGCAGGGAAAGTTCGACTCTTCTGTGCATGCGGTCCCTGCCGTTATGCGGGCTTATTCAGCAAAATGGCCGATGCGGGCAGAAGATGTGTAAATCAGCGAGTGCTGCAAGAAGAGCACTTAATTGAAGCTTTATCAAGTGCCTGCAGAGCTGACCTCCAAGCAGTAGCTGAACCACAGTTGGGATGGGAGCGAGCCAGCAGCTTTCACTGATGACTAAGCCCGTGTGCTGGGAAAGGATTTGCTTACAAAACTTGCCTGCTTTACCCATGGGTGGCAGAGCACTGCATAGCTAGGGGTGACTTAAATCATTCTGCTTAACTCACTTAATTTGTTCCTTTCAGCACAGATTCATAGCTCTCCGTACACTTTGATGACTCTACGGTTGTGTACTGGGGATTTCAGTTAAAGCCAGGCTGCTGACTGTCGGGGTCAGCGCGGTGTTAAAGGCACGGGGGGATGTCAGACCGTATGGCGACAAGACGGCACGTCACGTTCAGGCCTGTGAAGTCTTTTCTTGCTGGTCTGGCATTGGAAGAGTAGATCCGGCATTCCTATCCCTTCTGCATGAGCATCTCTCTGCCCTGCATGTCTGCAACTGTGCATACAGGGACAGCAAATATCGAATAGTTGTAGATATTTGCCAATTGAGAAAGAGATCCCACTGAACTATGCAAGTGTACTAATGAAAATAAAGCCCTGAAGGTTGAAGGCAAAAGGAGAAAGAACTGAGTAACATTTCACAAAGCTGAAAATAACAAAGGACCAAATTAATTTGGGGATAAAATCTAAACGATCTTAACAGGTAATTCGGAACTTATTGACAACATTTCACTACATATCTGCAAAAAGCCATGGTGTTACATATGAGAAAGAAGACCATGTTGTTAAAAACTACAATAACTTTGCTATGAGAAGAAGTAAAAGTGGCAGGAAATAAAAATTGTTAATGTGCCTGTTCTCACATGCAGGAAGAAAGGGCAACATACTGAAGTATCTGGAGATTAGAAACTAGGAACAGTAAAAGCTAGATAGGGAAAGAAGTACAAGAAGGGAAAGCTATGTGTAGCTGAGCTAATACAGGAAACAAAGCTCCAAAAGCTATTAAAACCCAGACACTTCAAGTAAATTATTATTATATACTCTGTAATAGCAAAGCATATTAGTGATAGAAATGCTAACAATAGTATTTGTCTTTTGCCAAATGGAAATGATTAAAAAAAAAGTGGAAATCAAGGATATGTTTAATAATTATTTTTATTCTTCTTCTGAAAAAAATCTAGATGAGTTATTCTTGCCATATGATGACAAGAAAATACTTTCTTCTCCAGCAGTAATTTAGACTGGTGGAGCACAGTTAATAAAGTCAGTCATTTTAATTTAGTAGATCTGAATAATTTGATACCAAGCATTTTGAAAGAGCTGGCTAAGGAAATTTCCAGACTTAATTCATATAAATGGTGGTTTTTAGAATTTGTCAGGTTATGGGTGAAATATCAAAGACCTAGGAAAAGCTGGTATTATTCAAACTCTTGAAAAGTGTAAATGTAGCAATACTAGGAAAAGTAATGTGGCAGCTAATGTAATTAATTAATAAATTAATAAAGAATTAAATGCAGATATGCTAACTAATGCTAATCAACATGGATTTATAACAATAGATCTCATTAAACTAATTTTTGTTGATAAAGGCACTAGTGTTGATTGAATATTCCTTCTCTTCTTTTAGGCACTTGACTCAGTACCAGATGACATTTTGATTAATAAGCTACAGAAACCAACATGATGCACATTAAATGGATTAAAAAGCTGGCTAAATTATAGAGTTTAAAATGAAATTTTCTATAGACATAAAACAGACTTCACAGGGCGTTAAAGGTAAACAGCTTTTTGCATTAGGCTAGTTACCATTTTTATTAAAGAACTAGAAAAAAACCATGACAAAGTGATCCATAAAGTATACTAATAATAGTTTGGGGAGTGATAAATAATAATGAAAACCAGGTAACTGGAAATGGATTAGATCTCTTTGCAAAGTGGACAGAACCAATGTGTACTTCAGGTGCATGTGTTTGGGACAGTGAGCTGGCATATAGACATAGCTGATCTATCCTAGTGTCTGTACTGGAAGCAAATTATGTACCTCAGCTGTGCCTCAGATGACATGTCTTGGGGCACAGCTGGCCCAGACATCATCCCTGCATAGCACTCCATTGGGCTACGAAGTCTTCATAAGACTGATACAATTTGTTTTGCAATGATGTAAGTTTTGTGGCTTTTCCACTTTTGGCACTTACAAATGCAGGAAGGGTTGAGACAGCGGAGAGGGTTCAGGGCAGAAGCGGCAGTGCCGTCGAGGAGGGCACGCTCTGTAATGCAACGCTTAAGGAGCTCAACCAGCCAAGCTTAACAAAGAGAAGATTGAGGGGTGGCTTATATCATAGGCTATAAAACTGTGTATGGAAAGACAACCTGCTCAGAGAGGACTCTGTATCTACAGGCAGATACTGGGTTCATCACGAGTGGAAGGCTGGAGTTAAACCGGCTGAATTCAAACGAGATCTAAGGCCAACAATGGTTAATGCCTTCCCTGGTTAGTGAGGAAGGCATTAACCCCAGGAACATCTTGCTCTCAGAGGTGGCAAATTCTCCATTGAAAACACTTTGAAAACTTAGATTGTATCTTCGGAACAGAAATGAATTCAGGACTGTCCTGTGGCCTGTACTCTACCGGGTATCTGAGTGCATAATCAGAGCTGCCTTCTGGGCTCACAATTTATGATGTAACATTACACAGAAGTTGTGGCACTGGAAAACGAGTGCCTGACACCAAGAATTCAGATTTTTTGTGTCAGCCAAGGGGTTTTCTGGCTTTCCTGAATGTAGATCAAAACTTGGAGTATTTTATGTGTGTAAGTACGCAAAGCCATAAATGCATCCACTTCACAGCACATATCCTTGCCGTACTTCGGGTAACTGAGTGGATCTGGTAGTGTAGCAATGCAATAACCTAGGAGTGCTCTTAAAGCAGGGCCACATTCTGCTGCTGCTCTGAGATCAAGCCAAGAGGATTTTGTCAACTTCGGCAGCATTTTACTGTAGTGTAACTCAGAGCTGAGTTTACCCTGGCAAGTCAGCACTGCCAGTTGTCCCACAAGAAGGGATGTGGTGGGTGATGACAGGAGCAGGCAATAAAAGAGGGAGAGAATATAAGGGAAAGATAGCGAGGGAGGACAGATGGAGGAAAACCATCAGGAGCATGATGGAGGCTGGAAAGCAAATGGTAAAGCTGCGTTTTAAGCCATATTTTTGTGTACATAAGAAAAAAAAGAGGGAGAAGTATTGCACAAAAAAGGGAGTTTTGGGAGGGGGGAGACCAGAAGAGAAAGCGCATGTAAATAAAGGATGGGGAGAGAGAAAAGGAGAGGAAACAGAAACATGTTTGTTAGTCTTCGTGACCTTCCGTTACACTTACTGAATTATTTATTCTGATATTTGCTGGTATCTTCCTGCCAGACATTTAGTGTCACGATATAAATAAGAGCAGAACCCCGTTACTGCTGTTCCTGGAGGGATTTTGATGTTGAACGGCAATGGTGCACCTCCCCCCACCACCCTGCCATTAGGCGATTATGAATTATATGCCGAGTGCCTCTAATAACTAAAGGGAAAGGGCTGCTCAGCACATTTGGAATGTAAATCTCATTTTTTTTTTTCTTTTGTAGGTCATGAAATGCAGCCCTCTTCTAAACCCCTGTGCTCAGATCACAAGCTCCTGCTGTACACAAATTCCTCAGCCTATCCTCTGCAAGGGTGACATTTCACCCAACATTGAACCCCTCAGCATCCTGCAGGCTTGAGATAAGATTGTTATTATTATTATTATTATTATTATTTTAAACACAGACATGCTGCATCATGTCACTTAAAAATTCCTATGTAGATGTTATAACATAAGGGAAAGCAGACTTTTAAAAAAACCAGAGATTTGCTGTATATCAGTTAAAAAGCAAGAACTTAATTTATGTTTTTCCCTAACCTGCAGATAGTCACAGGATGCAATTTGCGGGGAATCAGCACTTACTAGCCAAAACTTCAGAAGTGTTCACTGCCCAGCCCCTCTCAAGTAACCCGTATAACAGAACAAGCCCTTTTGGGCTCCATATTTAGTTTCTGAGCGCCTACATCTCCTGCCCTTGGCACCTCCTTTGCAGAAGCAGGTTCTAGGCGGTTGCATGGGGAGCCAGTGGCCACTGGAGAAGGCAGTGCCATGGTTGTGCTTTGCAAGACGTGAAAGGGAGGGAAAAATCCCTTAAACACAGAGGAGCTGAACCCTTTGCTTTATGATTGGGGGCATTCAGTTACAATTCAGGTCATGGATGGTCAGTTTTTGTTTCCTACTATACTGACACTATGGGACATGTGGTTCAGACTTGTTTCATTTTGGAAGAGCAAGCAAGGTATGCGAACAGTTAAAAGGAGGGGAGGCAGGTAAAAGGGAAAAACAAGTTAAAATTACTCGGTGTTTTTTTTGCTTTTGGGGTAGGCAGTTTCTGTCTCTAGGGAGAAATTCACTTTTCTACACCACTTAAATGTCTCTTAAACCCTTAAAATAGAGCTCTGGGAGTGACATGGCGCTGAGGCCTCGGTGCTGGCCAATTCATCTTATCATATTTGCTCAGAATATTTCCAGTCCAGCAGAGTCACATTGCTGACAGCCCTGCACAAGCTCCAAGATATTTCCTTGCTTGCAAATTAAGTTTTCTCGGCAAGCCACCCTGCTACTTCAGTTATCACCACTGGAGAACGGATGTCCTAAGGGACTCAGAACGGACTATGCAGTCTCTCACCCATGGGTTTTAATTTGACCTTGCTCGCATCACTAGTGACCAAAAGTTATTACCATAAGTGGCTTATGTGAAATGTATTGGTCTCAGTCAATTATTAGCAGACAGTTGTCTGCATTACCAAACCACCATCACAAATGGTGCTTTTTTGGGAAGTCTTAAGCAGACCCAGGGTCAGTACGGCTGGACTGAAACCTCAGCAAAAGTGCAAGGAGAACAGGCTTTAAGTTTTGTGCTTATTCACTTTCAAGAGAATGAAAATAACAGAAGCTGTAAAATAGCTGTAAAAGCTATTTCAGACCTGCATAAATCAGAGCAGTCTCTGGGGCTGCTCTGACTTACACATGGGACGGTCCCACTCCCCAGACAGCCTCCATCTTCAGAAGATACAAAGGTGGCATAAAGCCTCTGCCCCGTCTCTGCTGAGGCAGGGCAGAGACCAGCAGCCCTGGCTGTGCCCAGCACATCGTTTTTTACCTAGTGTGCCGATGCGACAACATGCTCAGGCTTGGTCTACGCAGGGTGTCACACTGTGGACAAATAGGGCTGCTGTCTGCCAGGTCTTTCCGAGCCATAGAGCACCATCAGACGTGCTGTGACTACCCAGAGGTACTTGGCTTCGTTGGGGTACAGATGGGGTGAGATGCAGAGCCAGAGCCATGGCCCAGGAGGAGGGAGAGCAGTTGGGCCATTTTGCTTGAAGCTACAGGCAACAGATTTCCAAGCTGGGGAAGGTTTGCAAGAACTGATCTGGAAAGTCAAAATAGCTCATTTTTCTCAGAACCAAAACACTAAAGTAGACATTCAGTTGGAATCAGCTGAAAGGCCCTGTTTTAGTAACTGAGATATTTAATTTTGATTTTGCTTTATTGATTCATTTATCTTGGTAAGCGCATATTGTCCATTGCCTGCTGCTAAATCCCCAGAGCCCCCCGCTTCCATCACTCTCCTCTCCCCAAGCCCTGACAGTTGTACCGTGCTTGAAATGTCTCTGTGCACAGCTATAGGAAAACAGCAGTGGGAAGCGCCTTCTTGGAGGCCAACCCTTTGCTATTATTTAATCATGTCTTTATAGCTCTCCTTATAGTAGGGGGATGCTTTGCTCCATCCCTGCACTCTGGCTACTTCTGCAGCTGTGTGCAGTCCTGCAGTCATGGCTATGAATTGGATCCTGCTGTCCGGTCTCCCTTGTAGAAACACCTCTGCCCAGTGCGCTGCACGCTCTTCATTGGGGTGATTTGGGGTGAAAAATGCCTTATGTGGCTCCCCGTGCGGCAATGCTGAGCAGAGGCCAACAGGGCTCTGCTGCTCTTGCTACCTGGGTTTTCAGAGTGAGGCCATCTTTGTCGTAGCTGAACATGGGTTGCACAGAGGTGTTTGTGTCCCCCGACCGTCAGCGTCATGGTAGCGCAGCAAGGGAGGTGGGATGGTGGCAATGGGGCTTACTGAAAGGGATTCTCCAAAAGGAGCAGAAAACATGGCAGGAGTATCTTGACGGACCTCAGTGGAGCTGCAGCATGGCATAGATATACCGGGGGAGCCCACAGGAGCCGCAGCCCTCCGTTAGCATCTGCTGACACAGCACGTGGCCAGCGTGGCGCTGGCGCGTGGTGCCAGGTGCGAACCCTCGAGGTGCAGCTCGTCCGGGCAGCCGGGGCTTGGGAGAGCTGAAGAAAACGGTGGTTTCGGTAAATGAGAAGGGCATCGCCAAACTGGAGGAGTACAGGTTGCCGGGGATGGTGCTGCCAGCTTATGGTAAGCTCTGCTGATGGGAAAAAATATGCGGCTTCCACCTTCCAAAAAGCAGAACTGAAAATAAAACAAATCCACCTCCAAAGCATTAAAATTGAGCTTCAGAATGAGATTTCTACCAAGGGTCCCAGCAGAAGGCATAGTCCCCAGTTAAGAACTGTGTATCTAATTTTGGGTTGACTAATGTAGCAAGGAAAAAGACTGCCTCAAAGCATAAAATCTAAACAGGGAAAGAATTATTGAGATATTCTGTTTTCCTTATTTTGCCAAGAAACTCAGGATGCCTTGTCTGCAATTGCACAAAAATCTGAGCTAGAGCTGGAAATGTGTCCAAATATCTTGACTCCTAGTCTTATGCCTTAGCTATAAAAGCATCCTTCCTTCCTAAATAGCTCAAATAATAGTCTACCCAGGGAACGAAGAGAAATGTAGACTCTTGTCTCCAGTATTATAAATCTGAATAAAGCTTCAGGTCAATGTAATCAGACATATGGAAAAAAGAAGGATGATGTCTCTATGACGTGGTTGAATTACTGGCATTGCAGAGCTGGTCAGATGTTTTTTTCATAAAAGATAAGCTTATCGATTTGGGGGACAAACAAAGGCTCTCGTGAATTTTTGTCAAGTATAGTGACAAAATAGTCACTATAGTGTTAGAAGGTAAGCAAGGGTCAAGGGAAACAAAGGGGTGAAAAAGTAATATTTTTTTCAGCATGAAAAATATCATTGTGGAAAAGATGACGATTTTTAGTATTCTTAAAAAGGACTTTCATTTTTTAGGGAACATTTCTCAAGGAAAACTTGATCCAGTTAAAAATATTAAAAATCAGAGCATTTCTTTATGGTTTGACCAAAACATTCTGGGTTGACCTAAAATGAAATTTTTTGCCTTAACATTTCACCGAAAAGCTTTAAAAATTTTATTCAGCTTGATTCAAATTTAATTTTTCCTGATTTTTCCATTTAGCCAACCGTATCTGATGGATCATTCTTTACTAAACCAGCACCTTTACTCTTGCTAGCTCGATCTTGCACACTTAATTTGACATTAAATATCTTTTTGGTTGACAGTTTCTAATTTATATTTTTGAATGTGAAAGAAGGCAAAAATAATTTGAAAATTAAATGCATTAAATTTTCATAATGTGTAACTTTATTATGGGTCCGTAAGTATTTCATCCCACTTTGGTTCTTCTGAAACATCCTCCAGCCCATTGACTGTAGCAGTGGGTCAGGTAAACATCTTGACCTCTATCTACTCAACTTAAAACCCCTACAAATAACTTTTATTGGTTTCTGTCCTCTGCAGCTATACGTAGTGTCACAGCTAAGAATGTCGTTGCACAAAACTGAAAATTATATTTTCCTTTTTTTTCTTTTGCTTTCTTTTTCTTCTTAAATAGTTTATAAAGTGCAAAGACAAGAAAAGTCAGAAGGAAGGTCTTCATTCAAATAAAGGTAAAATCCTGCTGCAGACAGGAAAGTGACTTTGGAGAAAAATGACATCACCAGGCTGCGTATTTATTCTCTTCAGTGGCATCCAGATCAAATTTACTAGGTTTTCAAGGTGATGTTTCTAACCAGCCAGCCCTTAAACTCAAATTGGGATCTGAAAGTCAAGCTGTGTCCTTTCTGACTCATGCATAATCATCCTTAATAAAGTTTCTACAGACAGGATTTAGCTGACAAGTTGGTGTTTATCATACACAAGACAAAAAAGATTAATCCAAGCCATTCATCCTTAGCTAGGCTGACTCTTCATCATTAATTGGTTAAATGCGTGCTATTTGTAAAGCAAGCCAGAACAGGATGATCTGAATAGCAGATCTCCTAAGATGGAGGTTTTTTTATGTAGTGCTTTCCCCCACCACAAACGCATTTCATTTTAGCAAAATATTTCCCAGACAAACCCACTGGTGGGCCCCTGTGATACTACGCTTGGGAGAAATCCCTTTTGTCTTCCTTCCCCCCACCTTTGTGCCCATCCGCTAGCTTCCAAAGCAAAATGGGTTTGGGAGATCAAAAGTCGGGGGCGCAAGAGAGGAATATGGGGGCCTCTGCTCTGCAAAGTGCTCAGCTGGCCAATAGAAGATGCGGTCAGATTTTGGGGTTTCTAGCCCCAGAGCTCTCCTCGTTGAGCATGGTACCGCATGGGGTTTGGCACACGACACTGAACACCCTCTAGAGCTCCTTGACATGTGCATTTGTGTATTTAATGTACGTGTGTGGCAGCCTGACACGGCCTGTGACAGAAACCGCCAGCAATCTGTGCTGCAAGCTGCCATCTTCCATCTCTTCAGGGTGAGGTGAGGATGCAGTTTGAGCTTGCTTTGAGATCTCACCTCTTTTTAATGAGTGTTAAGTCTTGTCTTAAATGTTATTTTAATCCACTTGTCACGTACTTAGCATGCTGAGCAGTCGGGCGAGGAGGAGGGAGCTGGGCTGGCACAGGGTAAGCGGGATATCTCTCTGCTTGGGAGGGCTCTGGTCCTTCCCTTTAACCACACCTACCTTCCTCATTTCTGATGATGAATGTTAAAGGGAAGAGTGGATGTCACCTGGCTTTTATCCTGTCACCAGGGTAACCATAAGAAACCGGAGGAAGCGTATTCTTCAGTTTGAAGGAGAAGTGATCCTCGTTAAGTAGAGAGGGGAGCAGATCATGCTTATAGGAAGCATTGCTTTGCAACTAGCGCACTAGAGCAGGAGAGCAGCGGCCAGTCTCTATTCCCTGATCTGCTGCTAGACTGCTTTAGGAAGTAACTTCACCCCACTGAGCCTCAGCCCACTCACCTGCTATTGGCAATGGAGATACCTCGTCTGTAGGGTGCTTTGAAATCTGCTAGTAAAGAGCGAGCTATTAAAGGAAGGAGTATTACTCTCACAATGCTATTAGTTACTCAGTTTCTGTCTGGAGAGAGATGAGATTTTGTTGACTTCTCAAACAGACATGTGGCCAGGTTTTATCTCAGTAGAAATGGCTGTTGGCTATTGCCTTCAAACACCTACTCACCTACTAGCAGCTCAGTCTGGGGCTCCTCCGTGTTGCATCAATAGTGTTTGAAATGCGGAGGCTGTCCCTTTGGAAGCTGCCGGGGCTTCCTTTGCATCCCATTCATGAGTGACACGACATCGTGCTCCTTGTGGCCTGATGCAGTCTGCTGCCCTGTGGCTGAGGGGCCTCTGGGGCTGAGCAACCTTTCTTCTCTGCCTCCATACTGCTATTCTTCCTGCTCCTTTGATCCTGCTCTTCTCTGCTCCCTTCCTTTTTGTCCCTTTCCCTAGTCCCATTTTGTTATTATTATGCTTGTCCTTTTAAGTTAGCCTGTTATTTAACCCAGCCTTCATCCCCTGCCCATTTTGCATTAACCCCATGCCTTCCCATGCAAATTGTACAGTGTAACTCATAAGGTTCCCTATCTTTGAAGAGCCAGAGACGGCCCGCATGCAGCAGTCCTGGCCTCCCACAGCAGGAACACACAGGTAACTGGTTTCTCAGGGAGCCTCAGGACAGCGAGTGGGCAACAGTCAGTCCAGGGTAAGAGAGGAGACTTACACCTTACCAACAAGGCAAGGTTGAGAGGCTTTTATAAAGGGCTGGGGGAATCCTCCTCTGTATACTCTTTGATTTGTCCTGTGTGTGAGCTGGGTGACTTTGAGTCCCCCACTCCAGTACTGTTTCCTCACTGTCTTCTGAATCTCCTGTCCATCCATCAGCAAGATTTTGTACCATGTGTCTCCCTGTGATCCTGTGACTGGAGGCTCAGCAGCTTCCTTCACCACGGGAATACAGCTATACATAATCCGAGGCTATATAGGTTGTATATAGCGATGGATGCTGCTGCACAGTGGTCTCAGGACTGTGTGATTGTGGGATTTAGTGGTCCTTTGCTGTCCCAGGAGTAATCTCTGTGCACACAGAAACTAAACAAGGATTTAACCAAACCAATTTTTTCTTCTGGGGCAAAATGCCATGGAGACTTTGGAAAATATGTTGAAGCCTTCTTTTCTGATTATTATAGTGTATTCTGATGCTCCTCCTATTGAGATTTTCTGAGCCTGTGAGCTCTGTATCTGTCTACTAATGGAAAAAGCAAGATATGAAAACAATCTGGAACTCATGCCACTCGGAAAGAAGCAAAAGCCTGGGGATCAGCTCTGAGACTCGGGATAGGACATTACACGTTAATTTGTAAAGCAGCGTGTTTGCAGAAAAGTGACAATATGGTTTTGAGCTGCATATATGGAAGCACTGTACATCAGCTCAAGGTGGTAATAGATTTACTCTATACAGTTCTGATGCATTCACACCTAAAATCATCATATCCAGCCTTGCACAAAACTTTACTAGCAGTGTCTCCACAAACTGAAAGGAGTTCAAAGAAGAGCGATAAAAATTATCAGGATGGCTTCAGGATTGATTTAGGTGGAAAGATTAGAAGTGCTAAATGTGGGTAAGAGATGATGAAGGCGGGGATGTGCTAAGAGACTACAAATATTTGGCGGGTGTTAATGCTAAGAGGAGAAGAATTACTTTGTGTGATTCAAAGGGGTATATCACCGAGAAGTGACACACAAGGAAGTGACAAATTAGTCTGAAAACTACAAAGAACTTTCTGCTGTCAAAATATGTGGTACTAACTTTCTCTTCAGGTTTTGTTGTCAGTGAAGTATCTACAGAGGTAGGTAACAGGCCCCGGAGGCAAAACTTTGGAGGCTATACTGCATAGAGTCAGCCTGCACCAGAAGAGAGGTGAACTGGAGATTACCCATTCACCTGTCTGAGACAACTTCTATCTACCACACATTTTGTTTCTTCCACACTATCAGTTTCTTTTCCATATATTCTACCAAACAAAAATAGGCCAGTGTTGATTGTCAGATATGAGATTATAGAGACTTATCAATACTTGTTACTTTTATGAGAACGAGCATAATGGAAACTCGCGGCAGTCAGTCAACTGCTTCATTAGTACCTCCAAAGAAGCCCTCTAATGCCACAAAACTTGTAGTGGCTTGTTATCCCTTTCACACTTGTGAACTTCTGGCCTGACAGAACAAGATGATCAAGAAATATTAAAAATAACATCTTTGCGAATGCACCATTCATTCAGCCTGTCCTCTTCTAACCCAACACATCTAATTTGCATATTAATTTATTGCTACATGGTTATGACTTCCATATTATGTTCCCAGTGAGTGTACACATTTCAGGAATCTTGCTAACGTAGCCCAATCTTGCAAATGTTTTATCTAAATATCTAAACACATTAAAATCTGGCAAGTTAACCCATCATGTGCCTTGCCACACAGTTAAGAAGAGCAAAAGTTGTCTTCTTCCTTAAAGGTGAAACTCTTCCATTGTGCCACTTCACAAATCTCTTCATTGCCTGAGGCCCAGCTCCTCTCTACCTGCAGTGTAGCCTCTAGCAGTAGCCCCCACGTGCTCGGGGGCAAGATCTGTGTTCCTTTTAATTTTGGTTTCTTCCCCAAGTAAACTTCAGATTGCTTTCATTTTGTTCACCTGCAGCACGGCAGACTGCTTACATCTGAAGGCGGCAGCTCCGGATCAGACATTTGGTCCTTGCTTGCTAAATATTTCTGGAGGGCATTTTCAGCGGGCACGAAACGCGCCTGGGCGCTGCCGCGGGGCTGCGTCTGGGGTGAGGACAAGAAGCCAAGGAGACGAGCAGGAGGATGCCTCGCCAGCTGCAGGTGCCGGCAGTTTCTGGAGGAGCGAGGCGAGCGAGAGACAGAAGGGCGCATCCTCCGAGCACTGCTGCGGGGGGGAAACTTTGGGCGCTTTTCTCTTGCTCTTTGCTTGACAATTCATTTATTTCAGTGGCTGTTTACTACTGGAGGGGGAGATACATAAGGCCCCTAGATGTTAATTGCTTCTGCCAAGTGAACGTTGTAAATAATCCCGAGAAAATTTATGGTGGGATTTGTTTGCCTTTTATCAGTTTGAAGTTTTCTTGAGGGAAAAGGAAACACCACATTTCACTCCAGCTCTGCCATCGCAGGACCAGCTCCTGACCGGACACTGGTGGTACCATTTTGCAGTAGCTGTGATCCCTCAGCCCACCGACCCCTGCTGCGGGCGGCCGCTGAGGCAGCGGTGGGGAGCACCGCTCTGGGCACGGCTCCTCCGTGTCTCCGTGGGGAAAACAAGCCCCCTGCACCACATGGGGCTGATGGTAGGTACAGCTCCCCTCAGCAGAGGCGGTGCTGGCCCGGGGTACCAACAAGCCTTAATGGCCCTAATTGGCCCCACCTGGGGCCTCTCCACACTCGTGCCCGGAGGCCATTTCAGCTCAGCCCTGGGGCTGGTAGGCTTTTCCTGAGCTCTGCTGTGGGGCGGGGGTCTCCAGCCCCATCTCTGCGGTGTGCTGTGGTCCTGGCCCGCTCCTTGCTGCGCTGATGGACCCTGTTACCAGCTCCACCACGTTTAGTCTTGTAGGGCTGCGCCCCTCGTGAAGCTTTGCCCGCCATTTGAACAAGGTACGCGCTTGGCTGGGCCCTGTGGTGCGTGTAGGAGCCGGTTTTGTGCACCTGGAGTCCCCTGTGGCTGGTGGGAGTTGGTGCTGGGGTGTCCCTGTGGGTTGAGGACCAGGCTGCTGTGGCCCCTGCGGGCAGAACCAGCAGCGTGGGCTTCAGCAGTGTCCGGGACTGGGCGTAGCTCTCCTTGCAGGCAGGTTGTGTGAAGGCAAGCAGCAGCTGGCTAAGACCCCGCGGTGGTGAGCGAGGCAGGAGCACAAGGGGCCGTGCTGCTCGTGTGGCTCTGTGGGTACAGATGGGACACGTCCCTCAGGTGGGGAGCTCTCCTGGTCTGGGACGTGGCAAGGGACCTGCTAGTGCTGCAGGGACCTCCCCTGTGTCTGCATGGCTTGTGCAGCGCCCAGAAAATGAAACACGACATTAGCTTGGGGGTGACGTGGCATCTTTTTCTTTCCTGGCTCTTCCCTTGGCCTGGGGAGACTTTGCCATTGGTTTGTGGCATTGTCACCTCTTAGGAGGAGCTGTTTCTTGCATGAGCCACCTAAGGTGGTGAAGCCCACCTGAGCAGTGCTGGTGCTTGGGCTGGGTGATGCGCTAGCACGGGCTTGGCTTGTAAAGCAGCTGTGTGTGATCCTGGTAATGAAACTGGCTGCCTGTGAGGGAGGCATGGCACTGCCCCCCTGCCTGGTGGGTGCCTGCAGCGGGGCAGGGGTGGCAGAGGCTTGTCCTCGCATAAGCTGGCTCTTAAACTTTTTTATTCCCAGCCTGGAAAGGCTGTAGCTTGGGGTTTCCATCTGCCCGAGAGCTTCCACTGAAGCTGTCCCAGCGCTGGCAGGCCACGATGGCTCCGAGCTTGTGGGCCTGAAGGGGACCAGGACCCAGTGTGACTGGGCCAGTGGAGCTGCTGGCTGAGCAGTGAGGGGAAGTGCTTCATGTATGTCTTGTCTACATTCGCTTAAGAGTAAGTGGAAATAGGTTTCAACAAGCAAGGAATTTATCAACACTTTCCAAGAAAGGTCTTAGTTCAGGGGCCAAATGGATCAGGAAAAATGGGTCTAACTGAATTAGTGGGGCTGATCGTGTTCTTTAGGTATGTGTTGTTTTTCCAGTTTGGGGTTTTTGAATGTAGGGTTGGTGACTTGCTGAGGGGGAGTGGGAGTTAAAACTTGTCACGCTGCATCCTTGTTTAGGTCTTTACCCAGCAAGTACTTCTGCATGCAGTTTAACACCTTTGTGTAGTTTCCTTTATTGCACCGATACTGCTTACTGGGGCAGTTGCTTGTATGGGTACCTGTATGCTGGCACAGAGCCTAGGACTGGCCAGTCACAGGAGTTTCTGCTTTGCTGCAATGTGTGTAATTATTCAGCTTATTACTTGGTCAGCAGTACTGTATGTGTCAGCATGTAATTCTTCGCTGCCCTAAAGTAATGGTCTTCGACCAATGGTCCAGGGACTATTTCTAAGGGTTTGTGAAAGGTAATGAGAAAAGTGAGACTATTGTCATTAGGCTTAAATTCATTATCCAGGGATCCATACCTCTATTTGAGATGCTTTATAGGTCTATGAGTTTAAATAGGTTGAAACCCACAGCTCTTAACAGCTTTCTTACCTTCTGATGGTCCCGTACATAATGCAATAGCAACAATTTTTTTCCCCAGAGTAACAAGTAGCAAGAGCACTAGGTCACGTATCTGTAGAGCAAACTATCGCCAGGAAGCTATAATGGTAGCAGCCTAATTGAATTGACATTTTAGGTATTATAAGTGAAAATATTAAATGAACCCTATTATAATATGTATCACATAATTGTGTGAGATTTTGGGGTATAACTGCTACTTTGTGCCAAATGTTGCTGAGAGGAATATTATAAATGGGGAAGTATTAGAAAGGCTGTCTCTTTCATGCAGGATTTATGTTTAAGGTCTAGGTTTTAATACTTTTCTTCATATCTGAATTTTATTCAATGCATTACTTGACAACATACACATCAAGTGTGCAAAAAAGTCAATCTACCTAAAAAAAAAATAATTGAGATTTAAAAACAATACATGGCTGACAAATATTGGCTTAATTTTTATTTTCTTCTGGTTATTGATCAATAACCAGATATTCAGGGTATGTTTTCAGCTGTCCTCCATGAGTATAACTGCTAGATTCCTGGAGCTGAGCCTTTAAAAGTCAAAATATTGTGGGAAATAGTGGTAAAATATAAAAGGTAGGCTATTGCTTTGCAGTTGGAGCATAATACAGAATTTGATGCTACTCTTTGTAAGTAGTATAGTCTTTATCAAAAAAGATCATTTTGCCTAGGGTATACTGTTAAAGTGGGGGTTGGTGGGGCCATCATCTATAGTGTGGGAGCTTTCTCAGAAAAGAATCTAATAAAGCCTACTCAGAAGTTGGAATAACCTGCTTTTGGATTTCATATTTGTGTGAATCTTGCATACCCAAAAGATATGAGGCCCATGCGCCTTTTCAGCTTTATTTTGGGTGTTTAAATTTATCTTAAATGGCATGTAGGCCCTGTGATGGCAGATTGCGCAGGGGTATTTTTATTAGGAAAAAGCAGTAATATGAATAGCTGTAAAATTTGTCTAGGCAGAAGCAGAGAGACTAAAATAGCACGGTGGAACATGGGCAGGAAGGAACAAAAGACAAATGTGTGTGTTGTAGGGGGGGAGTACACATGGCTGCTTATACATTCAGGGCAAATCATCAGGAACGTGTTACCACTGGTAAAGGAAAGTCTTGAGGACAGATGAAGTCCCAGAGGTGAGATCTGTCTGCAAAATGAGAAGACAGTTGTGGAAAGATAGTCCCAGTCTTTTAGGTAGGGTTTTTTAGGTAGTTCAAGATAGGCTCATTTTGTTTTGTCTTTTCTCCATTAAATTTCAGTGACATCTTCATATAATCTTTAAAGTTGTTATAATGAAATCCTAGTTTTCTAACTGTTCAACTGAAATTTTCAATAATGTTTCCATAAAAGTATATAGTCATGGAAAGTAGCAGAAATAAAAAACATGGAACACTTAAATAATTTAGTCAAGAAAAAACACCTTCCTTCAAGGCAATGATCCCAGGATCTGATTCACCACTGCCCTATGCTTGTCCACAAGATGTAATGCCAGAGACCTCAGGGTGGTCCTTGCTGTTTCAAGCCTGGGCTCTGTAAAGTACTTGTTGCTGGTGGGCAGAGTCCTGTCTGGGAATAGTTCCTTTTAGTGAAAAAATATGAACAGTTGTAACCTGTGTGAGAACAGATATTAAACTGACAGGATTTTAAAATGTATTCTAAGTGTAGAAGAGGGCAAAGCATCAGAATACCCCAGAACTGTTGATAGCTATTTTCTGGCTGCACAGAAATATTTCACCCTGCTACCAGAATAATAATGGGGGGAAATCGAAGAACAGGAAAAACTGGGACACTGGGATGATTGGCTTAGGAGTCAATTTTTTGGTTTTTTTTTTTTTCAAAGCTAAATCAGTAGGGCCAGATATCAGAGCTTCTGTTCATGTTCAGTAGTAGCCCCATTAAAGTCACCTTCCTTCTCCTGACTTTATGCACAATATAAAGGGTTACTTTTGAGAGCCAGATTAATGGTATCAAAATCCAGCTTGTACCTCGACACAAAAAATGAAGGGAAAGACAGGAGATCATCAAACTTTCCATAGTTCTAGTGAGAGGAAAGTTTAGGGAAACACATAGAGGAAGTAATTAATAATTAAATGTAAATGGAATGTAAAATTTTAGTTCAATACAAGACAGAATTGACTGTGGTGATAAGCTGTAGAATTAGATTCTGAGATAAATGGTAAACCCTGGTTGCCTGAAGCTCTTAATTTGTTTGAGAAACTGCTTAAAGCTCTCTTCTGCTATGTAGTTTCATGTATTTATCTTAAACTCCTGAAGTGGAGTGTCAGGAAGAGAGCGTGTTAGTGTAACCCCAATGCTTGATGCAGAGTTTGTTGTGCATGCTTTGTGGTGCTAGGAAAAAGGCAACAGCTTCTTGGTAAATGTGCATTTTCCAAATCTTGGAGTACTACAGGGAAGACGGAATAAAGAAAAGTGTCATTTTCTGAATTTGACAATATCATGCTTAATTGGAAGCTTTTTAATATTACTACTACAGCATAAGGATATGTGGGAAAACTCATTTATAGCTTGAAGGCTTGCATAATTCATTGAGTGTGGGCAAAGAAAGTGAGTTTCACAGCACATCCTCAAATGAAAGATTTGGTATTTGCAACCTAAATCACATGCCATTGTTTGTTTCCTGGGAGGGTGATTCCTGTAACCACCCGACTGTTAACTGCAAGTGTGCAATTAAAAATGTATGCTGTGTTTGTCAGCTGTTTAAACTGTTCAGGCTAGTTACATAAGGTGAAGAAATTCATTACACAAGTTACACCATGAATTGCAAATTATTTACTTAGTTGTGACAGTCATAGCTTAAGATATTTGTAGGCCAAGAGTTAGTCAGTGAAGACATTTATGAATCATTTTGAATAATGAATAAATTTCAGCTTTTTTACAGCCTGTTAGCAGACAATTAACAAAGAAAAAAGGACAAGAGTTGTCAAAGTTGTAATTAATTGGTTCAGTCTGCTCCAGATTACTGACTTAAACTGGGTAGCTGGGTTTGCACTATTGGCTAAATTTGGCAGTTTGTATCTTGTTGTCGAACTCCTGAGTCATCTAGACTTTTGAATGTTTTTCTGTATAACTGTATAATTACAGTGAGAAAACAGAGCAAGTACATTAACAAGGCTTAATTAAAACATGTATATGCACACATACTCATGTATACAAATGAAAGTACCAAAACTTCTATGCTTTTCTGACTGAGCATCAGAGACAGTAGTACTCTGCAGTACAAATGCTCCGTAAACTTTGTTTGAAGTCTTTTTTTTTTCTACATTGGTACAGGTTTTAAACAGCCTGGTGATGTGTTAGCAATTGTGCCGAGAAATAAGCAAAAAATGTTGGTGTCTGGATCTTCTTAGTTAACCTTCAACTTTTCCAATAGAATAGATTGTTCAAGTTCTGTAATGAAAATAAGCTATATTAGTACCGGGTGGTTTGCCTTTAACACAGCGTCCTGGAGTTTCTACTAGTATGATTTTTTTTTGGGAGAAATCTTACCCTTATTGCAATAATAGTGTTAAAACCTTATTTAAATACAGACTACCCCTTGAGCCTGTGTTCTAGGGGGATTTTGTCAATTCCAGTGAAGTCTTATGCTATGGGCTGTTCACTGGGAAGCTTTTGTCAAGTGTGGCCAGTGGGAGCCACCTGCTACAATGGCAAGGGTCTCTGTCCTCTTTTCCTGAGATGTGGGTGACTCAGCTACCTAAACTGTAACTCTGTGATCCTGTGGCCTGTGGGAAAAAGTGGGGTCTGGCTGTGTTGTTCCTTCCCCTCCACCCTGCTTTTCTCCACCCTTTGCCCATGAGAACTCATTAGAGGTGGCTGAAGGTCACTTGTGCTGACAGCCTGTGGTCTGGCTCAGCTGCTGGGTTAGTTTCAGTTCATGGATGCCTGGATCTCCCCTCCCTTCTCTTGGATGAAGCTTTTGGGATGATTGACAAATGCAGGGGTGCTGTTGGCCAAAGTATGTTTTCTTAGAAGAAAAGTAACTCTTCTGGGGCTGCAATGGCTCACAGCAAGTTGGCTGTGTGTCAGCAGAGCAGCATGAAGTTGTCCTAATATAAAATGGCCTCTAGCTCTGTCTCTGATCACCTGTTTGATGTAGTTTTCAGGTAGTTTGGTATCTTACAGGTACCTTGTGGTGATTAATGAATGTTTATCATTCTGGAGATCTTCCAGGGGAAAATATTTAGTAAGTACACAGGAGTGTTATTGAAATGCACTTCACTGCATAACAGGAAAAGATGGATTTAATTGTTTCTGTAATTGCTGGGCATCTTTTCAGGAATGTGAGTTGCACGTGCACCACACACAGCATCTAAGGTTATAACCGCTCTTCATGTTTTTTTAACTGAGATGGCTGGTGAATGGCTACCCAGCCTGGCAGGGGAATGTCTTCAGAACCTGACCCATGTAAGAACTTCTGGTGTTGGCATGTGTGTGTGAGCCACACCTGCTTTGAAAGCTGGAAGTTGCCTCTGCTTCACTCTGAGTTCAAAGCCAATGAACTCTGGTGAATGAGGCAATGGAAACATTGAGAAAGGTCTACATGGGAGAAATGAGTATGGGAAAAACAATAAACAGAAGAGGTTGGCTTTAATGATAAAGGTGCATGAATCCTGCCTCCTAAGATGTTATGGAGTCACTCAGATTGAGAATATAAACCTGAGCAGCTCCCATCCTGCGAAATTCTTGATGCTTGTCAGGGAAATAAACCAGATTAGCACAGATCTCTACTGTTACCTGGAGTGAGTTGGGCATGGAGAAGACATAGTCTGAGTCAGGTCCTCAATGTTGCCCAGATTTCACCTGCACTATCCACTTATCAAACATAAGAAAGTAATTTTAAACCCAATTGTTTCCACTCCAAAAGTCAGTTGTCACTCCAGTGTTACCTTACTAGAAGGGGCAGGGAACATTCAACTAGTGAAATATATTGATTTTTTTTTTTTTTTTTACCCTGGTACTTTCTAATCATACCAATGAATTCAGTTCCCCCCGAAATAAAATAGTTTACAGGTTTTCTGTTTCCACTGAGATAGTTCCCACCCATCCTGACTAACTTATTTTAGCAAGGTAAGAGAGAACTCAGTTTCCCTTAATATTGACATTCCCTTCTCCCCTGCTTTTGTAATATTTTGTCTAGCTTTCATCATGACAGAAACAAATCTGTAAAACAAAACAAACAAAACAACAACAAAAAAATTAAACTAAGGCAAATACATGAAGCAGGAATTACTGTTCTAGGTCTACAGTAGCGTGAAAGAAGATGCAGTTCATTACCAGGCAAAGTAATTTCAGAATCATTTTTTACCCTTCAGGAGAAAATACTAATTAAAGTATTCCCTGCTGATCTTTTGTACAAGGCAGCATAGCACTGTACAGAAGGCTTTGAATGACTGTACTGAGCTAGTCTTATGGGTGGGGAAGGGTGGGTATAGTGGAATGAAAGGTAGAGGTGGTTGATCCTTCTTAAAACTGTTAACTGAGTAGAGAGTTCTTCAAATGATGTATTGTGGTCATAGTTGCAGAATATACAGAGGAGAATTAAAATGTTTAGTTACTCATGTGTTTTCCCTCTTCACTTCCAAGAAATCCAGATCATTCCTACTGTCTTCTCCTGACATTTCTGTGTAGGACTAGGGTGAGTTGCTGAATCAGTCTAGTCCTCTGCTACTGCAAGCAACTCCTCTGTATAATCCCAGCCATAAATGTCTTAAGATACATGTGAAAAAGTAGAATTTTTGCCCTTTCTTCTTGGCTCCTACCAAAATGTAGGCCTACACCTATGGTTTTTTTAGGTTTGGCCTCGTTCTTAACCTTCTGTCTTTTCAGAGTTGGTAGTCTTGTCCCATTGATGTGAGTCTTCTCCTTTGCAGCTCTTGCCATCAGAATGAGCTTTTTCTCCTCATTGACTTTCCACCTCATCTCAAAACACAGCAGACAATGTACCCTTTGTCTGTCCCTTAACTCCTTTTCTTACCTGCTCTTACTTATTAGCCTCTACAGGGTATTTTGGGATTTAGCATGGAGAGCATGCTATAGCCAAGTGAAGTCATGTTTTGCTACAGCTACTGGAGCTATAGGAGTAGGTCCTTCTTTGCCTTTAAAAAGCAAAGAGAAGCAATGGATGCACTTTAGGTATTAAGCGGTCCAGTCCTTTCAGACATAACTCTTGTGCTAATTAAGATGCTAATATTAACAAATCTCATGAACCTGTTTCCTGTGGCTGTAGTAGATGTGTTTGTTAACATGCTACATTTGGGTTGTGCTGTAGTGACTTTGACTGCTTTGAAATCAAGGCAGACCACTTATTTGAATTTAGTTACTACAGTGGGACTTGCAGTCAGTACAGAGAAACTCTGGTGATGCTAAGGCCTGAGATGGAGCCTGTGTATGTCTCCTAGCATGTGCAAGTCAAAGGCAAAATACTCAGATAATGTCTGGGCACAAATCACAAAGGCTAGGCTAGTTCCTGAACTGTTTACCCAGACACTTGCTTCAGTTTAGACTACTGATGGGAGTGTTTGAGTGACCCGAGAGAGTTTGTGTGAGGCTTTCTGGGGCAGCCAGAATTCTCTCATATGTAATTTTCCCCTTCTTGATGCTCCTTTACTGATGTCACAACTAGCTCACTGCTTAACTGCCTGCAGCTGCAGCTCACTGGCATGGATCAAAAAATTGGGTGGTTTATAAGCTGAGGAAAACATAAGCATCATGCTATCTCAAATTGATATTTGACAAGGAAGAGAGCTGAAAAAGACCTAATAGGGCTGGTTGTAAAGGTATGAAAGAAACAGGCAGCCACCTTGAAAAGAGATTTGTCGTCTTGCCAGGGTGCCACAGGGAAAGAAACCAGTGCAAGCTGCGTCCACTCACCTGAACATCACTCAGCCATGGCTAGTTGTGTGATAGCTTTGTAATATAACAGTTCAGTTGCCTGTGGTCTGTGAGCTGTTCTATTCAGAGCTTTAATTCTCAGAGGATGGGAATTTTTGTTTTGCCTTTATGGTTGGTGGTTACCTAAATACAGATAGTTCTGCTTGGGAAAGAATGCTAGTCATGCCAGAGACTGTATTGGAAATGGAGAGAGATGCAGAAAGGGGAACCCTTAGTGGTGCTGCATTTTTCTGTTCTCTTTAAAACAAAACCCTTTACTCTCCAGATGAAGCAACTAGCACAATAGTTCCTGTTGATTAATATCACTCAATCATTGAACAATCTGCTCGGCTTCTGCAAAGAACTTAGCTCAGCAGCACTGGCAGAGCATCCATGGAAGTTAGTTTTAATGGTAATTTGGAGCCTGGCTTATTTCTCCTTTAAAAGGCTTTTATACTTGAAATAAATTTTTACTGCTAATTCATTTCATAATCATCTGGTGTGGGTTCATGCTAAATAGTGCAGTTCACACTAAACTTCCTTTTCTGGAATAGGGAGAAGCTATTGCTCCCTCCTAAATACTCATGGCTTGTGATTGCTGCTTGTAGTTCAGAGAGATGAACTGCAGAGCTAAGGAACCAAAGGTTAAACCAATGAAAAGGATATTTGTTTTTAATCTTGCAACAAGCTGTACTTCCTCTGGTCAGGTAATTCATGACACAGGAGACTGAGTCTGCCTGCCAAGACATACTATAGAGTCTCTGGCAGGACATTACTTGGACCTTTCCTGTTGCTTTCCTTCTGACTGATGGGAGCAGCATAGCCCTAGCCCTGATGAAAGATACTCTCAGAACCTTTCATCATGCTTTTATGTGATGTGGCAGAGCAGTACATGTGTGAATATCTTATCTCCCTGCCTATGACTATCTGACTGCATCCCTGATGCAGCACAGCTGCAAGTATGCACATTCCTGCAACTATGAGGGTACCCATTTTTGACAAGGCACGCTAGTGACTATCCCTCTCCTTTTTAACAGTAGGCTGAGGATCCAGCAGGCACCATCATTCTCCAGATAGAGACAAGTAACAGACTATATCTAGCATAGCTTAAAAAAAAAAATAAAAAAAAATCTCCTCCTAAAAATCTCCTACTAAGAGTAACTGTGACAGGAGTCTGCTCTTCTCCTATTAGAAGTGAGACTGGCATCCTTCAGCTGTCATGCACAAAGGCCACGTGGTATTAGTATTACTTGAATTCGCTTTATGGAATTAGGAGTAATAGCTGAGAGGAAATCGTGCTCAGCTTGATGCCCAGGACAGCACATGTGGGTCTCTGGTTCCGCACTGTCAGGGGTGAGAAGCTGCAGAGCTGTCTAGTGCTGAAATGCTTCAAGTGTTATGCTAGTGCCATGGGTCATGTGCAATCATTTGCATTAAACCCCTTACTGATTTTCTACTTCATGGCATGGAATTAGGGCTACGGAATGATCAAAACCTCAGACTTAGTTTATCCTAATCAGACAAAAGGCATCTGATTAAATCAGAGGAGCATATTGGGGCTCAAAGAAGGCTGCAGAGGCAATCTGCAGCTTGCATGACCACTGTTTAAAACTCTGTTTTCTGCCCTGGTACAATATGAATAAAAAAATTACAGGTTTGTCTTCAAGGAAGTACTCTTGTGGGTAGGTGAGATGTATAGTTGAGCATAATGAGGTTGTGTGGGTAGGTGAGATGTATGGTTAGCATAATGAGACCATTCCACCTGGTTATGTCTTTTCTTGGACCTTAAATGTTAGTAATATATACAGCTCTTTTCTTTCACTGATTTTTTTTTTTTTTTTCCAAGTGCATCTCCCCACCCTGGTACAAAATCAGCTTATTAGGTGTGGTATTGGAGACATTTAGAAACATTTGAAATTTTTATGAAATGGTAAAGGAAGTGGGTCTGGGACAGTTTTAATTTCAATTTTGCACAGTGCCTGGCCTAATGGGGACATGGTCCAAGACTGAGGCTCCTAGGCATTGCCACAGCACTGCTAAAATACAGCAAATGTCACCAAGTCTGTAGGAAATCTAAATAGAGAATAAAGGTATTTTCTCTTGCTCCCTCCTTTTGATGACAACCTAAGTGTTCTTAAATATTACAGTCTATATGAGATGGAGTCCTGCATATTTTTCTTTGAAGTAACTTATTGTCATGCAATTTCATAGCCAAATCTTTCTTCCATAGCTGAAAGGCTGTGGAGGAATGGTTGAATACTGTTATTCTCACTCCTTAAGATAACTTGGTTATTTTCCTGTAGAAAGATATTTGCTGGAAGGTGGGAAAGACTACCTAGAAATTTCTGTTTTCTACCTGCTGAGGGATTCTCCCCTTCTGGGCCACTTGCTCACTCGTTTTGGAAAGATAATTATTAAATCTCTGGGATTCTATATTGCTGAGATGTTTTCTTTAATGTAATCCGTTAAGTGCTGACATCCAGACTCACCCCTGTGCATGCTCCTGGCAAAGGCTTCTCTTTTGTGTGGATGAAGTAACATTCATGCAAGTTCAAACTGTTCACTTTCTGGTAACCCAGGATTGGAGTATTTTACCAAAACTGTGTCCCTGTAATGAGAATGGTTACCCCTGTATCCTGCAGCTGCTGTGGATATCTTCAGAAAAGCTGTTCAATCCTTAAGGTGTAAAATCCACCACACTTGCAAATGAGTCCTACAAAGATGTAGGAGGATTATATCAATTTCAGAAACTGGGCTATTTTGCCTTTTATTCCTCTCCCCTTTTCTTGTAGAGCTCTGTGCTGCTGGCTCCTTTTTCTTGCCTGTTGCGCAGTTGGGTAGCTACAAGTTTAAGTGCTGTAACCCATCCTGTTAACCATGTAAGCTTGGGTGCTCTTTTCTGTAGGCATGATCATGCTAATCAGTTGCTGGAGGAGGCCACATAAGTGTTTGTTTCTTCAGCTGATTCCAGCAACAAACCCCAAATCTATTGTATGACAATTTGGGGCATTGACTGTTCTGCCAGTGAGTGTGGCACTTGTCTACCTTCACTGCATTTCTACTGCAGTATGAGACTACCTTTTTGCTTCTCCTTCCTAAGTCTCCTTGTCCTGGGAGTGCTTCCCTGAATCTCAGCCACGTACCTGCCACCTTAATCTCTTGTTCCTTTTGAGTTAGGCTAGACTTAGAAATATTTTTGCTGGAAGTGATTTGAATGTAGTTTGCTCACTGAGCTTGTACTGCAGTCTCTTCCTAGTGCTGCATTTGGTTGTTACCCTGGTGGGCAGAATCTCTGGGCAAGATTGGCTTGCAGCTACATCTCTTTACTATGATTTTTGTCACAATTGTTGTAATTAAACCTGATATTGCAGAACCCTAGGGGATAAGACTAAAGATAATGGCATATTTTCTTAAAGGTTTGGATGTTTTCCAAAGAATATATTTTTCATTAATCTGACATGTTCTCTTCATACCCTTCATCAGAGTGGCTGATGGTCTAGTGCAGGCATGTTAAGAATCATCCTGGATCTTCTTCACCTGATCCTGCAGTCAGTGAACTGAAGCCTCATGCTTTTGGAGTCTGAGAGGCTGAACACAGCCCCTGATAAAATAAGAGGAAAGAAAATTAGGGGGGGTAGGATAGCATCTGCTCAGTCCTTCTCTTAAGCCATGTTGTAATTTAGTGTAGGAAAAATTCCATATTGTAATAAGATGTTGGTCCCTAATTTGGGACAAGCAGTGATTACTTGCTATCCATGTTTTTATTGCCTTAATTTATAATTGGGATGTTTGGAGGGGGGAAATGGAGATCTGCTGTCTCTTAAATAATTTATAGTTAATAGAATGATGGATTAAAGTCTGCTTTTAGACCTATTGCAGAGGGGATTGATTGTATTGTCCACAAGTTAGTGAACAAAGGTAGGAAACAGAAGGCTTAACTTTTTTTTTTGGCGGGGGGGATAATATGTAACAATGCTGGGTAGCAGTAACTTTATTAAATGTTTTGAGATATTATTAAGTCATATACTGTGCAAGGTATTCTTAGAGTAGTAATTAGAATAGAAAGTAAAGCATTAATAGAATGCAATGGTCTATAATAACACTTGGATTTAGAATTAATTGTACAGATAAAAATATGAGTTCAGAAGCACATAGGATGGTGAAACATAGAGTTAATTTCTAGAATCAAACATTACAGTTCAAGACTTATCTTTATATATTGAACAAAACGAGCAACTAGATGGGGAGGGAAGGTACAAAACAGGAACGGCAAAAGTCTTCCAGGGCACAGATTCTGTTCACTGTATTTGTACAGCATTCTGCCTCAAGAGCACCTCTGTCCCATTGGGTGTTATCAGATGTTACTGAGACAGAGGCAATTATTACAGCTTAGACTAAGAGTAAAGACTAAAAGAAAATAAATCCTGAGCTGACAGTGTCTGAGTAAATGCCTGTTTCCATAGCTCCTCCCCTCCAAATGTGAAGCAACGATCAAAACTAGTGAAATTCCAATGTGGAGTTAAAGAGCTATTCTGTACCTTGCAAGTGGTGCTAGGAAGTGCTTTCTTCTCTGGTCCCATGTATGGTGATGGGTATTCTGGGGTATGGTTGACCCTTCCCTGTCAGAATGTGGATCATAAAGCAGGTTCTTGAATTGTAAAGGGCTGAATAACACTTAGGTCTATAAGCCCCAGTGGGATTCTGCTGGCCTTTCAGGCATGGGTGTGGTGGGAAGAGATGGATAGTGACAAAAGTCTTCAGAGGTGCAATGTTTACCTTTCAGGTAATGCTTGTTGCTGCCATCAATAGAGTTATATTAACTAATGGTGCTCTGTGCATTTTGAATCATGTCTTTCAAGCTATGAATCCTTTTGACAGGCAGCAGACCTATTTAGTCCAGCTTGCCTTGGCCAGAACATCTTACACTGCAGTGAGTGGGAGATTTTCATACTGTGACCCTCTAATCTGATTTGACGTTTCAGACAGGAAGATGCAAGAAGTGGTAGATTACTTTTACCAAATGACAAGAGGATGTTATAGGCAAGGGAATATCATGCCACAACACTCTCCCAAAGCAAAGGAACATCTACCTTTCCCTGCAAAAAACCCCAAACCCAAAAGCAGCAGCAAAAGCCCAGTCTGCTCTGCAATTTGCACTGACCCAGCAGTAGATGTGTCTACTGGATGAGAAATTCTCATCCCACAGTAGTCTTTCTACACTTAAATATACACCAGCTCTGGGTCTAAGCTAGGGCCATGTGGTTTTACAACCACCCGTAACTTACTTTGGTATGTAAAAAAATAACAGATGCTATTGGAGATACTTGGGTTTTCTTTACTCTGTTTTGCTGCCCTGTTACATAAGCTGGGCTGGCTTCTGCTATTTTTTATTTCTGCATTAAATGGCACATCTTACACATGTCTTAAAAAATGTGATGAATCTTGGCTAATGTGCTTGGAGACTAGATGCCTTTGGGATTTGACTAGAGCAACTTGATTCCCACTTGAAGACCATGCTGGGAATAGGTCTTCTCACTCCGAACTTTCCTGTAGCTGGCAGATATTGGCATACCCTGGTGCTCCCAGTTTTGTATTGGGAATAAGCAAAGGGAAGGTTGGGGTTGGAGATAAGTTGATGCCTTCTCAGTTTCTGGCCCCCTCTACCCCTATACAAGGGCATTTATCCTTTCAATATTTTCAGCCACTCTGAAACATGTGTTGCTCATTTGGTGCAGAGTGTCTGCAGCAATGTTGAGACTCTAGTCCTAAGTTGTTGACCTAAGTACATTTGAGTGCAGCTAGAACTTGATGCTAGCACCAAAAATGAATTATTGTAGCATTTGTGAAGAGGCATTCAATGTCTAAGCTTTCTGGACACAAGGGCATACGATAGTATTGCAAAACTCATCACTGGATAAGTAAGGGCAGAGTCCAGTCAATTGGAAAAATATTTTATCACATCTACCAACCTTTCCTATTTCAAATATGTCTTCAAGAATCATTTACTTCTGTAAGGGAGAAACCACTTATTTCAGACAGCTGCAGAGAGATTAACAATATATGTGGTTCATAGGTTTTAGAATGACCAAATTGTGCTTCCACTCATCTCTGATTTCACAGCACGGTTGTCTGATCTTCTTACCACCATCTTTATCTTCTCCCCTTCCTTCTAGTTGTGTCTTTCAGTTCGACTGTTCAAGGACTACTTTTTAAATATCTACACAACATTTAATTTCTTAAGGCCTTTATTTGATTCAAGCCCTTATGTACGGTAATCAGTCTAGTTACAATAGTCCCGCAAGTGGCCTTGCAAGGAAAGGGCAGTTAGGTGTGAAATATCTTGTCTTTCTGAATGCCATACTCCTTTACAAAGGAAGATGGAGCATCCTTGTAATTTAGTGATGGCAACTCACCAGTTAATGAATTATTTGAACAAGGACAATCCAGGCAATGACTTTACAGGGAAAGAGCATGGTCAAACATGAAAGTACTCCTTACTTTGGAGAGCCGTTATACATACTATCTTTACAGTTTAGTGGTCTCTACTTGCCAGTAAACAGTCCCAAGGTTTATTTCAAGGTAGTTTTAGTAGCTTTTGTCCATCAGGCTGCGTGATCTGAGTAGATATTCAGTTGGTAGAGTTTATGGGGCAAAAGACATTATGAACTTGCAGGGGAAACTCTGCTCACTTAGGGATAATCTTGTCTGTTATCTTTACACTGCACGTACATTTAGCTGCAAGATACCTTTGGGAAATACTTTTTTGTGTATGAATTTATGTCTTGAAAATGCCTTTCTTCCAACCATACTACCCTAACAGTTATTTGAAATAACTAGAATAGGGACAGCATAAAAAAAAGGCTAGTGAATCTTAGGGAATCCAGAAGATAAGGATGTACTTATTAAGAAAGAAATCTTTCCACCAAAGACAGAATATGTCCACAGTCTTCTGTTTGCATAGCTTTAAAGTCTCAATAGAGTCCTTGATGGATGGAGACAGTCTGTCGTATCAGCAAAGGAGGTTACAAGCTCAGTGCACGGTAGATTGAGAACAGTTTATGGGCATAGCAGGGCACACCCTTTCTGGTCTATCCATGCTGTAGTCTTCTCATGGGGGAAAAACCCCAGCCTTGCTGAAAAGCTGATGCTGGATTCCTTCCTCACTTATTTCTTTGATAGGCTAGTTGCCTGCTAGCAAAATGCTTTTTGACTATGTGCCAATCTTAAGATAGGGGAAAAATACAGTTATTCCTCTAAAAATTGGTCTCCTTAGCTTGATTCCTGTGAATCCCTAATATAAGAGTCCTGTCAAGAACTTTGTCCTTTTGTCTCCTTTTTCTTACCAGAATTAATGTTCAAGTGAAAGTTGTGAAACCATCCCCCTCCCCCCACAAACTCAGCTGAGGGACAAAACCTACATGAAAATAGTGTTATATAGATATGTTGCATAGCCCACAAGTCCTTTCATTTAAGTGATGTTCTTAAGAGATTGCTGTAGGTGCTGGATGAGGCTGAGACTGTAAGTGGGACCTTCTGGGAGATTAGTCTGTTAGGTCTCGGTTTAAGTTCTCTAATGTGGGATGCAAAGCATCTGAATGATTCTTTGTCATGTTGTGATTTCTTCTGTTTAAACATGGGTTTGAAGTGCTACAAGAAAGCTAAGTGCTTTCTCCAGCTCAGCAATTTGTGGAGGTAGCTGTAAACTAACAGTATGGAGACACAGAGAAGGGCTTATGTTCCTCTCACTTTAAGAACTGAAGAGAAGTAAATGTGTATAGAAAGGCACGCTTACGTTGTAAAGCAGCACATACAATAGCTTTCCAAGGTACAGAGATAGGCAACCTTCACTGCATGTGATTGCAGATCCTCAGCAGAATTAGTGGTGTCAGTGGACCCATCCTTATTTTCTTCTTGGCAATCTGGGACTCTGCTTCCCAGACATCTCTTTGAAAGAGATGGTTCAATAAATACCAAGCTTCATGGGAGTATCTTATGATGAGAATTAGAAGACGTACATTGAAATAAAAGAAAGCTGCCAATGGCATAGCCTTTGCTATGCTTTTTCTTTGGCTTGACAGTATTGCTGAGATAATGCTTTGTTCCGTGAGCTATTGGGTCATCTGTGAGTTTTTACTGGTAATTGCTGTCTCAGTGACTTTGTATTGATCATTTAATTTCTGCCTCCAAACAAGTAGGAGCAAATATTTTTCAGCCCTTTTAACCTCCTTAACTTTTCATTTGTGCTATGCTTCCCTCTCCCCTGTGGCCAGCCCAATGCAAAGAGGTGGACAAAAAAGATTAATAGAGGCAAGGAGATGCCTTCCTCCTCTCAAGTGCCCTGTGGCTTGGAGACTGTTATTAATAGCTGAAGTAAAAAAAGTGTTTCATAACCATCCTCTTGCTTACATGTAACCAGCTTCCTTGCCAGCCCCCTTTCCTTGGTCCCTGGAGAGAAAGTGTGAGCTCATCACTTTCTGATGCAAATTCAGCTTTTGGTCTCATACTTGGATTCTTTTCTTATCATGGGTGGAATATTTATCTTCTGCCAGCTGGTTGCTTTAAGCAAGCTGCTATTTGCTGGGATATCCAGAGAGCATGTGGGGAACAGGTCTGGCAAAAGCTGTTCAGGCACTTTCTTTTGCCTCTACTCTGAAAATGTTGCTGTCTGCTCAGTGCATGCATGCATGTCTGCACCTCTATCTTTACTCACACAGTGGTTGAAAAAGAAATTTAGATATTTTGGTGTGGAAACAGAAGTTGAAATGAAATGTAGGTGTTTCAGTCTGAAATATTTGGAAGTCCCTATGTGGAATCTGGTCACCATGTAGCCCACACATCACAAAGCTGTTGTGTGCCTCTGCAGACCCATAAGCTTCATGGATTGCCTCCATTTCACATGCACTTTGTATCTGAATTTTTTCCATATTTCTAGGGATCTAATGGATCACTACTGAAAGTGAGCTGGCAGGTTTTCAACCCAGATGACCTGCGAAGAATAGGAATGGCATATTGTCATCTATTACCCCATTTCTGTATGGATAATACAGTATAGTACAGTATATTGGATTCTTTCAACCATCCCCCCTGCTATGTTTTCACTGGGTTTTTACAAGACCTCTTTACCAGCTAAGCATTGTCTGACAAGTTTTACTAAGCTAGACGCTCTGAGAGAACCTTTATTTGGAAATCAAGTGAGATGAACTGTAAAAGAAAAATGGGAGGAAAAAAGAGCAGGAAGGTTCTGCTTGTCACTCTGAAAAAACCTTTGCTCACTTTCCTAATGAAAAACTTTAAGCCGTATATTCTGTTAATGTATTTGCTGGGTATGTGCCATTTCAGGGATGAAGTAATATTTATCTTACAAATGTCTCATCCCTTCAGTGGCTGCCAACTTGGTGAATACAAGCAAGCTTTTCCTTCAGGTAAAACAGAGGATACTGTTATCTTCTGAGTATGTTTTGCTGAAGTTCTGTGTTCATTACGTTTTCTGGTGGTCAGTAAAGACATCTACATGTAAAAAGAAAGTTTAGGTGATATCGTAGATTTCTGGCTATTGAAATATCCCTTTGCCACTGGCAGCCTAGCAGGCTTGCTGCATTTTACCCAACAGGGAAGATATAGGTGCCTATTGTGCTTGTAAGTACATTTATAATAAGTATGGTTAGCAAATCGTTATTTATTTTCATGCAGAAAATTGGCTCTGAAGCAAAGAGCTTGCAAGAGAGCAGAACCACTTGTGAAACTTGATCTAATATGGCTGATGGTTTCAGTTGGAAAAAAACACTGTGAAATTAAGAAAAATGTCAGTGTTTTAGAATTCTCAAAATACATTTTTCTGACTTTCAATGGAAATACATTTTAAATTATTCTTTAAAGGTGTCAAGATAAGTTAGATGACTACAGTTTTGTGGCTGTACAAAATTTTCTAGTTGATCTGAAATTCTGGTTGGTTTGTTTTATTTCTGGTTGTGTCAGTGACCCCTCCCCTGTACCCCCACAATTTTTCAAGTTGGAGTTTGAACCCAAAACACAGACTATTTGCCCACGTGTATTTGTGAGCGTGACTGGTGTGAGCATATCAGTGATGACTACAGTTCTACAGAACTTGACTGCAGACCTGTGCTTCTTGTTATGGTACTGTTCATGCTGTGGTGGCTGCTCCATAGTCTTTTCTGGTCTTGGAGATCAACCATCTAGGTAAGTAAGGCATCCTTCCAGGCAGCTTTCCTGGAGCTATTGTCACTCAGAGTTGAATTTCCTTTGGCAGTCCTTACTAGGTTGATTTAACTGCAGAGACACAGCATGCAACATAGGTTAGATCTATATTTGTAAATAGCATGGTACAACGGAGGTAGATTTGCAAGAAACAATTTGTGCTTAGGACCTAACATTCACTTTGTGTTTTTGGGGCAGGGATGCAACTTCAGACTAGCTCTGTTTTTGTACTATTAGTTGAATTCCCATTAGCTCGTCTTCCAATTTAGCTTTATTTGTGAAGAATTAGTTGGCATGGTCTTACAGCACATCACATTATGAACCAAAGCATGGTCACTAGAGATGATCAGGACGTCATTTTCAGAAGTGCACTCCTGGTACATGCTAAATGTTACCATAGATAGACACATTTGTTGTCTCTCCCAGTATGTGATCTTTGGTCTGTCTGTGAATGGGGAAGGGGACTGTTTCACATCCCTTTCTCTGACTTTTACACGAACATGTAAATGGTGAGTAGAAGCTGATACTGCACCTCTACCCACTTATAGAGGTAGCAGCTAGGGGCTAGAAACTTAGTCTTAAACCCAAAAGACACAAACCCCAACCTGTCAACCGAAGGGAGGCATATGCCCAATTTCCTTGCAGCACACAGCAAGCAACAACCAGTACCAGAAGTTGATTTGCTGTATCTAGGGCAAGTAGCAACAAGTCCTACTGGCAGAACCAAGCTGAACCTCAATTCAGGATGATGCCGGAGCCAGCCAGGAACAAATGTGATCTCCTGTTCTAAAAATTTGGCCCATGCTGTGGCTGAAAATCTATCTGGAGCTCCGCTAATTAGAACATTAGCTTCTATTTATGTGTATAAGTTAATGAATATTCATCAGATGTGTTGATTAAGGTGATGATATTTGCATATTCTTCCTAGATTTTTAGACCTTTACCCTTAGGTATTCTTGTATTCAAGATATTCATGTGGCACCAAGGGAAATTCTGATTAGGTATTAAGGGAAAAAAATTCGTAATGAAGGTGGTCAGGTGTTGGAACAGGTGCTTAGAGATGTTGTGCACCTCTGTTCTTAGAGGTATTTAAAACTTGACTGGACAAGGCTTTGAGCAATGTGAACTGTCTTTGAATTTGATTTTAACTTTGAAGTTGTTCCTCTTTTGAGCAGGGAATTGGGCTGGTTGACATCTAGAGGACTCTTCTAACATAAATAATTCTAGAGTTAATGCAGAAGAATAATGTTCCTACATTTTTGGCATTAATATACTTATAGATGGGCACAAATATGTAACCAGTACTTTCATGGTTAGTATTACTCCAGAGTTAATGAAATAATCCTGTTAAGTGTGTTGGAATACTTTTTAATGAAGTCTCTGCCTTCATTAAGATGATAGTTACTCATCACAAGTTCATTACTAGTCAGCATATCTGATTGCAATTCTGTCATAGCAGCTGGTCAAGGTAGAGCCTAATTTCTCCTCCTACCTTCCTCCAGGGTTTAGTTTGACCAGTCAATGCATGCTGAAACTGCAACAACAACCTTGTCTATATTAAGGTACCTCCCAGATGAGTTCTGATGATTCATGTGAAATGATTTAAGAGACCGAGGGCAGCACATACAGCTGAGGGCAATAATTCTTAAGTTTGCTATTCTTGAATGGCCAGGGTTGGTTTGGAGGCTGCTAGCACAATTTAACAATGAACTTTTCCAAGGGAGACAAGACTTTTAAGACATTAACAGATATATATGCCACATGCAATTGCTTTGTGTAACCTGATCCTAGTCCTAGCTATGATTATAGCCCCTGGAAACATTACTGAAATGTTATGTGAAGAAAAAACTATAAACTTTCTCCACTCTACAGATTTTCTGGAGATAATGTGAAAGAATTAGAGGCTAAATGAACAATCTACATCTTCTGTCTGCTTGGTGTGGATATAGTCACCCAATAAGGGAACAGTAACCAAACCATGGGATTAAGGCAATCTCATACAGAAGGCAGTTTCTCATAATGAATAGCAAATATATGTAGTGAGAGCAGTTTGCAAGCCAGAGGCTAAGATTCCTTTTACTAGGAAATGTTTGTGTAGTAATTCTCAAACAGATTTGTAAAAATTAGAGCTAGCACAAAGGGTGAATTTTGTGGAATAAATTGCTTGCTACAAACATCATCCAGAAGTATCTACAACACAGAAGAAGGAAAAGCTGCCTGGAGGTAGCAAAGGCTCGGAACATCCATGTCAGTCTTTTCAGGGAAGCTCATCATATCAAAAGCCTTGGCAGGAAATGTAATAAAACAAATACTAGTGTACAGCTGGATCCTTCTTAGAAATCAACATACATACTACAAGAGAAGAATGGCTACCACCTGGTTTCAGATCTCTGCATGTTACAGAAAGCAAGGTGACTGTGATGTCAGTGCTAGCTTGTTGTCAAGTCTGGAATGGCTGTGCCATAGTCCATCCAGAGCAAGTGAGCATAGCCGTGAGCCCGCCAACTACCAGAGGTAACTTGCTCACAGGCATTGGGTTAATCTGTACCTGAACCTTAAGGATGGTTCCACAATCTGCAGCCCTGAAAGGTGGGGGGAAAAAATGTGAAATCCTGTAGCCCTCACTGACATGAGGGGAGTATAGTCAGATAACCTGTGCAAGTAAGTCTTCTGTGTGTCATCTTGGGCTGGATCTGGAGTGATGTTACTGACACTTACCTAACTGCTCTCACAGATTACCAGTTTCATGAAAGACCATCTGAAGGACTACTTTGTGTTGCCAGCTTTCATATGAGTTTGTCTGTGTCATGCAGCAGACTAAACTATATGATCACAGTGACAGTGTAAATTCCTGAAACTTGACAACCACCTTTGCAAAAGTCAAGCTGACCTCACAGGGCAAATGCCTCTGGGCACTTCTGAGATCTGAACTGTAGGACTGATGTGACCAATACCCTGATGGCATTTTGAATTTTCATTCTATTTCTTAAATTAACAATGGGTAAAGACTGTTTCTTGGAGCAGTTTGAAAGTGTTGAAGTATTATTATATTTAAGGGGGGGGGGGGCTTGGTGATGAAGAAAAACACTGGCCCAAAAGTTCTGAAAAAAGTTTTCTGTTTACCCATCAGACAAATACAGTATGGATACCAGCAGTATGACCTTCCTTTCAACTTCCTGTTCAGCTTAGAGTGGGAGGATGGTTTACTTGTCCCCTGCATTACCAAACAGTTTGGGGCCTCTACTGGGGTAGTCTTTACAGCCCTAGTAATATAGTGGGAGCTGAATTTCACCAGCAGCTGAGCTAACGTCAGGATATTGGGATAGTTTTGAAAATTGAATAGAAAAGAATTGCACAATGTTTTCAGGTGATATTTCAGCTATAGCACAGTTTAAGAATTTTCCTTGTAATGGAGAGAAGAGGAAATATTATATAATAATAAGGTGATAGCACAGAGCAATGTTCAACAAATATGGGAGGAGAACTGAGCAGGGAAGTGGATCAGTAAGAAGAGCGGCATGTTTGATGCTGTGAATACTTAGCTGCTCTAGATGAAGCTCTCTAATTTCCTTATTTCAGTTTTACTTGGCATCTGAACTTTGCTGGAACAGGGGGTTGCCAACCACAGAGTTACAGCTGCTGAATCCCCTCTGAGCATCTGTGCTTGTGTGAGGATGGTATGGCAGAGTTTTGCTCTGCATGGTTCTAGTTGCATCTTCCTGCTGATCCCTTTTCTAGTACTCTATCTGAAGATGTCAGCCACTTTTAGGATTTTCAGCAAACACTTCCCTTTGATCAGAGGAACATGGAATATACTGCATCTGCCAGCAGAGCAGCTTTGTGGTTGTTTCATGTTTCTTGTGGCCAGCTATAACACTTGCTATGGCAGCTGCATAGGTGAAAAAACCCACTCACTGGTTTGCTCTATAAATACTGTTCCTAGTTATTTGAACAAAGTGCAAAGCTCAGCCATAGTTGCATTTGGTCTTTCTAAGTCAGTACTGAAGGCTGGAGATGGTCCATAAATTGCAGTTACCCTATTGAGGGTAGGGAAGGGAAAGTGTGTGGGGTTTTTTATACTCTTGCTTCCTCTCCCATCCCAAAGACTGGAGTGAACATAGCTATTCATTCATCTGAAGGTAAGGATTTCCTAGGGTCTTTCTGAGACGACTTTCCAGGAGAGAATTAGTTCTGATCCTTGCTGCGGTCCCTGCCTCTGCTCTCCCAGAGGCCTCCAGGAACTGGATGTTTGGGGGTCTTGAACATAGTTTTCTTCTGTGTGGGACAAGTAGGGAAACATGATGAAGTATGAAATTGTTACTGCTACAAACTCATCCTTTTCCTAATTTTTATTGGCAAGTCCAGGCAAATGAAAGTCTTTTTCTAAGTTTCAAAAGCTAATTCTTACCTCTAGCTAGATATATGCTGATGCAGTTGCATTAACTCAGCAAGGTCACTCTTTTGCACCTGTGAGAGCAGGTTTAGATAAATGGCTCATGTTTAAATGCCAAGCAATTGCAAACCTTGTCAGTTTGGGCCATGAAAAGCTTGAGGTTCCCAGTAAGAGCCTACCTGCCTCTCCTATCAGCAGTGGCCATGGGGACAAAGATGGCTGCATGCTCTCTCCAGTGGTTGCTGCTGTTCTAGAGTCTGAAGTAACTGAAGTGCTGGAAGCTGATAGAAGACAGCTCTGAAAGACTCTGAACTACACTATCCTGAGAGTATTAAACTCCATGTTCACAGGAGAGTTTAATAGCCTAAAGCCAAAAGGCCCTATTAGCTCATGCGGACTGACTTCTGGTATATCATAGACCATTACAGTTCACCCGTTTATCCCTTTATTAAGCCCAGTAACTTGGATTAGACTGAAGTATCTTGAGCCCTGTAACAAAAAATTAATTAGGCTTACCCATTCTAGCAGTGAACCTATGCTTAATGCTGCAGAGAAGGGTGAAAATCCAGGAGCAGCATCCTTGCCTGTCTGACCTGGGGGTCTGTTTCCCTGTGTAACACAAGTAGCAGGGACAATTCCCAGGTACAAGTGAATTCCCTGTACTTTGCTCAGCCCTGGTGAGTGCATGCAGTGGCCAGCCCTGATATTTTACAGACATGTAGGGACAAAGGAGAATGTATCTCACAATGTACACTGAAGAGCACTTTACCTTCTGGTCCCTACAAACTCTTGGCTGGAATTGTGATGTTTATTGGCTAATAGCATGTCATTCAGAGGTGGGAACAGTGTTGAAATACATTGTGTGGCTGGAAAGGAGATCATCGTGGAATTTACCATTCAAATCTGCCTGTACTTCAGCTACCATTGAGCCATTGCCACTGCAGTTGTACTCTTAGTTCTAGACAGTCTTTAAACATGTACTTCAGTCTCATTAAAGCCATAGGCATGTAAGCATAAGACCAAAATTATACATATGGTGAAGTGATGACCTGAATTCAGACCATAATCTCTCTTTCTGCTTTAGGCTTTGGTCATATAAGATAGCGAACAGCTCACTGCATTACTACTAACAGTATCTGCAGTAAGAATAAAAAGTTTGATGGACCTTGCTAGAAATTAGCCTCTTTGGTGTAAGACGAGGTGCTTTCTGCTGATTATAGCAGAAATTATAGCAAATGGAACAGGATTTTTTTTCTTCCTTCCTTCTGTATGCTTTTATTTTGCATCTTGGCTCTGTGTCCTTGTCTGCTATTCTATATAAATCTCTTCTCTGGGCAGGTATCTGATAACTAAAGATTATTTTCTGACAAATAAGTGTTTTCCATTTTCTTGCCAATGCTTCTGATCCATGAAAGCTTCTGATCCCCCCACAAAAGGAGACAGGGAAACCTATAGAAGGCAAGATTGCGATTTGGGGCTTTTTTAAAGCTCTTTACACACTAACTGTCTTTTTTTTTAAATACTGTTCTTGGTTTGAAACTTTAATTCTGGGCGTACATTTGGTGCCCAGATGGTGCAGACTCACACAGAAGCCCATCACGCTGTCAGGGCAGGCGGATACATATGTAAATATTTTGCCTTTTCCCCCTATAATATTTGGCTTTGTCTAATCTAATTGCTGTCAGAGGCAGAATGTGAAGAATGCTTAAGAGGAGCAAACAATGAGGACCTCAAATGTTTGTATTGCACTGACTTTGGAAGGCTGAGATGTAACTAATAATTTTGTTTCATGGGTTTTCTTACTCATGCTGTGAATTCGTGGTGTATGATCTAAGTTCATGCCAATATTTTACAACCTGAGGTAGAAACTAGTATTTCTAGTGGCGTAAAAGCATATTTAACCCCTTGGAGCTGTCGATATAAGGCTAATGGCTCTGCCTTTTCAGTTCAGGCTGACAGTAAGTGTTCTCTACCTGCCTCTTGGTACAGCACTCTTTCTTATTTATGTAATTCATTGCTTCATTTAATTTATTCTATTGAGTGCCTGTCTTAATGTATTTTTAATACATAAAAGCATTTCCAGCATAGCTGCTTCTCTGACCAGTGGTAGCTAGTAGCAAACAGTGTGTCCAACCACATTAAGGATGCCTATTTAGTTATTAAAGGCCTGATCCAAAATACCATAATATTAATGGAAAAATGCATTTCTTGAGCTTTGAATCTGACTGCTTAGTGAGAAGGTCTAATAAAGCCAGTGTTAGTTGAGGATGCTGGCAAAAGGGATGTAGGAAAACTTACTGGGTTTCATCAATGCAAGAATGGTTGCGCTATCACAAGTTTCTGATCAGGTGTGAAACTTGGCTAGGCTATAATCCATGGAAAGCATCAGGCTATGCCAGACCCAGTCCTCTAAGGACACTAACTATGCAGAGAGATGCCAGGAGATCAGGGCCTGGAGGTGTGATTATTGTAGAGGAAGGAAAGTGGCTGTAAAAGGAGAATGTAATAATGTGACCAGAAGACAAACAGAAGCAGCACGTGGTGCTTTTTTCCATGGAATGTAGATGAAGTCCTGACTACAGGGGAAAAAAATTGCCCATTTCAGCCATTTGTGTTGCCATCTGAGGCTCATTATTCAGGGGTGCCAATAAATTCTGTTTCTTAGCCTGCTATGAAAGTGTCTCGGTACTTTCAAGAGACATACCATAGCCTGTCACGTATCCTTCTGCTTGTCTTGCTTCTTGGCTGTGGGTTGGAAGGGGATCAGGAAAGTTGTTCACTGTTTATATATATATATATTATTTTTCCTGTTCTGTTCTTTATTACTGAAGGAAAGATCAAAGCTGTTTGCTTTGTTTGTCTCCTGGAGTATGTGCACTGAGACACATTACTGCACAATAAACTAAGATGTGAATTTACAGTTTCTGCACAGTAAATGCTGGTATACCTACTGCTAGCTCATAGTTCAGAGAGAAGAAATGAAAGAAGGGGTGACTTGCCACATACATATCGGATAGTGAAAGCAGACACTGGCAGCTACTGCAGGGCCTTTGGTGTATCCTAATTTTGGATTTGACTTTACCCTACAGGTAACTTGTGCCTGTCATGGGCTAGAGATAGCATTGGTTGTCACAATGGACTGATGGTAGGGATTGCTTTGCTCCTAGCCTTTGTTTTTGGTTGTCAAGCCCATCTGGTCTACAGCTGGGAGGACATGTTGCTTTCTTTTAACAGCACTTTCTCTTCTGCATTTTGTCCTTCCCAGGAGCAATTGAGCGGTGCACGTACATCAAGTACCACTACTCCTCAGCGACCATTCCCAAGAACCTCACCTACAACATCACCAAGACAATCCGCCAGGATGAGTGGCATGCCTTGCGTAAGTGTTGCTGGCTTTCTTCTCTATTTTCCTCACGTGTAGCCTAAGGGAGGTACCCACTGGTAAATGACAACAGAGGCTTTGACTGGCAACCCACTCAGAGTCCTCCTCTCACATACAGTTTGTAGCAGACCGATGGATTTGTTCTTAGGACCTACATCTCTGTTTCTGCTGCTGACTAGAAATTCTGCTGAGGCATGAGAAAGTGGCAGTGGGGAAGAGGCATTCATATGCAGAGATTAATATAGAGTTAAAGATAAAAACGAATAACAAAATCAATGCCCTATTTTTTAATACAGTAGAATGCTCTGTATGTGAGCATATTCTCATGCAGTTCATGCTGCTGCTGAGTTTCCTGCTTCCAGGAGAATTCATTGCTGGCTTTTATTGTAGAATACGTCCTGCTGCCAGCAGCTCCTGGGTGAGTGTGGCATCATTCTCCTTTGAAGATCTAGAAAGAGAAATGCTGCACCCTTTAAGGCACAGGGAAGGAGTTTAGCCCTCAGTGATAATTGTAGCCGGTGGTCACCAACTTGTAACATTTGCTGAAGCAACAAGATCTGGCAGGGACGGAATTGCCTTGGGATGTATTGGCTGGCCTTAAAGCTTTTCTCTTTCTCATCTTGGAGATGGAAAAGGGTTTTCACTGATAAAATGGAAGAGGTAGGATTTCACAAGGAAGGATGCCACTGCAACTTGCTCTTGTTACTATATAGTCATGGGGATTAATGAATGTTCTGAGCTCCAATGTTTCAGTGGAAGCAGTTAACAGCTCCTTGAAGATGGCAGGGGTTGAGGGATGCTGATTCTGCTTGAAAACCTAGAAATGTGGTAGTGAGCAGCTACTGTCTGGACTGTCTCAGTTTGAGAAATGTGCAAGATCTCTGGTGTTTCCAGGGCTTTCAGTCCCTGTTTCACTCCTGCCTTATGTGGCTCTTGTTTTGGGAGGGTCTTTTTAAGCTCTGGGGAGAAGATGATGTAAGGATATAGTCGATTTCCTGTATTAGTCAAGTCGGGCCTGGTTTGAGACTCATCGGTGCTTGTAGGCCCACCTGGTCAAATATGCTAAAGCATTAAGGAAGTTCTAGAGGGTCTTGCTAAACTCCTGACTTTTTTGAAATGTATCTGTGTGGATAAATACATATTTTTGTTGTGACATGATGAAGAAAAGGAATATCTAATTCATGCCTCTCAAGGTTATAAGAGGCTGGTCTTGCAAAATACGATGTTGTGCTCATTTGTCTCTGAAATCAGAACATCAGGTGGTTTGGTTCCCTTTAGGTTTTCTACTTCCACCTGTCATCTCTGCTGGTGTCAGTTTTAAAGTTCATCATCTTTATCTCAGCAATGGCTGAAATAAAGGGTTATTCTGTAGCTGTGTTTGTATTCCCCCCCCCCCCCCCCCCCCCCGCCCCAATACACACACACACTTAAATACAATTACTAATATATCTGGCCATGTAAGACACTTGGTGTGTGCATCCCTTGGTGGGATCAGCAAGTTCCTGAGCCTGGTGTGCTGGCAGCTGACAGGAGCCTTCGGTAGGGCATTTGTCAGTCTCCAGAGTGGCAGTCTAGACATACTGTGCTTGCACATTTACATATCTGATTTGGTCCAAGGCACTTTCAGGGTGAGGCTGCTTGTTCCCTCCCTGGGGAGGGTACTCTGAGTGTGTGGGTGTGCATGCATATTTCTGACCCAGATTTTCTTGCTGGTTCATGAGTCAGATAAGTGTAGGTAGATGTAGATAGAACTGAAGATTGAATCTCCCCATCTAAAGACAGAGAGGAAGAAGAATACTTTGCTAAAGTGCTCTCTTCTTCAGAGCAGTTAGGTGCAGTGGTGAGTGCTTGATATATGGGGTTAGCCACTGGAGGATCTGGAGGTGACTGCATTTAAGAATGAACTGAACCTATATGACTATTTCCTGTGTAAGAACAGCAACCTTGCTGTTTTTCTCCAAAACATCTCTTCTTTTAAAAGAAAAGGGCAATACCAATCTTTCAAATTGTGTTTTGGTTGAGGGGGATGTTCTCCCTTTGCAGTGGAGTAGACATAAAGTGGGGAAAAGTCTCTTCAAAAAGTCCCTGTAATTTTAGTCCCTGCCTTAGCAGCTGATCTGGTTCTATCCCTCTAGACTAGCTTCGCCCAGAGCACAGCTACTTTAGCTCATCACTGCTCATCCTGAGGTTAGAATAGTGTTTCTGAGTCAGCCTGGCCGTTATTGTCCTCTGAACAATTTCCTATTCGGAATTGCCCTTTTGCTGAGTGTTGTGACAAACAGCAAAAGGAGCAGGGCCCAGGCCTGTTGTTCTTCCTGCTCTTGCCATGGGTAATTTCTTGGAATGGAAATGGAAAAAAAGTATTCCCTGATGAAACACTGGGGCACAATGGCATCCTGGAGAATTTCAGAGGAACTGGAAAGGTAAAACCAGAGTGTCTAGTCACCCTATTAAAGAAAAAATGCCTGTTCTACGCTGAAGCAACTGCTGTCCTTTGCCATATTTGTATTTCTGTAGTGGTTATTTTCCTTCCCTGGTGCATAGGTAGCAAACTGTGGTGCCTGGGAAGGAAATCTGTTGCTTTGCCTGTTCACTGGGTGGGGGATCAGAGGAGAAAGGGTTCCAGCCGTGCCCAGCAGACTGCTTTTTTTTCCAAACTGGTGCGCAGGACTGATGCTCCACCAGTTTATCTTGAATTGCAGGAGTGGGTGAGGGGCAATTAAGTTGAGGCTGAGAACCCCATGGCACCAGTCAGCACAGAAAGCAGATATTCTTCTACCTGTGCTGCCAGCTGTGCTAGAAGAACCCAGGGGAGCAGCTGGACCTAGAGGAATGTTTGGAGCTGACTTTATAATTTTTTTTTTATTTTATATTTTTTTCGTTCTACTTGACATTTTCAAGATGGAATCTTTGCTCCAAACTGATTGCCTATGGCAGCATGAGCTAGGGAAATGAGACTTCACTTCCCTGCAATCACTTCCTCTCAACTATCTCTGGTAAAACAGGGATGGAGGGAAGGATGATTGTGGTATTGCCAGGTCTCACCTGTCAGGAGATAAATGTTCATCTAGTTAGACAAAACGAGTATCTAGATGAGCTAGGAGGGGAAGGAAGAAGGGAAGGAAAGCTGTGTCCAACAACTTTGAGGATGAGTAACTGTCCCTTTATAGAAGATGCCAGTGTAATGATATGATTGAGTCACTATTAGGCATTTACCCTGTCACATTTTGGCCCCAGCCTTGTGCACAGAAATTTTATCTATAGTTCTGGCTTCTGAAAAACTCCAGCAGCATCACTGATGCTTTTAGAAGTGGAGGTATATATTATTTGAATAAAAATCCAAGAAACTCTGAACAGTTCTGTATTTATTCACATATGCATTTCCATGTGGTTTATGCTGTTCTCATAGGTTCACTTTCAGTGTACTACGGATTTGTGCTAACAAAACACGGAGAAAGTGATCATGGCAGGGATTTGAGCTGTAGAATATGGTAGAGGCATGGCGGGGGGGGGGGCGGTGAGAGGCATTTTCAGGTGATGGAATAAGCACTTTAACTGGATGCTTGTACTTTAAGAAAGATGACCATAGAAAGGAGGCTAAGTTGATGCTAACTTCTTTCTCTTGTCCCCAAAACTTCAGGAAACCATTATCTGGTATATTATAGCAAAGAAGGTGAAAGGCTGTGTTTGCTTTGAAAATGTTAGTACCACCAAGGCAATGAGGGGATGTGCTATATTCAGTTTGGCATCTTCCAGGAACCAATAGTGCTGTTCCCTAAAGCCACTGAGGGGTAAGGCACTCAAAGCCCAGGGATTATTTGGTCTACTGGCTTACTCCTTGGAGCAAAACAGACACCTGTTGGATTAATGCTGTTTTATGCCATCAGAAGGACTGTAAGAAGGTCATTCGTCTTTGGTAGGTTGGGTTTTTTTGTTTGTTTGTGGTTTGTTTTTGGTTTTTGTTTTTTGGTTTTTTGTTTTTTTTTTTTTTTTTTTTCAAATAAGCTATAGATAACCCAGGCTCTAAATTGATCTTCTGCTGCAGTCTTTAAGAAACAACTGTTTTGTGAAAACGGGTAACCACAGCATAGAAGATAAATGCAGAGAGGAATTTCTAAGTATGCTTAAGCCAGCTATCTACATTTCATTGTCTTGCTGGGAGAGTTAGGATTAGAAACTTATTTTGAGGAAGCCAAATAGTGCAGAAAAGGGAGGAAGATGCAGATACAAAGAGAGGGATTGCCTTCATACTTTTGGAGCAAGTCTAGCTAGCATGATGATGTTTTATTTTTGCCTCTAGCTTCTTTTGTTTAGACCTTATGCTTCCTTGCTCATTTTTTACCTTTGAACATACTTGCATTTGCCATGGGACTTCTTTGTGTATCCATTCCGTGAATGATTTCAACAAGAACAACTGTGTAGATACTACAGGATTGTGGGTTAGTCTGCTGTGGGCTCAGCAGGCTAACTGCTGCCTGGAGCCTCACAGGGCTGATGCTTGTGGGTCATTCTTCAGTCTTCCTCACTGTGGTCTTGGCAAGGGAAGGGTAAAAGGGGACTTTTCCAGAGTCACCTTCTCTCCAAGGCAGGTGAAGAAAGTATTGTGGCTTTAAAGTGCTGCAAACAAGCAAGTTGCAATGTGTGTTCTTGAAAAAGAAATCTCACTTCTCTTGGAGAACAAGTCAAACCACTGACTCTTTCTGTTCTCCTGCCTTGATAGCTGAAATGGGACAAATGCTGCATGGTGCTCAGAGCCTTTGTATGGCAGAGGTCCCCGTGGCTTGTGCTGTATCACATGAAAGTCTCAACACCAGAAGAGAGCTGAAAAATTCTTCCTTCTCTCCAAAAGCTTTTATTTTGCTGACTCACAGAGCCTATCATGCAAAGTAGATAGCTGGGTCTTTAAGTCTGTTATTTTTCCTTCCTCCCTATATATCAGAAACCTGAATTTGTACTTTGGATTAAACGTGGCCACAAAAGAGGGAATTTGTCTGTTCTTCTCCAGCTTGCCATTGCCACCTAGGCCTGTCTTCCACAGCAGCTGTGTTTTGTGTCCAGGAACATGGAGAGTGCTGCATCTGGGTGGAAAGTGGCTGAAATTGCTATGGAAACTGTTCTCTTCTTGGACAGCTTAGAAATTGTATCACCAAACTGCTTTAGAGAGAACCAGTTCACAAACAGGTAGCTGATGCTTCCTGAGAAATGGTTAGGATTTCCTGGGTTTTTCTTGGAAATATTCCTTGTCTGGTACTGTGGGTTCTCCTTTGCCTGTCTCCTACCCCTTCTCCACTTCTACTGTGAGACCACAGGATATGGGCTCTGAATTTAGAGCATTGGCATGGGGAGCTGCATTGTCAGGAGAAGAGGAAGCATAATGCCTTTTGTTAATTGGAATGATAAGGTTTGTCTGTGCTGTTGAAAACTGCAATAATCCCGTGTTTGTGGTGGTCTGAAAGCCATTTGCATAAAAAATGAATTGTGAAGTCAAAAGTAATAGCCTGCCACATTCTGAGAGGAGCAAGTATTGGAGGAAATGAAGGATTTCTACAGGATGTAGAGAGTGGTAATATTTTAATTCATATAACATCTATGCTGAAAGCTGAATGGATTTTATCAGCCTTAATGGTCTGAACTTTGCAGGAGATTAAGGATTCCTCATTTAGGCCTACAAAGCACTCAAATACCTCCTTATAACCAGTAAAACTACTGGGGAGGGGCTGGAAAAATCTCCTTTTGTGGAGGTCAGTTATGGTACTGATAGCAGTGGCAACAATTAGCACTCTGGAAAAGACTGTAATGTCTATACTTTTAATTTCTACAGGCTTCCCAGGCCTTCTCATTGCATGGAACAAGATGTTGAGGTTTGCACAGAAGCTCAGTTGATAGCTTGACAATGCATTAGTAACACCAGTAGGCTCATGGGCTTGACCCTCTCTGCTTTTATAAGCAACAATAAATATTTCATTGTTGTATGTGTATTGAGTGCTGACCCGAGAGAATTTTTGTTTTTGTTTTTTTTTCCTGGGTACTACTGAAAGCAGTGTTTGAAATAAATAGGCAGCAGCATCCCACTTTTCTTGCTCCTTTCTTCCACTCTCTCTCCCATACTCCCTTGGGTCTCCTTCCATTCCTATCTTCCTCTACAAGGAAATGCTGTTTCATTTTTAATTAGCTACCTTGACCCGCAGATGGAGGTACACCCTGAAGTATGACACCGTCCTGCTGGTCAGTGCCATTTGGCTGACAATATGATGTCATTCCTTAATGCATTGATTATTAAAGCAGACGGGGCAGCCATCCTGGAGGTTAGTCAGGCGGCAGGTGCTCACATGCCTGGAGGTCTAGTGTTGCTGGATCTCCACCATATTCGTTGTTGCCATAGCTAATGACCAGGTGGTAGTGACAGACCTTCTCATTTCCCTCCCTCTCTCTGCTGTAGGGTTTTCTTCATGTCCTGCTATTTCAAGCTAAGATATAAAAATGTTTTTTTGGCATCAAAATGTAAGACCTATTTTGAAATCTGTAAGGGATTTTATTGCCTTCTGCTAGGCTTCATCTTGGGATCTGCTAATATGGCTGTGACCTTAATACCTACACTAGTGAATAGCTTTCTCAACTGCATACTACTTTTTATTTTCAATACTACCTTTGCTTTGAAGAGACAGAAAAGCAGGGAAGGAGCAAGGGAGGGGGTCAGTAGGCCTCCCAGTCCTGAGTTGACAGGGGTGTCTAAGCAGAAAACATGGCTAAGATTTGGGAAGGGAGGAAATGAGGCAAGGGGTGAAACTTTGTTCTGGTGAGTTGCAAGAGGTGAGACAAGGGATTACTGAACATTGAGACTGGGATAAGGGCTGGAGTGGTGGGCTGGAACGATTTGGAAGGGGATGTGCAAAAAATGGCCAAGCTCCGTGTTTTTTGTGTGTGGAGGGGGCTGGGGAATGAACAGGGAAGGATCCCCTCCAAAGCCTTGTTCAAAGTGCACGAGTCAGGAGTCCTACTGTACGTCTGCTGCTAACACACCTGTGAAACACTGGCAGAGGGGAGGTCTCATCCTGCTTCCTCAGCTGGCAGGTTCTTCTGCCAGCTCAAGTAACAAGGGGGCTCAGAGGTGAATCAGAAGAGTCCTAATGTGCTGGTGAACTACTTCCCACTCTTCTGAATCAGTAAGGAACCCCACACTAGAATTCCTGCTTTTGCAGTTTGCTGTTTGTTTTAAAGTTAAGAAATTAAGATGAATATTTTTAAGGTTGCAAACAGAAGCATGTAAAGTTAGGAGATGACACAGTTCAGGCTGCTTACTTGGCCTTAATTTATCTCCTCTGAGCACACTCATTATCAAGTCTTTAATTACTGTAATCACATACTGTGTTTTCCACAGGACCCCTGCCTTCTTCCATACATTTGGGATATTGTTTTCATTCAATGATGTTTTCAAAGTTTCATTTTTTTTATTGCTTAATGTATGGTTGCTGGCCTCTATTGTAGAATACCCAACTCCTGCTCCAAAGACAGAATTAACCACTTTGAGCTTTGTCACACTTCTAATTATTGTATTGAAGTATGGTGTGTAAATATAAAGATATTAATATCTAATAACCTTTTGAGGTGGGCTATATTTTCCATTTTAGGTCTGGCAATCAAAGTTGGCTGGTTTAGGTTTTTTTGGGTGTGCAGTTGGAGATGACTTGGGTTTTACAGTACTTAACATTAAATAGCTTTTTGTATGTTCAGAGCATAGTTCACCTTGACTTTCAGAGCAACTCTAAGTGCTCCACACCCTATAAATCAGACTTCAAATGGTCACCCAACTCACACTGGGTCAGAGTAAATGAGGAAAATATGGGTAGACACCACCTCTAAAGAGATTTCTTAGGCTAATTGACATATCACCAAGGACTTTGGGGGTAAATGTAGAGGAAAGTGCTTGTGTGAGAGGGAGGAGGAGCTGTATGTCAGCTGACTGATCTCGGCTCCAACTGCTCTTTGCTAGAGGGGTTGCATGTGTTCTCACCTTTTACACGGACCTTTTCAAAGGGTCACATTCTTGTATTTCCTAACACTGGCATGCTTGACTCGGCAGCCTTTACAATATTTTGATTTTTTCTGTTTGCTTTTGGTTTTTGTTATATTTGTAATTGCAGGCACTTGGATTCACCTTGGCTTAGGCGATGTTTTATGTTGTCTCCCACTATTATATTGGAAAAAAGAAGACATGTTTTTATCTTGATCATTGAAAAGAGTCTTAGGGTATTTACGGAGATGTTCTGAGTGCAGGAAAATTGAGAGCAAACCCTCTCAAGCCTTACTGGTGATTTTTTTACAAAGGAGTATTAGAGACATTTTGCCTGTTGCAGTGTGGAGATGTTGACAGGTAAAACATACCATCTCTAATCATTTCCAGTCATTCAGCCAGTCAAAATATAGCTTTATTAATATGCATACAGAGCTCTCTGTTTCCCTTCTTTCCTTCTTGAGAGACACAGTGGGGGAGAGATGGGCGTTTTTCTATGTCTCTTGGCTAATCAAGAATGATGCCTTGTGCATTCTTAGGGTGAGAACACAGGAAAGAACAAACAGGATGATCTAATGGGTCTCTTCCATCTGACTTCTATAATTTTTGATTTATATACCAATTTAATGCCTGGTTTATGATGATTTATATCCCACTTTATTTATACCCCGGTCTGATGCCCCACCCCACACTGTTAGCAAGATGAAAGCCATCCAGTTAAATATTTCAAGGTGATTATATGCCACATGCCACACACAGAGTTAGTAATGAGAAGTAAGTGCTTCCTTGCTTCAGTGCAAGAAGAAAGACTTAAGTGGAACATTTTGGAAAGGAGATTATTGTGATTGGTTCAGAGAGCTGCGCACCATCCACAGGGAAACATCACTGTAGCCAGCATGAGAGAGATGCCAACAAACTTTGCATCAAACAACCTGGCTTTGACCCTGACAGAAGCTGCAGGCTGAAACATGTAGATGATTTTTATATGTTGATAGCTACTAGGCAGTGGTTGCCATTTTAATTACTGTTTTGCAGTGATGCTTTTTGTACATTGAATTACAGAATAAACCTGATCCTCATGTACCACCAGGATATCCTCCTACTTGCTACTTTGCAAAGGTCTAAAATGTGTGCATATTAATGGGCGAAAACTGTAATGCAGCTTTACATCCTCAGATTCTTAAATTGTTAACTGGGCCATGACTATTTCGGCTATGTTGTCAGAGCTGAATGTAGTTCTGGCCTAGGAAGACTGGATGAAGCTGAAGGATTTGTTCTAGGGCCCATCCCAAGACTCCTTAATTGGCTGGGTGAATCACAGTTTAGCTGTTCAATTATTCCCTGCCCACCTCCAGGAACTGATTGCACAGTTGGTGAGGGAATAGGAAATCAGGAATATAAATCAACTGCAGGTATCTCCTGTGGGACTTCAGAGTTCAGTCTCGCAAATCTCATCCGGCTGCTCTGGATGTAGGTTATATTTAATGGAGCTTGAGCCTGCGTGTCCCTCTGCATCACTGGAATTATGACAGCTAATTTGAATCTATTTACTGCTAGTGTGTCCAATGATCAATATCTCTTTCATAAATACAAACTCTCTCTCATCTCTGCCTCCATCAGCTTTGTCTTTTCTGGCTTGCCCTTTGCATCCCTATTTCTTTGGGTTTTTTTTCCCCAAAACTTGATTCTCACCTAGATATTCTGAGAGAAGGAAATCAATGGAAGAATATCAGTTACTGACCTAAGAGGGGCTTCTTTACCATACACAACTAAGGCTGTAAATAATTCAGTAGGGTCCCTGTCTTTTCTTTCCTCCCATAAGATTGGGTTTATTAAAATTTTATGGGAGGGGACATGGAGGTGGCTGAATTACTGGTTTTATCTGATACAATCTTTAGCAATGCATTAGCTTGGTACTAGCTGCTTTTCACTCATCATCATAGGCACGTATTAAATCAGTCTTCCTTGTAGAATCCATTCTGCAGCATGTTATAATCACGTATTTGAACATGATGTAATGCCATTCCTTATAACTCACTCTCAAACCTGATTGTGTTGCCGTGGGAAGAAAAGTGTTAAACTGCCAAGGCAAGGCTTAATTTTTTTTTTTCTCCCCCCCCCTCCCAGTATCGGGAGGAAGTCGGTAGTGGCATGAATCCATATACACAAAGATCCTAATCAGAAGGGAGCAATAAGCTGGGGACTAAAAGTTTGGTTCTGCTTATATTTATACCAGAATAATAATTTACTGAAACAAGAATAGATATTCTGAGATAAAAATAATGTGAAATCAGCATCTGGGTACAAAATACTCAGAAAAAGTGCTTCTTCAGATTTTAGACTTTTTGCTATTTGAGTGAAAATGAACAGATTCCACAATTACACTTTTGTTAATGCTGCTGCTGATAGTGTGTAGTGCACCTTCCATCCTAGCATTTTGAAACACTTGGGCAATGGTTTTTACTCAGTATCCTTCTGACTTAAACAGGTTGCTGAAGAAGGAATACAACCCAAGTACACCCATTTCACATGCAGAAAAAGAGTTACAGAGAAGTTAATTGACCTGCTAAATGTCATGCAGAGAGTGAGTGGGAGAGCCAGAAACAGAACTCAGGTCTTTGGACTCCCACTGCTGTAAGTGCTAGACAATGCTGCCTCCTATAGTGCCAGAGATTATGCAGCATATCTCCTGGAAAAGACCATTGCAAAACCCTATATCAAGGATAATGTTTTTTCTAAAGGTATTAAAAAAAAAATATATTTTTTTTCAAGTGAAACCTTACTGGCCAAAACCAGAATCCATTACATACATTAGTGGTGATTTTTCTCTCTGAAATAATGGCAAAAGAACCATCAAAGGCTGGTAGTGAATTAAGGTATACAAAGTGGGGATTCCTCAGCACCTGCTGCAAACCAGCTCCTCGGAGATATCAGAGGGTGAGCAACTAGAATCAATAATAATTTCAAAAATTATCTCCATTAGAATATGTGTAGGTGGTGTGGATTTTCCGCCACATATGAACTGGACTCTAAACCAGTGTCCTCAATGATTGTCATGACAACTAATATGCACAGCAAGAATAACATACTGGTACTCAGAGTTTTACCTGCAAGTAATCTTAACTGTCACTTTATTTGAAAAGTAATTAAACGAGTACATTTTGAGAAATAATAATTATCAGTCCTATTACTAAGCCATAAAATAATCTGGAAGAAGAAATGCACACTGAATGGAAAACTGTAGGCAAATAATTTCAAAATGGCCTTCCTCATATGGCCTGTGGAGAACCTGTCCTGTATGGTGAATCCTCCTTGGCTAGCAGAGTAGCCACAGCCAGCTCTGCACCTCATCCCAAAATGGCATGGGTGAGCCATGAAACTGATTGACAGGTATAGCCCTGTACCATGATTACTAACTGTGAACCATCCACTGCCAGGGCATATTAGAGCTACCTGTGATTTATTCCGACATAAACCTAGGTTGAACTGGTCTTTGGCTCTTTTCAGGAGTATCGTCATCCCTCATGGAACTCAGCATTATCAGGATCTATGTGTTGGCTTATTTCTGATGTATTTTATTGCTGTTTAGGTCTTTGCATGAAAGCAGGATTTTTATTCAGCAAATAAGCCTTGCCTCTGACACTTAACCCTTCTCTGGAGCACTAGTCCTCTGTACTGACTTCAGCTGATGAAGTTGAAAAGTCTGCGGTGACATCACTTCCAGGGAGGACCAGATTTTTTTAATGTAGAAGGAATTGAGGAATTTTTTTTTTTTTTTTAAGAAGCAGACAATTCATGCAAAAGCCTTTTGTAACAAGGAACAGGGCAAAGAAATGTAAAAACTACTTGATATGGCAATAGGATTAGCTTTTCAGAGCTCCCAAAGTATTCCAGGAGGAATCAGTGGTTCTCTGAAGACGTGAACTGACAGCTCTGCTAGGTGGAGTTTTTGATGGACCAAGGGTAACATAGGTAGGAGCACTTTGAAAATCTGTTTGATGCATAGATGGATTAGATCATTTGATGTATCTTGTTGGCTGCTAGTTTGTAGGATTCTCTGATTAATGGTTCTGGCCTTGGCTTTCCATGGGAAGGCACCCCTATGCAAGTAAGAGAGCAGAGTTCCAGAGGTAAATGAATCCCCATTTTATGGCAGTCAGATGACACCAAGTGCAATTTAAGGATATTCTTTTTTTATCACTATTGGGGGAGACTCAGTATTTTACTAGCTAGAAAAGAGAGGCCATTTGTCATCAGCTGATTGGATTCATGAGTGTTTTGCTGTCCTCTTCTCACAGGGCAGAACAGTTAATCTGTTGCTGTACAAAAGAAATGCTTATAGAAGGCATAGTAGATACTGTTGTAGGGGCTAAGACCCTGTAGTAAGGTCTGGGAGGCCCCTAAACCTGGTGGTGTAGTCCCCAGAAGAGATGCATTAGCTGAAAGGGTTCCACCTGAGTGGAGGACTTGGGAGAGGTAATCCTCAGGCAGAAATGGTCTATAAGAATTGCAAACTTGGCTATGAAGTTGGCAGGACCTTCAGTCAAAGAGGATATAGGCAAGATGCTGATGTGGGCCAAAGTTATTTGCAGAGAGATCTGACCCACACAGCAATTCCATCTTGGTTGGTGGGGTTGGGGGGAACTAGTTTGGGGCAGAAAGCCACCTGCTTTGACAGCTTCCTTTATTTTGATGTTGATACAAGGGGAAAGACATCTGGTGGGTGGCTGTGTAGTGGCATGGTTGGCAAATGGAGGAGCACTGCTGCTTTCCAAGTCCTTTATTCCTATATTGCAGGCATGAGCAGAGAAAACACTCCCAGGTGTAGGAGCAGGACTCTTACAGCCTTGGAGAGTGGTGAGTGAAGAGAGGAACTCTTGTATGACTGGGATGCTTTTTTTTTTTTTTTTTTCCCCTCCTTCTGAGGATGCAGGTGGATGAGCTTTTAGTGGTGCCTTTAAGAATATGAATAAGGAAGCCAAGGTGATGTGTGTAAACACCTGGGGAGAAGCTAAAAGAGAAAACAGAGAAAAATGGAAAAGCTGCTGGGGGAAATAAAAATGCAATGCCTAGATGCTCTTCTGTGCTCTAGCGAACCTCTCTCCTCTGTTTATTATGCATCAGTGTGGATGCATTAGATTCATGTGAAAATCAAACAAATTCCTGACATTGCTGGCACTGCTGAGACAGTAACCAAAGCTGCTGCCTCTGTCACTTTCCTTTTGCAGCAAAGTCTGATAGCGAATGAGACCAGCGTGAGCTTGCCATCACTCACTCACTACTTTTTGAAATTTACTTCTCAGTCTGTGTGTGTCAAGCTCTTGGCACAATCCTGATAAGCAACAGAAAGGTTGAGCAAACAAAGCGAGCCTTTCCACAGATCGATAGAGATCAATCTCTTCATTTCGACAGAATGACAAAACAAAAACAGCAATTAAGTATATTTGATGCTGATAGCTAGCAGGCAGCTCCCAAAACCAAAGTAGCAAGGGACACATAGGAGAGCTCTTGCCTGCACGTTTTTTATACTGACCCCATCAGAGGGATGATAGCACAGACATGAGGATCACACAACAGGTAGATGTGCCTTGAGGCATGTGCATGGTGGATCCTGGCCAAGGTATTTGACTAGGGCTAGGTTTGTTATTTTGTTATTTACTAGTGGTCCATGACACTGGCTGGAGTGCTGTACAGCTTTGGGCATACATATGTCCTAGACCACAGCGTCTAGGGAAGAGCTGCAGGTCACATGAAGATGGGACTTTACTTTGGTGTTAGTCAATATCTGTAATGTAGATTGGTACCAGATCACGTGCTGTCCAGTAATACAGCACATCTGGTGCACTGACTTACATAAAAGTCTGGGAGTGGGATGAGTTAATTCATTTAGGTGTCATTAGATCATTCTGTCAACCATATGGGACATAGCCACACCAGTGCACTGAACACCAACAAGCCTTAGAGGTATAGCTTGAAGGCAGCATGACTAAACAGTGTGTGAGATTCACTGGACTCGGTTTCCTGACCGATTGCTGTGTACTGAAAGGCTTGCTCACTGTTGCATTCAAGTATCAAAACACAGGTTTTGGTGAAGTAGTTTTAAAAGGTCTGATAGTACAGAGTATTGTCAAGAAAATAGTTGTCCTGGTAGGATCACCGGCTACTTAGAGCACCGAGTTATAAAAATGTTCTTGTAGGCACTGCTGTATATACACATCTTATACCCACCTGTACATGAACGTCTGGGTTGGATATACAACAGGTGGCACAGGAAAGAAAGCAGTGTAAGCGGAATATTACTGCTAGAAAATATCAATAGCTGATGCTTGACTCTTATGAAGGAGTGGAAAACTGATTTTTCAGTTGTCCTGAATTCAATGTGTTGTTTTGTTTCTCGCTACAATGCTGGCATCGTCAATAAAAGTAAATGACATGCAGTTTGATGTGACCGTTCTGGTGGGCCTCTGGTGTGAATGAACCAACAGCAGGAACAGAACATTGGCTCCTGCAATAAGACGAGTTTTCTCTTTATTTGGCGGGGGGGGGGGGGGGGGGGGGGAGTGGGAAGGCTGAAATAATGTATTGCTTGTGAAAGCAAGAGACTTGACAGCACTGGCTAAAACCAGGCATACTGCAGGCAAGTACTGGGCACTTCTCCCAGTTACAGCCATGCCGGTGTGCTTAATCACTGTGTACAAACTGTTGTTCTATCAAGAGTTGATCCCTTGTTGGTGTGGTGTACTCTCTTGTCTTCAGACAGCTTTGCTGCTGCATCTTGAGCCTTCCTCTGCACTACTGCCCTGCTTTTCCAGAAACGTAGCACTATTGCAGCTGCAAGCTCTGCTCCTGGGGCTGCCGCTCACGTCAGAACATGTCTTGCTTCAGTGTCATGCTCTTCCTGGAGGAGGTCAGATCCTGTAGACTAGCATCCATTTGTAGGGTATGAGTTCAACTCATGGTGCTGATCTTTAAGTCCCTGGCTTTATCCAGCCCCTATTTTGGGGGTAGAGAGTGTCTGTGTGATTTTCATCATACAGTTATCCAGTTATCCAGAAGCACTTTGGCCCCTGATGCATGTGCATTGTAACTGGGTCTGACAGACATGTCCCCCGAGAACTTGTTGCACCAGTAGATTTCATTGGAGAGCAAGAGCTCCCTGGAGGGGACTGGTCAGCTCTTATTCAGTTGTGAAGCGGGAGAAACAGAGTTAGCGTGTAGTCAGTGATTTTGGCTTTCCGTTAGCTGAAGGCGTGTGCTGAAGGTGCTACTGCAGTGCAGCTGGAGGAGCGCAGAGGGGCCGTGGGCCTGCCTCCAGCCCCTGGGAGGGGAAGGCTGAGGCTCAAGAGCCGGCTGCATCCTTGCGCTCCCCTTTTCCCTGGTGGTGCCCCTGTGTGAGTCCTCCTGGGGGTTTTACCAAACCGAAAGCCTGTGACGGGGAGATGTACTGTTGGTGAGTGGAGGACAACAAAAGAGCTGCAAAAAGGGAGGTCTAAAAGCTTATGGAGCAACATCATGTAGAAACCACGGGAGGTGGAAATCTTTCACTGTAGCATCAAGTGAGACAAAATGCCAATACCTCAGGCAAACAATAACAAGCCCCGAGTTGATGGAGCCACCTTCCTGCAAAGCCTTAGCCATCGCAGCTGTCCTGCTCTGCCAAAGCTGATCTGAGGCTGCTCAGAAATGATTCTCTCTTCTCCCTCTTTAGGGAAATGACAAGGGGTGGGCTGGGGGAAAGGTGCCAGCAAGCACAGAAGGGAAGAGAGAATAGAGAAAATTTGATGTTGAATGTATTCATCACCATCTATTCTAGGGTCAGTTGTTGTCATTTTTTGTATTAAATGAGGTGTTATTTTTAGACTTCCAAATCCATACATGGAAATTATTCTCAAGTGTTCCAGCTTTTATCCTGTATATAAAAAAAAAACCAATCTCATCTTGATAGTACATTTATTGCATTATTTTGTATGATTTCTTTTTATCCTTTCTTCTTCCTGCTCCAAAAAAATTTTCCCTTCTTGCTCCCCTACCTTGGCTAACATTACTGGAGATACAGCAAGAGAGGGCTCACTTGTTGCTTTACTGTTCTGTTAGAGTTATGGAGGATGTGCTGGTGGGTTACAAAGAGGCTTGGCCAGCAGCCCACCCACTTCCTTGTGATTTTTCTTCAAAGAAGAGTCTGACAAAGAAGAGTTGTTCTGTTGCAGATTTGCTGAGTTCAAAGGGAGTGCCCTACAGATATGACTGATTAATCCTCAGAACTGGCACGTAAAGCTTATGCTATGCCACTGCTACTAATGTTAATGGGAGTCAGGCAGCTTACTAGTGCATTGCTTTAAAGAGTAATAATTTACCCAGAAAAGTACTGAGGCAAGAGAAGTGATAGTTGTTTATTAATTCTTTTGTAAATCCTTTTGTCTATGTTGCTGGCATCGGTTTCCATCCATTTCTAAGTCATGACATTTTGCTGAGCCCTGGGCCTTGAAATGGGAAGGCAGGATTGTCTTTTTTTCCATGTCCTTGAACTCTTTGGTGCCAAAAGCAGGTGTGTATACTAGAATTTCAGGCTATATTTACAAAGGAGCAACAAAAACCTCATAAATGTCTTTGACACCCTCTGTTGCACATGCAAAAGTAGTGGCTGTAGAGGAAAATGTGACCTTTAGGCAGCCATCAGAAAGCACACGGAGAAAGCTGCCCTGTTAGCTTTGATAGATAGCAGTCCTGTATCTGGAGCATGGTTTTGACATCAGTGAGTTATTTACTTATGAAAGCATGTGCTTTTTCAGAGGGAAATGAATTGGGATACCTGATTTTGAGATGTCTGACATGAAGTATGCTTGAAAGGGCCTGATGGTCAGCGGGAAAGGGCTCAGCATTCCTCAGCAGCCTGAGTAAGATTGTCAGTATCTGGCTATTTTTGTGTAGCAATATCTCCTAGTATGGGCAGTTGCCCAACAAAGGTGTCCCTTTGGCAGATTTGGCAGTATTAGTTATTTCTGCATTAGACCTGAGATTTCCAGTGAATATGCTGCTTTCTCACTGGAGGAGAGAACTTTGGCTAGGAACCAACTCATGGAGAAAAGGCTGTGTGCAAAATTGCACCATAGTACTGGATATTTTTTGCTACATGTGAAAAGTTTCCTCCACACATACAGTGGATGTTCGTGTCCCAAAAGCAGGAGATTTCTAAAAGCACTTAGACTGCTTGGGATCCCAAATGACCCTGAAAGTCACAGGCAAATCTTGAAAATACCATATTTTGTTCCCAGAGTAGATGAACCAGCACAAAAACTGATGGATACAAACTGTCTTGGTGATCCTGGTGTGAACTGGCTTTGGGAGACGTGGCAAATGGGAGCCGAATTCAAAGGACCTCCTGAATACCAAGTTTGTCTTGAGATGAATAGCCATAATTACAGCTACATCTGTAGCTCGTATTGCAAAACCTAAGATTCCTTCAGAAACGCTGTTTGAAATAATGATTTCACAGCACAAGCTTGAATATCAGGATTATCAGTCTGGGGGAGTGGGTCATTTATTAGGTAGAATTCCCTTTCCCTCTCACCTTCCAATAAACATTTTGAATTGTTTCTTCACCTTTCCTGCTTCTTTCCTTCTTTCCCAAATGCATCAACTTTATATTCTTTCTTACTTTAAATTATCTAGTATCCATATGCATATCCCTGTTGCTTCAGTATGTAGCTATTGGATGATTTCCCAGCTGATTTCTCTTTCCCTCATGGGTTTTTTTTGTAGCAATGAGGCTGGTGCCAGGTACCTCTTGATAAGAGAAATTTTAGTTATTTGAACAATGGTATCTCAGATACTTGGGTTCATTTCCCTGCCTCTGCCTGGGGTGACAGTCGAAAGATAGAGAAGAGATTGAGTTTCCTTTGATCTGAGAGGTGAGTAGTGGCAAGCTGACTTCTCAGCAGGATGAATGGTGAAGAGCTCTAGATAATTCTTGTTATGAACCATTTAAACTACCAGCTGGAGCTGGGCAGGCAACGTTCAACTAAAAGCACATCGTCCCTTTTTCAATTACTTGCTGGTATATCTCACAGAGGGATATGGGGGACAACCTGGAGTATGGTGATGGCCCTTAGTGGGGCTGGCAGAGGGCTTGGGAGCAACATTTGGCAGCAGTTGCTGCTGGAGTGTGTGGCTGCTATTCCAGGTAGCAGCCTGCCTGGTATCAGCTCTTAGCAAGTGTAGAAGGACTAACAGACCTTAATATTTCTTATTGGGCTGTGCAGAATATTTTTGTACCCTTTCCCCATTTTCAATCCTGAAACAGCCTTTTTCAGACTACCATGATTACTGGCACAGGCCTGTTTGGGATTTTGGGGTGGGTTAGTAATGAAAAACTCCGGTTTAGCTCCAAATGGAAGATGATTATACTGCAGGCAAAGTCTCATTTATTCAGGCAACATAGGCTTTACTGTCTTGTTGAGTTGACATGGATGTTTTATGTGCCCTTGCAAGATGTTTGACAGTTTCATCAAGTCACACCATTATTGTATAAAAATGTGGTTCTTGAGTTTCATTTTTATGAAAGCACATTAGAGAAATCTGGGATAATCCAGAATTTTTAGAAAGAGATGACTACGTATTTTCAGAACTCCCTGTAGACCAAACATAGGAAAAACAGCTTGTCTTTCAGGAGAAGATTGAGGACTGTAATTACACAAAATAGCCATGTACTTGCAATGAGTTGAATTTTCAAATTTATATGTTTAAAAGGAAACCGTAGTCATCTGTTGTCCATTCTCCAAACTGTAGCATGAACTAGTACTCAGAGTTTGGTTTTTTTCCATTGTTGACTTCTAATCCATAGCAATTAAAGAAACAACAACAAATTTCTCTGTAACTCCCTAATAGGATTTAGAAGTTACCATGCAAAAGTCACAGCAGCCAGACTCTAAAATCCTTCCTTTAAAAAGTTACTGTGAATCCTTCCTATAATAGTCAATATGCTTATTAAATTCTCATACTGCTTCCTGTCAGCCCTGTTCCTCTGCTTTCATTGACTTCGTAATTTCTCTGGTGTTTAGGTATTGGATATTTATCCATTGGATATGGGTATTTTTTTACTGAACATGTTTCCCTAAGGGACACAGAGTCAGCAGTTTGCTACTAGAAGGTATCTAATGGGACAGTTCTTGTGAGCTTCTTATATTATGTGGATGAAACATGCCTGTACACCTCGTCTTTACTCTGTTTCCCTTACGTCCTCTCTCCATGTCCACTTCTTCTGTAGAAGGGCAGAGTAGCACCTTGCTGATAAGACTGGCAGCACGTGGGCTGGGGCATTTTCTAGGAGATGCTGTCAATGCATTTGCCCAGCATGAGCCCCTGATGTCTCTGGGAGGCAGCAGGAGCTATGCGGTTGTGGCTGGGCAGGCAGGGCTTCTCTGTGCCTGAGTTGAGAGGTGACTTGGGCTCCTGATTTCTTATCAGTAAGCTCCAGAGCACACCTATGACGGGTTTGTTCTTCAACAGTTTGATTACAAGATAAGTTTTTGAGCAAGATCTAATGTTGCACGCAATATAATGTCAGCATCCTGCCCCTGTCTCCATGTTTTCAGCCTCAGGATCCTGCAGGCAGCAGTTACTCCACACGCGCTCCTGCTGGGGCTGCTCAGGTCCTTCAAGCACTGCTTTAGCAGCTCTCGGGCTCTGACTGCATGGCTCTATCTTTAGAGCTGCAAAAAGTCCAGTACTGCAGTGTCACAACATCCTACGGAGCGGGTGGTAAAGCAAGCCGTGATTTGAATTTTAATTTCTTGCAAATTATTTCTTGGGTAGGAAAATTTGTCTGAGTTCATGAACCTCAGTTTTAAAGGTGCATTAACTGTAGAGAGAGCTTTTGACACATGCTTGCTGCAAAGTCTAACAAGGAGGAGGCTACCTGCATGATGGAATTACTTTTTGTAATCTTTTGATGTAATTTCCTTAACCTTGTGCTAGTTTTATCACAAGGATATCTTTTGTTACATTCTACTTACAAAAGAGAAGAAAATAACTAGTTATTATTCTAGTTGAATCACAGAATAAAATTCAGACACAGCTGTCACACAGTTCTAGTATCTGAGGAATATCAGCATTATGAACTGCATGTTATTAGCATATTTATTAACGGTGCACAGAATTTATTCATTAAGTAATGCACAGATAATTCACTCTTCATATGCTTGCGCTTCTGTTTTGATGTAGTTAATATTGAAAAAAGCTTGTATTTTTCAGTTTGTTAAAAATATTGATGATAAAGATCGAGTTAGCGTGCTGTTACTGTGTGCCGTGTGTCACCTCACACTCCCTTAAGGACAAATTTAAGGCTTCACTTTCTTAATATCCTTTAAGTACCTGGCAAGGGGGATGTTCTCAGCTACTATTGATTGTTGCTGTTGATACTTGCAAATTTCAAAAAATCACTACAGTAAACATTTGATGTAAAATTTAAATCAACTTGTAAATGCTGAAATCAACAAATAATGTTTCACCTTCATATTTTCTGTAACAAATATAGACTCCCTAGTGCAAACCAAATAGCATGCGCTGCATTTTATAAATTTACATCACAAGAGCAAATTATTTTCATAATCACTGTGGATTTTATTCACTGCCAGGATTAAGACATAATGGCACAAGCCACACAAATACCCCTGGTTCCAGCTGTGGCTGCTCACAAATAAACAAGACTATTTCAGGCAGCAACAGAACCGAACTGATGAGTGAATGTGCTGATGCAGTATGTCTTTGGGAAGCCCTCGGCAGCAGCGAGCTGATGGATCTCTGGTTGGAAAAAACCCCATGTGTTTCCCTCTCTGGGGAAAGAAGCAGCTGTCCTCTTCCTCTGGGACTGCATCCTGCTCTGTCCTAAATAGTCTGATACATTTGACTGGCGTTGTGGCTGCTCGGGATGCAGCACGATTTCCTTAATCATTGATCAAGAACATCTTGGCAGCATTGTTCAGTAAATGCCGCACTGGGATCTTGTCATGGATGCCTCCCCAGCATGATGTGACTCTCCTGAAAGCTCTGTTTCCCAACTTGTGGCCCTCCTTCAAGGGGAATCGGAATAAGACACACCATGCATCATCCAAAGGATGTAAGAGAAGGTTCTGTGGCTGATGTAACCTTGTGGTGGTTATTGCCCACTCTAGAGTCTTAACTGGCTTTTTAACATCTGGAGAGGGGAGGGATGCTCTCTGCTCGATTAGAAAGAACATTGACCATTTGAGAGAGACTGTCTGTCCCAGAGATTTCACTCATGGCGGATGGTGAAAAGAAACCATGTGCCAGGGAGTCAGGAGGATTTTGAGAGCTGTTCTCAGTGCTCTGCTGAGCTCATGTGTAAGTTCTAATTTTTTGGGACCAGCATGTATTTTGGATCTTTTAAAACATGGTGTTAAGTCTCACTTTCTAATCACTTGCTGCAGTTGTCATATTAGACCAGATTCAGCCTTGGAGAAAGCAGGAAAAACAGAAGTAAGTTGGCCCGTTTTATACAATGCCACTGCCACAGGGAGCTGGAGTCATGCTGTGGATGGAACGAGAGAGATGGGGCAGTACATGTACACATTTGTGCCTGTTAGCTACAGCCCTGCAGGGGACAGTTGGAAGTTTTCTTGGCTGGTCCGTTATCCTGGAGGAGAAAAGAAATTGATATTTACTAGACTTTGCACTGGGGAGCTCCTTAGCTTATTGCTGTTAATTTAATTATTGGAATTTTTGTTAACCCTTTGGTAAATTAAGACAGATCTTGTTCTACATTAAAAATCCATGAAGGATGCGTAAGCATAAGCAACAACAAGTCCTAGCCAGGGAGTGCCTGAGGGATTAATCTGTAGTCAGGGGTTTCTTCAGGACACTTGATTTAAACAGGCTGCTTGCACAAAATATCAAAGGTGTTTTATCTGGAATTAGTTAAGTGGCTAGAGATAAATTTAGAAATATAGCTCCTTATGTGCAGACATCAGTTCAAGTTCAGAAGTGTGTGTGGGGGTTGACTGTTCTTAAAAAAAGAAGTCTGGCTGAGGCATTTCTGATCTATTCAGGCACAAATTTTTAGCTATAGTCTCGGTGGTTTTGGGCACAGACTGATGGTGCCCTTCTACCAGTGACAGGAGCCTTATAGTGTCTGAATAAACTCTTCAGTTTCTATTGCAATTGTGTAGCTTTCCCTATGCCATAAATATTCTACAGGAGAACTTCCCCCTCTTTTATTTATTCTTCAGTGCTCCCTTTTCATTTTGCAAGTATTTAAATATGATTTCTCACAGGGCAGTGAGAGCAGAACCATACTGATCTCTAAGGATATTCACTTGGGTTTTTCTCCTCACAGTTCACGTCCCATTTCATCTCTAGAGGAGGGGTTTGTCTTTCCCACAGAACTTACCTAAACTAGTCCATGCAGAATGAGGCTGCCCTTCTTCCTGCATTTCTGCTGTATCAGGTCCTCTTGAGTCCTAAATAGCCTCTAGTTTGAGGGATGACACTCATACCAAGAGGATTCCTGGTGTTTGGTCCCCAGTGCTCTGCTCATCACAGGACTGTGCTGCTGGTATTTTGTTGTTTCAAGCAAGAACCCAAAATGCTCCAACTTTTCCTTCTGTGTGATGTGATTGTCTGAGTTGAAGTGTAGCTAATAAATTGTCCTGAGGACTACAATCTTCAGTTTTCATTCCTGATAGAATGTGTCCCTTTCCAGTTATCCTTGCTTACTGTCTCCCTTGTATCTGTAGCACACACATTCATGTGCATATATATGGGACTGAGGGCAAACTCATGTTGCCTAGATGTCCCATGTGTGCAAGAGGTGAATATAAATAAACATCTTGTTATGCAGTTACTAATACTGCACTGTTGTCTGCATTGAAAAACCGTGGAAGTCAATGCAACTGGATAGTCTGACAGCTTGATGGTATCCGTACCTTTTGTCGTACGTATGTTGACATCTTGCACATTTTCTCTATGCCTTCTTGAGATTTAGTGCCCTTAAATGAGTGTCTTAACATTGATATACAAATGCTGTTAGTGAGAATACAACATCCCTGAGTTACCTTCTGCTCAGACAGAAAGAGCAAGGGCCTCAGTGTGAAGAGACAGGTACTCTTCCTTCTCTTTCCATGAGCTCCCCAACCATTTCACACAACTACCTATGCAGTTGGCACTTTGTAGCAGTCTCAGAGGCCAAGAGCTGAATAGATCAAGAGACTGTGCTGGTCTCAGTCTGGCAGGTAAGCTCCCTCCTGGTCACAGCTAAGACGAGTTCTTGTTCTTTTTAACTGTGCTTGCAAGCTGCCACTCTGTGAGCTGTTTCTGCTGTGTGAATAAACTGGGGACTTCAGTACAGCAAATGTTCACCCACACTACACTTCACAAATAGCAGTTACTTGACAATGTTCTTCGGCATCATCCTGTACGTTTTTCAGGTATTTATGCTGCTGGGAGAGGTTATCTTTCTTCTGCTGGCTCAAAGAGACTTCTAATATAAAGAGAAAGAGGGACTGGGCTTGGGATAACTTTGCTTGAGATGTACTCTGGAAACTGGTTTCTGAAGAGGGTTCCTGAGCCTTCTGAAATGCAGAGAGCAGGCTTGAGCTGAACTTGAATTTAATTTTGAGGTTTTGTGTGTGCTCCATCCCTGCCCCTCTGCAGGTTGCAGGAGGGAAGAGTGACTTTTCTTTACATAGTGTTTTTGAGCAAGTTGGGAAATAGAACTTGTAATAAAACTGTGCCACCTGAGTGGCATATATGAGGCACCCCTTATATGGGTATATGAAAGATGTCTTGTGAAAATCAGATTTTTCTCTTTTTTTCCACATACCTTGTTTTTTAATCCTCTTAAAATACAGTTTGACTGGTGAAAACAGGCTTGGGCATGTGTATGCTGTACATATTGGATTTGGCTCATGAGTACTTGTGTGCAGGATCCTGGAACGGCTGCAGTTTTTGAGGCTTTTAAATTATGAAGAGTCAGCAGTATTGAAGGAACTACTTAAGAGATAAGTGTCATGGCATGAAGGCATCATCCATCTTTTCACTTGTTTGCAACTAGAAAGCATGTCATCTGTCTGAAAGTTTTTGGCAGGCGTTCCGATTAGTACTGTTAAAAAAAGACATGTGCAACGAATTACATAATTTATTTTTTTTAATGTGCCTCATTCAAGCCTATTCTTTGTAAACTGTTTCTGGGCCCTTATAATAATGTGACAGATCCTTCTGGCTTTTCACCAGTCTCTGAAAACTGATACAGCTCACCAAATGCGGGGAGGAGGAGAGCAGCACAGCATGGTCTCGTGCTGCTCTGTAATCCCTACCTCGCTCCCTGCAAGCTTGCTGAAGCCCAAGTTGTCTCATGGCAGGCAGAAAGTTCCCTTGCATTTTCATCGTTGTACGGATGAGGATATTTGTTACTGCCATGATCTTTGTGGAGAAGGTGCCTCCATTTTTGACACACATGCTCTTTGATGGAGGATACCAGTTTCTGCTATGCTGTCACTTCCCTTTTAATTTCTTTATTGCCAGTAGATTTTATTATTTTTTTTTGTCAGATAGGCTTTTTTAAACAGAGCTGAATTCTTTTCTGCTGTGACTTTAACGCTTCCTGCTGCAATTTCACAGCCAAACCTAATTTACAGTTGTTGAATGTCATACATATAAAAGATACACAGAGAAAGAAGGGGTGAGTGTGGAAATACTAGATGAGCAGGGTGGTATTTTTGTGTTGAACCAGATGTGTTCTGAGGACCAATGGAAGTGAATGTCTTCTAATGAAGGCTTGTCTGCATTCTCAGCTGCAGACTAAGGATGCTACTAGTGCTTGGGAATTCTTATGGAGGAACCTGGGTCCTAGATGACCATAATTTTTTCTGTTTTTTTAAGGTGTACACTAGAAAGAGCAGTAGGATATCTTCTTATTTCGTGTGTACACCTATTTTGTACAAAACCCCCAACAACTCAAATTGCAGACAGGTTTGGAACTAAATGTGAGAGGTGGAAGACTGGTACATCTTCCATCTTCCTGGGGGGTGGGGTGTGTGGGGGGGGGTAGGGTGGGGTTGAGCCTCAAGGTATATTGCCAGGTAATAAATTAATGAAAATCTTTAACAATGTGATGCCTCTTTAAAGATTTGACATGCAAATATAGTTCACAGGAGTGAGAAGTCCATAGCACAGTTAACCAGAGCAAATACCTTTGCTAGCAACTGACTACAGAAAACTGGCATCACTGAATCTGCACAAACTACAGTGCCTTCTTGGCTGAGATGTGTGTGTGGGAAACTGTTTGCTTCAATGACTATTTTTGACCTATTTTTGTGAATAAATAGGACTTATGCCTCTAGAGCTTTCAAGCTGACAACTTTCAGTAGCACTACATTAACAAGGAGAGAACAACAATTATTAATAAATACACTTGAATAGAAAATTTCTCCTGCCACAGCTTTTGAAATTTCATATTTAAGCTGATTTTGTGTGAAATGCACCTCTAAGGTTACCCTTTTTTTAAAACAAACACTTATTATTCATAAAAACCTGATACCAGGTTTTTGTTCCTCAGTTCCACACAGGTCATTGGCGATGAGATAGGGGATGAAAGAGCTGTAAAGGGGGAATCTGTAGACAGAAAAATATCTGTGGAAAAAGCATCAGTGTTCCCTACCTGCTCTTTTTTTCTTATCGAATTTACTTAAGATATAATCCATTTGCAAAAATCTTTAAAACAAACCTTTGTTCTGAAATACAAGGTGGGTGATTTTTGTTTTTTTGCAGAAAGACATGAAGGACAGTTACCAGAAAGAGGTTAGCTAATAGTTACTTTGATGTACAAGGCAGAATACTGTTCAGTTTATTCATTTTTGTGTTAGTGTAGTAGAACAAAACTTGTTTGCATGAATAAAACAAGTGGGTAGTGTAACAGCATGTACAAGAGAAAACATGAACTGAAGCTGCTTGTTTAAATGAATCAAGTTATAGCTGCTCAAAGTATGATTAATAACAGTGATTTGAGAATGTTTTTTTTTTGTCAGTACTTCTAATGAAAAAAAAAAGCGCTTGTTTTGAGGAGAATGTTGCTGTTTCCCAGCAATTCTTTTATGGTGTTCAGGCAAAAACTTTTTGGGTCTTGATCATTTGTAACTACAAACTGCTAAAACCTCCCAAACTTCAGACAAATGCTGAAAAGTCTTTAGCATTTATTTCTCCAACAAAACCTCTTTTTTTTCAAGGAAAGTGAATGCTTTCCACGTTGCTTTTTGTCAAAAATCTAATTATCTATTTAAAAAGATGTTTCAACAGAAAATTTTTGACAATCTCTGACTGATGTTGAGTTAAAAGGATCCCATTTTAAAACATAATAGTTTTTTTGACAGTACTTTCCAGCAAGCTGTAATGGCATGTATGAACAACCAGATGCTCTGAAGAGCTAACATGGGCTGCATGGATTTTGTTTAGGATGATTTTTTTTTTTTTACCTTTTCCTGGGATTTGGTTTTAAGGTGGTCAAGACAATACAGCACCAGCCTGAATCCAAGATCATATGTACATTGTGTGCTGGGGTATGGTGCAGGAACCCCAAGCAATACCAATGCTACTTATTCCATGTGGTACAGCACAGTGCAAACCCAGTGGGTGCGTCACCTTGCACCTGGAGGCAGCAGAACAGCCTCCCCGTGGCACTGTGCCTGTGCTAAAGAGCCCGCTGACACCCAAACCTGAGCTAGCCTGTGTCCCGCTGCCTCAAAATCTCTGCATGATGCTCTGCAGCATGTCTATTTCTGGGTTTAATGTGGAGATTCAGCTTGAGTCTCTCTATCCCTGGGAGGGATTTACCCTTAAGTCTTCTCCTCCGGTTAGGCTGCTTCTAGATTGCCACATATTGGGCCTGTCAGAGCCCTTAGATCCCTCTTCTAGGTCACCTCCTTGCTTTTCCCAGGGAGAGTAGAGCAAGCCATACCTCCCACTGAGCTTTCCTACGCATATGCTAATAAGATGCTATTAGCGCCATCTTCTTCCCCAGAGAGTTGGATGGAATGATGGTTCTGGGAAGCAGGGACTCCTGGCTTCTCCCCGCCAGTGCCGGCACTGCTCTTCCAGTGGCTCTTACCAGCTCAGATGCTATCTCTGACTGAGTGTCTGTAATGTTAAAACTGAAATGATAACACTTCCCTACCTGACAGGCTGGAGGTGAGAACTGGTTGTAAGGATTAGTTACCTAAGGGCTATAGCATGCCAAACATTATTAATAATGCAAAGCAAGAAATGTTCTGAAACAGAAACAAAATTCTTGCTTTTTGCTTCAAAGGAGAGCTTTACCAGAACATTCTAAAGACCCTGCTTTCCAGTCAGGTGGATTAGCTGATGTCTTATGGCATTACAGAAGTAGATGAAACAGTGGGAGAGTGACAGGCCTTGAAGTGTCTCCCATGTCTGGGTCACTCTGAACTGTTCAGCACATAAGTGAATGAGAGAAGATGACTCCTGCCCATGAGGTGCACCTGCCAAAATCTTCGCAGGTTGTTTTCTTAATTTAGCATGTCAAGGTTTTGTTCAGGTAATTACTTATATCCTTCACTTTTAACAGTCTCTCCTAGAAGAGCCAGTGGAAGTGTGAGAGGAAAGGACTTGTCTCTCTTTGTCAGTTATAGGGGTGAGCAGAGAGACAAGAGGAGGGAAGGATGGCAAAGGACAGAGAAGAAGCCAATGAGTATGTGGAGTGAGGTAGAGGGGAAAGGAGAGCGCGAAAAAGAGAAGGAAAGACAGTTGCAGTAGCACAAGCTAAAAATAATCAGTGAAGGGACTGAAAATTGGTTACAAAGGATGGAATGTCAAAGTGCAGGAGAGGGCAAGGGAGAGTGAGTCAGGGAATAAAGAGGAGAGGAAGAAAATGAGTTTATTATCTCTCTATCTGACAGTATTGAAAGTGGTGTAAAACTTGCCTGATGGAAAGCCAGCAATTACTCTGCTCCATGCAAATCTCTACTTAAAAATTGGTAAGGAAATGACTCTGATTTCTGATCAAAGAGAGACAGCCTTCTGCTCTTCCATTGCTTGTGTGCTGGAGCAGTTCCTGCTTCTCTGCTAGTTCTCCACTCTCCAAGCCAAGCTGCTAGCACGCTCATCGTCTAGATGCTAGTATTATGCAATCCCTGGTGGGCGTCTCATCCATGCCAAAAGGGACAATATGTAGCAAGCACTGGAAACGCTCGTAGGAAGCACCTAGGAGTGGTTTGCTTGATTAATTGGTTTTATTTGTTAACAACCCCCCAAAACCTACATGAGGCACAGCACATCCTTGTTTACACAACATCTGGGAGGCATAAGGGGTTTGGTTCATGCCTCTAAGCTACCTTCAACACTGACACCTTTGGAGGCTTGAGGGATTTCTCTGGACAAAATCTCCTTTTACTCTGATGCTCTGCTGCAGTCCCACTCCCTGTCATGCTCATTAACACTCTCTGCAAGAGGTAACATGCACTTCCATGTCCCTGCTGTAGGTATTGCAGTCATCTGTGGTCCTTGTGTTTGCTGCTGCTGTAAGTAGGCAGTGCAGTCCCAGGGATCAACTCCACTCCTATCAAAGCCACTTGTGAATTGGAAGGGTGCAGCACACAAGCTTCAACCAGGAAAAAGCAGAGGAGATGACTTTAGCCTGACAGGATTTAGGGCAGCCCTAGAAGCTGCTCTGGGGCTATTGAATTTCTTTCACGCCAGAAGCCACTTCCACTGCAGCTCCTTGTGTCCCTGGCACAGTCCTTACAATGGGACTAGAAAGGGTTCGTTCCTCTGCTGACCCACTGGTCTGGCACTGGGGAATCAGCCTCCAGCTCCTTTGTTTCTCTTCCATGGCTCCAGCAAACCAGTGCAGCAGTCTGGGTGTTCTGGAAGAAGGTCCCTGTTCCCCATTTTTCAGTGGGATAGGTTTTGACCTTTGATGAATGGAGATGGTGTAGTAGAAATATAAGGTCAGCTGTTGATTTCATCTTTTTCTTTAATTTTCAAGGGTGAAGAACTTTCATCTCTAAGCCTTTAGCTTACGTCCAGCCCAGAAGTAATGGGTGTCAATCACTACCACTTGATAACTTGGACAGATATCGTTGCTATCAGATCGCCTGCATTTTAAACAATGCTGATAACATACCTTGCTGACAATCAGGATAGAAACTAGGGAACCAGGAGCATAAAAAAGAGAAGCTAGCTGGAAGGGGAGGCAGTGTGCAGGCTTGATTTTTAGTCTTGAGTTCCAGATTTCATCACTGATGCCTGCTGATGTGGCTGTGTGCAAGCCATGTAACTGCAGCACCTCAGCTGTTATCTGTAAAATCGGGATAAATATCACTTCCCTGATTGATGTTATAAATTATAAGGTACTTAAATACTATGTAAATGAAGGTCCCGTAAATAATGTAGAAGTGTAGATGAGCGTAACTGGGGGAAGATGAGTAGAATGAAAATAAGTTCAACCAGAAGCAGAATTCCAGTCTGCCTAGTGAATATATTATGGATAGTCCATAAACTGTACTTATTTTCTGAGTAGTGCTAGTTGGTTGGACATAAATCTCTAGCACTAAATCATTTGAAATATTTATCTAGTTGGTTCAGTTTAGTTTTCTGACTTTTGAGTAGTTATTTAAGAAATATGTCTTTAAGGGTATGCCTTAGGTTCAAACCCTATATTTTGATCTAGGCCTGCCTCTAAATTGTAGGGACTAAATTTCTGCTGTCAGGTACATAGGCACAGCTCTCTGGGCTGTTGGTGAGAACTGGAGCTGCAGAGCTAAATTTGCTACTTAGTATATTTTTCATAGTGGCAGACTTCTAAAAATAACATTCTAAAAGTCTGTTCTTTTTTTGTTGAATAGAAACAGTATTCAGTGATAATGCACTCATTTCTGCTGAGTGAACTCAAGGACTGAAGAACTTAAATACTCCATAATGCACCAACTTCAAGTTGAAGCTACAGCTCTGCTTAGGAAGTAGATGGGTGGTGTGACAAGCTTTGTCCTGTATTGAAGGGGGAGATGTATAATCTCAGAGCCTGCCAGGACGTGGCAAAAAAGCTGCAGTAGTTCAAGGTATTGCAGCAGATAAAGCCTCGTTATAAACCTGCAAGAGATAAACATATTCTGTCATGTAGATGCAGTACATGACGTGTGACAGTGGGAAGCATCCTCTGTGAAAGCTTTCAGTGGTACACCAAGAAGAGATCCAAGTTTTGCTACTTTCATGTTTCACTGCAGGACTTGCCATTTCATTGAAAACTTCCCTAAAGGGAAGCTGGAAAAATGTAGCTGCGAGTATCAAGTCAGAAGCAAGTGCTTAACCATAGCAGTCCTATGTGAATGAGATCTGAGTATAATCTATGAACAGCACCCAAATACTCTTGACAATGTTGTTTTAAGTATGATGGTTTCAGGATACGTTTGCATTAAGTCTTGTAGGAAGAGGTAATGTCTCCCCCTTGGAGAAGGGATTGTGTGCCTGACTGCATCTTGGTATTTCTATCAGTTGCTCTAACAAAAAGAACTGCCTTTTCCATTAAAGTTTTCATTGCTCTTTTACTGTCACAGGCGCTTCAGAAAGTCCAAAGAACAGCTAGTTAGATCAGTAATACTTATGCATGGACATAGCAGAAACCAAACTGGAATTACGTTGGCATCTAAGGCTTTAGAAGAACAGGGAAATAGAGCTGTGTTTGCCAACTATTCAAAGGGAAAAAACCAATAGAGGCAGAAACGCCGCTTTTTTTTCCCTGCAAGCAACGCAATCTTGAAAGAACAAAAATAAAAGAGTCAGTTTTAATCCCAGTGGTAAATTGCTAGCATATTCTTCAGTCTGATTTCTTACCTACATTAATATAATATGCAGTGATGGTAAAAATGCAGCACTTCAGACTGAATTTTGGATTATGGCTGGACAGCCGGAGAGAAAAGCTCTAAATAGCAGCTTTATGGGCACTAGTGAAATTCTGGCTCTTGAATGTAAAGGGAGCTCTGAAATGCCTGTATAACTAACTGTAAAAGAGCTAATATGAAGTAGAGTCAGATTTTTGGCATGAAAATTAAAATTTCGCTTTGTCTTTTATTTTTTGGTTTTTATATTTTCTCCTATTTATGAACTTTCTCAAGGGATATAAATAACTTTTCCATCCTTTGCCATTACATTGCAAGGTGTATGTGGGATAGAGACACATTATATGAGTGCTGTTTAAAGTCTTTTCCATAGCCCTTTGTTTCCAATGGGTATAAAATTAACCTGGCTTTAGTGCATTATTGAAACACCTGCACAATGTTGGATAACGTCTTCTCTGCCCTGGGAATTGTTTTTTTTTAAGTTAACAGATGCTCCCTCTGCTTGTTTTGAAGCTGGAAAAGGTAACACAAGGTAGGACCTACATAAACAGAGAAAATTACTCTTTCAATGTTTCTTGGCAGCAGTTGTGGATTAGATACACATGGACGTCCCCTCACAGATGTAGAGGTGATATTAAACTGAGAAGTCATGTGATATCAATTAAACATGTAAGTCAATTGGCTTCTGTTCAGTAATTTATTTTTCGGAGTGTATTCCAGCATCTTGAAAAATAAATCTGACACTAAATAAAAAATAATCAGCCTGGCAGAGTAGTATTTCCTCTTCTTCCATGAGCTTATATTTTTTTCCTTCAGGGTTACTAACATGGCCTAAAATGGTTATCATTTTGTCTTTGGTCCTTTGAACATAATGATATGACATGGTGCAAATCAGATATCTCAAGCTCTTCACAGCTGCAAGTTAAGAGTTTTGTGCTACTGGGAAGTCACCCTCTTCTTCCAGTGGGACAAACTCCTACAGCTTTCAGAAGGTCTGAGATAAGAGTTAAGGTATTTTTAGATATAGGAAAGCTATTTTTAAGTCTTTTTTTTTTTTTCTTTTTTTTCCTTCCCCAGTTTTAATGGCTCCCTCTGAGCCCTCTGTGGTTGGGGTAGTTGTAACTAAGGCACCTGGTGCTTAAGCTGAAAAAATGAGTAACACAGTTCCTAGCAGGACTTTAAAAAGCTCTTTGTATTGTTCCAAAAAGACCTTTTTCAACATGTAGCGTATAGAGAATATATGATAGTATAAAGTTTTGGAAGTAGGCTATGAAGTCTACTTGATGCAGAATAGAGACAGTGTGCAGTTCATGGTTTTGTCACATAAGAAGTCCTGTGATGTGCATATTTCTATCAGTAGTGTGCTGTTTCCCATCCACTTGTTCCTATCTCTATACCATCTCCTCCGTTGCGCCAGTGCAAAACTTTGGGTGTCTGTCCAGTGAACTAGATCAGGGAGCTGATCCCCCTTCATAAAGACCCAGAGAGGGGGAAAACACTTATTTTTCTTCTGAGTCATTTTCCCAGCCCAGATTGTTACAGAGGCCCACAGCCCATGTGGTGTGCAATGGGACAGCGGTGTGAGAGCAGGGGGAAGTGGCTTTGTGGCATCAGGACAGGGCTGCTCATGCACGCTGGCCTCTGAATCAGTATTGTTCTGCCATACCTGCTCACTGTTTTGCACTGGGATATGTATTCAGATGAACAAGGGAGAAGGTATAAAGACCCATATCAGAATGCGACAGTTTTAAATTAAATGAAATGTTGAGCCCACATAATGGAACCGCTTCCAGTAAAGGATTACAGCCACTTATTCCCAGTAAACCAACACATTTACTTTCATCCCTATGGGCCAGTAAGACACAAAAAAAATCAGTTTAGCCTTCTGTGTACCCTCTGCCAGGCAGACAATAAATTAATTTAATCTTCTCCTTGAAGCTATGTCTGTTCCACACTTTCCTTTGTGTCTATTAAATATGAAGGGACATATTTACTTGAGGTGTTTTCCAGTCCATATCCTCCAATCTTCAGAAGTGGCAAAGCTACAAAGTCTGCTAGGGCAAGGCATTGCCTTCATTCCAGCATCATGTCCTTCCTCTGTGACATGAGCGAAATTCTGGTTAAGGTTGCAGAAGAACACCACCATCCTGTAGGTCTCACACATGTCCAGTTGTTGGTGGCTAATCTGTGTCTTGTGGGTTACCAGGAGACTTGGTCTTTAAGCCTGAGCTGTGCTTAGGACAAACTTCTGACAAAACCTGTAGATATTCCATACTGCCTGTTTTCTGTAAGGAGTCATCTAAAGTGTTTTTCTCTGGTGAGAGACACCGAAATAAGCTTCACCTGACTTAACTTCATAGAAACACTGTAAACAGTGAGAACACTCACTGTAAAGCTTTGAAATAATTTCATAACTACATATATGTGTATACAGGCCTTTGTGTACATAAATGTATTTGTTAATATAGCATACATGTATGCTAATGTAAATGGAGAGACAATGTGTAATAAAAGATCAGCTTGTGCCGTACATCCAGAAGAGGGTTTTATTTACTGTTGCACTCTAGAGGTTGTTTTTTTTTTTTTTTTTAAGCTATTGTTTAGAGCTGAAAGACCCCTGAGCTTGATTTAGGCACTAAGATTGCTGTAAATTTTGGCAATCTTTGTCACCATCCTCATCCTCCCTTTTGTGATTTTTTTTTTATTTTATTTTATTTTTTTTTTAAAATAGCTTTCAGTAAGGAAGACAATAACTGTAATGAAAGTCATTATAGCTTTCTCTTCTCCCTCTTCTGGCTGCAAACCTGATGAGACTCGGAGGCTGTATGGATTTTTCTTGTAACCTTTTACCTGCACCCTTGAGGTACGTGAGGCTTTGCGTCTCTTCCCAGGACAAAATCTAGGGAATCCTTACTCTTGAAGCCTATTGTATGTGAGATCTGATGTAGGGTTTTCCATCTGGTAAGCTCAAGATCATATGGAGATCCCTCACACAGTGTGTATGGGGGAGTGAGTGTGTTCCTATACACATCGTGGTCGTTCTTTCAATCATCCCATTCTTCCACCAGTTTTTTGAGATTCTTGCTCTCTTTCTCTCTTGTCTCCATCTCTTTTATAAAAGGGACAAAAAAAATATGGCTTATGAACAGTTTGAAATTTTCTTTGGAAGGTCCTTTAAAATGTTAGTTTAGGATTTTCCTTTTCAACCATGTGCCAGTGCCGCCATTATTTCATATTTCATGTTTATTATCTTTTCAAGCTTTTTCAAATCTGAGTTACTTACACAGATCTTGACTGATCACTGTTTTACTAGCACGTGGATTTTTATGACACGTTGAAACAATAGGTATATGAATATATTAACAAGACTTAGGAGTAAGGAATGTGTGTGAGGGGGTGAAGAGACAAGCAGTGCATCTATACAGCCTTTTGTAGAGTCAGGTGGGCTCACTCTTCGCATCCCTGAAGTTTGCTTGGAGCCATGTTTGTGCTGAGCATGGACAAAAAAAAAAAAAGTAGCATCTACCTAGGAAAGACTATATAGGCATATAGCAGGAAAAGGAGGAAATGTGGGGACATAGTTCATGTTCTTTATGGTTTTCTGGAGAATTAATAGCCTAGTCCCAGATAACTGAAGAAAACTTTTTTTGCTTTTCAGGCTTTGCCATCTACCTTCACTGATCACAGATCTTCAGTTAATGTTACCTTCACTCCTTCATAGGGAAGTCTGCTGACCCACAAAAGGGATGAGACTATAGAAGGGTTAGTGCTGAGCAGGCAGGTGTATTTTTGCAGAAGCAGAACTGGATATCGTGCAGGCAGTAAAGGCCTGTGAGGCTTTCGCCTTAGGTGCAGCAATGAACTCCATTTACTAGTTGTGAGACTCAGAATTCAGGTCTCTGTATGAAGGAGAAATGAAGTCTCTAGGGCTGTGTTAATTTGGGATTTAGTACCATTCCAGTAGCTTAAAAAACCAGAGCATAACCAAAGCATATGCGTAAGCCTGGTGCCTTTGCACCCATTCATCCAACATTGATCTTGAGGAGGAAAAGTAGCTCTAAAAAAATCTTTGGGATCACCACTGTACCCTAAAAATACTTTTTGCTGAATGAAATTTAATAACATGTACAAGGCTGCTTCCTTATGCTTTTGCATAGCTGTCTTTCTATGTACTGATGAGAGATTTATATGCATGGTCATTGTTCCCTGATGCTGCTGGTTTATATTAACTCTCTGGATCTTCAGAATCTCAGATGAGGAAGATGCTTGTCTAAAAAAAAAAAAAAAAAAAAGTTTCTCCATGGTATGAGTGCAGTTCTAGGACTTTAGATTTTGCACATGCTCCTGGGCTGTAATCAGAGATGATTAGAGACAGCTTTAATGCAGTGCCACACTGCAGTACAAAGTCAGTTTTATGGCAGGTGGGCAGTGAGCCAAGCATCGCTTACTATCTGGGATAAATACAGCCCGCCCTGTGCTGTCAGATATTTCCACCTCATGTTACTGCCCAAATTTGTGGTGTTGGTCCTGGTCCGCGTGGGATCTCTCTGTGAAATGGAAGGCTACATTTGCTTAGGTGCCTCCCTGGTGAGCTGTCTGAACAGGGAGGACAAGATGTTTTTGAAACCAGCCGTCTCCAGCCTTGTACCACTGCTCATGGCAACGGCAGGGGTTGTCTTACTGTTCCCCTACACTGGCATTTTGCTCGCGGTCCTTGGTGTTACTGTTTAGGCTCCAGCACAAATGCGGTGTGATAAGCTCCATTTTGACATCTGTTTATTTAGCTTTAGACTGGCTTTTTACCTAGCATGAGTCATTCAAAAGTACCACGAGATGGCACTGCACTAGCTCTGCTGCAGGCAATGACAAAAAAACCTCTTCTGAAAGGAAAGTCAACGCACTTCACTCACAAGGTAGTGGAGTTGATAGACCTTCCCACCCTATCCCCACAGTATTACTGCTTCAGAGCCAAGTGAAAGGCCATCTTCTTGCTTTCCCTGAAAGCTGGTAATGAATCTGTCCACTAGCAGGGCTTGTTGTGCTAGGTTGTTCTGTTAGGGTGCAGGTGGAGAGGAGGGGAGGGTTTGCAGAGGGAAATTGAGAGGTGGCAAAGGTTGCTTTGAATATTGGTTCATTGTACTGCCAGGCCACCATGCCATGCTGGCTAAAGAGAAGGTGCTCCCTTCCCCTGGCACTCTTCCAAGGCTGCCCCAGCAGCATATAGGCAGTGTCTTCTCAACAGATGTTTTGTCTTGGAAAATTGTCTGCAGTCCCCTTTTGAAGGGGCTTTGTGCTCTTTTCTTTGTATTCTTGTGATCCTTTAATGATGACTTGGGTTGTTCCGTTCTTCCTTGCCCCTTTCCGACTGGCATCTTTAGTTGTTCCCTGTCTCTTCCAGTTTCTTTGCTGCTCCTGGTTATTAATTGATTTCACTTTACAGTCCCCTTAGCAGGAACCATAACAAGGAGTCCCAGAGTGGCTTTTGAGCTGTGTTCTCTTGCTTGACAGCACAGGGCTTCAGTCTTTGTCCTATTCCCAGGCAAAGCTGACTTTGCCAGTGGAGCAAACTGGGGACAATGCCCATTGCTGAATACAACTTTGGAGCACCACAAGTGTAACAGCAGAGCAGGGAGATTACCAAGTGGTGCCTGCCTGCTCTGCCATGTGTGTGCCCTGCCATGCCATCTGTTAGCATTACCCAGGGCTAATCTGTTAAATTTTCAGGCCATCTAATGGTATGACTGTATTAGTTCTGGGAAATGTAGGTCCCTTGATTTTTTTAGTACAGGTCAACTCATTTTTGCTGTTCTGAAACAAGTTTAACGTGAAGAACTCACCTCCAGGTTCCTGGGGAACAAAAAGTTGAAATTGGGCTCACTACCCCCTTGTGAGGTTAACGAGATTTTCTCTATTTCCTGCAAAGAATACAGAGGTTGAGGTACAAAAGTTAGATGACTTTCTCAGGGGCATCCAGAGAACTAGTGCTGAAACTGATTCCTTTTTGGTCTTGTGCTCAGTCCTTTATGAGATGCATCCCTTTAAGGGGTATACCACCCATATTAAAATATGACCTGCACATACTCCACAGATGTTCACTGGTAAATGCATTGACACAGCGAGTAGGACTGCCATACTCATACTCTCAGTTCAGTAGATAACTCCCCTTCTCTATTGTCTCTTTTTTCCCTTTTTCTTCTTCCTCTTCTGTGTTCCATATCTCCATCTCTTTATGGTTCTTTTGTCTTTCCACACCTGTCTCAAGTCTTCTCCCCTCTTCTTCTCTGGTTTCCTTCTTTTCTTCCACTATTTTTTTTTTCCCTTCCTGGAGATGGTCACCCCTGGACCATGAGCAGTGGGAGCATCTCCCAGACTGCCTCGCTTTGCAAGTAGCTGTTTTCTATCATTTTTCTACTCCCTTTTCCCATTTTGGGAATAGCAGCATGGACAGAAGTCTGAACCTTCAGCAGGGGGTAGCAGACAGGGCTCAAGCTGCCACATGTATGCACTAGAGGAAAGCCAGGGGGAACAGGCTGCAGTGAAAGGGCAGGTACAAATGTCATTTTTCACTGTTGATCTTTTGCTCCAAGGGAGGGAAGAAAGGAAGGAAGAGTGTTAAATCTCCTCTTCTTCACTTAGCCTCTCTCTATTGACCCAGCTTTGTGCCAGCTGGTTCCAGGTAGCCGAGCTGGTACGTTGTTAATAGTCACCGTGTCCACAGGCTGCTGCCCTAGCCTCTGCTTTTGTTTTCTGTACTGTGATTTTTAAGGCACTGCATTCTGCTTCCCTTTGGGGGACCAACAGTGTGTTTTTGTTGTACTTTGTGACCTGAGCTTTAAAGGCCATGGGAGGCCTTTCTCCTTATTAATTAAGTCAACTGCAGGAAACAGAAAGGCAGGTGAACCAAGTGGGAAGGGATTGGGAAGGGGTTTTGCTGGCTTAGAAATGGGTTATCGGCCTTCCCAAGCATGCACCTTCCAGACCTGCTGAAAGCTTTCCAAACCCTTTGCACTTCCCTTCCAACTTCTTTGTTTTAAATAAAGGCAGGGGAAGGTAGGAAACTCTCCCTGTTTATATGGACTGCTAGGATGAAACTGGGTATTTCTTGTTTGTTTTCTAGGCTTTTTTTTTTTTTTTACAAACATCCAGGGACTGTGGATTTTGCAGAGTAGTGCACAGTGTAACTGACCTTGTAACCTTCCTCTTGGATTTTTCAACCACTGTGCCTTGGCACACACAAGTTGGCCTCTGCATCCCTCAGCAAAAGTATGTGTGACAAAGAAGCCCTTTTAAAAGCCCATTGCGCTGGACAAAAAAGAAAGTACAACCTTCCTAAGATTAGTGGCTTTAGGTAGAGAATGGCCTGCCAAACAGTGAAGAAAAATTTGTGATGAACATACTACATGGTTCTCTTTGATTCCTTAGACGTAATGTCACCATCAGTGGGAATGTTTTTCTCTTGGGTACATTTGCAGCGAGTACTGATAGTTAGCACTTACGTTACCGAGGTAGTTTGCAAACATTAATTAAAAAGTTCCAGTGAAGAAGAGAAGCAAAAACTGTATTTTGGAGCTAGGGAAACTGAGTCATATATAGTTTAGACATTTTGCACAATCTCATAGAACAGATCAATTGTAGAGCTAGAAGAAGAAGCAGTTAGAAGCTAAGGTGACTGCATGGCTGATGCTAGCTCCTCTGTGATCATGGCAAGATGACAGTTGATCCCTAGCTCCCAGCTCTAGAATATGGCACTTGGTATTTTCTCTCTCAACACACAAAAAAACTTGGAGGAGCTTCTGGAAATGTTGGCTATCTTCTTTCTACCCTTTCTTGTCTTTTCATTTCTCACAGCAAGTTCTGTCTGCCTACATATCTGTTTCTCAAGGAGGGATTGCTTTACAGCACTATTTGGCCAGGCTCAATCAGAGCAGCTAATAGCTGTTTTCTAATAGGTTCCTCATAGTCCAGCTGCAGTTTGCTGGATTTATTCTGTTTTAATATGTTGCCCATTTATCTTCTGCACTGTGTAGTCCCCATTGTGGAGATGCCTCCTCTTTGGCACTCTTTCATGATTTGTTACTTCTTGAGCCCAGTGGCTGGAGCGTACATGATGATGTGTGCTTGGCATCCGTCCCACCCAGCACTGTGGGGTACTTTGCAGAAGCAGCACTTCCCTCAGAACTGGAGTATTATGAAATCCATATTGAACAAGGCTGTCCAGAGTCAGCCTGTCCACGGCTCACCAAAGACAGAGGTTGAGCAGGCAGCTGGCTAGGATGGCAGCTGGCCTGGTTTCCCGGAGAAAGGGCGAGAAGCTCTTCCATTGTGCCTCTGCTTTGCAATGCCTTTTAGGAGCTCCTCCTTGCCCTGCATATCCAGCCACTGCCTTGCCATACTTTACTCCAGCAACAGCTCCTAGTCCTCTCTGTCGTTAGGCTCGTCCCCCTCCTGGCAGTCTGCTCCACCAGCCCCGAAGCAGAGCAGTCCCTTTGCTCCAAGAAGCCACCCCCAAGCAGAGCCCAGGCTGTTTGGGCTGCCAGGGAAGGGACGGGGGAGTTGGGAGGGGATGACATCTGCTGTGAGATGTCACATCTAATTGCAGAGAATCACAGGCCCCACCTCTGCTCCTGCCCCATTCCTGGCATAAGAGCAGCAGAAATCCCTGTGCTGTCGGGACCCTGCCCATCCTGATCCTGCCCTTTCTCTGCCCTGTATCATGCAAGAGTGGAGCTGATGGCCAGCCCTGCCCTTTCCTCTTCTTAAGCCCTTTCTAGCAGCTGTGGAATCAGGGGAGAGTAAAAAGGTTTGTGTGGGAAAGAAGGTTGAAGGAGGAGACTTTATTGCAGAAGTGGGTTGGAAGCAACGGCTTAGGGGTCTCAGGTTAGACTAAGGGAAGTGCTGTATCCCAGAGGATGGGGGTAGGAAGAGAGGGCCAAGGAGGAACAGCAGACTGTGTATGAATAAAGAGGTTCCCTAAAGCTCCTTTCTTCTCTCTTGGCCCCTACCTAGATCCACCATCTCCTGAGAGCCTTCAGCTCACTCCCAGCACTCTTTACCAGCAGTGGTATCCACTCCTTCTCACTCCCCAACCCAGAACCTGCTCTGTTGCTGATCAAAATATAAATTTAACTTACAAAGCCAAGAACCTTTGAACAAGCTCTGGCCTGATGCATATCCAAACATTGTTCTTTCTATTCTGTGTTGTGTGTCCATGGTTCATGTCACAGCTCTGGGGTTTTTAGAAAGTTGTACTCATGGACTTGCTTCCTCTCCTGACTTCTGAGCCATGTGTAAGGTCTCTGGTGGGGAAAGCATGGTCATTAGCAAACAGCTCTTTAGGAAAGATAAAGTTTATTTAAACCTCTGCCTTGCAAATGCCTAAGTTTGTAATGCTGGGTATGCAAAACATATCAAAACCAAAAAGCTTCCTGCACTTGGTTAAGGCCTGAGAAAGCACGTTTCCTGCATTGCAGACAAAATGCAGGTATTCAGAAGGAAACAAATATTAAGAACTTGAAAAGTAGCAATGGCCTAAATCGCATGCTTTAGCATACATGCTTCTTGTTGTCACCTGGTCAAGTTTTGCAGCAGAAAGTGTAGTATCTGTTGTGCTGGATGATACCAGCCTTTTGGCTTCTCTCTCTCTGATCTCTCCTGATGCCAGCAATGTTGAGGTAAATGTTAAATGGATATTACCATCTCTTTTCTGTGCAGTGCTGCCTTTTGATGGTCCTACTAATCTTTTGGGACCGCTGGCAATTCACATAAACTAGAAGACTGTTGAAACTTACCTGTGATAGTCCGGAGCTGTTGTGAAAAACGAGGAATGTAAGTTCTGATCTCTAAGGACACTGGTCCGTGTTCAGAGTTCAGCCTGCATCATGACCTAGTACATGATCTGGTGGGCCAGCAGCATACTGGCTGCTTTATATAACTGAATGGAGAAGGATGCAGAATCTTTAAAAATGGCTTGCTTTCCTTCAAATGCTCTATAGCTCTAATATTAGGAAGTACGTTAATAAGCAAACAACCTCCTTTGCACACCTGAACCCAAATATCATAACCACAAACCCCCAAGTCCCCAAACTTTTAAATAGCCTGATTACAATACCTTCCACTAATCACTCTTATAAAGTCCCTGGCTTTAGACTTGTGATAAATAACATTTCACAGTTTCTCAAGTCATTATAACATCTTCCAGAAAATATCCAGACTTCACATATAAGATACCAGCAGGAAAATACCTTGTAAAATGTAAATGCATTAAAAAATTATCTTTTCATAGTTCATAGAGCAATAAAAAAAAAAAAGAGGTCAAACCCAAGCTGATTGTCCCTTTACAGGTAACCTTCAGGGTTGTTAAGCTGTGATGAAAGGTATTTCTTCCCACTTGATAACAACAATGTGTTGATTGCATGGGCAGAATGCAATTTATGAGTTTCCTAGCTATTTATTTCCTGGGGCTTGAATTGAGCTGGGTCATATTTGTTCCCCAGTTTTGCACCCTTGTTTTTTTAAAGGAAGTCACTGATCTTCCTATCTGTGAAGAAAACTATGAAAATGAGTCAGCAGCATTCACCTGAGTCTGCAGGCAGCCTGAAACCATAGCTTGTGGACATGTCAAGAGCTGTCTTGGTAGCATACAAGTCTGGTGCCTGGTAGCAGTAATTTCAGTGGTAACATTGTGAATTGCTGCATTGCTGATCAGTGTGTGGTGCGGTAAAGGAATGAACATATTACAAACAGATGCTTTTTTGTCATTGTTATTTTTTTTTCTCTGCAATGAGGAGTAGAAGTTGTTTATTTCAACTGGTGTATCAGGATCACCTGGCACCCCAGAGAGGAATTTTCCTACACACAGGCCAGTTTTAAATATTCTTTAATTTTGGTCCCGTCTCTGAAAGTCTCCCAGGAGCTGCCTGACAGAACACGTATGCAGGCAGTTTTAACAGCTGCAGAATTTGTGGCTGATGCTTTCCTTTGTTGTCTCAAGTACATTAGTACTTAGTTCCAAGTGAGATTAGTATTGTACTCTGTGAGCGATGTTTTAGAAAATAGCACTGCTTGTTTGTCCCAAGTTCAGCCCTTGATATCCATGTTTTATGGATGAATAAATACTTCATTGTTACTTAGCAATGTTAGCTGTTGCTTAAGTCAAAACGTCTTTGTTGTATGATTTCCCAAGTTTTTAAATATTTTATAAAGCATTTAATTTCTTTTTTTGTTGGTTCGTAAATAAAGAGACAGTGGTGCTTTAAAAAATTATTAAATAGTAATTCAGTTTAAGAATCGAGTCTTTCAGTCTAAACTAGTAATTTCTGGAAGTGACTTTGATGTACCTGTAATGGCTTTGAAATTGTCACAGAAAAAAAATCTGTTAGTGAAAGCATATTCTATAAAAGATCCATTAGCCCAGTATCTTTCTCTTGGTCAAAAGAACAGATTTGTGGGTGATAATGGCTCTCAAAAATATATGCCTTGTCTTTCTTACATCAGGTTCTGTTTTAGAGAATTATGTTAGGTTTTCAGATACTGGCAATTTCCTGAACGTTTTGCTGTTCCTCATCCTTGAAAAGTGCCTGTTACACTAGCAAGTGTCAAAATCCGTAGATTCTATTTATTGCCCTTTATAAAGCGCTTATCACTATGATATTCAGGGACTGTACATGGATTAAAAAACAGCAAGGAAGCTATCTTGGAGGAGTTCGTGTGACTTGTTATGGTGGGCACATTACAATGTAAAGTGCTATATAACTGGGATGGGGAATGGACACAGGTAATCAAAAAAAATCTTTGCAGGAAGATGTAAAATATAGCTACTTAAAACTGAGCAACCTAGGGCTGTAACCACACCAGAGCTGGGGCGATAGCAGTGCTGTGACTCATAGCTGTACCCTCATGCCTTAATTCCCTCTGCCCCCACTTTGGATGTCCCTGGCGGGCATCCCCACCCGTTTTGCAGCGGTGAGCGTGGCAATGCTGGATTCTTTTCCCCGCCGTGACGCTTCTCCTTCGAGTGAAGGAAGTACTGGTATCACCCGCAAAATGGAGGAAAAGGGTTTATTTTATTGCTTAGGGGAGTAACTGCCCGGCTGGCTCAGGCTGTGCCGTGTTCCTCCTCCTGTACGCTGGCTGTACGCTGGCTGTGTGATCCCCAGAGCTGAGAGCAGTGGTAGCCACACGCCTCCCCGCTAGTGCCCATCGGGCTGTCTGCAGACATATGTGGCTATCACTCACCTCAACTCAGGGTATGGTTTTTGTGGTTTCTTTGCAAGTTTGGAGGCTTTAGGACTTTCTATACCTTCTCCTGAAATGGTACAATCAGGAGAGGATTTCCTGGGGAATGGATGGGCAGTGGTTATGCTGGTGGTCATCTCCCCAGGTGACCCCTTCACTGAGAACAGGTCCCAGTGCTGGGACATGGTGCAGAGCTGTGCTTTGACCTAGGCATAATAAAAAAAACTCCTGCCGTTTTTAAATAGACCTGCATGAAGCATTTTTTTAACTTGTTCCTTTCAGTGACATTTAGCTATGGGAAATTGAAAACAGAATTTCTTTTTTTTTTTTTTTTTTAACAAGCGAGTTCAAGCAGTTTTTGATAAGACAGTGGTTGTACCACTAGTGAGTGGAAAGTCTTCAGCCCATGCCAGGACTGGAGCACAGGGTCAGCAGTCCAAGGCACAGCTTCAGCATTTGAACCCAAAACGAGGTACTCCCCTTTGCTGGCTCGTTCATGCAAAGGCTTTATTGACAGGCTCTGGCTTTCCAGTCACCAAAACTGCTTCTTCCCCGCTGCATCCTGCAGTCTTGTCCTGGACATTTGGCTGTCAGCTTTTTGGGGGAAAAAAAAACCCCTAACTGCTATAAAAAGATGCCCCAGTGAGCAAAATAAACAAGTTTAATAACATCATATATGGGCGGAAATTCCTGCAAGCATTACTTCATAAATTGAAAGGTTCCACCCCCCCACTCCCCCCACCCCCCCAAGAAATTTTGAAGAGAAGTTAATTTCTAAGTGAAAAGCTTATTTTAAAACTTTTTCTTTACATCTATTTTTGGAATTATTTCAAATGTTGATGTTATAGTTACCAGTAAAATTAAAATGTTAACTTCATCGGGTTTTAACAATACTGATTTCTTTGTACCCTTGCAACTTTGTAACACAGGGAGTGTCACATGTTTTACCCCTCATTGAGCTGAATCTTGTGCTTGAAGTTCCTTCCAGTTTAATATTCCTGAGATGAAAATAATGACAACACTGATGTTATCTGGATGGGTGGTTAAGATCCTAAATATTAAATTGTCCTTTTTAGTTCACACCATCCTATTTTATTCCTACTGTAGAATAGTAGCCCAGCATGCTGTAGAAATATCAGCAGTGAAACAGTTAAGGGGAAAAAAAAAATAATCCCAGTACAGTGAAGAGTCCCCTGAAATAATGTCTACTTGACATAGTTTCTGACCTTATGTCTTTGCTTCCCACCCCCGCTCCCCGATCCAGTTTTTCATTAAGATGTAGGAACTGGATCAATGGACTGAGGACAGGTAGCTGCTTAGGCCTCATAGTCCTTGGTGGAATTGACTGCGATGATGAAGTGGACCCTCATTTTGTATTAAAGGCTGATACTAATCCCTCTTCCCCATTAAGAAATGGCCACCAAAGAGCAAACTTATTTCCTTGTGTTTTGACAGAAGATGAACAATTGCATTTGCAGAAGCAATTTGGGAGAGCGTAAAAGCTGTCAGCACAACTAGAGGTGTCTTTCAGTGTGTGTGTTCACATGCAGAAGCTTTGTCTTTTGAAGGTATCAGCTTTTTATTGACCATGTATGTTCATGTAGGTTGGTGTATGTGAAAGGATGGGCACATACAGGACTGCAGGAATGCCTGCGAGTAGCTAGCCAGACTCCCGTTTTGTGGTAGTTCTAGATGTGAGAGGTTTCTCGGTGGCTGATATCAGATTTATCGTCTCCAGGGAAAACATCTGGGGGATAGAATCTAATCCTTTGCTGCCATGTGTGGTCATCTGCATCACTGCAAAAGGGACTTCAAAGTGCCACCATTTTGATCTGGTGGCATGCTGCAGTTACTGCGTGCCCATGTGAATAGCTCCGCACGGTGCTGGAGACAGTCTGGTTTTCTTTAAACAAACTGGTTTAGCATTTTGTCATACAAGAAAGAGCTCCACAGGACTCCATGAGAAATCAGACATGAAAAATAGAGTTCGGACATGGCTCCAGTGGTAAGCATTACTCTGCAGCCTACAGAGCTGCTGAGTAACGCAGATCACTCTCTTTTTTTCCCCCCCTTTAATAGTCAGTAAGAGCCACTGCAGGCTGGGGCCATCGGTTCAGCTTGGTCTCCCTTTTGCCGCATGGTCCTTGCAGTGGCACAGGACTTCTTTGTGTGGTCTGAGAGGCCAGAGGTGGTCCTTTCCCCCTCTTGTTGCTGTAGATGATGTTGTAGCTGTTTCGTGCACTCACTTGTCATAGGAAAGTTCTCAGCAAGAGGTTGTGCACAAGGGAAGGCAGATATGTGCTTGCACAATATGTGAAGGCATATGAGGAACTTCAGGCACGTTTTGAGGTGCGTGAGTGTCCAAGGTTAGCTGTGCTTGCACTGGAGTTGGCATATTTGTGGCAGCAGACAAGGCTTAGGGGTGTGTGATTGATTGGGGCTAAACACATGGAAGACGAGGGATGCAGTCCTGTTTTTCATGGCTCTGGGAGTCAGGGGACTTGAATTCCACTCCCAGTCCTGCCACTATCCTCTGTGACCATAACGTGGTAGCATGACATCTTTGTGCCTCAGTTGTCCTGTTGATAAAAAGGGACTGCAGCTTTTTGCTGTATTGTGCTGATACTAAGAGGCCAAATTCTTCTTACTATTTGCAAATGATTTTGAGATTCCAGACTGAAAGCTATTACGTAAATATAAAATATATTATTATGTTGTTGCAAAACAAAAAAAAAGTTTTTAATTGTGCGTTGTTTGAGCAATCAGTTTCTTGCAGGAATACAAATAAAGATCACAGCTTTTCACATAATCTGAAAGAGGCAGTTGGTAGCAGCTTGACAGAAAAATACTTTAGAAAATTCAAGCACAGTCATCTTCGCAGAAAATACTTCAGGTTTTGCCCTTTTATCTCTCCTTTTCAATTCTGAGTTTCTTCCCCACATGTCCTGTAGATAGTATCTCTGCCTGGAGAGATGCCCCCCTTCCCAATACCCAAATCTGCATTATCTCACATCAGTGGGTGTATATTAAGGAGTGGGTGGTAGGGGGAAGGATATTATTTGACAGCTAATATTGTAAATGCTGTCTAATATGGTTTGTATATGGGAACAGTAAGAGCTACTGCTGCTGTGGTTTTGTTGCTGCAGGGAAAATACAATAAATAGGAGGAATTTCAGAGGAAGATTTGGTGATGAAGAAAGGTCCTGGGATTTCATTTGTTCCTATTGTGCTACCACTGTTAAATCTCCCTTCTCATGTTACTGGAATAAAATATAGATCTAAACAGATCCTGGCATGCTATGGATGTACCACACAAAGGCAATATACATACCTGTTCCTACTAAAATTCATCTATACAATCCTCTGTGGAAAACAATGACGTGTTTCATAATAACTTCCATTTCAAGATCTCAAAGCACTCTCCAAAGACTAATCACTCATCTTCATGCTGCCCTGTGGTAAGTTAGCATTATTGTTCTCCTTTAATAGGCGAAGAAGGTGGGATGCTCCATAACCGCACCATAAGCCAGTAGCAAAGCTGGGAAGAATGCACACTTCTGACCTTGCTTGCTTTATCCACCAGGCTCTACTTTTTCTTTGCAACCTCAGCAGTGTCTGCCACTGCACATCAGTTATTGGTTCCCTTGCTCAAAGCTCCATGTTTCCCTCCTTTTCTCTTCCCTTTTGTCAAGGCACCCAAGCATGTTAAAGACTGCAGAGCACATATTCAGGAACAAGACTGTAAGGGAATAGGATGCAGTTTCTTGGCTTATTAAAATAAAGGAATGCATTTAACGTGTGCCCTGGCAGTAGAAGAAGGAAATAAGATAGTGCTCTCCCTCCTTTGCATATGTAGGCTGTGTTCCTGGAGACCCTTGGGGGAAGCTGCTGCCTGACTTCCTAAGCTGCTCAGACGCAGTGTGTGGTAGCAGAACACAAACCCAGTATTTTATTATAACTCCTCCTCTTCCAGAATCACTGAGGAATATTTGATTAGCCAGAAAGTGTATGACGTGGCCTGGAGATGTTGTGGGTGCACTCAAAAACTGGTCGGTTGCCTTTTCTTTGCCTGTCCATTGCTGCCTGTCTGAAGGTAGGTGGAAAGGACAGCAGGGTTTCTCAGCCGGTGAAGAGCTCTGTGTGCTTATCATGTGCTGTATCATTTTCACCATGGACGCTTGTTTTTTGGGGCAGTGCCAAGGTGCTTCTACATACTTTTCAGTGAAGCATTTTTGAGGGTAAAGCAAAGGGCTGTTCCTTAAGTCTTAACACTGTTCTGACTCAGGTAGGGCTTAAGAGGTATTTTTCTTACCTGAGACTATCATGGGTTGGCCTGTTACTGCTGGAATGAGCTATGGTATTTGCACATTCAAGGACAGTTCATATCACAAATCAGACTCTGTAGGGTTTTCTGTCAGAACCTAATCTTCCTCTCCTCAGTCCTGAATGTTACCTATGTATTGTTTAGTCTTTCCATAGTCTCTTAACATGGACTATGTCATATCCTTAGTCCTGAATCGCTGCTTAATCTTGTAAGCACAACATCTCTCTGACTGCTTTCTCCACTTCCTTGAATCCAGCTAGTCATTCTGAAAATCTCTCAAACATTTCTGTGTGATCAAATGCACATATTTTAATAAACAAATCTTTCAGCACCTCTGATTTCTCTCTAGCTGAGGTTTTCCTGAAGACCACCTGCATCATCTGGGTGATGGTGTCCTGCCTCTTCTGTGGCTACCTGATGTTTGGCCCTTTAGAACTCTATTTCTAGTAGGATGGGAAATCAGTAGAATAAATTAAGAGGAGTCTTGGTATAACCTAATTTCTATTTTAGATAATTAAACCAAATTCTGTTTCTCTGACTAGAGCAAAACAAATTACAGCAGGAGTTTTCAAAGCTGCTTCATCAGAAGTCCCCGTAGTTTTTCCTTCTGATGAGCTCTGTGCCCAAGGAGGCCCATCCACTGCCACCACTCAGAGTTTCTCTTGTGAGGACTTCTGCTGCTTTCTATCTCCAGTACACCATCTGGACACTGGCTCATCCCCTGACTTGCAACATTTGAACCTAAGAAACCCTTCAGTAGAGGCAGCTGTGATCTGGCTAGTCTCCTGCTCTTTCTGATGTGCTCCCTTCTGTTGTTTTTTTTTGGTTTAATTTCACTCTGAAAAGGCTTGCCTGCCTCTACTGACAAGTCTGAAAGATCACAACCCTTGTTTTTAGCATTGTGGCTGATCATTTTCAGATTGCACCTGGTCTACCCTTGGATCATTTCCTCCTTCCCATGTGTGCTGGGTTGACCCTGGCTGGATGCCAGGTGCCCACCAAAGCTGCTCTATCATTCCCCACCCCTCAGCTGGACAGGGGAGAGAAAATATAACGAAAGGCTTGTGGGTTGAGATAAGGACAGGGAGAGATCACTTGCCAATTACCATCACAGGCAAAACAGACTTGACTTTGGCAAAATTAATTTAATTTATTACCAGTCAAAATCGGTGTAGGATAATAAGAAATAAAAACAAATCTTAAAACACCTTCCCCCCACCCCTCCCTTCTTCATCAGCTTAACTTTACTCCTGATTTTCTCTACCTTCCTCCCAGTGGTTCAGGGGGACAGGGAATGGGTGTTGCGGTCAGTTCATCACACGTTGTCTCTGCTGCTCCTTCCTCTGCAGAGGCAGGACTCTTCACTCTTCCCCTGCTCCAGCGTGGGGTCCCTCCCATGGGAGACAGTCCTCCACAAACTTCTTTGATGTGAGTCCTTCCCACGGGCTACAGTTCTTCATGAACTGCTCCAGCGTGGGTCCCCTGTGGGGTCACAAGTCCTGCCAGTAAACCTGCTCCAGCGTGGGCTCCTCTCTCCACGGGTCCACAGGTCCTGCCAGGAGCCTGATCCAGCGCGGGCTTCCCACGGGGTCACAGCCTCCTTTGGGCACCTACTTGCTCTGGCGTTGGATCTTCCCTGGGCTGTAGGTGGATATATGCTCCACCATGGACCTCCCTGGGCTGCAGGGGGACAGCCTGCCTCACCATGGTCTTCCCCACGGGCTGCTGGGGAATCTCTGCTCCGGCGCCTGGAGCATCTCCTCCCCCTCCTTCTTCACTGACCTGGGGGTCTGCAGGGTTGTTTCTCTTACATGTTCTCACTCACCTCTCTGGCTGCAGTTTCTGTGCCCCAGCAACTTTTTTTCCCTTCTTAAATCTGTTATCACAGAGGCACTACCACTGCTGCTGATGGCCTTGGCCAGCGGGAGGTCCATCTTGGAGCCGGCTGGCATTGGCTCTCTCAGACATAGGGGAAGCTTCTAGCAGCTTCCTACAGAAGCCACCCCTGTAGCCGCCCCTCGCTACCAAAACCTTGCCATGCAAACCCAATACACCGTGGTTGAACTGGAGAGTGTCTAATTCAGCCCAGCGGGGCTGAGTGCGCCTGCCTAAGGCTCTGCAGCTGCACCCTTTACACCTACCCCAAATTTTTGTTCATTCTAGTGAGTAACTTATCTCAGTGAATGACTATGGATGCAGAAGGGTTAACAAGATGCAGGCTTAGTCTGTGCATCCATGAGACTCTGAGGCCCAGATGGTGTGCTTAATTACTCTGGCCAGCTCTGGCACCATCCTGGTCCAGAGGGAATTAAATGAGGAATGGTGTGTCAGAGACTGTTCCTTTCCAATCTCCCCAGAGCACTTCAGTGGTACGAGCTCCACAACACGTTAGGCCTAGCTCAAACATCCCCAAGACAAAGTGGCTTTGGAGTGGTGGCTACCCTTGAGGTTCCCAGCTGGGCTTTTACACACTTTGTGTGCCATCAGGGGTGCACTTGGGAGTGTCTTGTTACAAGTGACTCCAGGACACCATTTTCTTTGCAGAAGCAGTTAAATTCTGATCATGAGCATGGCTAAAATGCTCACAGCTCATAGAGCCTCAAATGCATCATGAGAGTTTGCTCTACGAGTTTTATTGTTAATCCAGTTCCCCGCTGCTTGCTGTCACATGCATGGAAACACGCTATCTTGGTGGCTTGCTTGGCAATATACCTGCCCCCGGACAGAACTTACAGGGCTGATCACCGTTTGCTTTCAGGAGGGAAAACCCAAACTACATCCACAGGACATGCAGTCTGTATTTTCACTTCTTGCATGTGTCTCTGCAGAGCGAGGCTGAACATCAGAGGAATGCAGATGGCCCCATGGCGAGATGTGAGCCGACCCCAGATGGTGCAGCTCAGCCTTTCCCAAGGAGTTATGGCCTGGCTCCAGTGGTTGAGTCCCCAGTTGGATCTGGTCTTGCTTGCAGTGGCAGGTCTGGTAACCAGCTGTTAGGAGGAAGCTGGCTGTTCTTCACTTAGCAGAGCAGTGGCCTGCACACATATGCGTTGATGTACTTCCCACATTCCCTCTTCCTATAACCACCAGGAGTTTTAAGTGATAGAAATGCTAGAGAACAAACATTTTTAGCAGGGGCTAGTGCAGTTAGAAGATTATCAAGGTGCTTTAAATTTTAAAGTCCTGTTTTCAGACTGAACCTGGGAGGTATTCTGCATTTGGCAAAGATTTGTCATACTTGGTTTCTGGTCTGAAATAAAGCTTTTTTGCCTGCCTCTTTTTTTTTTTTTTTTTTTTCCCTCTTTTTTTCCTTTTTCTTTCCTCTTCCATCTTTTCAAATAAGAGCAAAGTTAATTTAGTTATTCCTGAGAAAAATAAAAGGGGAGGATGGGAAATGTCTTTTAGGTGCTGGTGATTTTCTTGGGCTGTTTCTTCAGCAGTAATGGCAGATATTTGAAAGTTGTGATTTGAGGTGGAAATGCTCCTCACTGAAGAGTGATGTGTGGCCTTTTTCCAGAGGAAATTGGGTTTGATTTTATCACATACTGAGCCTGTACTGTAGACTGTTTTTCCTGGGCTTAAGTGTGCATCTCAGGAACAAGGCACTGTATGTGAGTGAATAACTTCACTCTGCAGTCAACTGGGTAGGCCTCAAAAGGGCTTTAAAAGCACAGGCTGCTTTTCACATGGCTTGAAAATCTTAAGGTAAGAAAATTGTGTCCTATAGTGCCTGCTATTCCACCAGTCAAAATGCCTCTGTTGCCTGGGGAAATGCATTCAGCTGTAGAAGTTGAGAGGGCATGAATCCTATTTCCAGGTCTGTGCTTCACAACTCCTATTTAGTGAGTCTGGCTGGTGTTGAGCCGGCTGGAATTTGAGAGCTGCAGTTCGCTATGGAAATAGTTGCCACTGGGGAACAGCGTATGGCTCTGATCCAACAGCGACTGATTTTTATTTGACCAGTTTAAGGGGTTTTGAAAATCCCACACTGAACGTGTGGAGCAGAGGTTTTAGTAGGCACATTAACACGGTCCCCAAGGATAGCTGTGCTCCACAAAAGTGCCTCGACTGAGGTCAGGCGCAGACTAAAGTCCCTGATCTCCTCAGAAGTGCCACTAATGAGCCTGCACACACTTTTCAAACAAAATTTGGTGAGAGATAGCACCATTCGGGTGTTTAGCAAATTAGTTTCTGTGTTTTTTAGGAGCTTTATATCCCTGCAGATTTAAGATTATCTCTTGATATTCTGCTTCTTTCTCATAAAGCAAGGAGATATAAAGACTGTAAGAAAGTAAATGGAGAAACATGTATTGCATTTGAGTTTGAATGCATGCACCATCTTGAGTCATGCACACTTTCATACCTCCTGTCCAAGTGCTGCCACTTGGCAGGGGGCACACACTGCCCTGGGGGTGTCATGGTTTGTTACAAGGACGTGAGAGGGGCATGCTTTTCCATGGCATTGCATGAGCTGTTTGGCATGCTGTCACTGGGCCTTGGGCAATAGTGGGGAAGGGGGACACGTGTCGCTTCAGGCACACGTTGCTGGCTTCGTTCTCTGCAGGTTAGTCAGCTGGATCCACCCGCACCCTGAGCGGGACAGGCAGGGCAGCTGTGAGAGGCACGTAAAAGCTAGCAGCCTCCTTCCCTGGCAGACGGAGCCTGGGGGCACTTTGCAGCCAGCCCTGGAAGGCGATAATCATGAGAGGGATAATGGCTTGTTTTGGGTTAATAGATCCTGACAGCCTAATTTCCCCTGGTGAAAATAAAAGGGAATAAATCTTACAAATACTGTAAAATCAATAGCTAGCAGTGAAGGGACTGACAACAAGACCCTATATCTACAAGACATTTTTTTTGTGAATTGTTCATTTCACATTTCAAGTGGATGGGTTCCCTGTGGGTTTGCTAGAGCCAGGTAATCCTCCATTCTCCTTTCTGTCATGCCCATCTCTTCAGTGCTTGTGTTTTACTCGCTCGCCTTTGAGTAAGGAATCTGAAGTCTTGAGCTCATTGGAGGGGAATGCTGCCTTGCCCAGGGAAGACGTGCAGTGCTCTCACTTCTCAGGGGACCTCGGAGCCTGCTCTGCCCTCTTCTTATAGGTGTGCGTGGCTCACCTGGTTACAGGTCTTTATCTGTAAACAGATAACCATATCCTGATCCCTCAAAATAATGCAGCCACAGGAGCCTTTGCTCACTGCTCCGTGGCTGTGCTCCCCAGAGGAAGACCACAGCCTCTGTTATGTTAGTGACCTGAAATATTGACGGAGTTAACATTGCACTTCTTTGCCTTCCCAAGGTCAAAGTTTAAGATTTGTGCACTGAGTAGCCAGAAGCTTCCCCAGATAAATCTCCAAGTCCACTGAGGACAGTCTGCAGTGATTGTGGATTGGCAGCATTACAGAAATAGAAGATCATGAAATAGGAAGTAGTTAAACACTTAGTACATATGCCTAAATGAATGCTGGAGAGAGCACCACTGCGCTGGCACTCAGCTGCAAGTTGGTGGACTGGGGTGAAGCAGTGAATGGGATTTTCCTGTTGGTAAGTGGTGGGAGCTTGCTGAGAAGGGCTGCTGGATCCTTGCTGACACACGCTTCACAGACAGAGGCAAAACTCTTCCTGCACAGAGTAAGCTTGAGTGGGACCTCAGGCTCCAGGCTTGAGGAAGTCTTGGCTACTTGGGCCGGCATGAGCATGGACTGAACAGTCCTCCCAAAGGAATGTGATGCAAACTTGAGGAAAAAGGCTTGGGCTGGAGTGAGTGTTTTCTTGCTATTGGCTTCCCTGTGAATGAAGACCAGTGGGAGGAACGGTTTCTATTCAATACTCTTGTGGACCCTATTTTAAAACCAGGGTGGAGATCTACATGTTTCACAGTTTTCAAATACCAAAGATTATTTAGGTTGGTAAAAACTGTGATAAAAAGCTACTCTTCTCTCAGAGATAAGAATCACACAACAAGGATTTAAGAGAAGCCTGTGTGAGCGGTTGATCCAACCTCTCAATTATAGGGCTTTGGCTCTTTTCTGTCAAGGTATTTGCCTTTGAGCTTTTGCTTGAAGTTGTGCCCTTCATTAAAAGGAGAGAAAATTCTCATTTTCTTTGTTTCCTGGGTGCAGATGTTCCTGAACAGAGCCAAGTGAACTTTTTTTCCTCAGCCTGTCCCAGCTTCCCACTTCTTCCCTGCTGAAGGACACTCGGAGACAACCTGTGTTTCCTGTGTCAGGGCACTGTCTAGGCGAGGGCACTGTCCTGGGTATCAGACTCCTACCTCTGAAACAGGCTTCCTCTGTGATGTTCAACTTGTTATCTCTTGGTCCCAGTTTTTCTTTTGTCAGATGGCTCCTTCCTTCCGTTTCCCTTTTCTGTCTCTTCATCATGTCATTGTCAGACTTTTCAGGCTAACTCTCCTCGCTCTCCGTGTGTAAGTACAGTGCCCGTTCAGTGGTATCCTTTCCATTGCTGGCATTTCAGTTATTACATATAGAACAAAAGTACAGCTGGGAGAAGTCTGTGGGGGTTTCTTCACTGATGGTTGAAGTCCCCTTTGAGACTTCTCCCCCGCTGAGGCGTGTTCTGTCATCCCCTCTCTCCCCCTGTGTATTTGCCAGTCATACTGCTGATGACCTTGTGCAACACCTTTTCCTTTCTTTTGTTACTATCCGGGGGCTGTGGGGAGACACTTTGCATAAAGTAACTTAAACTGAAGTGTATTTTTAAGAAGCAGACGTATCACTCTTATTACTATATCTTGCAAGCAGTGGCTAAAGTTGCTTTCAGAAAAGGCTGGTCATCCTGCTGCTTACTGTGGGCTCTTTCTCCCCTCAAAACAAGAGAGAATCTCCATCCCCTCTCTCCCACCAAGAATTCCGCTGATTTCAAGCGATACCAAATGCAGAGCAACATTAATGAATTTATGCACAGGAGCCTAATTTAAATTGTACAGGTAGGTATGTTTCCTTGTAACACCTTTTTGTGGAAAAATCAAGAAACTGATGCATTAGAGTTCTACCTCTCCATTGTGAAAGGTAAACAAAAATCAACACGCTGCAGGCAGTCCATGTTTACAGAGAAGATGCTGATATCAGGCTGGGCAGAGAATCCCCTAGTGACTCCTATTCATAGTACATATTTTCCTCTGTTGGAGTAACTAATGAAATAATCATAATATATAACAATAATGATAATAGCTGGTTCACATGTAATTTTCTTTTCATTCAAAGATTACAGTGGTCCCTTCTTACTGATGTATTTGCATTTTGAAGATAAATAAGCCCAGGACAGTAAAATAGTTTTCAAAAGTCGTTCAGAAAATAATCAGTGCCAACCCTGGGAACTGGGATCACTAGTGATGTACTTCAGTGGTTACAGAGATGGTTTTGTGGAGATAGGGTCTAGTGGGCAGGAAAATAAATCTGTGGTCATGAAGGCACAGGAAGGATTTGAGGTCCTCGGGAGAGCTGGAGCCTCTTTGTGCTGTGCAGACTGTGGGAAATGTTATCCTTGTGCCAAGCGATTTTTCATGTCAGTGGAAGTGGTAGAAGGAAAAATAAAGGCCCACAAATAGAAGTGGACTTCTTGACTTCCAACACCTCTGTGAGATATAGGCAGGTCAACACCGAGTGTGCACAGCTGATGATAGTCCATAAGTTATGTCCCATGAAGGAAGCCCTCCTGGACACATCAAGCCTTGAGACATGGAGAGAGAGCTGAGGTAGGTGCTTTTGGCAAATGTGTCTTGTAGCACTGAACCCTCCCTCCTGCTTTGGGACTCTGTTCCCCAGATGCAGCAGGCTGGTACATCAGGAGCTGGTAAGCTGTAGATTGTATAAGGGATCAAGAGGCAGAAGAGAGGCCATGACTCTGCTGCAAATACGTGGGATGCAGGTGCTGTGAAGGGACAACTTGGAGGGGAATGGGACAGTGCGAGTCTCATACTTGCGCTGTGAAACTTGGCAGATGTGTTGAAGTCATTTGTCTTGAGTCATTCCGGAGGTCAGTGGCAGAGCCAGAAATAGAATCCAGGTCTCCTGAATGCTGGGGCCACCACCATATCTCCAAAACCATATTGCACCTCCGAAGTTATTTCAGAAGTATGCAAAGTGCCAAGGGATCTTGCACTTTTCTATCCAGCCAGCTCTTTGACGTGGCCAGGCAGGTGCTCTTTGATCATGGCTGCATATTAAAAATCTGTGGTCAATTTTGCACAAGAGTTAAAAATTAGTTTTTTATGCGGTGAGGATCTTTTGCGACTATAGGCAGAGGCAGAATTGTGATGCTAGAGATAAAATGAGTTAGCTCTTTACACTGCAGCTTTTGAGGTGACCTTCACGTTAAAAAACCCCACCTTGAACGTAAATCAGGATGTCTTATGTATTTATTTGTTTATGATTTAGGAAATGCAGTTTAAATACATGGTGCTTTACAGACACCTAAAAGAAAACCTCTGGGAAGCTTCTGCACGCGTTCTGACTCATGCACTATGCTACATAACGATGTAAAATCATGCAGACTTGGCTGGTGTGGAAATCAAGCCTGAGAGGATTTGTAAAGCAAGATCCTGAGCCAAAGTCCTCTGAAGTCAGTCCTCTGGGGTTTCAATCAGACCCTGCATGCTTTTTTCTCTCTCCTCACCCTGGTGTTGGGTTCTAACTGCAGCTGTGACTGGAGTCTCACCATGGATCTCCAGCGATTGGTTCAGGCTATGTGCTAACCATATTCCTCTGCAGAGAAGGCTGCCTTCATAGAAGGGCTTTTCTCTGGCATGCCACTTTTCTGTACAGCATCTTTCCTTTTTAGGCCTCCCATATGTTCTCAAGGAAACCTAGTTGCAGCCAAGTGCTAGGTATGGCACGAATAATCATGGTTGCAATTTAAAGGGTCTTGTAGCTTTGCCATATATATAGGAGTGCAACAGTGAAGAGCAGGCACCACGGTACCTTGAACACTACAGGCAGAGCAATATGGAAAGTGTTGATTTTTTTTTTTTCAGCAGTGAACATTGTGCTCAGCATTTTCACATCAGCTGTGGGGTTTTCAGTGATGCCTTGTATCGACCGCATCCATTGTGAGGTGGCAGAGGCTCAGCACAGCCTGCAGGCAAGCTGCAGAGCCTGAACTCTCCTGCCGTGCTAAAGTCACGTCTGGAGCTGGTATTGATAGGGCAAAACCTGGCTTTTTCAGCACTGCCCTGCCACATTCTGTGCATCCACAAAATACTAGTCATTCAAAGCTTTTGGCTTGGGATGACTTACATGCTATTTCTAAATCCCCTTAGGACCCGGGGGGGTAACATGCATTTTGTATGTGTGCGATTCTGGTTTTGTTTTTTTTTTTTTTTTCCTAAAAAATTGATTGGGGCTGCAATCAAAACAAAAAACATAAAGAAATCATAAAGTGCCAAGAGAAGCTGAAACAATGCTTTTGGGATGGGACTTCTGTTCTGGTGCTATCTGGCCAGTGCACTCCCCTGAGTGGGAGCTCATGTATCATTGGCTTTTGCTGACTTGAAACCTCTTTTTTACATTTTAAATGAATATTTGTCTTGATTTGGCATTTATTGACTATTTAATATTTAAACGTGTTTAATAAATCCTGAAATGAAACCACTGTCATATGAACATGGGACTTCTAGTCTCAGCAAGGGCAGATATCAGCAGTAAAAAGATAAAAAGCCCAAGGTAGGGCCAGTGACAGCATAAAAAAAGTCATTCCATGTCTCAGTAAATGCGTCGCGGGCTTGTCTCCGCACTGGCAACAGCAGGGCAAAGGCTCCTTTGGGAATGCGGTGCTTCACTGAGGTGTCAGAGGGCTGATTACAGCCCTGACGCCAACCCCTTGACTACGGCAGCGAGGAGGGCCAGGCAGTGACGGCTCCCTCTCCCTCGGTCCCTCTCCCTGTGGATGTAGGTGCCATCTCTGCTGGGGCACCGGTGCTGCCTCCTCTGCGGGGGTGCGATAGAAGGTGCCTATGACATGGCCTCTGGCACAGTGGTTTTCGTCACTTCACAGTCTCCTCACAGATTTCATTTCTTGACCTGACACTCTCAGTGGTTCCTTCAGACTGTCTGCAAGCTATTGTTTATCCCTCGCTGTCAGGAGCCAGCTCTCTGCTCCGGCCCCGTTTGGGTAGAGCTCTTTCTGAAGGCAAATTCCTTGAGCCCCCCTGTCCCTGCTGCTGCAGCTGCAGGTCCCACTGGTGCAGGCGCTTCCAGCATGAACTCGCTAGCTGCTCACTCACCCTGCAAATGTGGGCTGTCCTGGGAACTGTTTTTTGCAGGAGGTGCCCCTCAGTCTAGATCCACTAGATGCCCTGAAAAGATCACTACAGCTTTCTTCCTGTTGCCTGTTGGTGTTTGAGTGCTCACACTGGCAATAAATGGAAATTCAGTTCAACAGCCTCATGGTCTACAAAATGATGTGTTTCTGTGCTAAAGCAGTCCTAAGAAGGTTTCAAACAACAACAACAAAAAAAAAACCCAAAGAAAAAATATTCTGTAGGACCATTCTGCCTTTAAGAAGTTAGTTCTGTGTCATGCAGATTTACTCAGTGGGGCATGAAAGATTCTCAAATTTAGTGTAAGTACCAGAAAACTCTAAGAGTAAAGACATTGAAATAGCTTTCCATCAGGAAGCAGCTCTGAGTTGTACAGCCACAGTCTATCCTAAAGCTTGGTCATCACCTTTGTTTTCCACCTATGCTTTCCAACATACTGGTGGATTCAAGTGTTTAGTTGTGCATGTTGGGAGTCAAGATGTGCAGCTGGTGGTTTGGCAGGACCACTTTCACGCCTCTGGAGTGCAGATGAAAAGCTCAATGTAAAAAGAATGAGATTTGGTCCCATATATCTAAACAGTGGGATCAGGAACCCTTCATAGCTGTTTGCAGTGGGTGCTTTGTTGATGTTAAACCTGTCTGTCACAGTAGGGCCTGAGCAGATGTCATTTCCCAACACATTCCTGTTTCCTTGTGGAGTAAACCCAGGCAGATGGGAATGACAGGGCTGCAGTGGTTTCCCCACTTAGGTGGACTCAGGCTTTGGCGAGAATGCACCTTCCCTGCAGAGAAGATGAAGCCGGAGAGAACTAATTCAGCTGTGGTTTTCTACCTTTTTTTTTTTATAGCTACTAGGAAGTATTTTAAAAGCAATATGTGTCCTTGCTCAAATCCAGTGACGAGTATTATCTACCTGGTGAATGTTTTCACTTATGAAATCTATTTCTCCTCTTGGCTATTCAGTGAAGCCTAATAAGCCCTATCCTGAGAGCTATTTAGCTATGTCGTGGTGCTGGGAACACTGACAATCAGACTAGAGAGTGTGCATTCTGCATGCTGAGCCGTGTGCTAAAACACCGTGCTGCAAAATATACATCCTGTCTTCTGTGCAGATACACAGTGAGTGTATTAAAAGGTGGGGAGAAGCCCACAAGATAATAATCAAGGGTTTAGCAGCCAACACTGAAGCAGTTCTGTGGCTTATCTAAGAGCAGGGAGTGAGAAACTACTCCCTACTCTGGGACAAACTGTAGTAGTGATAATGAAAATGTTATTGGTTATTAATGGTTCAGACTATTCAGAGCAACAAGGAAACTTCTACCGGTTTTGAAATCTATATGCCTGAATACAAACCTTAAATCTCAAAATCCTTAGAGGTTTTGGAGAAGTTTAGATTATGAATTTGAAGCTACATTGTACATCAAATCCCTGTGCATTTGGAAGGGTCTAAAACTCAAGACTGAACCTTGTAGCTTTGAAGCTTCCTTACACATTTGCAAAGTTTTTTTCCTGTTTCCCCCGCCCTGTGATCCATCAGTAGTTCCTTTTCTTTCCTATGGTTCTGCAGCAGGCTCTGCCATATGCTTTGCACTGTATTTGGTGTAAGTCAGAATAACATCCTGGACTACAATAGGTTTGGGAAGAGCTCTGGAAAAGCACTTGACTTTTTAATAGTATGTTAAGAGGGAGCTCATGAGACTGTTTCCCCACTGTGTAGCTACAATAGGAAAACAGAAGTTAAGAAGGCAATAGAGATTGGTACTGGCTAGCTCCAATGCTTAGTCAGAATTACTGTTATTACAGCCCTGATGAAATACTGTAGCAAAATACACTAGTGATGGTGTGTGTGTGAATTAAAGGTAAAGGAACACTGACACTGATGACGGGAACAGGTGTATAGGTCCATCCTCGTTCTCCCCTGAGATCTTTTTCAATATGTGAATCTGACCTAAGCATGTTAGAAGGCTCTGAGACAAATTCATTCAACCTGTGAACTTTGATCATGTGCAGAAACCAGTACAGATGTCCTTTTACCCCCATTCCACACCACAGCTTATTATTTGGTTGGCCATGTACACTATTATCTTCTTCTGAAGCGTCTGTCAGCAGTTGGGTTCAAGGCTCAAAGAACCAGTGACCTGACCAGAGATGGCAAATCATAGAGGAGAAGGAACTGAATGTCATTCATTCCTGTGCTAATAACTGAGAACAGTGGCAGCTTGGTTTTATTTATCACAGATCTTCATTTTCCTGAATGTCCCTATTTATGTCAGTAATTTTGTTTTCAGATACTATCTCTGGTCTGTCATTCTCTGTACAGTCTTGAACCCTGGTTGAAAGACCACTACACCTGGGAGGATGCTGTTTAATGCCCTGCTATTCCAATGGCTGGTCTGGCTGACTGCTATGGAAATTTGTTATAACCTAAAACAACAGGAGTCAAAACATGCTATGTTGATATTCAAAGACTCTAAAATGCTCTTTCTCTAAATACACGCTGCATATGACTATGGTGCCTTTTAAGGATACTCTTCAAAATATTTTGTTCTTTTCTTGAATTGATCTGGGAATCGTAATGCTACTAATTTCTGACCAGAAGTTGTTGAGTGGTAGTAAAAAATATTCAGAAACAATTTGGCAAATTTTATTTTGGTTTATATTTATTCCTCTTCCATGGTTTACACAGGTTTTTTTCCTTGTAAGTATGATTTTGGTACCTGTTTACAAAATTAGTTTTATGTTGAAAGACAATGCAATCTGTCAGTACACAGACTTCTGGATGACAGACCTCCAGAATGACAGACTTCCTGCTCTCTTCAATCTCTGTCTTTAAAACACCCTTGTTTCTTTTTAGCATTTATGTTCATTTTGTTCAGAGAACTGAGGCAGCTCCATGGGAATAAAGTGATCAGTCATATAAGTGTAACAACTGTCCAGGAAAGGCATTTAGTAAGCATTTCATAGGTCAGAGTTGTTAGGACTAAAACTTTGCTCATCAGTATTGACTAGGAAACATATTTTTAGGAGTTAGTCTGTTCACAACAAAATAAAAAAAGATCTCAGAGTATCAACCTTTAAATAAATCATTTACTTTCAATAAGTCACATAACTCTACAAGAGTCTAATCCAGCATCCATTGGAGTTAATATAAATTTCTGGTGATGTCAGAGGTCATTGCTTAATGTTGTTAGTGATTTCAGTGGGGTTTTTGTATTTTTTCCATCATTTGGGCTTTCTGAGAAACCTGTTCTGGACACCCTATGCCTTGTATTAAATAAGAATAGATTGGTCGTGATGGTCTTTATTGCATATATAGACTTCGTAAGCCCTAACATACTTACAGGGAATGGAATTTTATATTTTTACCTTGTACCATAAAAAATTGTCTTTTTTTGCTAAAGGTGCTGATCTCTCCATCTGTCTGAGAGGTGATAACCGAGATATCTGGGTAGCCACATACTGAACTTGTAATGTCACGGGGGTTGCAGTTGCCCCACATCTGGTTTTTACTCAAACCTGCCAGGAATGGGGAATCTTTAGCATGCACGCTGATGGGTGATTTGTATGCCAAGTCTCTGTTGGGCGGTGAAGGGCTGGACACGCAGAGAAAGAGTAAAACTGGAGAAAAGTTGGATTTTAACATTCTTCCTCAATTGTACCACTAGGGCTTTGCTGTGGCCTCTTTCATGGTTGAACGTGTGGTGTGCCAAAACACCACCAATGTGTAGCATCTCTCGACCCTGCGCTCCTCCCTGCTGTGGGAGATGCGGGGCTCTGCGGTGGGCAGCAGACTGCCACTTCCTAAGCAGGTGTTTCAGCCCTGAACTAAAGGGTCCCCAGATGTCTCTCGTTGCTCATGTCAGGGACTGGCACCGAGGAAGGAGATGGAGGGACTGGTAGCAACAGCTTCAGCAGCATTAGCAAACGTAGTGGGGTGGGAGAGCTCTGCAAAGCTTAACAGCTAAATTAATGCAACTTGGTTGTTTTTACAAGCCTGAATCTTATGGACTCTCCCTCCTGCCTTTGCTCAGTTTCCACGGGCTGAGCTGATGTGATTTTAAACCCTTTCCTCTGCATAGATTTCTGTACTGTCTTTTTCTTTGACTCCTCTGGCACATATCACTTCCAAGTCTCCTAGGCCTCCAGGGCCAGTTCTGGTCCTCACAAAATATACCATGTAAACCCATCTTTCCCCAAATCTTCAGCTTTATGATTGCTCCAGCTGCCAGCTTATTGCCCTGGGACATTTGAAATACTTAATACACTGTCTGAGGGGTTCCAAGTCAGTTACCCTTCAGCTCACACATCACAAGACATGTGAGCAAATCAATAAAATACTAAAAATATTTCTCTGCTTCAGTTCTCTCATTACTTTGGCATGTTCCTTGTGTTTTGGGTTCTCTTGTAAGACCAGGATCCTTCCTGTTTTTCTGTACATGACCTCTCCTCTGCAGTGGAGTATCTGTGGCATCCTCTGTCTTTCTTTTAAGTAGGTGATGAGCAAAATTTGCCTTTAAAACTTGCTGCCCCACTTGACAGTAACATCTTGGCCGGCATGGTTGACTGATCACATTGCCTCACCAGCTTGCTTGCTGTTTAATTACCAGCTTATCAAAGTGGATGTTTTTTCCTGATCTGACTGTCGTTTTGGCTTAAAGTGTTTCTTCTAGCAGAAAATTATCAAGGTTTAATGGTTCTTTTTTCAGTCCAGTCCTGCCAGCCTTACAATTTCATTTAAAGACAGAGATCTAAGAAGAAAAGAAGCAAGGAAGCCTCTCACACAAATGCTGTTTGCAGTTTGAAAGTGAGTCTCCATTATCAAGCAGAGTTCTGAGACAGAAGAAGCAGATTGTCACTGCTGCTGTTAATAAAATAAGAGAACAATTCAGAGAGGCCACACCAGTCTGAATGAGTCTGGAGGCCTAGGGAAGGTGGTATGCGAGAGATTTGCTTCCTTTTCTATTTTACAGTCAACTACAGGGTTTCTTTAGGATAGTGACATATCAGTACGCCTTCCAGCATTATTCTCCTGTCCTGTTTTATCAGAATTTTAGTCGGTGATGGCTAATGGAATTAAGCACTGGCCCTTTTCTTCGGAGCAGTCCAACTGGGCATGCAGTGGTTAATGTGAAGGGATGTAACAGGAGAAATAAATTGTCTAATTGTTTCTGATGGCTGCCAGAGTGCTCCAAGCACCCCAAGCCCAGTGTGTTCAAGTGTGCTCTCGTTTCTGCAGGGATAGCTGGCTTCATTCATCGGCTGCTTTGTATCTGATGAAAGGAAGAGGTTCTCAAAGAATGCACACCTCAAACAGGCTGCGAGATTTGAGGCAATATTTTTGCTTCAAGGCCTTCTTTGGGCCGTGAGGAGTCAAAAAATAACAGAGAGCAGGGTTAGTAGAACAGCTAACCTTTGTTCTACATTTTCAGGAGCAAAAAGAAGGTCATTGCCCTTAACCTTACCTCCTATTCCTAGCCAGTGTTTTTGTTAACTCTTAATGTTTTCAGCGTGCATTTGCCACAGTATCTATCTTCCTCGCAATGCTTTTTTTCGAAGCCAGTGAAATAAAAGGGAGAGAAAAAAGATGTTTTAATTTCTAGCCAGAGGGGAAAGTGTTATCTCTAAGATGAGTTTGGAGAATGTAAAAATGTGAAATGAGCTAGTGTTGTAGGGGTACTGGCTGCTTATAAATTACTCTTTTTGCTTCTGGTGCTCTTTGACTTGTAAAGAGCTTTACCCTAGAAGTGTGCATGTCCATCTGGTAGCGAGAAAATACTAAGTAGGCAGGAGCTGATGTTACAGGGAAGTGTCCTCTGCTCCTCCTTGGGCTGCAACTGTATAAGGAGCAAACTGATAATCTCTCTTTCTGGTACCCTACATTCCCTTCATCTCTTCCCCTGTTTTGTGGTGGCTTTATATGGGCTTTACAGCCCCAGACACTGAGTCCTGTGTTTTTCTTCAGAATGAGGACAGCACAGGCAACAGAAATGCATGTTTCTGCCTTTGACCAGAGCACCTCCATCCTTAACTAGAAGATAAAAGGTGAGAAGCTAGTTTGGCTTTCAGACCCGATTTCATTATTGGGTGGTAGCATTGGTGTCAGATGACTGCATTATTTGCTATTTACATATTTTACTTATTTATTTTCTGTGAAACGGAGCTCAGTCTGTTGTGAAACTGCTAACTCCTTTCTCACAGTTGACCAAAAGGTCATTAAAGTGGAACAACTTTCATTTTGCTTTCATTTTGTGTTGAGACGATTTGGATTCTTTCCAGTGACCTTAGATGAAAGGCTTACTGTCCCATTACCACTCACCCGACCTGTGCAGTCACTCATTCTTACGTCATCTTCATGGCTAGATAAAGGTTTTCCTTGTGTGAGGTGATGCTGTGGATGCAGAACGGTTACAGGGAAAATGCTGAGCATGAGCTCATCTTCTGCTGTGCATAACAGAAAAAAAAAAAAGCAAGTCAGAAGAATGAAAAGATTATAAACTGAAAAAATTGGGGTGAACAGGAAAGCCTGGGAGGTATTCCAGATCCTTGTGGGACTTAGAACACAGTTTTGGTATGGACTTCTCTCTAGTGCATTGTAAGAATAAGCATCAATATCAGGACATCTGCAAATATAAAGGGCTTAATAGCCACAAAGGACATGTATTTTGAGTTCTGGGGACTGAATTTTTTCCACTTTACCTTGTAGGACACTTTCATACCTATTAAATTCAGGGCAATGGGTGTATAAAATGCTCTTAAATCAGCATTCCCTATTCCTCCACTGCAGGCATTTTACACCTGCTTGATACTCACAATGTGTGGGTGCAAATCACTATACAAGGCAATCAAGCCCTGTACCACTTGAAAATTACTTCAGTAATTCACAGTTTATTTCAGTTGCATTCATGGAAGTGTACAGGTTTTTACTTAACACCTTAAGATCCTCTAATCAGAGTGTGCAACTCCCTGGATGAATTGTCTGACTTTATCCTCTAGAAGCTGTGAGTTCACATCCTTCTTTGGGGTTGTCTTTCAGTCAGAATATGCCACAAAGTCTGTTTTCCTCTGTGTGAAACGAAGGACTAAATTCCCCACATGCTGTTATTCTTATCAGCCCCAAACATGCTGCATAGGACTACAGCATTTCAATGGCTCTTTGTACCGAGGAAGAAAAACATACGAAGTCAAGTCTGATTTTCCAGAAATGGTGCATGCATGAAGAGAGCTTTGCTCCATATGAAGGAAGGGGATACACTTTGAACTCTCTATCCCTTTGCTTGTGGAGCACTCATCCCCTCATATTGCTGTTCCTCTACACTTCTGTGCAGACCTTTTAAGCAGCTGCTGTGCCGAGCTCCGTGGAACGAGAGTATTGGCCGGCATATCTGCAGCAGCCCAGGAGATGCTGAGCAGCGGCGTGCATCTAGTGTGCAACTGGCAGAAAGGAAGCAGTTCATTAGCCTTTTTTATGCCAATGTCAATATGATTCTATTACAATCATGGGTCCGTGTTGGTACCCTCAGGTTGCTAATTTACATGAAATTTCTTGTGTGCGTTGAGCTTTAAACAACATCCTGGGTAGCCTAGTGAAAAAGGTTGTCAATGACTTTTATACAAAAGATTGGAAATTCAGCCCCTGTTGGGACTGTGCTTTCAGCAACAGCACAAAAATATTAATACCTGCCTTTCTCTCCCTGTTAAAAAACAAATCCTTATCGCTGTTTTTTCCCCCTAAACAAAAGAAATCATCCAAAGCATTTAAGACATAGAAAGCCAAGATATGCTATTTATAAAAAGAGCCAAGGCAGATAAAGAATGATTTATGATACTCATAGACCACCTTTCAGCCAGCTAGGTCACACAACATTTTGCAAACCGATTGTATACACTCTGAGTGTCTGTATGTGTCTGTTGTGAGACAAATGAAAAAAGTGTAACTTTTTCCAGAAGTAAGTAAAAGTAAGGTACATTACTACAACACTAGTTTAACAAATCTGCACGTTAATTTCAAGGAGGCAGAGAACAACTGAACAGCATGGAAGATAAATGTACTGTAGTTGGGTCGGTCTTGAAGAAGCACTAAAACCTTTACTTTAGTGAGCAGCGATGTGTTATGTTAGCAATGATGAATGTCTGGCACTTTGGGTGTACCCTGTGCTGAGCTTTGGCTACCCAGAAGTCACGGGAGCTGCACCAATTTACACTGACCCGAGCATCTGGCCAATTCTGCTTTAAGTTTATTCAGACTAAATGAATTCCTGAAAAACACAACCTATAGCTGTTTTGGCAGGAGTGAGAAAGTTTTATTGGATAGGATTCCCTTGCTATCCTTACTGCTTTCTCTGTGCAGTACACAACCTTCCTAGAAATGAACCACACTACTTTAACTCTTTCCTGTGGTGCCTCACCTCACTGATCTTCATGTCAAGATGTGATCCCAACCAAAGCAGCAGCCGTTTCTGTTGTAAGGACCATTGTCATTGAATGTTTCCACTTGAAATGTGGTAAGCCTCTTTCACCATGGCCCTTCCACACTGAATGTAGTGGTTAGGAATCCAAAGATTATGGATGGACCTGGCATCACTTCTCTATGTTTCAGTCTTCTTCTAGCGTTGGAGAAGTGTCAGCCTCTGCCCCAAGTGCTCTTCTTTCATTGCGAATTAAGGGTCTTATGTCACTGTTTGTGTTAACAGCTCCTGCTGCTCTGCACCCCTGCCCTTTGCAGATCCACCTGTTTCCTGACTCTGTGAGATTCCCAGAGCATGACTTGCCTTTGGAAAGATGTCCTCAAATTGTACCTCTGCTTCTGCATCACTATGTTGCTGTTCTCCAGGGCCAGGACCCTTTATAGCCACGGAAGACTGCAGGAGCTTTGGGTTTTCCGTGCCAGGGTGATCCATGGGCAGCATGTTTGGGGTCTATCCTCTCTCTGTGCTTAATTTGGGTGAGATGGCAGTATAGGAAACCTCTCTTCTTCCTGAAATCAGAAGGATTAATGCCTTCAGTGCTTGCAAGACCCTCTTTCAGTTCCTGCTGCAAGCCAGACATGAGGTTTTCACATGCAGGTTGCTGCATCCTGCGTTTCATTGATGCTGGTTAGCAATGTCTGCTGCGCATAGTGTGCTTTAACACATCCATTCTGCAGGCTGAATAACTGGGACAGAGTAAGGCTGGACAGTTTTTTCCAAAGATGTATGGCAATCAATTGCAGAAAGAAGAGGAGGACCTGAGAATCCAGACTGTTCTTGTAATTGCCAGACTGACTCATGGTTGGAGAGATGTGAGGTAGTTTAGGAAGCATCAGTGTTTGATGATTGCTTTCTGGTCAAGTAACCCAGCTAAAGAACTCAGTTTACCACATGAACTACAATAAAAAGCAGTGAGACATGAGCTGAGCATCTTTCACAGACCTTAAGTGTGGCTTCATTCAAATCCTTGGTGTTTGTATTGAACAATGTGAATGCAGCTATTTCCATACAGTAACTGAATGTGCTGCTAGAAATGAGAAAGATGCAGAAGACAAGTAGAGGCTTATAAGGATCCTGGGATTGTTAATACTCATTTAGTCCAGAGAAACAGCTGATACATCTGCTTTTTTTGTAAGGTATTTGAAAGATGTGTCTTTCGTCTTAAGAGATATAATCCTGAAAGAATTAAAGGTGACAGATGATCAGTTGAGCTATTTATCTGTTGATTGATCAAGCTATCACATGAATGTTTATCTGACCTCATAAATAATGTGTGCAAACTTCTGTTAAGTCATTAAAAGTGAAACAATATTAATAATCTTTTTTCCCATTTCACAGACTGTGCATATACATGTGTATGTAGGTAAAGGCACAACCTGCAATTCCATAGAAAGGCAGTTACAGAGATGTGTTTTGTGTCTAGCCCTGAATGTGGGTAGACCTGCACTTTTAACAAACACATGAGTGATGGCTATAGTGTGTAAAAGTTGTATCCCATGAGCCTCCCACTGCTAGTCTGTGGTGTAATTGCTTAGGTGCAGTGCAGTTATCTTGGAGGTTGCAGTGAGGTCCCTTGAGTAGCTACTGTCAGTACCATGAAAAAAAACCTTAGGCAGAAGACAGAAAAATTGAAATGGCCTCAAACTTAACGAGGAGTTTTCGATGGGTACAATGACCCGATATAACTAATAATAAGTAAGCAGGTTCATTTCACATGCACTGAAGCTTCTTCTAGTTATGTGGCTGGATAACTAAGCACAACTACTTGTCACAGTCAAATATTGACATCATGGATACCAGAATCATAATAGCCAGATACGTCTGATGAGATGGGATGTAATCCTTATAGCGGCAAAAGGATATAGGTTACATTTTTCCTGACTTCATTAATTTGGTATTCAGTGACCCTAAGATATATAAAATGCATATTTTTAAATCCAGATTCATTCTCAATCTTGTCCCCTGCCAACAGGGAGAGGTCAGTGAAAGGGATGAATGGCTGGGGGACAGGAAGGCAAGGCTGCCTGTTGTGGAGGTGGACTGCGAGATCATGTGGGTTTAACAGGTTGGTAGAAGACTTGCATTGTTAGCAGAAGAAAGGTCTTTGATGTGGTTCCTTCCTTCTGCAAGCCTATGTTGAAAAAGCTGGGAACAATGCTATTTATTTTAGTTATAAGGAAGATAATACACCTTGGAGTCATCTGCATTTCATGCTATATGGTTTTATCACTAATACCAGCAGCCTGGGTAGGAGGAACGGACCCAAAGGGGCTGTGAAGGTGGAAGAAAAAATTAACCATAGTGACCATCTGTCTTTGATCTGAGAGGAAGGACCCTGGGCCATTTCAGAGTGGTTAAAATAAGCAGTGATAGGATTTCTGTAGTCATGATTGTCTAAAATACATAACTATGGCAAATTTTATAGGGAGAGAATATCTTTTATTAGATCAACTGGTATAGCTGGAAAAAAACAAACAGTTTTTTTCAGGCTGAAAGCTTGTCTCTGTTTCTTCCAGCTGTATCAGTTGGTCTAATAAAAGATATTATCTCTCTCTCTAAACCTTGCTTCAAGGATAGCCCTGAACACTCCTGCAACCTCTCACAGGACAATGTAACCCAGAAAAACAGAGGTGCTCTTTGCCTGTTCTTCATTCCACGGTGCAGCAGGTCCTGTCTTTGGACTGTGCATCAGTCCAAAGGTGACCAAACGACATTCAGCACCCTGACACAAGTCTGGGTTTGTGCCAGGTTCTCAACTGACTCGCTTTGAAAAGGGAGGCTGGTGGCTTGAGAGGTCACTAGTGTGGAGTATGGTTTTTGTGGTACCCAGTTGCCTAATGGTTAATACGAGATTCTTCAGTCGCTAAACTAGGTATCCACCATCTCTGTTGGGAGAGACCTCTAATACATTCTCCCTTCCCATCCAGCTAGTAGAAGTCGCAGATGGTGACCGTGGTTAGCCACTGCCCTCTGGACTAGTCCGTGAAGCCCTTCTGGGTGCTGTGACCCTCTTCATGAAGTATGACAACTACTTGCAATGGCACTTTCCAGTTTCTGGAGCTGAAAGGTGGCAGCCCAGGTTTATAAAAGGGTTTATGAATAAAAAGTTAAGTAGGGAAATGCTTCTCCTGCACTTTTGTCCAGATGTCACAGACTTCTAAAGGAATTAATAGGAACAGTCTCTGATAAAGTAAAGAAGTTCTCAAAAGAAATTCAGACATCTATTTGGGGAGTGCCTTGGATACATCATCTAGTAAGCTCTGACAGAAACTTTTGACCTTAGATTTCTCACAGTCAGTTTCTGGATCTCCAAATAATTTATTTCTTGAACGGTGTCCTAGACTGAATCCCACAAAACCCCATACAATTTCAGGCTAAAGAGGGACTGGGTGCTGTCAAAATGAGGGCAGAATTTCCTTGCTAACAAGGAATTTAAAAGGGTCTGGTCAGGGTAAAAAATGTGGGGCTGCTAGTACACCACAGAGCTGTTCCAGCAAATAATTTGTTTCTGTATTTAAAAGTAATAATAAAACAAATGTACTTACTTTGTTACTTAAAATAACCTTAGAAGATTAAAACTGAAGATTAAAATGGTAGTTTTCATTTGTCAGTATTCGTATTGTTTGACACGATGCAGTTTCCTCCCTTAATGAGGTGCTAGTGATTTTAATTTTTGCCTATATAGTAATTTTCTGCTCAGTTTCAATTTTAGATTTTATGCAGCATCACAGAGATGCAATCGCCAGAGCAGATTGTTAATTTATATTTAAAATGTCTCCACTGTTATGTTTCTTTATTTAATTAACATATAACCCCATGGAAACAATTCTGTTGGGCTTGAGCATTGTAAAAGTCCTTCAGAAATGAACCTGTAGAAGTATGACTTCCAGTATTCTATTAATTTGGGAAATTGTTTGTTTGCTGATAAGCTCCAGTACTACTGCAAGTCAAAAGGAAATCTTAAGGTTTTCTTTGTACTTTGAAACTTTACAATGCATCCATTTGAATTTACTTAACAAAACGTTTTACTTTTATTAAATGCATTAAAAAGGTTCCAGGCAATTTTGAGATCAATACAGACAATAGCACAAATACTTGAGAAGCCATCGCTGCTTGCAAGTAGGCATCACTGGGAGCAGACTGGAATTAGCTGTTTGAGAGCTTAGAAGTGACTAATAACCTTCACCTTTACTTGACCTCAAATATTTCTAGCTATTGGGAACAAAACTTTATGGATGAACTCTAGTTTAGACCGTGTGTATATATTTCAGAATTCATTAATGACTTACGTGCATTTTGCAATATTGCAGTATTGAGTGCAGTGTAACAGATGTGTACCGCTAATGCCAAATCTATCCCAATTTATACTGAAGCAAAGGTTGTTGCTTATTCCTCTCATCTTGGCAAAAAGTGCCATGTTAGACAAATAGGTGATATAATCTGATTATCAGGATTGAACTGGCTTTCAGGAGTGATGAATAGGTGGAAAAAAATATCTCTTGTGTATGAAAATAAGTGCAGGATGAAAACCTAGTTGCCTTTTCTCTTCTGTTGGAATAAATTAAAAATAGCTGCATGTAAATCATGGGAGTCTCACGCTTATTATGTTAATGCAAGGCGAAGATAAAATTCATTGTTTCCAACAAAAAAATTTACATTTAGCAAATACGATGTACTAAAGGGAGTTTTAAAGAAAGAAGGACCATTTTCCTACTGCTGGAAGGACAATTTTGGTTCTACCATACATGGTCCTCTGGGATTTTTGAGGGTATACATCCTGCTGAGGCATTGCAGATTTAACGGCAGGGGGCTAAAATGACCTAGACTTGCTGATCCATGCTCAATTTTAACATGTTCATTAACTGTCTACTCTTTGCTGGAAATCTCCAGAATTAATGTGTTTTACATGTGCAGGTAAAGGCTAGAGGTCAGGAAGCTGTTAAAAAGACTGGGTATATTTATGAAAAAGTATAGGCATTGATAATTCGGGAGCAATTAAGATTGAAAGATTTACAAACAGAAGGTGTGAACAGTCAGGTACATGGCCATGGATGCTGAAATCTGCTTGAGAAGCTGCCCTGGATAGTGCTAGAAAGATGTACCAATTTATCCCCATGTGGAAGAGCTACCAAAAATGCTTATCTGTTGCACAACATTTTAGGCAGAGCTGGGTAAAAAAAAAAACCCTCTATCAAAGGCTTTCTTTGATGTCAAATTTGATTTTGGCCTAAAATATGTTTTTGGTTTTGTTTCTAGAATATATACACTTCCTTCCAAGAATAATATCTCTGTTTACAAATCTTTAGCCAAAACTAAGAACATGTAGACAAGCATTTAATCCCAAACTAAATTTTTTAAAGTTTTATTTTCTCATGAAAGTTTGTATTACTAGAAGTTTCTGATGAAAAGAACGTAATTTTTTTTGTAATTAAAAGTGTCCATAGCAAAAACCACAAGCAAACCATGTTTCAGTCTCCTGCAGTGTTGTAGAGCTTGGAGGCTAAAGAACTGAGTGAGGAGCTTTGCCTTGATCTAAGCAACGTGTCTGTGGGACACCACAGTTTTGGGAGCTTTTGAAGGCTTGGTGTATGGAGGAACTACCAGGCTGTGCCAGTAGACTGTGTGTGCATATGCTGCTGAACTATGAAAAAATCAGCATCTTCCCAGGATGCCATTTCAAACCTTCTGCATCACTGACACTCTAATCTAGGCAGTGCCCTCTGGGGAAATGAGCATAAATATGTTGTCTCCTACCTGGATTTCAGTATGGGAACCAAGACACTAAAATAACCAAGAGACAAGATGCTATGGTCTTCGTCTCCTTTTCTGTCTTCCTTCTTACTTGTCTTCATAGGATGGAGTTGGTAGGACTAACATTGTGAGGTCAGGATGTGGGGATTTTATATGATTGTTACAACCATCTTGCTATCAAGGGCCTTAGTTTGAGGTCCTCCTGTCCCATCTTATCCACAAGGTTAAAAGTCTGGAATCAGACCCAACTAAGACTTATTTTTAAAGCTCAAGATACAGAGGCTCTTGGTACTGTCAAACCTCCTGTGTTTGGTCCTTAGGGTCTGCAAGGACGTGGCTGGGTATACAGAGCTCATGTTACCCTCTTCCTCCCACAGGTTTTCAGGATCAAGACTGTGAAAGGACTGCTTGGGAGGCAGAGAAGGGCTGGTTGGAAGACCAGGCTTCATTTCCCAAGGTCTTGGGGTTGAACTTCAGCCAAGGGAATGTTCTCTGTATCAATTAGATTGTTTTGATTACTGGTTATGAATATTATCCTTTGAGTTTTTGCAAAAATTAATTTTTGCTGAGCCAGTCCTCTGTTTAGCGTGCAGTCAAGACCAGTAGGGAGGACAAGGTGTACATTGCAGTAACAATCATGACAAATCTCCGTGTGCTACGGTTCAAACTTAGGTACATTGCTGTGTCTTGCAGGGGTGCATGGAGTATGTTTTCTACATGGAGATTTGTCTATCTGTGGCATGTCTGCAAGAGATGCGGGGTGAGTCTTGCAGACCTGGGAAGGAACTCAGAACTTCATGCCTGATTTGGTGCGTTTCCAGTTTCTGCCAGCAGTCTGTGGTGAACTATGAAGGTGCTGTGCAGAAACCCCATCGCACAATGGCCTGCCCACTCCTATACCCATCACTTTCTGCCTTCCAGCACACTGATGGCTGTCTGGCATCCTACCTAGGTAGAGAGAGTCCTCCTGTGACCTGTGACATTCAGGGACCATACCAAGTTTAGAAAATGCAACTATAGACTTGCTCGCTGGTGTGAGCCTACTTCTTAAACCAAGTAGGTTGATACAGTTATAGGCAACTCCAACCTGCTGAGAGTAGTAAGTCATTGCTGTTGGTAGGCAGATGTAATATTGGTAGGCCTTGATCTTACTAAGTTTTTACATGCCTGTAGACGTTTAGGTCCATTCCCATCAGTTCTCTCACCAGAACTGTTAAGGAGCAACCAAGGCTGACGAGGAATTACCTTTCTATTAGAAGTTAGCTATGCTGACCAAGGGTATGGACACAAGCCATGTCGGTAAAGCCTTCCCAGACTACCTCTGGTTTGAGGATGAAGGGAGCAATCTTGCAAACTGCTGAACATCTCTTCAGAGAGGCTCAGCACTCTCATCTTCCATTCATGGCTCTAAGAAGGCTCAAGTGTTTTCAGGAGGCACTCAGCAGCTTGCAGAATTAAGCGTAGAAGAGGGCTGTCTGTCAATCTGGTCCTGTCCTCAAGCAACAAAATTGTTTAAAAAGAATAGACTGTGTCTGATTCTTCCTGTTTCCATTTGTATATATAAATATATATATGTTCAAATGATTTTATGAGTCTGATTTGGAATAGCAGCTGAGAAACACTCAAATGCCTGGATTTTAATGCAGTTACTTCATCAGGAGAATGGAAGAAGAAGTAATGAAGCCTGTTAAAAGGGAATATCTCTGCTGCTTGTTTAGCTTCATAAATATTCATGAACACCCCCCTCTCCTTTCTTTGCCCTTTGACTGGTTCTATTAACTGGGAGCCATTAGCTGTGGATGAGGCTTGAACCTCATAAAATATTTTGTGGTCATCAGATGCATTATTGGAGGAATTTGCAGACACAGATACTCTTGACATTCGCATCTGTTCCATCTAATTATTCCCAAATTGAAATCATAAGCCCCTCTTTGTGACAATGCAATATATTTCTGTGGAGTTGATTGTGTTACTAGAAGCAAGGGTTTACAACTTCAGTCAGGGAACAAGCAAGACACTGATGAAATTTCAGGGGTTTTTTGCAGTGTTCCTAGCAATGTCAAATAAGTTTGAGAGAGCATATGTGATGTATGTATGAGCCTATGTAATGTATAAAAAAGCATTATTTTTTACGTGAATATTTTATTGAGGAGGTCAGAAGGCAGTCGTAGAGAGCTTATTCATTGCTTTGAATAAGGGATGAATACCCCTCAATCATTCATTTGGGTAGTAGAAAGTATTCCTCTGTCAGGAGTGAGTATGCCATGGGGAAGGTCTCGGTTTTGAAGTAGCTTCGTGCTTCGACACTCCCAAGGAGGTATGCCAGGCAGTGCACTCTTCACTCCCTTGGTGCAGCCCAGGAGGTCTGTCAGAGGAGACTGCACCAGTGTTCAGGTCTCCGTGTTTTGGGTGGCCAAGTAGTCGTGAGGAGAACAGGGACACAGCCATAAGCAGTTTAGCTATTTGGATCTTTAGTGGGAAAAGCAGTCGTTTGAATCACTAGTTCTGTTTTTTCCCTTTTCTCCTTTGTCCCACTACATTCTGCCCTCCCTCCCCAGTGGTTTTTTTTAGCTCCTTTTTTATTTTGGCATGTCTCCGTGGCCTGATAAGTAATAGCTGCTGTAAAGATTACTTTTGTGAGGTAAATACCTGTCCAGCAGGAACCAAATGAAATCAGCAGCTCATTTCACAAAGGATGCTAGTTGTCTAGTAAATGCTAACAGATTTTGATCAGCTCTCAACTAGAGAAGAAATGCTAAACTGGAGGTGAATGTTTTTGTAAATGGCATGTTATTTTATTGTGCTCTCGCTTTCTCTGCATCCATTCTTTGCTTCACCCACAGACCGTGGGACAGATCACCAAAAATCAGACGGGTCATCCCATAATGTTGAGAATAGGTGGAAACTGATGTCACTCTTTGTTACAGCAGATTGGCTTTGGGGATTTAAGGATGAAGCAATAAAATGACCAGCTGCTTGCCTGAAAGGAAGATCCAGTCCATGTCTCATTAAAAAAAAAAAAAAAAAAATTGTTTGTTTATTTATTGCAATTATTTGCAGACTGCTGATTCACTGCCACATTTTAATTTTTATTCTCCACGCGCACACACGCACATACACACCACTGCAAATGTGTTATAGAAAAGCTGCAAATTACAGGATGTCTAATTAGAAAGCTTTGAGGAAAAGATGACAAAGAATCATTCACCATGGAGACAGAAGTTGCTTGCTGGTTTATAGCCAGCTAAACAATGCCGGAGACTCTGATAAGCTATTCCTGGGGAGAGTAGGAGTTAGCCTGCGTGAAAAGCAGGGAGCTGGTACGGAGCATGTCACGGAGGAGCAAAGATCTCCTCTTTTAAGAGGGACTAGCGATAAGGATACATGAATACAGAGCAGTGAATACATTGGCTACATCTTAGATCTGTTTTATGATCTGATATAGTGCCTGATTCAGACCTCTGAAGACAATAGAAAACCACTCTTTGCTTTCGGTGACTGTTGTTAGGTCACAAGCAAAACAAATCTGTGGCTTCTCTGTAGACCTGGTCATCAGAGATAATCTGGTGACAACAGATCTGAATCTACATTACAAGAGTACTAGATTTTTACAGTGCTCAGATAGAAGGATTTTCTAACTTCAGCTGTGAAATCCAAATGTTTGTTCTCAATCTGTATTCTCTCAGCCCTTTGGAACTGGCCAGAAAAAGGATAGTTGGTTCAGGGCTATTTTTACATGTGAGGTGTTTGTCACTAGCAGAAAATTTGGCATGATAGGCAGTCTCTGTGTAAGACAGTCTGAGCACAAGAATAGCAGAAAACACTGCAGATGAAGATTGAGGTACATTGACAGTGATTTGTTATTACGTGTAGAAAAATTGCATGGTGCATGACTGGATAGAGCATGTAACATAAGCTTCTGTATCGATTTTGGAGACAATTCTAAAGGTTTCAGACTTCTACTTTTAGCAGAAAGAGTTCCAAATTCTTCCACTCTTCTTGCATTTCAAGAGCTACGTAGAGACTCCTGTTCACAGCTTTGTGAGCTGTGGGCAGGCATGTTGCCGTCACCATGGGATGTCACGTGTGACAACATTGCACCCAACGCAGCATCACAGCAGCGCTGCACGTGAGGTGTCAGAGCCACCACAGTACTGTGCGAGACACTCTACTTTCCTCAGAGACAAGGGAGGTAGGGAGACTTTTACTAGCGTTTTGATTTAGACTGTATTCAAGCTAGGGACCAGTCTGATCAACCAAGACCTGCCTTGCTGCAAAAAACCCCCTAAAGCAACCAAACCAAAAAAATCAAACGTTGCCGAGAACCTACCTGAATTACTGAGAGAGGGAGTAAATTTGTCAGGTCTGGAAACCTGACAAAACCCCTACTGTGAAAACATTTGGGGTCTAAATTTATATCTTTCTGTTCAAAGTACACATCCGCCTCTGTAGAAGGTTTTGATTTGCATTTGGAAGTGATCATCAAGCTTTATCTGAGTGAGATCAGAAGTCACTGAGTGTTAGGTAAAAGGGTTCTTATGAGAACTAGATGGAATTTGGGTTCTGTTTTAAATAGGGGATGTACATCAGGTTAGCTGAAGGAATAAGTTGGCTCTATTTTCAAAAACCCCGAAACAATCCAGGATATTTTGCCATTCTGAATTGCTGAACAAGCATCATTAACATACAAAAGAACAGCTTTGATAATATCTACGCTCGACTTATCACTTCAAAAGCTTGTACCCCTGGATTGCTTGTTCCTGGCAACTGTAGAGAAAATTTTACTCAGTGTAGCAATAAGCCTCGAAGAAATATTTTGTCATTAAAAAAGCCACAAATATTTCAGCTGATGTAAATGAAAACTAGGGCAGTGATGTTCCTTGATCACTGGGACCTCCTCATCAAAATGTGAGACAAACCTAGTACAACTGGGATATACATATTTCTCAAGAAAACTTTGCTGACATGTATCATGCAGGGAAGAAAGGACAACTTCTTTCAACATACCTAGACTAAGCTTCAGCTGACTTTGATTCTAGCTTTTGGTGCAGAGCTGCCATTTTGCCTGGTCATCAAATGGAAACAGCTGGCAGAAGTCACTCAGAGCTTCTCAGTAGCGTGTACAAAACGGGATATTTTCATTCCCAGAAATCTGAATATGAGTTAATTTATATCTGTGTGCACTGGTGAGTTTTCCTAAGTTTTAGAGCTTTTGGATATTCAAAAGTCAAAGTCTGCACAAAGCTGTGTGAACTGTACTTGCTGAGACTCCTAAGAGCGTCTCACATTCACATGCCACCTTCACGTCACATACCTGTATTCATCGGTCCATACTGATTCCTAGCACAGCTTTCACTGAGATTATACAACATGGAACAGGCAGCATGGAATAAGTGATCAAAGAACTTGACCTTGAAATGAAAACTCCCTGGTTGGGCTGTGTATTCATAAGGAGACTGCAGAAAGGCTAAACTAAAGTCCCAGTTAGTGGCAGTGGTCTGTAGGATGGCATACTAAACACAGGAGGGGATGTATCGCATTTGGCAAGGATGACACATTTGACAAATGGCAGAATGTACATGCTGAGATGGAAGATAAAAACAAAGAGTAAATGAGGGTTTAGATACCAAAAATTGTTTTCAAACACAACTACAGCCTAAAAGTTGTGAGGAAAAAATGGTGGATTGCTTCTGTGTAATTAGGCTGCCCTCTGAACAGAGGTCCTGGACATTCTTATCTACAAAGCAGTAGTGGGTGATAACAACGCTGCTAGTGCTGTTTGGTCAAGAAGGCCCTCCAGGATAAGTGGTCCTACCATTAGATCAATGACAACAGCGATCTGGTGAGCTGATTAAGATATGGGCTTTCTTTTCAGCATCTCTTCCTTTCCTGAAAACCCTTCAGGTGTTGGTAAGGCCAAGAAAGAGCCTATTCAAGCCGTGTGAGCAGGAGGCTGCTCCCTCCTAGGATCAAACCCGAACTCATCCTAGGAGTGGGAGGACACTGTCAGAGGAGAGTCTCTGGACTGAAATTTCTCCCACCCCAAGGTCCCAACAGATTAAAAATCTGCTGTGTGTTTGTCCATGTTCCTGGCTGGGCATACAGTATTCTGTAGAAGGAAAGCACTTGAGCCAGGTAATTAAACATGTCAGCTCTTTATCCAGGAGAGTATTATATTAAATTATGTACAGTAAATATTTTTGGAAGGTGGAATTCTAAAGAGAGCTTATTGATTTATGGCAAAGGGCCAAGCTGCTGATGGGGTTGGCAGACGTGTTCAGCATCCAGGGCAAGCCTGGGTATGGTGCATGCTCGGGAGACGCAGCCAGCCGGGCGTATCGGCACAGGGGGAGGCTGCTCTGTGCTCTGTGACTCTCCCTTCTTTTTGCAAGTGCACAGAAAAATTGTGAGCACCCCTCGGCTTTTCGTACGCCTGTTGAATCAATAATGGTTGTGTAGAAATGCTTGATCAGCACTACTGTCTCAGCTGTTCTTGTAAATGGCAACATTAGCAGGACTACCCGGCCATAGCAAGCAGGGGTGGCAGTGAGGGGAGGGCGGAGGTAAATGTCAGCAATATGGATGGCCTTGCCAATGCTGTCAAGGACTGGAGGCGATAAATGGGCAGCTAGAGACGTCATTTCAGCTCCCCAGGGAGACCAGAGTCAGACGTTCATCATAGCTCTTTATTCCGAGGGGATACGCTATATGTGAGACATAGGTGGTGTACTTCTGTACATTGCCTTCTGTCTGGGCTGATAGATGCACTTGGCTTTTTGATGTTTGTGGGCTCCCAGTGCTCCTCAGAGGTGATTACATCTCTGTGTATGGTCAGATGAGCCTGTCAGTCATCTACAGTATAAGTAGGAAGAAATCTAGAAGTCATGCTACACTAGCAGAGAATGGGTTAGGTAACCTAGATAGATTTCTTATTTGTAATAGATTACTTTTACTCCCTGGGGATTGTTTGCACGTGCATGCGTTAGCAAAGGGCACAGAATCCTTGCACAGCATTGTAGGAATGTAATGCTACATATGTCTGTATGTGGCCGCGGTGCACACAGCATAATGATGCTAATTCACCTTACAGCTGTGTTATCACAACACAGTGTACTACAGATGCGTGTGTGGGGTTAGGCAGGAGCGCAAATGTATTATTGTATAAGCATGTGGAACATTTACCATCTTATTTACTGATGGTTAGGGTAAGGTATATGTTGCAGAAACAGGAGTTTATATTAGTCATGCTTGTGTAGATATGTCCGAGTCTGTGCTTGTAGGTGCCTGTGTTATAGGTAAAAATTTTGCACGTAAGATACACATATTTACACTATGCATTACATACATGTGCATCTTCACGTGTTCTTGTATTTTTCAAAGATAAGTGCTTAGGTGGGGCAACCTGCCATATATTGTGGAGTTGTAAAAAATATTATTATGCATACAGGTGAATATTTATTGTATAATATAGAGACATGTGAGTATAGCTTCCTAAGGTCGTTTTCATTTTCTTTTCTGCTGGGAAGCTAATAATGTTTGTGATAGTTTCTGAAAGGAAGAGAAAGATCCGGTGTAATACAGTGTATGGTATTATGTTCTCTGCAGGGAGCCATCAGTTTGTTATTTAAAGACGGCTCTTCATTTTGCAGCGTAAGGTCACTTCACGTCTAAATGATGAAACTCCATTTCACCCATAAAGATTTTAATTTAAAGTGCCCAGTGCCTCTCCTCATCTGGAAAAGAGCTATCATTGGAGCTTTCTGTGGCTATCATAAGAAAAAGATGAACCAGGGCAAGCAGGGAGACTTCTGTACTGCCCCTTTCATGGATATCATGTGTATCCAAGGGGGCTCTTCTCCACTTTGAAATGTTTAGAGATGTGGTGCAAAGAAACATCCAACTCTTTTTGGAACATCTTTTAATTTTTCTAAAACTAAGGTGAAGTTTCACAAAGACACACTTTTGAAGACATTTGTCAGTATTACCTGGTTGCAGTTGAAAACTAAGCAACATCAGACTAGGCTTGAAAGGTAATGCATGCAAATTTGGAGCATGTTTTTAGTTACATAAATAAATGGTGGCTGAATATGCAATTAATCTAAAGTTTGGATGCCCAAATACCAGTTGGCAGCAGCAAAGGAACATGCATGAAAATGCTGTAGTTTGGAGTGTAACATGAAATTCTCATCTCATGAAGTTTGAGCTGTTGCCTTGAAGAGCATGTCCCTTTCTTCCAACTCATAGCATAATAATGTATGTTTTACTGAGTATCTTTTTCCAAAATAATTGCTGAAATACTTTCTGCAGTTTGATTGAACATTCTTGGACGCTGCCAAGCAACTCAGATAAGATTTGCATTTCCACTCTCCCTCTTCCACAGCACAGTAGGCGAAAGAGTCTTGAGGTCATATTTAATCTGCTGACTTCACTGGAGTCATGCCAGGTTAGGTCAGCTGTGAAAATCTGGCCCCAGGTCACTAATGAGAGCTCTGTCACTGGAGCTCCAACCTTGCAGTGGTCTTATTGACACTGCTGGCACTTCTCTAATGCAAAAAAGCATAAGAAAAATTTTGGTTATGATGCAGTTAAACCCTCTTTAATTTGAAAGTGATTATAATCAGTGGAGAAAATCCTGTTAATTAGGCAATTATATACTCCACTTCTCTTCCAGCCTCCCTCTTTCTTCATTCTCCACCTTGTTTTCTACTTTGGAAATCAGAAGAACAGACATATTAATCTTGGCTTCTGATTCTAAATTCATCTCCTGGGTCAACCTCATTCCAGTCAGTTCACCTCGCCTTTCAACAGCAGGACGATTTAAAACCACCACCATATCATTGTGATTATTTAAAAGCAAAAGGTGACACTGCGTGTGTTTGTGTGTGTTCCTGTCTTTCAGTATACCCTCTCAGGACACCTCAAGGGTCTCTTACAATAAAACCTTCTGAGATAAATTGACATCTGTTTCCATTGCAGTTTGAGGATGCCTATGAGTGAAAGCTTTACTGACCAAATGCCCAAAGCGTTCCTATTCTTGAAGTTATTAACTGGTATGCTAGATGTCAGTCAAAATCCACACACATGCTACCTCAGTGTAGCATGCACAAACGTAGCTGTACAGAGAGGGAATAAGGTCCTGCCAGTTTGTCACAATCCTTCTTATCCTTCATGTCCCCTTTCATCCCACCTCATTTTTGTTTGATATCAGTTATGTCGGAAAACCAAAGCTACGTTTTACTTTCTCTAGCGGCATCACTGCTCTTTACCCACAGCCTGAAAACCCGTGCTAGCTCTGGGGGCAGCTTGTTTTCAGTGCTGTAAAGGTACCCCTGGGGCTTCATGCAGTGACCTCTGGGCTAAGGAAATACTGGCTCTTTTAAAGCTTTTCCAAAATGTTCTCGCAGTCTCTGCCATGACGGTTGCTTGTGAAGCAGAGACCAGACGGGTAATCAAAATCAGTATTTATGCATGCTTGTTAGAGAAACAGGCCATCAAGACAGTACTTAAGGGGAGATTAAAGTATATCATCAATATAAATAGATACGTGCAAGGTTGGAAAGAGAGAAGGGAGGGGAGTGGGGAGAGTCTGCAATAGCTCAGCATTAAGGTTGTCAACCCTTCCCCACGCCAGAAGTGGGATGACGCACGGAAGTGGAACAGGAGTGGGTCGGGTGAGTGGAGACGCAGAGGAAGCAAGGGGGAGGCAGGTGGAAGCTAAGGAAAACTACATGGGACCTGTGGAAGTGGAGTAGGAGTGGTTCTGACATGTGAAAACAAGTTTTGGAGCGGATGGAACGAGTGGGAATGGAGCAAGAGTGGGTAGGGCCCACAGCCGCTTAGACCACATTCATGTTTCTCACTGCTTTCCTCTCTTTTTGGTGTGGGAGAGCAGTGTCCTCTCTGGAGCACATCTGGAGGTGACGAGAGGATGGGGTGAGACAGCTGGCGGCATCTCCCAGCCTGGAAAGGGGAGAGGGCAGGAGACATTTCAGAAGCATTTAAATACTTTGCTCTCCAGCAAGGAACCAGACACTGGGATGCTGTCAGGTACCACGCTTCTTGGCAGCAGAGCCTCGCAGCATCATGTATGGTGACAGCGTTAAAAATGTTTGTTTCACAGTTTTTAGTCTCCCGCTGCCCGGGGGTGGTTCCCTGTCATGTGGATGGGTGACAGTTAGTTGGCCTGAGGCTCTCCCGACTCCCAGCACCAGCACCAGCTTCTCCTGCCCACCATGAAATGGAAGCAAGGATAGAGGGTGGGACAGAAAACAGCTTGGCCTTGAAGCCAGGGCAGACCGGGATGTATCTTCTGTCTCCAGCCTTCTCCGTAGCACCAACTGAAAATTGGCATGAGGCTTTGGTAGGGATTAAGAGGGCTGGTGAGTTTATAAAAGGCAAAGTGGAAATGAGAGGGAAGGGGTGGAGGAGCAAGGGTGCAATTTTGCCACCCTCGTCTCTCCCAGGACTCTTTCAGATAAAGCAAGATGTTGAACAGCATACAGCACAGGGTGATGTGTTTGGGATGTAGGACTAATGTTGTTTCCTTATGTTTATATTCATGAGTGCCCTGTGGTGACAGAGGTGTTCAGAAAACACTGAGCCATTTAGCCATTTATCTTTATGCCTCTGCAGTCTTAAGCAAAGCTTATTGTCAAACCCAAAGAAATCAGAAAAAGAACTGGGAGAATTTTTAGCTCCAGATAAAATATTCAGTGAATATGGTTCATTTCTGTTTGCAAACTGGTTCTGATTATGGCTAATGCATTCTTTCTGAGTATTGTCGATGTAGCGTGGGACTTTTCGCTCAATGAAGGTTGCTGCTATCTGCTGCACGACTGAGTCATCCCTGGAATAGGTTTTCCAGTAGTGCTTTTGCTCTTTGACCAGCTGTCTGAAACATTTTCAGTAGAAGAAATGCAAAGGGAGAATAGAGAATAACAAACTTCTGTTGTCAATTTGGACAACGTCAGTCGAGCTTCCTGGGTTTTCAAACAAGGTATTTAAATAACAAGGCAACAAATAACAATGCAGCACTTATTAATAGCTCAGCAGTGCATCCCCTGCTCTTATTCATAAATCCAGAGTGGGTGCTGCTTGGCAGCCCTCCCACAGTGTGCCGCACGGCACGCGTGTCCTGGCAGCCAGGCTGGAGCCCACTGTCCCGGTCTGGGTTTCTCTTGGCACGTCTCTCTCACAAACACCCCGACTTGTATGCAATATGGCCGATGGGGCTGTCTGGAGAGACGCCTGAAAATAAAACACATTTCATTCTGTTGTTTTCTGAAGAAAAACAAGTGTGATAGGTTAGCCCCCGCCTCAATGCACCAAAAGGAAAAAAAAAAATTGGAGAAGAGGATGGCAGTGGAAAGGAAGAGGAAGGAAAACAGCACGTTTTCTTGCTTTCCTGAAAGCAGGGGCTGCTTTTGACCCCTGGTCGAATTCATCTGTGTTGGAGCCAGGGAGAAAAGGATGCTTCTGCTGGGCTGCTGTTGCCATGGTGACCAGCAGAGACAAGAGGCAAAAGACTGCCGGAGACCGGAGACGACGACTTCTGAATTAAAAACAGGGTATTCCTGCCCTTCGCACTCCCATAACCCAGTTCCTGCTGGTTTCTGCTCTTCACGGGCTGTGGGTGTAGTAGCTTTGATGGAAAGGGGGAGGCAGCTCTTTACTTATCTTCTGGAGTGGTTATTTCCACACCTTTCACAACCCAGCAAAACAAATACAGCTTTCTGTGTCTCACACTTGGTCCAAATAAAAAAAAAAAAAAAAAAGGGAAAAAAAAAAAGAAAAAAAGACTGTGAAATTGCTCTTCCCACCCCCAAAACTCTCTACGCCCCCTGGAGACTAAAAGGAAGTATCATCGTTTTAATTTGAACTATCGCTTTCAGCTCCAGCAGGTGGGTGGAGGTGGGTGAGAGCTGAATTTCTAATTTCTCTCTCTGCCATCAAAAAAGAGTGTGTGGATCAGGAGCTGACAAAGTCTGTTACCTGCCTCTTCCTGTCGGGCGTGTTTGGGGGAAGAGGAGGGAGGGAGGCAGAACAGGGTGTGTTTATCCTTTATCTCCTCAACTTTATCCTAGATTTCTAATTATTCTAGAGAAGTTCTTGATATTTAGTTTGGTTTGCTTTTTTTTAAAACCACTTGTATTTTACATGTGTGCCTCTTCTGTCTTGTGCTGTCAGGGTTAGGAGGAGCTAGGAGTTGCAAAAACAACAGGCAAAAGGGCAAAGTGACCTTTCAGTGTTCTGTAAAAATCATGCGTTCTTTTTTCATATAGGCTTCTATACTGTTAGACCTTTCTATATTTACTCCTTTACCACAGAATATGCCAGGTTTGTCCTTGGTGCTTGAATGCCAGTGCTGGGTGGAGAGACTCAGTTACTGACTTGTGACCGGGCTCCCCCCGAATACCACGCTTTGCCATCATTTCATTAGCATGCAGCATCCCATAGAAAAGGGTTTTTAGTTGAAGCCTTCAGCCTTCCTGAAGCTGCACTCTGCCGAAAGCCAGGCTCAGACTTCCCACCCACAGCTTCAACCAAATGCACTCCGCCAAACCCTGCTTCTCCTGTTTCGATCCCCACACCTACACATCTCTGGGTACTTCAGGTAGCTGACTGGTAGCATACAGAGTAAATGCTGCATTAATACACATCATTTTAACCACCCTGTAGGCCCTGGCTCTAAAAGACCAAGGAGACAGGAAAATTGTTGTACAAGAAGGTGAAATATAGAAGGTCAGAAACAGAAGTCCTCAAAGTTTTGCCCTGTTTTCCCAGGCCCTCAAATGTCTCTAATTTTCCTCTTTTACCATTTCTGATGGAACTAGCTCTAGTCCTATCAAAATACCATATCTGGGTTGAGGAAAGATTTCCTTAATCTGTTTGAGATCTTTGTTTTTGCATTCGTTAGTCTGCCTTTTCCTACCCACTCCCAGGAATCCCAGTCCCAACGTTCTCTCTGCAAGCTCTCTGTGGCAGTTGGTGGTAGGGAGATAATCAGGACTGGTGACATTTGGTGTCTAATCCTCCCCAAGGCCTTCCTCTGAGCTTCACTGTCCAGTAGTGAACATTTGTTATCTCCCAGGCTTGGGGGCCAAGCAGGAAATAAGTATTTTTAAGAGACAGAGATGCATTTGTTATCGACATCTGTTCTTGTTTTAATGAGGGGAATTAGAAGGAGGATGGGTTTCAGATGGAATTAAGTTTCCTTTTTCTCCAGCAGGAGACCCCATTACAAGTCCTTCCAAAGACACTGCTGAATCTTTAGTAAAGGAGAAGGAAATCATTTACACACCGATAAAAATCCAAAGAGCAGTTAAGCACTGCTCCCCTCGCCAGCCTGCTCTCCTGCCTTCCCTTCTGCCTAGGTTGGTCAGTAATTCCTCCCGAGTGAAATGAGCAGTTTTCTAGTGAATCACGGGTATAATTTCTTCACCTTGACTCACCCACTGCTTTGAAATGCAGGTCTTTCTCTGGCTTCTTCACAGAGGTCCTTCTATAACTGTTTCTCTGTAATAAAGACTGACCGAGGAGTAAGATTGATGTCTGATGCGATAATTCAATCGCTGGCCTTCGATGATCTATTAAACCAGCCTGTAAGGTCTTCTGATCCGCTTCTTGCTAGAAAGAGCCCTTGCAGCAGTGGAATTGCTTGCTGCCTCCATTAGTTTGTAAATAACCTGTACATTTGGAGGTCAGTTTGGCGTGACGTTCTCTGGCTCAGCAGGTGGCCTGCGCCATTGAGCCCATTTGATTTTTGAAGGGTTTAAGTCAGGAAGAATAACTGATAGAAGACTTAAAAAAAAAAAAGTTTTTCCCCACATTTTTGTCCTTGCAAATGGGAAGTGTGGGAGTGAAACAATGAGTCCCTGCTCCCTGTCCTTGCCCTTTCACTTGCCTCCCTTGCTCTGTTGCTCCTGTTCCTTTCCTTCCCCTCACATCTCTGCTCTGACCTTCTGCTAGGATGGGGCGTATTTTTTGTAAAAAAACTGTCATCCAAAGATAGGCTACTGGCTTGTATTCATAACTGTGAGATAAATGCGTTTGGGTAGCATCTCCGGAACAGATACCTTCCCAGCACTGATGAGCTTGACAGCAAGGAACGCGCTGTGCTGATTTTTCCACTTTCCAAGAGATAAATTCTACCTTTACATCAGCGTCATTTCTGCTTCTCTCTTCCACTTTTGAGAGAAGTTTGGGCTCAGCTTTGCATGTTGGCAGGCACCGTTTGGGGTCTGTCAGCATGGATGGAGTGGTTTGGGAAGGCTCCCATTTCCCCTTGTGAGTTCAGTGGCTGGGAGAGCCCAGCCTTGCCTCTGTTGCTGCAAGAAGCAGAGTGAACATGCGGGAAGGTGTTTCCTGGCTTCCTTGTTATCCACGGTTTGGATGTAGAGGCAGCCTGAACCCAGAAAGGTTACTAAGTGAGGCACAGTACTGTGTGCATGAAGCTGCATTACATCCAGGGCCATATCACCTCCACCAAGAGTACAATCGCTTGGGTGTCTCTGGGCTGTTCTTGGACTTGGGGGTAGTGGGGAAGGGAGCAGTGGCAAGAGAGCGATTCTGCATGGAACAATTGTGGATCCAGCTGGTTTTAGAAGCTCCAGCCGCTCCAGACCCAGCCAGGCTCCACACACAGCTGATACTGGAGGCATGGAGAGGCTCTGCCCTCTGCCTGGTACAACGATTCCTGGCACCTGGAACACTACAAACCGTGACGGAGGTGCACCCCACCTGCAGAGTCTGTGCGGCAAGTAATCTAGTCCAGGAGCAGTAATGTTCGTCTGGAGCTAATAAGCCTATTTGGATTTAAGCTGGCTCCATACAGAGACCCTGGGATGTTTCTGTATCACATTCCTAACTGATTTAGCAAGACTAATTTTGTGTTATCTGGGATAACCCAACCTCTCCCCCATTACTCCTGAGAGCAGAACATGGACTGTAGTTTAGTTTCCATGAAGGATCATAGATGTTGAATGGCCTTTTCGCCAATTAGGGATGAAAGGTGTCTCTTCTTTGGCAAGTACAACATGACTGTATTTAGTTCTCATTAAATTAGCTAGGGAACAGAGGTGATATCGCTGATACGCTACCATGTGGTAGACCCATGAAAGACCCCATTGCAAATATAATAAATCTACAAGGCAATTTCACTTACAGTAACTGCTTCTGTGCTCCACTCCTAGGTCTTGAGGAGAAGTTGCCATTCACATTGGATAAGGATGTGTGTTTCTGAGATGTATTGATGTTCTTTTGGGCTGAGAATGAAATTATCAAACTCATTGTGCTCAGTTAAAGCGTGAATTCAGGTTCCCAGAGGCCAGTGTCCTGACTCACAGGGCCATCTCTTTTCTGTAAAATAGCTGTTGATGAAAATTCCCCACTAAAATCTATCTGTGTTCAAAGAAATATAGTTCTCAACTTGTATTGAAACATTTAACTTGTCAAGTAAATAGGTTTTATTGAATGGAAAATAGTTTGATGCTGTTTTTTAGTGGTTGTGTTGTGCCATGAGAAATAACTTCCTTTCTAGTTGTGATGCCTCCTGCAATGCTACTAGAAATATGGAAACTCCCATGATATTAATCCTGAAGATCTGAAAATGGCTGTACTGTAAAAGGAAAATGGCAAGCTTGTAGAATTCTCCATGTGGTTAGAAAAGCCCTTTGCCTATACAGTATAGGGTTTATTTAGTCTTTCTAAACAAAACACTGATAAGATAAATTTTAAAACTACGAATTACAGATTTGCATCAGTGCTAATAGGACAGAATTTGCTCTGCTATTTCTAGCACCCTCCTTCTTTAGCTATGTTGCTAATTAGGGCTAATTACAAGGGACTGACTCATCACTCCATTACTGCTCAGGTTTATGCCACTGTAGCTACCATTTAAGTGAATCGGGCTGTGTGGCTGCATCAGCCCTGCTCTTGTTCTCCTGCCTCCTACCCAGCTCTTTTTTCTTCACTTCCAGAAGCCATGTGCCTTCCTTCACTCTTTCCACCCAACTCACCTGCCCCATTCAGCTCTCTGCCCATGGTCTTCTCTGTTTGGCGTCCTTTTGCAAAGCACTTTTTCCCGCTAGTGCTGCCTACCACGCTTCGCAGGAATTTAAGATTTCGCTGCTTTTGGCTGGGTTGCAGTTGTTTTTCATTTGTCATTATTTTTGCAAGGCTATCATAAAGATAATTTGTCAGACTCTAGGAGAGATTTGTGCAGTCAATAGGATGGAAATTACTCAGCTTGGGTCAGTCCCTACCGAGCCCCCATCGCAGGGCAAGAGAGAGGTTTCACAGTGGGAAGCTGAAAACCTTTCTTATTTCACACGCAGTCCTTCAGCATATTTTCAAAGAGCCTTGCCTTGCATAGCATCCTCTCATGTTTCCTTTTGATATTCTCACTTCCCGCCTCATATTTTATTCTACTTTCATATCAAGGCTGTGTGTGGTGCCAGCTCATTCTGAGCTGTCATTACAGTAGCTGGAGAGCTGACACCACAGGCCAGTATTTGTTGTTTTGATCATGGATTTTAGGTTACGTTAGCAGTATTGGGTAGTAGGTCTGCTGCTAGTCTGTGAGGTATAGTTTCTTAAGGAAGCTTCTCCAGTGTGCTCAAGCTGTCTTCAGGACAGCTGAAGAAAGGGACAGGACATACTGCCTCTTTGCCTCCTTGGCTCTTGTGGGGGCTAATTGTTAGGGCTGCAAGAGGCACATGCAAACTGGAGCTGCTCATGGTTTCTTTGGCAAAGTTGAAACAGGAAAACAGTATATTTCAGCTACATAAATGCAAGGCAGGAGGAGAGCAGGGGCAAGCAGCATAAAGGTGACTTTGTATAACCTACCTTCCAGCTTAGAAAGCACACAGTATGATGTTCTTATCCAAACACTCAAATTAGAGTGGAAATGGCATTTAGCCTCTTGTGGTACGTGTTCTGTTGTGGTCCACTTGAGCTGGACTACAGCAGGACTTGTTACTCATCTTGGACTAGGTGTAATTCATAACATCGACCACTTCTCAGCTACTGCACTACAGGTCTTCTCAGTCTCCTTCACGACTGTAAACCATATTTTAATGTAAAGAGAGTGGCTTGTGGACTCCTCCTTTTAATTTACCATCCTGCATAAGCTCCCTCAATTGCTGAAGAACACATTTTTTCCGTGTGACTGCAGCAGCAACTGCCTACTGAGGAAAAAGGTAATTTTAAGAGGGCAAGCAATGTATTTGTAGGCAGGGGGGGCATGTGTACTCTGTGAACAGGCAGCTCTTTGCAAACAAAGAGCTGATGCTCAGCAAGACAAGCATGGTTTGTGGCACATCTCTGGGGAACCTGTGTGCTGGAGTTTGCCACCCTGTACAGTAGTGTCACAGCTGGAATTCAGTGTTTTTGGGAGACTCAAAAGCCAGGAATAGAAGCGATATTCCACTCTAGCACTGAGAAGTGGAGCATTGCGGTGGGAAGGGAGTCCCCAGGCCAGAGTTAGAAATGCTACGGCTGCTATTCTTAACCACTTAAACTCATCAAGATCCAAGAGCCAGGCTTCAGGAGAAATCCCTACATTGAAGGGCCTGATTCGCTTTTGAATTGGACTGGCCTGAAAAAGAACTAACTGTTTTAAAGTGGATACAGCTAAAATAGTCATGGGAACTGTACTGAAAGCTTACTCTACTAATTGCACCAATGTATCAACGCTATCTGTATACTGAAAACTCCCAAATATCTTGTTTAACACGAATTCCAGGTATGGAAAACCACAGACCACACTACCGTTTCCACTCTCAAAAGCAAACCAGCTCCAGACCCGGCTTGGGTGTCTTTGACCAAGCTTGTTTGTCTGTCCTGCTCAGTACCTGCTACCCAGGGATGAGCCAGTGCTTAGAGATGCGCAGACCCAGCGAAACAGGAAGCTTGTTGGTGGCTATCCCACCCCTGGGCAGGACTTCCCAGAGCAGCTGGGCTGGGACAGTTGCCCAAAAAGAGCATAGTGAGTCTTGGGAAGGCAGTTAGGACTGGCCTCATCCTGCAGCGTGAACTGTGCTTAAAGGTTTCTTGGCTGCTCCACCAGCAGGGACATGTTCTGCACAGAAAAGAAGGATCCTCTACACAGCTGACAGGGCAAAGAAAAACCTTGTTTTGAGCTATGCGCATAACAAATGTGTGCTGAGCACACACACAGATTCAGCCTAGGTCTGGAAGCAGAACAGTGTGTTTGCGTGATGGTTACCCCTGCTGGTAAGCTGTTTGGATCTATACAGAGCTAGACAGAGCCAGCTTGTGTCTCTGCACCGTTGTCCAGTATGTTCACAAACCAAGTAGTCTGCTTGCAGGTAATTAAAGTGGACCATGCCTTTCTAATTAGAAAGAACTGGAGCTGGAACTCCTTCCCCAGTTGTAAGGTCTAGTTAGGGCATTTCCATAGGGTTGGTCCCTCCTGTAAGCAAGGAACTCTCAGTCTCACTGTGTAGCAGGGATCCTCACATTCATGCACTCAGAGGAGGGAATTCCTATTCTTCGCAAAAAAATTAATGATAGCATGTGTGTGCATAATATATAGCTATTTAGCAACTGAAAAATTGCTGATTTGGAACTTACTCTCTTGCAGTTGTGTACAATAATAATTTCAGTTTGCATTTTACGCAGTTTACAAAGTGCAGGACCAGCCACTTATATACTGGCCTTTTGCCTGCTGCCAGTCATCGTAACTAACCAGATTATCATTTTGTGATAGAATGTATTTACAGAACTGGAAAGCCAAGGTAGTTGTAAAGGAGTTAACGTTTTAAGAGAGGTAGGGCACGCTGGATCTTTTCAGTATTATCTAAAGAAAATCACAAATTTGGTCTTTGGAGTTTGGTTCATCCTAATAGGACACAGCAGGATAACCTCAATGAGACTTTTGAGAGCAGTTTCACAATCAGAGGCTTCCATCTCTGAAGACCTAAACTGGAACGATAAAAGCAGTTGTTTTAATGCCCCCACAGGGTGTGATGCCGTTATGCTAATTTGCACCACAATGCCAAAGACTCTGCTTTAATAACAATAATGTCTTAGTTAGACCAGTGGCTTAGTAACTGCCTGTTAAGATGCAGTGGATGAATCAGGGATTTGGGAGCAAGTAAAGCAAATTAACTTTGTCAGCTTATCCTTGAGTGGAGAGTACCACTTCTCTTTGCACTCACAGACAACTTCGGAAGTGGAGAACTTGGAAGAGGAGAAATAGTCAAAATGGAAAATTGAGTGCTACTTACGTGTGCTTTACAGACTTCTTTTGTCATGCCTGTCAGTGACAGAAGACTGATTTATTCCCTCCTCTGTTTAACTCCAGGCAATATAACCATCACTGTAGTCATGATATGTCAATGCTATCTCCTTTATTTTTCATCATTCTCGGCAAAGAGACCATTGTCACTGACACCAACATCTTTCTGTTTTCCTCCTGCTTCTCCCAACACATTGTGTCAGAAGGCAGAACATGGTATTTGGGAGCCAGAGGAATTTGGGCCAGAGATCACACAGACTATTCCTACCACTCTGCTTTCAGGAGCACTGAGTCCCAGAGCCAGTCACTGCAGGGATGATGGTGGCACTGGTGAAGATAAAGGCATTTTTTACTTTGTTGAGGCTGATGGTAACTTTTCTGGAATTAAATGGGAGCTCCAACAAATTCCTCTTTTTTTGTGTTCTCATCAGTTTTTTTCCATTACACACTCCACAATGCATGGGTAGGTGTACCCAGTTTTTCCACTGCCAACCACTGTTCCTCCAGCTGCAGGGGATCACTAAAGTCTCTCCAACTACTTCTGTAGAGGAAAGGGGCCAGCAAGTCTCTGTAACCAAGCCACTGGTATAAAGCTGAGTTGCTGGCCTGTAGGTATTTACACTTCATATTTTAGGCACAAGGGGCATAACCAAAAAGGAAGGCCTATGGTCCATAGGCACCAAGTGCAGTTCAGAGCTATCTGGAGTTGCCAGGATTATGATATGGCTATAGACAGATTCAGAGAAGTTCTTGGCAAGTCTCTCTCTCAGCTGTGCACACCAATTTTGTTGGGCCAAACTATGGATGGAATGCCCCCGGAGTCCAGGTGTCCTTTAACACTCCCTTGTTGCATCATGAGCCCTTTTTTTGGAAATGATTCCTTTCCCTTCTGGTTTTTTTCAGGCTTTTTGTAATGATCACTTGCCATCTTGTGCATTAGTTGCAAATAGACAGATGCCAGCAACACTAAAGTGCAAATTGCACTGGCTAGCATTTCTGCCGGCACTTTGAGCAGTATGACCACAGACTGAATGGTACGGACAGGGAGATAGCCCATAAACTCTGGTGTTGGCGTCTCCACTTGAAGGTACAAGCACATTGGCAAGGCAAAGGTTATAATGATGGCATCTGAGAGTCACAGGCAAAAGGCCTGGATCAGATCTCCGCTGGCCAGGCAGGCCATTGCCCTGCACAGAAGAGGCAGGCCCAGCCACACTCACACCCGTTCTGCCAGATGTTTGCATGACTTGTTCTGCCCTGGAAGCTCTGCAGTCAGCCTAGACAGTCTGTTCTCATGGTGACCCCCCACTGGAGACAGTTTCCTAAGGTCTAACCCGCATCTTGCTTACCACAATCAATTCAAACTTGTTTCTCGTCCTGTTCCCTGTGAACAAGGAGAACTGCTTATTGCCTGCCTTTCTGCAGTCACCTTTCACATGCCTGAAGACTGCTGTATCTCCTTTTGGCTTCCTGGAGACTAAACACCCTGAATTCCCTTCGAACTCTGACTCCCTCGGTCATGTTTTCCAGACGTTTGATCACCACTGTTGCTTTCCTGTGTTACCTGTGATATGCAGATGGTGGGCTTCCCTCTCTAAGGCTGTCAGCATAGCACTTTTCATCAGCATTATCTCATTTGAAACAAAAGACACGAGTAAAGCAACGCTCTGACCCACAGCATCTGTACACTTCTGTTGAAGGAGTGAGGGTCATTACTGTCACCTAATGAATATTGGTTTTAACCCAGATTGCATCAGTCCCTCCTTGCTATGCATTGCTCACCGTGTTAATCATCAGAACTGGAGATAAACAAGGTCTCAAGTGAATAAGCTTCTTGGCTCTGTTCATATGGACTCCTGGGAGATGATGATTTATCTTCCATATGATATTTAGGACTGGCATCTGTGAAAGATGAAATGACATGAACAACAAAAGGACAGATTTGTCATTACATAGTTACCTCTTCCTATGCAAGTGCATTTGGGAATACTAAGCTGGGTGGTTAAAACTGGAGAAAGGAAATTAATCTTAGTAGTAGGACTACTAGGTGTCTAAAGCTAGTTAGTTAAAAAGGGGGCATGAGGGCTTCAAAACCATAACCCAGAGTAAAACAGTGGGGATTTAGACCTCAGCTAGGCTGCCGGTCTTGTCTTTGCTTCCTTGGCAAATGTTTCCTGTTATTTGAGGTTGTGACCCCATAGCTTAATGCAAACAGCAGTGTTAATAAAAGGTTCTCAAATGCTTCTTTGCAGAGACCAAGCCTTTACTGGAATTTGTCTGAGTGTGACCTGTGGCTGGCTGTCCCTTGTCAGCCATATGGTACAGTTAGGAAGTGTTGTTATTTTGGAGCTACCTAGAGAAAAGTTACACGAAAGCTACACGTTTTAGGACAAGACAGTAGCGTTAGGTTAAAAGCTGGAATAGAAATTCACTTAGAATTCGGGCTGCTTTAACAAAATGTTGCTGTTATGCAAAAGTGTGCTGTGCCGTGCTGTGTGCATGTGTGGAAGCAGGCAGCAAGAGCCTGACTCGTGGAGAGAAAGAAGCAGAGGAGGAAATGAGGGAATTGGCACTCGGTGCCAGTTGTATTTCTGCTGCAACCTTCTGTTTTGCAGTCAGAGGATTTTACACTAGGTAGGAATGTGGTCCACGCAGCCACAAAATAGCCACTGATGGGGAGAAAAAGAGAAGCTAAAAGGAAGACAGACTATTGTTTCCCATGTGGAAAGGGGGAGCGATAAACTTACTTTCTTAAAAAGGGATTCAGTTTGTGAAACTGTTCAGTTGCAGGACAGATTTTATTCCTTACATGCATGGATGGTTTCTGTCCTCTCATTAACCCGGTCCACATGTTCCAGATGGCCATAGTCAGCGCCCTGTATTTTGTTTTCTTCACTACATTCAGAGGCAGCTGCGGGTTAACATTTCCTCTAGAAAATAATGCCCTTTTCCTACATCTGCTCCCTGTCTCAAAAGGTTCTAAAAGACAAGTTTTGCAGAGTGCTCCCATGCCAGCGGAGAGCTCAGCAGTACTGAGATCGGCAGGTAATGAAACTACATCAGAGAGAAAGCACCACGACAAACAGGAGTCAGGTTAAAGTACTTGGACGGTTCTGGTCTTTTCTCAGTAGTCCAGTGTCAGTGCCACCCTCATGCCGGTACTGTACTGTAGCCATATGTGGCTCTTCACAGAGGTACCAGAAAAGGCCCCTGCTCTAAGGGTTGTGCAGCTTGAGCCCCATGGCAGTGGCTGGGGATTGCATGGAGGAGACAAAGCCACCAGGTGAAACAGTGCCTGTCCCAAAGTGCTGTGGGCATGGGGCCCCTCCTGGTGTCACATCCCAGTGGGCACCGCTGATCTAACTGGAGGAGGAGGAGGAGTCCAAGAAGGAATGAGGGACAGCGCTGTTTGTTGTAGGAGTCTTCTACATCCCGTCGTGTCCTCAGCAGCCTTTGGCTCTCCCATTGCAGTTCCCTCCAATGCTGCTGGTGATGGGGAGGTCACACAGCCCAGGGTAATAAAGTGGTGTGCTTGACTCAGCCTCTCACCTTTTTACAGCCAGTAATGCATTTGTAATGAAGTGCCTGTAGGTGCCACTAACTACTGTAGACAGGCTAAACGGCTTATCTGTGTTTTTGTAGGTCTCAGGGAAAGCTGCTTTGGCTTAGTTTGAGAGCTGCTACGCTTCTGGCATCAGAAGGGCCTGGGCTCTGTCCTCAGTGACTTTGCACAGTTTTGTGTGGCTGATATGTGTGGTGTTGGTGATAACAGTGACATCCCAGGGAGCTATAGGTTGTTTGGGAGGGGTACTTTGTGCTCACACAGAGGTTTTTACAGTCTGTAAAGGTCCTCATTATCTGGCGGAAGCTCAGTTCTTGTTCTCATGGGTTCAGCTCTGTTTTGTGAGGAGGTGCGATGTGTGAACATCCCAGTTCAAAAGGCACTACAGCAGCAAGCTCAAGAGCCCCATCCATCGAGCCCGGCCATAGTGTCCATGTTGTTGCTCTGACAAGTTTGCTTACCTCGTCTGCCGATCTGGGAGCAAACAGAAGTGGCCCAGAGGCAGAATCCCCTGGGTGAGCTTGCCTAGTTTCAATCTGATCATTTTTTATGTGTGGAAAAGCCAGCAGATCAATGCAGGGTACGTGAGGTCAAGCTCCTCCATCATGGGAAGTCTGAGGACCTCTGGTTTCCTGGACTTGCACACCCGTACGTCTTAGCTGTCTCCCCTGACCTTCACCTTCCAAGAAAAACTTTCACTCTCGCCTGACAAATGCAAGGAAGGGCAAAACATTGTTCTCTCTAATTTTGTTCCTGTTTTCTTTATCTCTTTCACCCCTTCTCTTCCCCAGGGTTAAAAAGAGAAAAGAAGACATCTGAGAGATGGCTAGTAACTAATTTGTGTAGGGTATTTTGTTTTTTAAATCCCTCCCTGTTTCCTGCCTTGATTACATATTACTCAAGGGGTGTTTTCCGTTACTTAACAGCTATGCCTTGAAGAGAGCTCACAGAAGCCCGACTTGTTTAACCAGGAAATAAATTGAAGTAACTCACCAAATTATTTTTGAAACAAATAAAATGATATTTTAAAATAAAATGTTTACTAGCTTTTTCTCTCTTGCGCCTTCTTTCTCCTCTGCAGTTTATAAATTCCTGATACAATCTCTCCTTTCCTGACTTTTTGCAGGCACATAAGAGAGCCCCAACTACACAGTGTTTTATTTTCATTTGAAGGCCTCTATAAAATTGCATGTTACGATATATGGTGTTGCTCTTGTGTAACTGTTTATAATCTGCTTTATGGACCTTAACACCATCCAGTCCTCTTATTCCCTTAAGATACGTGTTGAAATTAAATTGCCTGCAAAGGATTCTTTATTTTTGAAGCCTTTTTAGGGAGAGATTGTTTATTCTTTGCATTTGCTTAATTTTTGTTTTGCTGTTTCTTTTCCTTCATGTTCAGATGGTGTAAACCAATTGCTCTGTTCCTCCAGATTTCCAGCTTTCAGTCCTATGCAGGGGGAACTGGGATGGAGGCGGACAGCAGGACGAGGCAGGAGAGAATGTATGATTCTTGCTTTGTTTGTACAGCAAGGTATTGTCCGTGAAAAGTCAGTAGTCATCTGCTCACCGGGAATGATGTGCAACCTTCTCACTGCATGAAACAGCTCATATCATCCTGTTCAGCGGGCACTAAACAACACGGTGTGGGCTCCATCTCGTGTCGTACACTGCAAGCTAAACAAAAGGCCTCCGGGTGCCAGCTATGCTAGAGATGTATCTATAATGACTTTTTAAGGATGTGCAATGAATGGGAATGAAAACTGCTTAACTCTTTAGCTCCTAGGCAGCTCCCTACTCTTGCTGTTGTCTGCTCCTGTCTTTTGAACTGGCTTGCAGCATGAAGGTCTCTAACTGTTGCTGTTGTTCTTGCTGCTGCTTGGGCTAGGAAACCGTTCCTAGTTTATTGCAATCTAAATAGGAGGCAATTTCTTCAAAGTGCTCTAAAAATGTACTCCTTTTCTTCTTCAGCTCCCTAATTAGATATGAGAAGCTCCAATTTCTTTTTACTTTCCTCAAATAGCTCTGCAGGTGGGCTTACAGATTTTTGTTTAAAAATGGGATGATTTTTGCTGAATTCTATGTTTAGAAAAGAGCATGTTTGATGGTTGAGACACTGGACTGAGAGTAAGACAGTTGGATTTTACTTCAGACTTTGCCTATGCTTTGTTCTTAAATACATCATTTGCCCTTTTTACAGGCACAGTTCAACCCTGCAGTATGTAACAGGAATTTAGCTGTGTTGAAAACTCACTTATACTGTAGCCAGGTTTAGTGCTGCCTTGTAACTTTCTGATCTGCCAGCTAGGGATAAGAGTACTTGCCCATTAATGGAGAAACATTCCAATTTACCAGCCCAAGAATTAGAAATCAGAAGCCAGCCATGCAATAAGAGAATTGACTTAAGAAGCAAGACTTTTTTTTTTTTTTCTTAAGTGGAAACTGTTTTTCAATTACCTTCAGATTTTTGAATCATAAAACTTGATTTTCATCAACCCCTAGCCAATTATATAGCTACGGATCTTGCATATCAGTTGACTTCTGAGAATTAGGGCTTCACAGAAAAAAGAGTAGAACAAGTAAAGTTGCGAGACTTATGATAAAATCAAGAGAGTTGATAACATTGATATTGTAGAGACAGGGCTTCATTTGTTAGCATTTGTAAACTGTCTTACGAGCCTTGTATGCCATGAACTATAGAAAGAAGCATTACCGTGCCATGTGCATCACCAAACGATGCACCACATGTCTCTTCAAAGTGCATGTGAAGTTAGAGTGTGGGGCAGTGAAGTATTTCCATCTCCATTCACTAATGATCCCTAGGCAGGTGCTCATCTCCTAGGCTGCCTGCACACAGACTGCTTTGTTGCCAGCCTAACTCTGTGTTCTGCCATTGTGTTTTTAATTTAGTAACTGCAACCAGATGTAAGATTTCTCAAGAAAGAAGAAATATGACTAAGATAAATAGCCTTTGTTGCTGTTTCAAGTATTATGTTCACATTTGAATCCAAGACGTGTAACAGTGATTTTCAGCATTGTAGCACTCTAAAGGTGCAGATTATGACCTGGGATGTATCTCCCCAGTTTCCACTACCACCAGTGAGATTTACAGAGTTAAAACTGAGTGTCCATTGACTTGTAAGAACTGAATCTTCTTTGCATTCACAGTGACACTAATTCCTGTAATTCTTAATGCGGAAAACCTTCTGGAGGTGTTTTGCCCATTTCATGACTGAAGGATTTGAGTCCATACCTCCTGTATGTGAATTTTGGGAGTGTCAGGGGGTACGCCTGTCTGTTATCTTCTGAGCAAAAGAATATGTGAAAGGGCAATGAGCAATAGGCTTCAAAAGACTTCGGGTCAGGCATTTTTTCTAGGCTGCCATTGCTGCAGTTCATACAGATGTGGCCACACTAGCTTAAAATAGCCAGATAGGCTCTTCCTAGCATGGCATCTGCCTGGACATCAGTGTGAGCTGCAAAGCCTCCCCAAGAGGCTGACTAAACATTTTTTAGTTAACTCGTGTTGAGCTACTGTAAGTAGGTGCTAGCATTACCCAAGTTAAGTTAGATATGTCTACACAAATGTAGATATACCAGGCTCTTAAGGAAGGAGATTGGCTCATGTTGATGTGCACAGGTGGCTTCTGATAATTCCTTATACGACTGTAGATTGGAATGTGGTATCAGCAGAGAAGAAAAATGTCTTTTCCTCCATTCTTTTAAATGGAGAGCTTCAGGCAGTTCCCCCTCCCCTCCCTTCTAATACTCTCCTCCTCTGTTTATTTTCATGCCAGGTCACTTCTTGCCAAAAATCCCATCTGCTCATAAGTGGCATTCCAGAGCAGGGGGTGCTTTGGGGACTTGATGCTGATTAATAGCCTCAACATCATTCACGAGACTGTGTGTGAAAGGAGGAGGAGAGGGAGACTGTGCCAATCAGAGCTGAACTAGCAAGATCTAGGAGGCTCCTCTCTAAGGGCCAGTGATCACCGCATGTCCTTTCCCTAGGTAATACATGTTTCATGATTGTTTCCTCAAGTACAGCCTTCACTCTAGTTTCAATGTCCATATGGAAGCAAGGGAGCTTCTGCCTGGGTCGGAGGCAGGCTTCAGAGTCAGAATAGCTTCCATGGAAATCACTCTGGTTTTTATTATGCTCATTTTCATCCCATTGTTCCTAAATATTTGCTTAACTGCACATGGTAGAAAAAAATCATGCAGAGAGATGTACACCCACTTGTATCCATCTGGGGAATTTCTCTTATCCTCCACCACCCATAGCTTGCCTTCTGCACTCCCCACATACTTTTTAGGTGGTCACCTTTTGTGCAGAGCATTTTGAGGTCTGTGTCTCACGATATTGCACAGTGGGCTCCAGGTACCTGACTAGCATCCTCTGTAATCCTGCCATACAAAGGATACTTTATGCACATACCTTTTTGGTTTTCCTTATTTAGCCATCCTATTTAGCTTTTTCAGTTTTCCCTATTAAATAAATTAGATTAGGTAATAGTCCTTATCTTTCCTTAATCATTGTATTGAACAGGCCCAAATTACCTACTTTCCTGAGAGTGAAGCGCTCTATACCTGAGCATAATAGCTTTGTCACTCTATCATCCTGTCTTCCATCTTTGCCTCTTTCCCATTTTCTGTGTCACCTCTTCCCTTTCTGTCTCCTCGCATTCCTCCCCCTGATCTGAATGAGGAGCAGGGAGAGGTCTTGTTCAGCCGTGTCAGTACATCTGTGACAAGAGACTTGAGAGCTTGGCCCACAACCAGTAGCTTTAATTGGAAGGAAATGCACAGAGGGAAGTAGAGCCAAAGAGGTTTCAGTCCCCTCAGCCTCTCCAGGTAAATCCATGCCTGCCTTCCACTGTGTTTTCCCTGAATGCCACCTACAAGTGTTGCTTTCTGTGTTTTCTCTCTATTGACACTCCTTTTCCCGTCAGTTTTGTCTCCATTAACAGTGCTTTTCTCCCTGCTTTTCATTCTTTTTGTCCTGTCTCTACTCTTGCTTCCTTCCCGTTGGGGTCACCTGCTCAGCTTCCTCCTCTCCTATCTGCTCCTACTCCACCCCTACTTTCCCCACTACCACCACCTTTTTACTTTCTGTCAGGCTTCAGTAAGTACCTGCCCTTCTGTGTTCTTTGTTCTGTAACAATTTCATTTTCCATTTGCTCCAGGAAAAATATAATCTGTACTATGCGGGGAAATTTGAGGGGACAGAATCTTACTCCATTACCTGTATTTATAGTAGGACATGCATATACAACATGGGTGAGGAAGAAAGAAAAATGGTTTTAATGGTCTCTTCTGCTGCTGAAACATCTCTCTGAAGCTATACATCAGGGAAAAAGATCACATGACTTGGAATGTTAGATCTCTATTGCCTCTTCATTGGAGGTGACTGGGATGAGTTGGAGGGCAAGACTTGGCAAGTTCGGAGTTGAGTCATGTTATTCTTAAAGGTTGCGGTGGAGGTGTGTTTTAATCAGCAGATCAGTACAGATTATGTGTTATTAATTAATTAACGTGCCCCTTGACATGGTAGAAGTAAGCTGTCCCTGTCTACTGGAACTGGCTGGTGAGCACAGGCGTGATGACTCAGGGCAAAGGCAGTCGCTGGCTGCGTGGGTATCCGCCTGTCTCTCTGGCTGTTGACAACACCTTTTGCTGTCAGCGTAGCTGCTAAAGCGTGCATCACCCCTTGCCTTAAAATTGAGAGAGAAAAGGTAAAATGGGGAAAAAATTGCCACGAAACACTAAATTATCTACACATACACGTTGGTTTGGCTTCTTTCACTCAGCAAGGTGATCCAGCCCGAACATTGTCTCTTTTTAACTCTTCCCTCTCACACTTGCTCATCGTTGGTGCCAGATTTTTTCAGAAAGGCACATTTAATAGAGAAATCCCTGCTATTGTTTGTATTTACCACTTCCTCTGAAATACAAATAAAACTTGGAATGGATGTCTTGCACATCTTATGAGGAGCAGCTGAGGGAACTGGGGTTGTTTAATCTGGAGAAAAGGAGGCTCAGAGGAGACCTTATCGCTTTTTACAACTACCTGAAAGGAGGTTGTAGTGAGGTGGGTGTTGGTCTCTTTTCCCAAATAGCAAGTGATAGGACGAGAGAAAATGGCCTCAAGTTGCTCCAGAGAAGGTTTAGATTGGATATTAGGAAAAATTTCTTCACCAAAAGTGTTGTCAAACATTGGAACAGGCTGCCCAGGGAAGCAGTGGAGTCACCATCCCTGGTGGTATTTAAAAGACATGTAGACATGGCACTTAAGGACATGGTGGACTTGGCAGTGTTAGTTTTACGGTTGGACTCGATGATCTTAAAGGTCTTTTCCAACCTAAATAATTTTATGATTCTATGATTCGGTGTGTCTCTTAGCTTGTGCATGTGTGCGCTTCTGCACGTGCGGAATGCTTGTGAGGCAAATGTTTACTGTCCCACCCTTGTTCCTTCCTTTGAGATATTTTCCAGCCAGTGCATTTCCTTTGAACCCTGGTTCTTCTTAATCAAGACTAACATTTCCCATACCAACTTATTAACACTGAATTAATAGAAAGAAATATTGTATTAATGTTCCAAATTAGTTACATGTTAACTTGATAGATTACATGTGACCACAGAGTAGTTAGCAGCATTCATGACTCTCAAATACTCATTTCATTGTTTTGTTTTCTAAAGTATCTCCAGTGCAATCTCTTTTATGGCAGAAAACCCATGAGAACATAATAAAGTCACAAGCAGGGATTAATATACAATTACAGAAAAGTCACTTGGTTTTGATCAATAAGGCTATGGTAGGAATAGCACACAGTTATACACACCAGCTAATATTAGAAAATGGAAATTACCTTCTCATTATGCTAAAATCAGATTTCCAGAATTTCTTATAAATCATGTAAATGAATGCTCATCAAATTCAGGTTGGGCAGGGCCAAGGAAGAAGATGAGCTCCGGGGTTGAGGGTCTATTGTTGGGATGCCCTCTCCCAGCATCCCCAATTATGTCCTAAAGAAGTCAGCTCAAAAGTCCTGATGTTCTCACTTGTCAGCGACCAGTGAAAAGGCAGTTTAGCTTAGAGGCTAGGCAGAGGAACCAAACCAAAAGCACTCCTGGGCAAAAGGCTGCATTGATTTACTAGCCCACAGGCTATTTTGAAGCTGCTTTACACAAGTGAAGTAAAAAAAAAAAAAAACCCAAAAAACAAACAAACCAAAAAACGCACTATACTGATTCTCTTTTGCATTTTACACCCCCTTTTCTTCATGAAAATGTTTAGGCTGGAAATTGCTAGTCTTTTCTTTCTGTAGATACATTTTGTACTTCACAAGAGGTTCAATTTTTAACATCCCAGGCACTGTGCAGCAAATACTCTGTAGACCAAAAGAGCTGAAAAGAGTATCTCCGTTGAGCTCTCTTCCCAGCCATCCTCAAGGCAGGATCTGGAGTTCTGGAGGCTGTAGGCCCCAAACATTTTGTTCATATCCAAAAGGCTTGATACAGTCAGCATGTAGGCATGCTGTTTCTAAGTCAGAGTCAACATTTTTAACAGCATGTTACTCTCACTGCCTTTGGTCCCTCACTTCCAAAAAACAAGTGAAAATCATTCCTATGCACTAGTTTCAGTCTAAGCCATTTATAAACCCCACCAATTTTGCAATGGTTTGGGATGTGCTGCACATAGAGAGCCTTGATTATTCCAAGAACTGTTGGTAGCGTATACTGTAGGTTTATGTTTGCCTCCTCCTTCCTTATTTTCATTGAAATTTCCATCTCCTGCCTGTCACCTGTCTCCTACATGCTTCTCGTGTACCCGACCTGGTAGAGAAGCTTTGAATATGAACCTGAGCAGAGTGTACCACTGGCTAAGCAGCGCTGTGCTCAGCTTTGCTCCATGTTTGATGATTTAAATCCTATGTCTTCATACGCAGTGGATAAACACGTGGAGATGCCAAATCCCACCAGCTGCAGAAGGCAGCACTGATCCCCCCCCCCAGAAAAGGACACTGCGCTTCCCAGTTTTGGCAAGAGGCAATTTGCTGTATGCATCTCTGTAGAGCTAAATCGCTGACGCTTCAGCAGCCAGATGCACAAGCATGTGTGTGCGCACATGCACTCCCTTCCGGGACTTGACAGTCCGTGCTGTCAGGAGATTAAATTATACTTGTGGAAAATGGTGTGAGGGAAATAGCCTGAGACAGATTTCTCAGATATTGACCGGTTTTCTGCGAGACCCGTTAGTGTTAATTCTCTGTTCTTTCACTCCAGTGTTTTCCTCAGTAGCAGTTAGGTGCAAAATGTAATGAAGTCAGCATTTTGGGGGTGACATGTCCAGAGCATTAGCCATGAAAGGCAAGTCTCTTAGATTAGTCCCCAGCTCAGGAGAGGTGTTAGGGTTCTGGCTTCTAGAATTGCTGAGCAGTCTGAAACGTGGGAGAAATCAATGGGAGCTGTGGGGCTTCAGCTTGTCTGCAACTCTGGCCCTCGATGTACTGCTGATTTAGCAAAGATTTTTTTTGGTCTGTCCACTGGTAAACGAGGTTTAAAGCTTTCCCATCTTTCTTGCTTTTCCTCCAGTTTCTGCCATTTTTCTGCCCTCATGCAGACTTCCCCTTCTGTTTTCTCTTCTATCTCAGGTGTTTCATGTTACCTATCTTTTACTGTCTGAAAGTTAGGCTATTAATTTAAGCTTTTTTTGAGGCTATCTTGACAGCCACCGCATCTGAGACAACTATTTATTATGGAATAATTCATTCTTTTGAAATGCGCCCCCCCGCCCCGTCTCTTCCCATTGACTATAACACAAACATACAGCAGGGTTAGACAAGACAGCTACCTGAAAGTCACCTGAAGTTAGGGGCAATGAATCCTGCCCAATCTCTTCTCTGCTCATCCATTTCAAAGCCTGGAGCGCTGTATATCCCCAGCCAGATTCTTGCATTAGGTCCCCCAAGATGCTGAACACCTGGTGCCAGAGGGTGCTGGGTTTTATTCCGGTTCTCTTATGGCTGTGGGAGCTGAAATTACTGGCCTCCAGAATAATGTGCCACGCTGGAGGCTCTATAGGGCTGGCTGGCTGGGTTTTTAAATAGGGTGGCTGGCTCCTGTTATGGCTCTGTGGCTATAGAAATACCTTGAACATTATTCTCATGCACTTCTCTGGATGCAGGCTGTGGGGAATGGATTGAGTGGGACAGAAGAGGTAGCAGGCAAAAATGGCAAAATAGAAGAATAAGGAAAAAATAAAAGAAGGAGAGTATAGAATAGGAAAATAAGGGGAAAGGAGCAGGATGGAGGAAGAAAAAAAGAGAAATGAAAAAAAATAATGAAGGTAGGAATAAGAAAGATGGAAGTTGGATACAGAGATCAGGGAAGAGGATGAGGAAGGCAGATGGAGGGAGTATATGAGGGAAACTGAAAAGAGAAAATGGGAACCTGACAGAGTACAGGAGAAATGCTTATTAAGAGTTAATTTTCTTCCCAGTGGAATAGTCCTGTTAGGAAAAAAACAGTTATCTAACAGACAGCATGTCAGCTTGAAATAACACACAAAAATTAATATTACGCTGCGTATGATTTGCTAAATTCCATCCCCTGGGGGACATCTGGTGGAAACAAACTTTGGGTTTGTCAGAATGAGGCTTTCTCTTTGAAGGTAAATTGTTCTGTCTTTGTGTCGTGTACCTGGCAGTGATTCATAAGCTGACAAAAGCTCACACTGGGGAGAGGAAGAGGTGAGAGGTCTTTCCTCTTATCATGCTTGTGTGCTGGGGTGGGAGGGAAGTGGAGGGGTAGGGGCATAGTGAGGGAATCTGTGCAGATTAATGCTTCTAAAGAGAAACATCTATAAGGGACTAGTAAGAATAGAAGGAAGCATATGAGAGAGAATAAAAGACATGAGACGTAATGGAGAAGTATAACCAGGGAGCAGGGAGGGAAAGATGTCCTCTTCCCTTCCTATCTTTTCATCAATGAATTCCCTTCTGATGTTTATTGTTTTACTTCTCTGGCTTCCCTGGCATTTCTTTATGTTCAGCACCTTCTGTGCTTTCCTTTTGCCTCTGTTTCCCCATGTTCTGCTGCAGACAAAAGCCCTTTTCCAAGCCCTTTCCCCTTACATATCCTTCCTGCCTTTTCACAGGCTCTCTGCACATAACCAGTGTCTCCCTTTCTCCCTTACTCCCTTTTTCTCTTTCTCTCACACTTTCTTACCCATTATGCTCCTTTCCTGGACTTGTCTTCATTGACCAGCTATTAGAGGTTCTTGCTCTGGTGTTCTCCATAGCTAGGGTCCCGCTGTTACACATACACATGTATTTATTTATATGTACACACACAGACAGATATAATGTATATAAATATGTATATAATAATAATGTAATATATATATATTTAAAAATTATTCCAAACTAGGACTTGTTAATCTGTCCTTGGGTGTAGGATGAAGCCTGGGCACTGTTCTTACTGTAGCTGACGAGCTGCCTGCTTTGATGTGAGGATTCAGACTCAAAGACATGGTTACATTTCTCCAGTGCCTTCTCACATACTCCTTTCATGCCCAGAAACTGCCCATGACTTGGCAGGATGGACTTATGGGAATGGCTTGGTTTACTTCAGCACTAACATCATGAGATAGGACTCCTGAAACCCAGCTGCCCCATGCTGATGAGTGCAATACCAGCATAAAGGTTTTAAAGTGGATCTAACAGTAGTATCCTAGTAGGATAGGGCAGTGTAAGTTGTCATGATGAACCATACCAGCTTCAGACACTCACTGCAGCCCCACTCCTCCCTCTTGCCCACCCCTCTTCGTACTAACCTCTTTGCCCTCACACCCAACAACAGAGATAACTCTTCTCTGTACTGCAAATAAGACATCTTTTTAGCACATGTGCTCAAGGCCTGTGTGTCTCCATGCTTTATACCTTGAATTATACTTGTGAAAACTGCATGTAGATGGCTTAATCTGTATTTGAGGTGATTGTATTTGCTGTATGTAGACACAGGTTGTTTCTAGGCATTTACAGTAAATTACATCTACGCTCACTCCTTGGCAGCTTTGTTGGGGGCTTAGTATAGGTGTGAAGCAAGACTATAAATACTGAATCTTTTCTACTCTGGTTTTGTAAGGAAACAGGGTTTACGTACTAAGAGAGAGAGAGAGGAACGGAGGGAGGGAGAGGGAGAGTTAGTGCCTCTTCTTCCTCATAATTAAGTTTGAACCTCTTTGGCCAAACTGGTTAGAGAACCCCCTGTGGAGAAGGGTGCTGCAGGGGCCACACCTTCTTGAACATCAGAAAATCTGTTTGGGAAAGTTGCCCTGAGACATACATCTGCTGCCAGCCAGGGTCCATTAGTTTCTCTGGTTATGGGACTCCGCACTGACATCCTGCTGAGCTCTCCGCTGTGGGGCAGATGTGCTCTCCCGGCTGCCCCGTGGCTCCTGTCTCCCACTCATCTGCCGCAGATGGCCCACGCCCTCAGCACCTTTCTGTAGGCCACACTGCTGTGAGGGTACAGACTCAGTCACAAGAGTACCAGTGCTTCTCCTGTGCCTTCCACTAGACTTCTTTCTTGCCCAAAACAAAAACGCAATCAAGCCCAAGTTCTGTTATGATATGGCAAGAAGACTCGGTTTACCTCAACCCTAAGACCTGAGTCATGGCAAGTTACGGAGGGTCAGGGTTTGCACAGAGCCAGCAGTTTTTCTGGATGCCCACAAAAAGGCCATAATGTGGGGAGCACTGACTTTGCAGGTAGCATCCTTGCTGAGCCCAAGAACCCAGCAGCTTATAGCATAGTCAGCCAACAGTGTGTGGAAAAAAGTTTCCACATTCTGAGTTTGAAAATCTCTCCTATTTGCATTTTTTAGTTTGCTACCCTTTCGGTTCATTGAAAAGCCTCCTTTTGCAAAGTCAAAGAGCTCAAGGCCAGAAGAGTCAAGACACCGTATGGAGGTACCTTCTGTAGACCACAGGCTATTTCATTTCATTGACTTCTACTTGTATGGAGGCTGATAATTTGTGTTTGGTGAAAGCGTATCTTCCAAAAAGGCATCAACTCTTGATGTAAGGAGACTGAGATGGAGAAGTTACTGCTTCTCTTGGTAGTTTGTTCCAGTAGTTAAACACCTGCAGTGTAATTTGTGCCTCATTTCTAGTTTGAAGGTATCTTGCTTCACTTTCCAGGCTTGCATTCACCCATTTTTCCATAGCTGTGCTTATCCACAGTGAACCTTAATCTTCTTCAAGGTCCTTGCTTTTGAAGCCGTGAAAAAGGCTCAGGCTTCACTTTCCCAGTTGCAATCTCTTGCTTTGTAGATGTGGTCTGCGTTCCTTGGTCCTTGACATATTACTCTGTATTTGGCTGAATTAAAATATATTCAGTTTGAACAGGTATAATTTAGAAGTGATCCACTTTATTTTATATGTCTGCTCCTCTACCAATCTCTGCAAACTTCACCTCAAGTATTTTGCATTTATTTCCACATCAGTGATGAGATGTAAAATCATGTTCTGTTTACTTACGATCTATGCAGAACCTCACACCAAATCCTCCTGCTGAATGATGATTCCCCATTCATTGTTCCTTTTTGAGATTCCTCAGTCAGTCCTCAATCTGTTGAATAGGTACTTTATTGCTAATGTATAATGCAGTTTAAATCACAATGATATGAGGTAATAAGTCACAAGCTCTACAAAAGCCAAAATTTTTCTAGCTATTCATTTACGTTTGTCAACTGAGTTTGTAATTTAGAGTATGAAACCATATTGCTTTAAAAAGACTTTGTCCCCATAATCCTGTTTCTTGGCATGAACTTTATTGATACTGATTAATTCTTTAAGTATTTAATGCTGACTCAGCATTTCTGTGATCTTTCCTGCGAGTATTGTCAGGCTGAGAACCCTTCCTTCTTCCCCTGCCCTTTTTGACTATTGACTCAACATCAGGAGTCTCACGGTCATATTGAGTTCCTTGATATTCTACAGTGTGTTAAAAATTAACATCAGGAAGCCAGGGATGTCTGTAAGCCAGGTTTTTCAGAATTGTGGGTGTAGGCTGTCTGGCCTGCAGAACTTGTCCCTGGTCCCCAAGATGTTCATTATTTACTAATGGAATTAATTATTACCAACTCAGAACAGGTATATTAAATAGCTACAGTAACGGTTATAAGACATTTTGCTACCTCAGCATTAACAATTTTACCACTTTAAACTAGTATCACACTTTCACTTTTCTTCAGATTTCTTTTGTTCACAGAGTATTTTCAGACACCTTCATTTTGTCATTCTTAACTCTGTCAGCCAGGCATTTTCCCCTAGTGTCTTCAGTTTCCCTTATCAGTTACTTATACCCCATAACTTTCATTTATGTTGACTGCTACCTGTAACTGCTGCCTTACATTTTGCCATATGTTGCTTTTATTTCTAATTACTGCTTTAATTGCCATCAAACGAAGCATTGTTTTCTTATCCAAGGTGGTAAGCTTTCTTGACTGTGAGACTAGCATTTTGACTAGTTAATGAACTCTTCTTGTATAAAGTGCCTCAGTCATGTTACCTGTCTAATTTTTGGTGCCTCTCAGTTTCACTCAAATTTTCTTCAAATACCTTCTCTTGAAGCCTTAAGAGTATTTGTAGGTATTTGTGTACTTTGTATGTGTGTGGGTATGTATACATAAATATTACTAGTAGGTAATGACCTTTTGTTGCCCTTATTGATTGTAATCTGGTCATGATAGTGGGTTTCTAGGCAACTGTCATTTTTCAATCCAATGATTAATTTATCTTCTTCTCATAGGAAGAAGAGAGAGAAATATAATCTCTTAATTTAACTTTTCTTCACCATATCATGTTTTCATGCTATTCTCCCCTCCGGGATGGGGGTTGTTCTTCTGAACATAGACTCTCTCAGTCTTTAAAATATCTTTTTTTCCCCTCAGTGTTTGCAATCTTCTAACAATTGCTTTTTCTGGAACTGACCCCCCTTATTTTTTCCTTCCAGTCATACCTTCAAATTTTTTTTTTTACTAAGTTCTTCCCCATGCATGGATGTCATGGATTTCTATAATGAAATTATAATATTTCAAGTGTTCTTCTTTGCTCTTTTCTTCATACATCTTGATATTTAATTTGTCCTGAAGATTGCCTTTGTTACACACTGAACTGTCCATGGAGTTCATAGATAATTTAGAAGTCAGTAATGTGTGCAACGACATCAAATGATTCCTTCTGGTACCTTCCATTTTTCAGCACCAAGTGTCATTTCTCATCTTTGTGCTCGTTCACGTATCTTTGCCAGGTTCAGCTGAAAGTCTTTATCATCTTCACTCTTGATTAAACAGAATAAATGGCATTGTTTGGAGGCTTAATCACCTCCCTCTTCACTCCTTTTCATAGATCCTTACTAAACATGTTTATGTAAAGTACTAAACAAATATCACAAATTTCAGATCTTTTGCCGTTCAATGTTCCTGCTACTTCAAAGACAGAAATTAAAATTTCTGAGATTCCAAAATGTATTTTGGAGCAGTGTAAACTCTGTTTTAGAATCTGGAGTTAAGAATCATTCTGCTGACCTGTTGTTCGCTGGAAATCCCCTTCTCCTCAGCCACTAAAAGCCCCTCCCTTCTTCACTTCATTTTCTCTTTTGAGAGACGTCGTCCTTTCTCCTAACAGTTAATTTCAGAGGAGTTTTGATAACAATGAGATAAACAGTGTCAGATCAAACAAGAGCACTTTCCTGTTAATAAACTGAATAGACCTTCTCACAGGAGGTCATCAAATATGGATTTGTCATTATGGACAATATGGACCAAATTCAGGTCTCGGTTACCTGACTTCAGCAAAGCCGTATTAGGATAATGGGAGTAGAATTTAGCTAAAGGTGCAGTTTTTATTTTCGCATGTGGCTGCCTTCAGCTAAGTGACAAGTAAGGAGCCTGCGTGAACAAGTCCTGATTATCCATGGGGTTGAGCGCTCTTCCGTGCTCTGCCCTCCCCTTCCCACCGTGGCTGTAGTGATCGGCTAAGTGGTGCTGGAGTGATGGATGTCATCCTTTGCCGGGAGTGTGAATTGTCACTGAGACAGGAAAGCACTTGCTTTTAGGCTTCATTCTTTCCTTGCTTGGATTTATGTGGGCAATTGTCAGCAGGACACTTTTTGGATCTGAAATTGGGTCTGCGGAGGGCTTTCTCTGCTGAAAGCCGTGACGTGTATTTGATCAATCACTGTTATAAACAAAGGACATCTGTATAAGCTAGGCCTCACAGCTCAGTATAACTGACATTAAAAGGAACTTTAAAAATGTTTAATTTCAGAGGAGTGGGCTGTTTATGGGAATGAAGCCTGCATGCAAATAAATAGTCTGTGGAGTATCACCATTGTTTGCTCCCCACACAGGATGGAGAAAGATAAGGAAAGTGAGAAAAGTACCCCCTGGCACACCTTTGCCAGCTTTCAACTGCAGTCAGGCAGTAAGTCCATGCATGCTTCAGTTCTGATGAGCTGATAAACAAATCTATCAAATTTGCTAAGTCTGTGGGAATCCCAGGCTGTCTAATGGTAGATGGAGGTAGGGGTTACAGCAGGATGAAATTTACTGTAGCTGGGAGCTGAAATACAATAATAATATAGTAATAAATATGTTGGTGCTCCAGCAGAGAGAGCAGAAGTACTGGGGCTGCATGAAATTTGGGTATAAAAGGGGCAGCAGTGGGAGACCTGGAGGATATTTAGTATAAGGCAGCAGGAGATATCCAAGAGCTTAGGAGATGGGGCAAATGGAGGAGGTTGCAGTCTGTGAAGCACAGTAGTCCAAAACTCAGATCATACATTATATTGAAAACAAAAATGATGCATGTTTTGGATAATGTTATAGTTTTATCGTGGTGTTTAATAACTGGGTGAAATATTTGGCCTCTCTGTGGAGTAATACCCTCTTTAATTTACCATCTGCTGAACATGCAAGCATGTACACACATGTTGTACCAATCATTCTCTTTTTGCTTTCAAGGGAAATTAATTTTGAGTCAGGGGCGTTTTAGGTGATGTTGGATCACCTTAAATTTTTTGTAAGGTGTGCTTTAAATTGGGAATTGTCTGTGCACCCAGTCTGTGTACTGCGTGGCAAAACCTGAACTGACGTGCTTATCTGCGTGGGAACTAAAATCACACCGTACAGAGGCCACTGTGAGGGTCTTCAGTTCAAGGGTGTTTGGCACCAAAGTTGTTTTGACCTTCTCTCTAAATATGTATTAACTTAAACAGGGGCATAAACAGCTGAGGAGAGATGTGACGTGAACGTTCAACGCTTGGTAAGTCTGACAGGAAGGATCAGCGGCAGCTCCTGCATGCACAGAATTGCAGAGACAATTTCACTGATATGAGCAAACTCATGTTGATAACTCGGGTGAGAAGACAGAGAAAGAGAGGAATGGACAGTGTGACATTTCAATTACATCAGCATTTAAAGAAAAATATTTAAGGAAGTAGATGGAAAAGGATAGGGAAAACAGAAACAAAACAAAGTCCCCAGGAGCTCTGTGGCGTTAATCTAACCTTCAGCATGACTGAAAACTGCACAGGCAGGTGAGCAGAATTATTGATGTTTGAAGTAATTACTTTAGCAGGCAGTGCTATCAAAATTCATAGTGATTGATTTCCCACTAGTCAGCTTATCTCTCCGAGAACAAGTTCACTGGAAAGCAGCTTATAACCCCTTCCTAATAAGCCATGGCACATCACCGGAGAAAATGGTGTCAGGCTCATTTTGTTTTGCTTTCACTGCTGTTAAAGGTTGAATCATTCAAAATTTTATGTCACCAGGCTGTTTTCTTCTCCAAACGGCCTAGGAATACAGAGATCTGCACTCCCCAAGCAACCCACCCTTGTCCTCCTAGGTACAGTGTGAACTGAAGGAGACTTTCAAGATTAATTTCTTTCAGTAACAACAGGGAGAAGTCCTATCTGAATACACACACAGACCATAACTTTATTTTTAAAGGTGGATTTCAAATATGGAATATTTTCTGCAGGCTGACTGAGAGCTGGTTAAATCAGGACACTGAAGGGTATGACTGAGGTGCCTACCCTTAGGCCACACTGATGATGTTGCTGTATACGCACTGAGCAGCATCAGCTTAAATGCGTGTTTCCACAAGATGTGGATCCAGGTCTGAATCTGGGCTAAAGTGTTTAAGGTCAGGTTGGATGAAGATACAGGCTCTGCTGGGGCTGTTTTCACCAGAAGACCTAGGAGACACGATCCATGTCATAACAGTTAGCTGCAGCAAAGGACCACAGTGTTGTGATGAGAAAGTGATTAAACATCTCTCATGTCCCAGATATCCAAGTGACATTAGGGAACAAGGAATTACTGTCCATGACATTGCAACAAATATTCAGGCAAACGCATCCTCCATCCCACCTCTGGATATTGGTGCATGACTTACAGAGAAGGCCTGTCGAGCCAGAGTGGGAAGGGTTCTCTTTTCCCCCATCCATTTTTTAAAACAGCCGTGGGCTGGAAACAGCAGCAGAGACATAGAACTCTAGCACTAGTTCAGCGTCCAGAAGAGCTTGGACCTTTACCTTTGCTTCTCCTCCAGCCTCTGTTGATTGGCAGTCCTCTACTTCCGCAGATCAAAGCACAGGAAAAAATTAAATGAGGAACAAGTGCAAAGAGGCTGAACTATCAGTCTCTTGGATTTTCATCAGTCTGTGTCAGGAGGCACATCATCTGAAAGCGTTTTTCCTTTTCCTTTTGGCTTGTTTCCCACGCATAGAGAGCCAGAACGCTTCCTTTTGCAGATAGTTGTTTCACCCTGCCATCTGGCAGCATGCACACACAGAGGATGCAAATGGTGCTATTTCATAGAATCATAGAATCATTTAGGTTGGAAAGGACCTTTAAGATCATTGAGTCCAACCATAAAACTAACACTGCCAAGTCCACCACTAAACCATGTCCCTAAGCACCACATCTACACATCTTTTAAATACCCCCAGGAATGGTGACTCCACCACTTCCCTGGGCAGCCTGTTCCAATGCCTGACAAACCTTTCAGTAAAGAAATTTTTCCTAATATCCAATCTAAACCTCCCCTGACACAACTTGAGCTCATTTCCTCTCATCCTATCACCTGTTACTTGGGAGAAGCGATGGACACCCACCTCGCTCCAACCTCCTTTCAGGCAGCTGTAGAGAGCGATAAGGTCTCCTCTCAGCCTCCTTTTCTCCAGGCTGAACAACCCCAGTTCCCTCAGCCACTCCGCATAAGACCTGTGCTCCAGGCCCTTCACCAGCTTCGTTGCACTTCTTTGGAAACTCTCCAGCACCTCCATGTCTCTCCTGTAGTGAGGGGCCCAAAGCTGAACACAGCACTCGAGCTGCGGCCTCACCAGTGCCCAGTACAGGGGACGATCACTTCCCTGCTCCTGCCGGCCACACTGTTCCTGATACAGGCCAGGATGCCGTTGGCCACCTTGGCCACCTGGGCACGCTGCTGGCTCATATCCAGCCAGATGTTGACCAACACCCCCAGGTCCTTTTCCGCCGGGCAGCTTTCCAGCCGCTCCTCCCCAAGCCTGTAGCGCTGCGTGGGGTTGCTGTGACCCAAGCACAGGACCCGGCACTTGGCCTTGTTGAACCTCATACAGTTGGCCTCGGCCCATCGATCCCGCCTGTCTCTGTAGAGACTTTCTACCCTCAAGCAGATCAATGCTCCCGCCCAACTTGGTGTCATCTACAAACTTACTAAGGGTGCACTCGATCCCCTTGTCCAGATCATTGATAAAGATATTGAACAGAACTGGCCCCAATACTGAGCCCTGGGGAACACCGCTTGTGACCGGCTGCCAACTGGATTTAACTCCGTTCACCACAACTCTTTGGGCTCAGCCATCCAGCCAGTTTTTTACCCAGCAAAGCGTAGTTGGCAGGAAGCAAAAGGATTATTTTCCGGATCAGTTTTATGGAGGAAAAGAGAGGGAAGAAGAGGGTGCAGGAAAACCATTTTGTACAATTGGGAGGAACAGGAGTTAGGTGAGATAGTTTCTTAGGGCAGAGGTAAGGTGCTCCTTCCAGGACCCAGCAGCTGCCTGCTTAGAAGCCATGCATGAGAGGAAGAGGTGAAGGCAGGAGTGGAGTTAGGAGCTGCACTTTCACAGAGAATTTAAATGACAACTTTTTTAGATTTTTGGGAAGATTTGAGCTAGTTTTTCCTTTCAGTATTTGCCCATTTAATGAACACTTGTGTTTCCTGGTCTTTCGTGGCTAATACCTATGCAACATGTATGGCTGGCTGACTCCGTGTGTGTATATCACTTCCCCTGACATGCCTGTGGGTTCCCAGCCTGGAGTCTTTCTGTTTGCACTAGTGAAGACTGACAGGGTGACATCGCAGCTGCATCACACTTCCAGAGGTACGCAGTATCCCACAGTAGCCCGTTATGAAACACCAGTACAACTAAGCTTCTGCTGTATGGTCAGTGCTAACCTTGCACCCTGCTCTGCGTCACCATTCGGGGCATAGCTCGGTCCTACTTGATGCAGAGTGACCTGGATGGGTCTCTGCCCATCCTGCCAGAGCTGAGGCAGCTACTCAACACCAGCTATTAGGAAGAGCTGGTGGTGGGTCTTCCTTCTACTGCCTCAGCAGAAAGCAGCACTGCTGTGTACCTGAAGTCTCTCTGTCCTGGAGGGCAGTGGAGGAGGCAGTGATTTTCTTGCAGGATAGGAAGAAGTGCAGAACAGCAAGGTCTCTCACGGACAGGCTCTGGCCTGGAGTTAATAATGGAAGGGAGAGAGATCTCCACCCAAAGCTCCTCAAAATCCATCCAGCTCCTCATCCAAAATGCCTAAGTGTGTCACAATACATAAACACGTTGCAAGCTCTTCTCTGGCAGCAGCAGTGTCTGGGGCTCCTTCTGCTGCTCTTCTCCACTGTTCGGGCAACCAGGAGGGAATGGAAAGGTCCATAAGCTCCTTTGCTATAAAAGCATTCAGCATGTGGCAGTCCTAGTAGGGGAGCTCTGGATTGTACAAACATGTCCCAGCAGTCTCACGTGGCTGGTGACTCTTTAGACGCTGTGACAGAGCTGTGTCAATGCAACCTTTTCTTCTCTCAGCTGTACCTAGCAGACTCTGGAGATATCAGGGGCTCCACTGATTCCTGTGTGTGCCTTTATTCTCATGGGTGTCTTCACCTGCATCCTTGTGAGTTATAGGGGCCTCAGGCACTGTTGATATGTGCCACTACACATGCCTCTGCTCTTTTGTGGGCCTCATACCATGGTCTGCAAACCAATAGGTCAACCCTGGGCTTTGGGCCTCTTTCCTAATAGGCTTCCATGCTCTTTTTATCCTTCTGGGTTTCCAGTGCAGTGGGCTACAGCAGAGACTGAATTCCCGCATCGTCCTTCTGGCTTGTAACGTTGTGCTTCTGTTTCAATGCCTGTCTCCCTGGTCAGTATACGGTGATCCTCATGGTCCATGGGAGCCTGGCAAGGGTGGGGGAGCAGATGGTCACAATAGCTTAATGAGGTTAATGAGGTTATATGAAAACTGCCTCTGACGGGGGCACATTTGTCTCAGATGCACAGAGATGACTGCATCTTGTCACAGCTAAAGAGGAAGCTAGATGAGGGTCCAACTGGTTTCCCTTGCAGCACACCCCACCTTTAGCCCCCCCCAAACCTTCAACATCTTGCCTGTGTGTCTGTATCTCTTTCCACTTGTCTCTCTGGGTGCTGCGGCAGCTCGGCTCTCCGATTCCCGCAGAGTCAGGAGGTGAAGTGCAGAATGCAGACCGGATGGTTCCCCCGTGGGGCTGGAAAGCCTCTCTATTTCTGTAATTGTTTCTGACGTTTCACCTGTCACATCCTGAGCTGCTTCTGGGGGGTGATAAAATGTTTGGATCTCTGAATGTGTAGCCAGTACGTTGTGTTCCCTGTCGACAAGAGATCAAAGATGTCAGAGCTCTAGAAAAGACAAAAAAGAGAGATTGAAAAGCAAAACATAAAACAGAGAGAGAGAAAGAGACATGGAGAAGGAGAAGAAACTCAAGTAGAAATAGGAACAATTGCCTAGAGACAGGTGGACAGATGCCTAGCAAACCAGATAGACAGACGGCTGTGGCAGAAAGACAGCATGCTCCTTGCTGTTCTTGGGCTGTAATTATCAGTTATTTAGGCAGTTATCCCAGGCAAACCATTTATTATCAGTATTCAACAGCTCTGAGGTGAAGCCCAAAGCAATTAATGCCCTTTGAGAACTGGGGACTAACTACAATGAGCACTGATTTTAAGCAGAGTGTTTGTGGGGAGGGATGGATTAGGATTTTTTCATTATATAAGGAAGGGGAGGGGGAATCTGCTGTAGAGGACATCCCTGTGGATGAGAAAACCAGGTATGAACTCCAGCAGAGCTAGAAGCTGCGAGCAGGGAGCAACTGCTGATCACATCTTTTCTAAAAGCAGCCCCTTTTCTTTAGAGGAGAAATTGCTGTCTGAACTGATAGAGTTCTGAGAAAGCAGAAGCACTCAGAAATACATAGCTATGAAAGCAGAAAAAACCCATGGTCTGTGAAGGGCAGGAGCACCTCATTCCTTTTTTTTTTTTTTTTGTCTGGTGTAACTGTAGCATCTGAAAAGGAGGTAAGCCTCATACCATGGGATAGTGGGAAGGAGAGAAGAAGGGATGGATGGAGGGAAGTGCACTTTCCTGGGTGGAGGGCTGAAGTCCAGGAGCAGGGCTTATCCCTCCCAAGTATTCATTCCGTGCCTTAACTAGAAAACCATCCTCCTGCTGATTTGGTCCTTTAGTGATGGAGGGCACTTGGCATGGCATTACAAGACTCTAACCACTTAGGTTTTCCAGGGAAATACAGAGAGTATCGCAAAGGAAACCTTTCAAAGAAACTTCTGAAAGACTGCGTAGTCTGCAGTCTCATATTTCAGCATTAATAGCTATATGTGTGCAATTGCCGTATGCACATACACATGCGCACAGATCTAGCTGTGTGCCATGAGTCTTATGCTCGACTGCTGTAAAGCATTCTAGCTCCGCTGAGTCAGTGGAGCCATGCTGATCTGCCCTTACTCAGGGTCTAACCACACACAGTGTTAGTAACCAGCCACGTGCAGCATCTGGGCTTGTGTATGGCTCAACAGCTCGTGCTGGGCGCTCCCAAGTCAGAAACCTTGAGAAAACATGATGTCCCAGGCACAGGGAATTCTGTCTGTCAAAGCAGCCTGAAACTCAGATTTCCTCCTGACACTGAGCGGCCACCCACTGCTCTTTGGCTTGGAAAATAAAGTGTGAGCAACTCAGATGAGAACTTGGTGGAGTTGTTACGTTGGGATACTTTCCTTTAGATCTCAAGCATGTTTGGGGGTGAACAGCAGAGCCAGCAGTTTATGACTTAATATACACAAATTAATAGTGTATTTTGGCGTTTCTAATTAGCCCCTCAAGCACAGCACGGAACCTGCTTGGAAAACCCAAGCTTGTGAATTGCTGCTTTGCTGTGAGTCCTGTTCTGATAGTGAGAAGGAAAGCGTTTTGGAGAAGCCACATATATGAAATGGCTGTTAATCCTCCTTAAAACGCCCACATTTTTTGTTACAGTCTCCTGGAAAACACCTTCCTTTATACTTCGAGCTGTATTTTTTACATAAACTTGCTCTTTGAACTTTTAGAGTACAGGAACACCCAGTATGCAGTGCAGTAAGAGTAGCAGGGGAGAGAGGGAAGAGGTAAGAGAGAAAATCCATTTCCCTGAGATCTGAAAAGATCGAGAAGTGAGAAGGTGGTTGAGTGAAAGGGAGCTGGTGGCCACAGCTGGGGTGAAGGACGCTCTTTCATCTCATGGTGGTGAAGCTGTGCAGAGAGAAGCCTGGTGATAGCAGTTGTTGTGGGGAAAAAAGCGGTGAGGAAAATACTTCTTTCACCAATGTAAGTTTCAGAGGTTCTTCCACCATTGCAAGCAAAGCACCCGTGCCCAGGAGGCCCACTTCTGATTTGTGGAAGCCTCCCCTAGGCTCAAGAACTAAGCAGTATGCAGCCACTGCATAGCTAACCATACCTTACGAAATAAATGGGTGACTGACACTTACTGAGTTGGGGCATGAAGGGAGATACCCACATATTGAAAGAGGGTAATTAAGGTAAATGTTTGAGTTCTCTGACCCGCTTATTTGTTCAACCTGCAGTTTTTCTCAAGAGCTACGCAGTCCCAAAGCAGAGCTTTAAAGCTGACTCAGTGAATGATGCTGAGATTTGTTTTCCTTTTAGATCTAGCAACATTAGTAAGAACCAAGCAAACCGGGGAGCAGTGGAGGCACCATCTTCCTCATGCCACTGGCTAGGATCAGAGCTGCACTCTGTTCTGTGCAGCCACTTGTCAGAAACCCTTAGGCTTTTTGCTCCCCAAACTGTTGGAGATGCTTGAAAATGGAGTGTTTTCCCACACTGGTTTAATCTTTACTTTATTATTTTTATTTTACCACATCCATTGCTTTCATCCAGATATTTTGAACACAGCTAGAAATTCATAGGGCTTGATTGCTTATTTTCTCTTTTACTTTAGATCCTGGCATGGCGTCAGTACACCAATTGTGATTTATTAGGTCCATGCTGTTGCCTGACCAGTAAAACAGCCCAGTGTGTTTGCTTGGGAATGTTCCTCCATTAAACGAAGTCTTGCCCTGCACAGCAGGTGCATATGGGTGTTTTATTTCTTCCTTTGAAGCATTTACTCTAGTCCCTTTTGAGGAAGATGGCATGGCAAGGTGACAGTTGGCTTTTTCTGATATAATAGTTTCCGTAATCACTACATTGGGGTTTAGTCTGGCAATGAGAGAGCTTTTTAAAAAATACACATTTAAATGTGAGAGCAGAGAACACCTTTGTAAGATGTTTGGAAACGTGATGTCCTCTGGGTGCCTCACCAGACCTTCAGAAGCAGAGCTGAGGCTGTCCTGGGTTAATCCCATGTACCTTTGTGCTGAGTCTGCTACATGAGGAGATGGGATTCAGGAAGTTTATTGAGTGCTGTGGGAATGCTCATGCGGTACAGACATGATAAATGAAGCTCGTAGATTGTATCTCTTCTGTCAACTTTGTGTCTTGATTTACAGAGCTTTCAGTGTTTTAGGGCCCCACAGCATTATAATTCCAGATAGTGCAGGATTTGCCTGCTTTGGGAATTGATCCAAAACTCTTCCCATGTACACCGAAAAGCTTGATATCTTTTGGAGCAGATAGTTCAAAGCTTTTCTTATTGATTCATTCCTTTGCAACAAAATGGAGGGAAATCTGTTGTGTTGCCGTAAAAATAAAAGTGGGGGGAAATGTTTGGAGAAAGCCTTGCTTTTCTGATCTCTGGGGTTGTTAGAGAATCAGGCTTAGAGCAGAATTAGCAGGTGCCTTTGTCTAGTCTGTGGCAAATAAGGAGGGGCATGGGAGTGGGGAAAAAGGAATTGACTTAGAAAAGTCAACATTTTCCCCCAAATTCTGCTAATCACTTTAAAAAATAATTTTGAAGAGCAAATTAGGAATGTGTCTTTTTTCAGTGGGCTGGGTAATGATTTTAGATGCTGACTCTGCTGGCAGTTTGGCATCATTTTTTCTCCAACCTGCCCCGCTCTAGCTTTGTTTGGAAGGAGGGAATGGAGGCTCCCAGTAGCATCACTTGGAGCTCCGCTCCACTCCCCCCCGTCCCTCCCTCCTCCCCCCCCCCACCTCCTCCCCTCTCGCTCTGCCTCTTTGTGCCGCATGTTCCCTTTTCAAAAAGTAATTTCATGGCTCATGCACTTAAGATTCCATCAGAAAGTCGAGTCTTTGATCAGGCAGACAGACGCCCTGCTGGGATTTCATTGGCAAATCACAATTCCCTTAATTAAGACTATGTGTCTTTATATCACTAAACTGATTCCAGCTGGGTCCCTGCTCGTTTTACATCCAGATTTACCTAGACTACGGATTCTCACCCCCTGCGACTCCAGAGGAACAAAAACCATTTAAAGACTTTTCGTTCCCAGCTTCTCCCCCCAGCTGCTTCTTCCCACCAGTGCAGCAGTTGGTGTGGGCTGGAAACTAAATCTCTCCCTCAGTCTTGTTTGCACTCTCCTCTGAATCAGGAGGTATGGTCATGCGAGGGATTTGCTCTGTTTCTCTCCAGCGCTTGGAAGCTGGGAATCAGTCGTACAAAGGGAATTGAACTTGCCTGGTGTTTTTTTTTCTTTTCAGAAGCCATGTTTTTACTGAGAGGCAAGAAGACGCCAAAATTCAGCATAGTTTTCTCCTCCTTCTCAGGTTTCTTTAGCTATCAATTAAAGATGAAGCAGGTTAAGAGTGCTCGCTTATGGTAATCACAGGTCCTGTGTGGGAGGGACTTTGGTGACATTTCTGCTGTGCTGGGCTTGCTTGTTGTATTAGTCATGCCAAGGCAAACATTTCACCAGAGACAAAATACAAGAATCCTGACTTTAAAGTGGGTGGTCTGCTCTGGCCAAGGAGATAACGCTCTGGGGGGAGTTTCAATGGGCAATGTTGTTTTTCCTTCAGTCATCTGCATTTTCCCTTCCTTCTCCTTAATTTCCTCGTCTCCTCTGAGCGGTGCCCCGACACCTTCTCCAGGCAGAGGGAACTTCCATAGCAACCCGTTAACAGCACTAATTACAGGGATGGCAGCTAGCATGGCTGCTGCGAGGCAGCACCCAGCCTCTGACCCGAGAGCCCAGCCATTCCCCTCTATCACGATGCCCGTCTGGTGGGCGAAGAAAGATTCGGTGACGGGGCTTCTCAGTGCACCAAGCCCAGTGGTATGAGCGCGTTTGCCACGTGCCAGAGAGAGAAGTCTGGCTCCTCTAGAGCTTCCTCTGGAGCAAATCCTTTAGGCATTTTCAAAACCATCTGTGGGGAGATGGCAGGGACTAACAAACATGCCCACATTTTGAAAAACATCCCCATAAATGTAATTGCAGGTGGGTGCAGTCAGACTCTGCCCTACAGGTGGGCTATGGCTTTCCCTGTGTGGGGCCCATGAGATGCCACCCCCGGGCTCTGAGCATCCCTCCAAGTGACAGCTCTGCAGCCAGAAAACCTGGCTGTTGGCTGAACAGCAGTAGATAGTGCTACAGCACATGGGAGGCTGTTGGCTGCTTATGCACTCATGCTTAAAATTAAGAAATAGCCAGCAAACAGGGAAGCTTTAATGGCTAGCAAACCTTGACCTGGCATGTCCTGAAGCCGAGCTGCCCGCTTAATAAGTGAATCCAAAGTCTCAACTCAGGACACATCCTCTTCTACAGACGGATTCATCTTCAGATTTATCATCTGGAATTCTTCACTTGAAAATGCCTACTTAATTATGTGCCAGCAGAGCTTCAAACCCTGTCTTGGGGATGCAGTCACTTTGTAATGGGCCATAGCAGAGCTTGACTTTAAAGCGGCTTCATTTTAAGGGTCTGGCGTATTTCCAGTTGTTACTCCGAGCAAGAAGAGTTTTGGTTCAGCCAAACAGGCTACAGCCTGAGCTAAACCTTATTTAGCTCTTCACATGCTAATAAAAATGTTCACTGAAAACTCTAATAGGACTTTGCACTTAGATGGATTTTTGATTTGAGGATTCCAAAGCTCTTTTTAATAAGAATTGCTGATTATGACTCCATGGTAAGACCAGATTAGATCAAAAGGGGTTCAGGGTCTCTGTTTTGTTTGAGAGACAGCAAACGTATCCCAAACGTACAGAAAGTATATTCTGTGACTAGGAAATGAATTTTATGAGCCTTTATAAATAACTTGATAATTAATTTTTTTGTTAAAATTAATTAAAAATCTCATACTTTATAGAATGTTAACATCTATGTTTGTCTTGTCCCAAATCATCTTAATGGAATGATAGAGATGCATTAAACTTATATATAAAGTTAATTGAAATTTTGCTCATAGGCTCTACATAAAGAAATTAGGATGTAATTAAGCTAAGTTGCTAATGATTGCTGTGTCTAGATGCTGTGGTTATCAGGGTCTGTGCCACACTCAGGTCACTTGGAGGTGCAAAGGAGCCCAAGCAGTCGCCGTGTTTCCTCTGTGGCTTACTGAACCCAGTGGGATGGTGGGCTGCAGTGACTTGGTGGCACTGGGGATGTCCCTCCCCTGAAGGAAGAGGTCTTGGTTGGCAGGGGTATGCCAGGACCCAGAAACCCATTGTGGCTTTGGGATGGCAGCCCCATGGCTGGGACGTGGCTGCTGGGAGACTGGAGCCTGGAGCACAGAGAGACTGAGACTCGGCTGAGCATCCTCTGCACCCCTCGCTGTAGTGGTAGGCTCATTTATAGAGCCCCTAGATGAAAATGTTGATCAAAGGTGAAAAGCCAAAGTCAGTAGTGTGCTTTGGGTGTGTGACACCACAGCAACACAGTGAACATATCCTAAAAAAGGTTAAATTAGGAGGAGTGATGTAAAGCTGGTACTTCAGGTCATCAAGCCATTAGAAGTATCAGAAGGTAGGATTCTCTCTGGCTTTCCTATGTAGCTTGTTATGTGTGATTTTAAAAAAAATAAAATTAAAACAAGCACAGTAAGAAAATTGTTAAGCAAAACATCAAGTAGTGTTACAGTTAAGAGTATCAGTAACTTATGGGTAAAAATAGTAGAGGACAATATCAAACAGCAGAAATCCAGGATATTCATAGCTTGAGTTTATGCATAAGGGAAAGCGACTACATTAAGGTAAGAAATGCAGAGATAAGGCACCAAGCTCTCTCACCTCAGCCCTGGAGAGATACCACGAAGGGAGAAAGTGGAAAATCAATGATGTTGCATTTTACCAACAACTTAAATCTCATCTGGGACCATAAAGACTGATGTCACTCTTGTCCACACTGAACCATAATCATTGCATCTGGCCGCTGACTTCCCTAATACTTTCTTTTGACCTGATAAGAAATCTGATACCTGACTACAGTTTTTCAGATGTCTTAAAAGTCACTGGGAGGGTGTAAAGGCATGTCAACCTAGAGAGAGAGAGAAAGGAGATGGGAGGAAATTATAGGGGAACATTAGAAAGGGAAGGGAGGTGCATGTTAAGAAAGGAGGAGTGAAAGACGATGGAAAACCAGAGCGCTACGAGGCAGAGAAAAGCATGTAGAGAAAAGGAGGGGATTTGCACCAGAGGTGGGGAGAGAGGGACAGATAGGAGGAAAGGCGGGGAGATAGCTGGAGGGGGCAGGTTGGCAGCTGTAATGGGAAGGGTGGTATATTTTCTTAAAATACAGATATTTGCATGCATTGGACATGTGTCTCAGCTCTCTAGGTGGACAGGCCTCAGTTAAAGAAAAGGAGAATGGGATCCTGGACCCTGATAAAATGCATCCCATCTTTTGGTGACTGAGCATTTGGCAGCATAGGCACTTTTAAGGGGTATATCATTGTTGTCTGAGGCATAGCTGTCTGCCTTCTGCTCTACTGCTAATAACTAAGGGAAAAAGGGAGATAAATCATGCCTGTAGCCTAGCTGAGTGCAGCAGAAGTGAATCCTGGCCCCAGTGTGCATCACTTTCTGATACAATGCAAGTTTTCTGGATTTTTTTTTCTTATTGCACATACATGAGCACTACACAAGCAGGAAGAAAGCTGTTCTTTCCCAATCAAAAGATGCTTTTTCCATCTATCACTAGTGTTTTTACTAGTATCAGTCTCCTGCTCTGTACCGGGCTGAGGCATGCGTTTTGATACACAAACGTAGCAGACCTGCCTGCAATCTTTTCATTACCTTTCGATATTTCATACTGCATGATGAGATCAAAGAGGTTAACTGAATTAGGAATTTCCTAACCACAGCTTTTTGGAAACGTGTGACTTAGCAATGCACAGTGGGCCTTTCCCTCCATTTGTTCCCCCTCCTTCGCATATGTACCCATCACAGCTTCAAACGCTGCATCAGATCTGGAGAGACCCATTAGGAAATGAGCAAACCAGCCAATACAGGCGAGCTGAAAAGCTTCTTAAAAGTGAGAAAATGTGCTACAAGGATTTCAGATCCCAAATCAATTGAATCACTTGTGGGTAGGCACAAAAATGAAACCATATGTCATCTCAGAAACAAAATATTTGAGAATTAATTCCATTTTTACCCGCCTGTCAAAGCTTGGCTTCCAAGTTTAGCCTTCTCATTCTTGCCAGTGATATTATTAGCCCTCTGCCACTGCTCAGGTGCCACACTGATGGACAGAGCTGTTGAAATAAAGGGCTTTCTGGCTGGAAAGGCAAAGTGAATAAAACAGCATGGTGGAGGGGCTGCAGGTGGCTTTTAGAAGTTTTTCAGCAAAATGAACAACAATTTATTTTGGAGCAGCCAAGAGAATTTTGGCTGAATTGAGATGCTTTGATTGTCTTACTTAACCCTTTCAAATCCTTTCTCCTTTTTCTTTTTAATGTAAGTGCAATTTTTAAAGAATGTTGTTTAAAATGAAAAGTCAGAAGTTTTATTATAAGAAAATGCTCATATGAGACATTTTGGGTTTTTTATATGGAGCATATCAACATTTTTAAAGCGATACTTAAATTTCCCTCTTTTGTAACATCTCAAAACCAGTAGAAAACCAGAGTTGAGCAGATAACCACACAGACACCTTGTTGCACTGCTTTTGGGGTGTTCTGCTGCCAGGGAGCCAGGGGGGCCAGCTGCCCCCTGGGGAGGACAGCATCCAGGCAGGTCCACAGTGGCCAGGCAGGTCTGACAGCCAACTGGGAAGTCGGCTCAGGGCCAGGGTCTGGATTGAGATTTGGGGTGTCCCTGGCCAGGCCTAGGCCTGACTGTGATGTGGTGAGACCATAGGACTCATGGCGCTGGGTCTGTCGCCCTGGCCAAAAGCAGCTCCCAAGGGCAGGGGCTCATCCCTGGTGGGCATCTCCCTGCTCACCACCACCACCAACCGCACTGTTTCTGAGCTGATCATGTAGATTTAACATAGGACCTTGTCTTCCTCTAGTTCTTAAAGAAGTTTTTGTCATGAGGGGCAGGAGATGGTAAGTCTGGCCAAATGGAGAATTTGGCCTCAGCCAGTCCTGACTTGCGTACTACCAGCCTGGGGCCATGGCTGAGCCCTGCACCAATGAGAGCAGCCTCAAGGCTGCTCTGGTACCATGCAAGGGGGAATGGACCACCTGCGTATGTGCATGTCTCCATATGCAGCACCACAGTACCTTGCCAGCATGAGGAAAATGTCAAGGTAGTTTGGCAGTCAGCTTCCGACTTGTGTTAAAAACATCTCTGATCTACATCAGTATCACAGACTCGGCCTTTAAGGTGAATGCATAAAGAAAGCCAGGTAGTATGGTGAACTTTCTGAGTGCAGCTGCCGGACCATCACCCAGTGAAAGAAACAGGATAGCTGCGCCTTCTGCAAAGAAGAGTCCCTTGGGTGGAGATTTTACAATGCTGTGCATCCTATGTCGGTATTTCTAGACTTGGAAGCTTACTAAAACTCTCTTCTGGGGCACAGAAATCACGCATGTGTTTTATGGAGCAGGTTTTGATCACTTAGCTATCTGGTCATTTCAATATGCTTGTGACTAATTAAACTTTATATGGAGCTCATTGGATTTGCTCTAGATTTCCACTAAGTCAAGGATCTGACTAAGTACAGGGATATTTCTTTTTTCTCAGTAAAACTAGAGAGTCTTTCATGGCAAGTTCTTCTAGATCGTTGAGTGGTTTTGTGAAACTGCTGTCAAGCATAGTATTTATTAGGGTTGTGCACAAATACCTAATGTTGTGAACACACTGCATACATATATTAACGTCACATTCAGATTGCAAAACATTTGTAACTGTCAGCTCTTTCCCTGTCTCTCTTTTTGCATGTCTCCAAACACATAATCAGCCCTGCTCCTGGCTGATTGATGAGATAGGTAGGGTAAAGTCAGGTAGGACCCTTCGTCCTCATGTTGCTGTGTACCCTGCAGACTTCTGGGTTGGTGGGTATATGGCAGTGATAATAATCCAACCGTTTGGGATGGCAGGTGAATAACACATGGTATGAAGGAATACCACCAGGGTCTGTTGGTGGTGTTGAGGGAGTTGTTTGTTGGTTTTGGGTGATCTTAGATAATCTTGTAGAACGTACAGTGGTATCCTCACAAATTGGGGCCCTTTTATCCTGTTTACCATGCAAGCATCAGTCCCTTCAGAGACCTCAAGCCATACCTCATGGCCTCACACCACGCTGTTGGACCCTGGAGCTATATGCAGAGTGCTGCCTGCAGGACTCTGCTGCGTTAGCATTACTCACTGTTTTCCTTAGCAAAGGTCAAGGGGGGTTTTCCATGAAAAGGTAACAGGTCCTACAAGACCACATACAGCTGCAAGATTTCTCATCCTCCTACTCTGTCAGTCAGTGCGCGGAGGCTGTTTAAACTGGCCAACTTCCACTAATGTGCGGTCATTTCTCAGAAAATCTCCCACAGTTGCACCGGTTTGGCGTAGGCTTTTGTAATGATACCAGCAGCAGGAGTGCTAACACTTGCCGTAGAAAAATCTGCTGCTAACCGGTGCTTCCGCTGCGGCTGCCATCAGGGGAGCCTGTGCAAGGATAGGTCTTTCCTAAAAAAAGCTCAAATAGCAGCACAGCTTGTTAATGGCTCGGGAAGTCAGAGAAGCAAATGAGGCCTTCTGGGGGGTGGGAACTGGGTGCTGGGTCAGGGAGGCCCTCTACAAAACTGGGAATGAGCTGACTTGAGCAGAAAGCTTCAGATGAACATCTACGGGCTATTCTGTGTCATCAGCATTGCTGGAACGAGGCAGGGGCTCGCTCCGTCCTGTGCCATGTGTGGAAACCACTACCTGCTTGCTGAGCTGTGGCCAAGTAATGACTAAGTCCCACTCTTTCTATCTGATGAGACCAGGTAGTCTCGCATGCCAATTTGGATCCTACCAGTTATTTTAGATGAAGCAATGTGTCGCCAGAAGCGGTCAGAGCTAAATATGGTATACTGGCTTTGGAAGCAACTTCACGCTGTTTCCTGAAGTCTGACAGGTGAATGACTTCGGATCAAGCATCTCATGGTGACATCCAGCGTGCTCTCTGTCACGACTGTGGACAACCTGCACTTCTGACCCCCATCATCCTCCCAGTCCCATCAAACATAACCCTTTACAAATGTCATGCTGGTAGCAGTCATCTGTATCCTGCAATCGCATGAAACACCCACGCGTGGTCCAGCCTTGGCCGCAGTCCCCTGCCTATCAAGTGACATTACTTCAGAAAGGTCTTAGGCTTCACACTCCCATGAGCATGGTTAATACAGTGATCCAGCAGCTACCCTACTATTATTTCTTCCACACAAAAAACACTTCAGGGAAAATGTCTCAAAAATAGTAGATCTGACTTTTTCATCAGGCTTACTGTTCCCAGCCTGTGCAAAGGCCCAGCTTTCTGAGGTTGTGCTTTCAGTGTCAGTCCATCAACAGGTGCTGACCAGTGGCTCCACTACCCTTGCTTAGGGAGTGTTTTGACATTTGTTAGAGCTCTTTTGGGCTCCACATTTAGCTCTGTGCTTCGGGAGATGGGAAGGACATGCCTCGTTGCCTCTCAGTTGCAAGCTGGGGTATGCTTATCTGGACCCTTGTGCTGGACCCTGCCTGGTCTGCCCAGAGGACCCACATCGTCAGAAACAAAATTAAAATAAACCATTATATTTAAATAGTAATTCTGCATCACTGGTTAGCCACGTACAACAGCTATACCATTACTACACATGACTATTTACATACGCATATACAGTGACTCCACCTCCACATTTTCCACCAAGGCATCAGTAAACCATGGTAAAAGCCACAGTCTTCTGATTTCAGCAAAAAAGTTATTTCAATGTTGCTGAAATGGGTATCAGAAAAAAAGGGAGTAATTACAGCACCACTTACCTCACCACGTAACGATAACTGCCTGGAAGCAGAAACCAGACATCCAAATGAAAGAATAGGATTGTCTTTCTAACAGTGGGGGTTAATTAACCATCTGAACAAACGATTAAGTGCAACATTTTTCTTATCTTCATCTTGTCACATGATGATTGGACCACTTTCTGGAAGTTAGTTTTTAGCCGAATGTTATGGGATTCAATATAGATGTAATTTGGGAAGATGTATGGTGTGTGATACGTGCACCGAGTAGCTGAGCCAATCTGTGAACTGTCAGTGATGTTTTGTGCAGAGATACCTTGAAAAGTAAATTCAAAGATACTCCACAAAACAGTGTTAGAAAACAGTTGTTTCCCTACGGCTAATCACATTGGCGGAAATACTGAAGGTTCCTTGTTAGAGCAACTGCCGAATCCTGTGACATCTGATATTAACCAAATAGTTTGCACAGATTAAATGCTGTGTCCCATAGCCCTTCTGCTAGGAAAGACTTTCCCTAAATTTGCCATGTGAGGAGAATCTGTTGGGAGGCATCTCAGGCTAGACTGGTCTTAATGGGTGCCTAAGGCTTTTTTTCCGAGCACGTATTTGCTGGGGTACATCCAGCTGTGGATGTGCTTTTCCCTTTTGTTGTGTGTAACATCTGTGCAGTGGGCTTTTGTTTGGCTGGTTGGAGGTTTTCTCCTCCTTCCCCCAAGCTGCTTTGGCTGCTCACCCAGCTTTTTACCAAAGTGCAAATTTATATTCCTTCTGCTTTCGGCAGGCCCATATGTGGAACTGTCAAAATGTCACTGGCATCAATTGTGAAAGGTTAGTGCCACATTATAGTCAGCGAGCTTATTAACAGGGAAATGATTGGGTTTTGGATAGGGGGAGGGAAGGACAAATGGGAATCCATTTTCCAGGCACCTGCTTTTTCTACTAAGCCTTTCTTGTCATGTATGTATTTTCAGAAAGTGGTTGCCATCTGCATTGGAAAAAAATTAGCTAGAGACCCCAGGAAGAATGAGGCTGTTCCTTGTGAGATCTCAGCAAGTTCAGAGGGGAAGGTGGAGAGGCAATAAAAGCAAGTTGGCCAAATTTGTTCGGGTGTTGAGTGACAGGAGATGTTCAATTTTCACTGACCGAGTGACTAGAGATAGGTTCACGCTGCAAAAATTGGGTCTGATGGGGACCCAGTGTCAAACTGGGAGACTGTGGGTCCTGGCTCCATGATTTCATCTTGTCCCAAGAAATAGTTCACTTGCTCTCCCCAAGTTTACAGGTGCCTGTATACAGATGATAGCTAACTGTTTGCTTATTTTCATCTCTGTGCTTTTTCAGATGTATTCAAAGTCACCACTGAAAAAAATTTCCATACCCTACTGCGAAGTTTTTATCTCTCCAAGACATTTTTAGGGCTTCTGGTACCATCAATGCAGAGAACCTAGCTCACAGTCTTTAATGTATTAATCTTCAAAACGACCTGGTGAGATGAGATTATCCCAGTTTATGAGAACTGAGGCACAGAAAGCTAACTTTTTTGCCATGCAAGTCTGTGAGACAGCAGAGATGAGTATCTGCATCTTTATAGACTCTCTGCTAGTACCTGAATCACTGAACCATCCTTCTGATGCCTCATTTTTTCCTTTGGCTTTTCCACCTTGCTTTTTTAAAGTCAACCTAGTGTCCAGCTGGAAGCACTGGAGCCATCCATTAGAGAGGCAGGAGGAGGAGGAGGAGTGCCCAGAATCTGCCAAAAAGTTAAATCTGTGTTGCGTTGTTACTCTCTAAAATGAGCCAAAGCAGGGTGTAGGCGTTTGTCCTTCGGTTTTGTATGGAGCTGCTATTTCACAGGAACCACTGCCCGGCTTTTGGACTGTAGCTTGCAGCCAGTGCCAGCCTGACCTAGATTCAGACCAGTGACCTAAAGGTGAAAGCCACCAGAATCTGTAGCTGAGCCTCTGGGGCACCAAACCTCCTTCGCTCCTGATTATTCCCTTTTTGACATGGCAGAAAAGGCCCTCGAGGTGGCGGATAACGTACTGCTGGGGGGTAGTATGTGCCTGACCTTTTCTGTAGGAATGAGCTTGAAAATGAGGTGGAAAAAAAGGGAATGAATATTAATAATTGGATTGTCCTGGGGATTCTTCACTGGCAACAAAACCCATTGTGCCCTGGAATTAGAGCGAGCACCATGCGCATGTGGCTCTTTGTTGCTCCCTGAATGCTGCTGGTAGGTGAAATTTAATTTCACCGCTCGCAACAAAAACCAAGAAATGGGGATTCTGCATCAGACACAGCCAGTGAGAGGCCCCTCTCTCACAAGGCAGGAAATTCCCTGCTCCCCCCACGCTCCCGCCCATCCCTGTGTGTGCAAGCCGATGGCCGACGTATGGGACGTGGGGCCGCTGAGCCTCAGAGCGGTCACTTCAGGCAGAGAGGAGGCAGGGACAAACAGGTGAGGGCAGGAGGTAGGGAGAACTTGCATGCAACATAGGGATATTGCCTTTATTAATTTCCAGCTTTCCACCTCACCGTGTGTGCGTTGGGGATTTCAGCTCTCCCCTGCTCAGGAAGCTGCTCTTGCGCTCTCTTGTTTTTGCTGCTTTTGCTGCAGGAGAGGAGGTAGCACCGTGCAAAACACCAGATCCAAATCTCCTATGAGGTTTCTGGCTTTGTTATGGGCTGTGCAGAGCCCCAGGTGCCAATGCGCAAGATGAGAGCATGATGTGAAATGTGGATCAATGTGTGGGCATCTCTTCTTGCCCCAGGACTTCTCTCCAAACCCTCTGAGCGCAGCCTCCCCAAGCCCCGCTGACTCCTTGGCAGTGAGCTCTCCTCCCGTGACACCCCGGTTAACACCACACATAACAGCTGTGCTTAGGTGCCTTTTGGGGAGGTGCACGGCCCTGTTTTCTAGATGGTGCCCCGAAGGTACAGAGGTGTCTAACAAAACTGCAGAAAGGGCTGACTCTCCAGCCAGGACTGGGGGTCCTTGCGATGACCCCAGCAAGGTGGGTATTTCAGTGGGAATGGGCAGCCCCTGGAGCACGGGTGCTGTGGCACGGGGGCCAAGCAGGAGAAGACCCTCTTGGCCTCATCCCTGGCAGCGGGCTGGACTGCCTCCTGCAGGCTCCAGAGGCCCTCCTGCGGAATATCTGAGCTCAAAACCTGGGTTTTGGGCAATTAAGCAGCCATCCCCCCGCCTCCTCATGCCAAGGAGAATTTTAATGTACTTCCAATTTCTCTTTTTAGCACACACAAAGAAAAAAGAAAAAAAAAATTAATAATCATCTATAAGAGAAGTTCTTTTCAGACACATGGAGAAGCATTCAATGCTGATATATATTTTTCCCCACTTTTAAATGGTATCTATTTAAATGCAGATTTTCTGGTTTCCTATGTGGATCTTGGAAGAAACGCCTTTCAATTTAAATGTTAATAGAAGAGTAAACTTCAAAATCAAAATTTCTCCATAAGGGAGAGTGTTTTCTCACAGCTTTAAATGTCTTTTCTATACTTCCTCCCTCCTTCTCCCCCACCCTCCTTCCTCTCTTCCCAGCCCCCAGCCCAGCCTCAGTTGCATTAAACGGTCTTTTTTAAAAACAAGAATACACCTTTCAGAGTTCCTGAATTAAAATGTTTAATGCTGGGGTCTGTGGAATGAGTATGTTTGAGCAGAGTGCTGGGGCACTGATAAAGCAGAGATACCATCCCTCCACCTCCAGCCTTTTTCATGCTGGCCATTTATCAAACCTGCTGCTCTGAATGCCTTATGATGGGATTATTCTCAGGCTTGTGCTGCATAATATTGAACCAGTGGTTGAGGCAGAGGCTGAAAGGGAAGAAAAACCTTTAGGATGATGTTTTAGTTGCTCCTGAATGGGAGCAAGGCTTTGGTGCTGGGCTGGGCAATAGAGGAGGGAAGTCAGATGCAGAGGGAAGAAGGTGAAACAGAGGAGGCATTACCAAGTTCATCTCTGTATTACCCCTCCTGCTCCTCCTGTGGTCCGTTCCTGCATACCTCCAACTTCATTTATCTTCAGGAGGAGCTTAGGGTAGATCTGTGTTTTACAAAAGACCCTTAACACTGCCTGATACTGGGGTTTTACATAAAATTATGTTCCTTGCTTCCTGTCACACTCCATTTGTCATCTTTAATACAAACTTTTCTTTAATTTTCCCCATCACTCTCTTCCATTCTCCATCTCTTTTTGTCCTCTCTTCTCTCCTCACTGAAAGAAAAAGGGAGGGAAAAAAGTGTTTCTGTTTTTTCTTCTGCTTCCTTCTGGCCCTGATGAGCCCTGGCCACCTTTGCAAGAAGTAGTTCAAGAGATACTACCTGAAGATTAAATTTTAATAAACTTCCATGTATTTAGTGGACGGTGATGGTGGCTGGCATATAAAAAGCAGAGTGTAACAGGGCAGACTCTGCTTACTGTGGAAGGAGACTTTTGTAAACTAGACAATAAAGATATTACTATGTATAATAGGATATAGGGTTTTCTGTATCCAGATTATTTTCACACAATTGTTACTGTACTCTGTACATCATTATTACCTGAATGCCTCTGAAGAAAAAGTAGTGAACTGGCTTCCACAGCACCCTGGGAGACAGGAGAGGGAGTCTGATTTTCAGAGGAAAGCTTTGCAGCACCCAACCCTCCCACCGATTTCAGGGAAAGCAGAGCTCACTGGACTCTTCTCTCTAGATGCTCAGTCCCTTGCAGGCAGGGGTGCTGCAGAGACCGCTTGCCCCCACGGCCTCTCTAGGTGCTTGTGACGCCCTGGCAGGGCTGCGCGGTGAAGCTTGCCCCAGTGCCCTGCTCTGCATTTCCTCCTGTGCACTGTGCCTAGTGGGGGGGTAAATGGAGTAGTTCAGTCTTCAGCGGTGTCAGAGCAGCGCTTCTCACCAGCACTGAAAGCACTTTACAATGAAAGGTGTCACCTTTGCCCTGAAACCCAGAGCCCATCGCAGCCTTCTTCCAAACCGTTGGAGAATGCAGGAAAACTTCCATTTAGAAAGCTGGGCTTTCCACCTGGCCTCTCCCACTGCCACCAGGGCTGGAGGTGCTGGACGCAGGGAGATGGTACCTGACATCCTTCAGGAATGATCCCTCTGGCAGGGCTAACGTGGTCCTGAGGGACTGTGGTGTTCTTCCTCCCCAGCAAGATCGTACTTGTGGTGTGGTGGCTCCAAGGAGAGGTCACTTAAAGTAAGAGGTGACCAACGTAAAGAAGCGTGTACTCACTGAGTACTTCAAGGGAACAGGAAGGGAGAAAAATGAAAAAAGCACAGCTCTGATCTGATGAAGTCCCAAAGTTCACATTGAAATTGAACAGAAGCCATTTTATTACATGTGCCTCAAATTCTTCAATACCTGCGTAATCCGTGAAAGCGGTGTAACGAAAAGCCTCTTGGCATGGCTGCAACTGGGAAATGTTTGCTTTGTGTGGCCTCACCAAGCAGGAGCAGGAAGGATTAAAGTTATGAATATGAAGAAGGATGGACAAAAATGCAGGTGCCTCAGACTTTCTTCCCTGTTTCTAGGGAATGAGAGAGGGAGAGGAGGGATGAAAGGGTTGACTGGGCAAATTACAAGTGTACTCTGTTGGGGCCAAAGCTTGGAAATGTTCCTAGATGATCGTATATTGTAGGGCTAAAAGCCTGGATAGTAAATCTGGAAAGAGAAAGACTCTTCAAGATCAGTTCTTGAACATCACTGAATAAGTATAAATTATCAACTTCAAGTACTTTCTGAGAAAAATTATGTCCTCTCCAGAGTCAGAGAAGGGGAGAGAAGGGGAGGGAATGGTTTGCAGTAGGGTAGGATAGGGTATGGTAGAGTAGAGTGGAATAATGCTTTGGCATAAGCTCAGCTACTCTGGCCCACTACGTCAGGGGTTGTAAGGGCAAAGCTTTTGTTTCCTTCCTAGACTGCTGTCACTCAGAGCTGAGTAGCAACACAGCAGATAATAAAAAATCCTTTTTCTTCTATGGCCAAAGTTTCTTTTTCAGCAGAAGGTGGAGTAGGATTGGAGCAAAAGTCTGAACCCTTCTATGGGATGGTATTCACAGCCATCTTTCTCCCAAGACCTAACATAAGTTTTCTGCCTTCTACAGTAGAACTGCATCTGATGTGCTACATTTCTGCTGTGCAAATGCCTCCTTTATGCATTGACCTGTCTAATATTCATATCATAAAGGCTCTTGGAGACAAATCCATCTTTTCAGCCTCACAAGACACTTTTTCTCGCCTTTTTCCCCCTGCACTTAAACAAGCTTTGCTTCCTTCCTTGTCTACTGCCTCCTTAAATCTCTCCCTTATTATCTAAGGGTTCTCTTTTGTCTCCTCTCCGCTCTACATGAGCAAAAGGCAAGAGTAAAATCAGGACTTGATATTCAAGCTCCAGATGGTGCTTTTAGCCACTGCAGAATTTCTTAGGCCCCTGTAATTTTCCCAGATACTGGAGGAATTGCTTTCAGACAGTAGCACACCAGTGTATGACCTGGTCTGGGACACCCCCCCACCTCTGGTGCATTATGAGAAGGTTCACCAGAGACGAGAAATTGCAGTGTCATGTGGAGTTTGTTGTTTGTCAGCATGAACCTCTGAAGGTGTCAGCCTTTGCAGAAGACAAGACTTCATTCCTCCTCTGATGAGCTGCTCACCTGACTCTGAAGTTGAGGGATTTCTATGAAGGCAGGCTGAAGTGCCAGCAGTGCACAGCTGTCACCTTCCTTTTGTGATTGTTTCTGTTTTAAATAACTGTAAGAACACTTACGATCTCTAACTCTGACGGAGGAAATCCAGATAGATGGTCTGTCCTGACAAGAATAAATCATGTGTCAGGATGTCCATTTTACACCCTGTCCTGAAGGACACGTTGACTAGCACAGCAGTTTGTGAAGCTTCCTATCAGCATTTCCATATAGGTGAGTTCATACATACTGGCAACCAAACACTGGACACTTCATTACACAACCGACAAACTCTAGTCAAGAGAAGGTGATGGGATTTTCTGGTTTAGAAGAAGTTATGCATGTATCTTACAAACACCATTGCACCTCTTGTGATATGAAGGCTCTCCTACATCCTTCAGAGTGCCAGTTTCTCTTTTTGTGAGGGCCTTCTGCTGCTCGTTCTCTCAGCTTTGAGAGTGTTGTGTTTTAGCGTATGTGTTTGTGACATGCATATTTCTGAGTCACTCTCTGGTGCAGACTACTTGCATATAATTATAATCCACTGTTACTTTTGTTGAAGTGGGTTGTACTCATTGTGATTGCGTTAGAGTAATCTTTAAACTGAAGACTGGGCTCCCACATGAGTCAGTAAAAGGCACTCAGAGATTTTAACTGAGTCTCAAGTAGACTAATGCATATTTCTTTTCTTATCTCTCCATACCTGAAGTGGAAAGAAAAGATTAAAACCTCACCCTCTACTTGCCAACCTCATCCAGAATACAGTCTTAAGCTGTGCGGAGAGAATTGTGAGAGCCAGAAGATGCCACTCAAAATTGCCTGCATTAATACTCAGTTGTTCATTGTAGCTGGGAGCTGCTAGGGCTGGCATTCAGTAAAAGATACATCTGTCCAATTTTCCATCTTGCTCCCCCCCCCCCCCCCCCCGCCCCGTAGTTTTGGGCTGAGGTAAGATAAGGGATGATGTCAGAGAAAGGTACCTCCGTGCTGCTGATTCTTTGTCAGAGAAGTCATTTAAACAAAGCTTAGTGAAATCTGGTAAATTGTGCTCTTGGGCTGTGTGCAGTTTTTGAACAATTTCCAATACATGTATTTGTTTGGAAAAAGATGAAAAAGGATTGATTTAGACTCTTTTCAAGTACAAATGTTTTTAATCCCACACGAGTAAAGACAAATGAGAATGAATCTAGTACAGGAGGGTATAGATCAAAGTGACCTGCAAGGAAGGATTATGCTAAAGAGTTACGCTATCCCAGTCTATTTCTGCTTGCGGTGACACTATATGCCAACATTTGGTCCTAAAGGGGCACAGAAATACATTTGTGATTTCCTTTTCAGCTTCCTCTTTTGTTGGGACATCTCAGGGAAGAAGGGTGCTATACCCAGAATGTCTTCTAAGCTGTTCTAGATATTCTGGATACAGACTTCAGGGTCCTTAGTCCCTATGGACCTTTCTCTATCGGGAGAAGAAAGGAGATGTAGGATGGACTATCTGAAACACTATTTGCAGCAGTAGTGCACTTTCTGATAGTCTGATAGCAAGCACTGTAGTTTGATCTGGTAACAAACACTTGAGAACAAGCAGTTCTGAAAGCAAAAGCAGTGCTGTGTTGTTAAAGGGCTGGCCAGAAAGCCATAGATTCAATTATATGCTCCTCTACAAACTTTTCACATAGCCATAGGCAGGTTGACTATTCTCATCTTGTCTTGATTTCCCCATCTTTCACAAGAGGCTCATATTTTCCTTCCTGTATGTGTTGAAAGAAATCTCTAATATTTTGGAAGTATTATTAAACTCCTCGGTGGAAAGGAAGATAGAGAGATATCAACAGGAAGACCGAGCCCTTGCTTTAGAAAGATGACTTGCAATTTCAAGGAAGAGGACAGAACATCAGAAGTCAAAAAGGCATATTGAAATTTTCAAGAAGCAACGCTGATTCAGAACATGTTATGTTTGCAGCTGCTGGGGTGTGAAACTTCCTCCACGATGTGACAGCCAGCATGAATTACTTCATTGCTTATAACAAATACAGATGGACAGATATCAGGGTGAAATGAAGGGCAGGGGCATTTGCAAACTGACAGAGAGAACCTTCCACCACACGCTGCTTGGAAATAAACAGATCTTAATCAGCTCTTTTGCCTTTCTTTATCTTCAGAAAACCTTTAGAGTTAATGTTCTCCAGCGGAAGACTAAAATGCTTGTAGGAAATGCATGTTGTTTTATGAGAGTCTGTCTCTATTTTAAGGAGGTTGTCTAAAATGCTAATGTTTCTCTTTTCATCACGATTCACGAAGCTTGTGGCTTTCAAATTTACCATTTCAGTTTCAGTCATGGGAATTGGATTACTTCATTCCCTGCCTCTTCTCCAATGTTATCAATCAAGAAATTTGTTATTTCCAGCCTCCATGAACATGATGCCTGTATTCCTTGCCTGATGATCCACACTGGTTTTGAGTCAGGATTGAGTTCCCTGCCTGTTACATGCAGCAGCGCCTGTAGCAGTGCTAGGCATGGAAAGTCCTCCCAAGGGGGAGATATTCACACATAGCTTTTAGTCTGTTAATATATAAAAGAAAATGGGTTGGAGACGGTGTCTCTAAAACATGAGTGGAAAGATAACATTGCACTTTCAACCACAAGTGATACTGGTATCTAAGTCCATGTAGTAAATCATTGAAACTACTGTCATACAGGCAAGGCATTGAAAATCAACTTCTGTATTATAGGTCTTACAGAACAAGCAAATGTAATACCTTCCTTAATTGCACCCTGTAACTACATTTCTAAAGGTTTGGGTTACTACATGGTGGAGAAGGGGGATCTATAGTACCCCTGCAATCTGTGCACTTTGCTACAGTGTGAGGACTTGGGATGGGTATCCAGGAGAGGATCCCCTGTAGAACCAGCTAAGCAATGCACACGAGCGAGCTAAGATAAGGTATGTTTGCTGTTGCAGCTCCCATTTGGCTGCATAAGATTCAACAATGCATTTTGCTGGCATAGTCACTCCTTCAGTTGACTGGGTTTGTCATGCCATGATCCTGAGATTCTGTAGCTACTCAGGGAGGTTTTCAAAGAAAGAAAGAGTCTAGAGAACCATTCATTTCATAGTCTAAAAATAAATAAAAGCAATTTCAGAAAAAATAAAAAGGATGTGCTCAAATGTCATATAAAGTGGTGTTACATGACAAAGCATGACCATTTTTGCCTTTGCAGGATGTATTCAGGAAAGGTCTTATCAGTGCCGATCAAACTCGGACAAAACCCCATCAATTTGTACTGGTGAGCTACTGCTTATTTATATGGCATCCATTGCTCCTAAATTAGCAGAAGGAATTTATATATTGCCTTGAGTACACAATACAATTCTTTGCTTTTTTGCTGTCCTTTCCATGTCGAGCGCCACACCAACAGAACAGTAATCATAAAAAGTACCACTAATAGGGGTTTGTGTACAGAGAATACAGGATCCTCTTCCCTGGCCTTCTCCTCACTAAATAGCCTGAGGGTAACGATTTGGTTACATACATTAAGTACTTTCCCACAAAAGAATCACTTTGAATAGACTTGTTCCCAGGACTGACCTCAGCTTCAGGTGGGCTCTGACAAGTGAGGAGCACAGGGAAGGTGCTGTTGGACAAGCGCAGGCTGTTTATGCAACCAACTTTGCAACCCCCTTTCCCAGTACTGCCATTTGCAAGGGCTGTGCTCGAGGATGGTTATGGCAGCACAAAAGCCAAGATGGTTTTGAATAGAAAAGAAAGCTTATATTCTATCTATTTCATATAAGCCCTAATGGATGGCCTTGTGAGGAGCAGATTTGCAACTGGCCTAAGCAGTGGCAATCTTAAACGAAGCCCACTGAACTTGCGAGAACTAAGGTGTCATGAAAAATTTCAATTCTGAATTTTTTTATGTGTGGTATTAAGTGTCTGTCAAAGGTTAGCTTTCTGGTTTTTTTCAAGAGATAATATAAGCCCAGAGTTCAGATGCTGATGGATTTTGCTGTGTTGTTAGAAAGGGAATTTCAGGTTCCATCAGGAAGAGAGGTCAAGTGAAACAAACCTCAAAGTTGGGCCTAGAAATCTTGGTCTTGCTACTTTAACTGTTCTGTTCAATGGCAAAACTCACACTGATTTTAGTGGGGTAAAAACAATTCCTTAGTTTGGTATATAGGGTGTGGGGATGCTTGTGATCCCCTCTGGGACCTATGAAAACTGGCTCCATCAGCTAGTCATTGGGGTAGGTCTGAGGAGTTACTGACACTTTGCAGCTGAATAAAGCTATTTAAATTCAGCTCATTAAAAGCAGGTTGTTAGGGTATGTTTCCATTAGGATGAGCAAGTGCTGTTACCCAGAGTCAGCAGTCACAAGTTAAAATGGAAGAGTTTTGTAGAGCTGACACAGACAGCTGTGCAGCGCTTCTGAGACACGTGTTGTGCTGTTATTGAAGATGACATAGGAAACAGTAAACATTTTATGTTTTTACCTGTCATTCAAATTGAGCCCAGGCCTTCATGGACTGAAAAATAGGAAGATACTCCTCCATCAGAGATGCTTACTAGCATTTACTGCTTGTTTTAGAAAGCACTCTGAGAAATTCCCAAGGAACAGAGACTAGCATTGCCTGTGGAAAATGTGAGTTTCTGCAGGAAATGCATTTTTTTTTTTTTTTTTTTTTTTTCTGCACCAGACCTCCTTGAACATATTCAAATTCTTTGTGGGGTGGTTTGGGTTTTTTTTTTTTTGATGGGACAGTCACAAAACCTAAGGTAAAAATACAAATTTTAAGGTGTGTATCTTGTTAAAAGGGCCCTGGTCACTGGTGGACTAAAGGCCTGGTAATCTTTATGTTGTCAGAGGGATTCCTTGCAAAAAACAGTGACAATCTACAGGAACCAGTTATAGTTTCAAGGGAGGGATTGCGTTCTGCAACTTGATCTTGCATAAGAATTGCCATAATGAACAGAGCTGTGAGTAAACTACCTTCCACTGAATCAAATCATTCTGTCCCAACACACCTCTAGACCTTGTAGATTTTGGATAAGGAGTTTTATAAATCTCTGATGATGCTAATTTATCACTGTTCACAAATTTCACTGAATCTGCACTGCTGGTATTGGTGGTCCTTTTGATCCACTGTGGGAAAAGGTTAAAAAAAAAACCAGAAATTGAGAAACAGACACAGGCCAGCCAAGGAGAAAAGCTGCCACAGAGACTGGTGGATGATTCACAGTTTTCAAATCTTCCTCCCCCTGTCATAAGCATTCTGTTTCTTGAAGGAAAGTGAAATCATTGCTGTGCAAAAAAAAAAAAAAAAAAATTGTTTCAAGAAGGAAACAAATGTTTGGAGAGCTGACTTGGCTGGAATTTTCCCTGCACATGTACTCTTGACATATCAGTGCTTAAACTTTCTATGCGTGCATGAGGGGGGACAGGGAACAACCAAATGTTAGTGAAGATGCCCCCATCTGTTCCATTATTTGAGGGTGTAAAGATGCTGTTTAGCTCTCATAGTCCTTGCTATTTCAGATGCCAGGTGGTCTCCCTGCCCAGATTTCACATCAAAAACAGCTGTGAAGGTTTTTTTTTCCCAGCACATGCAGGAGGAGGGATCCCAGTAGTCCCATCCTTTTTGCAGAAGGCAAATAGGCGATACAGCCAGGTCTTAATTTAAGGGTTCCTTACATTAGGTTTTGGGGATCTTTTTTCTTTATTTATGAAGTAAATACAGGTCAGCCCTATGCACCCATATCAGATGTAGTACTCAGTCCCCACTTGCAGAGCACAGAATGCTTTACTGTAGCCCCCTGCCCTCCTCCTACTCTCAGTGCTCCCTGGAGCACTCAAAAACGTCCTTACCAAAAATCATCTGACAAGGTCACCATCTAGATACAAGAGAGGGCAATAAAGCGTCCTATGCCCCAGCCGTGTATCTGCAGTGCTTTTATTATCTCTGACACCAGAATATCTGCATGCCTCACCATCCTGGAGGTACCGAGTTTCACACACACCACCACTGGACAGCAAAGTTCCATGGCCCGAATTACACACGGGACGCCGCAGCCCAGAGGGGCTCAGTGACTTGCCCAAGATCACACACTGGGGGTCAGAACTGAGGCAAATCCCCTGTCGTGTCTGTACTGGAGCAAAGCATAGAGACTGCTTTGCATATCAGTTTGAGCAGGTACATCCATTGGATGCAGTAGAATAACGGATGGAGATGAGAAGGCAGGATTTAAACACACGTTGTGCTAGCACCCAAAGACTAGAGCTATTAGGCATAGCATTGCGCTGAGGCCATTTTACAACTTCTAATTCCTGAGCAAATTGTCACAAGTCACTTGGGTGCGTCTGCACTGAGCTTTATTGTGTGGTGAAATGGTCACCTGCTGTCCCTCCCCAGCCCAAGCTAGTATCTTAATTTATAGATTGTCCTCCCTCTGAACCATCCTTACTGAAATCATCCCATGCCAACATACACTGAAGACCTTGCAGCTCAGTAGCATTTTGGATTAAGACTGTTATGAACCTCTGACGATGCTAATTTATCACTGTTTACACACATTTTGTTTTTCTATCTTCCCAACTGCAGATCTGCGCAGGATGACAGCTGGCTTCATGGGCATGGCTGTGGCCATCATCCTTTTTGGATGGATTATCGGGGTGCTGGGGTGCTGTTGGGATCGAGGCCTTATGCAGTATGTGGCGGGGCTTCTCTTCCTCATGGGAGGTAAGGAAGTCGGTGTTTGAAGAAATGTGTTTTCCTTGTTGTTTTCATGTTCCCTCTTTCCACATGTATAACCCTCCTTTTCTAAGTCACTGAAAACATGTTTTCAGAGTTGTTTTAGGTGATCTGGACTTGGTTTCATTCTGAGCTCTTTCTGGTGTACATCAAGGATATCCCAACCGTAGCTACATGTTACTTCTATTACAAAACAGTGTCCATAAGTCACAGGACTGGAAATGGCCTTCCAAGTTGTTTAGTCCAGTGCTCTATTGTTGCAACTAAAACTGTCGCCCTTAAAGTTAAGAAGCTTAATAAACTTAGTAATAAAAATCTGAAGATTAAGCAGATGTTCTTCCCACCACTATCCTATTTCATAGTGGGACACTTTGATAACTAGAAACTGCTCAAAGTTTTAACCTCTATTTATTCCTCATCAGTTGTCCTTGAGTCAAATGTAACCTTTAGTTTATCTGTCTCTTTTCTTTCTCTGATGTACCTATGAAAAGCAATAGTATCCTCTGTTTTCCTTTTCCCACTCTACATATGCTATTTCTTGTAGACCTTTCTCTGTAAGACCAGTTATCAATCCAGCAGACCTTTCTGCCACCTGTTCTTGTTTGTACTTGCCTTTCTCAAATATGGATGAGAAGGACCATTCCCAAACAAGGTCGGATCAATGCCTTGTATAAGTGATGTGACAGTTCCCTTTCTCTGCTGGAAATCCTTTACCTGAAGTATTTTGTGGTTGTATTTGCCTTTTTCATGCTGCATCACACTGGAAACCCACAGTCATCCTTCAGTTGGATAATACATCCAGGCCTTTTTCCTCCTTTGTAATTTCCTACTGATGATCTCCCAATTTACAGCAGAGGTTCTGTTTATTACTCCCCAGGTACGTGCCCTGGCACTCTGTGCTTTTGAGCTTTTTCCCATTTCTACTACACCAGCCCTCAAGGTCATCCAACATTTCCCGTGTAATGTTCCAGCCTTTCTTACTACAGATGCCATCCAACTTTCTGTCACCAGCAGGTTTCATGGCACGCAGTTACCTGAAATGAAGGGTGTGAGAGTCAAGTCCCAAACACAGTGCTGGGGGAATGTCTCAAAGTGAACAGCACTGCTTCTGTTCTCTCTTTTCTCTGCTGGTAGTTTTTGTTTGGCTGGGTTTTTGCCCCCCAGGCAGATCATCACTTCAATGCATTTGGTTGCCTGTTCATCTGTACTGTGGTGTGACACAGCTAAGTGCGTAAAATACAGGAAAGCTTCTGTAGTCCCAGAAGAGGATTTAAGTGCTCAAGTAACAAGTATTTATGTTCCAGTGCTGTTGGTGCTGGTGTCATAGACATTAGCTCTCTCGGTGCCCACAAACACATTTGAAGTCTGCTAGTACCTTGTGCAAGCACACACTGGTCTATGTGTGGATGTCTGTAAACAGTTTGTTGTGGGTGTCAATACTTTATGTGTAATGGGTCTGCCAAATTAGCTTGGTATTTCTTATGTAATTAAAAGCCTAGTTTGCATGGGGGGCTATTTTGCTCTAATATGCTCAGATATCTGTGTGGTATTTAACTTACAACAGCACAACATTCAGATTAAAACATTAGGACTATACTAAATAAATACAGAAAACTTAAATTTTTTAGAAACTAGCTAAGTCTTGTTTACTAATTGGAAATTATCACTATATATGGGAGAGTTTCTAGTGCAGCTGCAGAGATTACTCATTGGCTTAATGTTATTTGCTTGTCAGTGATTTGAAAGATGGCTGATAAAAGTTTTCAGGTGAAACAAGACTCAGTGTAATGATGCATAATGGGATGGGTCACTCATAGCTTACAAAGCCATCTTTTGGTATGCTCAAACAATACACGTTCCAGTGGAGACAGATCCAAGGTCATGCAACTGGGAACAAAAAGTGTCAGTCATCCTCACAGAACGAGAGGCTGCCTCTCAGAAAGCAGTGGCTCTGAAAAGGTCTCTGGGGTCATGATTACTGGGATCATCCAGCTGCACAGGAGCTCTCAGTGCTATGCAGCTGCTAAATGTGCCAGTTTTGATGGGAATATGCAATAAGGGCATGAGGTGGGGTTATCTCTGGGCAAAGCAAAACTATTTCTGGACATCCTAATCTGGTGTCCATACTAAAGAAGGAGGTGGAAAGATTGAGAGAGGTTTGCAGAAGAGCTACAAGAATGTCTCAAGGTCTGAAAAGCAAGAAAAACACAGCATGCCACAAAAAGCCAATCGCTTGAAACTGTTCAACAGAAGGTTTGTAATTGACTTGAACACAGTGTGGAAGTACCTATGCAAGGAGAAGCCATCTGATAGTAGCATGCTCTTTGACTGCATAGACAAAATAATAAGATCCAGCAGTTGGAATCTGAAACTAATTGAAATGAGAGGCACCAGATTATTTTATCTGCCAAATTCTGCCACGATGTGTGATATTTTTAATAAAGATGTGTTGGGAGGAGATCAAACTTATATTCTGCTCCAGCGTAGACAGGTGTATCAGGGTTATAAAAGGTTACTGTCTTTCTTGTTTTGCACAAGTCAGTGGCAACTGCTATACCTTTCCCGATTTCTTTTAACAGCAAGTGTGCATAAATTAACATCTACAAACTGAGGCAATCAGTTAATAAAATAAACAAGTAGAGCCATCTAATCTAAAAATCAGTACCTATCAGTGTTTTCAGACTGTGTCATATGTTACACAGTCATACCTTGTACAGCCAACCAATCTTTTGATTTGAACCTTTTTATTGCTGGATGGTGTTTGAATACAAAGCTGTTACTTCTGTCATGATGTAAATGCTGTCAACATATCATCCTATTGGTCCTCAAAATGCATGGAACCAGAGTGCCTCTTAGTTTTGCCTGACTTTTTCTCTGATCCAATAACGGGAAAAATGCTTTGGGAGGCTTATGACATCTGACCTCATTGCATATGAGAGGAGATTGTGTTAAATTGATAGCTATATAATCAGCCTGAAATCTAACTTTCCCTTCCATTTGCAATGCCGCTTGTCTTGGCTATGTTTGTAGTATTTGCTCTGTTTTAATTTCTAGACAAACAGCTCTTCTGTAATGCTTATACATTCCTGGCTTACCATATCTATGGTTTTTTTCCCTTAGTGCCCATAATTCTTTGAACAGGACATCTCAATGGAGCACTGAGAAGTGTGCTGTGATAATCTAACAAGACCAGACATGGTTTCCTTGGCCCTCTGGTTCTTTATTATATTTACTGAACAGTCTTCTTGCTAGCCCATGTGGCAGTGCCTAATAAGGACTTGCTTTAGTGTGCTTGATCTAATTTCTCAAGCAAATTGCTTAAATAAGTCATTTGTGAAATGCAGGCTGTTATCTGGTATTAGCTCATCTGGAATCCAGGACATGGAAACTGTGATTTAGAGTGTGTTTTACACTGTTATTCAGCATGTTTTGTAACAACTTGAAAATTATTAATAATTAATCTTTTCTGTTTAGTCCAAATGTATCTGTATCAACAGCAATCACAGGTCTCTTATGGCTTCTGAAGTTCTTTTGCATAATCTTCTGTATTTATTGTAGAATTTGTACTTGGATTCCTTATCTTGAATGACAGCATTTGCCTGACCACAGTAGGATTTTTTTTCAATCCCTCATCTTGTACATAGCCAGATGGATACTGCAAGTTATGTTTAGTATTTTTGACCTAATTTTGCACAATGGTACTATTGCATAGCCTCCTGTACCCAGAGTTGCACTATCTGTTGTAGTTCCATTTCAGTATTGTCAGTATGATTTTACTCTGCAAGGTGGGAGAGTTTCTCTTGTCAAGAGTTTCTCCATTTGGAATTGCGCTCTTAAGTTTCACTAAAACTAGTTCATTTTATGCATCTTACTTCAGACTGTTTAATTCCATTATAGAAGTGGGTCATACTCAAATTATACATGACTCCAAGCACATCCTCTTGCAGCTTCTTGCATTTTTTCTACATGCAAATTATTGAAAATCTGTGCATCAGTAAAAGCTCCATACTGGGCATGTCATCCAGTAATTTTGTAATTTTATAATAATTTCTGGAACCTTAGAAGCATCTGTAGCACTACTTCCAAATGTCAGAGTCCTGTGGCAAACCTGGTGCTTTCATGCTCATCAAGTACCTAGTAGTAGTCTAAAAGGAATTCAGTTAAACATCCACCTGAGGAAATGCATGTGGGGTGATTTATATGTTGTGTTTTGGCCAAAGTATATTTACTTGCACGAAAACCATGCCTTTGCTTCTTGATGTCTAGACGTGACCTCCTCATCAGTTCCCAGGAAGTAGTGCTCACTTTTTCTGGCTTTGAGAAGTTCTTTTGAAAGTATTCAAACCCTTGACTTGTTTGGTTTTATTATCATGGCAAGCCTGTCAATTCATTTGGTTGGTGTCTTTCCTTGCTCAACAGCAGCTAATATCATTACCAGGTCAAGGTCAAATTTCAGTTTTACTTCCAGCTCCAAAGAGTTGGGATGCTATGAATTGGCACACTGGAAACTCTACCGAGGCAAATTCCTGTATCTTCAGGAATCCCTCCTTACAGTTCTTCATCAAGTTGTTTATTTCCTGTATCATGATGAGCAGACAAGCTATATATCCATCTACCTATTGGTTTTTCCACCTGCTCTCCAGTGCATTCATTCATAGGATTTTCTTGTTTCAGCATCTCAGATTCTGCAAGGCTGATTGTCTTTCCACAACCATGCAAACCCACACCTTCTGTTACTGTACTTGCTTTATAAAATCAGCTTTCAAAGACAATCTCTGATAGCCTGTTGTTTTCCCAGTTCAGATCTGATTTTATTTCAGTCAGCTGTTTTGAAACATCACATGGCTTGCTTTATTTCTAGTTTTGAGGCCAGGGCTGACTTTGTATGTAAACGCTCCAAAACCCTTCTCCTCCCCATCAGTGCCTGCCACGGGGAAAGAGCGGTGGCAGGACTGGCCCATGGTGGCACGCCCCAGTGTTTCGGCAGTGGTTGCATCCTCCCCTTCCCTACCTGGTGCACCTCCCTGCTGTACCGTTGTCCCTTGTCCCAGCTGGAAATATAGAATGGCACTTTCAATATCTTGTTCTGGTACTTGCTTCAGCACAAAATTCTCCCTGGCCAAATTACATCCTTGGCCAAAGCTACATCGCTTGCCTTTGTAAATGTATTAAAAGACCCACAAAGAATGGTGTTTTATCATCCTTATCAGAGCTCTGTCCTTCAGCTGCACATTCATGCATTTTCCTTTTGTAAGTCTGTAATTTGTACTGAGAACACATTTCAGTGAAATTGTTAGGGGGTTTACTGCATGCCTAACAAGGCAGCCCTTCAGGGAGAGACTGCTGCATTGTCTTATTTTGTTCCAAATTTACCGCAGATAAATGCAATAAATCATCTCTGCACTTGTTTACTGTTTTACCTGTTCTCTTCACTCTTATCTGGTCTCTGCCAGTTTTGTCTTGTGGCATGCACTTTAGGATCACTTCGGGGTTTTTTCCCCATTTGCTAACAGTTTCCTTAGAGAAGCATATAATTTTACTAGGCTTGCAAATATTCATTATTCTTTGCAAAGTCAAGTGTGTTTCTTGCTGTAACCTTGCTTTGAGCCAATTATAAATTTTACCATTAATAATTCAGTCTCTAATTAGTCTATTTGAAAATTATTCCAGCTGCTAAATGCCCTTATTCGTGTGATTTAACTTCACCATGCAGATCTGTAATAAAATGATCTGTAGTCTCAGACAGCAGCTCATTTCTTGTCTTTGTCTAGTGACATTTTTGCATGAAATACTGGGCTTGGGGCTTTGCTTGGGTGTCTGAAATTCCCTTTTTTACTGGCACTTAAAGGCCTGAAAGTCTTGCTGTACACATAGAGCAGTGCTATGGAGTTTTTCCTCTCTGATTTTCTGTCCTAGCATTTGCTTTCAGAAACATCAGGAATTTCTTTCATCCTCTCCTCCTCCCTTAGCTCCATGATGATCTGCCAATCTGGGGGATTTGAGTGCCATTTGCCAGCTTCACTTCTGCTGCTGATTTGGGTTTCTTCTGACCCACCTAAGAGTGCTGCAGAGACATTGCTCTTCGCAGCCCATCCGTACTCACAGGACTTAGGTCAGGGTTACAAAAGCTTCAAACCTTTTCCCATAGCAGAGGTGAGCACCTATTCTTTCCGGTGCTGGCTGCTGTGGCAGAGATAAGCAGGCAGGAAAGATGTGTGAGAGGGAAGAAAAAAATAAAGTTATGCAGGTGTGCTGGCACAATTTAACGCTTTACTTCAGATATGCAAGAAAGGATGTTTATTGAAGAAATAAAGAACAACCCACTTACGAATGTGTGAGTGCATTCTGCTTTTGTATTCTAATGCAGGGAGAAACAACCTTTTACAAATCATTTCCATCCTCCTCCCTTCTCAGAAATATATCCAAACTATTCCTTCCCTCAGTCCAGGGGTAAGTCAACAAACGGCTTTATTAACCCCGCAGGCAGAGGATGGACTGACCATTTACACCGGGTCACCTTCTCTTGCCCCGGCCATGCGACGCTTCACGCGGGTTTGTCGCAAGGCGCCGGGGGGACAAGGACGCACTCGGGGCTTTGTGCCAGTGCCTGCTAGAGCCCAGCAGCTGCCAGAGCACTAATCGCTGTGTCCAGGAGTTGACAACCAGGCTGATACTGAGGGATGCAAACCCCAGCAAAAAGTGGGACTTCAAAACAGGGCTTGGGAGCCCGTGCAGCACAGTTGTCGGTACAGATGCGCTGCACACGTCTGTATCCTCTCTCACTCCCCGCCTCCACGGAGAGTCTTGTCTTCAAAATCCCCAAGCCTGTGTGCTGTGCTTCCTTCGCCTGTGCTGCGCATATGTTAGTAGATGACAACTGAGGCATCTGTGTATTTGCAGCCATGGATTGTTACCAGCTGTTGAGTCATTTGAGTCCCAAATTTAACTCACTGTACTTTGAAAATAGCACATAGCAGTAGAAAATAAGAGTGTTTATTCTACACAACTGTGGTCCTGCCATCTCAAAATAATCATTCCGCTGCTGAATAATTTAAGAAACAAAAATGGAGCAATTTAATACAGCAAGTGTAAGGCAAAGCTCTCTGATTGACATCTAGGCAGTTACGAAGTACCGTCATAGCAGCTGCCAAGAGGAAGCAAAGAGAAAGATAAACGAAAAGAGAAAGTAAAAGACATTCTTTGGAGTTCATCTGGAAATACAGTGGGTCTCACAGGGCACCTAGGATTTCTATTTCTCGCTAATAATCAAGGTCTCTACCCATTCTTCAGGATGTTCACTTGTGGTGACATGATCAATCACAACACTGAAGATGGAAGAGAATTTCTGTGATCATATTTATTTTTTTCCTTTCCACAACATTATTCTTTGAAAATCCATTTTCTTGTGCTTCTTTCCTAAAAGGAATAGCATTAGAAAGTTTATATAAAATCTTTTTTTCCACATGGAAAGACAAGTGCAAATGCATATGCGTGCACACAAGTGTATGCACACAGATCTTAAGCAACAGCACGTGATCTTTACAAAAACAGAGGTCTACAATAAGTGGCTGTAATCTGAGCTGTGAAGCTTGACGTAAATATAGTTTTCACAAAGGCATAATACATTTTGCCAGTTTGACAAGCATTTATAATTCAAAAAAAGTTGGATCACTGGAAAAAATGAGATGCCGATCATGTTTTAATCCTGCAGGAGATACTAAATTAGTGATGACTGCAGAGGAACTTAGGGATTTAGCAAAACTCCTTGCAGACCACAGCAAGAACTTATTCATGTGGATTGACCTCCAGATGGAGACAAAGGCTGGGTTGTATCAAGAGATGCCATAAATTGGTTATGAAAGTCTTTGAAACAAGCCTCAGCGCGACAAGGTCAGTTCCCCCTCTGCCATGCCTCCCACACCACACATGTACACTCCTGTTCCTACTTATGCTTTTGGTTAAATTTTGCATTATGCTCTAAAGTGATTTAAGGCCTCGAATTGGAATGAACTTGAGTTAATGTACAGCATTAATAGGTTTTAAATGTTTAAACCTCTCTACGGCTCTTGATTGTTTAAAACCCTCACACACATTACAGTGGTGTTGTGGAAGGCAGAAAAGGAGCTGAAGAAGGTCTCTATGGACCTGTGATGAGACCCAGAGCTCGGAGCGGCCATGCAGGCTTTGTGCCTTAGTGCCCACCAGGCAGTAACGTAACAAGGCCAAGTGCATGCCTGTTCAGGTAATAAGAGTTAGCCTGTTTTTAAAAATGTCCTTTTTCATTGCTTTCAGGATTTGTCAGTCCCTCTTTTCAGACAGCTCTCCCCTGCACAGCTTGCGGTATCCCTCACAGACAGGGTCACAGGTCGTGTTCCTTGGTCTCGTTTTAGTCTATGTTTCTGGGGCCTAAAGAGTGGCCCTTCTTTTCTTATGTATTTCAAAACCTGGACACTGATGGATACATGTCCAGATACATATATATGGATATAGGTCCACTGGGCATATACATGACCAGTCCGCATACGTGGATAGGACTGGACGTGCTTCTTCATCCTGACCAGCTCACCATTAGTAATCAGCTTTTAGAAATTGGTATCACTTTCCTTTTGAATGTTACCTGATTTCCTATTTTCACTCCAAAAATAAACCTGTAGGAAATCATCCATGCAGACATACACACCCTTCACCATCTTTTGGGGTTTTAATATGATGCCAGGGTGGCCTGTTTAGCATTTCCAAGCCAGAAAGCAGTTGCTCAGCTGACGGCCTGACAAGGCTCACAGTACATTATGCTTAAAAGGCAGAACTAGGGTAGCATGTTATGTCTTTACTTCTAGTACTTCTCTATGCTTACTGGTGCACTGAGAACACACTTTGCATTTATTTATTAATGCTGGCATCCATTTTGAAAAGGAAATAGGAGACTTTCTGGAAATATGAAAGATTGCCTGCTTTCACTGTACAGGCATCTGCGTGTCACTGTGTACCAGCCACTGAAATGATCTTTTATAATTTTGTGTTGTAATACTCCTCAAGGGGAGTCAGACATCTTTGCATCTCCTACAAAAGCAGAATTATGTCCTTCTTCTCACAGAATACTATTTTCATTAGATGCTATTTTTTTCCAATACCTCAGGAATTTAGCTGATTCTTTAGGTCAATACTGGCAGACCTAGCCCTGAAAAGCAGGGACCTAAGAGTTAACACCTCCATAAGAGAATAGGGGTGGGAAATAGAAATGGGTTTTTTTTCAAATCAATAACACAGCTGTACTGTATGGTGTAGTCATTTAGAGGTGGGGTTTTTTTTCCTGGAAGGAAAGGCACAACAAGAGAATTCATTGTCAACTCCATAGCATTTGATCTCCATGGAAACATTATCAGCTGACTTCAAAGTCAACCTTCAAATGTGTTGGATTTTTTTTTTTTTTTTTTTTTTTTTTTTTTTTTTTTTTTTTTTGTGGCTCACTTCTGATGCTCCTAGATGTGCACTTGCACGCTGGGGGGGAAAATACCAACACAAGCAATTCCAGCAACCTTGTACCTGATCACAAAAGAGCACTGGCATTTAGGAGAAGGAGAGGAAAGGCTTCATAATGAGGTGCAGAGATCTCATAGTCTGGAGCAAAAGACAGGGCAAGTAGTATATGTGCACCTATAAACTCATTGTTTTCCAGTCTTAACTCAAATTTGTCTCCCTGAATTTGGCATACAGTAAATTAAGGAGTCAGCTCACTCTGGCTTTTCAGCAAAAAGAACTCTTCATATTCCTGTGCGTGTTCATTTTAAGTCAGCTATGCTGACTTGTAATTTCTCCCTCACCAGGACAGGAGGTACTGACAGAAGCATCAGTACCTTCTATTACAAGAACAGAAAACCTAGCGCAGTCTATGAAGGGCATGCAATCCAGTTTGCTTCTCAGGGATGTCAGTAGGTCTTTGGGGGCGCTGACAGAAGGTGAATTAAAGTAGGAGCAAAGTAGGGGAGACAGATCCGATAGAAATACAAAAGACTTTCCCACCCACAGCCCTGGAAAAAAAGTTATGTGTATTTTAAAATTCTGTGGTTGTTACTTATCCCTTAATAATGTCACCGGGTCTTTGATCTGTTGCTGGCTCCTGAATTCCAATGGCAAGACGCATCAAGGCCAAAGGAAGACAATGAAAACAAATCTGGCATTTATTATTGGGTTGGTTTTTATAAAAAAAAAAAAGTTTGCTGAGTTTTTTGCATGCCTGGCATCAAAGAGGAAAGAAGACTGCACATGCAACAGAAGGAAGAGTAATACTGGCATGATTTGCTAGACAGAAAGAATTCTTTACAGAGAGAAAGGGGAGCAAATTTCTGTGTGTGGCAGATCTTGTTAAATGCAGAGGCTGAAGCAAGGTTTAGATTCACCTTCTTGGCTCCTCAGGTTGTCAACTTAGAAAAAACAACATTCCCCTTGGACAAATCACTGCTACGCTTGCTTGGTCTAATCTGCCTGGACAGAGTCCAAGTGGCCAGTGGAAACTCCACAGAGAAAGCAGCTAGACCTGACAGAAACTAGATGAGTGGGACCTTCCTCATTTCTGCCCAACCCAGGTCTTCCAGGGGATACAGGGACGAGTCACGCCAATGTACTTGAGGGGGCTACAGAGGCTGCAGAGGTATTTCGTCTGCAACAGGAAAGAAGATTCCAGCATGTGATACTTGAAGGTGGTACAGGGTCAGGGTACTTTGTTGCTTGCAAGCATTCACATGAATGATGTAAACTTCATAGGGGTGGCTTGCACTAAGTAGTCCTTTTTGACAAGACAGTTACATCTTATTTTGATTTCTGGCTAGTATATCTCAATACCTGTGTCACTTAGCACATACAGAAAGGATTTTGCTGTTTCTGCCAGGTCAGCTCAGGGAAACAGTAATAGAGCCCAGAGCCTTTTGCAGCAAAGATCCTCAGTTCACATTCAGTACAAACAACTGAAAGTTGTACAAGCGAGGAGTCCTTTGGTCACTTGAGAAAATGAATGGATAGGCTTCTCTCCAGCACCTGAACGGGAAAATATCCACATCGGGTAGCTACCACCATCACCCAGAGCTCCCAACGTCTCCTTTAGTAGTGCCTTCAGCAAACAGAACAATTAAAAAGACATGCAAGTAACTCTACCCTTTCAGCCCTGAAAGTATTCCCTCTAAGAGTGTTTTTAGTGGCACACACCAGGCAACGTGGAAGAAGGCTGCACTGAATTTGTTTGTTCTGTGTCTGTTCTCCAGTCTCACTTGTCTTGAAGAACATGTCTGAAGACTTTTCAGCAATTTAAGGTTTCCTACAAAAGAAAGATTCCACAAAGCCTCTGAGGTTCCTTCTGAAGAGGCTCAATTTTTTGACTGGAAGAAAAAGACCTTACGTGGAGAGAGGCAGAATGACCTGGTTGCTAAAAGACCAAATGCAATGTGGTGCACAGATTTCCCATGCTGTGGGAGATGTCCTGTGACAAGGCAAACCCAACCTGACCCCACAAGTTTCTCCTCAGCTCTGGCAAATGCCTAGGCTGGGAAGCACCTGCCCAAGGTACAGTTTGATACTAAACTTATGTGTCTTGTCATCTGGCAAATCTGAGATGTGATGGAGTCACTCGAGTTTCCCCAGACCTCCGGTGCCCCCTTCCATTTAATCTTTTAGCCTCTGCCTGGGCCACCCTGGGCGGTCCATACTGCAGGGGATGGAATAAACCGGCCGGCAGCCTCTGCGTGTTGCCAAGCACGGTGCTTGCCAGCACAGGGATGGGATAATTTCACTAACGTTTGATTAGGATTTTTCTTCATTTTGACATTGAGAGATCCTCTTCCTTCCTTTCCCTTCTGCTCCCAGGAAAATACTGAATCACATCCCACTACTACAACTGGCACAATTTTTGCTGCCTCCTCCACTGTAGCTGCAAGTTCATGAGCCATTATGTTTGCTTAATGGCTGTAGTCAGGCCACTTTATTATTGCTAGATTATTTTGGGTGGGTCATAGGAATCACTATTGCTAAAGTAATCAGAGCGTTATTCAACTCAGGCTTTGATCAACTCCTCTATTTCTCCCTAGTCCATTTTATCAAAGCAACGTGCCTTTAGCTAAGTAGCGTTGCTTTTGCCTTACATGCCAACTCACAACATGAGAGGGTGCTTGCACATAGCTGGTGCTCACTGGCTGCCGTAGTGTACAGCACGGATATCCACTCCCAGTACAGTCCCATGCACTGTGGGATATGGCAGCAGAAATGTCGCCACGTGCAAATCTGCAGGGTGCTATAAAGTGCAATATAGACTGTCAGTTGTATCAGCATAGCAAACTGGAGATCAGCCCTCAACTGCTGTAATATTGTTCTGTATACTATACTGATTTACATTAGCCTAAGGATGGTACCCGTTAAGTATCTGCGGTCATGACAGAGGATACCTAGTCCTCTGGTGCCATAACATATTATGGCTTGTGCAGTGGCAATTCAATAGACAGGCACCGCTGCTGAGTAACACACAGCAGGCGTACAGCTCTGGTGTGGTGTGGAGACCGCTGGTACATTTTGAGGTAGGAGGCCAAAGGCCAAATGCAAACCGCATTCTGACAGTGGCTATAATGCAATATCATAGCACCACTATAGACCCCGCAGTTTACTCTGGCTCATGGTATAAAATAAAAATGCATTAAGTTCCAACCCAGGTGGGTATATGGTCTGACAAGGACACCGCACTGAATCTCCATCACCCAGTCAGACTTCTCTTTCCATCTCGGCTTTTTTTATAAGGGCAATTTTCCAGTAAACCCCTTGCTATTCTGCAACCTATCGGTGATGCTGCAAGCTGCTTCTGCTGGAACAGTACATAATTAAGCAATAATTTATATTCTGTGCGTGTATGCACAGAGCAATAAAGTGTTCTCAAGAGCTGCGTGCTGCTGAGGCGTTTAATCCGTGCACAGAAGGAGTTTACTGCAAAGCTGCTCCCTCCAAAAGGCTTTTGTCATCACTGTGTTGGGAGGGAATTCAGTTTATTCTTTAATAATTTCATTTGATTGTGATATAATTTAAATAGCTAATGGTACACACTCCACTTTAGGATCAGACCTCATTTTATTTGTTTGTTTGATGTACCTCGAAAGTAGTAAAAGCTAGTAGGGCAGAGAGAAAGTAAAGATAATGTTGTTTCACTTGTGAGATTTTTTTCCCCATAACCCTATAATAAAAAAGTGATGATAATTAAATAAACAGCACTCCTTCCAAAGGCATTAGTGGCCACAAATTGCCATCAATCGCAGCCACCAGAAATACTTCAAAAGGTGGAGGAGATTCACATTTATTTGAGAACTGCATAGTTTCAGAGGACATCTTAAAATCCATACCTTTGTGTTTCTCTTTTTATCTACTAGTGTTTATAAGTAATACTTGACATTTCTATCTCTGGAAAAAACCAGAAGGGGAGAAGAAGAGGTTTTTTGTTTGTTTACTTTGTACATCTGACAGTACAGTTAGTTCGTGAGTCATTTCTGCCTGTTGTGGGGGAAGGGAACGAGCGTCATTCCGTCAGACGTGGAAGAAATGTTTTCCAAATAATGCGAAAAATGATTTGTAGAGAGGAGGGTCTCAGAGGTGGGCCTGGTGCCCGGATCATTTTAATTACTGGCTTTTTGGATTTTCCTTGACTTCAAATTGGTGATGTTTCCTTCAGGCTACAGTCAGACACCTCATCCCTAATACTAGCGGGGAGGATGTTTAGCTGAAGCTCCTGCCAGCGCGGTCTGCGCACCAGCACCACGAAGGCTCACCTGTGTTTGCAGTATATCTAAGAAAGGCAGCAGTTCTTGTCTCACAAAACACCCCGGACCCTGTGAAATCCCTCAAGCTCTAGCGCTGTGGAAGCTGAGCCAGGTCTGTGGGTGAAGGATGTGGCTTCTGACGTGGTTCAGGGGGGCACTAGCGTAAGGCAAAATTCAAACACATTTGGTATGGATGGTTTGAGCCTGTTTGTGTTTAAATCAGTTCACTCACAAGCAGTTCTGCTCTCCCCTGGAGGTGAGGTTTGAAAACTGCAAATGGAGGCATTGCAGCCCCTCACACAGCGGGGCTGATCAGAAAGAAAAGGGACGTTTACCAAAAAAAAAAAATTCCTAGCAGCAGAAGCCCGCAGCTCTGTTTGATACAATCATGCTTAAAAACAGCTACAGTAAAGGGCTTTGACTCACAATCCACATCAGATTAGGCTTTGACCAACAATGATATTCCCTTTCCCAGCGATCCCTCTCCTGACCATGTCTGCCTCTGCAGCAACGATGGCAGAACCCCAATCTTATACACATATATAACAAATAAGTTCATCTCTGTCCTAAACTTCAAGTCTAAATGGAAGAGACATTCAGTGTAATGTTTAATATTCTTCTTCTGTAATATATAAGAAGAAAAACACAAGATAGCCATGAGGTATTTAATAGCTTAGCTGCTCAAACCGCTGTTGATCATCAGTCCGTTAGCAGGACAGGCACTGTCAAAACCAGCCCAAGAGGAAGGGCAGCCGTCTGATAAGGAGTAGGGATGGAGGTTTGACTACATGTCAGACAGCAGGTTCTGTGGCACAGACAGAGCTTTACACGAAGTTTCATCTCTCACCTGACTGAAGCATTTTGCAGTGACACATGAATTTCCTTTGTCAAAAACGCTGCTTTTGCCTTGTCTCATTCATTAGTGTTTCACTTAGGATGATAATGTGTAAATCCCAGCGCAAAGAACTTAGCGTGTTCTGCTCTCCCCAGCTGCTGAAGGAGACGGTCTTTATCTCCCCCGTCCAGCTCGCGTAGCAGCACATCTCCAGTGAGCTCTTATTACCTACCGCCTGTCATTCACATTCTGTGTGCCAGTGCCACGGCTGGACCACCAGCCTTCAGGTCTGGTCATCTGCTTGGGCCAGAGTTATGGGGAGTGTTTTTCATGAAGAAATTAAAGTTTGTGTTTCTGCGGCTGCCCAGGGATCTGGGGCATTAGGGCACATGTAGCGGGGCACCTTGCTGACAGCAAGAACCTGCCAGGAAAGTGAATAAGGGTTCAGTTTATTTTCTGGGGAGAAAAAGAGTCTCAGCGTTGGGGATGCTCATGGCTTGCTGCAATCCCGCTGCCTCTGAAGCGCCGTGTCCATAGTGCAGGCAGTGTCATGGGCAGGAGCGACAGCGTCCCTCCTCCTGCCATCCCAGCTCCATGTCTCACCCAACCTAGCAGAGGCTACATTTGCAAGTGTAAGCTCAGTCTCTGCATCCCTTCCACCCATGACTCTTTCACTATGATGGCCAACAATCATGCAATTTGCAAGGATGATCCTTTGTGTTATGATTGCCAGTTCATGAGGAAAAGCTACCGAACAGTCGTGAGGTAGTAACCGTACTCGGTTTTCATCAGTAACCCTCCTGGTGAGAGGCCAGATTAACTACAAGTGGGAACTTCCTTGCGTGGCTGAATACAAACAACACATAGGACTCGTATAATGGCCATAAAGATTCCTCTAGGTGGTATAAAATGGCATTTTTTTGTGTCTGTAATGAATAGCACTAGGGAGGCTGATAAACCTGTGCCATACAAGACATCCTGCAGGAGCGCAGGGGAGTGACTGGCTGAGGACTGTACTATGCATCCTCTAACGTGCATGGCAGTCATTATTTGTCATCGTGGGATTAGCACATTCTCCAGCGAAGGGGCAGGACAGGGGCAGCCTATTGTAAAGAAGTCTCATGCTTGTGATTTGCTTTATTCTCTATTGTTGTTACTCATTCTTCTTTATTGTTTGTTTGTTATGGGGCAGAATACCCCCAGCAAGCTTGAGTGCCAATATATTGGGCGCTGCTGGAATACAAAGAGTAAGCAACACTCATTGCATGGAAGAGTTTGTGATCAAAACAGCCAAGACAAAGTGTGAAAGCACGGGGAGTATTTGAAATCCAGAGTTATTTCCTTCCCTTTTGTACTTAGCAAACGCAGCTTCAGTCTGGCCGCACAGATTTTTCCACCCACCTCTCTTAACAATCTTGTATTTCGAGAGAGCTGAAATTATCATGTTCTTGCTAGCAAAGAAAGGCCTTTCATGTAATTTTCTTACCACAGCCATTTCAAATGAGCCACAGAGCTTGGTTCAGAGCACAGTGGCTGTGATGGATCCTTTTTGCCCTGATCCCACAGTGTACTAGTCATGTTGGCATGTCACACAGGGAACAACCGCGTTCTTGCCAGACACCATCATGTTACTGGATAACCTAAGTGACATGGTACAACATGGAAAGGGGTGTGTGGTTTCTAATCAAACAACCCGATTTTTTGACTAAGGGATTCTGGGAGGAAGACCTCCCCATCTATCCTGCTCTGTGCTTTGAATTAGTGTAGGACATCTCTGAAGACAGCTCCAGAGCCTGGGATCTCACAAGGCTTCTGCAAAAGTCCAGAGCACTGATAGTAGACTAATTGGGTGCTGGTGAGAGGCGAGAAGGCTGGTTTTATTTAAATAGACATGTTACCTACTGCAGCAGCTCGCTGGTCCTCACTGGTACCCTGTGGCACTATCATAATACGAGTACTTATGAATAACCTGGGCCATCTGGCAGCTATATACAGCATTAGGGGAGGCACCCAGAGTTCCCATATTCCCTGACCTTTACAACAGAGAATATCTACAAGTGGCACTCCAAAACACATTGGAGAAAAGACAGTCCAAATAGACAAAGCAGTGATCAGAAGAGGGAACAGAGAGGGCCATGATGGTGGTCTCACAGCAGGTCCATGATAGAGATTTGCCTGCAGATTCTAGGCCTGTGTGATGTTCCTACTAAGTAAAGGAGGTGGGTATGGTGGAAAGTCCACACATTTTTGGTGGTGTATATATGTTCCTACAAATGACCCCAGTTTCTGAGCCTAAGTCCAGGCAAATTCTCCATATAATGTTACCTGTGTCCTCAGAGTGGGGAGTCTAAAATCAATTTCTTCAATACAACTGCAGCTAAAAAGAGCAAAGCAGCAGAGAAACAACAGGAAAAGTGTTGCCAAAGAGAAGGAGAAGCAGGGGCAGGAAGGGGTAGAAGGAGGTAAGGGCACCAGAGGAAAGGAGCTTGTCACTAAAACTAGGCTGGCCGTGACTGCTTTGGAGGTTCATGTTATCTTAGGGATGGGACCAGGAAGAGTAGGAGATTCCTCACCAGCAGCTGCTAGTGAACAGGCGCGGGACATGCTGCACCGGCAGCACACGTAGCATGCTACTGATCTGCGCATGAACAGCGGGACGACACACGGGACCGACCATGCGTGTTCCTATAGCACATGTCCTGTAGGTCGCCTTCTGTGCCCAGGGCTCTCCAGGCAATTCAGAGAGGCCCACGCAGGGAGGAATTAGAGAGGAAAAATAAACTACCAACTTTATGTTGATTTTAGTTGTTGTCTCTCGAGACAGGCTCGTAACATCTGTAGTTATCCATTATTTGGTGTGTGGGTGGCAACTGTGACATTTCAGGAGCTCAGAGTTTAACTTTGATGAAGCTGGAGGCCAAAGATCAAAATTAGATTCATCTGGGTGGGCTAAGGTTCAGCCTCTCATCTGATACGTGTGTCTTTCCATAACACTTACCACCTGACAGAGTTATGAAGCCTGTCCTCACAGTGTTCCCAGGAAGAAATGAAATATTGCTTGCAGAGATGGAAAACAAGAACAGCATATTTTGAAGATTTCCCCAACACTGAAGAGGGCATCTAAATTGGGACTGGAGTCATGCAGAGAGTAGAATATGAATTTTGTGAGGGATTTTAAGATTTTGACAGTGATATTTAAAAGGGGAGTGTATAATGAAAGATTTCAGATTTTGATAGAAGAGTCTGAAAAAAATCTCCCAAGTAATTTCACATGTATCTTTCAACAGAGCCAGAATATGTCAAGTATTTTGTACTATTTTCTTCTATAAAATACATCACTGAAAAAAAGAAATTAAACAAAAAATTCAAGCTTTTTTTTCCCCCAAAAAAGTATTTAAACATGATGATTCACTCTGTATTTGTCTACAGCAAAATTCCAGAAAAATCAATGGTTTCATGAAGCATTCTGGTTCCCAAGGGAGTGCTCGTAATGAAAAAACTGTTCTTGTTGAAGTTTCTCCACACAGCTCTGTTCAGCATCAGATCAATATTCAAGGCTCTGGTGGCACTCAGTTCTTTCCCTTGGAGCCGCTAGACTAAGCCACTTTCTATACGAACATCTTCCCTTAGGTATTTCCTTACTGCTTGCACCAGCTCTTCTCAGGCGACTTGGAAAGTGGTATGTCTATCACTCTTCTAACTTCTCTTTGTTTTTTTCTTCCCTCCTTCTCCCCTTCCCGCTCTCCTCCAGGAACCTTCTGCATCATTTCACTGTGCACGTGCGTGGCTGGAATCAACTTTGAGCTCTCCCGCTACCCCCGCTACCTGTACGGACTTCCCGACGACATCAGCCATGGCTATGGGTGGTCCATGTTCTGTGCGTGGGGGGGCCTGGGCCTCACTCTTATCTCTGGCTTCTTCTGCACTCTGGCCCCTTCTGTCCAACCTGTCCCCAGGACCAACTACCCCAAATCTAGACCTGAGAATGGGACAGTGTGCTAAAACAAATAGCAAACAAATACACACACACACATACATATATATATATATATATATATATGTCTATGTATACCTATACATGCATATATATGTATATATAATTATATATATATATATATAATCTCAAATTAATGCCAGTGCCAAGGTAGAGCTGAGTCCAACATGGCACTCACATCTCCACCGGACTCTGTGTTGCTTCGTTCTTTCTCACAGTGATGGGAAAGCTTTTCTCTCACATGGCTCTTCCATCCAACTCTTAACTTCAGCATCATACCTTAGAGGTTGAATGAACATACAGTTGCACCTACCTACTGCCATTTGGGAAGGGGAACAGGGGGTCCGTTTGGGGGATCTGGAACCAGAATCTGTACAGGACATGGAGGGGGGGGTGGGGGGGACAAAAAGCCTGTCCATTGCAGCCAGAAGGGAAAATGCAAACAGCAAGCAAAGGAACAAATCAAGCATTTGAGCCACCTCTACAATGTACCTCCTCAAGGCCATTACCAGAAACCCGCCTACTTTCTTTTTCTTTCTTAAAACAAAATGACAGAAGCCTGCCCTGTCATTGGTTTTGGGGGTTGTTTTGGTTTTTTTGCCTAAAACACAGAAACAAAGTGGACAGAACGTGTGGAGAAAAGCAGAAAAGCATTTTCTTTTTGCCTGCCAAACTTTAGAGAGAAGCAAACAAGTGAAAATAATAATAATAACAAACAAATCTAACAAAACCAGAAAACAACAAAAAAACTCCATGAGGATATCTCAGAGGACTTTCCAACAATGCGGTTTTAATCTTCCAGCTGCCTTACATCCAGGCTTACAACCGAGGCTGAACTGCTAACCTAAATGCAGCAGAAGGCCTTTTGAAAATGCTGTGATACATGTGTGTATAACTTTTTCTTCCCTCTTATTTTATTTATTTATTTTTTAAGAAAAAGAAAAATTTAAAACATTGCAATGTGATTGTCCACTAAACCATCCATGCTGTGTTTGTGGCCCAAGACTGAGGCACCGCAACTGCAGAAGCATGAGGAGAGCCGTCAGGTCTGAGACAGCATGTCTCCTCTGGTGGATTTCAGAATGGGTTTTTGTTTTCACTGAGCATCTGAGAGTTCAGGATGGTGGATCCAAGGGAAGACCGACCAGGGAGAAGGGAGGTGGGGGGAGCCCTGGCAGTTGTTCTTCCCAGGTGTTTGCTGGAGTGGGATTTCATCGAGTTTCTATGTTGGATGTTTAAGACAACCGGGCAAAGGCCATTGCCGAGGAGAAAAGGGGAGCTGATTCTTGTAAGGGAGAAGTAAGAGACGCCTCATGTTGTGTTCATGTACGCCAAATAAGACCTTCCCACATCTTGTCTTTGGAAACTGCCCCGGTTCGCTGGACATCTCCACTCTCCATCTGGGAGAATTATGTACAGATGGAAGCGAAAGGGTCAGACGCAGACAACGGAGATCCATTTCCCATGAGCTCAAGCGTTGTATGATATAATTGTGAATCCACAAATGGGACTCTCTCTCTCTCTTTTATTGTCTTTCTCTTCTTCCTGCTACTCCTCTTCCCATTGTCTCCTTTTTCCTTCACTCTGCTCTTCCCATCGTTCAGGTCACAGGTCCCAGAAGAGCTAAATGAACAGCAAAGTCCGGAGAGACAGGTGAATGCCATTAGGGGAAGCAAAGCATTTTGGCTGTGAGGGCAGTGGGTCCTTGCAGGGGAACAGTGGCTGGGGGGAAGGTAGGGAGGAAGGGCCAAGGGCGTAACCAAATGGACTTTGAAGAGGTGATGACTGAATGGCCATATGCAGAAGTGAGGGTACCACTGACAAATGTACAGGCAAAGGGAGACAGGGAAAAGAGAAAAGGCCTCCCCAAATCCAACCCAACCCAACATGCTCTTAATTCAGGGATAGTATCAGCAATCCTTTCTTACGTGATAGCTGCATGCCATCAGTCCTCATTAGTCAATAAAAATCATCCTCTGCATCCACAAAAACTCACCAGGAGAAGGAGGCAACCTGTTGAAACTGTGTCTACTGCACAGAAATGAAGGCATTAATTTCCGGGTCATGCCATTTGCACAGCTGGCAAGAAACAGTATTTTGCTTGGTTAAAAAAATCCAACCAACAAATAATTCTTGTGCAATACAGTTGCATAGCCAGCTGTTCCCCTTCCAGACTTGCTTCCCTTCCTCGTTACACCTTGTGTGATGATGTTGCTTTATTAACAGTGCCCAAAAAAAATGAAGTTTCTGGAGGGCATTGTGGAGTAGGGTAGATTTGGGTTTCTTTCATTCTTGCTCAACTACCTAGCTTTTGCTTTCTCTGGTCTACAGATTCCCTAAACATGCCAATGCCAGCTGCCAAGCCAGTGTGTTGCCACTGAAGTGCCATCCCTGGCAACTGAAGTTTTGTCATTTCATTCTCCATTAGATTTGACTGGAGAAAGTATTTAATTATTCATGTTGAAAATGCCTTTTGAAAACACTTCCTTTTTAAGTAGATTGGTTTATTTCTTTTTTTTCTGGCAAGGTTTTCAAATAGAGTGGTTTTGAAAAGCTTTGGAACCGTTTGACTGTGCAAGGTAAGGAGGCTGATGAATTACTGTTGGAGTAAAGAAGGAAATTAAAAATAAAAACAGCTCTTGGAAAGCTAGATGAAAACTGAAAGCAGAAAATCAATAACTGAAAACCAAGAGACACCTATAAAAAAATTTGTGAAATTTTTCAAAATGTGAACAATTTTGAGAAAAAACAATTCTTATTAAGAGATTAATGCTTTAGAAAAATGGTAATTGTTTCATTAAAACAGCTTTGAACGCAAACTTTCTTCCTCCTCTGCAGTCCAATAGGGAAGGTGTTTCATGTGACTATGGAGACCTGGATTGACCCAGGTAAACTAAAGGGCACAGAGGTATCTAGCTGGAGTCCACCATCAGGCCCTGTGGCATGGAAAGCAGTATGACAGCTCCTGTGACGTTGTACAGTCTTGTGTGGTCCGTGACTGGTCACAGGGTGTATTCTTTTACAGATACAGTTTTGAAAGAGGTATATATAGCAGTAAGATTTAAGCGAAATAATTTTGCTCTTTCATGCATTCTCAAAGCTTTCCTTTCTGCAGCTGGCATGAAAATAGTTCTGCCTTGATGAAGTATTCTCTGACGGTGTTGGTTGACAAGCTGTATACGAGCCTGTGTGTTTGTCTGTGTGTGGCAATGGTGGCAGAGGGTTATGATTATTTTTATTTACAATGGAAAAGTGTTAACCCTGGATCTTTAGGCCAGTTCTGTGATTTTCCACTCACTATAGCAGAGGCTCTCTAAGGCCTGCGTGGCTATGAAGCATCTTAAAAACTATGGGAGTAAGTGTCTGAAGCAGCGGATGATCATATAACCTTAATCTCAAAATGGATCCCCAAAGGGACCATTTGTCCAAACACCAGTTCTGTCATCTTTGCCTCAAATAAGGGCAAACCCCCCCTTGGGATATCGTGAATTTCCCTACGCGCAGAACCGGGAGGAGCCCTGCGTGCTTCGATATACTTGAAGGGGGCTCACAGCCCCACCACGCTTTCTGTTGGCTCAGGCTCATCTTCAGAGCAGGGTTGACTCAAAATACATCCAAATCCAATTTTGCAATGGTTAGTGCCTCCATCTATCCTGAGCCAAAGCGCACTCTCATCTAGTCTGAGTTTCTGCTTTTTTGGGAGGCTTTGAGATATCTTTCTGAACAGAGATTCAAGGGTTTTGACTAGTGTGTGGTTTTCTAGTTGAAGGAGTAGTTAATTAGAAATCTGTTAGCTGTGATCCCAGCATTAAGGGGCTTGACCCTGTCGCTCAGATCTGCTCTGGCGAAGCGCCTAAGCATGTGCTTTACTTGGAGCATGTGACTAATCCCCTTAACTTTGATAGACTATTCATATGCTTGAAGTTAAGAATGTGCTTACCTGGATGATGTTCAGCTTCCAGCAGAGTCCAGCCCTCGCTCTTCTTTTCCTATCCCCTTGTAGATAAAGTGACACTTGTCTTAGCCTGATGTACCAGTGGGTGTTTGGTCTCCCTTTCTGTGAGGTGGTAACATGGGGTCCGTAGCTGGCGGGCTCTTTCCTGCACGTGGCCTTTCATGTTGCATTGCTGGGACAACACGTCTCTATTCTCCAGAGACCACAGAGGAGCTTGACTGCAGTGAGCGCAGATGTCATAAAATGCCAGTCCTAGGGATGCAGGATGAATCGGCTCAACCCACTGTGATCTGCAGGCTGAGATTTTGTGTATTGTGACTCTCAGTTATTGTACACTGAAGTTATCCTGTGACCGCAGTGAGTTAGCTGCAGGGGGGTTCTGCTGTCCATACCTGCCGGGGACACTGTATATGTGAGGGGGCTACATGGCAGGAGTCCATGTGCTCTGTATCTTATGTACTGTATAGGACACCTTCTTCTTCAAGCTAAAGCTGTTCGCGTGTTAAAATTCCTGATTCATATCGGCCACCTGTATATACCATCTCTCCCTTCTCCCTCTCTGCAAACACACAACTGATCTTCCCTGATCTAAATAGTACAGTCCCTCCAGTTATATTTCTAGTTGGGCTTTTTTTTTTCTTTCATTCTACCCCAGGGACAGTCACAAGTGGACCACAAACCACCAGTGACCAGAGCAATTTCTTTGAAATATTGCTTTTGAAAAATTGCCATTAATTTTTTAAATGTTATTCCAGCTGCAGTAACAAATGAAAGGAAAAAATAAAAAATCCTCAGAGTCCTCTAAACAGAGGATCCTCATCCTCCCAGGAGAGAATCATGAGAGTAGAGGTATTCTGCTTTCCTGTAGATGTGAGTCATTTGGGACCACTCTTAGCTGTGGCATGTTAGCTGTGCAGTTCATTAGATGGTGAATAAAACCACGTTGGTGAGGGAGAGGATTGATATGCAGGGGGTATCTCAGATTCCCAAGCGCTCCTGGAAGACTATGTCTCCATGGCTGTCCATTTACCCACCATGCAGCTCCTCTGAATCAGGCTCATCCCTGGAGCCCCACTGATAAGCAGAGCTCAGAAGAAAATCACTGTAATCTGTCCTTAATTGTTGAGTGCCAAGCTAACTGCCGGCAGCGAAATGGAGAGGAAATAATATGTTACCAAGTATAGCTTAAATAAAGACATACATTATTTGGGCTCTTTCTTCTGTGTGTCTCTACACAGGCCTAGAAGGGCTATAGGAGTGCTCAGGCACATTCACACAAACCAACACTGCATTTCCTTGCCCCCAGGTTTTGCACTCTTTCATGGCCCATACTGCTGTGCTCATGCAGCCAGCAAGGGAAGACTCAAGGTGAAAAACTGAGACAGCTCTGAACGATTGCCAGGCACCACTGAGAGACAAAGAGTAAAACGTGTGCATGAAGCACAAACGGCATGTAAAGATTAGTGATGGATGAATTTCCAAGGTCAGGATCTGAGTTTCAAAAAAGCCTAAAGTTTGATTGCAAACTCCAGGCCAGATCCGTAAGATCTTGATTCTGCCAGTCTAAGCTGAAAACTCATAAAAAAAGGGCTTAGCTCAAAACTTATAGCCCCACTGTTGCCAGTTATAGCCAGGAATGTAATGCATCTGTTCCATAGGCTGTTGAAGTCCATAGAAAGCTTCCCCTTGGCTCCAGTGAGTTTTGGATCAGGTGCCTTAGAAAATATTTTAGTGCTGTCTTGGTTAACACTGAAAATGAAATGCGTGCTTACACACTCACAATATCTAATCTTTGGCTGTAGAAAGAAACAGTCATCAGATGTTACCTTCTCCCCCCCCCCCCCCCCCCGATTTAGGGTTTCCATCCTGTCTGTCCCCTTAATACCCCAGTCCTACAGCCTTCTTCAGAGCCATAGTTAGAGATTGCAACATTTTTTTAAAACAAATGACCTTCTGCTGGTGCCAGGGGGCTCTGACAAGTGTCCTGTTGACATCGGGGTGAGAACTGGAGCCTGATACAATGCTGTCAATTTAATTGCAGTATGCCTTGCACGTGTTTAGGATTTAACTTGGAGAAAGAGCCTAGACGACTGCCTCAATATAGGCCACAAGAGGGAAATGAAATGCTGGTCACCTCTAGTAAAGCACTCCAGAATCACAGATCAATTGTCCTTCCTTGCTCAGGGAAGACTTGCAATGAAAATAACGGAGGCTCAGATAGGTTATCTCCAGGGAAAGGTGGGAGAGTGAAAAAAAGGAAACCTAACAGCAGTTGCTATAGGTCAAAATTGACGGGCATTGGTAGAATTACGTGAGGACAATCCAATGTCGCCTGCAGCATCAGCAGCAGGAATTGTCAGTCCCTTCTAGGACAGCATTTTTATATTTTTCCTTCACTGATTAACACTCCTGCAGAGCTGCAGAAAGCAACTTCAAAAGTTTTCTTGCATAGGATTTATACACATGGACACCCTCACTCCCCTCCTTCCTCAGACACGCACACATGCACACCCCACGACGTGGGTGCTAGTAACCTGTAAATATGTGTACTATATAGAGAGAAAATACATGGCAAAATGCAGCATAATAGTTTGTTTTCTATTCTTTTATACTTAACTCAGGAGTTGCAATGCAATTCAGATGCCATCTGCGTCCGCGCTAGGTTGTGCGTGCAAATTGCATGGAAACTATCAGCTGAAGAGACATGGGGAAGCACAATACAACTGGGAGGAAATGGGCATTTGCCATCAAGATGTATTTGGGTATTTAAGAAAGAGTTGCCGATGTTGTTCTGATCCCAGAGATGCAGGGAAAGGAAGCAGCTGAGACACAAATACGTGTTTCTTTCTGCCTATTTTGCCTTTGGGCAGATATATCCAGCAGAAAGGGAGGCAGCGAACAGCTCAGGGTAGAAACATCCTGAAACACTGCAGCAAGACTCTCCAGAGCTGACCATCAGTGCTCTTCAATACAGGGTTCCTACAGAGCTACTTCTGATCCAGTCAGCCCTGAGCTAGCCATCCTACCTCCGAAAATGCAGTTGCGTCCACAAGTCCTTACTACCTTCTAGTGCCACAGAGCCCGGTACTAACCACTCGTGTGCAATACATGCGGGTGTCACTTTCTGAGTGCATAAGGCTAAGGGAAAAAACCTAAAGTCCCATCAGAAGGACAGGCTTGGTATTCACAAAACTGGTTCTTGCAACCCGCTGTTGCAAGGTGCTTCTCTAACACAGACGGCCTCAGTCACAAAAGAAAAAATTGCACCATATCACCTCCAAATCAGAAAAGTTTATGATCCCATAGTGTAAAAATCCTGCTGTGCTGAGAGGCAGCGCCATGGCAGGACACTGCCTGAGTCTTATTTCTGTCCTCTGCAGAGGGCTTGCTCGGGCTGTTGGCAGCACGAAGACGGCAGTTAATGCTGCTCGGCACAGCAGGGAGCTTCGCGTCCTCGTGGACGTGAGCCCTACTTGTGGCAACAGGGCACGGGAATATCTCTGTAAAGGCAATTCCTTCAAGTGGCCTTGTTATTTTGCCAGCTGGTCAGAAATACCCAAACAGTACCAGTGATTCTGCAGTAGATGAGATAAAGAGTCAAGTCTTGAGAAAGCTGCATGACCTGCGGATTTTGCCCCAGTTTCGAAGTGATGTAGTCACCAAGGAGCATGAATCAGATATGGCTCAGTCTCCTGGGGCCAGCTACACAAAAGAGCCTCAGCATCCAGTTCCTCCTTAGACGGTGAATAGGAGTAAAACGCTAAATGCCTTCGGTGCCTACAATTTTTTTTAAAAAACATATATGGTCCTAATTTGCTTAAGCTCTTGTGATATTTTATCTCAAGAATAGTTTTCATCTGACTGTAGAGCATGCAGCTGTATTTTTTTATGAAGGGTTATTCATTAACAATATAGATCATAAGAAAAAGGTTCAAGTAATCAGAACAGTAAAATAAAAGTGCAGCCTTAGACTATTCGGTTAGAGTGTACTGAATTATTTATAACTCCTGGGCACCAACAACAATCACAGACATCTAATTTAAACTGTTACTATTTTTACTCGGCAATTTCCATCACTTAGAGTGTTTATATTCATGTATTTTTTGTTTGATCTTTTGCAGAACAAAATTTCCCCTACTTACACAGAAAAGCATATTTGGGAACTTTTGAAGACATTTTTCTGCAGTAACTTGAATTATTTTAAAGCATTTTGAGGCCTAGTATGACAGAAGCTGTAAACTGTACCTAAAATGGGCTTGAACTTTCAGTTCTTTCTCAAGTAAAATTCCCTTTGATTACTCAATGGGAAATTTGCTTCATTAGCAACTGTAAGACTGGGTCCTATTTATGTGTATATGTGATGAGGGGACTTAGGTAAGGGGGCTGTACTTGTATGTCAGCCCACTTAAGGATCTTTTGCATAGACACAGGAACAGTCACTGCTAAGTCACTCCAACTTTATACCAATCTCTTTTTGTAAAAAACAAGCATTTGTGTGTGGCTGGAATAACACAGTGGTAAATCTAGCCCATAGGCTGACACACATATACATGTATATATGTATATATATGTATATATATTTGTAAATTTATGAAAAATGTCCATAGCTTCATGATTGCCTGAAATATCCTGAGGTTGATGTACAGAATTTCAGGCAAAGAACTGTTTCACAATCCTCATGTATCTCAGATTTAAATCAAAACAAATTAAAAAGTACTATTTCCCAGGAAAATCCTCATTCTGCCATTGCGCCAGTCAAGGAGGGGTACCACACTAAAGTCAGCGGCACGCACATCCACACACATGGATCCAGTCATAGGACTGAGTCTCAAGGGCTTTTTTAAGGAAAAGAAATGGACTGAAAAAGCCACGGTAGAATTTCTGTTCCACATTAGCTCTCTCAAGAGACTCACTTATCCTTTATTAAGAGGCCCTTTGTATGATCCTGTTCTTCTGCACTAGGACTACATTTGTGAGGAGCACCTTTGTGGATGAAGTCAAGCTACACAAAGGTCTGGATTTTCTGACCTGCATTTGTCTCCATTAACCTTAGGCACTTAACTGAGTTCTTTATGTTAATGGGCTCATCTCCCTTGGTTTCTTGTATAGTTAATGAAGAGAGACAGTCACTTCTAGATGGTGAACCACTAAAACTGACATCTAAGTCAGCTTTAGGAGCTCCCTCTTGCTCCACAGAGTGACCACTCACCTATCTTGGGTGGTCTCAAGATCTTAAAAGATCTTAAATCCTGGTGAGATGAATCAGGGGTCTAGTGCAGAAGAGCATCCATATGGAGATCAGCCATGTCCCTGTGCTTCAGCCGCATGGCCTGGCTCACCATGCAAAAGACAGGCGTTAATTGTGGAAGACAGTTGGAGCAAAAGGAGATGTTCATGGCAGCCTTCCCCTCCCAAATTGCAAGATGACTGCAAAGGACAGGGCTTGCCCCAACACCTGGAAATTGCATTTGAGGTGAGTTCCTTGTGGTGGTCTCCAGGCACAGACTACTGTGTGGTCCTAGTGCTGGAGGTCAGAGATCTTTGGTCTGAACTCTTCACCTTTCTCTGCCAGTCCTGGGCATTGCTGAAGCAGTTCAAAGAGTGAATATACGTCCTAAAATTTTGAACAGCTGAGCTGTTCAAAGGTTACTTTCTTGCTCCATCCCCAAACTGGCCTGAAAAAAGTCATCTAGCTGGCAGTGATAATAAAAAAATTCTCCTCCAAAGTGTAGTTTGGGTAGCTTCATTTTTTTTTTTCAATGTTAGTAACTGCTTTACAAACAGTTTACATGGAGATTAAAGAGATTGCAATTTCATCCCTTATTGTTGGGATTATAGTTGTCCTCAGAAAAACTAACCTGAGGACTCATCAAGACAATGAACTGTGACTATTATTCAGAAAGCTGCTCTGACAAGGCGGAACATACGTCTCCATCTCACGGTGAGAGTCTTTCAGAGCCAAACTTTGGAATCGCATATTGATAGCGAGTCTGTCTGGAAAGACCAGCAATTTAATCCAGTATAAGAATATTGGAGCTCTTGTATATTCCCATATTTTACCTGAATAAAACAAACACAGGCAGAGGAGTGGGAGAATTAAACTGACTTCTGAAAACTGCAGGGCTAAGTGAACTTTGGATGTTGTGCCAACGTATGGTCACTACTATTTATTTCTACAGCTAAATTTAAGTCAGTGACTTGACAACCTTCACCCATGTCTCAGAACAACTTTATTTTTAAAAATACTGTTAAGGTTATGACAAGAGGACTTCAGCTGGCCTGCAGGGACCTGTAAGTAAAGATTCAATACTGTGTACCAGTACTTAGGGAAAGACGTTAGCTAGAAAGTGGAAGATAAAGCCGAATTCCAAGGATCAAATGTTACTTTTCAGCATGGTACCACCTTGACCAAGCTGTACTGTTTCAACCTGACATTCCTTTCCTGTTCTCCCTTTCCCCTTTTTGAGGAGTTAGAGATGTATCTCTCTCCTTCTCTGCCTTTTCCTCCCTCTGTGTGAGAATACAGAGATGTTTCCCGTAAAGACGTTTTTCTCTAAATCCCATTCCATACCACCTCTTGCATATGTGATTGTTTTGTTATTTGAGATGTCTGTGAAAAGGAAATAAAGGCTTTTAAGAGTGAACTGTGGAAATGAGGCGGAGCTTTAGAATAAATCAAATTTAAGGATGCAGCACCATTTTCTGCAAGACTTTTCAGAATGTTCCTAAATTCTCGTCATTGCCCTCCTGCCCTCCCTCTCTGTGAGAGGGATGGGGAGGCTCCTGGGATATGGGACTCTCAAAGGTTGCTCTTTTAGCTGTTGACTCACTGTGTTCTGTGAGGGTTTTGCAGACTTTTCAGAGTTTTACTGTCAAAGGAAACCTCCTTCTAAAAGGTGATAAAGTCAATGATGTGCAACATCACATTGGATGAGGCTCTAAAGGGTGACTCTGTCCCATTTTATCTTTCTTTCCCATTCTTTACAGCAGCCTTGGGTGTCCAGCCATGCACACTCTCCTCCTTGCTGGGCTGACTTTGCCAAGGGTGTACCTTGCCCAGAGGGGCCTGCCTGGCCCCTCATCCCCATGCTGCACTTGGATTATCTTCTTGGATTATCTTCTTGACCACTTTCTCTCAAAAAAACCCGTCTCACCTCCTAATGAAAGCCATAACCACTCCCGCGACCCTGCAGCAGGGAGCGAATGCACAGCCCCCCGTGGGACAGCAGCAATGCCTGGCAGCCGGGCGATGCTAGGGGGTAGGCAGGAGGACGGGTGGAGCTCACGGGGCCATCTCACGTCAGAGAGATGAAGCGTCACCTTGCCTTGCAACATCCCACCACGCTGCTCATGAACCACTCGGCCAGTTCAGAGCGTGGGTCTGACTCCTCGCTGTCTCACACTTGTGCCATCACACCCTCCTATGGCAAATATGTGCAGGCATGGCAAAACACGCCTGTGTGAAGGCACTAGCGTTTTGCGCAAGGGCCAGTGAGAAATCAGACTCACTGGACTCTCCTCCATCCACAGTAGGTGCATCTCATGCAGATATTTGCTCCCTAGGATTTCTTCTGCCACAAGTAATATTTGCCCTAGCCATGAGCTAGGCCAATAGGTTTTGGAGGGTTCCCCTTCCTTGACTCCCTCATTGGTGCTTTCTTCCTTACAGAAAAGCATCTTTTTTCTCAGAAGAAATGAAACAACTCCCATAACCATGCTTTGGTGATGACAAAAGTTGCAACCACCACTCTCTCTAATTGACAGTTTGGGAGGCTTAGGATAATAATTCACTTAAATGCCTGCGAATTGAAGTGTGTTGGCACTTTTCTAGGACATTCCAAAGTAAAATAATATGACTGGTACAAGGCATTTGTTATGTGGATGTATCTTGGCCAGATGTTTATGTTTCCTCTAAGTGCAGAACACACGTATCAAAGCTGCATTAGAAAAGACCTAGAATGCCACAATACTTAGGCATATTAATAGAAATGCATTGATACGTAACATTTATCTGGCATATTTTCTCTTCAGAAAATTTTACAAGTATGATTCACATCAGACCTGTCTGAGGCAGGTAGGTATTATAGCCATTTTAGAGACAGGAAGCCAAAAGCCTGGGAAAAGACCTGATGTTAGTGGTTTGATGCCCCCTCTGATGGCAACTTCTACTAGCTGCAGGTGGAGCCTTCTGTTTTCAACACTTTTGAAAATCCAGACTGTAGCTGGTTTATCCAAATCTGCAGTGGCTGTAAATGTGACTGCCAGGATTAGGACACTCAGGATCCTGGCTTCATCAGAGCACTGCGACAGAGCTTTGATCCCACAAAGCAAGTAAGCACTTGCCTAATTTCAAGCATGAATGTCCCATTAATGATGCTATTGCTTAAGTTACTTGACCCCCAATGATGCTAGATTGGGAATTACATTAAAATATATTAATCTTTAGCATATTTTGAAAATCCAAAAATGTGTCCACTTCTGATTATGTTTTGGGCATTGCCAAGGATATTTGAACTGTGTATGCAGCTGCTTAACAAAGTGGAGAACTTTTTAGCCAATCCGGGCAGAGTTTAATGAGTTTTGGGTAGTAACATCCAGTTGTCAGAAGTAACCGAGGGTGGCACGTCCTGCAAGGTCTGTACTTCTGTGCTGCTGCAAGAGGCGAAGCGGCTCCTGTGGCCATCGGTGCTAACTATACATCAACAACTGACTATTGCGTTAGGTTGTTCTGGTAAGGTGTGAGTGTGGTGGCTAATTTCACGAGTAATGCGACATCTTATCAAGTGTATTGTACTTTTCCATTTCTTCCTGTAATCTGTTGCAGAAGAGGTGAACAGAAGTTGTTTAAACATGAAACAAACCCAAACTTCTTGTTCCGTTACTCCAAGGTGCTAATCTGCAGACACACGGGTGTTTGTGTACGTGCATTGGTGTTTGCAGGACCGTGGCCCTGAAGGATCTTTTTAGTGGCAGGGTTGAGATCAGGGAACTAACTGGGGGAATGAACAAACCCCTGTAACTTTGAAAGACAAAAGTCGCAGAAAGCATCACAGGACTTTGCCAAAAAACTGGCTACATCTTACAATTTTCCTTTTGTTTTGATTTTGTTTGGTTTTGGTTTTATCCAGATTGGCACAGAATACTGTATTTCCATCAATTAAAATCTTGTCTGGTAACTAACTAAACAACTTGTTCATGGAAAATTAAAAAAATAAGTAAGTAAACTGTCAGTTGTGGAATGTAAACTGATTAAACAAATAAAAAAAAATCATGTTGTGTGTTTTAAGTGGCTGTGTCTGCTTGTGTCAGGAGCGGGGCTGAACACCTCTCACCATCCCCATCCCCAGCTGAAGGATGAAGGGCAAAGAGCAGAACTGGAAGGTGGGTGGCCTCTGAGCTATGGGGTACTGGAAATGCTCTTTTAAAACCACTAATAATAATGATTAGATGGCTTCTGATCAGAAACACTGTACAAAACGTTACAAACGCAACCAGTATCTCAACCTGACTATTTATGAGGAGGTTTTTCTGCCTGTTGTAGAAAGGATTGATTCCTGCTAGAGCCTTGGGAACTACATGTACTCTAACACCATTAATCCCTTTTTGGAGCCACTTAACGTGTGGAAGTCTGTGATTTGATTTAAAAGCATAGAGACATTGCAGTAGTTTAGCTCCCACCTTCCCCCAGTAAATAAACAAACAAAACCAAATATGAAATACAGCCTTTCGGGTTTTCAGTGCTCAGTTGTAAAGGCTTCGGGAAACCTGGCAGGCACAACGCTGCACTGATATTAGTGCTTCCTCATTGCACTTGTATCCTCAGGCCAACAATAACAAATCAGACATATATTTTCTATACAGCTTTGAGTGTGCAACTAGAGTCAGGCTGCACATGTCCCAGGTTGAACACCCAAGCAGCAAGGTATTCATACCAAATGTAAAGGTATAAAAACTACCCCAAATTTATAAAAAGAAATTAAGAGGAATGGACAAAAGTGCTTTCAACTGTCCTAGCAGAGGAAAAGCAAAAGAGTAGATCAAAGAGAAAAACACAACTTTTAAATTTTTTAATCAATGAATTTTAAATTAATTAACCTAGAACTGAACTATTACAAAAAATGCAGGCAAGGTATTTTTAAAACATGATTATTTTGTTGGGTATGGTGTTAAATATTGAAATTGTCTGTGTTGGCTGTTTTTACCTGATTTAGCAGTTGTACCTATCAAGACCTGACAGTCAAATATAAGGAGGCACCTAAACCATCCTGACAAGTGGCACATTTTTCTAGCTGATGGTTCTTCCCAAGCTGACTGTTTTTCAGCAACAGACTTTGGGTTGTAGCAACAACAATCAATCTCCTGTGGTTCTCAGGCTGGAGTCCTTCCTGCCCCCAGAGAGGTGCTGTCTAAAACATCAACTGCAGTAAGGAACCAAATGAAGGGTCTGAATGGAGGAGCATAAAAGGGAATTCTCTGTCAAAAACCTCATTGGTACTAGCATAAATTCCTTGACCTCTTCCCTGTCACTAATGGCTGAGGAAGTGAGAAATCTTGGTGATATACTAAACTCAGAGCTCGGAGGATGTGCCTACTTTTGCCACATTTCAAGTGAAATCGCTTGCATTACTAGTGCTTATGAGCTGTCTGGTCCTGCAAATAAAGTCTGTGGGGTGAAGCAGAGAGCAGGAGGGGGAAAGAGCTGGCCGGGGGGGGGTACAGAAGTTGGCAACCCCCCCAAGGCAAATGAAGGGAGCGAAGGCTGTACAGTGGTGCATTTGGCACCATAAGGGATTAAAACCCTTTTGATTCAAAGTCTCCTCTTCTTGCCTACTCCTGCCCGTGCCACCAGCCACAGCCACCCACCCAGCCATCCGCATCTGCTTAGTGAAACCTTTCTGGTTTAGCAGCAAATGCCGTTGGTAGCGGCTGCTCGGGTCTTTGCTCTCTGCCATCAGCAGAGGCAACGTGATTCATCGGTGCTAAAAATGGAAGTCTGCAGAGCTCGCTTTGTGGCAGGGGAGAAAGCAGGTGCCCTCTCTCGTGGCAGCGACGGCAGAGAAAGCCTCGGGAGCGTGGCCACCAGGGCAGAGGGCTCAGCTGCTCAGCGCTTGTACGGGGAAGGGGGCACAAGAACATGAACCAAAGGAGCCAGCTGCTCTTTGAAGGTTGAGCTAGGGACACCATTGTGGAAGGGCCTGCGCTGCAGAAAGAGTGTGGCCTGACTTCAGGAAAGATTTGTGCATAAAACGTCAGGTTTGCCACTTGACGGATGAAATTTAACCCTGCAGTGCGCTGTTGCTCCATGCAGCGCCCAGGCCACCCAGCCCTGCCACTGCAGGCTCCAGGGTGCTTTGCAGGCTGTCGCTCACTTGTTGGGGTCTGGATCTCTGGCACAAGAGGAGATGCCGGGCAGTGCCATAGCACCGCACAGGAGCCTGCAATCCACCTAGACAACGCAGACAGTGAGCAAGAGAAGGGAAAACTCATTAACCGTAGTTCACCACAGAGGAAATGTAGACCAGAGGGGTTTGAATAGCTCAACATCCCACAAGCTGCCCATGGCAGAGCAGGAGCTTGCTGTGCCCTTGTTAGGCTGTCTCAGTCAGGAAGGCAAGGGCTGAGGCTGCCTTACATGGACTCTGCCTCCCCAGGGCGCCGAGCACCCGCACTCGGCAGCTCACGGTTTGGGAAGTGTAGCAGGAGCACTCATCTCTCATGGTCCAACTCCCGCTTCGAATTAGCACCATCGCCTTCAAAGATACCTCCACCTAGTCGCGACTCCACCTGGTCGTGAAGGGAAGCAACTACTGACTTAGGAAGGAAAGTAGTGAACATTTTGAGATTTAGGTCTAGGAGAGAGAAACCTGCCCGTCGGCTTCCTCTGCAATACAGTGGGGCCTCGGCAGGTCGAATGCAGGGACGGGGGCAACAACTCCAGTTCTTCAGAACAGTGAAATACGTTGCTCTGCCCCTGAGCAGCACCGCAAAGCGCAGCTTTCCCTTTGCTTTGGGGTATCTGCTAATGTTTTGTGCCCACACAGGAGTGAGGACCTTCTCACTGAAAAGCAACCGCTCTGTTTCAGAGACAGGATAATCTCACGGTGACCTTTCTTGTCAGAAGCACATGATAACTGCAGCAGACTAGGGCTGCATGGGGCGAGGATCCTGGTAATGAAATGCTTTCATAGCTCGACACTCATTATTCCATTACATTATCGGGCTCTTCCCCAGGGACCCTCTAAAGAGTCACGGCTGAGCTCTTTTCCTGCAGAGACCAAAACCAGACCACCTAACAAGCTACATTTACTAAAATTTTCGCTCCCTCCCTGCTCCAGGGGGAGTGTGGTCTTGTTCGTTTGCATCAGACAGAAGTGGAAGAACTGCGCCAGCTCAGCTATGATTTTATCAGCCTGCTAACCCACGCCAAAGCAAGCATTCAGCCTGTCCCCAGCCAGGAGTGGCAGAGGCTGCTGCCCCCCCAGAGCTCACCACGCAGGGCCCACGCTTCCCCCAGGGTTCCAGCGTGCCTCAACCACCCTCCCTCTGCTGCCCTGCATCTGCTGTTGACTTGCAAAGGTTGACCACTGATCGCTTCTTTGTAAGAAACTGCACTTTCCCTTTGACTGCTTAATTCCCTGCGATTTCTTCCCATCCTCAGATAAACCCTTGGTCTTCTCAGTTCTGAAATTCAAAGTGGCCGTCGCCGGGAGCAAGGACCTCACCTGGAGCTGGCTGCTCAGAGTGAAGCCCGCGTTGGCCGTGATAGCAGAGCCCTCTGACAGAGCTCGGGTCTTTACCAGGAAACGAGCTGGTGGCCCAAGGGCATGCTCGCCGTGAGAGCGGTACTTCCAGCAGGTACAGTTGGAGAGGGATCACAGAGTCTAAGCTTTAGGCCATCTTTTCCCCCTCCCCGCTCAACTTCCCAGACAACCCTTTCAGTCAAAGGTGGTGGTGGGTATTTCAAGAGGTATTAAACAGGAGAACTGGAGGCACTAGGGATCTTGCTTTGGCTTTTGCTAACTTCACAGCGATACTCAAAATGCATGCCAGGAACATAAAGGGAGAAATAAACCCTGCCATAAGGAGCATGTGATTTGGAAAAGCAGAGGCAGCCAAAGGGTGAGAGAAGGGAATAAAACGTACAGGCGAAGTCTTCATAGCGACAGTTGGCACTTGGAGTTGGCCATATATATTTGAAACCACTATGCACAGAAAGCCGCTTAGTACTTAAATGCCTTCTGATGGCTAAATAAACTTTAAGTGAGCATACACACGCATGTACACATGCAGACACACACGCACCCTCAACTGGTAGGTAAAACATGAAACAAACCCAAATATCCATCTTCACAGCAAGGCAGATTTCCTCCTTTTTGTTATGTTTTCTTACAAGCTTCCTGCAAACCTGCCAGAGAAAAGGAGGCTGAGAGTGAAACAAATTGCTCTGTGCATTGAACAATGCCTCGACTTTTCAGTTTCACATTTGGGGTGTCTCTGACAGGCTGCAGTTTCTGCTTCATTTAACTTAGCTCGTTCCCTTTGGGAATTCTCTACCCACCATGTTTGTGGCAAGAAATACCATGTGCTGAGGTTTATAAGGAGCTTTCAAACAGAACGGGTGACTGCTGAGCCCTCCCTTCCTTCCCTTCTGTCAGATGGAGAGTCACGCATTACCTTGCACTTATCTCTTCCCAGCTACCGATTTTCACAATGAGAAATCTAAATGTTTTTGAGACTTCTAATGCTCCATCAAACTTGTTTGCAAGTAGCCAGCAGATTCAAAGGTTGATGGGGACAGATGGGCAGACATGAAGTGACAGAATCTTCATTTCCTTAGGAAACCAGGCTAAAAATATCATGCTCGTAGTTCAGCTTTTTCCATGAAGATGCACAGTTTCCCGGGAGGCCCAGCCAAGTCAGTGGACGCAGGTGGGAGCAGCAGCTCAGTGTCCTGGGCGACACCTTTGCTCATCGCAGCTGACATTGCCGTTCCTGCCAAAGGTGCCTCGCGTCGGCTCTTCCTTTCAGCCGGGAGGCTCTGCGGTTGTTTGGGATCTTTGCTCTGGGTCTGAGCCCTGAAGAGGAGCCCGCCAGGGAGGATGATATGGAAACATTCATGGTTGGAGCGGAGATCCACATTGTCTGAGGCAGGACCTGAATGCTCCCAGGCTAAACCTGGCAAGTTGAAACATATCTGCAGAGACGGGAAGATGCCCTGAGGGAAGCTGTGTCTCGGGATGGGCAGCCAGCCAGCCCTTCCGTCCTCCTCTAGCTGTAACAGCACCATCCTGGACGGCCTTGCAGGAAACCTTGCAACCCACCTGCCTGCCTTGCCCACCAGTAAGCAGGGATGGAGGCTAACATCTGCAAGAGCTTATTGTGAAGGCTACTAAGGTAGTGCTGCTGCAAATGTTGCCAGGTGGCATAGTCCCAGTCTGTATAAAACAGTCCCAGAGCCTCCTTTTTGCCATTTTGCCAGTAACAACAAATTAATTTTCACCAGCCTCGTGACTTCTCTGCAGAGCTAGATCCGGGTGGCACATTTATTAGTAACATGCTCATCTATTCTTGAACGCAGCGTGTGCTCCCACGGCCCTGAGGCTGGCCGGACTCGGTAACGGGGCTGCAGGAGGTCATGGACCAGGTTCACCGCCCGGCGTGTGTGGGGAGTGGGGAGGAGGCTGAGGGGAGCAGTGCTCTACCCCCAGGCAGTGCCGAGGTGGATGCCAGCGCTTGGCCTCCGGGCGGTTTTCCCAGCCGGCACTGTGGATGGCTCTTGATTGTCCTGTCAGACCTTTGCTGACAAGTACTTAAATTGAGCGAGTCCGTCCCATAAAATTTAAGGAAGAAGCGAGAGAACAGAAGAATGAAAAGCAATGTATTTTTCTTTTAGCACCTCTCTTTTTCTCATTTTCTCCTGAAGTGTCAGCACCTTAAATAAAAAGTCTTTTACTGCCTCACTGCTGCCTGCATCCCGTCACAAACAGCGCATGCTGTTGCAAACAGGCCAAGGTCTCAGCTAGCCAGCTCTGCCCTCAAGGGTGTCACCTCTGTGCAGAGCCCTTCGTTCTCCTTCCTCTCTCATTTCTCCTTTGCTGTCACATTCACTCCTGCCAGCTCGGAAAACACTCGCCTTTTGCTTGCAGAGATCAGAGGAGGTTGAGGGCAAACCCTGTTCCCGAGGTCTGCCGTTTAGCTTCCATCTCACCAAGAGAATGGCCAGGAGGAGCCACGTTACTGATTTTCAGTTTTTCACAGTTCATTTCCAAACTTGCGAACCACACTGAGAGCTGGCGAGGTATCGCTCTGTCCCTGCTTCCTCCTGCAGCCCCGAGGAGTGTTGGCTAGAAAGGGATCTCCTACAAATTCTGCTTTCTGGGGAGCTCCTATTAAGCAGTGTGAGGGTGTTGGAGTTCAGAAACTCTTCTCTCAGAAAAAGAAACATCTCTTCCCCTGGGCAGCTCCAGACAGACTAAGGGTATCCTGTCACCAGGCAGGAGGAGGATGAAACGGGGTCCTGAGTGGGACCTGCAGCCAGGCAGACCACTGGGCTGACACATCACTCCTAACCACGCAGCAAATGCTAAACCAGAGGCACTCGTTTGTGTTATTTTTTTAAGCTGATTGATTGCATTTTTGCATCTCCTGACTCAGCCCAGACAGCATCGCAGCAGAACAAATGCTGGCAGCATGCAACGCAGGATGTGATTTTGGGGGGAGCTGGGCAGAGGCGAAGCTTCGACCTCTTGTTCCTCCTCACACACTGGAAGACTTGCGTCGCTTCTAAGAGTGTAGTGGGAGCCCCTGTGGCCTGGGACCCCCCCTTGTTTCTCCTAAAACTGGCTGCATACATCATCTGTGCTGTATTTCTCCACAGGAACATAGCCATAGGCAAGCATAGCCCAGACAGCAGGGCCGCACAACATGAATGGGAAAAGGACATGAGATTTACAGGCAGTTATACCAGCAGGGGTGGGATATTATCCTCTGATTTCCCATTTTATTCTTTCTTTATGGATTCAGGAGAGTTCTGTATTTTTAAAAAACCTTATTTGTTATCCCTTTGCCCACTTTACTGGAAAATGTAACTGGGTACATCTATATTTCAATTATATTTGCAGTAGTAATACTGAATTATTGAGGTAAATGCAAACTTGCATATTAAAATAAAAAGGGATTTCAATTATTTGGAGGAATACAAGCTAGAAAGGGGCTGGACCAGCACAAAAAGGCAATGACCAGTAACCTCTCCCAAGTCCAAACTAAATCCAGGCACCTCTCTCTGCCTTAGCCCCCTGTCACACAGTAATTTGCACATGCACACATGCATATAACATACCATCCTCTCATTGATTTAGTGGGACCTACTTTACTTCAGGGGCTGGATTTCTTTCTTAGCCATTTGGCTGAGCATACCAAAGAGGTCACAAACTCATCTGTGATACTCAGAAAAAAATTTTCCAGGCCAGAATGAACATTAAGTGTAAGAGTAGAGTTGATAAAAATAGTGAAGTTGGATGAGGATATTTTTGATGTACCCAGAGAGGAAGCAGTCATAAATGTTTCCATCAGGTGTGCAATGTACCCATAAAATGTTCCAAATATATTTTCATGCATTTGCAGCTGAAAAAAAACCCTTACATTTGTCAGCAGTTATTTTATCAGTGAGACAAATGATCATCTGCTGTTGGACTAGACAGTACGGATCAAAGCTAGGGACGGGAATTGTTTTGATACATGTTCAAGTGGCTCTGTGCAGGTGTAACAGAGCTAAATATAACCTGGCACGGCTGATAGGCAACAACAGCTTGAAAATCTAGCTGTCTGCTCTTCATGAATGCATTTCCATTTACTTCCACGAGCTGAGGATCAGGCCCCAAATCTTTTAAATATGGATGGCTCAGAACTCCTCTGTGGTTTTGCTTTGCTCAGTGCAACTTCAGGAGCCGCTACACGTCAGGAAGAAAGTGATGGCTTCCTAGTCCCATGGAAGACCATCCAGTATGTCACCTGGAAACATCTGACATACCCAAGAGATGTTGGATCACTGTCACAGAGTTCAGCTTCACCATGTCTCCAGCAGCCCCCCAGGCTGGCCTGTGCGGGGACTGGTGTTTGCCATGGGAATCCAGCAATGTTGTCTCTGCTGAGAGGTCTCCCCACTCCCAGGGGAAGGCTTCCTGACCATTTCTGGTCCCGATTGTGCCATTTTGTGGTAACAAGGTCATGTAAAATGGCCAGAATCTAGAAAAGAACACTGTAATTGAAATTGGATTTTCTTGAGCTATTTAAACTTTTCTGAGAAAATAACGGGCAAAAATCTATGACAACAATTGCTCCAGAATTATCCATCACTCACTTTGAGATTCAAACTTAATTTTACTGCTATTATTGTATGTATTTTTATTGTCCTCTGTTTGCTTAATGAATGTTGCGGTTGTAGTAATAAGATTATTGGTAATATGAAACAGATTTGCAGAATGATGAGAAGATAATTAGATGATACCTTGAGGGTGATTTCTGTTTAAGACACAGTAACTATGTCATGGAGTAAATAAACTTGGTGAGGAAAGATATCAATGGCTATTAACCTAAGATACAATTATTCCCAGATTACCAGGATACACATTTCATTACGGTGAAATACCTGGTGACTGGCGCTTGGTCTGGGCTCTCCCATCCACTTGTGAGGCTGTGGGACAAAGCCTTGCCCAGGGTGGGAGCAGGCAAGCAGCTGTGGTTGCCCACAGCCCAGGATGTGGTGATGGAGGTGGGACTCAGCACCCACACCTGAGACGACCCAACGTATTTGCGGGAGTTTTACTGGTAGCGGGACTCCCATAAATACATTGGGTCATGAACTGTGAGGTTTTGGCAAGTCCAAGTGATCAAACTGTTCCTGGCTTTCAAGAGCTCTACCTTGCATCTTGTCCAGCTCCCATTGCCCCGTGTAACGGCAACAAAAGCCTGATAGCACAGAAGTGACAGGGATGCTTGGCCATCAAAGTCGCAGTCTTAAGACCATGTCTACCTTTCTAAAGTGATGCTTAGTGACATTTCAGCATCAGCATTAGTGCAAGGAATCTGCTGCTGCTGCTTTGATCTGCGATGCTGGCTTGGGACAAAGCAGTCCCATAGCCATGAACTTGCAGATCCTGAGGCTGCCCACCACTCCTGGATGAAACAACAGGCTCATTGCCCCCTTCCTCTCTCCCTCCATGGATTTGGAGATGACCACATAACTAATCGTGTGCTGGAGGTGACAATCTCCAGTGAATACCCAGCTGCTTCTGTCCCACTGTTTTAATAAAGCGATGGCAACTACTGTACACACACAAGCAGCTACACAGCTCTGCAGCTTACCCTCTGTCACACAAATGAACCATCTAAATCACTTGCATTTTCAGTATATATGGTGAGTTTTTACCAGCTTTCTCAGTGCTTTTAATGGTCTGTGGAATATTTTCCTGGGTCTTTGCTTAGACTTTTCAGTCCCTGAAGGACTTTCACACAGCCATTTTGATCCTAACTAATGAGAGTTCCTACATAATTTTTAATAGTAATTCTGCTAATAACGTTATGTATTTTCTCCATAGTCTCTCTGTCAGCTATATCCCTGGCAGTCACAGTCTGTCTTTTGTTCAAGGTTGGACAAAGCTTTGGATATTTGGTTAGTTGTTTTTCTAAGTCAGATCATTACACACAAAATCTAATTCTAAGCTGCACCTACTGCATTTGCATGCAGGTAGCTGGGAGTGGGTCTGGGTCCCCAAAATGCCTGCCACCTGTGCGTTTAACTGCAAACTAAATCCCTGGAGGAACTGGCTTGACCATCTCAGTGAATGTGCCATGGCCAATTTCAGCAAACACTGTTCTCTGTGGATTAAAGCCAAAATCTCTTTATTTACTAGAACACACCGATATCACATTTCATTGGCATCTGTGGCACAGAATTCATTGTTTTGCAGGTCTGAGCATAGCTCTGCAGCACCACTAATAGTGTCCTCGGAGAAATAAGTGCATAACTTAACTATTGTGCTGTGAACCATTGGAATAGAGTCCCATAATAAATCCCTTCAGTTTCTCAGACTCTGTATTAATACCGACATTGCATGTCCATTAAATATCACCATGCAGCAGTGCTCCAGGTGGTTGCTGCAAGCAGCTAGATTAGGGGCAAATGTCTCTATGTTACCAACCTTCCCAATGAATCTTTACACATTTTCCTCATCTATGTGGACAGGCCCTCCTCTGTCATCTCACCCATGACCTACTTATTTGACTTTTTACATTGATGTCATTTCTTTATACATTATTTGCATTACCTAGAATTTTCCATTTTGTTTGCTTAGCTTTGTCCTGGCAGTTCTGGCTCTAGAAGATACTGTGCTTTTTCCCTACAAAAAGAAATGTGACGGTATGTGTTGTAACATTCTCCATCCAATGATCCTACTAACATCCCCTCTTTGCCTCTGATTTAAAGGTATCTTGCCTAAAGACAAGAACTACAGGGAGGAGGTAGTTGCATGAGGCTAAGGGAGGGAGACTCTTCCAGGTCTGCTCTGTATTCAGTTGACATCTTTCTGGGTCAGTATTACAAATTAAGCCTTTTCCAATACATTTCCCATTTACTTTCCAGTTTTGTTCACATACTTCTTTGTGTTTAATAAGCTTATCACTGTCCATTCTGTTTTCTATATTTACTTTCTGCTATGTGTGACCCTCCTACGAGCGGCTTCTAAAAATATTTCTGGCAACACATTTGCTTCTGTATAACAGTTAAAAAATAAATTTCCTATTTACTTCCAGTTAGACCATTTCATCTTTGGCTGCTGTGTTGTACATTTTTGCTATATAATTTTCACCTAAACAAGTGGTGCTGTCTTTGTTTTCTTTACTCACCCTATTTTTTCCTTCTGTTGGTATTCACATGTTTTTGTAAAGGGATCCAATTCCTAGTACTCCTTGCATCTTTCATCATATAATGGACAGTATCCCAACTTATGTCACCTGCTACAGTGTGCACATATCCATAAACTGTTTTACACATTTGATGTCCTGAGTCTCCTCTTTTCTATGACTTGGAATTCTCCACGTATCTATAACGTCAGAGCCCTGTCCATCCTCTGCAAGATTCACTCTGGACCAAGTGATTTCTGTCTCTTGGCAAAGCTTATCTTCTCTGTTAATTCTTAATTGTAAATCTCCTGTTAGCGGTTTAACTGCTTTGTTCTTTCACTTACGGTATTTCCTTAATTTACTTTACTCCAGGTACCTTATGGTATTCAGTACTTAAATTACTCTTCCCATCTGTTCTTAGAAAGGGAAAGCAAGAAAACAAAGCAAGCAAAGATATCATATAAACGGAGTCAATAACTAACTCCTGTGCATTTGCAGAGCACAGATAACAAGTAGTGGCTTGTAACTGTGGCTCAAACCGCTTTCATTTAATGTAAAATACAAGGCTGTTCTAATCTAGCCTAGTCAAGTCCCGGAGTCTTACACTGCCCTCAGCATCATCTTATCATAGATCCTTAAAGCAGCATATTAAGTGAAAAGAATGTCTAAACAGCTTGAAAAGCAAAGCCAGCCTTTGAACTGACACCAGCTCACAATGTGATACGAATTCAAAGAAAATACACTGTCTGCAGTGAAAGAAACTACATGGAATTCAAAAGCAATGTCTGTGTCATAAATAGCATGTCAATTAATAACACGAGAATAACAACAACAATTTTTAAAACCATATGACTTAGTAACTTTCTGGAAGATAAATGCAATGTAAAACTTAAAACTGTACAAAACCCAAACTAGCCACAGAGCTTTTTGAAATATATTTGCTAAAAATGCTACAGAGTTTATACAGAAAACATGTTTGAAGAACTCTCTAATGTCTTCCAAAACCTAAGCAGTATATATGACAGGATCTGTAACTCCAGCAACTTTTTTCTCATGAGAAGAGTAAAAAGATCACCTCTGAAATAGTTGAAAGCTGGGAGACAATGAAAAAGCAGAATATCAGATTTTATGCTAATTTAACTGATTTAAAAGAAAAAACAAAGTACAGTTATGCATTCACTGACACCTGAAAACATTAAGTCCTTTATTTTACAGACCGATGAAATGGCCAGTAACAATTCATAACCAAAGGTCATTGTCAGTACTAGATGCGGGATATACCTTCTGGCAGGGACTGAACTAGACCAATTTATAGTACCTCAGCAGGATTATACTTTTTGTAAGTGGCCATATTTTGTGCTCCAGAATCCAAGACAAATGAGTCTTCTAGCTTCTACAGAGGCAAGGATATTTTGCTGGTGAAGAAGGATGGGAGTGGTTCATCACTACAGTGATGGATTTTTCTCAACCCACCTTTGCCTGCGACTGATTTGGTTGCTCCCCCAACTCCACCTAAGAACACGGATAAAACAACTTGTCACCACAGAGCACTGCCACTGACTTTGGAAGAAGTGAAACTTTGAGCAAACACAGTAATGTGCTGGCTATGTGATATAAGATGTCAGCCAGATGTGTTCAGTGGGCCATGGTGATGCACACAATTGAGTCAAAACAAAATGAAAATAGAAGCATTTAATAGGAAACCAACTGGGAATCTCTCTTTCCTTCAAACTGTGGCTGTTGCTCTTTGATTACAATTGCCCAAGGCCCCACTCCATCTGGTCCATAGATTAGGATGTCGCTGCCTCAGTGAAAAATGAATCATTGCTACAGACATATTAGTAGTTTTCAGGAGCTCTTCTGAATATAAGATCATCTGGCTATAGGATGTAACCAGGATGGTATATAGCAGCAGCTGGATTTTCAGGTAGGTGATACCTTAATGTAAACATAGGTAAGTAGTATGTAAAATCACATTTCTGGATGCACTGAAATCAAGAACCTGTGTAAAAGCCTTAATTTCCTATTCTCTCTCTCTGATCCAGCTGTACAACAGGGATAAATGGAAAGAATATGACTTACTTTTTTTGTTAAACAATGAGCATTAATCTCTGCCAGAAGCAAAATGCCTGAATGGAGATTCTCATAGTTTAAATCACTCAGATTCTGTCTGCAGAAGTGAAAATACCCGCTTGCAGATGTAAGCTCAGGAGAGGTTAGGCGTTACCTGCAGTCTGGATGATGGCTACCTCCCTTCCAAATAGATGCTGCTTAGAGAGGCATGCACACCCCATGCATGTCTGCGCTATGAATTTGGTCTCTCCCCTTCTCTCTCCCTCCCTGTATCATACTATTTTCTATGCAGAGTCCCTTAATATGTAGCAGCACCATAGTAACAGCATCAGCTCAGAGATGAATGACCTCAGCCTGAGTGAGCAGGACTTTCTTAAGGGTAGGAACCTGTACCATTAATGAAACTGATGTCCTCAGTGTAGATCTTGCTGAGACCTTCGCTGAAAAGCAGAGTGTAGAGCGGCCAGTATTAGCACAGGAGTTGCTACAGATTTTTCTGTGCAGGGGTTTGTGCTGCTGGGCGACTGGATAAATCCCAGTCCCAGGGCACTGTCCTTGTTCCTTCATTCAGAGCAGACCCAGAGGAGATCTAACTGGTGCTAGGAAAGATATAATATCTCTGGCCAGCTCTGAGACCACAAGCTTAGAGAAATTTTTGTCTGTCGCCCTGCTACATTTAAAGCTTACGGACCAGGGCTGCTCACCTTAATGCCTCAGTGGCACCTGCATTTACTGAACCCAAATAGGTTGGGAATGAGTGCAGAGCCTTCTGAAATGTGTCTCTGCTAAAGGAACAAGTTCCTGACAAGATTGCCACAGAGCAATTTAATGGGTTTCTGCTGCTGTTCAAAAGCTGTGAATATCTCTATTCATTCCCTTGGAAAAAAAGGTTAATAAACTCTGAGAATCGGGGAATATTTCTGTGTAATAGCTCGGTCGTGGGAAGAGGGGGCAGGGTGTAAAGGTGGTGGGTTTTGCTGTAGAAATATGCTAGGCACGCTCCTGAACTTCCTTCTAGGGAGGGTGAAGCTCATGTCGTGTTCTGCTTACAGAAGAGCCAAGGAAGAGCGTGGAGGGGAAGGAAGGGGAGAGATTATTCTTGTGCAGAGTGTCTCTGAGTTACCCAACCAAAAACCCTGCCAGTGTGATTCAGATCTTTCTTCAAGCCAGTGGAGCAGGCACTGACTGCAGACATGACTACCCCGGGGACTCACACCTCCAGGCAGAGCTGGAAATGAGGGCAAGAGAATCCATCATGAACTTTCTCTGCTCTCACAGGCAGGAAGTTTCTCTGATTAGCTTCAGTGGCTGCAGCACTCCCCTCTCTTACACAGGATGGTGGGCAGGGGTGGAACGGAGAGGGCCCTGGGACATGGGGTAGAAGAACAGCTTCAGGCCCTGGATGCAAACCCTGGAGAACAGAAGCAGAGAAATACTGACTGGGAAGCCCAGCAGAGATTTCAGCTAGCACAGGAACCCCCCCAGACAGGGAGAGAAAGAGTTCTCTCTTTCTGCAGCCCCCCCTGTACCCACAGTTTGTAAGGAGTGAAAAGCTGGAGGTGGATGCACCTGCAAGGCTGGAACTCCCATCCTACAGGTCCTGCTCCCATCCACCAAGGAAAAGGGCTCTTCCCCACCTTATACCATGCTTGGTGTTCAGGTGTTGTAGAATTAAAGCAAAGCAAATTATAACCTCTCTCAGTGGGCCAGAGGCATGGAGAGATTTAGAGTCTGGGTTTTTTTCTCATCAGCTGCACAAAAGCTTGAAGGTTGTGTGAAGATGCTCTCCCCTGTCACTCTGGCCACAGTGATATTAATCATGTGTAACAAGGCGGGGGGGGGGGGGGGTGTGCGGCGGGGGGAGAGCGCAGACTACAACCAGAAACAACGATGCCTCAGTCTGGCAGGAACACAGACAAACACACACATTGGTGTGGCAAACACACAGCTCCTACAGAGAAATAAATTTGGTATCTTTGCAATACAAGCGGCTATTTGGATTTTACTGGTAAGGAAGTACCTGAAGACATAAGATCACCATGATGGCAAGAGATGTGGTTGACAGCACTATTTGATACCCTCAGCCCACCCTTAGCTGAGTCACAAATGCCAGAATAACCAGCAGGCAGAGGGGTCTCAATTCTCCATTGCTGTAAGGACAACAGAAGGACTACCTTGGGACTGGGGATGTCCCTTTCTTTTATGCACACACAGGCACATATCCCTCATGTTACCATCATGGAAAAACTCTCCTCTGCCCTTGTACAGTGCTGATACAGAACTTACTGGAGATGTAGGATAGGGTCATCCAGTTCAGCCATATGAGGATAACCTATAGACCACATGGCTAGAATTAGCTTCCAGACCATGAATTTGAAGAAAGCCCCACTGCTACTAAGTGGTGGCTGTGAACAGGATTTCTGTTCCTGATTTTGAAGGTCCCACTCAAAACTACATACCAACTGATGAAACCAGTGACTTCGGTAAAATGATTACATATGTTCAATCCCACTCCAAGAGAAATGACCACGAGAGAAAAACAGCAACCCAGATGAGTTAGCTGAGGTGAGGACTTGAGGACAGACTGTGCTGGACAGAAAAGGAGACTAAATCATTCTCTGTCCTTGTCCATTGTAGGGCATTGCCAAGTAGTAGAGAAGAATCTCCTACTGTTTCACCCATATTCCCCCACTTAGAAGAGACCTGAGATGGTTGAGCATGTGACTTTCCCAAAGTTACAGACAAATATGTCCCTGAAGCATGGTCACATATTTGAGGCTTCTTCTGCTAACAGGCTCAGCTCTGACGGTAGAGACAGGATGATAAAAAAATTGCACTTCAAAAATGGGTCAGACACGAGTAACAGGGATGAGGCACTCACCTGTCTTCGCAAACAACTTGTGCAATAATTTTAGGTGACACATCCCCAGTCAAGTATTAGAGTTGCAGAGTAGCTTTTCGAATGACTCTTTTTTACACGAACCATCTAGCAACCATAAGAAAACAAAATACATATTCCAGCCTCCTCTGAGCAGCTTTCTGAAAAAGGTAGCAGTCATTTTACTTGGCCTAAAAAATTACTACGGTATATAATCTAGAGGATGTTCAAGATCAACCCTTTAACCTCTCATTTTCCATTGCACATACTCTAATACCTACTTCTATTGATCTGACATGCAGAAAACTAGGAGAGCTAAAAGAGGAGTACCTGATACATGCAGCAGCACGGCAGGTGTGATCCACCTTGAGGGTGATCAGACAGCCACAGCCAAAAACTAGGACGTACATGTTTGCCAGGAGGGATTTCGGAATGGCTGCTGCATCCTAAGTAAAGCCAACTAATAAGACAAGTGCACAATCTGTCATTGTTGTCTACAGTGTTTCTTTCTTCTAAGGGCAGTTCTCTTTGAAAAGCCCCATCTCAAAATCACCAGCCCAAATTCTCAGATAACGTCAGACAATCCCAGAGTGGTGGAGGTGGGACAGGACCTCCGGAGCTCATCCAGTCCAGCCACCCTGCTCAGAGCAGGGTCAAGTCCCTCTGCTAGGGATGTTGAAAGACAACTAGTATTTGAGCTAAAATTTCTCATTTATACTAACTTTGATGTGTTTTCACACATATGAACTCAGGAAAATTTCCATTCAGCCATTTTAGAGATATTCAGGTCTTTCATACATTTAAGCATTTTTCTGATGGCTCCAAATGTGTATTGGCATACTAAAGAGGCTTTATTTTTAAAATTCAAGCTTGTTTTGGAAGCATCGTTAATAAACACAACTGTACTCAGTAGAGTTGGTTGTGAAATAGGAAGTTACAGATGCTTATAAATTATTTGTGGCACCTCATGAGAATTATGAATTTGAAAAGTATTTATCAGCACACAATCTTTTCATAAGCTAAGGAAAGCAGGATGAGAGTACTAATATCCGTTGCTATCATTGCTGTTAGCAGTCGGCCACACCACCTGAATCCTCACAAAAAGTAGGACAAGACCAAAAAATATAGTAGGACATTTAATCACTCCACGCCACCTGGAACATTCAGCAGCGCATCAAATGCATGTACTCAGCACACTGAGATGCACTGGACAGATGAACATGGAATATTTAAGTGGGATGCAATGGCTACTGGATAAGTGTGTGCCTAAAATATTCATCAGGAGCTGACTGTTTAATGTTTTTCTTAGAAAAACAAATCCCAAATCTTCTACTCTACAAAATGAAGAGGAAAAAAACCCCAAAACATAGCAGGGAAACTAATCCATAGGCTTTAATCTTCTTTCCTTATCACTAACAGCAGAGTGTCTTCTGGACCGTCTTCTGCATCAACTTGATTCTTGCAGAACAGACTCTTGCATACCCAGAGTCCCAAATTTGGCTTCAAGCAGCCCCCTTATGTTACTACTCACATCCCATCTGGACACCATTAAGCAGAAGGATTTAGGGAAGCTTTTTACACAAAAGCCATTTTATTGACTTTGACATTCTTGTAAATGTTCAGATTTTGCTGAAAATGGCATTTTGCAAGAGGAGAAAAAAAAACATTCTGAAGAAAAATTTCTGTCCAGCGCTACGTTCATTATCTGACCTGCTGGTCCCTGCCAGACTGCATCCTTGTTGTCCTGAGTCCGCAACCCCGCGTCCCTGTCGAGAGGGAGGCAGCGGTCTACAAAAGCAGCGTTGCTTCCTCACACCACTGATTTAGCCGACGGTTCATTTTGGATGGCCCACCATCTGTCTTCCTTACTCACAGGGCACGGTCTCTTTGAGTATTAGCCACGCGTGCGTCCCCTCGGCGCCTCTGTGAACCCCTGAGGCTGTTCACCATCTTTCAGGCGTCACGGGAAGCCATGGCTAGAGGTAACGCTGGAGGGGGCCACCACCCAAAGACCTTCCCGTCATGAGGTCAGGTCTTGCCGCTTGGTCGTGTCTCCGCCTCGCCCTGGCGGGATGTTCGTGCTGGTCACGGCTGTATGGCATCCTTGCGAGGATGGTCTCTTTTCCGCGCGTGGCTGGAGACGTTTGTCTTGGTGCTCGTGGTCATCTCGTTGGTGGGGCTTAAACAGCAAACCCTGGGTACTGCCAAGGCGACTTTTCTTTTAGGTGAACCTTCGGAAATATTTTCTGGGGGGAGCGCCTTGGATATTTCTATGAGCGTGAAAAACCACCTCTTCACTTTCATCCTCTGCTACGCAGAAAGCCTCCCGCTCCCCTCCCTTCTTGTGGTGGCGGGGGCCCGCGGGCAAGAGCCCACGGCTGCGGGTCGCCCCGCGGGCTGGAGGACGACCACACAGCGAGGCTGCGAGGCCGGCACACAGGCGGGTGTGAAAGCACCTTTCCTTGGGGCCTTTTTTTTTGTTTTATTTCTTAACTTGAGGTGGGGTGCCTGGACTGAATCCCGGGCCACACGAGGCCCGAGGCAGGGGCACAGTAACACGGACGGGGGATGAGATCTCCTCAGCCCCGCGCTCGATGCGCGGGGGGAAGGCTGACCAAAACCTGCACGGCGGGGGCCGGGAGAGGCTCCCCCGCCACGCCGGGGGCCGGAGCCCGGAGCCCGGAGCCCGGCGGGGGCCGCCTGGCCTCCCCGCTGGGCCGGCAGGGCGTCGCTGCCCGGAACGCCGGTGCCGGGGGAGCCGTTTCCAGCCGAGCCGGGCCGGGCGGCGGGAGCGGCGACGCGTCGGTTCCCGCCGGCCCATCTTGAGGGGGGCGGCCGGTTTGCCCCGGGCGGCCGCGGGGGCGGCATGGCCAGGGCGGCGAAAGCGCTGACGACCCTGAGGAATCACTGGAAGAAAACCACGTTCGGGGTCTGCCTGCTGAGCTGGGGCGGGCACTGGCTCTATGGGAAGCACTGGTAACTGCCGGCTGGGGCCGGGGGGCGGGAGGGAGAGAGAGCGGGGCCGCCGTCCCCCCCCCCGCCCCGCCGTGTGCCCGCGGGCTTTCACAAGCGGCCGGCCCCGGGCGGTGAGGGCACCGCTGCCCTGTTCGCCTCGGCTGCCCGGGCTGCCGGCCCTCTGCCCAAGGCGGTCTCCCCTCGCGGCTGTTAAAATGGGGGGCTCCCCTCGGAGGGGCTCCGGCGCCTCGGGGGGGTGGCTCTGCCTCCCCCTCCAGCAGCCCTGAGCTTAGGAAGGCTCGGTGACTTTTTGCGACTTCCCACCTTGGCCCTGTTGTAAGTTTGGGGCTAGTTCAGGCGGTAGGTTTAAACAGAGGTGTTGTCGGGGTGGCTTGAGTAATTCTGGGGGCTGTTGGAGAGGAGAAAGGTTTACGTCTTCTAACTTCAAAAAAACGCCGTCAGCCAGGTGCGTGTCATCGGCTTGCTTGCTTTTGACCAGTATTACAAGGATGAATGGAACCAGAGGCCCAACACCTGCAAATGGTGCCAGTGGTACCAGGCTGATGGGAAGCCACCTTCGTGGGCAGAGTGGGGCCGTTGCAGCGTGGTGGTCGTGTGCCCGTGGGCTTCCCCGCCTCCTTTTTTCTTTTAACGGTGCCATACACCGCATGAAAGATGCCAGATTTCTGTTGCACGAGCACTTGTTCCTTTCTTGAGGCACGGCACTGGCGGCAGCTGTGCACTGTGCCTCCCTGATGCGCCTGCTTTGCTGTTGTCACCCGCTTTGCTGTTGTCGCCCACCTAGCTCCACAGAAGGAGCCCGTCAACCGCTGCAGCAGCAGTACTGCTAACATAAGTCATACCTAGTAGGGTGTCATTTCCACTATTTATCTGTGGAGTGAATGTTCCTTATAGTAAGCAATATTGTCCTTCACAATTTTTAAATAGCTAGGCTTATGTTTTAATCCCTGTCCTTTAAGATTATGGTTAATACATTTGACTAAAATCCAAGTATAGCCAAATTATTTTTTAAAATTGCTACTTTTGGTGCTGCAGTTTATTCTGTCACTGTCTTAATGTCTTTTTAATTGTTAAGTCATGATTTTAGCAGTGTTCTTTTCTGCTTACATTAAAATGCTGCCAAAGCCTCGGTGGAAGATTTAGGAAAATAAATCTGTTTATGTTGTTTGGTATACTTTCCTTCTTTATTTCCTTTTGCCTCGGGACTTTTGCATTAAATCAGTCGTTGTTTTGAATGGTACATCTGCTTTAGTTGCTTACTTCCTACCTGAAGCACTAAGGCTCAGTTGACTGGAGGGCAAGCAGCAAAAAAACTCTTCCCTCCATACTTTTTTCTTTGTAATTGCTGATTGTAGGGCAGGCTATGGTAAGATGGAGAATAACTGTGTGAAAGCGGTGGTAACAAGGTCATGGTTTCATGCGTATGCCTACATGGACCAACAGACAGAAAAGAAGTACATAATGTACTGCCGTGTTGTAAGCAGAAGTATTTGTGCTAAGCAGATTGGAATGCAAGCTCAAGGACCCACTGACATTACACGAAGGCATCAAAAAAAACCATTTTTCCCTTTGACGACTTGAACTTTGAATTCAGAAAAAATACCAAATGTAGATGAGTAATTATTTGAAGTTCTATCATTCTAGATATCTCTTAGCCAAAAGAATAAACTGAATGTACAAAATGAGGAGGAAGAAATTGTTTGGTGGCATTCATATGAGGGGCTGGCTGGTGGGGTAGAGCAGCCTGTGACCTTCCCAGGTACCCTGCTTACACAAGTGGCCTCTTTACTGGTCTTCTGTTGCCACAGATACTAATGACAGCAGAGTGCATGTCGGGCCTGGGTACTATAGAGAGCTACTAAAATAGAGCATTAAGAAAAAGACTATATCTGCTCCTTGTGCATATGGAGAGTGGGCACTTGAGGAGGCCTAGGAGCAGCGTCAGACACAACCAGTCTTCCCTTCATATCTGTTGTTTCTGGGAGTTCATGTGCCTATGTACTGTCAGTTTCAACTGTATTGATTTCCTGTGCGGTTAACTGTAAAAACATGTTATGATCACTGAGAACGTGATGCATACTGCTCTGATATGGTGGCGAATAAGGAGGAAAATATGAAAGGCAAACAAACAAAAAGGGAACTTTTGGTATGTAAATTTCAGTGCTTGGAGGTTATTTGCACCAAGTGTAGGCATGGTGCTTTAGCCCAGATGATGTAGTGGGGAAAAAAATGTTTACACATCCTATTCTCCAATCTCCCCTTTTATCTGTAAGGGAAAACACAGCATTTCCTTACCAGACATTGGAAATGCAAGGTAGGAAATCCTGTGATGACAAACAGCTCTGTGTGACTTTGATGTAGACTGAAGCACAGCTGTAAAGTACTGCTTTCAGAGATTTAAATACTGTTTGGAGAAAGTGACAACCGTTTAGCCATTTCTCTGCGGAGGATTGTTTTAGCCACAGAAAAGAAAAATGAGGAGTGACAGAAGAACCTGATGGCAAGAGTGTAAAAATTCAAAGCTGGTCTCAGCAGCCCTTTCATGGTACTCTGTGCACAGTGAAGGCCTTACCTTGTAGCTGTTGGACATCAGGGAATAGGCCAGGATCCCCCTTTGCAGCTTGTTTTGCCTCCAAATGTGGTAATGGCTTTTGATGGGGTTTTTTTTTGTACATTCACTCTTCCCAGTTTCTCTGTTTATGTACCAGTTATGCTGGGGAGCAGGAGAGGTGCCTTTTGCCCTGTGCACAAACTGTTGCAGGTAACCCTTGAAGAATTTAATGAAGGAATCACGTATGGGCTATGTTAGCCATGAGGCTTGCTGTTATCAACATCAGAGGCTAAATTACTATGCGTGAGGCATACTTGACTAGACTTACATTTGCCCTTTTAGAACAGATTAAAGGTTTAGCGAAGTCTTGTGCGTCGGTTTCTGGCATCACTGGAACTTCTGACGAAGGGGCTTGCTTTAGCATAGCATCAGTTCAGATTAGCCTCTGACTTCTTGGAATTAGCTGTCTGAGATGTTGCTCATTTATTTGCAGCTGAAGAAAATTTTTTTTCCCATCCTGCATCTTTCTTCTTGGCTTTTCCATCCTTGTGGATTTTCTAAGATATTTCTCTTGCAAGGAGAAGATCATTTGCTTTTTTGACTTCTCAAGGTTCCTTCTTCTTTTGGATGCAGAGGCTATGATGCCTGCATTAAGTGGAGCTATTGTAAATAACAATCTGTCCTGCAAATAAATGGCAATTCTTCTATAGGCAGTCCCTACGTGCCCATAGGGACAGAAGAGCTCTGGAGTACTTCCTTAAGATTTTGGAGGATGCTACGTGGACAAATGTGGACAAGAAGAATGTTACCTTTTCCAGACTTGCTCCTCATGCCTCTTTCCTGCCTGGAAATGGAGCTGGGTGTCCTTCTCCTGCACCCTGCAGACTGTGATGTGGGGTCTGATGTGGATGCTCTTGTGCTCCATAGGCTGTAGAGGGAAGAGGGGCACTGGAGTGTAACGGTTCATCACTGAGTTAGTCTAAAGGTTGTGGATGACGATAACTGTAAAGGTCGAGGAGCTTCTTAGCTCAGTCTGGTATGGTACTTTCTTCATGCAGCATTCAGTTTCTGGATCAGTGTGTTAGCCTTTCATCTTTGGAGGTGTTTGTTCAAATGCTCACCGATTTAAAAGTAAGGGGTTTTTGGATGAACGTGAAGAGTAAAGAGGAAACCTTATGCTGATTCCCCCGCGCCCATTTGTGATTCAGCCCTTCTAAGTATGTAATATAACAGAAGGTGCCTCTTCAAAAGAGACATTGATGAGAAGGTGGCAAAGGTTCTTCATGTGTAAAATGATAGCCATTATGTCTGGTTGAACTACTGTTAACTAAAACCCTATTGCTATTCTTACAAAACCTTAGTGAGTCTTAAAATTCCTTTCTTTCTCATAAAAGAATATGTTTTAAAAATCCATTATCTTGCATTTAGAATAGAAAATACTTTTGTAGTATTGGAGAATTAAGAAGATAACTCAGTGTTGTCACGTGAGATTGTCTCCCTTTAATTTCTCTGGATTGTATGAATTTATGTATTAGCATCGTTTTAATCTATAGCATATCATACTACAGGTACGAGGGACGCTGAATTTAATGTACTAATCGAAGCTTAAAGGGTATGCAGATTGTCGGATATATGCTCATACACAGTAATGTACTTCTGTTTAACATATACATGTAAGGTTGATTGCAGATAAAGATACCATATGATTGTTTAAAGATTTCCGCCAAGTTTGGAAGCCCCTCTCACCTTTATGTCCTGGGTCACCTTTCCTGAATTGAGCTGCTGCTGTTCTTTATGTATCCAGGTGGTGCAGTGAGTCACCAGCTATGTCAAATCAGCAGAAATTTAATCTCTGGCATGATGGACATCAGCTTAATTGATTGTCAGATTTGGCCAGAGTGTTACAGTGGTGTCACTGGGTAAGTGATCATCACTTTGTCAGGATGGGGACCCTTGATATTTGTACTGGGACAGTGGACTCATCAGATAGATACTCAGTTTTACTCTGTATATGTTAAAGTATTGACTTTTTTCCGTAGAAAATGCTGGCAAGGCATCTGGGCCTTTGACTGCTTGCCAGTAATCTGAGTTTTATTGTTATCTATAATTTGAATGTTAGCCTCCGCGCGTTTGCCAGCTGATAACTCCCTTTGTCACCTTTCTGCATATAATTCCTTAGTGGCTGACTTATTTCATCAAAACTTTGTCAAAAAAACCAGAGTATAAATTCTGAGTCTTGGGTAAAGCTGATGAAAACTAAGATTTGTTTTTCCTGCCCTTCCAAAGGCAAGCTGGAAGTAACACTAATATGCAGCAAAGAGGATGCTGTGTTCTTGCTGTATTGGAAGCAACCAAAAAGCTCTCTGCTAAGATAAAGTCTCTTTTAGGAGTTCTATTACAGCTCTTGAGGAGTGATCCTATATGCACAGCTTTGGTCAAGTTTCTCCTCACAAAACTCTTGTGTTTTGATGCAGACACTGAACTGGAGAGTTTTTAGGCTGCTTCTTGCTTGAATATACTTAATAGTCTTAGCTTTAATGCTGATAACCCATTTTGAAATGGGATCTCATACCTGAGTTTCTTTATACATTTGTAATATGGTCACTTTCAAAGGAGTTGCTTTGTTTGGTTCCAAGACGAAGGCTTTCCCTTGCTGCAGCTGTGGGCCTCAAACAACTTCTTCAGTTTGTGTTTGCTGTCTTCTCCTTGTGGAGTTCATTGCTGCCCTGGCTGACCTTTCATTGTGGGAACTGTACTTTCCGCCCTGGCCTCTGCTGGCACTTGGGCAGAGCATGCAGTCTCAGCTGGAGGAGCATACGTACTAAATTGTGTGGATCTGTGTGCTTATATGCAAGAGTGTTAATTCCCTATTCTAGCTGAGAATGCTTAGGACAGGAGCAGTGGCCACCAGTCCTGCACTGGGGATGTTGCAGACAAATCAGAACAGCCCTTGTTCAAGCGGGTTGTATGGATGTTGCGCTCTCACAGCCCCATGTGTTCTGACAGCCTGACACGGCTGGTGCGTGGTGAGGTCTGGACAGTTGCTCTTCCTTTCTTTCTGCATTGGTTCCTTGCTTTGGCTTAAGCCTGCTCTGTTCTCCGAAGAGCCTCCACTGCTGTGGCTGCCAGCCCTGCAGGATTGACTGATATCTTTGTCGAACCAGTCAAAGTTCTGTCCGTGGGTTCAGCTTAGGACATCCTCTTTCTTCCCTACCCCACTGCCACTGCTTGTTCCTCTCTGTCTCCCAATTTTTTACTGCTTAAGCAAGTTGGCCCAGTTGTAAGCTGTGTGATGCTTAATTCTCACAGTGGGAAGGCAGCCCTGGCGTTGGCCAGCAGATGCAATACTGCATGTCTGTTTTGGTTTAAGGCAGGAGTTGTGTCTATAAGCCCTTAGGGGAAATATAAAGTAAAAATTGATTTTTAGTTTGCTGTGGATATGGTGCATGTCAGAAGAAATCTCTGTGTGTTCTTTAAGACAGTGCAGCAATTTTCCTTAGCCTCCACCTGATCATGTTCAAGTGTCATTGAAAAGGCTTTGTTACTGCAAAATATTAGTCAAAAAAGTACGAAAAATCAACAAAATCTTATGTTTATTATTAAAGTCTCTTCTTCTCTGGGAGCTGGTACACAGCTATTTTTGATAATCTAATATGTACCAAGACAGAAGACTTCAAGAAGTTACCTTTTTGCTATTTTTCTAGCTATATTTATCAATTGGTATGACCTGCAGAGGACTTCCAGACCCACTTGTGGTACGTTAGGTGAGCCATATGAGATGAGTAAAGGCAAGAGCTGTCATACACGAGGAGGACTGCTGTTCTCACAGGTACACCCCTGTGAGCACACTTGTGCTTTTTCTTCTGAAGTGTGAAGATAGTTAAGTGTTGACATAATATTTTAAGAAAATAAAAGTTTTCCTGTTACCTGGTATCTTTAAGCCAAACTTGGGACATCTTTAAGCAAACTCAGATGACTTCGAAATACATGTCCTAGTTGAATCAATGGGAATCCTATGAGTATGGCTGAGATGGCATGGGATTCTGGGTGCTGTGCTACTGGAGAGGTGAGACAAACAACCTATAAATTACTGGACAGTAGATGGTTCGTCTGGTCTCAGAACCTAAACCTTTCCTTTGACACCAAAATGATAAGTGTCAGGGTAGACTTCTGTTTCTGTTAAGTGCTTCAGTGCAGGAGAAACTAAGCTTAAATGTTGACATCTAAACTGTCAAGCCTAATTTTTATGATTAAGACTCTGTTGAGCTGAATCAAGCTTGCATCCTTGACAGTTGTTTTGAGGGTCTCTGCAGGTTGGGACAGAAAGCATGGTATTTTTTGCTTGCATTGGAAGAGTTGTGCCTGACTCCATTTTAAAGGTGATTAACACTGCAGCATGAGGTTGCGGGCACCAGGAAAACATACTGGCTGACGATGTGACACAGCTTGACTTCTGAACAAAATAGCATCAATGTGAAGTAAACAGATAACGTGGATTTGATTAGAATTTGTTAATAAGGTTAGGACAGCAATTCTCAAATACATCAACTGTGCAGCCATCATTTGATATCGGGATTTTCTTGATATCCCATAATTAAAGTTTATGCATTGAAATTGCAATTGCTTTGTGTTTGCTCTGGCCACACGTAGTCACAGAGGGGAAAAAAAGTCCCTATATGAGGGCTCATGCCCTCAGCAGCGCAGTGTGGACTTAGCCTGTCATGCTGTCTTGATTGATCTGCAATTAGCTGTGTCAATGTTGTTTAGCTTGGAACACAAACCTTTTCAGAGATAGTTATTTTAACTAGTGTGCTTTCATTATATTGCTGCAATCAAAACCAAGTCTGTCACTCCTCTAAGTAATATTTCAGGTGTTTAATACAAATAACTTATTCCTTTGGTTTTCAGGAGCAAACATGACAGTTAAAAGCATGCCTCTCAGGAAATTCTTTTAGACATTCCAGTTACTTGTTATCTTGGTGAGGTATTATTCACATATTTTCTTTTTCCGTGCTTGAATTCTTCCTTTGTCTCTTTATTATAACCAGGAATAAATCCATGGCTTTTTTGCTGTAGTGTTGTTTTCTCAGAACCCAACTTTCTATCTCACCTGAAGTCACCCTACTTCTCCTTTGGTGATGCCAAAAAGAGCAGCTTATATAGCTCCAGTGACAGATAAATACTGTAAACTCATGGAATTGATCGCACTCGTATTTGGGTCCAGAGGTCTGACCAAGGCCTTTCCTTCTCTTCTGCCATTTCCATGGCAGGATTTGGCCTGATGAGCTATACTTTGTGGCAGGAGTATGCTTCTTTCCTAGTCATTTGTTTTTCCTGGTTGGCCTTGAATCCTTTTAATTGGTGTAATGTATTCATTTTGGTATGCTGACTATATTTAGGGGTTTTGTACTTGATATATTTGAGACAATAATATACTGTCTTGCCAGGTATTGGCAAGGGCAATCCAAAGGAGTTTTTTGGTTTTAGCAAGGATGGGGGAGTGTCTGCTATCTAGAGGACAGGTGAGACTTTGGGCACTGCAGAACAGGACTCCCTGTTTTGTCTGCAAGGGCCAATGGGGCATTTTTTGGTCTGGGGAAGAATGGAATTTTGTTCCTCACTCAGTAGCTCTGTCTCCAGTTTGCTTGCCAACTATACCCTGCTTGTCACCTTGCTAATGCTGTTTGTCACCAATGATAAGCACAAGGATTAGTCTGAAATTTATTTCTGAAATTACCGTCAGTGACATATCTAATACTGACATTTTCTTCTTTGTTTTTAAACTTCGCTTAGGTGAGTTGAGTGATTTTTACCTCTCTGAGATACTGCTTTAGGCCATGCTCAGACTTAGGTGGGTGGTAGATGCTGCATTAACATGTGTTCAGCTGACAAACTGACGCAGAGGGGAGTTCACAATTATAATGCACAAAGATTTAAGTCCGTGGAAGTGACACTTAAGTCTACTCTAAATCCCTTCTATACTGCCAGTGTAAATACAGGCAGTATTAACGTTGGAAAAAAACACACCTTATATCTGGAGTACAGTTATGTAGCAATTTAAAAATAAATCACAGTTATACAGTGCCTCATGCCACAGCTTATGTAATCTTGGCGTGCTTGGCATCCTGGTCTTTGTTTTCTGCTTTTCTTTACTATAGAAAGGGTGTTTGTGTGCATATGCAGAAAAAAATTATGCATGTGTGCTTAAATGGGTGTGTTTCATCCTTAAAATGTTTTAAATAGGTCTTAAAGAATATGTGTATTTTTATTTTAGTGCAGTCAAAGTGTGTGTAAAAAGGGTATGTACCTACATTAAAAAATGAGCAAATTGTTTTAAACTTACACAACCTAATTTCCACTCTCTTTTCTGTCTTACCTAATAGCGATAACCTGCTACGAAGAGCTGCGTGCCAAGAAGCCCAGGTAATACTGTTTAAAGTGATAAAATTAGGTTAAAATCTCCCTCTTATCTTGGTTGTGCAGGGCTCCTGAGATTTTCCCAGCGGGCCCTCTCTACATGACAAGCCTTATAATGATGCCATCTGTGTTCTTTTGCTAAAAGTGCCAAAGGGTGGACAAGGCCTCCAGCCTGCATCAGGGGTACTGTACCTTTCGTGCCCTCACTGCTGTTGCAATGGATGGTGCACTGTTATTGTTGGGCTAGTCTTATTTACTGCTGTAGCTACCCAGACCTCCATTTCTGCAGGTGTAATTGCTCTGTGCCTGTAAAGTTCTGGTAGGAAGATGATTTGTTGGTAAGATGGGAAACTGAAATCTCAGATCCACCACAATGGGTGTAGTCTGGGCAGAAGCAGTGCAAACCGCTTCGCGTTAGTGCTCAGCTGGAGAGACCTTGCCCTTGTCTATTTGATTCTGAGTGACTTTATCAAGGATACTAAGTGTGATGACTGACCTAGTGCTTTTGAGACCCACGTCCTGGGAACTTAATGGAGACAACCTGTTTGCTGATCACCGAAAAGAAAGCTGGTGTTCAGAGAGAGTTTTCTCTGAGTATACTGACTATTGCTTTTTTTAGTTTGTGGCCTGCATGGGCAACCAGCAATAAACAAATTCCCATACTGTAGTATTCCTATAAAGAAATCTTGTCCTTAATAAGCAGTCTTTCAAGGGCACAACTGCTGCTGCCCATGGATAGCATCACTGCACAGGTACTGCTTACTGGCTCTGGTTACCTTGGTGGTGTGCTGTAGGATTTTTAGAGTCTTTCTACCTCCCACAAATAAAGTTTATTCTAAACTTGCTTCTCCATGCCAGATCTTGGAGATTTTGCAGGGTATAACACAGCTCCCATCATTGCTGCATACTGGGGCCTGAGCAGAATGGTGAAAATTATTTTTCTCATTAAAGAACTTTCATTGAGATTACCCTGCTTCTGTGGTGCACCTGAATAATCCCAATTTTAGCCTGCCTGCTGTTGAGGGAAAGATATTCACAGCAACTTGATTTGGGCAATGGAACTTCATGCCAGAATAGATGTAAGGGAGCTCAAGTCTCATGAAAGAATAAGAAAAATCTTTCCCTGCAAATACTGCTTTCATAAATCATGCTTTTAGCTTCAGAGTCAAATGCATTTCCAACTCATAGTATCAGTTGTTCTTGATTTTTATGTTTTCAATATTCATTTTTACTGCATAATATTAAAGTGTTAGAAGTTCTTTATATCACCAAAAATAGCAGTTAATACCTTGGTATTTGAAGCATGCTGACCAAATAAAAAAATTTTTTAAAAAGGCACTGATGAAATGGTATGTAAGGAGAAGTTAGAAGACCTAGGTGTATATGCTGTCAAAAAGGTGTAACTGCTAAGGAAAGATTGGTACAAGAAGATAGTTAAGTTGTGGAAATTCTGACTTTCCTGTTTCTTAATTCCAGTCATTAAATGATGGGATCTATTCAATTATGGCTTATTCTTATAAATGAAAGTGCAAAAGCACTGTCAATAGAGCTTCCTACAATTTTAGTGGTTAAAGCCTGGGAAAATATCCTGCAGAAGACTCCTGCATTAGAAAGGAATGAACCAGAAAGCCTAGTAATCAATTCTAGCTGTAATTTCCATTCTCACTGATGTGTCAGTGCCAACTACTGCTTGAAAACACACAGCAATACAGCAGTAAGGCATTAAATGTCTGCTATGTTCTTGAGAATAACAACAATCTATAATTGTTTGAAAAATGCTACTTGCATTTATAGTGCTCTGTAAGTACTGGGAAAAAACAGAGGCAGACTCACCCAAGAAAAAGTTTAGTCTGAGTGAAGGGGGCGGGTGTCCCTATTATTTTTACATCAGATTTTTAGGTTTTTAAGCCTGTTACGATACCAAATTGATGAGGCACCCATCTTCATGCCGAAGTATCCACTACAGCAGTATTTCATGCAAAGACTCCACCGTGCATGTCTGAATTTAAGTATCAGTTTATGACGACAGCCTTGGGGTGGCAAATTATCATAGCAAGATTCTACAATAAAGAATCTAGTTATCATATTTTAAACCTTTTACACCTCCTTCTCTGGAATAAGCCAGTGTCAGCTGACTGTGGACTTCCTTTGCAAATGTGGTCTTGCTGATTGACCTTGTTACTGAACTCTGGGCGTGTGTTAAAGAGATCCTGTTTAGCTGGCAAACAATTCACTCCGAGAAGCAGGGAGAGTTTTCTGTAAAGGAATTTAGTTTCTCTTAGTATTCATAAAGCATTATATAAAGCCTTTGTATAAAGGGTTTTTCATAGTTGCAAAATAGTGATTGTCATCTTAGAAGTCCAGATATGCAGTGTGCATTTGACAAGGAAGTGAAAAAAGCATTGACTTTCCTAAATTATACCTTCATATATATATTTAATAACCATTTTTAATGTCTGGCTTTAAGTTGCCTTTCCTTATTTTGTGCTCTGAAAAAAAGGCTTCTGGAATGTTGCATTATTATTTTTTTATTTCCTGTCTTAAAAATCAGCATTTGCTTTAGAAATGCCCCTGTTTGTAACATAAATATCTAAGTATATTACATAAAGAAGTGATTATGTCATTACTCATAAATTCTTTATGAGCCTTTGTCGTGGTTTAATCCCAGCCAGCAACTAAGCAGCACACAGCTGCTCACTCACTTCCCCCCCACCCAGCGGGATGGGGGAGAAAATTGGGGGGGAAAAAAAGGTAAAACTCACAGGTTGAGATAAGAACAGTTTAAGAGAACAGAAAGGAAGAAAATAATAATGATAATAGTAACAATAATAAAATTACAATAATAATAAAAGGGTTCGAATGTACAAAACAAGTGATGCACAATGCAATTGCTCACCACTTGTTGACCGATGCCCAGTTAGTTCCCAAGCAGTGATCCCTGCCCTGTCCGTCCCCCCCCCCAGCCAACTCCCCCCAGTTTATATACTGGGCATGATGTCACATGGTATGGAATACCCCTTTGGCCAGTTTGGGTCAGCTGCCCTGGCTCTGTCCTGTGCCAACTTCTTGCGTCCCTCCAGCCTTCTTGCTGGCTGGGCATGAGAAGCTGAAAAGTCCTTGACTTGGTCTAAACACTACTTAGCAACAACTGAAAACATCAGTGTGTTATCAACATTCTTCTGGTAGTGAATCCAAAACACAGCACTATACCAGCTACTGGAAAGAAAATTAACTCTATCCCAGCCGAAACCAGGACAGCCTTGTGCTCTTTATGAACAAGGAAATATATCACATTGTGCCCCCCAAGCAAATAATTAATTGTTTCTAACAGCTGTAACATGCTGGAGGTCCCTTATATTTGCCAATTCCTGCCCAACAATTGCAATAAAATAAGTTGGTCTGTTTTCCAGCTGATTTTTGAGTAAAGCTTGAGAGCAATTGATTTGTTTCCCTTTCTTTGAAGATTCCTTTACTCTCAGCAGCTTCTCTCATCCTTTTCCTTTCTTGAAGAAGAAATTTGAATGTTTTAAGCAACATAGCCAGCTGCACACTTCTTTTAATTGGGGTTTCCTGAGCAAAGTTGGCAAGTGGAGTTAATTATAAATTCAAACAGCTAATGATCACTAAAATCTACTGTGCTTTTTGTACAGTGTCCACCTTCTTCAATATAAAAATTCCTGCTAGGAGGATTAACTTTTAAGATAAAGGGAGGGAAAAAAACCAGGGACAGTTGACTGTGTCTTGTGTTCAGCGCAATAGTCTTTTGTTCCCACTTTATTTCTGGGGTTTCTGGATGGTACTGCTGAATACGTTGTCATCCTTGTACTCAAAACCAGTTTGGTTTGGTGTGGTAGCGAGGATGCCTTTAGGTGACCTAAAAGAGGTTTGCAGAGTGGGAAGTAACAAGCATGGAAGCTTTGCCTTTTTGTGCCTCTTCTGTGCTGAAAAGCTATGGAAATAGGTACAAATAGCTAAAATGTACAAGAGGCTGTATGGAGTAACTCTTGAAGAATTTAAAATCAAGGCACCTATTGAGAATTGGGCTAAAAGTGGAAGAGGAATTAAGTGATTTTTATATGGAGACATTAGGAAGAAAAAATGCCTGAGAAACAGTGAGCTTGCTTATAGGTCAGGGCAGATTCTCTGGTGATTATCTTTCATATATTCAAAAAATTCAGTATAGAAAATACAAAAATGAGCAGAAGAGATGGAAGAAATGAAGTACGGAAGTGGAAGAAGATGCAGAAAGAAGGTGGCAGGCAGGCGTATGAGAACTACATAAGGAAGGAAAATTGAGTAACCTTGGAGTCAAGGATAGCTCCCTGGATCTCTGCCCATGGCAGAAAACCAGGGGTTGACAAAAACTAAATGGTGGTGGAATTGTAAAAATGGACTTGTAACAGTGGCGTGAGCTGTTGCTAAGAGCGCAGGTCTTTGAATAGGAGACCTGTACAGTGGCTGAAGATGGAAGTCTTTTGAATGTCATGAGGCTTGAAAGCCCGTTGACATTTGTAGAGATGCATTACTTTGAACTGTTTCCAATGTGCTTAAAAGATAAACTGAACTCTGCTCTTTTTCTCTTACTTAGGCTTTTGGCAACCAGCTGATCCCTTCCAGTATGCCACTGAAGAAAGCAACAGTGTTCCTCAACCCAGCAGCTTGCAAAGGGTAAAATTCCTCCTTCCCTACACTCATATGTGAGGCACTCTTTCTGTATTTTTGCTCTGCCATCCACTATAAAAGCCAGCCAGATTTTTGAGCTCATTTTTGCCTCCCTCTGATGCCAAGCTGGTGCTATGTAACTATGCCAAATTTTATTTCACCAAAAATACTGGGATGAGAAAGTAGATGCTTGAGTTGAAAGAATGATTTCTAAACATATGTATATTTTTAATTTTTCTTTTATCCTGTGTTTTGGCCTTTGTCATTCCTTTGTTTGTGGAATTCCTTCGTATTCCTTCCAAACTCTTGTATGTGATGCATTTCCATCCTCAAAAACTATAGAAATAAGAGATGACCTTGATTACTTCAAGACTTGAAGTTAGCCAGCAGTGATCTTGCTTCTGTGGGAACCTGTCCTTGAAAGGGATGTGCCCACAAACTGAGAGGCTAAATATGGGCTTAGAGCAGGACTCCTGGAAGAGGTTGGCGGCTATTTTTACATGCTTTTTAGCAGAAAAACAGTAATCTTGGATGTGATGTGTGTCTGCTTCTGCTGATCAGCTAAGCTTCATATCAGTTGCATCTTGGGGAGGGGCAGGGAGTTGTTAGTAACAATATGAAAGGAAGAATATATCTGACATGGAAGTGCTTGGACTTACATGCTTTTGGTCAAAACACCCGTGACTGGAAAATGCAAACTGTTAATAAATTAAGTCTCTGACTTCTAGTCTCATGCTTCTACTTATTGTAAGCAATTTATAGTTAATGGCATAATTATTTTATTATGCAGTTACAGGCAGAAAATGTATCAGTCCTGTAACAAAAGGTCAGATAAAATTTTGCTTCTAAACTTACTTAATAACATGTAACATAAATATTTTTTTCTGAAAACCTAAATGGGCCTTCTTTGTGGTCTTAAAGCCTGGTGCTCTCTAAGTGATTAATTTTGTAATAAATTTCTTTCTGGGGATCTTGTTTTGTTTTGTTGGGGTTTTTTTAATTATTTTTGGAGAAAGCTAGATAACCTCTTCTGCATTTATTAGAACTGCAACAAAAACCTGACATCTGAGATATGAGTCTAGAAATGTAATACATTTGAACCAAATGAAATCTAATCTTTCCTGACTGGCAGGTTGAGTGACTGATTTTGTAGAATGTATGCTCATTTTTAAGTAGATGCCTTCTTGTTATTCATTTGTTTCTTTCCTTTTTAATTTTTTTAGCTACCAGACTAATGAAATAGTTTTTACTCTGTTATTTCTAGCAAAGCCAGGAACCTTTTTGAAAAGAATGCTGCCCCAATTTTGCACTTATCAGGCTTGGATGTAACTGTGGTTAAGGTAAGAACTGATAGGTTCTGCAAATATAGATATATTGTCTGCTCCGCTTTCTCATCTTGAAGAATTGAAATTAAATTCTGGATGCATTTGAAATTCTCAGTTGTCCTGTAGACATCCTGTGGGAAGAAATAAATACTGAGATATTAAGCTGGTACTTAATCTTTTCTTTTTAATTCACAGTTAATTTACAAACTGTGTACTGAGTTTTTAATTTTCAGCTAAAGCAGTACATGTGCTTGTCTGTCTGTCTAAAGCAGCCCTTCTATAATTCATGTTTGAGAGAAAACTCTCTAAATATTTGAGTGCTGGCTAGTGGTGCGTGCCAGTCACTGTTGAAATTGTCGATTCTGCCTGAACTTGCAGAATTCAGAAGTGAGGAAATTTGACGTGAAGTGGAACTGTTCAGATTAATTAAAAATAACCTTTTATTTTTACAATGAAAATATCTCAGTGTATACCCAAATAATTCAACATTCCCATCACGAAAGCAGAACACTGAGCTCTAAATGGTGTGAATTAGCAGAGAGGTTTTCTTTGGAAAGAGAAGAACAAGTAAACATGAAGGGATTCTGATCTTTTTGCAGGTTTTTGAGGCTGTGATACGTGAATTCTTTAATAGTCACTGTGTCCTAACAGTGAAGTACTCTAATATGTATATTTCTGTCTTGGAATCTTTTTCACAAGATTTAGTGTTAAAATGCTGTTTTATTAATGCCTTTCTCTGCTCATTGAAAATACATAGTCCCACCCTAAGAGAAAAAAATTATTTTGCAAGACTTAAAACTGATGCTTTGTAGCTGCAGGCCTGACAAGTTAGCTAAACAGGGCTGGGCCAGTAACTGAGGCTGACATGTCCCTGTAAAAGACATTCATTTTGCAGAAAACTGTTTTGATGGTTTGGAATATCAGTGTACTCTTTGCCGCTAAACCCATTGTCAACAGCTTGCTGTTGGGCAGTAGCCTTTTGTGTAGCTGATTCTGTGTTTCAGGAGACACACTTGAGCACTTCGGCTGCTAAAGATGCTGGGACTTTTTCTGCAAGAGCATGATTTGCTTGTAGTTTTGTTTCAGTGTAAAACTACCTGGAAATATGATTATTGCTGCCATATTTTAGATCTACTGAATAAGATTTACTCTGATATTTCATTTAGCCTTTGTGTGTGCGTTTGCTTGCACATATTGTATTAGGCAGCAGACTTGTTTTCTAAGTTGAAGAAATTTCAGTGAATGTAAGTAATATACAGTACTGTGTGCCTATATGAGAATAACTATTAGGCAAATGGCTAGATGATTCTTTTTTTTTCCTGTAGAAGAAAAATCCTAGAAATAGTCACTTGATTTCTCATGTTTGGATTTCTGTTTCTTCAGACTGATTATGAAGGACAAGCAAAAAAGCTGCTGGAATTGATGGAAACCACAGATCTGATCATTATTGCAGGAGGAGATGGGACAGTACAAGAGGTACTGCGGGAGCTTTGTCCTGGTTTGTTGAGAACCATAGTCAGGCTGAGGGTGAGAAGATTGCGTCTGTGTAATGTAGCAACATCATAACAAGTATTACTAGAGATTTGTCCATTTTAGTATCTGTGTTTTCAGTCAATGTTATAATCTTCTGGGGACAAGAAAACTCTGCTAGTTTTATTGTCTAAAAGTGATGATGGGAGTGGGGGCAGAAAGAGTGTGTGACATAACTATCTTCCAGAATTTTATTCTAGAATGAGAAAATTATTTGGGGAGACATGATTCTAACTTTTTCTTTCTGTGTAATGTAGCTGTAATGGCTTAATTTTCAAAGTTCATTCCTCTCTGTACTCCCCAAGAGGAATGCATGTTTTGCTAAGTGGGAATCAAATAATTTAAAAATTACAGGGGAGTGATAACAAAGCATGGTATGTATTTAATAAATGCCTATTGTCAAGATGATTAATGACAGGAGCAAACTACCAGCAGAACTGGGGGATACTCTATTTTTCAAGGAAGGCTGTATTTTATTAAAGCATTTCCTGGAATGCTAACTACTGTCCTCATAAGGCAATGGCTAAATGAAATGCAATGACCTTAAAAGAAAGTGGTCAGAATACATCTGAAAGCTTTTCCTGGCCTTAGAATTGATTATTGTTAATTGCACACTGATCAGTGCTATTTTTGCATTACGCAGAGCATTATTCGGTGTTAAAATGTTTACACTGGCATTGGTTGTGGTGCCAGCATACACTCATGGGCACTTGTAACCCTGCTATTTCCACCACGTTTGCACACTGAACATGCCTCCTTTCCCATGTAGCACCTTCCATAAAAGAGTAGCTGCTCCTTGAATCTTTTCCAAAGAGTAAATGTGGGTATGAATTTCGTAGCTTTCTACTGTAACTGAAAACCAAAATTCTCAGAGCTCAGCATTTCCCATGTTTTTCAGGTCATAACTGGACTTCTCCGCAGAGCAGATGAGGTGAGAACGTGTCACTTTTTAAATTTTGTTTATTTCTTAGACAAAGTGTCTTGTACAGCCACTGTGATCTCTTGGCCTCACTGTCTTCTACAGATGTGTTGCTTACTGATCTGAAGCCAGCTTGCTGCGTAATAAGTCAGCCATGCTAGTGTCCTGCAATTCTGCCCATTGTTCCTTATTCCCTTTCTCAGGGAGTGCAATGGCTCCCAAGCCATGGCTTTGGGAAGTTTCCAGTGTCACAGCAGGGACTGTGGAGAAGCCAAATGCACAACTTTCAAAGACCCATGGACCAGCTGTGTATGCTGCTTTGTTTGGCAGAAGCATTGGGCAAAAGTACATGTTTTTCTTGTATTTGTACAGGCTTGAAACCGAATTCAGTTATGGCCATGCCTCTATTGCTTTATGATTGCTTTGCCATTTTTTCAAGCAGTTAATATCTACCTACGCAGATGGCTGCAGAAAGCAAGTTTTAACCTCTCAAGGTGGATCGCTCCGAATGGAAATGAGAGTGATTTTTCTTTTTAAAGAGGGAGGACAGTGTTATTGAAGAAAGGAGGGGATCATTGTTCCCAAAACCTTCTGGCAGGAGCTGGCAAAAACTCAGTTAAATGATCCAGACAAGATTATGATGATATCCTTGGCAGCTAGAATTGTATCTGTTTAGGCAGTTGCTTTGCCTGAATGTGACAAGAGAAACTCTGCAACCAAGCCAGTATTTTTAAAGGGGCACTGGCTGTATCAATTTTGAGACATCAGTTTTTTAAATTTAATATTATTATAGTTGGCCCCTGAGACCTCTATAATCTAAAGATACTGGAAGAAAAGTTTTAGAGGCTTTACTGGCTAATTTTTTTTTCTCTATTTTTTGACTTACTATCTTGATGTAGCTTGGGTTGATTTGCAGTAGCGTGGAAACTTCTGCATCTGGCACTGTTTCGGGTGGAATACTGCACTGTAGTAGGGTCACTTTATGTCTTTGGCCAGGGAATTCTTCTTGTCCTTCATATCACTGTCTTAGGAGTAGAGATGTGCAGTTCAGCCCCCTCACTTTGTGCTCTGCTTCCCTTTTTACTTGGGTATGTCATACCACTGTTGCCTGGATAAGAAGAGCCTATGCAAGGTACTCCATAAACGCTGTTCCTAGCAGCCAGGGGAGCAGAGCACGACCGCATGAGCTGCAAACAGCCTGTCATCTGCATGCTGTAAAACAATTCTGAAGAAAATGAGAGAAGGGTGTTTGAGAAGTGTTAAGATTTGCAGGTGACACAGAGATAGCAAAGGAGAGCAGGTGGGCATGAAGTGAGAGGGGTATTGCTTAGTCGGTGTGGATTTGCAGTATCATGGTGCTGCTAGCAGCAGTGCCCAGCAGGGAGAAGGTACGTTGTGATATAGGGTAGTTTACATTGATTTGCTGACACGCTTCAAGAAGCACAGTTTATTATGATGTATGGTATAATAACATGCTCCTTCAACAAGCCCTTTTGCTGAACTGTGGTACAGAAAAATAACATGGTCAATGACTTCCAAAAATTAGACCTTCTGCTGCTTCATGATTTGGATGCCAGAGGAATCAATTAATTTCCTTTTCTTAACTGAGAAAATATCTTTGCCATGCAAGGTTACTTTATCAGAGGGGGATTTCCGCAATGGTAAATGAGATTCAGAGCTTGTGATGCCACTGTCAGTATTAAGAAAGATGGCAGATTGCTGACAGAATCCATGCATTAGTTAGGACATGGCTGCCAACCTGCATGTAATAATGCTCTTAATGATTACAGAAAGCTCCTTTGGACCCAGTTGGCAGTAGTGGATTCACAGATTCGGATGCCATGTTCTGAGTCATTATGTATTACTGCCTCATTTAAGGAAGGGCCTGGCTGCTTAATGCCGAAGGAGTGATATCAGACGCAGCTGTGATCTCCACACAGGAAGCTTCGTTCAGCTGATGCAAATGTTAATTTACTCTCCTTGTGTGTCCAGGCTGTCTTCAGTAAGATCCCTATAGGATTCATACCTCTTGGGAAGACCTGCACTCTGAGCCACACGCTCTACCCTGAGAGCATGAACCAAGTCCAGTAAGTATTACGTGTTTCTGAAAGGGGGCTTTTTGTTTGTTTGTTTTCAAGAAGTAGTGCTTCTCAGTAGCTTGATACTTTTCTTTTTCTTCTGTGTTACATAGAAATTGGCAGTCTCTGGGCAGAGCCTGATGATTCTCTGGACTTCCCTGAGTTAATGACTTCCAAAAACTGACTAAAAATTAAAAGAAGGAAATGTATATATTATTAGAACATGAAATCATTTGCTGTGGCTTATTTCTCTGTGGTCATGTGATACTCAGGGTTTGGCATGTTTAAAAAAAATAATCAAAACTCTTAGGAGTAGTCAGAAGTATAATAGCAGGGATATGACAAAATAAAACAAAAAAGCCCTCTTTCCATCTCTTCTCCAGTTTAAGAATTCTAGAAACCAGTCTGCGTATAACCTGGTTAGCACCTGCAGAGTAAGGCATACAAGAATATCTTTATGGGGAAGATTGGATCCCATTACTGACTTCTGCAGGGTTTCTCACCCATCCCTGTGATGGGGGTGATGTTGGCAACTCTCCAAAACCTGGATCTATCAGCATCCTGGATATGATCCAGTCTGGCAGTATCTGTTGCCTCCATTTCAGTTTGTTGTAAGTTTGTTTTGCCCACTTCTAAAGTAAAAAGGCTAGTCAACTAATCTTTCTTTTCCCCACACTTAATTTCTTTTCAATTTTTTCCTTCCTCTTCTCCTATACTAATGAATATATTGCTCCTTTCTCCTGAAATCTGTTCACTCTGATTCTCCCAGTAACTCATTAACATTCTTCTTTGCGGAACCCTTGCTGGTATCCATCATACATAAAACCCAGGAGCCAACTGGCATAACATCCTTCATGAAAACTACCAGAGTGCTTTGAAGCTTGGCAAGATGGACAAGGCTGTAATCAGCAGCTAAGATTAAAATAATAATTTATGTTTGGGTTCTAAAGAAGCTGTTTGAAATAAATGATCTTCTTGTCCCAAGGTAATGAACTATGCAGGTGCAACTGCAGCATATTGGTGAAGTTGAAAGGAATTTGGTCAATAGGCTGCTTAACAGCCCACACCAGTAACAGAACCTGACTTAAGTGCAGAAGTGATATTTTAAAAAGAAATATTTGGGCTTTGGTTCCTTCAGCACTATTAGATCTTACCTTTGGAGTGTAGGAACTGTGGAGGTCTTACAGAAAGGTAAGAGTTAGGAGAAAAGAAGGGCTGAGGTAAGAACAGCTTCCTTCTCTGTCTCAGTATTCCAAGCCTGATGAAGCCAAGGGCAATTTCTCCTGCTGAGTCATGTGAATATTGGGCAGCATCTGAAAACTGCATTTGGTTTTCGTTGTTTTTTTTTCCTTGTCCAGCTGAGACACTGGAAGTGTGCGCAATGTGGAATTTAAATTTTACCCAGCTTTGAAAACAAGGAAGGAGTTTTAATGAAATATATGCTTCAAGGTCTGAACATAGAGACTGCTTTATGAACTTGAACTCTTTGGTTACAAAATCTTTAGTGCCACGCTTTACAAGTTGAAATGATAAAGTGCATTAGCAACTGTCCACAACTTAATGGAGACCAAAACCACATGAGCACTGCTGAGAGGTAGATTTATGTTGATTAAAACCTTCAAAACAAATTAACATACTAAGGCAGTTGAGTCCCAGACACATGATTTGAGACCAGTGTCATGACCATCCCCTTCTCTCCCAGGTTGTTACGCTTGCCACCATGATTTGGGTCCTTAGTGGGTTAAGTATCCAAAACAGCAGCAAGTAACAGAGTTGGTGTGTGATCTGCCAGATTAGCTGAAGAAGGAGTAACCTCTGAAAAGCTTAGGCTGAGAACTTCCTTTTGCTTTTCAGGTGTTTTGCTGTTTGTTAGGACACAGACTTTGTCAGAGTTCTTTCCCTGAGGTTGTTGTGTGCTGCAAAAAAGCCACACCTGGACTCATAGTGGGGTTTGCTGAAAGAAAGTGTAATTTTAAATCTTACTTGTTTCCTTCCTTCTTGGTTATTTTCCTTTGTTTCTTTCCTGTTTGTTTTGCAGACATATTACCAATGCTACACTGGCCATTTTGAAGGGAGAGACAGTTCCACTTGATGTCTTGCAGATCAAGGTAAAAGTATCTGCTTATTTGGCACCCAACATTCCTAAAACTTTACTATTCTCATGTTGTTCTGTTTCCATGGACTGCTTTTTCTCTGTGTAATGCTGTCGTGAATTTTGGTTTATGGTATCAGCAGTTCTGGTGGCAGTTGTTTCTCCACTGTATGCTGTGACATCAGATAGACTAAACTGCAGAAAACACAAGAATGCCTGAACATCTATTTTTGAGGCTCAGAGAATATTGATGAATACAAAACTTACTAACACCAATATTTCTGTAGAAATGGGGAGAGAGAACAATAGCTGTCTGAGCTGATTTAATGCATTCATATGTATTGTGGAGTTAATAGCTTTCTTTTACACACTGAAAAATGTGAAATGGGAAAACCTTTGACTATGCCCTATATGGTTTTTGAATATTATTTTTCTGTTATGTTGTAGAATGGACATTTCTGCAGCGAGAACTTAGTGTCACTGTGCAGAGCTCCTTGCTTTTGGCTGACAATATCCACAAAATGAAATGGCTATTGCTGGGTGTGCAGTCAAACTCAATCAACCTCTTCAAAACTTCACCTCTTATACTCCTCTCTGGGAGCAGATGGAATGTGTAATGCTTAAATTCTGCTTAGTTTTATTGCTGTTAGCTATTTATCATACCTCTTATGTGAAATTTCACTTCTGGGATTAATCAGAAATCTGTTTCTATAGAAATGGTATTTTTCTAGCTGCAAAAAACAAAGTTGGAAACAAGATAAGAGAAAGCAATTTCACAATGTTTGGTTTTCTTTACAGGGCGCAAAAGAACAGCCTGTGTTTGCAGTGACTGGTTTAAGATGGGGATCTTACAGAGATGCGGGAGTTAAAGTTAGCAAGTAAGAAAATACTGGTTTTTGAAACTACCTTTTTTAGCATCTGTTGCCTAAAAGGACATACCCCCCTCTTGTAAAGAAGTCTATTTTGAGTGTAGGCATTTGACAGGCAGAGTCACCCGCTCTTGTTAGGTCTCACATTACACACATGGCAGTATACGACATTTCAGCATTTTTGTCATTTGAAATAAACACTTACTTGGTGCTGACCGGTTCTTTTGAGTATTTACTTTCTGCTTGCCTTGTGGTGCCCACTTCTGGAACTTTATTCACATTGTATCAGTGGGAAAAGCTCTCCCTTGAGTAAAGTCTAAGTAAAGTAATTGGCCATTGTTTTTCATCAGCTGCCAATGAAAAGACGCACGCAGACTCTGTAACTCAATTCCAACAAGGGACATCAGATGCAGTAGAAATGCCCTTCAGTTCCTGCCAGAAATGGCATGGACCGTGCTGTCTGACTGTTCTCTGAATGCTAAACTAATAATTGTTGGGCTTTCTGCAAATGGACATTTAATATGCCACTGTCTGTGTATCAAATGACTAGCACTATCTGGTGAAGGAGCAGCAGGGCCAAAGCAGTTCACTTCTCAAACTGCTACGGAGGAATTGCAGCACATGTCTCTGCTGCACAGGTATAAGGAAATACCATGTGTTTTGTGAATGAGCTGTCTTTGTCAGCAAGAGGTAGCAGACCACTGGAGTCTGTCTGGCAAATATTTGAGATATTTGAGTAGGTTTGAGAGGTGATGTGGGAGATGCAGTAAATGGTCAGGGTGTTTGTCCCTGGGAAGCAAGGGACATTCTTGGTAGCTTGTGTAGGTGCTGATTTGGCTATGCTGCAGGCTATCCTGCTAATTGCAGCCCCAAGATTAAGGAAGTACGCTTCTATTTCCTCTGCATTCTTGCTAGGCTTCCTGCCCATACTCTGTTTTTTGCCTAGTGTCGGCCTTCACATCTTTTCCTGCAGCAGTTCCCTTTCGTAAGAGTCTTTTGGACTCAGTGCTGGAGGATGACGGCGCCTTTTGTACGTGGGGCAGCATGATCATCCTCAAACCTCATTCTCTTCCATGAATGTTTTCAAATGCACAGAAAACATGCCCAGCTGGGAAAGCACTTCAGCCACAAATGAACGTGTGCTCAGAGTGTGCCTGGGACAAGAACCATGTGTGCTTGTCCTGGTTTTATACTTCTCCACTGCTTTTGGTCCCCATGAGAGATGGGTTATTGGGCTAAATAAACATTTGGTGTATTCCAGTACAACTGATCTTATACTGAAAACAAGGTACCTACTACAAAGGGAGTTAAGCCATAAGCCACAGTTCCAGAAATTTGTCTGACTATTCCTCTGCTAAGCACTGTGCTGGTGGTGACAATGTGCTGTTTTATGTTTTTGAGGTTTTATTATTTTACAGACAATTTAATGGCTTGATGGGAGTGGTGTGACAGTTGCACGCCTTAGTAGTTAATGATATACTTAGATTTGCAGTACTCTTGAGCTGATGGTATTTAATGTGCTTTGTTGACCTTCTTTGGTGGAAGACAGTGATCAAAATGTGTGCCAAGCCTGCTTAAATAGAGTCACATCTTTAGATTCTATACAATGCTCTATGGCTGGCAGGATTTTTATTTTGTAAAACATTGATTTTGATCTGAGCATCCTTTGGGGCAAATGAATGTTTGCTGGCTCTGTTCTTTTGTCACTGAAGCTGTTGATTTTGATTTGTTTCCTCCAACATCATTCTTTATTGCATGTTGTGGAGATGCATCCCACCAGCTGTTAGACCACAGACCTGTAGATCATTCCTAGTTGTGTCACATAACTAGGTAAAATTCTGCTACTGAGATGTTGCGCTGCCTGTAGTGAAGTTTGTGTACTGCATTTTGGTGACCTGTAACTCAGGAAAGGGATGTCACTGCTAAGCTGCTGGTGGAAACTAATAATATCACAAAGCTGAAGGCTGTAGGGGAGCACTAACTCCACTGGCAAACAAGTCACTGTGCTCTGACTTCATGGAAGATTTCTCCCTTTCCCAGTATTGACCCCTGGATATCTTAGAAGTTCTATTTGTGTTCTTTTTTCAGGTACTGGTACCTTGGGCCTCTGAAAACCAAAGCAGCTCACTTTTTCAGTACATTTAAGGTAAAGAGTATTTCTGAGTGTATTGGGTTTGTGTGGCAAGGTTTTGGTAGCGGGGGGGGTTACAGGGGTGGCTTCTGTAAGAAGCTGCTGGAAGCTTCCCCTGTGTTCGAGAGAGAGCCAATACCAGCCGGCTCTAAGACAGACCCGCCGCCGGCCAAGGCCGAGCCAATCAGCGATAGTGGTAACGCCTCTGTGATAACATTTTTAAGAAGGAAAAAAGTTGGGACAGATGGAAAATGGCAGCCAGAGAGAGGAGGGAGAACATGTAAGAGAAACAACCCTGCAGACCCCCAGGTCAGTGCAGAAGGAGGGGGAGGAGGTGCTCCAGGTACCGGAGCAGAGATTCCCCAGCAGCCCGTGGGGAAGACCATGGTGAGGCAGGCTGTCCCCCTGCAGCCCAGGGAGGTCCACGGTGGAGCAGATCTCCACCTGCAGCCCGGGGAGAACCCCACGCCGGAGCAGGTGGGTGCCCGAAGGAGGCTGTGACCCCGTGGGAACCCCGCACTGGATCAGGCTCCTGGCAGGACCTGCAGATCTGTGGAGAGAGGAGCCCACGGAGCAGGTTTTCTGGCAGGACTTGTGACCCTGTGGGGGACCCATGCTGGAGCAGTCTGTGCCTGAAGGACTGCACACCGTGGAAAGGACCCATGCTGGAGCAGTTCGTGAAGAACTGTGGCCCGTGGGAAGGACCCATGTTGGAGAAGTTCATGGAGGACTGTCTCCTGTGGGTGGGACCCCATGCTGGAGCAGGGGAAGAGTGTGATGAGTCCTCCCCCTGAGGAGGATGAAGCGGCAGAAAATAACGTGTGATGAACTGACCGTAAACCCCATTCCCCGTCCCCCTGTGCCACTGGGGGGGTTGGTAGAGAATCTGGGAGTGAAGTTGTGCCCGGGAAGAAGGGAGGGGTGGAGGGAAGGTGTTCTGAGATTTGGGTTTATTTCTCATTACCCTACTCTGGTTGATTTGTAATAAAGTGAGTTAATTTTCCCCAAGCTCAGTCTGTTTTGCCCGTGATGGTAATTGGTGAGTGATCTCTCCTGTCCTTATCTCGACCCACAAGCTCTTTGTTATATTTTCTCTCCCCTGTCCAGCTGAGGAGGGGGAGTGATAGAACGGCTTTGGTGGGCACCTGGCAACCAGCCAGGGTCAACCCATCACACTGAGGAAAGTGTTCTTGTAGTTGGGAAATTAAAAATGTTTATATAATTTTTCTGCAAGCTTTTGTGAAAGATTCTGGTAACAATATAAAATGGGAGTGACACTTGACTTGTTAAAAAAACCTACCAATTGATAGACTTAACTTCTGAAGAGAGGAAGAGGAGGAGGAATACTTAAAAAATACAATTTCTTTACTGAGGATCTGTTACTGCAAGATCACCAGGGGGAGCAAGTAACCACCTTTGAAACTGGAGAGCAGTAGTGGTGTTGATAAAGTGCTCTGTCACCTTTTCTCAACAGTCTCTCTTATGGTAACATTTCATTCTGATTTATTAGTCTGGCAGAAGTGTCTATAATTAGACTGCTCATGCATGTTGATAATCAGACTTCCATGTGTAGTAAAATGAACCTGAAGATTAATAGCTTATATCTTACCTTAAACTTCTCTGTTGCTTAAAGTTGATCCTGGAAAGATTAAAATTTGACCTGCATGAAAGGTGGAGGCATTTTCATTCACATGCTTTTCCTCTTCTCTGAACATAGAAGGAGCCTCATGAAAGGCTGTGGAAATACCCAGGAGCTGGTACAATAGATCAGATTGTGCAGTCCAGCCATGCTGTCTGTGATTGTGCCAATGCTTCCTTTATAGGAAGCTCCTGTAAAGGGGAGTTAAATTGTAATGTGTCCATGAAAGATATTTTTTTTTTTTTTTTTTTTTTTTTTTTTCCCCTCTCATCCCCGTGAAATTTGAGATGATGATTCTGTGTGCTGGCATTCTAGGTAGAAACCTATTCTTCACTTTTCTCCAGCCCCTTTCTCACTTTTGTTGAGTCCTTAGCCTCTGTTAGTGGTAGTGATAGTGGATTTCACTGGTAAGCTATTCATTGTACATTAAAAAGATCTGTTTAACCTGCTGAAGGTTAAAGAGAAGTGCCCACTTTTTCTGCTATTAAGATAGAAAAGTTTCTACCTGATCTCACCTAATTGTGGTATTCATTGCTTTATGTGCCTCTTATGTTATCATTTTGTTAATTTCTATAAGAAATGGCTCCAGCCTGTTGAGCTTAATATCTTCCTGGCTTCTCTTTGCTGTTGTGCACTTCATCTTTTCTGGTTTTGCTGTAGCTGTCCTTTGAAACAGGGTGACCTGTAGCTGAAAACAGTGTAAGGGGAAAGAGCTCACCTCTGATGTTTGTAGGGGCATTGTTATGACTGTAACCGTCTCTTCTAAAATAGGCTGGCTTAAATTATCACAGCATTGCTGCTTTTCTCTTTAATCATTAATACTTACTGTTTGTGTATTGCCCTGCTGATACAACCTCTGTTTGTCCTGTTTATTATGCAAGTATGATAGTGGAGTCTTTCCTTGCTCTCAGAGGTGGGAGGTGAATTAGCTTAACAACCTGTGCTATATGATCCAAAACTACTTCTAAAGTTTTGTGCATAGAAAAATAATTGTATTGAGTACATGTGGGCTCTTGGCTGGGTTATTTTAGTATATATATTTAAAAAACAGTCATATTATTCCTTCCATAAGTCCTACATTTTGAGCATTTCAGAAATTATTTTTAAAACAAAATGAGAGGAAATAAACTTTGTTAGCATCTGGAAGTATTTCAGAGCTAAGTCTCTTCTGTGTTCCATCAATTTCTGGCACTGGAATCTGAAATACCACCAAGAATAATGTGTTGCTTCTTTTTTTTCTTTTCTTTTCTTTTTTTTTTTTCCCCTCAGATGCTTTATAAAGCTCACCTGACTTGCCTTAAGACCTGTTGTATTGCTGTTTCTAAGCACCTGACTATAAGATCAGATCTTGATTGTTTGAGTTGTTGGAGAACAAAGGCCTGCTAAGTTTTAGTGCCCCTTGGCTGCACACAGCACTGTAGTCTTTGTTTGCACTAGACCCAGCTGTGTGGTTGCTCTTTGAGGTTGCCTTTGTGCCATGCAGAAACCAATTGTGCTTTCAGACGTTAATGTTGACCTTGCCAGTTTTGGTTGTTCACTCCAGCCAGAAGCAGCTGTGTCACCCTGCCACGCATCAGCAGCAAAGAAAACATCCCCTTACCCTCTGCTTATAGAGGGGAAAATACCTCACTTTTATGTGGGAAGGAGTAAATTAGTAGACTTGGGAAGTGTGGGTAATCTTTTTCAAGCTGCAAAAATGTCATCTCGCATATGAATCTGGAGGTTGGAGAGCTGTAAAATAGGCTGAGGCACTGGTGGGATCTGGGTAGCTCTGCAGGAGTACTTGGGAGCACAGAATAAATAGACTAAAGGATTAAACAGAATAAACAGGTAGGTGCTAAACAAGAGGCCCTTTATCTTCTGTCTTTTCTTTCCATGTAAATCCAAGGAATGGCCTCAGAAACGTCAAGCTGCTCTTATGTATCTGGGTCCAACTGAGAGACCTCCAGAAGAGCCAGAGGAGAAACCGTCCAGACCTCCTTTGTATGTGAGGCTTTACAGACGACTTCGGTTGTACTGGTCATCTCCTCCAAAAGGTGAGGTGTGTGTATTTTGGCATAAACTCACAGGCAAGTTTTACTCTTTTAATAGATTGGGGGGGGGTTCTGCTTTACTTTTCTGCTCTCTCATTTTTATATTATTATTATTTATTTATTATGTATTAAAACTGTGACTTTGTCAAGATACTTACAGTGGTATCTGCCAGAAATGGAACAGAGTAGTCCTGCCAGTGCTTGTGGTCTCATGAACAAAAGTGCATTTTGTAAAGAACCCAGGGCATTCCCTGGGCTCACAGTTACTTGCCATTGCTATGGAAGCCACCATAGGTGATACTTGGCACTTATGGGTGAGCTTCTTGAAGTCTTCCTCTTGTAGAATGGCTTCTTACTGAGCTGGCGAGAGAGGAGCAGCCCTTGTTTTCTGGGGTGGGGGGAGTTACTGACACAGAGAAACAAGTGTTACTTAAAATAGAACAATAAAACTTGGGCCATGCAGAAGCCTGAAGTTTCTCTTAGTACATTAAGTTTCTGTAACATGAATTTTCTTCTGTGTGCTCTGTGAGCCTCTCTTGGGTTGGGGTGTTAGCTATACAGTTCATGTGGCAGACTGCAGAAGGAAGGGGAGCGTGTATTTTGTGCAGGCTGGTGTGATGCAAAGTCCTTCTCATTCCTTCTTGGCTAGCAGAGGTGATTCAGACAGAAGCATGAACTAAGTGACCTGTATATGAGAACTGAACCATGGAGTTTCCTTCTCTAGAGAATACATGTTACCACAGCATCCTGAACATTGAATTCCTGGTTTTTTGGTAGCAGTGCTTCATGTGTTTTCTAAATGTTCCCGTAATACTAGCCCAAGAGATCAGTTAATCCCTGGGCATAAGGACTCATAGGGCTGCCATGTAATATGCTTGATAGTCTTTCCTGCTACTGTGTGAATGCTGGTGGTATTTTTTTTCTTTCCTTCAGTACTCTCAAGCCCTCTTTTCCTTTTTTAAGATTTTGAAGTTCGAAAGAAACAAAGCTAGTTGTCACAATGGGTCAGAGTGATTTTTGTGGCTGGCATCGATGTTTCACGCTTCATAGCAGTGAAATGATGGTCTGTGTAATTAGATTCCACTTAATGATATCTTCTCTTCTTGATTTGCAGAAATCCCCCAGGATGTAACCCCAGAGGACTGGGAAGAACTGAAGCTATCCACCATTGAGCTTTCCATTGCAACTCGGAACAGGCAGCTTGATCTGACAGTAAGACTACAGTATAACTGGATTCTAAATGCTGCCTGCCCAGTTTTCTTTTTTTGCTAAACTCCCATTTTTGTGTCTATATGAGTAAAACTTACTACCTTATGCAGGGAGGGGCCCATGACTGAATCCAGGAATGGGCAAGTTTCAAAGCTAGTGTAAAAGCACTGGGGACCCATGTAAGACTGGGATGCAGTGGGGTCAGGAAGAATTTGAACAATGAGAATGTTTCACTAGCCAAACAGAAGCTTTAGGATTGCCCAGGAGAAAACAAAGCATCAAAATAGGTACTACGTTCCTTCTTGACCCATGGGAGAATGATTCTGTTTTTTCAGCTGGTGCTTGAAGGAAGCTGAGCCTGAATGTCTGCCTGGAATTGTGGCTTTTTCTCTCTCTTTTGGCTTGCAGAGCAAAATGTTAAAAAGAACTGGGACTAGAGAAAGGACAGAGGCTACACTGAGTTGAAGGACAGGAAATGCAGGTGGTTGTGGAAGAGTAGAACCAAGGGAGCAAGGGAACTGTTCCTGTCATAACCTTCTCGGCATGTTCATGCTGTTCATTCACTGTTTTAAAACCTGTCTTTGGCTTATGTCTGTGTTTTGGTGCAATTTTATTGCTGTGAAAGCTATTTGGATAGATGTCAGTCTTTAATTTTACTGGAAAATGCTAACACAGTGATCTTGTACTGGTGAGCTGCTCTTCATTTTTTCCTCATGGCTGCAGGAAACCACTGCCACTACACCCAGATTAACAGGAGGTGTTGAACTTCCTGCAGTGTGTTTCCTGCTCAGAATTCAGGGTCTTTTAAGAACCTGAAAATTTGTGTTATATTGATAAGTTATCTCTGTAGGATCAGACAAAAAAAACCAAACAGGAAAACCGAGTCTTAAAGTTTCCTTCTGTTTTCTCCTTAGAATGTGCCACGTAAATTTTAGTTTCTTCTTCATCAGTGGCTTATGATTTGGACCACGAGTGTCCTAGTAATGGCAGAAGCTAGACAGAGGCTAGTATTTGGGTATTTCTTTTTTCAGTGGTTTCTAGATGGCACTTGAACAGAACAGTTTTGGTTGCTGAACTGGATTGGAGTCAGTGACGTAAAGTAAAAACAGACCTCCCAAGAACTGAAAATGTATCTCATTGCCAGAGACCAGCCCTTACGTCCTTTGGTATTTGGTTAGGTTTTGGGGTTTTTTTTTCTCCTTTATGCCTTCAAGATGCACTTTAATACTGGTATTGAACAACGAGGTAGGGTTCTCAGGTCTCTTGCATAGCTTAGAGAAATGGACAAGTGTATGTTAGGGCAGTCGTACTTTTCTGTTTCTAGAACTTGAAGTATCTTGATACTGCGTCTTTTTTTTCTACAGATGTGGACCCCTTGTAACTGCTTTTAACTCCTGCTCTTGAAGCCACTGTCCCTGTAGCTATCAAAGCTGAACAACAGCTCTCTTGAATTGATACCAGAGCGTATCTGCTGAGTATTGTCAGCCACTCCTGTCTTTGTCTCACCTCAGATTCATGCCTAGGCTACCCTGTTGAAGAGAAGCTGATAAAGCCATACAGGTGCAGCTCAGACAGTGCCAAGCCTACCTCTGCAGATACAGCAAAGAAATAAAATGAGTTATACTAATAGATGCATTTATTTTTACTTTTGTCATTTTGATTGCATCTGCATTAGGACTTTTGCCAGGACAGAAGTGTTAAAATAAATAAATAAAAAATGAATTGCATCTTAATCAAAGTTGCTTTCCTGGCAAAAGCTTTAATATATACTTGGTTTAAGGGCAGGCTGTAAATAGAAAAGAAGCTACGTAAGGAGTTTAAAGGAATGATATCAAGAACATTTTGACTTCCAATTTGTATTGTTTAAAATTCTCTTATTGTAGTGTTTAGGGGCCAAATGTTGCATCATTTTACTATTGCTTAAATTCATGAAAGACCCATTGATTAGAAATCTTTGTGAACAGATGTAAACCCAAGTGATCTGTTATTACTGTCTTTAGTGTGTGAAATGTAGCAAGAAGCCAAACGTGTGAATCATTATTTCACTTCTTGTGGTATTTATTGTTGAATAGTCATCAGTGAGAAATTACTCTCTCTAATTTATAATCCAAATCTCGAGTTGAGGGTAGAAAAAAGCATGAAATGCATCTTCTGCCTCCTTTTGTGGGACAAAGGACTGGGCATTTTGTGAACATAACGGCAGTATCATGGGTGTGGCATTTTGAAATGTTAACCGCTTGATTTCTGAATCTTTTTTTGCATAGCGCACTGAAGACTTCATGGATATTTGCATTGAAGCAGATACAGTCAGCAAAGGACAGTTTGTAAACAGAGGGTGAGTATGGGAAGGCTGCAAAAAGATGACAATCTCTGTATGAGTCGGAACACTAATTCTGAGAAGTGTGCTGTTTTTCTCTGATCTTGTGCTACAAAATTCAGAAGCAGAGGACTGCAAAGGACACCGGTCAGTATGCTTCATGAGGATTACGGATTTTGTTCTTTAAAATTATTACTAATTTTCTCTTTCTGGAAATGAGACAGAGCAGTCTACCTGGAGTTCTTCCTAGCTTCTGAGTTTGTTATACCTTTCATCTTTTTTCCCCATTGCTATTGATCAGTGCCACTTGGTAATAGTGTCATAATCGAGTTTTATAGACAGCCATACAGACTTATCCCCGGAATGTTTTAGCCCTAGCTGCTCAGTGGACTGAGAGGCAGGTCACAGAGCTGATACATTTGTGCTGGTGGTACCTGGAATTTTTGAACTCTGATTAGACAGACCCTACTTCTAAGTGAAGAGCTCCCTTGACTCGACTCAATAACTCTTATAAGAAATTAGGTTTGAGCTGGAAGGACTTTTGGAAGATGTGAATTTAAACGGGGACTTTAAGCAAATGTGTCGGTGCTGCTTGCACGTGGAGTAAGAAGGCTGCAGGTATGAAGCAGCAGCATGTAGAGAAAAAGTAAACGTGTATTGCTTCCTTTGTAGTGCGCTTGTTCCTTCTGATCTCTCACCAGACAAATCTAAGCTGCTTTTTCCAGCTCCTCCATACAGTCTCACTAGCAAATGCATTGCATCTTCAGTGCAGTTTTTACCAGCAACAGATTTGCCTACTGAATCTGAATGCTGTTCTGCATGTTACCTTATTTGTCAATACTGTTTTCTAGTCTTAGAGCTCCCTCTAGTGAAATCAATGGGAAGATTTCAACACAGTTTTACCTGCTTGTCATTACACTAATAATTCCTGCATGTATGTCTTGTTTATGATACTAATAGCAGCAGCAGGCCCCTTATTTGAGCATCCCACCAGCCTCAGTGGGTATAGGATCTTCTGATCTATGCATATGTGGTAGGTCAGGTTACCGCCTGCAACTGCTTTTAAATTGCATGAGCCATGTGGACCATAAGTTGCTTGGGACTGAAATCTGCTTTGAAGGCTACAGAAGGAAAGGAAGAGGAGATTTTCCCATTAGCAGCAAGACAAATCTGGCCTCTTAAAGGAGGGAGGCAAAGGAGATGCTATACTGGGTTCTTAGACACTTTGGTAGCAGAAAAAATGTGGATTAATTTGTGTGATTTAAAGAAAGGGTATTCGAGTGTACACCCACTGTAAAGAATGTCTCCCGTGTGGACTGTGGACATGCTTCACACAGTAGTATGTCTTATTTTCTGACTGCAATTACACTGTCATGCAGAAAAAGCCTCTGATGAGAGTTAACATGCCCTGCTGGCTAGAGCTAATTAGAGGCAGTACCAAAAGCTTTGAGCTGCTGCTCAAGCAAAGTTCAAAGAAACAAACTCTTTTGATTAAATAGTGTCCAAAAGTCTGTAGGTAACAAAGAAAAAGAGGGGTGTATGGGGTGGGGGAGCAGCAGGAAGGACTGGTTAGTCCTACAGAGAGGAGTTGGAACAGAAAAAACGTGCCCTGTTTTTGCAAGGCAAAATGAGGGTCTTCGGAGAAGCTCTCTACTGCACAATGCCCTTTGGCAGCTAGGTTTGAATCAAGCCAGTTATTAGGGGCTCCCCATTGCCTAGCACCAACAGGGTTTATCTTTGGAAATGTGTGAAGAATCTCTTTCGATTTTCTTCTTTTTTAATGAATAGTTTTAAACTGCACCAGAATTTGGGGGGTTGAAAAGGTTTTTAAGGAAAATACCTTATCAGTGCAGATATCAAGGTTTTTGTTGTTGTTTTTTTTTTTTTTTTTATATTGAAGAGGGCACTGACACAAGCTGATCAGAACTGATGGATCACAGAGGAAACCACACATCCAGTGGGAAAGTACCATGCAGGCTCAGGCAGTGTGTGGTGGGGAGTACATCAGAGTGCTAGTCAGCAACTGCTGTTGGATTTCAAAGGAAGGAGTAGGTCATCCCAGGTGTATAAAAGTGCCCTGTGGCTGTGGATCAGACTTCTGTGAACAAGAACATCTGCAGCAGGGGTAGAGCTGATGTTTAAGATAGGGTGGGGGTAGAACAGGGGGTTACACGCTAGTGCTTACTAAGAAGTGCTGGAGGGAAAGAGAGGGGGGATGGAAAGTGTAGCACTGGTAATGCACATCCTGGTAGCCAGCTTAGATTGTGTATATGAAAGGATGGAGAGCTGTCACTCCAGGGCACGAATACAGTTACCAGCTATGGTGCAGAAGACTGGGTTTTTTGGTTCGAGAGTCTTACTCTGAATCATTTAACATTGGCCGCTTCTGGAGATGAAAACTAGGTTAAAATTGTGTGGGTTATCTGCAGAAGGTGGTGTGGTTCTTTCTCTGCCTGTATTTTTGTGCATATGGAGTGGGATAAAACAATCCATTGAAACTGTTGCTGTTAGGCTTTGGTCTTGCTTCTGTTTCACTTTGCTGTCTTGCCTTGAGTAAGGAGTGGAATCAAATGGAAGTGATTTCTGATCCTTTTATACTGGGTCACTAGAGAGACAATCACTGCAAGTGGAGTTGTGTCTGTTTGCCTCTACCATTCTCCTTTGACTGATCTTTAGTTCCATGTCTTGTCTCTTTTGAGCTTACCTTGACCCCATAATTGCATCTATATAGAGCCTCATTTTCCTTCACGGACCAAAAAAATCTACTTGCTTACCAGAGTGCAATATCTAGGACCTTGTATGTTAAACTTCAAGCAGGTTAAACTTTAAGCGGGGAATCTTGCTGCTTGTTTGTACAGCACTGTATAAACTGACAGTATTGTATGCCATCAATGATTTATAATTTATATTGCCGGGAGGATGTTTAATTCCCTCACATTCACTCATTAATCTTTTAGTATATACATATTTGATTAAAACCAAACTTTCCACAGTTAATATTGCTTCCATCCTTCCCTGCCCTTTCCTTTGGTATCTTAGCTTTTCTTCCTTTGTCTTTGATTATCATCTCCTGTTTCAACCCTCTTTTCTTGTGTTCTTTCTCTGGGATTTTCTGTGATTTTAAGAGGCGCTTGCATTCCTCAGGGCATAGAAGGCTTGGTGTATAGGGAGTTCCTGACATGTTTTTGTGACATCTTCTCCTGGGAAATATTTAAATACAGTCTTCTTTCATATCAGTCTACAGAATAGACAGAAAAGTTGGGGACAGCTGGCATTGCCTGTTGGAGGAATATCTGTGGTAATTCTGCCATGCTTGAGAGCTGTGATACATTAACACTGTAATTCTCTGCTATCCCCTTTGCTATTTCTGTGTTGCTGTCTGTCTGGAGAGGGGCCCAAACTGAGGGGTTACTGCCTGGGGTGTGGTTTACCCTTTGTCAAAGGTCAGCCAAAAGGTTATATGTGTTTTCAGTCAGGAGGCCAGAGGTAGGTCAGTGTACCCAAGAGCTTGTGCTTACTCTGCAGCAGCACATGTTGGGAAAAGGAATTGCAACGCGCTATTCTTTAACCGTTGATCCAGTGACAGGACAGCAACCTAAGTCTTGAAAAAGACCACATGCCACTTGTATCACCAGCTTTCTAAGACAGGCAACTGCCTTTTATGTGCTCCCATTTGACATCCACAGAAGTAGGAAAGTAGAACTTCTGTAAGTACACTGTAAATAAGAATCTCACAGGCACCAGAAAAGAAAGAGTAACTGAAAAAAATGGATATATTATTTGGAATGGATAAAATGATGATCTGAGGGTTTCTTCACAAGAATAATATAAAAGCAGCTGGTAAGAAACATCATGCTGACAGGTGTTGATGTGAGAAGGGGAGGGGGGGTTGTTTGGTTTTTAGATGGTAGTTTGGTAATTTTTGTGGTTCAATATAACTATAATTATATCAGGTTTTTTGGCTTAGAGTTGTTTATGTTGCTGGTAAGTTATGTGGGTGCATGGGATATGAGGAGATGGTAGTCATTGCAGGAATTGTACAGTTCAGCATGTAAGTGAGGAGCCCAAAACTGTGCTATATGTTCAAATGTACAAAACTGTATGTTCAAATATATTCAGTGAGCCTCAGAGCGGAAGCTGGTTGGAGGCTGTCAGTGCATACTGATATGTATTGACTGTAGCAGAACAGGGAATGTCGCTATTTTACTTTCTCACAGTTAAACCCACAAATATTTGTATATATACATAACCTCTAACTTTACCAAATACATAGTGATTTACCAACCCACAATGACATGTCATCCCTAAAGATGGCTGTTTCTGAGAGAAACATCTCCTTACCTTACCTCTCTTTTGGTTTGAACAGAAGTCAGAAGATGCGTGATCCACATATGTGCCCTGAAGGGAGTCAGTACATCCAAGCCAGCAGATGCATCTTGCAACTTCCAGAGGTGAGAAGCTGAGGGAGCTGGAAAACTCTGTCACTTTATTTCCTCATACCAGTTGATGTTGCACATTAAGAAATCCCTACTCCAAATCTGGGAGGTTGATTACGCTGCCAGTGAGACGCTCAGTTCCTCAGTGCAGCAACTGAGTCCCTGGCCGAGAGACACATACCGGAATTTCCCAAGTGGCCTGTAAACCAGAGCGGGAGCTTCATTCTGCCAGTAAATAGCGGCAGACCTTTTATGTAGACAGCAGTGGTGGTTGTAAAGGGTCTCTTACTCAGGTGTATTGCATATGCATACCTTTTCCTTAGTATTGAAGACGTGTACGTTTTACCCTAGAAGGGGTTGTGCTGTAGAGAAGAAGATAAATATTAGAAGCTTTATGGAGACCAAGGAGGGTGAGACAAGGCAGTGGGGCTCAGATCACTATAGGGAAGTGTCTCAAAACTTAGAATAGATGAGGCTGAAAAAGAAGCCAAAACTGTGACCACCTATGTAATTTAGATTAGTCTTTTGTTGCCTCTTAGAAGAAGATGCTGTTATTGTGGCCTTGGGGAGGACAGTTTCTTGTTTTTACAAGGATGTGAAATCAGTCTCATAGATAATTTCTATCTTCAAGTGATCTAACATTCAGCAAAATAATTCCATATTAAGGGAGAATAGAATGTGCCAAAAGGTGAAAAAATCTGTTCCTACCAAGTGAAAATCGTGAATTACAATGTCATGATTAGCCAGCATCCTAATACTTGCATCAAACTCATATCATGGCAATTTTGTGATTCTGAAGGAATACTCTGGAGTGCTGGGCTAAGTACGGCTGAGCCATAAGTAAACGTTGTGGTATAAAATGAGCTGTTCATACTGCAGCTGCTGCGAAGATCTTCAGAGTATGTGTGCATGGCACAAAGCAGTGCTGTTTGACTTCATGACCTAGCTCTGATGAAGGAACTGGAGACAGCTTGGATGAGTCTCACCAGCTTTGCAGAGAAGCGGGATATGTTGATCCATGTGGACTGCTGTACCTCTGACTTCCAGAACCTATGCCACTTTCTCTAATCTGTGCTGTTCTGGCGTACGAGTTCACTTGGAGCTAGTTTGTGTATCCATGTAACATAGCCCTACCTTGAGTCAAGCACATCCAAAGCAGTCACCAAATTTGTTTAGGTAAAGTCAACCTGCCATTTTGATGAATGGTTTTAATCATTGGTGACTTTATCAGCGTTAACGAAAACACTTCTACTGCTGAGTAATTCCTGACCCATGAATTACTTTGCATCTCACGTTTTGGATCAATATAGTAAAACAATACCAAAAGGTGTTTGTAACACAGATTTAATAGGTGTTATTTAACAGGCACTTCTGCAGATTAGCTTGTGTCACCATTGGCAGACCAAGATCTAAGTGCATATAATTGTAGTTCCAATAGCAAAGAATCCTTCAGTAAAAACAATGTGGGTCATTAAAGCCCCCTATCATTTAATTATCACCAATTAGCAACTAAGTGAGGTAACATCTTATGCAACAGACTCTTAATATATTATGTGCTGTGAAGGATAGCTGTCACTGGGGTGTTGAGACCAAATAGGCTGGAAAGCATAGGGAAAGGGACATCTTGGTTAAGACTCAGCTAAGTATTCAATTGTAGTCTATTAGCAAAATCAGGTAATCAGTATTACAGCATTGCTGAAAGAACATGTTTGATGTTTAACCCTGATCAGCACTGTTATCTGTACACAGGGCACTGAGGGATCCTTTGGCATTGATAATGAGGAGTATGAAGCTATGCCTGTGGAGGTGAAGCTACTACCCCGGAAACTCCGGTTCTTCTGTGATCCCAGAATGAGAGAACAGATGCTCCATGCAGCAGTACAATGAGAATTCACGTTAAAGGAGCCAGTGTTTACCAGCTTTATCAGGGCCTTTTCAAGGCACATGAGACCTCACTGACTGGATTAACCCCGCCAGACTAATAAGCCATTTGGCTATTTTTATGTGCAAGGTACTTCCATTGGAAATGGCTGATTTGGCTAGTCCCAAAGGGGTTAAAAATGCAAATGAAAATTCTGAGAAATGCATGTTAACTTGATGGCATCTTCCCCCCCCAAAAAGTCATCAGTGTTCCATTTACAGCACTGCAGGCTGAGTGCTGTGTGCCAGATGCTACTGCTTTAATACAATTGTATATTAAAGTAAAATGAAAGCACACTTGTCTTTGTGTTTTAAGAGTTGAAGTCTACTTTACCTATGTATAAATCTTGCAAAACCTGGGATCTTTGAAGAAATTTATGTTTGGGGAGTAATGCTAAGGAAGTCTATGAAATGTTGGAATTGCCACATTAAAACAGGTGGTTGGTTATCTATGTCACAAAATAAATTGGAGATAGGTGATACAAAGCTTCAGAGGAACTTTAAAAATTCCCCGTATGTATCTGGATTTTTATGGTGTTTTTTTTTTTTTTTTCATCTTGCCAGATCCAACAGCACAGAGTTCCAGTTAATAATATAGTAGAAATATATTCCTTTGATCAAGTTTAGGTGTATTACAGAGAAGCAAATTGGAAAATGTCATCATTGACCCAAAGCTGTATGAAGTACATGTGGAAAGACTCTTTTAACAAGCCAAATGAGTCTTTTTTTTGTAAGTATTCCTTTTATTCCTGTAGTAGTATAACACAAATAAGGGCATCCAAATAACTTTTATTATTCATTGTGTCTGGTTGCTCTTCTGTAATGTAAACAGTGCTTACCACTCCTTATGCAACCTACATCCCCTTGAGCCTCAGCACCGTAATTAGTTTTGTTGCTTTTCTGAGCTTTTGTTTATAGCTTTGCTTTAATTGCTGAAAGGAAATATTACTGATTTAGGCAAGGTTATGTGTTGCCCTTCTTATTGTAACTTACAAGTTGACATGAACCTGCCTTGCTTATTGGAAGAAAAAAATTGATCCTTATTTTTCTGATGCGATTGTTGTTTGTATGTGATCTAGTCTAAGTTCATGTGTTGATTCTTTGCTGTAATCAAAATAAGGTCATTAGTGAATTGACTTCCAGCTGCTTTGTTGAAGACTGCATCCTGGCTGCATGCTGGTGCAACAGCATCCTCTGCTGGAGACTTGCTAAAGGAAAGGCGCTTTGAAGGGGGAAGTAGGGTTGGTTTTCTGCATGATGCTGGAACCAAACTGAACGCGGTCCTTCCCTTGACTGTACTGTGGAGAAACTAATTACCTAAGCTATTGGGGCAAGCACCCATCCCTTTCTTGACTAAGCTCTAGGGGAGTAGAAGCCTGCTAGTTCTTTTTAATAGTTATGCTGGTGATAGGGCCTGTGTTGTGCTGTCTTTCTTTTGATCTGCAGCAATTAGGAGTGCCCAGTGGACCCCTGGGTCACTCTCCAAGGACCATGTTGGCTGTGCTCTGCTCTTTTTGCTTGCCACAGAGACACCTTGAATGTTGCTTTGCAGCCACTGGCTCATTCAGAGTCAGGGGCAGTTCTCACCAACTGAGTTTTTCCTCAAGCTGATGCTTCTGTAATAAAATCAGCAATGTTTTTTTCTCAAGTGGCAGGAAAGACAAGGCAGCAGCCATTTCAAAAAGGTAAGCTTTAATTGTATTAAAAAATACCCATGTTTTAGTAAGCAATTTTTCTACACAGCCACAGGCCTATGGGAGCAACCACACATCTGCAAGATGCAAACAACATCAGAGCTGTTAGAACTACAACCAGCCTGCTGCAAGGGGTGAGATGGTAAGAACTAGCTTCTGGTTCACCTGTACCAGTTTACAGGGAAAATGACTAATTCTCTTCCATAGTATCGGATGCATGGCTCCCATTGCAGTATGATTCCTTGCTTGAGGGTAACCAAGAGCTCTCTTCAGAATTGGTATTGTTAATGCTGTCCTGATGTTAAACTACCAAGTATCATCTGAGACACAGGCTGATATTTAAATATTCATATCAGCATAAGTTGAGTAGCTCGTATAAATACCATTCAAGTCATTTTTTCCCCTTCCTCTACAGTTCAGAGGTCTTCCAGTATGGGGCAGTTCTAGACCTCTGAATTGCAACATTCAGAGGGGAGGTGTGAGGAAAACATTACATAAAAGAAGCAGGGGCTGAACCTGCTATCTACAATGTTGAGGAAAGGACTCAGTTCTCATGTTTCTGTCTGGCAGCAAGATAAACAACTTTCTTTGTATGAACTCCAAGACAGAAAGCAGGAGTAGAAACCTAGGTCCCACTCATGAAAACACTTATCCTAGCTTCAACTTACAGTCCATTCTAGAAAGGCTTAAAATACTGTAACAAAAAGGAAGGATAACAACCTAATGATGGACCAGCCCAAGGCACCCATTTATTTTAACCATGATTAAACATTCCCATTTGAATGGCATGTTGCATTAACCAGGACCTGAAATGCTGGTTCATAGGCATCTAGTACCCTCTGTTTTAGACAGACATATTCTGTTAAGTCAGTACATTCCAGTCCCTCACAAAAGACATAATCACTAGACCACTAGCTTTGGGGGGGCAGAAAGGAGACAGCAACTAACAGAAATAATAGCTATGATGAGAGAATTTGGGTTAGTATACATGCTTTGTACCTAGACTTTTGCATTAGGACAGAGTGCTCTTGCCTTTCCCCTTCCCAGAGCAAAGCATGCCTGTCACTTGCCTAGTCTGTCACCAAGAGGGCCACAGCTACTCCTAGCTTTTTGCCCATTAACTTTGGCAGTTCTTAAAATGGAAGAAGTATTACAATAGCACTGCTTTACAGAGTAAGGTGTACAGTAAGCTACTTTGCCTTGAAAAGGTGATGGAACTTTCTTCTGCCCTTAAGGATGCTGGATAGGCAAGCTCATCTCCTGCGACAGACGTGACCATTAGCTCTTACATTGGAGTAACTACTTAATATATGCTAGAAAATAAGGTATTAGCATGTCTCCAAGACAAATCTGAACTCTTTAATTCAGTAAAATGCCTTTCTCCTAGTATCCATTATAGTTTTTAGTTGTACTTGGCTCTATGCAGCTTGGCCTGACCTTGCAGTGAGAAGACTTTTGCATGATTTAAGTGTCTGGCATGGTATCCCTTGTTCAGATTGAAAACCTAGCTTTTATTTCTCTCTCAGGGTTCACCCTCCAATCCAGATAGTACAAGTAATAATAATACATTACTTGATTATACATTTCTAGTGCAACTGAGTTAAGATGCAATTATGAAGATCTTGCTCTCCTGTTGAAACTCAAGCAAGTACCAGCTGGGCACCTGCAATGGCTGTGCTATGACTTGAGAGTTAGAGAGGGCAGGGGATATATACATGGTTACTGTAACCACCATTCAACCTGGGCTCTGATCACAAGTAACTGACCAGAGACATCACACCAAAGAAATGAAAGGCACCACTGTAAAGGCAAAGTACTTAAAATGGAGAAGAGGATTTTTGCAGTAATCAGCAATATCCTACCTTATGCCACACTTTCCTCCCTAATTCAAAATACACCAACTAACTGTCTCCCATCCCGCTGCTAGTATTCAAAAAAGCAACTATTAAGTGCCAAGGAGGGGATTTTAAATGTATGCACTTAACTGTTTTACCTTGAATTATGTTATCTCCTGGAAAGATAAGATTCAGTGAAGTTGGTTCCAAACAAAAACAGCCTACTGAACAAGCCCTCATGGCCCAAGCTGTAGCCATTTGTTTATATTATGTACCCATTTATCAAGGATTTTCCACATGTGACAACAATGAAAGCAATGTCTATTAGAGAAGGGCAATACAGGTGGAAAATTCTTTTGCAGCAAATCAAACAAGGAAGGGTTAGGCTAGAGAAGTCTTTTTGTTCTGTTTTCTGTCTTCTGTAGCAGTCACCTGCCAAGAAAGGATGTAGAGAAGCAAAATTACAAGGAAGAGCAAAATAGGCTGTACCCATCCAGCTGGGATGTAGCAGGGATGCTGCTTTCACAGTAATCTGCTTGCTTTGACGCTTCTGCACCCACACTACTGCTAGCAACTGAAGCCCTAGCTTCTGGAAAGCAGAGGTTTAATAAATGTCAAATAGTAATTTCAGGAGGTTCTGCTCGGTGGGCTCTAGCAGTGCTGTCTAGTAGACCTGATGTCCTGACAGCTTGTGAACATAGCACTCTAATGCAGGGTGTTAGAAAGCCTCTGACTGCAGAGGCTGTAAAATTTCAGTGACAAATTAAAGGTTTGTTTCTATTTAGTTCAGCAAAAGAACTACTGACATCAATGAGAACAGAAAGCCATTAACAGCTGACCACAGCTAAACTATGTAGCAAACCTTTCAAGAAAGTGAGAGGAAGAATTGCTAGAGACTAATTTCAGTTCCTTTTTTTATATCTGAAGGAAGTTAAGTAAGTGACAGCAATACAATGCCAGCTATACCTCCTCAGGGATCTTCACTGCAGACAGCATGTTAAAACTAAAGTGGAAATTAGAAAAAAACATGGAGAATTGTGGGTCACTTTTATACTAGAGGTGTCAATTTAAAAACAAAGCCTTTTCTTAAGGAAAGCCTTTTCTTTCCATTAAATGATATTCAGCTCTGTTTTTTCCTCTTTCCCCATTTTTTTCCCCAGCCTTCTAAGGATGATTACATTACAGTCGTGAGCAACTGGTAATACAAGCAGCAGCATGTTTTCTCCTGTACAAAAACATCCAAAGCCCTGAAAAAGCAGGCAGGGGAGTGGCTGCTCAGAGAGAGGCAGATCACAGGAACATAATATGCTGAAGCCTGTACCAATGAACTGTGCAATAAGCCTTGTGAGGCCCCCGATCCCCACACCTCACTAAAACCTCTGAACCCACAGCAAGCAAAACTACCCCTTTGCTGCAGATAGCATTCAAGGAAAACCAGGACATGCCAGCTTGCTTCCTTCCAGATGGAGACAATCCACAGAGGATCTACTTGGAGCACATTTGCATCACCTGTTTTAAAAAGAATTAGTGGGTGAGACTTTGGTGGTTCAGGCTCTGCCTCATCCTATAAAATGCTAGGATAAATGGTTACATCAGCTACAGTTTGCATTTCTACAAACTGCAGAAAGGCTCCAAGGGTGCTAAAGTCTATTACGGTAGAAGCAGCAGCTAATTAGCTATAGCCACAGTTCAGGAAGAACAGTTAGCTTAAAGCTGATGCTACTACTGGCTGAAGGATTTTGGGCAAAGCAGTCACACCTAGAACCTACAGTACCACTCTTTGATTTCGCATGGTGAACAGATTACTCTTTACTGGGATAGCCTTCCTGGAGGTAGCCACTGGTCCTGCATAAACTGAATCCTGTTCCTTCCACAGCACAAGAATAAGACACTGTTCATCTGGTTCTACAGCTTCTCTGCCCAGGAAAAAAAGGCTTGCTGTTAGACATTGCTTCTAGCACGTGTGCCAGTTAAGAACACCAAACTCCAAGGGAATCTCCTGCAAACTGCAAAGTCGTTCCAGCCAGAAGGTCCCATGCTGCTCTATGTCTCACACTGAAAGCCAAGGACAGCAGCAGACAGTGCTGAAGGCTGCGTGACAAAAGGAGGATCAGCAGACATTGTTAAAGCAAAGGAGTGACAAGTACCATCTGCTACAAAGGAAGGGCTAGTGACATTACTTAAAGCATACTTATTCAACCCAATTTGGTCCAGCACCATCTGAGCTGAGGCTGGAGAACATGGCGACTGCAAGGTGGCTCAGTGATGTTGGTCCCTGTTAAATGGGAGACCATCTTGCTGGTTTGAAGATTTTTAAACCAAAGCAGCAGGTGTGATGCAACTGAAAGCCAGAGGAAGTGGTAGGAGGGATTAAGTAGAGATGGTGCTCTTCTCCAGCTATGAGATAAGTAGTCTTTGCCAGTTTATGCCACCTCAAATGCTGGAAGTGAAACCGTGCTGCTCTGGTAAGCAAAGTAGTAAGATTCTGTAGCACCCCCTTATCCCAAACTTGTTTCTGCCATTGATGAGGAAGGGTGGCTTTATTCCAACTCAGCTGCTAAAATTGGGTGAGGGGTGTTTAAAGGAGTCCTGGTTTTTTATCATTGGTTTAACTGTCCCCACCAATAAACATGGTAGGACAGATGTTTTACGAGACTGGGCCACTAACCGCCTGTGCTGAAGCTCTCTTCAGTCCCCAAGTGGAAGAGGGGATAATAGGAGGGTTTTTCCAGTCAAGTCTTGAGAGCTCAGCTACAGCATTTCACATTGGTCCCCATCAGACAAAGTGCTTTCCTGAAGTCTTCAGCCCTCAGGTATCCAGGCTAGGCCAAAACCTAGCTATCACTGGCAACAGTGAGGATTGGTGCAAAGGTGCCACTGGTCCTATCTAAACAAGACAAAAAAACCACAAATGAAAGAGAAAGGGAGACAAAACCAAACAAAAAAACCCCAAACCTGGAGCAGGTACTCATTGGGAAGATGAGGGGGAGAAAATAAAATCACATTTTGTTTTAAAATTATAAATACTCTCCATATAAAGTTATTAAATAAAATGAGATCTGTCCAGTGGCTGTGGTGAGTTCCAGTGATCCTCCTAAGCAATGTCTGGTAGTCTTTAAAAAGTGATCTTTGCTCCCCATCTCTCTTGCCCTTGGTTTAAGTGCAGCAGGGGTTGTCAATGACTAGCATAACATCAATGCCATACACTTCCAGTAGGTCCATAAGGAAACTTCGATCCCCTTGGGGATCCAGGCCCATGCCTCGTGCGTGGTCAGCTGTCAGTGTCTTGTCCTGGCTGGCTGACACCTCCATCAGCGTCTGAAATATGCGGTTGTTCTGCTCCATGAAAAACCTATAGGATAAAGTCAGCTAAGATGATGGCAGTGGACCCCCAAAAATATAGCATATTTACTAAACAGGCAGCAGAGCTCCAGAACTGCATTTAACTCCCTTTAATCATAGAACCCACCTTCTTAGGTGATGTTGTAGTAGTTTTCCATCCACCCTATGGATGACCCAGAATAAACAAAGATAAAGCAGTAACTTTTAATTTACAGCGGTGCTTCTGTCTGGCTGATTTATGGTAGGCATTTCACTCTTCAGAAGCAAGCCACGTTATCAGCTAATGTCTACTTTGTGGTAACCAAGTGAGTATATCAGACCTATAGGTCCCGTAACGCAAAGAAGAAAACAGCTTTGTCATCCATCTAGTAAGCCACTAGGTAAATACATTCTCCATTACTGGTGCAGAACATAGCAGTGGGAGCTACTTCTTACCTAGTGCTTTCCTAGGAACATGCAAGGCTGTTCAGAAAGAACTCTGACTACATGTGTGCAGCTCAGAGATCAGGGCTCTGCCCCAACAACCCTTCACACAGTTGCATCCCATTACTTCTCACCTGCTGCAGACTGTGAACAGTAGCAACAGGCAGTGAAGGACTTCAGAGGTGGCAGAGCTATAGTTTTCATCTAATTCCATACCTCATACTCTACACCTGGTTCCTCTGTTTGCCAAGCACAAAGCCAGCCACATCAATGGGCCAATCTTTCACATGCAGGTCTTATCTCCACACTGTACCTCCCCCAGCATGGTACAGTGCCTGTTTCTCCTGGACACTGTCCTTTCCTGAGCCAAATGTTCTGGCATGAAAAGTCGTGTAGTGCTTATGTTTTCAAAAATGGGAGGGGATTCTTGCATTTCTAATTGTGTTTTTAAAATTCCCTTCTCCCTCCCAGCACTTAAGAGACCACAATGGAGACTAGCATGGCTGCATTTGGCTTCTCAAATTGAAAAGAAGATGATCTGAAGAGGAAGAGCCAGTTTGGTTCTTGGACCCCTAGAGAAAGAGAGCCGACTATGGAATTATGTTAATCATGATGTTTCATAATATGCCAAACCAGTGCAACATGGAATCAGTGAAAGAGGCTCCCTAAGCCTAACAGTGACCAACTAAGTGTTAAGAGGTAGCCACTCACAAGATGAAAAGGTCCTCTTCACAGGAGCTACAATCCTCACCGACTTCTTGAGAATACATTAACATCTGCCTGAGAGAAGGGAGACAGATTAATTGAACATACCTACAGTGAACCTCAGAGCATTATGAGAAGACAAGGATTACAACTAAAAACTTCACATCCATTTCTTGGAGACCAATCAGACTAACACTTGCCTCGATATCTGAGGCAACAGGGTAGTCTTTATACGGCACTGGACTAGAAAGCAGGCTGTTTTCAGTTCTGCTACTGATCAGTGGTGAACCAATGGTGAGTCACAACCTCTGCTTCTCTTCCTGCCTTCTATCTGCTCCATCAGCTCACTGGCAGAGTGATTGTATGTGTGCAGAGTGCCCAGCAGCTCTCACACCAGTCAGCTACAGTGGAACCAGAATCTCAAAGAGATGAGCTGAAGCAGTGGGAAACGTTGACAATTCTAAGACAAGAAGGAAAGTACAAAGGAGCAGTGTCCTCTTTATCCCACATCACACTGCTGTCCTTTCGGGACCAGGACCACCCAGATGTCCATTATTACCTCTGGTCATTGAGCCGTCGGTACTTCTCCTTGTCAGCATTGTTAATTTTCAGGAGTGGTTGCAGATGCTCATGGTGCGTCTTCACATTCTGGTTGTCCACATACACATCATAGAGATCCCGTTTCTCCTCAAAGATCTTTTCTGTTGTACCTGCCAAAATCAGAGAAGATTTTCAGAGCAGCATGTTGCTGTCCCAACAGACCAACTGTTCTCTCCTGCTTTCATAGTCATTCCATGCACGTCCTATTTCTCATCAGTTTTATTCCACAGTCTGGTGTCTCAAGACATTTTGCAGCCTGAAGTTAAAAACGTCACGTCTAATCCATCATACTTACAGGCCACATATGATACTTCTGTCTCCAGCATTTCTATGTCTGCCACATTCACATAGAAGAATGGTTTGGACTCTGGGACAGTTCCTCCAAGACCAGGGAGAGAAACATTGGCAAGGCAACAGCAGCAATACACTGCGGACAAGAGAAGTACATCCTGAGATGCTTTCAGTATTCCCTCAAGGACATCCTGAGCCCCACTTACCCAGTTCTCCCACACACTTCTATGAAAACAATGGTTAGAGCTGTGAAATGCCCCTGAACACCAGAACTTCTCAAGTGGGGACATCCTGTTTTGGATAGGAAATAATCGGTTCTCCCATAGGAATCCCATGTTCTAGATGCCACAAATTCATTCAGCACTCCTATTGTCCTGTGCTGACAGGAACTGTGTTTGACAATGCCAGGTATGTCCTTACCCAAAAGGCCTGAAGAAAAGCATTTTGTAGGAAATGGGTAAATGCAGGCTGAACAGTATCTTCACAAGGAATGGTTGCAATGGATTTTTGAAGACCTGCATGATGTCTATCCCCCTCAGTACCCACAGGCATTTCTGCAGTGCTTCAGCCTACTAGATCAGAGCACTGCGGTGTCCCTGGAAACATACCTCTATAGCAGACAACTCCAACTGGGGGCGGTGAAAATATCAATATGCGCTTGCGCAGCAGGGCAAACTTCCAGAGGACAAGGATCTGCTCACCGAAGAATTTGATGAACTGAGACATACAGCCAGCAGGGTGTGTGATCTGCAGGTGGAGGGAAAGGGAAGAAAAAAGCTCAGAGGTGAAGCAGGGACACATGCACAGATGCTAAGTCTAAATGTGGGAGCAAGACCAGTACACAGCAATGACAGGGAACTGCAGCTTGTAACAGTCCAAGTAACAAAATCTTATCTAAAGCAGCCTACAAAGCGCTGGAGTGACTGCTTATATAAAGAAGTATGAGACACCACCAAGGAGCAGCACCACGCTGCCCACTCCTGCAAGTTTCAGAGCACCTGCCTCACCTTCATCTCTGGGTACATGTATCTGTGGATGGATGGCAGCCAGTGGACAGGTTGCTGAGAGGTGGTGGTGCCCTTGCTATCAGGGAGAACTCCTTTCTTGTCATCATAGAATGCCTCTAGATGGGAGTAGTGCCCTGGCATCTCCAGCTGGTGTCTGGAAAAGAAAGGAAAAAAGAGATCTGCAGTGTCTCCAGACTCAACTTATTAAGTGCCTTGCCCCCAGCCAACATCTGCTTTCCCAGCTAGCAAAGGAGCCCTGGGTGCCTCAGTTGCACAGACTTATCCAGGAGCGCAGCTGAAGCGTCAGGAGTAACAGCAGCTTTCAGTGCAGCCAGAGAACACGGGCAGGACTGAAGCAGACAGCAAGCTGATGTATCCATAGTACTGATCCTCTTTTAAAATATGCTCAGGTAGGAACAGCTTTCCATACTACCATCACCATTTTCCCTGCCAAGTCCACTCAACACAGCTAAAGCACACACCTAGCCAGGATCACCATCATAGGTTTAGAAGCCTTTTGTGAGCCCTTAGTAAAATGGTTTTCAGAAGGAGAAAAGGAGAACTTCTTGTCCTCTCAACTCTCCCCTTGACACTTAGGTCCACACAAAATAAGTAGGATTTGGATAGCATTTGACTAGCCTGTTAGCAATGAACAGAGTGCTGCTATCAGTTCCTTGTCTCCTTCCCGTTGTGAACCTGTAACTCTTTCTGGAGAAGTAATTATTCAAGGAAGTTGTAGCTCAGCGTTGTAGCCAAATTCTCACTCACGCCTAAAACCGCTCTCCATCAAGGCAACATTACCTCTCCTAGGTGGGGAGTGGCCAGTCCCATTCCCAAGGGAACTTACCTGACCTGGTTCTCCAGGAAGTGCATGTACCTATACAGCAGGGTGTAGGAAGGGGAGAGAATCCCCACGGACTTCATGCGGGCACCACGCTCTAACTCACTCTCCACAGGCATGTTGGCAAAGCAGGCCAGGCCAAAACAGAGCCCCTTCCGGAAATAACTGGAGACAAATGTTTGACAGAAGGGTTAGTGTTAAAAAGAGTGAAAAGGAAGAAAGAAAGAAAGGTAACTGACCACAAAAACTAGTGATTAGGGAACACAGTTCCTTCTTTAAGGAACCCCCTGAAATCCCACCCTGCTATCTGAAAGGCTGAGGACAGGCCTTGGGTGTCCTAGTCTTCTCAGGAACAAGACAGGACATTTAAAGCAAGAGTTCCCAGGAGTTCCCACTAAAGCCCCTACTAGCCACGTCACTGGAATGCAAGAAAGGAAAGAACTTGGAAGAAAGACCAACAGAGGATGCGGGACCCAGCCAACGCAGTGCCCTTCTTCCAAGGAAGAAAAGCTTGCAGTGCATGAAGTTCTGAGTACAGTCTAGCTACCTAGTCATATTTTGGGTGCCAGCATGTCGAAGCATACTCTAGCTGAGTAAAAGGGTTCAGGTCATGTGCCTTTGAGAAAGTAACTGTTATTCCTGACCAAAAGGAATTGTGACACTGCAATTCATTGCAAAACTTTGCTGCATTGCAACACTGGGTTAGTAAAAGGATGGGAACGCAGAAAATTCCTAGCTTATGTCTTTCCACTGAAGGAAGGAGCTAGCAAAGAAGAAAGTGAGCAAGGACTGTTTATCACAACATTTAGAGGATCCAAAAGCACTTGCAGAATTAAGAACATTTTTCTAAGTCCAGTTCCTGCAAAATCCTTCCCGTTTCAGTTCTCCCATTCTTTCCCCTTCACCCTAGGGCTCTGCTGACAGTCCCAGTAGCGGCACTGCAGTATGATTTGCCCAATACGCATTAAAATTTGCACACCAAGAAGCTGGCCTGCCCCATTCACCAGCTGGCCTCCACAGCCAAAGCTGTCATGCAGCAGATCCCCACAGCTAGCTGGTACTTGATATGATGCTGAGAGTAACTGAAGAGTATCTTTGGCTCAGCTAGATACAGTTTAGCAGCATGTTTATGCAGGAACTCAACTTCATAGATGGTATTTTTCTTGCATGTTCTGAGTTAAGGGATGGTGGTGTAGGTTTACAGCTTAGAGAAAGAAGTAATATAGCTCAGACATACTCACATGAAATCTGACTGGATTTTGTGGGACCCACTTGCCATGGATTTGAATTCCACACCTTCTAAATCAATATCTTGGGGTAAACACCACTCCACCATGTTGCCTGCAGAGAAGCAAATTTATTTTATTGGGTAAACTTGAACACAGTACTCATTTCTAAAGCGCAAACAACTAGCAACAGCAAGTTGTTGCTTTGACATCACTGGGATGCCAGTAACAGTGCACTAACGCAACTCCTGAACCCCTAAATTGTCACAGACAGTAACTGACATAGTATACTCCGCATCTCTTGCAAACGTTACTTGTTGCAGCACAACACCCTGATATTGCAGGACTTCTGGAGCCATTTCTGAGGCTAGTGCTATTTTGTGGGTTTATCCTTTATAAGCTGAATCACATAGCAGCTACAGTTTTACCTGACAGTGGATAAGCTATGGTATTAACGCTGTTCCACTCAGGCCGTCTACATGAGTACCCAATATAGAAAGAACCTAAAGTACAGACTGCTGCTCTTTAGGATGAGTTTCTGCAATAGCTCATACCACCATCAATATTGTCCTTTGGCAGGGCTCGGCAGGGCTGGTCAAACAGAAACCCCTAAGCCAGCATCCCAATCATCACTACTTCCCTGGAATCCTCGTATTTTGTTTAGGATAGGAGGAGTTAGCTGAAGCTTTATATGGAGGCTGAGGTGATCCAAGTACTGCAACATGTTTGTGCATGCTAGAATAACCAAACAAAAAAGCACAAAAATTACAAGCTAGATCAAGATTAGCAAACATCTGTCACCTGCCAACCCAGCCATAAAGCATGCAGTTGTTCAGTGGGAAAGGCCACCTGAGGAGCCTGATCCTGGAACAGATGATGTCAGAGAAGTCACAAAAAGTCCCTAAAGCCAATGAAGTCCCGCTCTGCTGCCGGCAAGTTTACCACGGACAAAAAAGGGGGACTTCTTATGCTTTCCCATGCCAGCACTTCAGAGCCTAACCCGCTCATCTGGATGCTCTCACTGCACTGAGGGGTGCTCCAGGTTTACCCACTGAGTTTCTGTTTTCTGTCAGCCTGCCCATAGCAACAGCATTTGAAATAATGCGACTTCTTTTTAGCAACAAAGCAAACAAACATTCTTCAGTATAATGCAATGGCAGGTGCAGCACGAAGACGCTTTCTACTGGTACAGTCCCTCCCCTGCCCTTTGGGGTAAGCATCCCAGCTGTGCTTGCACGGCCAGTGTACATTTGGAAGGGCCTTACACTCAGCTGACACTTTAAGATGTATTTAAATATAAGCCTCATTTCTGAAGCCTGTCTTTTGTGTTATTACTCATACTGCACAAGTATATGCATGCACTCTCGCACAGGAATTGGGCTTAGCTACTGACATTTAAATAGGCTATTTTTCTTCTCACATTGCTACTGCGTTCAGCAGACCTCCCCCAACCCTGCCTGGCAAGGACTTCAGAAAAACAACAGCATTAAGCATGGCAATAGAAGAAGTTTTGCATCCAGCTAACCACTTCTAGTCCGCAAGTAGACCTCTCCCGCAGAGCCAGCCTGGCTGGGGAGCAGTGGCAGCCTCGTGACCCCAAGCACTGCTCTGTGCAATCACACGCGAAACCACAGAGCTCTGCTGTAAAGCATCTTCGCCTCTGAGGCGTGTGAAAGGCTGGCAGAGAAAGCCAGTGACATCATGTCAGCCTGCTCGGTCCCCTGTAGGTTTTGCATATTATATATAGAAGTTGGCTTTTGTTGTTTGGGGTTTTTTGTGTGTGTGTTTCGTTTTCTTTTTAAAGGCACAAGACCCTTCCTTGAGAGAGTGAGGAAGTCAACTCTTAAGACTGTTGCCTCTTAACCACAAAATTGTGGTTAAGGCCAGATCTGCTTTTAAGTCTTGCATCACAGAGAATCACTTATTGGTCATTACCTAGAGATTAATAGATCAATACGCAAGAGCACCATCGAGCAAAGGAAACTGTTTGACTTTGTTCAGTTTAGTCACAAACACTACTATCAGGTATAATATCCACTAAAGAGGTGTTGAAGGGACATGGCCCAAACAATGTCTGTTCTGCAGCAGCAAGTAAGGAAAAGACGCCTTGAAACAGATCCTTACCCTACACGTAACCACAAAGCAAACTTGCATATCACGCAGCTATTTTTTTTCCTGGGATCTGTCACGAGCAACCCACACCTGCGCTCCTGGCCGTTCCTCACGCCACCTTGCTCTATGAACATACAGGCGACGTGGCAGTCTGAGAACAAACGCAGAGATATAAAAAAAATTAAGAAAGTCAGTCTGGCGAAACAGTAGAGCAAACAAAGGAGAGACTTCACCCAGACGCGATAGCGACTGCCAGCCTGCCCAAGAAACCGGAGGAGGGAGGAGGGAGCAATGTTGTAGAAAAACAGGAAGCATTGCCCTTCCCCGCGCAGAAAGCAGCTCTCGTGCGCACAGGAAACTTTCCAAGTGAGAGTCACCCAGTGTTAGAGAGCGGGCAAGTGGTTTTGCTGAGAGTCAAATCTGCAGATCTGGAGATCTCTTGGGAGCTACCTCCCAGCTCCAGGCCAGGTCAGAACCAGCACTCTCAGTTTCTGGTGTGCAAAGTTAAGGATGTTCTTCCTCTTTCTCTTCTATTTTCTCTCCCCTGGATTTTCACATCCTTAGAGAAGTGATGATGGCACTAGCATTTGGTGGTCATCGCCTGGCCCTCCTCACCATTAGAAGTTTCCCCAAGATCTTTAGGGTCCCCGCCTGTGCAATGCTACCATGTTGTGCCAGGACACAAGAAGCACGAAGTGTGACCTAGCTGTCACACTGGCTCCGTTTCCTGCATGGAAGAAATGTGGGACACAAAACCAGAGTATTTGCATGTTCACTGGTGCAAAACAGATTACTTCCCTCCCTTCCCTCCTTGTCTCCCTCCATTACTCACATCACTCTTTAAACCAACAGACTGTGTGGGACCTCCACAAGGTTGACTATCATCTTCTCCATCACAGAAAAAGGGCTAAGAATGTTCAACCTCTTTTCAACTATTCTGATCTGACAGAGTCGATGTGGCCATGGACTTTGCTACATCTTTCTTTATCTCCCTCCCAAAGCAAAGTTTATTGTTGTATTTTCACTTGCTTTACCCAAGACAAGTATGAGGCTCAGAAAGCACGTGTGCTCTAACCTAATGCCAAGTAAGTCACACCCACCAGACGTATGCCCATTGCTGCCCGAGATAGTGTTGGGTCTTCTGTTACTACCTGCCCAAGGGAACACCCACACTAGGAAATTCAGCAGCCTCGTTAAAGCCCCTTGTGACCATGCTCTTTAAAGGGCAGTGTTTGCACAGACCTGGTGCTCACGCTTTTTGAAGCATCAGAGCATTCCCAACTCGTCACTCCCTGAAGGAGGGGACTGCCAAAGGGCAGGGAGCAACGAGAAGATGGCACAGTTGGCTCCTGGGCTGCCACCATTCTGCACTTAATCTACAGTTCACTTTCTGCGTTGGTGCAAGAGTCGCCTTTGTAATAGTGGTGAAAAGAGCTCCTTCTCAAGTGCCACAAGGCTCGCCATTCTGGAGGTGATGACAACACTGCTGATTTAGAAGCTGCCTCTGGCTGTTATGTTCGGCCACTCACATGAGCATTGACAGAGTCCCAGGGACACCAGAACCGTAACAGTGGCCTGGCAACCCCACAACCTACCTTCGTGAACTCATCACATGCAACTGCTAGGTAACACTGAGCTTGTCTGCTTCAAGCCCTTCTAAATTTAGGAGGAAAGCTGTTAGGTTCTTTATTAGCGTAGTAACCACTTCATCCTTCTACAGTAAAATATCTCTCACCCAATTGCTTGCCTGTATTTGAGTAAACACTACCTGGCGTAACTACCCTCCCAGCCACCACCAGAAATCCTGCCTTTCCCATGCCTGAGCAAGCTACCAAAGGAGGTCTGCTGTGCTTTTCCTGGGCAGGATCAAGCAGGTTTCCAGCTCAGACACTGACTGGATGACCTCCTTTAAGTCACACACAAGGACCAGATACCCTTACGAACATTACAGAAGTCCTTCACGCCATCTGATGTGGTTGACCCAGGAAGTCCCATATCCTTTTTCTGACCCTAGCAAGTTCACACCACTGTGGCTTCAAGATCTTTTTTCCAAGTCCACATCCTCCATAGGGCACTTTGCCCTCCACCTGTGAAGCTGACATTTGTTGATGTGCTCCTCACAGTCCTATCATGCTCCTTACATTCAGCATCTACGTTGAGTAGCAGCGGGAGGCTAAATCTTCCTGGACTTGACAGACTACTCCAAGGCTGATGACACCCAGCATTAACTGCACATCAGATGTGAGAAGAGCTGTTTCCCAACTTCCCCTGGACTTCATTCAAAGCAACAGCTGGTTCAGACAAACTCCTGAGAAAGCTCAGCTTTCTGCCAACCAAGACTATCTCACCATTTCGTAGAAGGCATATGCTCTTAGATTGAAAGACAACCTGCTGTTGCTGCAGTCATCCGGACTCTTCCATGTTTTGGATACTTAGGAGAAACACCTCCCCTTTCCATCTCCTGTTGGAAAGATGACATCCAATCTCATTTCGGATTTTGATGAGTCAAGAGCCTCTGACCTCTAGACTGAAGACACCTCTCTCTGGTGCACTATGAAACGGGTAACTTCTCGAAAGCCCTTTGGTGTTTCAGGACATAGCGGCCATGCTGTTTGGCAGTGTGCATTTCTGACAGCCCATCACACCTGGGGCTCCGTTCTCTTCACTACTTCCTTGGGACTTTCAGTTCAAGACTGGGATTCAGTCTTCACTATCAGGGCCCTCTTGCGAGCACGATGTCAGTTACCTCAGTTACCTCCCCCTTCCACTGAAGAACCCCACCATGCTTTACAGAGCTCTTTCCTGCCTCTAGTACTTTTGCTATGGATTTGCTAAGAAAGTGTCTGTCTACAGAAGAAAGAGGAGCTCGCTCCCAGATCTGGATGCAAATGGGCCGGCTCCTCCATGTCCCAAGCTACTTCCTAAACTTTCTGATCTTACCAAGACTTTCAGCTATGCCCCACTCTTGCCTTTGCACCCCAGGTTGACGCCAGGCAGCTGAAAGACCCAACAATCTGTCTCGGGACATCAGATCCCTAAGCACAGTACCTGTGTTAACAGATGCGAGGCAGGTGCTAACTTTCTATCTGTGTCATAGCATCCTGTTTTGTGGATACCGCTAGAGCAGCAAGACTAAGAAAACAAAGTTGAGATGTTTTCTGAAATGCTGATTTGCAGACTTGAAATTAATAACCTCTTCCAGTAAAAGAAGTGATACAACACCAAAGTCTGACAGTGCCGAGGGAGATGGATATGGCAGTGAAAGGTAGAAAATACATTCTCTTGCCCCTCTCCTCTGCCCTCCTGGATCGCAGCGCTCCACTTCAAAGCGCTAGAAGTCCCCGAGATCCCACCGGAGGCCAGCCTCTAAACGCACAGGTCACCAAGAAACACACAGCCTAGCTGCTGCTGGGGATCGTGCCCTGCGTGCCTGCCCGATTCACGCCAGCCATCGCCGCCATCCATCGCCGATAGCTGCAGGCAGGTCTACGCCACGCCACGCAGACCGAAGGATGCTCTCGAGATGCTGCTAACAGGTTGGTGCCCCCCCGGCAGTGCTGGGCAGAGGCTCGGCCCGAGGCCTGGACGCTGTGCGGGGCGCAGGGGCTGCCCCGGTGCCGTCCCCGGGATCCCCGTCCCCGGGATCCCCGTCCCACGTCCCGCTGCCGAGCAGAGCTACGCCCGTCCCCGTCCGGGTCACCGGCTCTCCGTCCTCCCGTCACAAGTTCTCCTCGGCGGGATGGAGATCAAGTGCAATCCCCCCCCCTCTATACTCCGTTTTCGGCAACCCCCCGGCGCTCCTCGGGAGGCCGGCCGGGGCGCGGGGGACCGGCAGCCGCGCCGTGCCGTGAAGCAGCGGTCTCCCGTGGGGGCAGAGGGCAGCCCGGCTCCCGCAGGCCGCTCGCCACGGGGGTCCGGCGACGCGGAGGCGGCGGGGGGGAGCGGTCCCCGCGGGAGGAGGGATGCAAAGCCGCGGGCGCCCCGCGGGACCCGCAGCCCGGCCCCGGCCCGCATCCATCTTACTCCAGCGGCACCGGGAGCCCCAGGCCCGGCCACTGCAGGCCCCGGCCCCCAACCCCCCGCCCCGCCCGCCCCCGGCGTCCCTCACCCGTGCGGGGGTCGAAGGTGACCACGAAGACGGCCACGATCTGGTCCTCCTCCGCCTCCGCCCGCGACGGCCCCGCCGCCTCCGCCGGCCCCGCGCCGCCCCACGGAGCCGCGCTCCAGCCGCCGCCGAGCCGCCGCCCGCCGCCGCCGCCGCTGCCCGCCTCGGCCGCGGGCGGCGGCGCCGACACAGCGGGGCCCTCGGCCCAGAAGAGCAGCGGCGCCTCGTCTGCGCGCTCCACCATGGCCGCGGCCCCCCGCCCGCACGGCGCCGAGCCGAGCCGAGCCGAGCCGAGCCGAGCCGAGCCGAGCCGAGCCGCGCCGCACCCCCCGCGCCGCACCGGCCGCCGGCGGGGGCCGGCTCCGGGGCGGGGACGCCGCGGGGGGGGGCGGGGACGCGGAGGGCCACGCCTCCATCGCGGGCGGGGGGGGCGTGGTGTGGCTGGCGGGGCGGGGCGTGCCGCCGGGGGCGGGGCGGGGCGCGGGGCGGTGCTTGTGGCAGTGCCCGCCCCCGGCTGGGGGGCAGCGGGAAGGGGCTGCCCGAGGGGTGGGTGGCCCGGTGCGGGGATCCCGGCTTCTGTCCCGTCCGGTGCCGGCTCCTGGAGGAGCAAGGGAGCACGGGGGGCTCCCTAAGACAAGGCACTCCGCCCCCCACCCCCGTGCTTCATCTCCTCCCGGGGGGCAGAGCCGGCTGCCGGCCTCCTGTCCCCCCTGTCAGCCAGTGACCCCAGTGTCGACCAGCTGCCTTTTCGAGCAGGAGCGCTAAGGGGGAGAGGAGCCCTGTCGAGCCCGTCCTACGGGGTGAGCCAAGGGAGTTGAGCAGAGCAGAGGAAGGGGACAGTCTCCCGCACCCCCAAATTGCTGCGGTGGAAGCTGCAAGCCACTAATCTGAAAGAGTCAGTGATATCGGTCCAGTATATACTGGTGTGTGTATACATATATATATGTGCTATAGAAGGATGTGAAACGGTTTTCAGAGGAGCAGGCAGAATCAGCTTGAGTTTGAAAGATGGAGACACAAGCACGACCAAGGCATCCACAGGCAGCCAACTTTTGTGTAATTACCATCCTCGTTACGCTACCACCAATGTCATTAAGTGTCATTAGGTTTAACTCGGTTCCCTAGGACTTTCTGATTAATTGGATTAGCCAATTAAGCAGGCCACAATTAAAGGGAAGATACTGTCATAAAAGCCTTAATTGTCTAACTTTTTTGCTGTTGAGCAGCTCTGAGTGTTCAATACACCATTAAGAAACACATCATCCAGTTTCCTCAACAGTGGGTTTTGGTTTTTCTCTCCTTTTTTTTGTAACGTTAGCGTCCTTTTGCTGGGAGCTTCATTTCAGACAGCTCCGAGTGGGCATTTTATTTCACAAAGCCCATGCACAAGTTTACTTTGCAGAGCTATAAACCGCAGTAGGTGGTGTTTAGCAGATGGAGTTTTTCGTGGAAGGTGACTGGTAAAGAAAAAAAAAATCAAACCCTGCACAATATTTTGTTACTGTATAAAGAAAAGCCAGATTCTGCAAATACTTGGCCACATGCTTCACTTTAACCATATAAACAGTGCCAAGCTTCATTTTGATGAATATTTTTTTGCCTGTCGGTGATGCTAAAGTGACAGCTCGTTTCTCTCCTCTCCTCATCCCCACAGTGGTGCTGGCATGAATGTCAGTCTGTCCCCCAGCGATCCAGGCAGGGAAAACAAATCCCAAATAAAAATTCCTCCATGACCCGCATGGGCTATTTGCGGTGTAGAGCCATTCCTGGTCCCCTTTGCTGTGTGGTTGCACCAGCGTCACCCTACCACAGAGGAGGGGACGCAGCGGGGAGAGCAGCCAGTGACGGGGAGCAGAGGCTGCCAGCGCTGGCTCTGAGATAGGTGAAATGTCATCACCCTCCGAGCTCTCGGCTTTTGGTGAAAAAGCCCTCGTGGGACACGAGACCTGGTGGCACCAGAGCTATTTACACTGCTTTGGCCAGCAATCTGGGCCTGCTGAGGGCACACCACTTGTTGGATGTGTGCAAAAACCAAAGGCCACATTTTCTAATTTATTATTTCACCAAAATTTAAAAGACCTAGGCCAGGAGAGAAGATGACCCTTTTAGGAGGAAAAAGTCTCCTTCAAAGGAAAATGAACACATTTTCCCTCCAACTGACGGCTAAGAAAATTGTTGTCAGGTCTTTGAGTAACCCTCCAGAAAAAATATGAAGTGAAAATGTGGTGGCTTTTAGTTAGAAGGTGCAAGATGAACAAGTTGGGCCTTCTTTACAGAGCAAGTCCAACTTTTCTCCATTACATATCACATTCCTCCTTAGAAAAACGGATACTGCTTATAAACCCTGAGGGAAAAAAAAAAAAAGTGTTTCAGATGGGTTTGAAGACTGTGATCTGGAGGAGTTTCATTGCTGGGTTATTAATCAAAATGTAGCTATGGGGATTAAAAGCATTATTTCTTCAGATTTAAAATAAAATATTCCTATCCAAGGCTCCAAGTACCAAACATCTGATTAATACAGTCGGATCACAGCAGTACTAAAGTAGTCCCGTCACAGGATTTCAGCTGGCCAGATGCTGCAGAGACAGCTTTTCATAGCAAAAAGCAGCCAGTGCTGGCACTCCCAGGCTTTTGGACCTCGCTCAAGGTAAGGCGCAGGGACACACAGCACCTGCGTTGCAGGGGAAGGGAGTCTGCACGGCAGCAACAGGCTCTGTGCCTGGAAGAAACGCTACAACTTCTGCTCCAGATGTAACAGTAAAACCAATACTGAGTTCCCGGCATGTCCTCCTAGTACAGCTTAGGTGGCCTGGATCAAATGAATTGCTAGTCACGGTCTTAACAGGCAGCTTCAGAGACCCATACGGCCATACTTTTCATTCAAAGACCAGGTTAGGAGGACTGAGTGACCTCAGATCGACATGCCCCTTTATTTCCTGGTGGGAATTCCCCTTGACACGTGCACGGGAAAGCACACATTGGTCTGACAAACCCCCATCTCCTCTGGGCTGCCGCCACGTCCAATTTCTGCGTGTCCTTCTAGCATCTCCTTCTAGCGTCTCCTCGATGCTAAGAAAAAAGTTGCCATAACATCATTCCCAGTTAGTTAAAAGCTGACTCTGGTCCCTCTTTGAAATGCAGGCTCACAAAGGCACAGAAAGATCCCTGGTTTTTACAGAAAGGTGCAGCAAGAGGAGATATTGACCCACTCCTGGCGAGCTGCAGAGCAATCCTACCTGCGGGGCTGCCTTTGCCGAGGCAGCCAGCTTCTCTCTCCTCTCCCTTGAAACCTCAAGCTGGGAACCCATACAAAGACCTGTGTATGTCCCTAACTCTCTCCTGAAGTCTAGCACATTATAAATTAGTCTGCTAACCTCTCCACGCAGGCTGCAACGCTTGTCCAAGCTACCACACGTCTAAATGCAAGAAGTGAAATTCAGACTTAAAAGAAGGAAGCACAGGGCACCATCACCACAAGTCTAATCACTTATACAAGTAAAGCCCACAAAGACTGTATCTCTGATGGGATTAGCATGGAGCAGACTGGCTGTCAGCAAGCATCACCTCCCCGTAGGCCCTGAGAAGCCGGAGGAGGGAAGAGCGTGCAGAAGCAAGGAGATGACTCAGATGGAGCCCTTGCTCCCTGCAAAGCTGGTTGCAGGCACAGCAAATCCACATCCACAGCAAAATCCCTCAGCCACCAGCTTTCCTAGGCACAGGCAACTGTGCACAGGTGTTGCCAAGCTCCAGATGTTTCCCATTAGCAATGGCCCGGGTGTGCGGGGTGGTTATAAATGTGCCAGGGCAGAAGAGCTGTCTGTAGGCTATCTGGTAACTGCTTGGGGCATCCTCTGCTTTTATGGCTGTATGTAGCATGGGTTCTTTTTCTCTGGTTGAGGAATTTGAGGTAGAAAAGGATGAGGGGAGGGCTGGTGGGTGTTGCTCTTTAGGATTTGATTGCTCTGTTTCTATGTGTGGCAGTAGTGGATGAAGTACTGGTGAGTGGGGAAGTTGCCTTGGAGGCTTACTGGGAAAGGCAGTGACTTCTGAATTGTATCTATCTGACTTGCACCAACAAGGTGAAAAGCAGACTCTCTTGTTACATGAACACTAACTGAATGGATTTCTGTTTGCTATTTCTGGGGCACTCTTCCTTAACCAATGCTGTCAAATGACATCTATGAGTGATCAAGATTTCTCTGTATGTGGGATCAGGGTGGGGGAGTGCATGTGGTGAGTAGCACTAATGCTTTTCATAAGGCAAGGAAGAGGAGGGTTAATGTGCTTGTGTAAATAATGCTATCTTCCTCTCCATCTGCCCCTAAAAAAGCAGGCCAATATCAGCTATACCTCTTCTGTTTCATATGGTGAAATGGATGACTGGGACAACAGCGATGAATTTGTTCAGCGACTGGATTTTTCCAGTTGTGGTGAAGAGAGTGAAGACAGAAGTGTAAGTGAGGAGGACATCCTGAGCTCGAGCCCCCCCAGGAGCTGCGAGTTCCAGCAGTGTCAGGGGAGCAGTCCTGTGCCAGCAACCCCTCAGAGAGAGTTCAGTGAGATTTTCCTGAGCAGGACAAAAGCCTTGATGAGTCCTACCATCAAGCCTTCCCCGGCCATGAGCAAGAGCCAGGGTAATGCCGAGACACCACTGCACATCACCTGGAAAAAGCTGCAGCTGTGTGACACCCCGCACACTCCCAAGGTAATGGCATGTATCAACTCTGTGTCTGAGCAGGCAAGGTCTGCAGCATGGCTGGGGCATCAATGCATGGGTAGTGAGGGGATCTGTTGCTAGCCCTGTGGAAAGCATTTTTTCTGTTGTTAGCCTTCTACTCTTCCCTTAGAAACCTCGACCACCAGCTCCTTAGCTTACGGAAGGGTTATTCTGTGGGTGTGAATAGAAACCTGTGTGTGGGAGCAAGTGTCTTGACTCTTTCCAAGCTGTTGTTAAAATGAATTAATTGGCATTGGGTCAGTCTGACTTAAAAAAAGCCCAAGCAACTATGTGCCTTGGCTGCCCACGTGCCACTCACACTCTGCTTCAGGGAGTAGACATCTGTAGCATCTCTGTAGGAAGTGTGCACTGTGCTCCCAGAGGGATAAATGCATCTCTCTTCAAGGAGCTCGCCATTCCAGGGGGACCTTGGAGACAGGCAGCTGCCCTGACTGCTCTGTTCAGCACATTTTTGAATGCAAGTGGGTTTTCTCTTGAAAGAGAAAGGTGGAAATGGAGTTGTGGCTGGGGTATGCTTTGTCTGGCAAGTCTGGATGGCCTCCAATCAGCTTGTTGTCTGGTGATGCTGATTCTCTTTTTGTGCTGTTCAGTGAATTTGGAGAAAGCAGGACTTTATTCTCAGGGTAGCAATCCTCTGTGGAAGGGGTCACAAATAAATGTGTGCTTGTGGAGGAAGGTTAGCCTGTATTCCTCTATGTCACTGTCCTAAAATGTAACTTACCTACTGAGTTAGTTTCTTGGGAGAATGATCCCTGCCCATATCTTCTGTGAAGCTTCTTGTATAGAATATAATACAGCTGCTTTTTGTCTTCTTTAAGCACAAGTGGAGACTTGGTGCCAGTTTCTCTGTTCCTAGATAACTTCTGTTTGTGTGCACTGGCTTCTAGCATTCAAGACTTGCAATGAAATATAGCTCTTTCAGCCCTCTCTCAATATTCCTGCTCTACTGATAGACTGCTCCTTTGCTTAAGTGGTACACAGAAGATCAGTCCTTTTAGTACTTCTGAGCTAGGGTTTGACTTCTGTCCCTCTCCAGAAACCTGATTATGTGGAGAGAAAGATGATCCTATGGCCACCTATGACCAACTTTGTGGCCATATTTACTGAGGAATGGCCTGCCGCTCCCCAGGAGATAGCGGCTCTAAATGGCATCACTCCAAGAATTTCCTGTGCTTATAAATGACCCTTTATAAGAAGTCTCCCTGAATCTCACCTGAAAATATGTGAGAGGTCTAGAATCTCTTCCAGACCTGATGGGCTACTGCTAGTGCAGGGTGCTTTCAGTGTGTGCTCTTGTGTAGATAACACGTTGGCTGGATGCTTTAAGACACGCTGCCTGTGGTTTGTCACCTTGTAGCCCATAAGCAGCAATTGCACTAGATCAACTTTTCTTTTCCTTCGCTGTCTTCTGGGAGAAAGGTCTTGGTTTCCAAGCATGCCGCAAAAGGCGGGCTCTAAAGGGCCTAAATCTGCTTATAAATGAGGCTGTGAGCACTGATCTTGGAACACTTGAAGGTGAGAGAAAAGGTAAGACAGCAGAGCCACATCTAACTGCAGACAGATAAGCACTGGAGCCCCGGTTAGGATGCACGGCAGAGAAGGCAGGTGATTGTGTTTTGTAGACTTACCCAGTCCTGGAACAGATTGCTAGAGCTAGTTATGATAGCTGCCTTACACTGTATGGCAGCAGGTAATTTCAGATGATGTTACAGGAGACAAGTCTGCTTGATTATGAAATAGAGCCCTAGCAGAGCAGATGGGAATTGCATGGATACAACAGCAGGCTGCAGTTGTATTTTAGATCCCTTTCGTGAGTTGTGGCTAGATTAGAACATAGCCACAATTCTACAGAGTTTCTAGGCTGCTGGGTAAATTGGGCTTGGACATATACTGCTTTTAATACATCCATATGCAGAACTTTTTCCATCCAAGAATAAGGAGATGCAGACTAGAGCCTGAGAAAGTGATCAAAAAGCACTTTCAGGGTCATAGTAAAGCAGTAGCTGAACTTCAAAGTATGATATAGAAATAGGGATGTCCCAGAAGTAGCTATATCCATGAGTGCAGCATTAGTTAAGTGGATGCAGGATACTGCATGCAGCTCTAGGGTTTTTATCTTCAAAAGCTTTCAATGAGAAGGGAGGAACTCTAGATATGATCCTGGAGCCACATCTCATCTTACTCTTGAGAGTGTACTGTTGGATCAAAAAGATATAGAAATATTTTGATCTTCATGACAGGGAGAGTTCTGGGTTCTTGAAGGGCTTTTAACTACAAGAGAGAGGTATGTTTAAAAACCCCTTTAGACCTTACACCACTCTCTTGAAGCTGAAACAAGTCAAAACCAAACTTGTATTTCAAAAAGCTGATGGTTAATGAAAGGGTCAAATCACAGAAAGTAAGTAGATATTTCTGTCTTCAGATCAAGACTGAGTGCTTCTCTGAAGTTATGCTTTACTCAGCCTAAGGTTTTGGAGTAGTAGGTGAAACCCAATGGCCTGTCTTATGTGGGAAGCTGAACTATAGAAGATCCAGAGGTTCCTTCTGAACTTAAATTTCTGAAACTCTGGTTTTTCTTCTTGAGGAGAACTGTTTTCTGGTCACTTTGCCAGTAGCCATATAAGAATATTTCTACCAACTTCCCCTTTACTAATGCTGCTTATTGCTGGGGAACCAAAAGAAAACTTGGGTGATGTTCTATCTCATGTTCTGACAACCCTGCCCTGACCAACTGATGCAATGGTCCATGCTTGACAGAACTGAGTCTTCCATGTTCATGCAACATATGATGCAATTTCTGTGTCTCTGTAGGTGGAAAAGATGAGCAGCTGACTCCTCTTGAGGACTGTGCTTGCCAAAATGGCTCCGCAGGCCTCACCTAAGTGAGCAGGGAATAGAGTCTGAAAGGGCTTAGTGAAGAACAATGTATTTTGTGGAAGGAGAAGAAAACTCTCAGGACTAAATTAGGGATGCAGGGTTTTAATGATTCAGCTGTCCTGAGGAAGGAAGCTGAGTTGTTCTTGATTTGCAGGAGAGCAGAGACTTTATTCTGATATACCAGCAACAAAAACATCTTGCTGGCTTATCTGCTACTTTTTTTTTTCTCAATACAGAGCCTGTTATCGAAGACAGCTTTTCCTTCATCTGGGACAAAGGTCCCACCCAAAGGCTTCCGACATCTGAGATTTACTCCTGGTGATGACTCAGATGATTCTGCCCAAGCTTCTCATGTCAACATTAATCCCTTTACACCAGAGTCATATCGACAAATGCTCTTTCTTCCTAACGGCAAGCGGAAGACCAGAGAAGAGCTGTAAGTGAACTACTTTTAAATAACAGGCTGGAAGGAGACTGTTTGAAGGAGATAAGTAATGATGGAGACATTTAGTACCTGGACTTATTTGCTAACAATGAATCATTCACTTTCGTAGTATTCATTGGTACAGAGCAAACCTTAGCAGACATATGAAGTTAATAGAAATATAAATAAAATCAATCATTTCCTTTGTTCAGAAATGTAAGTGGAGGGTCAACAGCTAACCTCAATGCTATGGCTGTAGGAGAAAACTGTACCTCTTTCTTTCTCAACCATGGGTAGAGTGGAGCTTGATTCACTTATGCACATACCCACAACTCGGAGGAAATGACGTGCATCTTCGCATGTAATACAGATTTTAAGATGGGTGCGGGCTACTGCTGACCTGCAAAAGTTTCGGATCTGGTCTGGGTTAACCAAGACACAAACTTAGTCAAATACCTGTGCACTACAGTTCAACTTCTTTCACAGCCCCAACTGTAACAGATGCTCAGCTGGGTATCCCCCTTGAAAACACAGTGGGGCAGTTCTGTCCTTCACTAGGAGCTTGTTGTGCAAGGTCATGTCCCATGTAGCTTCACTAGTAATAAGATGGCCAGGAGAATGATGCCCCTGAACGATGCTACTCTGTCCTGTGGACAGTACTGAAGTTGGTATGTGGAGGCTTTCCAAATGGAAACAAAGACTTCCTAGCCTGGAGCTACGGTCTTTAAGGCCTTAACTAGAAACTTGTTGTGTATTAACACTCTACAAAATACGTCTTTAATTAAGCTATGAAGCAGGGTTTGGAGATTCTTTTGGAAAATGTTTTCATTTCAAATCTCAGTTGGATTGCTGTACTGAAATGATACATCCAGACTTTCCTAAACTTCTGTTATAGGAGTGATTCTGACCCAAGAAACTGGATAAAACAGGAGATACCTACAAAGGTGAGTGTCTGTGTATTCCCCCCACCCCCGCGAGGATAAGATGCTTGTAAAGATTTGGTGCTTGATGAAATTTATTCTGCTATTGGAGTGTAGATCATGGCATCATGACAGAGGATGAATACCTGTGACAGAATAATTCCAAGCTGAATGTTTTATGTTAACATTTCTTTGAGGAAAAACTCGAAATTATTCCTATCTGTAAAGGAAACTTGTACTAAAGCAGATCTGAAACTTTGACAAGTAATCCTAAAACTCACTGATTTTGGTCAGGAGGTCTTTCTAGGAAATGCAGTATAATTTGGGTTCCTCGGGGGAACTGCATTGCTATATTATTGAGTTGGTGTAAATAGTGACTGTACCTTTGTGGTTTGAAAAAGCAGGTGTACTGCTGTTCCCATGAATCAGTGTACTGAGCATCTTTGGATGTGAACGAAACATGGCTTCTATATTGCAAATAATATATGGACCTGCACTGCAAAAACACAAAGACTGAGCTGAACGGCTCTGATGACGATAAATACTGAGGGCAGAGTTTCAGTTGCAGTGGTCACAATGGCAAACTTCTGAAGCAAGGCAGCAAATTTTGTACTCTCCTTCAGTAAGAAAATGTCCAGCTGGGGGGTGTCTGTGTGTCTTGGGGTCCAAGGGAAGGCCCCACCACAGCTTACGTAGCTGCAGGACAGCAAACGCTGTCCTAAACTCAAACCCAAGTTCTCTTGCTGTTGCTGATGTCTGTGCTTTGGCAAACCTCAGTGGTGGGGTGTGTTGGCCTGGCTGCATGGGGCAGGGTGCGAGGTCTCATGTCCCCCCAGCTGCACTGGCAGAACTGGGCAGCTGGTGTGGGAACCCATGTCCAGCAGCCACCTTCCTTCTTCCCGGTTTTATCTGCGGGGAAGCTACTCCTGCAGCTGGCTTCTGGAAAGCAAGCCAAGCCTGAATTAAATATCTGCATTCAGATGAGGTAAAAATCTCAATTTTCCTGAGCAGGCCCTGGAAGTAAGTATCTTGTCTTCTGCAAGTAGGTAGAATTGTTCATTGTAATTGTGACATAATTAGGCTTACTGCAAGAGTAATGGTACCCTCTAGCCGAGGAGACTGGTATTGCAGAAAAACTGGTCTCCGTGGAAAAACTACAGCTGCAGGGTAAATCTGCTAACAAGTAACATCCGGGGCTACCACAATTATTGTTTTCCTTAGAAGAAAGTGTTAAATAACTTGTGACTTACTGAAATATTATTCTGCTCGAGTGGTGATTAGATTATGTAATATATCTATAAAATTGTGTACTAGGAGGTATCTTTATTCCCTGAGCTTTTTAAGGTACTGTAAAATAGAGCTGCCTTATGAAATACCACCTGTTGTGAAGGGCTGCTGTTTCATATAGGCCACATCTTATCGGCTGTGATTTACCCCTACCCTTTAAGGTCATACACTATATACTATAGCAATCACAGCAGAGGTTTCTGTGGAAACCACTGTGCAACATGAGCCACTGTCCCTGTAAGGGATGCAGGGATGAAGAAAAATCACGTAGTCAACTCTCTTGTTCACTTCATGCTCCACTGCTTATCTCTTCTTTACTTAACTCCCCTGCCAGTAGGCATCACTCTACAAGCAGTACCAGCAGCTCCTATTTCCCTAGTGACCATTACTGTAGCAATAATGCTTGTTCTGGCTGTTCTGCAGGCTTTCAGCCCATTGTGAAAAAGTGGCTCCTGGTGAGAAATCACTGGCAGTACAAACAGATACACTGAGACCTGCTAATCTGCTGTTACTCAACAGCTGGTGCTTCAAACCTGGTGAGAGCCTGAACTGATGCAGAATGTCCTTGCTGCAGGCAACCTTAGCTGCCAGAGTAAAGCAGCTCTTACACAGCTGGGACCACATTAAGCCAACACACCAAGCTTCTCTCCTGAGCTCAAAATAGGCAATAGCTCTTATTTAAACACAAGTTCAGTATATAAGTCTGGCTAATTCAGAGGTACTGGGCTTTTACCTACCAAGGAAGGTCTTCTCGAGTCTGCAGTAGCTGGGCAAAAGATAAGTGTTTTGTTGCTGTTCATCCCTGACTGACTCCATCAGCCATCAGTCTAGGAACTAGGCAGGGCTACTGAAAGAAGAGATGTGATGGTAGTAACCCAAGGAGGCTTAGGCACATACAGCCAACTAGACTACAGTTCTCCTTAGCTGCAATTTTTATGGCTAGGAAGTCATGATTTAAAACAAAACAAAACAAAACCTTGGCCAAACCAGGCCAAAATGGCCTTTTGTTAGATGATCAGAAAAAATGCAACACACCTAAGGGAAGGTAGCATTTCAAGAAGAACTGGCAGTGCACCAGCACGCATGTCTGGATGAACATCCAGAATGGGAGAGGGAAAAACATGGGTGCTCTGAGAGCAAGTGCTACACAGCTCTAAAAACATGATGGATGTTATTATCTAAGTCTTTCAACTCATACTTGACTTTGCTGTTTTTGTGACCCTGTAGAGATATCCTCTGAAAGAGAGCAATATGGTTTCCCGCTACAAGAAGGAGTTCCTGGAACTAGAAAAAATTGGTGTGGGGGAATTTGGCTCTGTCTACAAGTGCATCAAACGCCTTGATGGATATGTTTATGCCATCAAACGTTCCAAAAGGCCTCTGGCAGGATCCTCGGATGAGTGAGTGTGCTAGCTAGAAACTGCCAGTTGAAATGATGGGCATGTTCTTGGGAGGTGTGATGGGGAAGGAGGGAGTGTGGATATAAAAGTGTCTGAGGGGTGGCATGAGCAAACACTGGCTGCTGTTGCACTCCCAAGTAACAGCTGGGAGAGTGGGGGAAGTTACCACTTTAGGACTATCAGATACAAACATCTGAGAAAGGGAAGAAGCCATATGCATTGCAAAGTGAGATGACAGCTTACCTGAACTCCTTGGGTCCATGCAGCCAGTCTCTTTAAAATAATAACTGTCTAATAGTTCATTTGTGGTATGTCCCTGCCCTGCTCTATGGCCAGCACTGCTCATATCTGTATTGACCAGCTACTGTTGTCCTGCATGCTAAAGCAAAGCCTTTGAAGCTGCCTTTGCCTCTTTAACAAAAGACTGGCTTAGTGATTTTTTTTTTTTTTGACAGCTGCTCAGCACATTTGAGCAAGGGCAGGTTTTGCTTCAGCAGCTGTGAGAGTCAGTCTGTCTGCCAAAACCCAAAAGAAAGGCCTGAACACCTCTGCTTTCCCTTTCTCAAGCCAGGGTGCAAACCAGGGCTCCTCTCGTGGTTCCAAGCAGGACCCTGGCACCCTGTCACCACTGCTTTTTCTGTGTGTGCTTCTCTAGGCAGCTGGCACTGCGCGAGGTTTATGCTCATGCTGTCCTTGGACACCACCCCCATGTTGTGCGCTACTACTCGGCGTGGGCAGAGGATGACCACATGATTATCCAGAATGAATACTGCAATGGTAAGAGCTGTGATGTTGTTAAAGGCTGAGATCTTGGGATGGGTGCAGTTACCTTCTTTTGTACTTAAATATGGGACATTTTGGCTTACAACGAAGCAAACTTCACTGGGGCTACAGTTCTATGGATAATCTAGTAAGGGCTTATAATATTTAGACAAAGCTCTGAATGGTGCCAATGTATTACCAGTAGTCAATACCCTCTAATTTGTGGAATTTTAAAACTGTTCCTCTGCTTTGGCTGGCCTGGAAAAGTATTCCCCATGCTGATGCTTAGAACTGTGTCTGGGACTGCCCAGGTAAAACCCAATATGGGTGACTCAAGAGCAGCTAACTTAAGTGCCATGTATCTTGGAAACAAACCCTTCTTAATGAAGGGGAGTAACGATTTGGGGAGTGGCTACCTGATTGAGATGAAGGCACCTTGCATCTTGGCTAGAAGACAGGGCTCAACAGCTGCAGAGGAACAGAGCTAAATAATGAGGTAAACTGTAAATGGGGTGCTGCAGGCAGGGTGGTACACTCTTACTTGAGTTTGCCCTTGGCCACACCACTGTGGGAGACATTGGAAAAGACACCTCTGGCTACCAGAGTTGCTGAAGGCAAATATGTAGCTCTCATCTTTCAATTGTTCCTGCAGTCTTGGGCCTCAATGATGAGTGGTGATAGCTGTTTGGAGTAATGACTTCAAATCTGGTGGAGGTAACCGTGAGATGTGGTGATCATTGCTGCAGCATTGACGCATTTCTTGCATTCGAGTGGATGAACATCTGAGACTAAAGTAGAAGCGGTGAAAAACAGGCTGATGGGGAGAGAGGCCATGGTATTTGCTAGTCCTGAAATAGCTGGAGTGCTTTAATGGAGACCCACAAAACTCTGTTTCTGTGTCAAATGTTACATTCTTTGATAAAAAATCTGCTAGTGGGAGCTTAATTTCCTGGGTCCAACATTCATATACCTGCTTTCTGCCTGTAAGCATGGCAAAAGTAATTAATTCTTCTACTGTTCACTTGCAGCAGCATTGCCACCAGGTCAGCCCTTCTGGTGCTGTAAGTAGAACTGCAGTTGCTCAGTCTTTGGCAAGCAGGAGGCAGGGTGCTCCGAGGCAATGGAAAGGCTGAAGCCAAATGGTGATGTCCAGATCTGATCACTAGAGCATATATAGCTGGTCTGGTTGGGGTTTGTCACTAGCAAGCCTGCAAGTGCTTGGCGCAATAGTTTCTACTAAGCTATTTCAAACATGCTGCTCCATAAAATCTTTGCCAGGTCTCAGACTGACTGTTTTCACCTAGGTGGGAGTCTCCAAGACATGCTGTTTGAAAATGCAAAGCTTGGCCAGTATTTCTCAGAAGCAGAGCTGAAAGAAATATTGTTACAAGTCTCCATGGGGCTAAAATACATCCACAACTCTGGCCTTGTGCATCTGGATATCAAACCTAGTACGTATAGTGCTCTCTTCCTTTGTCGAGGGTCCTCCAAGTGAACCCTCCAGGGGTAGGACCTGTGATAGGTCCTACTGACTGGACCTATTACATTGCTTCAAAGGAAAGAGGATCTTGCCCTAAAAGGTGAATGTCTTAGGTTTTTTTTTTTTCAGTCTTGCCACTGCTGCTGCTCTAACCCTGAGCCTTCTCTGATAGTTGGCAGCATTTTACTTTTGTCTCATGATCTTCATAATCCTGGCTCATAGGAATCACTTTCCTACTGGTGGAGCAAGTAGGGCTGCTAATGTAGATGGGGACTTCCTTATTTACTGCTGTTTTGTTGCACAACGCTTGACCTTTGAATATGAGAGCTGGAGTGAGAAGTGAATATTTATTGTACCTATCCTGAGGGATTAAGTTCCTGCAAAAAATAGTAATGAGCTTTCCTCTCTGCAGCTGAAGATGGGCACCCCCAGGGCAATGCTCCCCCCCAGACACATAGTTATCTCCTTATAGTGGGGCTCCTCTTTCCTGCTGAAATCATGCTTCTAGCTTGGGAAGCAGAGGGAGGGGCAGAAAAGTTGATTACACTGGGATATTATATGTACAAGATATGTCTTCTGTCAGCTGTATTGGTGAATATGTGAGCTGGGCAGAAGGCAGACTAATGGGGGTGAAGCATGTGCAGAATTTCTCTGGCTGCAAAGCTTAGCTAGCTTGACAGGTGGGATTTCTACAAAGTTGTTGGGCTGCTGCAGTCTGGCTTCTGATACCACACTATTGCTAAACTTCACTGTCTTTCAGGTAATATCTTCATCTGTCACAAGCTGGCAGTTGTGTGCCCTGCTGGGCAGGAAGAGAGTGACAGTGAAGATGAATTATCTTCTGGTGTGGTGTATAAGATTGGTAAGTTTTAGCCCACTTTACAACTAGCTTAAGATTAGGGCTGCTCATTACTGCTTGATATTGCTCTGTCCTGCTGGCTGAAGAGACTTGCATACAAAACTGATGGCATAGTCCTGAATGCCTCTGCTACTTACCAGAAGTAACTCCTCTAAGGAGGCAAGTCCTAGAAAACTCACGTGCATGTTTCCAAGCCCAGATTCCTGAGTAGGAGCAAGCTTGCTCTCTTAATCAGTATTTCCTGATTGTTGTGTTGGTGCCTATAAAATGCAGGCTTTTATTGATGGGGGAGATCTACATCAGTTTGCTCCATTAGTTGCTCATTCTTTGTCTCAGGTGACCTTGGCCATGTGACATCAATAACAAACCCCCAGGTGGAGGAAGGAGACAGACGTTTTTTGGCCAATGAGATTTTGCAAGAGGTACAGCTGCTGGTGGGGCAGTGGGGAGAACAGGGTGGTGAGCAAGTGGGGAGAGATCAGCTGCAGTGAAATCATTAGTCTGGCATATTCTTTGCCTTTATCTCCTCTTTCTTGTGTCTGGTCTGGCTGTGAAATCAGCAAAGTTAACACTTCATTAAGAATAGTATATGTATGGGTCTTGTCATGTTAAATATTTAATGAACTTCCTAAGTAACTTTGTCATTGGATTATTGCAACTGTTCTACCTGTGAGGGATGAGGGGACAAAACCTTTATCAGTTTGGAGACATTTCATTTACACACCCAGCTGAGATTAAACTGCTGGATGTGATTACCGAGGAATATATGCACCCAGACAAATGCCTGGTACAACAAGCACTGATCAGGTAGTGTGGAAAGGTGGGAAGCACAACACACCTCTTAAACTGGCTGCAGTTTTGTCACTCTGGCCAGTGAACAAAAGGGGAATCGGTATGTAACAACCAGCTTGGGTATGTTCATCAACTCAGTTATTTAAGTGACAGTATCTTTCTGTGCTGCAAGTGGATTTAGGAACTGTTGGGTCAATATATCGCATGCAGTCTTTAGTTTGAGTTGGCAATGGCTAGCTTATTGCCCTGTGGGGAATGCTGGAGGCACTTGTTAGTCTGTCCTCTGGATTTGCTGCAATGATCCTAATGTGGGCTGCAAGCTCCTCATGACTGGGTGAAAGTTCATGTGCTATTAGTTACCAATACTACCTATCACTGGTTTTATCCTAAAGAGGAGAAAACAGCTAACTGGGATGGTGAAGGGGGTGTCATAAATATACTTGTTCAGCTGTTTCTTTCTGAGCTGGTATCCCAACCCACCTCTGTTCAGTATAGCAAGATATTCCCTAGCTGTTTATCTTCTCTCTGCAGCAATACTACTGTTTGCCGAAAGCAGACATCTTTGCCCTGGCACTCACAGTAGCTCTAGCAGCCGGTGCGGCACCGCTGCCTCACAACGGGGCCATGTGGCACAACATCCGCGAAGGCAATTTCCCACCGATCCCCCAGAAGCTTCCTCACTGCTTTCTTGAACTCCTCAAGGTAAGGAAGTAATCTTGACAGGATGGAGGCTTTTCCGGTTGGCATCTGACAGAGTGTGTTAAACCTTGAACTCCTTTGTCTTCTAGCTCATGATCCATCCTGACCCAGTGGAAAGACCTTCTGCCACAGCTCTTACAAAGCATCCAGTTCTCCGTCCTTCATGTGGAAAAGCTGTGCAGCTCCAGAAGCAGCTAAAAGTGGAGAAGTGCAAGACTGCCATGCTGGAAAGGTAGGGGTGGCTTTGGCATGAAGGGGAGAAGATATGGGCACCACAAGTGCTGGTCACCAGGCTTGAATGTAGGGTGGTAGTGTTGGGAGACACAACGTGCAGAAATACCCAGTCAGCTCCTGTGCCTGGAGCTTGGGACTTGCAGTGCCTAAGAAGCTGTGGTTCACTTCTGGCTTTGAGGAGCTGGCTAAATTAGAGTAGTCAACTTGCATGCTTACTGCAACCACTGGTGATAGGAAATAATGATACAATATGCAGCTAGTGGGCAGATGAGGAATTGATACTGCACTGAGATAGTGGTCTAGCACAGAAAGAAGAGAAATATCAGGTGGTGGCAGACATCCTCTTTCCCCTTGCTCCCTCTCGCTGCTGTTGGCAGTAATGTTTTGAGGTTTTGGGATCTAGGAACTGCCTCACCACCCCTCTTAGTGCAATAGTCTGCTGGGGAATGGGTTTTCCATGTAGACAGGAGAGCATATGCTCTGGGAGAGCAGCAAGCATCAGCGGGGAAAAAGGCAATGGAAAAGAAGCATGTGCCTTTATTAGGTATTTGTGCTGCACAAGATGGCATTGATCTAAGTTCCACCTTTCACAAATATCTGAAACAATGGGAGAAAAATTGAGCTAGGGACTCTTCATATTGGTGCCAGTGTGTTGCTGATGTGATGCATAGCTTTCTTTTGGTAAACCTTCAAAGCTGATCTGTTCTGAAGTCTAGAGGTACCTACAGTAAGCTTCATGTCACCCTCTGGGGTGACAAGTCACCACTCTCCAGCAATGCTGGGGTAGTGCAGTAACCCTCTTGTGCGAGATTGTTCATAGTGTTCTTTTGTAGCTGATGGGGATTCATGCATGATATGGTTTTCTTCCTCTCCTCTTCCTTCCATCTCCCCCCTGCAGGGAACTTAAAGCAGCCCGCCTTGCCCAGACCCTCATGAAGAACCAGCCCTTAGGAAGTGCCAAGTTGCAAGAGTCTGAAACATCTTCTAAGCAGAACAGCAAGCGCTTGGTGGGAGGGAAGAGCTGTCGCTCATTTAGCTTTACTTTGGGTTACTGAACTTCTGTGTTGTCCAAAAAGCTCTGGCTGCTGAATGGCCCTGTGAAAGCAGAGGGCGTGCACACGCCAATGCCCCATGTTAGCTCTCCCTGTCATGGTTTTTGGTTCCCTCATTAGTTATGGTGAGATGTTGGCTGATGGAAGAAGGACTATCTGACAAGTGTCAGATCATGGGATTTAAGATTATTGTCCTCAGTCTTTTACCTGTTTAATTTCTTGTGTAACTGGTCTTGGTCTAGACTCAGAATAGCTTTTCCATGCAAGGGAAAGGTTGGCATTTCCTTGCTTCGCTCTTTGTCTAGTTGGGCCCTGTTATTGATGACGTTTTTGTGGTCTTAACGCTCTGGCCACCTGTGTATCTTTAGAGGGGAGATAGTGGTTGTACATGGAGACAGCATCTACAGCTGGCTCCTCCTGGAAGTGAGGAGGTGGAGACTATGGTAGACAGTTTTAACTACACATCAGGAGACAGACTGGTTATGTAGCAGTCCTGGTGGACTTGGGATGCAATTGGAGTGGCATTTCACTGGGGGGGGGGGGCAAAGAATAATAAAAGGAAACACTTTGAGTTAAGGGGGCCTTACTTGTGGAAGTAGAAGAAAAACTTCCCCTCCCTTAACTTCCAGCGACAAGCGTGGCATCATGTAACTGATGTGGTTAAGCTCTTGCAGACTAGTCCCCGATGCCTGACTTGTTCTGTGTCAATGATCGGCAGGGAGCCCTTGCTTAGAGCGGGGGGAATAGCTGCGGTGTGCTGGCAGGTGGGTCTGTGGACCCGGTTCCCTTCCACTGCCTCGCACGTGGTGCAACCGCCTGCCCGCAGACTGCGGCCTGTCAGCAATGGTGAGGGAAATCGTACCGCCGGGCTTCTCAGGCCTTGTCAGCTCTCTGGAGTTGCCCATGTAAAGTGTGTATGTATTTTTAATATTCGTTAAATCTCACCCCCCCCTGCTTAATGTAACTTTCGGAGTCCTTGCCGGCTGCGTGTCTCGCTGTGGTAGCTGGAGTGCTGTTAGGCGGGAGAGCGTGGAGTTGGTAACTCGGTTATTTTCGGATTTTACTGAAGCTTGTTCTCAGGTGTTGGACAGCGCTGGCTTTTTAAACTGTTAGATCCTACCCTTTAAGAAGCGAAACGTGCAATAAAGATTTTAATCTTTTTTTTACCGACGACGGCGTGACTTTTTTCCTTTTTCCCCTGGGCCTCCGGGAGATCTCAGTCACCCGTGGGCGAAGGGGTGGCCGGGGGCGGCCCCCCCGCTCCCGCCTCCCCTCAAGGCCGCGCCGTTCCCGCCCGTTCCCAGAGGAGCCGGCCCGCCGGCGGCGCGCTGCCCGCTCCTCCCCTCCCCTCTCGCGGGGCCCCGCAGCACGGCCGCCGGGGGAAGAGGGGCCGCGTTTCCGCCCGGACCCTCTTTGGCCAGGCCTCGGCCGTTCCCTTCCGCTTCCGGCGGGCTGCGGGCGCTGAGGCGGGAGAGGTGCCGGGGGCCGGGGGGGTGTTGGCGGCGGGACGGGGCTCCGTTCGGCGCTGCTTCAGCCCTGCTTTTCCCTCCGCAGGAGCGGCGGCGGCATGTGGCGGCGACCGGCGTGGCAGGTACGGCCGGGCGGGGGGGGGGGGGGTGACGGTTTAAGGGTTCCCTGCGGGAGCGGCGCTCGGGCCTTCCCCCTCATGGGGCCTTACGTCCCCGCGGTGCCCCGTCCCAGCCCGCCGCGGGGCTTGCGGTGACTTTCTCCTCACGGAAGGCGGTTTTCGGCGCCGTCCCCAGCCGCGGCGTTACGGCGTGCGGGGCTGACGGAGGGTCCCCGAGCCCGCTCGCCTCCGCAGCGCGGGCTGCAGGGGCCGGAGGAGCCTTTGCAGAGCCCGGGCTGTGCTACCTACGAGCGGCTCTTCCTACACCAGCCGGCTGTAGCTGCCGCCGCCCTTACCGCAGCGCTGGAAACGTGATGTGTTGAAAGATCTGGCTTATGCGTGGAACGAGCCTCGGGTGACTTGCATATACATCAGTGAACTGTAGAGGCATGCCAAAGAACTTCTGTTTTGTGAGTTGCGTCTCCTCTGGTTTAGCTCCTCTGTTCAACACAGGACGGTCGGTCTCACCTTCCTTTTAAGTTTTGCAACCGCTTGTTATAAGAGATGATCTCTTCTTCCAGTTTCTGCGCACGGGCCTCTTACGGAGGTGTTCCTGGGCTTTTTTCTCCTCCCCTTTTCTAGGACATGATATTTGCCAGCCCCAAGTCAGTTCCTTTTCTTTTTCTCGCTTGTGTTTAGCTGCAGCATGCAGGGTTTTTGTGGCCTTGATTTGCTGTTTGCTTGGGAGCGAGGGTTCATTAATGCATTGTACCGCTTATGGCGGTGGGTAGATGTACATTTTGGGCACATCTTGTTGATCTCCGAAGAGAAGCAGAAAGTTGATGAAACTATCAAAACTGTTTGTCTCCAGAAACTGAAGCCCAACCAACTAAATGGCCCTTCCACTTCAAATCCCTCCCCCTCCTATTATGCATTACAGAAAAATAGTAGTTACTGCATGTCCCAAAAATAACGGCTGGTGATGTAGCTTCGGGCCATGCTTTTTCCTGGGTAGCTTTTTTCACCCCAATTTAACCAGATATTCTTCGAATAATCCCATTAGCTTCATTTAGCTGAACAGATTTCTTCCCTCATTCCCCCCATAAGTCACCAGGAAAGAATGTGCTTGCAAAACCTCTGTAAGTGTTCAGAAAACGAGGTGTAAAAGCATGTGAATACTGTTCATGCTTTGTGTCTTGCAAACTAACATCTGTCTGTTCCTTCAGGTGCTTCGGCAGCTTCGCCAGTTTGTAAGGCATGAGTCTGATACAGTTGGCTCATTGGTACTCGAAAGATGTAAGTAGCTCCTGAGATGAAACTTAGCTGTTACTCTTTGTGGTTTGTAGCTCAGTTTTAGAATGGCTGAAATATGCCAGGAGAGAAACAGGTAGGAGTGGTAGCTCCTGAATGCAGTAACTAAGAATGTGTTGTTTCAAACAAACAGACTCTTAAGTAGCTTCCTGTCTGGTCTTTGTCAAGTCAAGCAGCCCTTAAGGGGGGAAAAGAAAAAAGCCCTGACCTGGAGTACAACCTGTAAAAGGCAGGTAGTTATGCTTTATCAATGGCAGTGAATTGGGTATGCTGTTGTCCTGTTTTCTAATACCTGCCTTTAGGTGTCTCATGTGCTTGTTTCTCAGAGTCCCATGTGCCTGGGGGACTTGTTTGGGTGCTGCTGCCCCAGCATGATTTGCTCCAGGTGTATGCTTCAAACTTTACCATTCAGTTCATGTGCTCATTGTGCAAGAGTGATGCTTCCCTGACCTCCTCCAGCTGTCCTTGAACAAGAAGGAATAAATTGTGTCCACCTAGTCCTGGTACCTGTGTAAAAACTAGTGACCCTCTAATTCAGAGGATGGGATGTAATGCAATTTTGTTCTTTTCAAGATACTGTTTTAAGGACAAAACAATGCAGTGCTATGGTTTTATCATAGTGAAAAAATAGAATTCAAGATATGTAAATGCAAAATAGTCTCAAGTGATATACGGATGTGTCTGTGAGAAAGATGACAAAGGAACAGAAAGAATAAAGAACCTTTAGCTTTCTAAATGAGCTGCTTTAGTGGTGATAATGATAGTACAGGCACAGTCAACCATCTGCAGGGCCTGAATAAGCCAAAAGTCACAAGAGCTTGAAAAATGGTTAGGAGGTGCAGAAAGTCATTGTTCTGGCCCTTGACAAAAGCTGCCAACTTATGATTTGCCATGATTTAGAAGCATTGTGATTCACCTGTATATGTATTTATTCTCTCGCGTTTCAGCCATGAATCGTGTTCAGTTACTTGGTCGGGTTGGACAGGACCCTGTCATGAGGCAAGTGGAGGGAAGAAATCCCGTTACCATATTTTCTCTTGCAACCAATGAGATGTGGCGAACAGGGGATAGTGAGGTAACCCAAGGAGGTAAGTCTGCAGTGAGCAATGTGCTTCTGCCATGTTCCGAGGTCATGTTTGCCTATTCAGTAGCACCACGCTTTGTCTTCAGGCTGCTATGTAAATCTCTCGGGTGCTGGGAAGTTCCTCTGAGGTCAGTAGAGATGCCGGTCCATTTGTGTGTCTCTTACTGATCCCCAGCAGCATGTACTGAATAGAAATCTGCATGTCAGCCTTCCTCTGGAGGAGAGGAAAGAGTGCTAAGTCAGCAGTTTTTCACTGTTGGGGTTGTAGCAGAGTGTAGCAGGTTCCATACTCTTACTTGTATTCCAAGAGGAGAAAAAAAATTAGAATGATACATTTTCTCCTTGATTCTTCCATCAGTCTGCAGCTACAGATGTTTCTCTTTCTCTAACTTTTGTTTAATGTGGAGTGTGAGAGGAAAAAAATTCTAGCATGAGCACTGGCTTCCAGGAAAACTGATCTCTTTGTTTGAACTGTGCTTCTGCACAATACTTTCATTTGGACACAGATGAGTGGAACATTGAGTTCTAGTATGGAATGGGAGATTGAGTGCTAGTATACTTCCATTTTCAAATCACTCTTCATAATGTGAGAACACCAACCTGTTGTTCTGAGGCTTACATCAGAAAGAGGATTTGGCATTCAACTTTGTTATTTTTATGTAACTTAGGTGATATTAGCCAGAAGACGACATGGCACAGGATCTCTGTCTTCAGACCAGGCCTCAGGGATGTTACGTATCAGTATGTGAAGAAGGGGTAAGTGAATACCAAATGTGGTTGAGGATTTAATGCCTTAATAATCAATTGATGTAATAATTATGGTGACCATGAGCTAAACCAAGATAGAAGTGCCATAAAATAAATTAGCAGACCTGCTACAAACAACAGATGCAAAAGTCTGTGTATTCAAAATCATATATAGAGGAGAAAACAGCAGTACAGTTCTTGGACCAGAACCAAATTCTTAATTTTTTTTTTTTTCAGTGCTCGACTCTATGTTGAAGGGAAGATAGACTATGGTGAATATACCGATAAAAACAATGTGAGGCGACAGGCGACAACAATTATAGCAGGTAAGGAACAACATACCAAGGCCTACCTTGCTCCTTTAAAATGGAGAGGGGGTGGAGGACCTTTGAATTACAGTGTGGTTTGTCTTCATCTTCAGTACCCACACTTGGGGATTTTGAGAGAACAAATAGGCTGTGTACCACTAGATGTCCTCTGGCACTGCTTATGAAGACACAGAAAATGAGAGCATATAGTTGCAAACTGTTGCATTGTTTGCTCACATGAACCAGTTGGTGCAGGAGGTACTGTGTGTTTTAAGAACTCTGGTACGTAGTGCTGCAGGTCAGGGAGATTTCTTCTCTAAGCAGAGTTTGTTTAGTAGCTTTGTCTCAGTTTGGCAGGGAATTTCTTGTTTCTGTTCAAGACTGGAGGCTTCAACTTGAAGGACCTCTGTTTGTGAAAGATGTTTTATGTGGTGATAACTTGATGAATTTAGAAAGACCTCAGTCTGGTAGCCAGTAGTGGTAAGAAGAGCACAGAATGGACACGGAGTAGACTTGTCCCCTGGGTAGACACAATGAAGAAGAGAACTGGTAAACTCAACTTTTTCCTTGAGCCTATAAATAGTGTGAGCATTCTACATCATTGCTGTGGATAGAGCCACTATTGTGTGGCTTTTGAGGGAGGGCTAAAATAATTGTGTAGTAGAGCAAACATTTCTGTTACATGGGTGTATCTAAAAAACTGGGCCAGAGGAGAAGGAAAAAAAAAAACCAACCACAATTCTGGATGTTTCTGTTGTGCAGGCTCTTTAAAACAATAGTAATCAGACTTTCATGTGAACACTTGAGCTAGCAGTGCTATTGGTTGCTGTTGATAAATAGCTGGAGGGGAGAAGCAAATATCTTTTTAATTATTATTTATCTTAATGGTTTCTTCTTCTTGTTCAGTATCCCCAGTCTCAAGATGCTTTAGAAATTACTGAGAGTTGATGAAATATGAGCTTCCTGTTGTCCCATAGGCTGATGACATGGTAGTGCATACTGAAAGTGACAAAATAGAAAGGAAATAAGCTGTAGTCAAAGAATTAAACCATTATTTAAAAATGTTTCTGTTATCTTTGTTCTGCAGCTTTTCATCAGGTTTAGCACCCTTGTTTCATAGTATATATGGTCACCTTCAATTATCAGCTTTCTGGGGAGACAGAGCAAGAACCTGTATTGGACACTTCTTTATTTTATGAACTATTCTGTTCCAAAATACATGTCTTTGCAGCTTATTTTAACACAAATAGGTTGTCTTTGTGGGTGTGCTGGCTTGCAACAGGGCAAAACAATCCTGGAGATTAAATTTTCTTTATTTCTTTTCAGATAATGTAATTTTTCTCAGTGACGGTGGTACGAAAGAAAAGGCGTGAAGTCGTTAGTGCTTGGACCCAGGCTATTTCATTCCTTTTGTCTTACACAGCTTCGTAATTCTGTAATCCATGTATACTGCTGTAGTTTCTTTAAAAAATAAATAAAATACTTGGTATCTGTAGGGTATCTCTGTGTGTTTTGTTTTGTTTTCCTGTGTGCTTTCTCTCTGTTCGTCATCATTTGGATTTCTTTCTCTTTTGCTCTTTCTTAAGAGAAAAGGTAACCTAGGCAGCTATATTAATTCTTGAGCTGAGAAATATATAAATGGAAGTCACCCTTTGCATCTTCAGCCATTTTCAAACCTTATATCCTTGGCTGCCTTAACAATCTGTCTTTTGTCTTGTGGGACCTGACAGCCTAATCACCTCTCACTGTTAACAGCCCACTTTTGTTCTATAGGTGTCATTCTCTGTTTTTCCTTAACTCAGTTAGACAGTAAGTTTAAAGCAGAGCCCTTGGCCTCAACTGGTGCTCAGCTTGAATTTTCTCTGTCACAGACCCAGAGGAATCTGTGCATTTCCATCTCCCCCTCCAGTGATCATAGCATTTGATCAAATCAGGTGTTGTCTTTCACCAAACCCTGTTTGGTCATGTGCTTAGGTCTTCATTATAATGGCATTTGACATATGATGACATCAACATTCTAATCTCAGTACCTTGTTAGGGTGCTATGCCTATCACTTGCCATCAGGAGGAGTTGGAGGAATGACTGCCTTGGCTGTTCCTTTTGAGGCCTGCAATAAATAGTGTGTGAAAAACATTCCCTGTCCAGGATTCTCAGTTAATGTGGGAGTGGCATATATTTTGCTTTAACTTTGTTTTATTGACAGAAAGACAGAATTATTAGCATTGTTAGTAAAAAATTTCACAACTTAAAACATGTTTCATTCTATTACATGGAAAAGTGGTGAAATTCCCACTGTAATAGTGGGATGTGAACATGGGAACAAAAACATTAGAGGTGACAATTTCCTGTCTTCAAAGCTGGTGGGGTTTTGTATCTCATCTCTCTGAGCACAGTACAGAGCATGCTTATTTATAGTTTTTGCAGCTCTTCCCCCTACACAATGATGATCTTGTTTATGCTGCTTTCTATGAGCATTGTCAGTACTACCAAAAACTTCAATTCTTTCAGTTCAGCATTTATTTCTGGTTGGAGTTAATACTTTTAACTAGTATCCTAGCACCTGTCACTGGCATATTGAGGTGTTAGATGTATTGGAAATGCTTAGCTACTTAAATGGGTTGTTATCCACAGGAGGTTGTGGTACCTTTTTAAAATAGGAAGTTCTGACTTTAATTCCCTTAACTACTTCTTGTTCAGTCTGAGCCTGTTGTACTGCTGGGAGTTGCGATGGTGCACTTTACTATAGCAGTGATCCAAATACAGTTTGTGTTTGGTCCACACAAATTTTTTCCTGTTAGCTGAAAGCTGGGGTTTGTCTTAAGCTTTCTTCGTATCTAGGAGGCTTTGAGTGAATGTGCTAAGCCTCTGTCTGCTCAGTGGTTACCTCCTTTTTTGCAGTCTGCTGTGGTGGCAGACCTCAGCATAGCTTATGACACTGTCTGCTTTGGGGCTTGGGAACTGGCTTTCTACTCTGAACTCAAGACTAGAAGTGGCAGCGCTGATTCCCTTCACCACTGCACGTGGAGTGGCCAGAACTCCTCTCAGCGACTGCCAAATGGCTCATGCTAATCTCTGCCCCTGGCTCAGGATGAGGACAGAGCTGAGCTACACAAGGTATAGGATTAGGTGCCAACAAAGAAATGTATTTGCTCAAGAACTTAAACTTTTCTTGCTTTTCTGGTTGTTCTATTTGAAGTTGCTAGTACATGCTTAAAGATTGATCTGCTACAAAAACAACACATACCTACTTTGAGAACACACTGTTTGAAAAGCGGTGCAGCATCTTGAGTGTTCATTACAATTTTTCATTAGGGTGGATTTTCACAAATGGTTCTGCATTAGCAATAGACATAGTTACAGCAAAAATAACCAATGGCAAAGGTATGTTGTGCGTTCACCTCATGTCTGCTTTGCTGCTATGGGGCAAAGTTAATCTATAACTAAGTAATTTTGGTTATGAGAAAATCAGGTGTGAAATCAGCATTCCTATAGCATCTGGGTTGTTTTTTTTATGGCTAAGTACTCGTTCTGTGAGGAAGTGTTAAAGAATGGAAGTGGTATCCACCGAGTTAAATACAGTGATACCTTGTTTATAACTAGGCAATGAGTATTTTTCCATGCTGTCCCTTGATAAATGGCATTCAGCTTTTGCTTGTCTGTGTTAACCTCTTGTGTAAACTAGATTAGGCAAACCCAAATTGCTTGCATTAACCGGGACATTTAGAAGTGTTTGTCCTTAACAAGGAATTTATTTTACGTATTTATGGAGATAGATTGGTAGAGATAAAAAATAGAGATGACTTCTTTTTAAAATGACAGAGCATTTTAACCAAGTATTTGGAGCATTTCCTAACAGCCCTGAGTTAGAGCTGTTCTGGTCTGCAACGCAGCTCAACGCCACCCAGTTAGTTCTGTCAGTCTGGTGTAAGGTGTAGGAAACCCTCTTCTCCTGTGCTTGTTTCTGTGGCTGTAGGGTGCTGGTTTGAGGAAGACACCATGGGCATTGTGCCTGTGTCACACAGCAAAGAACATTTTCAACTTTAATTGAAGTGTGACCTGTATTTGGGAACACAGACACAATTCCCCCAACCCCACATAACACTGAGGGTAACGAGGGCTGTTTCAGTGAAGTGGGACTTGTTTTCTTTGGCTGAATCATCTTCTCTTGCTTCTGTTTCATGACTCATAATTTTTGCGGACAAAGTAACAGTATGAATTAAGAATGACTGAGGGCTTGGACTGGTACAGAATTACTCAAGCTTTTTACCAGCAGGCTTGGGTTCTAACCTAGCCAAAAGACTTGCATCCTGGTGACTGCACGGTGCCCTGCATGAAGGGAGTAGGTGTTTGAGCTCTGTCCCAGCTCTGCTGTGAAGACCAGCAGTACCTGTGGAAGCCTGGTAAAAGCCCATGCAGAGAGACCATGAATTGCAACGGCAAGAAAGCTGAATTAGTGCTTTGAGAAGTCCCTGAGTACAAGAGGTAGGAATATTCTGGTAAAGGGAACTTGTGTTTCTGTCAGTGTACCAATTATGTGGTTTTAGCAGTCAGCTGTCTCCAGTACTGGCGATCCTACTTTCATGAGTTTTCATGTCAGAAAAGGAATATAATGCCAGGATTGTGGGAAGAAAACTTCACTATTCTCAAGCACACCTTCTATTTTTAACTCTGAAATTTCTGTGGTGCAAGCCTTTTTGCCAAGTAGTTGAGCATTTCTGTATGTACACACTAAGACTTGGTGGCTGTTTTATCTTGGCGATGGTGAGCTTCTCCACACAGCGGTGTGATTCAGATCTCATTTACACAAGAAATTTGCTTTGTTAATGCATTACCAGGTACTGGGTAGTGCAAGTAATGTGTTTGCACGTGACACACAAATCAACTTTTACGGGGTTTCTACACAGACATCCTCTTGTGGGATATGTGTGTTAGTGTGTGTGAGATTTCTTTCTTCTGTTTGTGGCTTTATGTCCCAGATAAAAAATCAGCTCATTACCATACTTTGCCATTTCAGAACCATCTCCAGCAACTACTGTGATTAGAAATTAATCGCTTGGTCATTCTTTGTGTTCTTAGTCCTGAACTTTTGGCCCTGTACTCTTTAAGAGGTGCTAAGTTTGTTGAAAAAAACCTTCTCTAACTACAGCCGTTTTCTATGGCTTTCAAGGGGTAAGATTTTTCATTTGTACCTGGTCAAAAACCTAGCAATTGTTATCCTATAGGTTCTGTTGCTACTTGTTCTTTTCTTGCTGGTTGACTTTTTAAACTTAGTTGAACAGAATGGCTGTAGAAGATGGATGGTTATCTTGATCCTGGTTGCCACAAGTTGGAAAAATATCATCTGTAAATATTTAATGAGCCTTTGTGCAACTGACCTGATCGAGAACTAAGTAATGATGTGGTCACAGGAGTCCCGGCTTCGGTAACCCGGATCTGCAAGGAAAAGAGAGCACCTTTCCTTTGCCAGGCTTTCTGTGACTTACTAGGCTTGTATTATTGCTAGCTTTTATCTTTGATGTTTAAAATAAGTGGTGTTTGTTTGGAGCTTTGCCTTAACAGCCTCCTCTTTGTCAGCTAGTTTGGTTTTCTGTGTGGGTTTTCTATATGTTTTTTCTGTGTGGGCTTTCTGCTCCTTGTAGAAAGGCAACAGAATGGTCAGCAAAAGAACGCTGAGCTCTCCCCTCAGCCCTATCTCTGCAGACAATAAACCCCCACCTTTTTATCTTCTTGTAGATTGTCAGTCAATTTTTGCACTATCCCCCTGTGCTGGAGAGTGAGTTCAAACCCAGTGCAGAAGTCTGTGGTGAGGAAATGGTTTTACACAAAAGGAGAAAACAAAATGCTCTCAGAATTAGATGAGTTGGAACTTAAAAAATACTACTAAAGCTGCTCGAAGAGGAAAGTTATGAAACACGAAAACCCAGCCTTGATTTTCAGCATGCTAGTAACTATTGAAATCTACAATTTAAAATCCTCCAAGCAATATGGGAAAAAGTTAGGAGGGTAGCTGCGTCTGTATAATGTTTTTGCTGGTTTTGTGGTGCTTTCCACAGTGCCTGATTGCTGGTGTAGTGTCAGTTTGTGAGCAGCAACACGACACATTAGACTGCTATACCATGTATTGTATCAGGACACTGAATAATTAATATTCTCTGGAAAGGATTAATTTCCTCCACTTTTGTTTCTTCCCTCTTGGTGCCCTGTACATGCTGCCAATTTTGAGCAGAAACTTGCTAATACAGATTGCTTTTCCCAGGAAGAACTGGTGCTGCAGCACCAAAACTTCAGTGTGGTCTATATGCTGTTAGTTGCCACCATACAGGGTGAATTGGTTATATTTCCTTACAAAGTCTTGGGGAATTGTTTCAGGAACGTTGAAGCTCAAAAATGAGATGTAGTCTTGAACATTAATTGTAGTAATATGGCAGGAAGCCCAGTTACCAATGTCTAGTCACTAGTTACCAATATCATGTTTTATATTGGTGAATAGCCCCAGAAATGGATAGTCTCTGTGTTTCAAAATATTTCAGTCACCAAAGAAATCTTCCAAGATGCTTATGAATACTCAGCAGCACTGTGTACCACAGCAGCAGCTGTGCCTCAGTACCAACGCTCCAAGAGGGCCTCCAGGGAAGTGCAGATGAAAGAGGGACACAATTTTCCGTGATGCAGGAAGAGTGGAAACCATTGGGAAAAGCAGTGCGCTGTTTACCCAGGGTGCCTAATTTCCCGTGAGCACTTTACCCGAGAGGGAATGACAGAAGTAAGCACTGTGCAACTTGGTTCCTAAATTAAGTATTTCTTCCTGAGAAATGTGTTAGGATGAGTGTGCTGGTTTTGGCTGGGGTAGAGTTAATTTTCTTCATAGTAGTTTGTATGAGGCTGTGTTTTGGATTTGTGCTGAAAACAGTGCTGGTAATTCAGGGATGTTTTTGTTCCTGCTGGGCAGTGCTTACCCAGAGCCAAGGGCTTTTCTGCTCCTCACCCCACCCCACCAGCGAGGAGGCTGGGGGGGCACAAGGAGTTGGGAGGGGACACAGCCGGGACAGCTGACCCCAACTGACCCAAGGGATATTCCACACCATAGGATGTTGTGCTCAGCATGGAAAGCTGGGGAAGAAGGAGGAAGGGGGGGACGTTCGGAGCGATGGCGTTTGTCTTCCCAAGTCAGCGTTAGGCGTGCTGGAGCCCTGCTCTCCTGGAGATGGCTGAACACCTGCTTGCCCATGGGAAGTGGGGAATGGATTCCTTAGTTTGCTTTGCTTGTGTGCGTGGCTTTTGCTTTGTCTGTTAAACTGTCTTTATCTCAGCCCATGAGTTTTTCCTCACTTTTACCCTTCTGATTCTCTCCCCCATCCCACTGTGGGAGAGGTGAGCAAGTGACTGTGTGGGGCTTAGTTGCTGGCTGGGGTTAAACCATGACAACGAGAAAGTTCAGCCCAGTACTCTTGGTCAAATACCAGTCCTTAGGAGACTCTCGTCCTCAGCATGTTCAACAAACGAAGTTGCAGTCACCCAGTCAGCACCTTCTTCCTTTACGGTGGGTTTTATTTTGTTGGCTTACAAGGCAAACATGGCTCTCCCTTTAGGCTTCTCACAGGGGCAAAACATTAATTTAGCGCCCCAGCCCAAAGAAATTCTCTAGTCACAGCAGTAATTTCAGAAGGATCTAATGTCAGCCAACAGAGTGATGGCGAGCCTTTTGTTAAACGGATTATCACAAGGCCGCAAAAGCTTTGACAGTAAGAACACATCCAGTGAAAACATGGAGGTTTCTGGATAAGGAACTGACCTTTACAAGTTTCATAATCTGCATCTCTGGACTGGTACAATGTAATTGCTTTGACAACAGTGCCTGGCAGTGCCAGGACACAAGAAGTTTGTACCTCCGGTTAGGCTTGGCAATGTGGTAGGTAACAATTCAGGCGTTAGTAATTTTGCTTTAGATGTTTTCTGTGCTGCTGAGGGCAGATACTGGACTGACTTGTTTCACAATGACTTAAAATAACTCATCTTTGCAGGAGATATTTGGTTGGGGCAGTTAGGGATTTTCCTTTCATATTCTTCACTGAACAATGCAGCTTTTGTTACACTTTTTAATTTTTTAATTTTTTTTAATAAAACCAAAAAAAGCTTAATAAATCTTAAAGGGACAACCCCAACAAGGTCACCATTATTTCTTCTTTTTGTTGCCATTGTGCCTGATGGGTGCCGGGAAGTCCTTATGACTTTGTTTTCCTCAGAGGGCTAGTCTAGGCTCTCCTCGGCGAGGAGCGTTACCACTTATGCTGCACAAGCATATTTGCTCTGTGAGTGAATGAAAGTGGCATTCAGGCAAGAGATGAAGTCTAAATGGGAGGTCTAGATGAGAGAGAACGTATCTGGAAATCCAGTTATGATTCATGTACAACACAGCATAGAAATGCCAATTAGCGCTGAATTGACCTGCAGTGAAATGCCTTGAGTTCCAGGAGCTGAAATGAAGCACTGAAAAATGCCCATGTTCTTGAATCACAAAGATTTGGCATCTTTCATTTTTAAAGAGTGATGAAATGTCAGCCTTGTCCTGACTTGGCATGAAAGCAAGTCTTAAAATACCAGAATTTCCTATTGACTGGGATTATTTTTACTGCTGGTTGATTAGCACTCTGGGAATGGCATCAGACGGTTAACAGAGCACTCGATGCAGCGAACCTCACAGCCACACAGAGTTTTTAAAGTGCAGTTCCTTGCAAACCTTCTGGTTTTTACAAGGTACGTTCTGATGTGTCTTTAATAAACGGGTAAACTGTGGTCAGTCCTGTCAAATCCTGACCGTTTTCTGACTTTCGTGCCTCCTAGCACTTTAGCTAAACCAAAACCCCAACTGGGCGGTAACTGCAGCCGTAACCCCGCTGAAGTTTACCTGAGCCCCGCAGCGGCAGCGCCGGGTGGGGGTGAGGGGGTGCCCCGGCCGCTTCCCCCTGAACGCTCCCCCCGTGACTGGAGGAAGGCCGGCCTCGCCCGCCTTCCACCGCCGCCTCCGCTCGCTCCCGCGGGCGGGGAGCGCCTCGGTCGGCCTCAGCCCGCTGCCGTGACCGTGGCTGGAGGCCGTGCGCCGCCGGGGGACCCAGGCGAACCGCTGGAGAAGGGGCAGGGCTCGCACCGCCCCCGGGAGGCCCCGCGGTGCCCGGCGGCTCCGCGGCGGGCGGCTGTCCGGGCCGGCAGGCGCCGCTGCGCGCCCGGCCGAGCCCCGTCCCGCAGCACCCCTCCACACACACCCACCGCCGGCCCTCACACGCTCGACGCGGCGGGGGCGGGGCGGCGCGCGGCGGCTGCAGTCTTGTCGCTACCGCGTTGGCTGGCGCGCCCGTCGCTCCCGGCGCCCCCGTCGCTCCATTGGCCGCGCGGGGCACGGGGTGGGGGGTCTCCCCCCTTCCCTCCCGCCGTGACGCGAGGGGGAGCCCCCGCCCACATTCCACAGCTGGAGCCGTGCGGGGGCCGAGCGCCGATTGGGGCGCGGCCCGACGGCCGGCCGCGCTCCTCGCCCCCGATTGGCGGGCTCTGCGGCGGGGGCGGGGCGGGGCGGTGGGGGTGCGGCGCGCAGCTGGCGGGGGTGAGCCGCCCGCCCCGGTGCCCGCACACTCCCGGCGGTGGCGGCGGGGACGCGGCCTCGGCCTCGGCGCGGTGTCGGGCCCGGCAGCGAGGGAGCTCTGCGGCCCATGGGAGCGGGCGGCGCGGCGTGAGCCGGCCGCCGCGGGTGGGCAGGGGGGCAGGCAGGCAGGCAGGCAGGCAGGGGTGCGGTGGATCGTCCGGCGGGGCTGCCCCGTTGCTTGCGGCCGCCATGGAGGTGTGCGAGAGCGGCGGGGAGCAGCCGCCGCTGCTGCACTGGGACCGCAAGCTGAGCGAGCTGTGCGAGCCCGCCGACCCCGACACCCTGCTGTGCCACACGGTGAGGAGCGGCTGGGGGGGGGGCGGCTCCTGGGGACGCTGCCCGGCCGGAGCCGCCGGGAGGGGGGGGGGAGTTGAGACGGCCCCCGCGGGCGGCCGCGTTTCGAGGGGCCGTGGCGGGTGGTCGTGCCGGGCGCCCTCGGCCTCCCCTGGGGGGGGGGGGGGGGGGTCGGTGCCAGGCGGGTGGGCGCGCCGCGGCCGTGGGCCTTCGGCCAACAGGTGGTCGCCCGCCGCCTCTCCCCGCGAGTCCCGGGGGGAGCGAGGTGCCCCCGGGCGGGCGCCGGGGCCGTGGCTCGCCCCCTCTGCGCCGCGGTGTCACAGCTTCCCCCCCTCCGCCGCCTCCTGACAGCCGGGGTCTCGCGTCCCTCGCTCCGCCCGCCGCCCACCCCCGGGCCCAGCCCAGGCCTCGCCGCTTCCCCGGCGCGGGGAGGGCAGCCCTCCTCCCGGCCGCGGCTCCCGCTTCCCCCCTCAGCGCTGCCTGCTTCTCCCGGGGGTTCCCTCAAGGGCGGCGGGCCGCGTCTCCTCCTCCAGAGCGAGACTCCGCCGGCCCCGTCCCGCTCCCCGGTGTGCCCCCGCGCGGGAGGGAAGCGGCAGGAGGGCCCGGTTTGTCCCGGCGGCCGGGGACGGACGTCGCGAACCGAGCGAGGGGCTCTCCTTCCCCGGCGCTCGGAGCCTGGTCGTTGGCCGTCGCGCCAGTGTCGGGGGGGTTAGCCGTCCTGTCGGCGTGCCACATATATGGGGGTCTGCTAAAGGCATGGATGAAATCCTTGCTTGAGTGGCTTTGAGGGCCAGCACATGAAGTTTTGATGTTTTGTTTTGGTTTTGTCCTTGGTTGTTTTTTTTCCTGGCTGGACTCCCTATTTTTTTGCTTGTATAAAATGCATAGTTAGCACAGTCCCAAGGAAACGTGTCGTTATCTCTGCTCTGTCGTTTCTCTGTTAACACGGAGGCTTTTTGCAAGCACAGAGATACAACTTTATAAAGCTGCGTAGGTGCAAATCCTAGGTGGAATTGAGCTGGACCGCTTCGGGCCAGCGTGCACAGAAGACTCTTCTAGTCCACTGTTTGTGCAGTTGTCGAGCACGTGCTCGAACAGAGACCCAGTGTAACATGGTGGTGGTGACTAGCGTGTGGCGGAGTGTCTGAGGAAAGAAAGGTGCGTGGCAGGTGCTGGCACGTGCTCTGCATTTCTTTCTTGTGCCTAAGAGACTGATGTGCAAATACAGTCACCCCACTGAGAGGGACCGACCTCTTCTCGTGGGAGCAGTGGTGATTCCACAGCGCGATGTGCAGCGAGGCAGCGTCCTGGCACTGCGTGGAGTTCTTGGTGTTAGTCTTGAAAGGCAAACAAGGAAAATCTTACTTGTCGTGTGTGGTACATGGTGGCCTTACTGATCCGGGATCACGTCCGTCACAAGCTCCAAACCTTGTTTCAGCAGGAAGCAAGCCTGTTGCACGCGTGACTGTCTTTAAACATTGTTTGGCTTCTTTGTCTTTGAAAATTCTTGGGGTTTGTTGCGCAATGTGTATCTTCTGGTAGATCCGGGGAAAAGCAATCGTATGTTAATGGTGGCTTGGGTTTTTTTAAAGAGCCAGCAGGAACACTTAACAATAAAAAGCTCTTCCTTCAAACAGCTGTTTTCTTGCGTTTTTTCTTTAACAAGAGGAACGTTGTGAATGAAATGAGAGGCTCTTTGGAGAGTGCTCCCGCTTGGATTTTACAGTTGTGCTGGGATACTTCCTCCTGCTTTGTTTGGATCCTTGTGATGAGAATGGAGTTGCTGCTCTTAACTTTTGTTTTCTTACTTAGTGTTCTCATATTTTTTTAGTTAGTGCCCTGAAGGAGATCCTGTGCTTGGGCTAGAACTTGTGGCTGCAGTGACAGGGATATGTGTTTTCTGTCCTATTTCAAGGAGCTTGGGACTTGGTTTTCAGTGTAGCTTGACAAACAAAACATCCTGGCTGTCTGGTGGATGGAAATGTGGTGCTTTTCCCTCTGCTGTTTTCAAGTTTTATTGGGGATTTTAAGCTTCAAATGCTATTATGATACATGTTTTGCAAGAAGCAGTGCATAGCTGGGTCTGCAAAAACTTGGGCTGTGACCCCTTGTTGGGAGTAATAGTCTGCCGTTTATTTTTTTTGTGTGGTCTTCTTGTTTGGTTGGTTTTTTTCAGGAGTTTAAGACTTAAGGACTTAAGTCTTAAGTCTCAGTTTAGGGACTGTCTTGAAGTCAAATAAAAAGTGTGAAATCAGTTTACCTTTTTGGTTGTTTTTGGAATTCTTCTGAAAGACGTTATCAGTAAAAAAAATAAAAAATAAAAGCAACTAAATGCTGTGGATAAAGTAGGTGTAGTGAGTGGACCTTTAGAGGAAAAAAGGGAAGTTTTCTGAAATTAACGTTCTCTAGGGGGGGGGAAAAGCACATGTTTCTGCCTGTTGAACTTATTTCTTTTGCAAAGTGCATCCTGCTGCGTGGAGGAAAATACTGCGCTTGATATCATGAAACACAAGTTCTCCATTTACCTCTGGCCAAAACTTCATAGAATCATTTTAAAAAACAAACCCTCTGGATGAAACATCTGTTCTCCTGGCTTATGCTTTCCATCTGGGAGGACTGGTTTGACCCAGCTGGTTCTGCTGTGTTTGTAAACCTAATGCAGGGTATTTCTGAAAAGATTGAGGTGATGAGGAGACCCTTCTACGCTCTATCTGTTTGAGTGCCCACCGCCTGTGCTGTCATCCTCACGGCTGAGGAACACACGCCCTACGGCACTTTCTGGTCTTTGCACCCTCCCGAGGTGTCCCATAGCTGGATGTGCAAGTCTGCATTCAAGCAAACTTCTTAGTGGGCTTAGGAAAGGTGCCTGGGGTAGTCACGCAGCCCTAGGAGCGTGAGCTGGGCTGGCGATGGGGAGGAGGAGGGAGAAGACGATGATTACTGAGGGGAGAGCTCACAAGCAGGAAGAAAGATCAGTGTGCTTCGGCAGTCGGACCTGTGTGTGCAGACAGGCGAGGGCGGGAATTCTGTGCCAGCTGCCTTTTGTGTATTTTAAGTTAAATTTTAACCTTTTTACGACCACAGAGGCTGTTCGTGGGTCTGGTTGATTTGAAGCTAGTAGACAAGTGTGAAAGTATGCATACACTTAAAAACTTGACCTCTATTTTAAACTGTTCTAGCCTGCCTTAATTACGAGGACTGAAATCCAGCCTCCCAGGGATTTACATTTCTCTTTTAACAGCTGATGATTTCACCAGTGCCTGAAGCGGCATGAGGAGCGGTTCCCTCACTCTGCTGGTGCTGTTGGTGATGCCATTGGCTGTGCTGGGAGAAAGTAGGACTTCAAGGAGCTCAGTTCTGGTGCTGGCAGGCAGCAGTCCTCGAGGTGGCTCATTAAAGTATTCACAGTTTATAGTAATCACCTGGATACCAGATAGCTTTATAGTGGTTATTTTTCCAGAGTGGCTTAGTTTCCCATCTAAGAAAAGGCTGAAAGGTTTCCCACAGGTGTGTTCATGGCATAGGTGACATGTCTGCGTATATAATCTTCATATGCCCTGTAGCTTGTTATGATTGTGTGTCGGTAATACTGCATGCTGGCATTGTGCAAGGTATTACTATTATTATATGCTTTTTCTCCTTCCTGGCAGTCAAGCAGAAGCAGAAAGGAAGCACAAAGCCTGCCGCTACTCAAAGGGAGCAGAAGCATGGCCAGGTTGCAAACTCTTCACCTTCTCGCTGCTGCTGTTCCTTCCTTTAATGTGCAGGCAAGCTTGAAGTGGGAGAGCTCTGCTTGTGGTTGTGGGTCTCCGTTGGAGTTTATCCGTGGTTGTATGTGCCCAGCTGGGATGGCATCTTCAGTGACAAATGCCACATCTGATGTAGATGGATGTCTGTTGACAAACATGCTCTGAAATGCCAACTACCTGTCCCATTGCTGGACGGGAGATGGGAAGCAGATGGTTCTTATGAGCCTTTGCTATTTAAAAACTCCTTATTTATTACTGAGGAGGCAATCTTTTTTTCTTCCCCCCATTTTCATGGTTATTTTAATAGATTAGCTGCTGGCTGCTGCTTCCAGATGGTAGCAAAATGCAGCTGAATGTAAGTATGACTGTGATCCTTGGCATGGCAGATGTAGAACTGCACCTACAGGTACACGGGTAGCGGCTGACTTAAATATTTAGGTCTAAATTCCCAGATGTCATGTCCTGAGTGTCTTGATGATGAGTGGTTAACTGGAAGATACTTCAAATGCTAAGTAGCCCGAATTGCTTATTCTTTAAAGAGTCTAACTATTGAACTTGAAGCTCATATGAAAAAATTGAAATGCCTCAAATATCACGTTGCTTATGCCATTGTCTGAGCGGTGTTTGAGCTCAGCCAGCCTGTTGCCATGTTGGTGGTGATGCTGTGGATAGCTCAACCCTGGAATATGGGTGCAGCATAGGTTGGCATGAGCGGAGGAGGCATCTGACGCCTCGGCTGCCAAATTACTATCTCCCTGTGAGAGGAAGACCAAAGGGATCTGCCCCTGAAGGTTAGTGTTCAGTGATGCTGGAATTCAGGGTTGTAATTGTCATCTGAAACGAGCTGGGGAAACTTTGAGCTGGCCTTCTTTCCTCAGATAAAAATTGCCCATTAGAAGCCTCTGAACCTCACCGGGAGCTTGCCATGACTCATTTCCTCTGCCACAAAAACGATGGTCGCTGTTACTTTGCATTCTAACGACTTCTGCAGAAATGCTGCCTCTGAACAAGCTGCCAGGGGTTGCCTCTGGTTTTTGGAGTATGGCAGTGGCAATAGTTAATTTAAATGGATGACAGTGCTTGATTTTTACAATCTGTGTGTGTTTAAATAAAAGTTGTGGTTACCACAGCATGTATGGATGTGGAGCTGGCTGTATCTTACTTTGTGATGGCTGCATGTAGTTCTCTGTAAAATCTGGTGTCAATATAGTTTGATCCAATGTTTTTTTTTATTTTGGTGGGGGGGAAGGTACTTCATTTATTTGAAAGTGGTGTTTGGCCTGTTGCCCATTAACAAGAAAGCTGAAATCTCTCATTCTTTCTTCTCTAGTCACCTGCATATGGAGGACCAGACAGCTAACTTCAGGTGAAATATTTGGGAAGTCAGTACTTCTGAAGATTTCGCCAAAATCCTCCAGTAAAGAGGGGAAATGTGAAAGTGCAATTTTTAAATAATTGTGTATAGACTTTGTACAAAGCGGTAGTGTTAAATTTTCAGAATGACCTTCCATATTAAAAAAAAATAAATCGGGATCACAACTGCTGAACAGCAGAACTAGTTCTATTCAGTGCCTTGCACCGAAAGCCATTCCCCTCCCCCCCCCGCCTTGTTTTCTTCCCAAATTTAAGTAAGAAAACCACTCCTGTTTGCCAAGGGACACGTCAGGTACTCATAATGGGTCTCAATGATCTACAGTTCCTCTAAAAGCTGAGATAAACATAAGTGGGATACTTTGAAACTTTACCCTTCCATTTTCTGACAGTTAAAATTAGAAAAAGTAAGGTTATTGAGTTTCTGGCTGGTTTCATTTGGACTAGCTGTAACTGTATAGTGAAGTGCTTGATCTGCAGTGAGGATGGGAGCTGGAAAAAATGTTAGTCTGTCCTGGGACTGATTTTGAAGCATGGTAGATAAGAATGAGCCAGCGTTTAATGTACAAAAACTCTTATTTATTTTTTTTCCTGATGGACGTGACAGATCTGCACTGTCCTCTGCAAATGTTTCCTTACTTTGGAAGGCCATTTGTTAAGCGTGGAGCAGGTCGTGCGCAATAGCTGGTGTAAAGGAATTTCATTCACGGTGTTACCAGACAGGGTTTTCCTGTGTCTGGAGTTGTTGAACTTATCTACAGGGATGGGGGGAACTCGTGCTCTTTGCAGGTCTTTGTTCGCAGTGTGAAGAGTCCCTTCTTTGGGGACTTTCATAGCTGGGGATTAAGTAAGTTTCCACTATCCTGGGGGGGGGTTGACCAGTTTTTCATTAAAGCAGTCTCACTTTTTAGGATCATCTGTGTCTGTGGAGGAGCTTGATCTGACTAGCTGCAGGTCCCGGATGGGGATGTGCAGTTTCATTTGATCTTTTTGTGTCCCTCTTGCTCTCTGCTGCACTGACTTCAGCTGCAGTTCATTTGCACCGTATTTTTCCTCCTCATACACTGTAAGATCATATCATCTTCATGCCAGCTGTGACAAATAAAACAAAAATAAATATAAAAAAGAAGCAGAGGCTTTTGACCAACGTACCACCAGCTCTGACTGTCTCTTAGGTTGTCTCTGCTTCTTGCTGTGCGGCTGTCACCTATATGACTGCCTGGCAAAGCCACTTTATGTCCAAGCTGTCTGACAGATGTGGGGGGAAGTAAATACTGCAGAAAAAAATTGCTTCAGCACCTTAGGAGCCACTGTGCGCAGCAGTACCGTGCTGTGGTGACACAAAACAGTGCCCCTGGGCTTGGGGGGCTTGTAAGCTTCCCTTAATAGGCTTTTTTGCAGAGCTAAGCCAGAGTGGATGTGCTCAGCTTGCTTTCTTATGGCAGGAGCAGGGAGATGTCTGCCTCTTGAGCTAGTACCTCGTGGCTCCCATGGCCCTGCTCCTGCAGGGGCTGCAGATCTACCCAGGACTGTAAGGACTGAGGCACCTAGCTCGTGCCGTGTCTTGCTAGCTACTCATCCCTCCAAAGAGCTGTGTGGTCTGTGTCACTGTGGGCTCATTTTCTCTTGGTGCCTCAGCTGCCAAGGTACCTCTGAGATACTTGGTTGTTGCTTTGAAAGCAAAGAGATGGTCCTTTGAAAGTAGCCCTCTGTCTCTGACCGGGCAAGTTATCTTCCTGGCTGTGCATTTGCCGATAGATGTTGCTTTTTTGTGCTCTATCCGAATATCAGTTATCATGCCCCGCTGTCCTTAGCGCTGGCTGTACTCCTTCCTCCCTGCATTCCCAAAAGCTGTTTTCTAGTCATTTTGTAATACTTGGTTTAAACATCCGTCATCTGTTTCCTCTGTCTTGGGCTGCTTCTCTCCCCTCTTGGAGAAGGATCATTTTGTGAGTGAGACTTTAGCAATTATTGATAGCCAGTCAGATAGGGTGACTAACCTAGCTTGGTGGCATTTTTCACAGGCTGTATTGGCTGCCTACCCTGAGCTTACGAGGTCCTCCCTTTAACTCCTCCGATTCCCTAGAGCAGCTTTCCTTTTTCCAAGGCAGATGGGTTTTGTGTGCATCCCCGAGGGGCTCTTCCACAGTAGAGCTCTGCATCTGGTTTTCAAGGAGGGCACATTCATTTCTGCTGTTGCTCCCTATTCATCTCTCTGAATCATGGAGATGAGAAATCAGTGCTATCTGGATGCCCTTTGGCTGTGTTTTTTCTGGGTGATGAGACCTGACAGTGCGGTTCTGCACCTGGATGTAACCGCAGGCTGTTGGGGCAGCTGCCTGGGAGCTCATCCAGTTGTAAAATGACTTTCTTGCAAGAAATTAGCTTTCAGGGGTATCGGTTCCCTGATGCAGCTTATGCTGCAGCAGCCCAGGTACTGGTGCTGATGTGAGAGGGCAGGTAGGAATATTTGGCTGGGGAATGGGTGGTGGTACTGCATTTTGGGCTAAAGGAATGTGCAGTGGGAATAGTCTGGGTAGCTTTATGGGTTGTGCTTAGATGTAATCCTGATGTGCGTGTGTGTATTTATTTGATACCAGTGGACTATTATTTGGATGTCACTGGAAAGAAAAGGGATTACCTGGAGGACACAGTTTTTCAAGGATCAATAGGAAAAAGGGTTGTTTGAGAAGAGTGTGGATATGTAGCAGAGAAACAGACGGACCCGAGGTTCAAAGAAGCACTGATGTTGCATCCTATCGATGGTACCACCACACCTCCATGATGTCGAGTGTTGGTGAAAAGTGGAGGCTGTCTAGGATGCTAAATTATTTGTCTTGTATAAAAGTGACAGAAGCTGTGTGTGAAAAATAAGTTTGGCTTAGGGCCGCATTTTTACTGGCAAATATGTTACCCTTTCACCTCGCTTAAGTGAGTAATAGGCAGTAAAGAAGACAGCTTAAAAATGGTGAGGTTCATTCTCTCTGTCTGTGAGCTGTCAAATGTAGCTTGCGACCACAGAAAAGAGTCACTGAATTGAGTTATATCAGTGCTAAATGTGTGCGGGAGGGATATAAATGCTCTATCAAATAAGGAGTGCTCCCTCTTGTGAGGGTGAGTTGGGAAGCAGAGAAGGCAATGTGAGAAAATAAGGAAAGGCTGGTTAAATGGGATAGACCTGAATTACTACAGCTGTCCCCATAGCTGCCATCTATCCAAATGTGTAGCTTAATAGTGTCAGTGACCTCTCTGTGCCTTCGCTGTGTCTTAGAAACTACTCACTTTTTTTTTTTTGGCCATCTGCTGGTAACTGACTTTCAATCTTCTGTACATGATCCATCTCTGCTGTGGTGACAAGCAAAAATCTAATGGAAAAATGTGACACCCACTTCATCTTTCCTCTCTGCCAAGGAGAAGCATTCCCTTGCAGCCACACTGGAGCTGGCTTTGTCCTTTCACGCAATCTGTTGGTCATATGCAGTGAGAAATAGAGACTAGGCTGCTCGGATAACCTCTTAGGGAGCTTTGGGCAGGCGCCTTAGGGAGTTTCAGGCCTCCTTCCTTGCGAAGTCTGATGTGTCCTGAGCAGAGATGCAGGAGGGAAGCGAGTTGGAGTTGGTGAAGACTTCTCCCCTGTAGTGTAGGCGCAAAGAGCAATATTGCTGATAAGCTTTAGTGGCTCACCTGGAGCTGTACATGCTGGGCTTGCCTCTCTCCTGCAGCTCTGCCAGGACAAGCCCTGGCTGTTTGGTGGAGCATTCATCTCCCAGGTCTTGCTGGAGTTGAGGTTGCCTGCAGAGGTGAGGTGTGTGCTCCCTTGTGCGAGATGGGCTAATCCCCAATAGAGAGGAGGAACGTCACTTGCCGTTGTTCTGCACCGAAGATGGTGAGTGCTGCCCCTGATTTTGGATGTAAGCAGGGTCTTCAGCTCTGGCAAAATGCCTTTAAGTATGTGCTGGCTTGCGAAGCAAGGAAAGCATCTTTAAATTGTTGATATTTGAAGTATTCTGTTTAATTTTCCTTCTCCAAAGTTTGGATGCTGTGATGCGAAGGTCTGTAGAAAAGAGTGGAAAAAGAGCCAGGCTCTTTACACCACCACATGACAGGAGGATGAGAGAAAATGGACATCAACTGAAGTGAGAGAGGTTCAGACTGGTAAGGAAAACCAGCTTCACTGTAAGGATAGCTGAGTACTGGAAGAGGCCGCCCAGAGAGACTGAACCATCTCCTTCCTTGGAAGTTTTTGAGACCTTACTGAATAAAGTCCTGAGTAACCTCGTCTGAGCTTAGCGCTGACCCTGCTTGGACAGGAGGCTGGACTAAAGACCACCTGAGCCCCCTTCCAGCTGGAGCTGTGCTGTGGTTCCTTCTGTAGCAGTCCTGGACCCAAGGCACTGCCTTGCTCAGGTTTAGATAAGTACGGCATTGCTAGCAGTAGTGTGATCCCTGAGTTTTTCATGTTCCCGTTAAACTACTGAGTGATTGAGGCCCCTTGATTTTGCTGATTTTTGTTAGAAAACTGTTGTTTCTGATGACCACAGTTTCACAGAAGCAATGCTTTGGGGTTTTTTTTTTTGTAGTTCTGGTTTGGATTTACTGAAATGGAGACAAGGAAAACTGAACTGAGTTCCAGCCATCCTGAACAAATGCTTGTTTCTGTGCGTACGTTTTTCTTTTGTGCAGCACAGATGATGTGCAGAGTGGTGTGTTGGACTTGTGGTTTGTTTATGCACCCATAATTTTGTTCAGGATTTTCCCGATAAAATTCTGGGTGCCTTACCTACTTGCTCTTCTGTCATATGATGTGACTGTATAAGAGCCTATACCATTTGTTTCAAGGCTGTTTGTATTCAACCCCATACCTCTAAGGATTGGCTACTACCTGTGTTATTTCTTTTTTTGTGGCTAACCCTGAAACTGTAGATGCGGCAAGAGACCATCCTGCATAGTAGCTTGTGTGCCTAGGTTTGAGGAGGTTTTGTAGACCCAAAACCTGAAAAACAGCCAACAAATCAAAAAAATACCAAGCAGGTCTCTGTTCCTTCACTCCCACAGTCCTGCAGCAAATTTTGTGCACAACAGGAAGCTTATCCCAAGGCTGCTTTTTTTCCCCAATCTCCTATAGGTACTTCTGCTGGCTTCAGTAATCTGCTTGCAATGTTTTGATTTTGTGTGGGTTATCTGAAAAGAAGTGTATTCTCATTTATGGAGGTTCTGGTACCCACAGAAGAGGTTTGTGTGAGTATGTGTAGAACCAAAACTTAAAAGCAGTAAAGAGCTGATCTGCTTCTCCAGCTTTTCTCGCAGCAAAAGCAGCAATGTGACTTGCCTATGGGGAACACTTGTGATATTATGGACATGATGAGGTCTTCAGGAGGAACCAAGACTAATGTCCTGGTTTCAGCTGGGATAGAGTTGATTGTCATCCTAGTAGCTGGTACAGTGCCGTGTTCTGAGTTCAGTACGAGAAGAATGCTGATAACGCTGATGTTTTCAGTTGTTGCTAAGTAGCGTTTAGTCTAAAGTCAAGGACTTTTCAGCTTCTCATGCCCAGCCAGTGAGAAGGCTGGAGGGGCACAAGAAGTTGGCACAGGACAGAGCCAGGGCAGCTGACCCAAACTGGCCAAAGGGGTATTCCATACCGTGTGACGTCCCATCTAGTATAGGAACTGGGGGGAGTGGGGGCGGGGGATCGCTGCTCGGGGACTAACTGGGTGTCGATCGGCGGCTGGTGAGCAATTGCACTGTGCATCATTTGTAGATTCCAATCCTTTTATAATTACTGTTGTCATTTTATTAGTGTTATCATTATCATTATTAGTTTCTTCTTTTCTGTTCTATTAAACAGTTCTTATCTCAACCCACGAGTTTTACTTCTTTTCCCGATTCTCTCCCCCATCCCACTGGGGGGGGGGCAGGGGAGTGCGTGAGCGGCTGCATGCCATTATTTCTTGCAGCCGGATACCTGGCTTTCTTGGATCTGTCCTGGCTAGCAAAGGGTGAAGACTAAGGAAAATATGACGTCTAAACTGTCCACTTTCATACCTCCTAATATGAGGCAGCAGCTGACTTTCTGCAAAACATCTGTTTTTCTAATCACGGGTGTAACTGGCCTAGTCACCAGCACTGATGGTACAGCTTGCTCGAGCTCCTCAGTGCCGCAGCTCCCTTCCCCTCCTCCTCTCCGCCGTCCCCCCTGCACCGCTGTGTGCGTGATTCAGGGTTGGGACTGGCGTGGTGTTTGGGGCAGGCTGGTAAGCTGTATTTTTCAGAGAAGAGGCATAAAGCATAGAGCTTTTTTTAAAGAAAAAAAAGAAAAGAAAACCAACTGACCCTGACTACATACGGCTCTGATGCCTCCTGCGCTTCCTGGGGAGATGCTGTGGGGACTGAGGGCTCTCTAGTGATGTCCATTTTGGCTGGCTGTGGGCCATCTGCCCTTCCTTTCAATAGAAAGCATTTCCCCCCTTGCCTTTGCAGACTGATGCCTGCATGTCTGCCTGCCCCCTTCCCTCCTAGCACCCCTGAAGGAGCCAAAGCCAAGACTCCCTGGCAGGCTCCTGCCCACAGTTATCAAATCGGTGACAACAGCTCTCCGGCGAGCCGGGGAGGGCAGGAGCTGGCGGCTGCAGGTGGGATCCAGATGTGCGAGGGCCCTGGGCTGCAGCCCTGTCCTTGGGGTGCCGAGCCGGCTCACCCCGCCAGCAGCTGGAAGGCACCGCTCAAGCATGACTCCATGAAGAAACAGGCATGGCAGAAATGAGCTTTGGCACTATTTTTAAGGCGCGAGCTTTCTGAATGTGAAACTGGTCTCCTCCTCGTGCCTTGGTGCTTTGGCACTTCTGTTTCTGTTCGGCTGGTTTGCTCCTCACGGCTTTCGGTGGATGCTGTCGCTTACAAGAAGGACTAAAAAAGAAAAGTCTTACTTTTGTATTTGCCGGCAGTGACTTGTGGCTTCTCATTTGGCTGTGCTAATTCAGAGCAAAATTTCAGCTGAATTCCTATGGACTATTATCTTTCTTTGCTGAAAAAGCACAGCAGGGAGTCTGCTCTGGGATGTGGGAATGTTTCCCTATTGCTGTTGCTTGTTTGTTGGGTTGTTAGAAATAATGTTGCAAAACCACAGGGGAAGGATGGACTTAATTTATGTTGCTGTTTTTTCTCAACTACAAACATGTCTGCAAGATCAAAACCAACAAAAAAAGTGGCACTGACCTTGAAAACTGTACAGTAAATGTCTTGATTTCTTTTCTAAAAAATTAAAGGCATTTCATGTTCAGAACATCTTTTTTAGCTTTAATGAAAAAGATCTGGAAGAGAGGCATACAGACAACCCTTTCCTCAGTACCCTGCCTGGAACAGCTTTCTGGCAAGATTAGTTGGGGATGAAAAAACCTATTTGGTTTTAAGATGTGGCTTCAGTGTTGAAGATGGACATTATGTGCTATGGTAGCTGGGATGGAGCTACAAGGAAACTCAACTCATTTGATTTTGTTTCAAATTTGCAGGTATTTGAGGGGGAAAAAGAGGTTGGAAATATAGGCAAGAAACTAGAATCTGCAGAAACTTGCATTCCTGAAGGCCAGGGAAGAGACAACTGAAGTAGTTACTCAGTACAGAAAGCTTTAAGTCCGTATATCAGAGGAGCCAGGGTTGTGACTGTGGATGGCCGATTAACTGTGCCACTGCTATAGTGGTGATTAAGGTGTTGAAAAGTATGATTTGGGGAGATGCATGGAAACCTGGGGCTTGTAGATGTCGGTATGCTACAGTTTGGCTGTGGGCTTTTCAATTCTGGACACCTGGATATCTGAAAGAGAGGCTGATTTGGGAGAATTCAAAGAACAACAGCAAAAGTAAGTGGTTGAAGTAGCTAGTTTATGAGGAAAGATTAAAACCATTAAATATGTATTGCTTTGACAGGTGTTTGGAAGAGGATGTGGAAGTGATGTGATCAGAACAGTTTATGTTATGCTCACACTAATATAATTAAGGCTTCTTTCTCAGTTTCGTATGATGTATTTAATGTAAATTTTGGTATCAGTACCAGAATAGAGAGTCTGCGAAACTTTGGTTTCAGCTGTGGTTCTCGTAACACACAGATAATGAATATCATTGTACTCGCAGCAGGATCCCTTTAGAGCTTTGTGCTTGGAATAAAATTATCGTTATCACAAAGGAGATAATGAATCTTAAACTATCATTATGCTATTCCTTTTTTAAACTGCTAATGTCCTTTGAAAATACCTTTTCCCTTTTTGCCCCAAGTAGTACTTAGAGAAGAGTAAAAAAGAATCGGTGTGAAGTAGAGAGGAGCTGATGATGATCAGCTAAAAATATCCAAGGGGAAAAGACAATGTTGGCAAGTGTAAGGATAGAAAGGGGAGTTTTTTTATAGTGTAGTATGAAAATTAACCATTGTCAGTAATCGGGTTACAAAACTTGTTGGAACAAACAAACCTGGATAACTGGAAATCCAGATAGGCTGAAATGTCCCAGAGGAGAAGTTTAGTTTGTTGACACTGATTTTTGTTGGGTCATGACATCATAAGGAAAAGTCTCAAAACATTAAATTGATTAAGAAAGAGTAAAGGGGAAGAAATAAAAACTATGCACTGGAGATACTGGTACCAAACATATTTAAAAGTACAGAAAAACTCTTGTAGGATTCCATAGTTACAGAGTGGAATGATACAGGTAGGATTTAACCCTGGTAGGTAGGACTTTATGAAAAGCAGATATAGTCAGACCAACCTGATTTCATTCTTTGAGACGGAAAAAAATTGAAAGTAAATAGAGACATTTTGCAAGTAATTGGATGTTTATTTCATTGTATTGATTAAAAAATCGTGCCACAAAATGTGTGAAATTAAAGGGTTGACTCAAAGTAGTTGCTAATGGACAATTGGTTTCTGGTAGAGAAAGGCGTTTGTCCCAAAATACAAGGCCACCTTTATGTATGTTCCCTCTTGGAGTCCAGTATCAAAGATGGCCTTGTATTTCTTGTACCTCTGTCTGGGACAGACTGGCTAAAACACACCTGATCGATGTCAGTTTGTTCAGGGTTTTCAGCCCTGGCAGGTGAAAGAAGGCAGAGGAAAGAAAGAAAGCAAAGCAGTTAGGATGAGGTATGAGGAAAAAAATAATAGACTTGAACATGTGAGGAGGTGGGATGAAGAGCCAAGTGAAAAAGGAAAGTTTCTAGCTTTTATTTAAAGGTAGAGCTAGTGGAAGATGGCAGCTGGTATGATCCCAGTTGTACCAATGGTACCAACTTTTACCCCAGTTTTTAACAGTGGAAGATTGTTGTTGTCCCTCTGCCGCTTTTGCTACGATACTACAAGCCTGTGCTTCTCTGCACCACCAGCTGGAGGAAGCTTGAAATCCATTGCCTGTGGCAGGCCTTACCTTATTAATATCTATCCAGAACTTTTGCGGCATTTTAACGAGCCTCGTAGTTTGTATGTGATACAGGTCAGTCTCCCCATACTTTATAGGGGACTCGTGTTTAATTTTGGCATGCAGGTTGAGACAGGAGGCGGAGAGTGCCCAGGACGTTTGGAAAGGGTGAGTAATTTTTCTTTTTGACGTGCTCTGTATTTAGGTAGCTGGCAGACGGAAGACACTGCCTTAAACTGCTTCCATGCTATGGCATAACCTTCCCTAGTGATAGTGCTGTTTTCTTTTCTCTTTGGAATGTGCTAGCAGGAAAAATGCTTTATTCAACTATAGTGTGGACAGCAGATGTGTCTTGAAAATGTCCAAAAGCTGTATTGGAAACGGAGCAATCACCAGGAGAGTGCCTAGCTTCTCTAAAGCCGTGTTGCTTCTCCTTTTGGCATAAAGCTCCCAGCGTGCCTGTGGTGTGTTGGGGTGTGTGTGTGTGAGCTGCTGTGCTTGTGAAGTGGCCTCTTCCTGACCTGCTGCTCAGCATCGGGTGCCTCCTGGAGAAGCACTGACAACAGGTCTGGCTGGGAATGAAGCTCCTCAGCTTTATGATCCGGTCAGGCTCTGCTGGGTCTACCAGGAGAGGCTGAGGCTACACGTGCTGCTGGGAGTCACCACTCATGCCTGTCCGAGGGCATAACAGATGAGCAGCCTTGGTCCTTCAGCACTAGTTAATTTGTGGAGCAGAGGAATACTCCCGTGACTGCCTTTGCCATTCTGCTGCAGAAAGATAACCTGCGTTAGCAGAGCAATAGTACAAGAGATGCAACGCCTTAAACTGCTCTAGGTGCCTGGAGCCTGGATGTGTGCTTAGCCTGCTCCTGTGATTGATGCACAGCAGTTTATCGTTGCAGAGCTGCCTTATCTCATTTCTGCTTGGCATATGTAGTGGACCTGAGCTCCTCGCGACAGTAGGCACTGCAGCGTGCAGTTGGCAGATTAGGAACAGATCTCTGCTTGGACCAGGTGTGCCCATACAGAAACCACGTGGCAGGGCCATTCTGCTGTTTTGAGCTGCTGCCCTTACCCCTGAAGCAGCCCTGGGGAGTTGGCCACTTGGGTTACGGTCAAGACACAGAATAGAAAATATGGAAATAAAAGCAGAAGTGAGATGTAAAGCTCGCGCCCCCCCCCCCCCCCCCCCCCCGAACAGGGGGTAGTTTTTAAAAGACCTTGACTTTTCAGAGTACTGCTAGAATGCCTTGGAGGGGACTTTCTTCAATTACATGTCCTCTCTTAATTGAGCCCTTTTAAGGCACTTTCAGGCAGGTGTCCCAAAAATCTTGATTCACGCCTTGTAGATCTCCAACAAGAGGTCTGGTGTTTAAGCCAGGCAGGCTGTGCTCTGTCAGTTTAGTCTAGCAGCAGGGAAGGAATGTAAGTTAAAGGCCTGGCTGAGGAGGTGATCCGAAGCGAGTGAGTGGATGCCAGAGAAAATCTGGACCAAGTAGGGATGTGAAGAAATCTGGAGGCAGATGGAGCAAGGAAGTATAATGAGTTGTGCGCAGACCAGGCCATGACTTCAGTGGTCTGCAGTATGTACCAAAAAGAAATGGCTGTGCAGGACTGGTGCTGGGAAAGGGCTCTTTCAAAAGCTTAGTCACTAGCAGATGCCGCAATGTCTGTGAGCTTTAAGGTAGTGCTGTGGCTATCTAAAATGTGTCTGTGCAGTGGTTTGCTTCAGACCTCTTGCATTAAGCAGAGATATTTGAAACATCTCAGACTGGAATGGGTTTTCCCCATGACAGGTTGTACCCATACAGATGCTGATATCTTCCTCAGGACCTTGGAGGGGAGAGACGCCTGGTGTAGAAATAGCCCTGAGGTTACATATAACTTGGTACAGTGTCTCATAGCAACAGGGAGGAGGAAGCCATCATCGTTTTCTTGTCTCTAAACAGGTTGTCAAGGATTTCTGTAAAGTACAAGCGCATGATTAATGTAACCAGTGCTTTCAGGCTCCTAACTGTGGCTCTCAGTAGTCCCATTTGCAATCTACAAACACACCTAAGTACACATACAGACAAAACTATATCGCTTTTCCCAGGACATGCTGCAAGTTGGTTTAGCTGGAGACCCAGCAAAGACCTGATTCCTTGAGCGTTCCCTGTTTCTCCCTGCCTTGGTTTGAGGGGGGGTGCCCGTGTTGCATTGCTCCTCTGAGCCTCTTCTTGGAAGCTCTGTGCAAACCCGCCTGTTTCCAGTTAGTGACGCAGTGCTTCAGGAGGCTGAGCCAAGCCAAACAGGGATGTTCCCTGCTTAGGGAATGAACGGTAGGGCCTCTGTACTAGGACCTTATGGGCAGTGTACTGACAGACAGTATAAATGCTCAAGATCAGTGTTAACTTCTCAGAGTTGTCTTTTTAGCAAATAATCTTTCTGTCCTGATGGTATTCATTTAAAAACAAACAAACAAAGAAAGGTGGGGGGGGAGGAGAAAGGAGAGAGTTTTTCCATCCTTCTCTGACAGTGAGGGAAAACAAGGTTAAAAAATGTTGTTTATATTTTTATGTGAGGAGCAGCTCTGCCTCATTTAGGTCTTTTCTCCACTATTGTCTAGTGCACAGTCTCTTGAACTGGTGGAGAGGCTCATATGAAAGGGCACGAGTGTAACAACTCTGGAGAGTAAAAAGGGCTTCTAGTATTTTATTTGGAAAGGATACAGCTGCAGGGTTTGTTGAGGGAGTCCAGGGAAGGGCAGAAGGAAATAGAAGAGCAACTGACAAATGTGTGCTGTTTCAGCCAATTCCTGCCCTAGTGTCCTGGTTTCAGCTGGGGTAGAGTTAATTTTCTTTCTAGTAGATGGCATAGTGTTATGTTTTGGATTTTAGTACAAGAACAATGTTGATAACACACTGATGTTTTCAGTTGTTGCTAAGTAGTGTTTATACCAAGTCAAGGATTTCTCAGCTTCTCATGCCCAGCCAGCAAGAAGGCTGGAGGGGCACAAAAAGTTGGGAGGGGACACAGCTGGGACAGCTGACCCAAACTGGTATTCCATACCATGTGACATCATGCCTAGTATGTAAACTGGGGGGAGTTGGCCCCAGGGGGACAGAATCGCTGCTCAGGAACTAACTGGGCATCGGTTGCCGAGTGGTGAGCCATTGCATTGTGCATCACTTTTTTTGTATGTTCCAATTCTATTATTATTATCATTATTATTTTCTTATTTTTTGTCCTGTTAAACTGTCTTTATCTCAACCCATGAGTTTTACTTTTTTTTTCCCCAATTCTGTCCCTTATCCCACTGGGTGGGGGTGGGGAGCGAGCGTGTGAGCGGCTGTGTGGTGCTTTGTTGCTGACTGGGGTTAAACCATGATACCTAGAAACCATGCAATGCAGGAGGATGCTCAAGACTACTGCAGAGGGGTGTCACTTCTGCTCCCTACCTTGCTGGTAGATAGCGGTTGTCTTGTGGAGCTTATGTTGTTAAATTTTCATGTATCTGACCCAGGCCTGCCAGCTGCTGCTGGCTAAGTTTAAATAGGAGAACCTCCTCCCTTTAAGAATTAAGGTTTGGAGAGCTCTTCAGGGGTTTCAGACTGAGGGACGGGGCAAGGGCAAGGACTGGACAACAGTCAGTGATGGAATTTGGGGGGAAAAAAGTAGTAAGGAGGACTCATGGCTTAAAACTTTAATAAAGACTAGTTGGACTGACCAGGAAGGTTTAAGAAAGTAGAAACTGGCTGCAATCTCATTTAAAACAGGCGTTATCAGTAAATGAGGCTGGATTCTTCTTACTCCATATTTCTAGTATACGCGTGATGAACCTGCAATTTAGTAGCAGAATCTTTATCTACAAATTGTGCTTTCTTTTATCTTTCTCTGGCAGAGATCATGCAGTTGTGTGTATCGATGCCACTTTGGAAAGCTGGGCCTGCTGGTTGTAGGCACCTCTAGGAAGTCTGCGTTGCTTTGGTCAAAGGCTGACTGATAGTGTAGTGCAAGCTGGCTCAGCCACTTGCTTTGGTTGAGATTCTGGCTGGGCTTATAGCGTTAAGGAGGATTAAAGGAAGAAAAAAGAAGATAAAATGTGCCTTTACCAGAAAGTGATGCAAACCTCAGACGATCCAAATTGATTCCCTCTTCACCAGGGGAAGGAGTGCACTCAGCCTTGGCAAGAAACCTTGATCTGTCCACTGGTGCGTTGTTTTTGTTGGAGGTGCACCGTATTTTGGAGACAGTTTCTGTAATTTGGGGAAAGGGTGGGAGTGTACTGTCCAAAGCAGAATATATCAGAATATTGCACTTTGCACGTTCGCAAAATAATGTTTAAATAGTGTAGTTTAGGTAACTTTAAGAAATTTTGGAAGCTCTAAGTGGAAGGCGCATCTTTTGCTTAGTTATAATTATGCATAGCAATAAGGGAAGGTGAAGATCTTGCTCATTAATATTGTGGGATTTTGCTGGATGGAAGCATATGTGAAGAAGAAAACATGGAAGCGTGAAATATTTTGCAATCTACCCCTGTATATGCAGTGCTTAAAATGTGGCTTAATAACTATTAAAATAAAATAATTTCTGTTACGAGTTTTTGGTGGTTGCCAGCCAGCTCTGATTCTACAGTGAGCTTGAACAATGTGGGAAGTACACTGCTGCTGAACCTAAGATGCCATCCAAGTGGCTCTTCCTATTCGTTAGGCATTGCATAGGTACTCCGTTGCTCAGGAGACACAGATCTGGTATCTTGTGAGAGGGCTGGAGCACTAATGCTGCTGCAGCAGTGGCATCCCAGCTTGTCATGCTGTGTAAATAGGGAGGGACGGATTCGTAACTTCGGAATACATCTGTGGTGTGGGTGGGTGGTTACAGATTCGGCTGGCTATGGGAGGGTGGCCGAGCGAATATTTTACTGCAGTTGTCACAACTATATATGGAAGACCAGAAAAAAACACTGCAGTGGTCAGGCGGCTTACCAAAAGAACCTCAGCTGAATTTTCTTTTCCAATTGCTTCAGCGTGTCTGGATTGCTTCTGTAGTAAGTAACAAGTTGGGTACTTTGTGTCTGATGGATGGCAAATAGTCTTGGAGATAAGTAGGTACTTCAGTTTGAGGCTGCCCATGGTGATCATAAACGATCATAAAGTACTTTGCCACCTAGTGTTGTCTTTTTTGATGGCATTTAGGAACATCATATGCCAGAAGCAGATATTCCCTTCAGTAGGAAGGCTTGAATAGTCATGTGTGTGCGTCCCCCAACACACACAGGCGCACACACTTTGGAGGAAGCAGCATTGCTGGTGCTCTCCCAAGGCTTGCAGTGGCAGTCTTGTAAATAGAGCCTGCAGGACTGATTCTGCCGATTTATGGTAGTTCTGACAGCTCCACCCATCAGGGATTTCAGGGTTGTGGTAAGTAGCCTGCAAAATCCTACTAGGGGGTTAAATTTTGTTGTTGCAACATAAGAGACAGTACGTCCTCATCAGGATGCACCATAGCCTGAGACATTTCAGGCCGATCCATGAGCTCATAAGGATAGGAAACCACACAGTCTTCTCTAAGGAAGAGCTGTGCACCCTGGAGATGTTACAAGTATGCAATGCAAACTCAGATCAGATGTCCAAGTCAATCTGTGTTTTTTCCTCATTTGATCATGGGATGACAGTTCAGTGGAATTGTTCTTTAAAATGCATCTTCACACAAAGAAATTTTGTGAAGTCTTTGACAGAGCTCAAATCGCTCAGGCCATGAATGTAAGAAGAATTTATTCACTGTGGGGAACCTTTAAAGTTGTCTACTCTTTATACTAGTTTTTTTAATTCCTGGGACCGAAGACAAAGCATCTGTGTTCCAGCCTTACACATACGGATAGGTAGATTTACATATCCCAGTACAGGAATACTTAAGTTCTTGCTCCATTTCCAATGCCAAACGCTGCTCTGTTTTGAGGTTGTCACATCTTGCATTGCCTTATCTGGAAAACAAATACTAATGTGCCTCAGTGTTGTGTTTTATGGAATAATTACAGAAAATGAAGAGTCACCCATACTGTTGAAAATGATGTGCTGCAAGAATATGGGTCTTATTTTCTATTTTCTTAATGGAAGTGCATTTGTCACGTCAGTGAAGTTCTGTGGACCTGACCTCAGCCACAATGGGCTAATTGTTGCAATTAAATCACATTTTATGTCATTCATAATACCTGTAAAGGGAGCAGTGCTCTGTGCAAGGTAGTGCTATTTGTAGGGGACAGCAGCTACAAGGACATCTGTAAAGTTCTTCCCATCCATTGATCTGACTTCTGCTTTTGGAGGAAAACTCATTTTGCTCAAACGATACTCCTGTTAAGAGTGTCTGCTAATTGGTTTGCGTTGGTGGGAGCCAAAGCCTGAGCAGACAGAGGCAGCCCTGTGCGTGGAAGCTGGTCTCATCTGGTAGCACCATTGGTGCAGAGGCAGTGCTTGTGTGGGTGGTGGGTTTGTAAGCAGATATGGCTGAGCATCTGCTCTCAAGGAGAATAAGCCACGCAGGATTTGACTAGATTTTACCCCATTGTTGGAGTTTGCGCCACTTCCCATGAAGCAACCTCTTTGGCATCTTCTGGATTTGGTGACTTTGTAATGAAGGTTTGCTGGAGGGATCAAGCTTTGGGGAGTGCTACAGCTAAAAGGCAGACCTTGGATGCAGCACAGTCCAAGAAGAAATTCTCTGTGAAGCAGGCTGCTGCTGTAAGCAGTGCAGTTTTGAGAGGTGGGTAGAAAAAAAATCCCATCTTTCCTGGCAGAGCTTGAATTGTGCAGGGCTCGATGCCTGGGCTGCTGATAAGCAACTCTTATAATGTTGTGGAACCTAGTTGACCTCTTATATGCGTTTGTCCTGATTGGCCAGGCAGGTCAGAAATAAGGCAGGAATCACCTGTCGGAGAGAAAGCAAGAAATTAACAAGTGACTTTAGCTCTGGTTTGGTGTGCTCTGCTGAGAATGCTAGACCCCTGGCTGGCCCTTTAGATCTGCTAGCATAGCTGAACCTGGAGTAGCTCCCTCGTACTGCTCTGCCAAGGTGGTCTGTCTTAGCTTGAACGGTGGACCTCAAATCCATCCTGATGGAACTGGGTTGGAGCAGCAGATGTGGAGTTAAGCCATCTTCTCTGAGGGAACGGTGACCTCTGGGAAGGATGATGACTTCTGTTGAACATGAATAATAATACAACACAGTTTCTGGCAGAAAGGCACACGTCTCTGCAGGTTATGCTTGTTAAACATTTTTTGTTTCAAAATTCCTAGTGACACAGCAACACTAGGATTTTCTTGGCAGTGCTCCTTCGTGTGGAGTACTGATGCCATGGGATGCTGAAAAGAGGCTGAGACAGCTGAATGACACCTTTTGGTGAAACAGATAGGACGTAAGGTCAGGGTGTTAGAGATTGCATGTTTATTGAAATCCTTTTGCATTTGAAATCTGGTGTGATGGCTTCAAACTCAGTATTGCAGTTAGAACGTGCCTCTTTGTTGTGCTCAGTCTGAGTTTTAATGGTAGAGCTGGCGTATCTGAGTAGTTTGCATGTGACTTTGCCAGGACTTGCTCGGTTTTCAAGATGTGCTCTCATCCATTGCATATGGGCAGCATTTAGCCTCTTGAGCTGTGAAAGATAAGTTGCCAAAGAATGTTTCATAGCTTGATATTGTTATAACAGTCCTCCCTGCACGCTGGTTTTTCAGGCATGTCGGGGTTTTCTGAAATGTGTTCCTTCAGTTTTGTTCGCACTGGTTTGTGTCGTCTGAGAGCCCTACTTTCTCCACCACTATTGACAGAGAAAGCTGACTTCTCAGAGTCTGAAAAAACCCAACTGTTAGACAAAAATGAGGGTAAGATAAGACTGTGGTCATGCAGTCTGGAGGGTGTCCCATCAAAGCCTAAGAATAGGCAGGGGAGCATGCCATCGCAATAGCCTGCCTTATAATTGCTCCCGTTGCCCCTCCTCTCGCCCGTCCACTTAAAAGCTGAGCGCAGGAAAGTAAAAAGACGACAAAAAAAGAAACCAACCCCCAAAAATACCCAACCAGGACAGACTGAGATGGTGAAAGCAGAAGCGTGCAATTAAAAAAAGCTGCGTGCGCCTGGTCCCAGACATTCCTGCAGCTGCAGGCTCCCGGCGCAGTATCCGGGTGGGCTGGACCCCTGCCAGCCCCCTCTCTGGGCAGGGGCTCTGCCGGGGAGCTGTTAACAGATGGGGGGAAGCTGGGGTTGTTGCTCTTTCTCCACAGGGCAATGGGGTTTCCAAGGTCCTGCCTCTGCTCAGAAATGTCTCACTTTCTCTGTTTATATGCCTTTGACAGGCTGCGCTGAAGGAAGAAAGAGCCTCAGAAATCAGTCTGAAAGGGAAACCGAGCACAGCTCCCCTCTGGTGGGGAGCCCACCTCTGCTTTACACCCTGTCTGCACAGTTCTTGCTCTGTGCGCCTGTGGTGGAGCAATTTACAACAAATGTCTCTGTGTTTCTTTTTGGGTTGGTGGGGAAGGCGCAGGGGTCAGCGCTGCCGACAGTCAGTCTTTTGAGACCCTGGGACCATTGAGCCTTGCATGCGTGTGTAACTTTTAACCAAAACCCATTGAATCCATACGGTTTTATTCTACCAAAGGGATGATGTAAATCCAGGAGGGATTTAACACGTTGGTTACCAGCAGTTAAACATAAAGTGTGAGAGCAGGGCTGGGACTTGGCAGGGGTGAATTGTAGTGATGCTCTTGCCTCTTTCTGAGGACAACAACTCTGTGTCTGTGCTTAGGGCTGAAGCAGCTCTGGGCACATATTTGGTCTTTCTTTGCTGGTTTCCAAAATGTAGGTTCTTCCAAGTGGTGTTGGGTATGAGAGAAGCCGTATTTGGTTAATTTATTAAAATAAATGGCTTAGCAGAACAGCTTTTGGTGTTGCTCTAATGGTTGAGGAAAGGTGAACAACTGTATCATTTGGGCATTGAGAATTTTTTAATTTAAAATACGTGTTTTAAAGCATGCCCAGTGACAGCTGTGATGGGGGAGCTGTGGCACAGCATTGCTTTCCTGTGCTGCTGCCTGCAGTTGCCTGTCTTTTGTCTCTGCTGGCGGCTGCCATGGGAAGAGGTGCCCAGGCCTTATGCACCGGTCTTTTAGCTTACACTGCTGAGGATGGCGAGTTGGGCACCTTATCCCCTCCTGTGAACAGAAATGGCTGGGGTGAAGGCCTACTCTTCCCACCGTGAGAGAGCGATAGCCTTGCAGGGAGCCAGAGGGCAATGTCGTCTTAAACCAGGGCTGTTTTTCAGGATGTTTTTTCCAGAACTTGTTTGTCTGAGTTTTCGGGCAGTGACTGAAGGGTGTGGGTATCCCAGGGCTAGATGGGTATCTTACGCAAAAAGCATCTGGGGGGCTCTGGATGGCTCTTGGCGAAATGTTGTCCCTTTCCTGAACATCCCCAGGGCTCTTCCCATCACAGGCAGCGTGCTCTTGTGCCACCATCGGCAGAAGCTGAACGAGGTGAATGACCGTGTGACCTTTTTGCTGCTACAGGTTATTTTGCCAAGGGCGAAGCTTGGGTATATCAGCAGAGGAGGCTTGCCTGTGGCTGTTCCCGCATTGGTTACACAAGCATCCTCTTGTTTTTGGGGTAAGAAAAGAGTCATTGCTGTGGGAATTTAAGTGTTGAAAAGCAAGATAAGGAGCTATGTACATTCCTCTCCTGTTCCCCAGTTGTGTCTTTGTGCCTCTTTTCTGCCTGTCTCATCACTGAAGGCTTTAGCAGGTCACTGCTGTGGTTCTCATAAGTCCTGGGAGGGAGCCCCTCTGTAGTCCTCCTTAGTGGCTTGATTTCTTCCCTAAGCAAAAAAAAACCCTTCAGACAGTACCAGGAGAGCATCTGAATATGCGTGTGGGCATCCCTTAACAATGAGAGATTTCACACTGTTTGGCTGGGTCTATAGCCAATTTGCTTATTAGTGCTCTGGTTGCCCCTCTTGGAGGTGTATGGTAGCAGTGTGGTCTAATAATAGGGAGCTTTATTTACAATGATGAAAAGTCCTATCAAGCTTTTATTCCTGCAGTTACAGCTCTGTGTGTATGGCCTCTATCTTACCAGCAAAAAAGCCATGAATACAAGTTTCTACACATCAAAAAAGGCTGCTTCTCAACATGTATCTCTGTTTGCTCCTTGAACTTTTAGAAATGGATTTGCATCAGGATCAGACAAATCATCTGCTTAAATAAAAATGGCTAGAGCACTAAAACTTTAAAAGCGTATTAGATTGTCAGTGCTTTTATTTAGTATTTTCATTTCAGGTGGGGGGAATATGCAGTTTGAATTATTATTAGCATGGGCATCTGGTCTAAATCTGTTTCCATGTTCTGTCCTGACCTTTCCTGACTGGCTTAACAAATCCTGTCAAAAGGGGAATAGTTTTAACTGCTGCTACATGAGCCAGAGTTTGGAGCAATGTATACAGGATGGGGAGACTGATGATCTCTTCTACTCCTTCCCCCCTCTCCCACTTGCCTGGCAACTGATAAAATACCACATACGGTGGTTATACAGAAAGCTGGATGGTCCATTTAAATTTCTATTATCTTGATCTGTTTGCAGGCTTTTCCTGAGTGTGGCTGGCTGTCCCCATAAAGTGCTAACTGGAGGCTTGTGTAACTGGATCCTTTCACGGAACAGAGCTATTGGGTCCTTCTGTAAAACGGTCTAGTGGGCTCCTTTTACAAAATGCTACCCTACTGGATCTTTTGAAGTGTTATTAGACATTTTTTTTATTGCAGCATTGGAAAAATAAAGATGACTGGTAGTGGGGAAAAAAAGGACAGCTGTTTTTTCCAAAAGAAGAGTTGTTATTTCTCCATATTGTCTGTCCTACGCTTGAGTTCCCAGTGTGTGCATGCTAGCAACTTGCTACCGGTACAGGACAGGTACAATTCAGCTTATGGAAATCCCAGAAATGCTGAGTTCCCATTTGGCATTAGTGCCAGCCATGCTCATTTCAACTCTTGCTGAAGACCAGATCGTCCTGAGCCATCTGGAACTACAACTTGTCGGTAGAATCAGAGCAGTGATTTTCATTCCCTTGTCTTTTTTGCACACCTAACAATTTTCTAGGGAAGTTTGCAGTCTCTGCAAACTTGAGTTTACTTCCTGTTTTGTAGTTTCCTTTGTTACCCTTTGTAGATCTTGCAACCAGAATAAAAAAAAAAATAGAAGAGAGGGTGCTCAGCAATTCTGAAAAACTGTGGATTTTAGTTTTGGCATGGCTGAGTGTTTGTATTGGTTCTGTGTAAGACGTGGTCATTGTGAGCCTTGATTTAGAAAATCTTCTAGTTCATAGAATTTTGCTGTAGTCTTTGGACAAGAATACTGATAATATCTCCATGTGTGCATATACATTATGAATATGAAGCCACCTTAGTCAGACGGATGTCCGAGTGCTTTACACATGAACCATTTATTCTTGTATGTTAATTCAATGAATAAAAACTTGCTGTGGCTTTTATGAGCTTTTGTTTTTTTGATGGAAGCTTAAGATACTCCATGGTAACCCGCTGAAAGTCAGGTACCACTTTCAGTTCATTGGGGCAACACCAGTCCAATGGTAGATCTTCTCCCATACTGATGCATGTCCTGAGAACTTGGTTTTGTTTCTTTTAATGATGCTGTATTTCAGCAGCATGAGGTCAGTACTGTCGCCTGTAGTCAACTCCGACCCCCGCAGGAAGCAGCAGTTTCAGGATCACTTCTCCTCTTTCTTTTTTCTCTTCTTTTAGCTAAAGGACCTTCCTGATACCACACGTTTGTCGGTGTACTTTAGGCAACAGTTTTCTGTGTAAAATCCGCTGCAAGTTTCAAATTCCTCAAGAGTCCCATAGCGTTTCGCTCTCCCTCCCTGCTGGTCCAGATGGTCTGTAGCAGATGCTCATCCGAACTGTTCCGTGGCCGATGGTGCCGTATTAAAAAACTGAGCTATATTTAATACACACAGACACACAAGCATGCACACACAGACACGTATATATCTCTGTGTATATATAGCCTTAACTAGCTCTGGAGTTATTCATTGCTGATAAGCAGTACAAGGTTTCCCCCGATTGTTTTTCTGCCTATGTACCTGTGTTTCCTTAGAGCTGAACAGACTCATTTAGCTCTGGGAGAGTGTTTCCCCCCCACTCAGGTGCTCTCCGCTTGAGCTGCCTAATGCGGGGGCTGTACTGGCTTGGTGCTCAGCAGCCAGGGTTTCGCATGGCCACGCACCGCAGATGGCTTACAGGCTGTACAGAAGAAATCACAAAACCTGACATTTGAATGCAAATTATGCTTTCTGAGCTCCTGAGCTTGCCCTTTACCTCTGATAGCCCTCAAAGCCTGAAGTGGCTGTGTGGGTCCCTCCCTCCAGGCCTCGGCACAGCGTGCAGCACCGAGCCCGGCCATGAGGGGCTCCCTCTTCGGCTTTTTTACGATCCCCATAATCTTGGCATTGAATGTGATGCAATCTTCCATGCCGTTACCCTTGAAATCCCTCGTGACAGGAGAGTATCGCTTTGTTATTGCCCTTGGACATGTGGAATGAAGAGGCAAAGGGCACCTTCGCGCCAGGTGGCGAGAGGCCCCGGCCCGCTCAGGCGGTGTGGGACAGCACACGGCATGTTCGGCTTCTGCCTGGCCCTCTAACCACAAGGCTGTATTTCTTTCCTTACAGCAATGTTGACAGAGCCTGGAAAAAACAGTCTTTTTTTTTTTTTTCCTTTCTTTTAATCTCTGGGGTAACGGTTACACAAGCAGGAGCCGAGGGGCCTCTGGAGGCTCGGGGCTCGCGCTAGCTCGGTGCTGGGACAGGCGTCTGTGAGCAGGCCGCGAGTCCTTCCCCACACACACCCACCCGGCTGGGCCTCTCCCTTCTCCGCCTGCTCACCGGGCACCCAGTCGCCTCTGAATAGCTTGAGTAGATCTTGGCTGCGGCTCGCAGGGGTCTGAGTTAGCGTTGGCCGGAATAGCGCGAATGAGTGATTACGTGTGCCTGTGCTTATGCAATGTCTGAAACTTCCCTCCGCCTGTCTCTATCCCCGGGACGCTGGCAGGCTTTTTTGGCAGCCTCGGGAGAGTCGTCTTCCACACCGCACAGCGCACTCGCTCAATATATCCAATTAATTAAATTGCAGTGCTGCAAGTGAAAGCGGCTTTGTTTGTGCATTAGCGTTTGAGGGATATGGACTGGGAAGATGCTGCGCAGGGGTGCGTGTGTATGTGCTGGCTGGAGGCATTGCCTAGAGCGCCCTTCTGCTTTAGTGCCAGGAACTCGCGTTGCCTCGTGGGATTAATCTTGTAATTAATCTTTAAAACAGGATGAAACTCCTCCTTTCCTTTAAATGCTCCCTCTCCTTCCTTTCTGTCAGCTGTTTGCTTTTAATGTTTATCAAACTAAAAAAACTAAGGAGCTTTTTTCTAACATAAAATAAGAGTCCAAGTTACCTTGTTCTCTGTATGTATTTGAATGGGATTGCATGTTACATGCTTGTGTTTGTGCTTTTTCTCAGGCTTAAAGCAAGAATAAAGTCACTCACCTCTGCTGTCTCTGCTATGGGCAGCCTTCTGCTGCTGCAATCTCGGAAAGGACGATAGGCCATGGAGGAGATGCCCAGACATGTGCAGCTTTACTAACTAGGAGACCTTGTAAAAGAGACTTGGAAATGAGCAACTGCTGAATGACTTCTTTTGAAGTCAGTCCCTCCACATGGAAGCTCCCTTTTAATTCCACCATGCTCCCTGGCATTCCCCTTGCCTGAGCTCGTGGGGAATCTTTCATCACCACTGACATCAGCCATCTACCGGATGTGGTTTGTTTGGAAATTAAACGTGGAGTCTGAAAATGATCACGACCCTGTGTGCTTGTGAGTCCTTGCAGTTTGTTGCAGGCGTTTGTTTGTGCCTTGGCATGACTGCAGCTGCCCCTCTGTTCCTGAGGAACAGATCAGTATCAAAAGGATAGGGTATAGTTTGCATGCGTGGGTGTTGCTGGGTGTTTGTGTTTTCAATCTCTTTGATTGAGAAACCCTGAAGTCCAATGCAAGGCTGCCAAATTTTTCCTCTGTGACCCTCTCCCAGCTCTCTATTGAAGTGCAGCTCTTGGGGTGATGGCAAGCGGTAGGGGCTCCCTCTCCCAGCCAGTCCTGGGGAGTCCACAGCCCTCACGAGCCCAGCTTGGGCGTGGGGAGGAAAGCTGACTCACTGGTGGAGTAGGGCTCGAGAACCCAGCCTTAAAAATAAATGAAAGGAAAAGGCTTTCAGTGGGCTAGTGCTGCAGGATGTGCCGGCCACTTCAAGTTTATTTAGCGCTGTGTTTGGAGCTTGCTTGGGAGCAAGTGAGTTGTGTCTAACGTGAACAACCTTTGGTCTTAAACCTAGATTCTTGAACTGTGTTCACCGGCTGCCTTCCTGATAAGGATATCGAGTTACCTGGAATATAGGAATGCAAAGCAGCATCAGCAGGTTTCCCAACTCTGGGTTTGTATCGGATTCTCCAGAACATGCTGCCACTCTAGTAAACAGACTTGTTTTGCTGCAAGAAGGCCAAAGGAAACAATTATGATTAATTAGTTTAACCTTATGTAAATTGTGGGCTATAAAACTTCACCAGATTGTTTCCTGTTTGAATTCCTGCATATCTTTGTAGGGAAACCTCCAGTCTTCAATTAAAAATGGCTTGAGTCGAAGAATTCACACTGTTCCTTCATGATTGATTGTTCTCCCTTTTTTTAATAGTGACCCTTTATAACCACGATGAATGGATCTGGCTTCAGCTTATAAACTTAGCTGCAAGCTGGTAGAGCCATTCTCTAAGTCTTATTCCCTGTTTCGGTACTTAAAAAAGTTCATGTTCTGCATTCGTTTCCTCTTTGACAAGCTGAATATATTGGTTTCTTCTTTTGTTATTTGCTTTTATTTTTGAGGCAGTATTTCCAGCTCCACAGTGATTCTTGTGATTCTCTGAACTTTCTCCAGTTGTTCAACACCCTTTTTTTGGAATTTGGCAGTATAGCATTGAAACCTGGCTGTGGCCAGTAGCAGCTGCATCCACCATGAGCATGGAGAAAATGAATTCCTGCTTCACACCCCTCTGTTTTCTGAAGTACTCAAACCCATGCACTCTGGGTTGTGCAGGGGGGACAGGCTTGTGCAGCAGGTTGTGTGATCGGCATGAGGCTGTAGTACAAAGCTGTAGCTGTGGGTTGAGCTTTACAGGGCGACTTCTTTTAAATATGAAGGCTCAATTTAAGAAACAAGTACAAACAAAAAACCCAACCCTGAAATAAATAATAAAAGGCAAAATTTCTGCAATACCATTACCTCCCTGCTGTTCTTTGGCTGTGTAAGCCCAGCACTGGCCTCACAGCACGGGATGGCCGTGCGAGGGTCCCCAGCGCTCAGCTGCTCCTAGGACCGCATGAGACCTCGATGCTCTGGCTGAGGGGCTCAACCTGGGGTGTAGCAGGGGGTCTCTTGCATTCGGAGCATGAGCATGCATCTGCAGTAATTCCTCCCCAGGTCTTCCTTTGTGCACCCAGCGCTTGTGGTACCTGTCCCACGGATGCTCCTTCAGCCATATTTCTCCCAGGGTCCCAAGTCCTTCTTGAGATCTCTGCTTCTGATTGTCAGTCACCTGAGCATGACCTGCAGCCTTTTGTTTGCAGCAATAAGATTTTTATTTTTTTTTTAACCTTCAGCTCTATTTAAAACATGTCACTTGTTTATGGCTGCTTACCAAGTACTCTGTGTTTTGGTTTTGTGACCGGACCTTTTTATTACTTGCTGCTCCTGCTGATGCTGCGTTATCTGCAAACTTCAGCAGTAGTGACTTTTCCTCTCATGTCATTGATTACATATTACAGTCTGGGGCCAAGAACTGTTCCCTGTGGAAACCCACTGAAAACCTGTGGTGCAACAAGCTCATTTGCGTTTTGTATCTGGAGATTTCTTATTTCTTTATCACACTGAATGTGTGGCCTGTTGACTTCGTATCACCAGCTTTGTTTTGTACAGCACCAAGTCAGTTGTCTTATGAGAGACAAGGTGTATTAATCTTGTAATATTATTACAAAAAGAGATAAAATTTGGGAACCTAGATTATCAGTTATTGTGGAATTATAAGCATCAATTAGATTTCTCTTCCTTTTATTCTTGGACTCTTAACTACTCTCTTCCCTTCTCCATCTCTTCCCTTAGGAATGAACAGTAGGTAGGTTAACTTGCTGTTACTTTGGTTGCCTTGTTTACACCTAAATATTTTCATACTATTTTTTACAGTCCATTAGTATTGTCTCCTGTGGAAAATAGTTTCAAGAGCAACTTAGACTCTCTGTTTAGACTTTTCAGATGGAGGTTTTCTAAGTCTGCTAATTAAAATGTCCAGCTTTGAGTAGCTGTTGGTTTTAGATTCTCTTCCATTATTGTTGGGATGAAAATCATTTCATTACCATCCTGTGGGATGGCTGTATCATCTGTTCTCGTGTAAAGAGCAAGTAATTCAGAACCACCCCCTCCCAGGAATATTCAATTAAACATTTTGATCTTCCTCCCTCCCCCCCAATAACTGCAGCCAAGCAATGGCCTGATCTGTAATTAACATTCTTCTGGGTCCTGAGAAACTCAGAAGCAATCTTTTTTTCCTCTGAATTGTATTTTCTATTAATTCTTTCTTGTTTTCTAGGTTCTGTTTTATGTTATTTCTCAACAATTTTTCCTTTCTTCCAGTAGCCCAAATATGTAATACTGGGGGGAAGAGCTTTACATCTCACTTCTGCTTTTATTTCCATATTTTTTATTCTGTGTCTTGGCCATAACTCAGGTGGGGTTATGTAAGCAGGGTTGTTTGCCAGTGTGGCCTTCTCTTCACCTGCTGTGGTGAGATGGCAGGGGTTTCATTTTTTGTTGTTAGGCATGTGCTGAAATGTTCATAAATGATTTACAATCAACATTTCTTGGTTAAAGACCTTCTCTTAGGTTCTCTTGATCCTCTGTTTTATGGGGGCAGCTTGAAGAGCTTGACCATCTCTTTAGGACTGCAGAGCATGGGCTGGGGGATATGTTTGTTGCAGGAGAAGGGTAGGGCTGCACTGTGCGATGGCACGCTGGCACTGCTCCTGCAGCGGCGTGCCTCTGTCTTGCTGACTCGGGGACACAGGAGTCTAGTGCTGGCCCCTACTGAGTCTCCTTTCCTTCCTGAACCTGCCTTTTGGGTGGGGAAGAATAAATGAGGGTAAGTCCATAGGAGTCGCGAGAATGACCACTTTAGGATGGGCAGTTTTAAATGACAAGGCACAAAAGTCAGTGACACTTGGCAAAAATGTGCAACTGGGTACAGAGGAAGTTCTTGCACAACCTTAATATGCTGTTTATCTGTCGTAGGTTTATTTTATCCCTTCCAAAGCACTATGACTTTCCTCCTCCTGTTGCTTTTCCTCTGCACCCTTACTCTTCTGGGTCTGCTCCTCCAGTGTCTTCGCCTGCAGCTTGTGGCTTCTTTCCCGATTCTGCTGATCTTCTTTACGTCCTGCAAGGTGATGACTAGCTTAGGCCTCTCTTTTACATGCTTGGGAGCAAAGGTCTGGAAATGGGAGGTACAGATGAAGGAAGGGGGTGCTGTCAATGGGGGAGACAAAAGAAGCTGAAATGCCTGTTCACAGGTAAATGAAGGCAACACCAGTTTGAAAGTCTCCCCTGTATTATGAGGACTCGTGAGGGGAGAGAGCCAGCACACATGTTAGTAAATAAGCTGTTCCGCTAGTCTCTGCATTTCTGGAAAGAAGCATAGAGAAGAAGTAAGCACACAACTTTGGTTTTTGTTTTTGTTTAAGACCTGGTCTTAGGATACAGATGTTTCTATCTACTGCTATTTTAGGTCCTGAACCTTAATCCAGTACCACTCCTATTTCTTTTTTTTTTATTTTATAAAGTTGACTGAAGTAATGTTTTCTGGCACTGTGACAAAAGACTTGTCACAGGAAATTGGAATACTGGCTCTCAAGTATGGGGTATCTTAAAATAATTTGTCTAGACGAATGCTACACATACTTTTGAGTATATATTTATTTGATCTTGTTCACATCCTGTCTTCTTGTTTCCTTTCTCTCTACAGCTTTCAGTAAAGCTTCAAAACAAACTGGTCTGCCTTTGACAAGAGTAAAAACCAAGTGACCCCCCACCACTCTTGTGGTGACATAAAATGAAATTACTCTTTCCTCAGAGGGAAGGTGCCAAAGTACCAGTGCTGATGGAGGTACTGGACCATACAAAATGAGGTGCCAAAACGATTTCTGTGGGTTCTTGTGTGAATTTCAGCAGAGTTAAGGCTGTACAAGTGCAGCGTGGGCAACTTGGAAGTATCCGTCTCGTGGTATGGAGGACCACTGGAGGTGACTTCAAAACTGAAGGCTTTTTGCTGTGGAATGGGTTTGGGCAGGGCTGGCTCATCCAAAGCAGCTCTCTAGGTCACGGCTTCAGGTACAAAGTAGGAATGTTCTTCCCTGATGTTGTCATCATCAAGTATTATTGCTTTGCTCTTCCTTAGCTTTCTGGGGCAGTAGCTGGTTTGACATGAAGCATGCTGCAAAGCTGCAAGCTGGAAACGCTTTGACAGTTTGGGATGAGAAGTCTTTGATTATACCTGCTGTTGGCAAAGTATCAGCTCTGTATGCATACACAGTGTTTGGGCTTAGTGCAAGTTTATGGGAAGGATGAGAGAGATGTCAGATCCAGATCAAAACCCAGGATGTTTCTACTGAAAGCAAAGTATAGGACTTATTTACTGGAATGGGGTTCTTTAATGTAGTCGTTTGTTCCACTGTCTGTTGAGATCACATGCTGGAACAGAATTTGACATCAAACTTTTTTAGTGCGTGGTACTTAATGTGTAACACTCGGCGACAGCAGCACTGAACACAAAGTCCTGCCAGTGTTGTTTCTCTTTTTGCCCTGATAGTAGATATCTGTATGATAGAGGGGGCAGCAGTTTCTGCTGGGCAGGGTCTAAAACCCGTGGCAGCTAAGGTCATTGCTAGCCAAAGGCTGCTGATCCTTGAGCTCTGAATCAGGCAGGGGAGTTAATCTCCTGGGTAAGGTGATAAGACTTATGGATTTCTTCACATTTGTTTTGCAAAAGCACTCTATTTTTTTTTTTTTTCACCTTCTCTTGTGCTCAAGCACCTGTCTCTTTGAGTTCAAGAAAGGGTTATATATGTGTGGTGTGTTTTTTCTTTTTAAAACTTTACATGCATCTGCAATTTTAACCATTACGTCTATCAATATTAGGCAGCATTTATAAAAGCTAATTCATATTTTCCATAATCAACTCAGGGAGTCTTCATTTAGGCACTTGAAGAGATAGTCTGACTCTTCAGAAATTAAGAGCACTTAAATAAACATTTAGGAGCTTAAGTTTGTGTCCTTTCTTTTCAAGCCTCAGCTTCCATGCTTCTACTCTTAAAAACAAATGAACGAACAAACAAACCAGCAGAACCCCCCCCAGTACTAAAAATAAATCTGCAAAACAAAACCTACTAACTCTTTAGTGAAATAAAATGCCCAATCTCTCCTTAAGATGCCAATACTGATAGTAAAGCCTTACTTATTTTATAATAACTGGACAGCTTTAATTAGAGCGCCGAATTTTGACGGCTGGTGTGTAGGTTTGCAGCCAGCATTAGGAAAAAGAAGAAACGATCGCTACTGCAAGCTGGAACCCTGCCATTTAAACTTTGCAGCCATTAAAGAAGTAACATTGTTGAAGAAGAAAGCAACGATTTTTATTTTAAATGTCAAGTGTCCTGTCAATCAGGAGTGGCAAGCCAGACCGTGCAGCGAGTGCTGCTGACAGAGCAGAAGTTGTTGTTTCCTACCTACACTGCTCAGACTAATTTAAGATCCTCCTTTGAAAGATACTGGTTTGGTCCTCAGGGAGGGAGGCTGTTGCGAATGCTTTAAACATGAAACAGCTGAGCTGGAGAGCATCTGCATTCTGCAGGAGGCCCCCTGCACTAATGGGAACTTGGATGAGAAATCACGATTTTGCTGGGCTCTCCTAATGGCATCCTGGCAGAGCATGCCCACTGGGATGGTTATTGTTTCTGGGAGGTTGTGCCCATGGGCAGAGGCTGGCAGTTTCAAGTGTTGATTAACACGTGGGAACTGTGATGAGACCTTGCAGGGTGAGCAGATGAGCGAACTGCCGCTGGCCTGCAAGGCAGGTTACAGCATCTCTGTTTTAAGTAACCATCCCTGAATTGCATGCTGCTAGCCATCCATGGGGAGGGGGGTTTGTCTCTGTGTAGGCCAGCTGGACAGCCCCTGTGACTTCAGACTTCTGTCCCTGGTTATCCTTTCCTCCTTTCTGTTATATCCGTAAAGTCATCTGGGAGTTGGACTTGATGATCCTTATGGGTCCCTTCCAACTTGAGATAGTCTATGATCTCTAAAATGGGTGCAAGACTAGTGGATTCTGTTTAAAATACAGGAATTGTGCTGGCTGTGCCCTTTACAAAATGCTTATCTGTGTCCTTTGACAAGGGATGCTGTTACATGAGGACTGAGATTAATCTTCTTTGCTTCCCTCCCGTCCCATTTCCATGGTGAGGGAAGGTAAATGAAACCAAGTGCAGTGCGCCCAAATGTTGTAAAACGCTGCTGTAATGTTAAGATCTATCTGCATGCACTCAAGAAGAAACTGGAGTAACTGTTTTCTTTCAAAAGTGGCTGTAAGTTAAACCAGCTGTGCAACAAAATGTGTTATCCCTGCTGCTGAGCTCTTGGGCAGCAAACAAGACCATAAAAGCCCACTGGTGAATTTTAAAATTTGTACACAAAGGTTTCAGCTTGTCTGAAAACTTTCTTTTGCTGCTTATTTTTTCGCTAAACACTGGGTAGTTACCCAGAAGACACTAGTTAGATGTAAAACTTGCGGTAAATGCAAGTTCCTTCTAAAGAGCCTGTGGGTGTACCTGGGGCATAACCCAGCAAATTAGTATTATCTCACAACAAATATTTATGACTGGTGTTGCATGCCTGGAGCATAGCTGGGGCAAAAAAAACCCCAAACAACTGCATCTATTCCTTTCTTTGCTAGATAATTTTTAATAACATAACTGTTCTCTTTAAGTATCTTGCCTGGGTGCCAAAAATCATCAGAGACACCAATGACTAAGTTTTGGAAGCTGAGCTACCCTCTCTGTCTAGGGTGAGTCACGCTAACTGGAGGTGGTGGGGAGAGGCTTGCCCCTACTTTTGGTGGTTTGGAGGCTCGTGAAAGGCAGACCTGTCAGTCAGGCTTGTCTTGCAGCCTCTGCAATCACTGGTGGTAAAGAATTGTGACCCTGCTGCTCACCAGGTGAAGAGAAGGGCACGGGGAGAAGTGATGGAGAGTTTCAGTTTTCTATGGTTCTGCTGCTCAAGCTGGCAGCCTGAGAGCTGATGTACGAGACAAATGAAGTGCATACCAGTAAGCCTGGTGTAAGAGGCAAAAAAAAATAAGGGGGGAAAAAAAAAGTAGCCGAGACAAAAGAATGAATGCATCTGACCTGAGAGCATAATCCAGACGCTTGCTTGCAACACAGAATTAATAATGTATTTTGAGGTCTCAGCCAGGGACCCAGATGGGGGGAGCCTTGTTGAAGAGCTTCCAGCTAGCTGACTCACCGTTCTGGTGCTCTGGCCCCCGTGACTCACTCCTCTCCGAGTTTGGCTCTTTTGGGGAGAGGGTGGGAAATAGCAAAACATGCGCCCAGCCTGTTGAAAAGTTAGACTAGATCCAAGAACTATGCACTGGGGGAAGGGCAGGAGAATGTGAGAAGGATTTTCCTATTTTATATGACTCCAAAGAGGCTTGGGCTAGGAATGAGCAATGGCATCCTTTTCTCTGCTTGCAGACAGTGGGCTTAAGAGACACTGAACTTCAGGGTTGTTTCTCGCCCTTGCTTCAACTGCACAAGGGCTTCTGTTTTTTTTGTTGGGTTTTTTTCTTTTCTTTTTTTTCAACCCATATTTAGTCCTACTTATTGTAGAGTTTAATTTTGGTTTTAATTCTCTTTTTAAATCCAAAATACTTTTTTCTTGGGGGGGGTGGAGATGGGGGTGGTGTTAAGTAAAATGAAAAAATATTTTGGAACAAGGAAAGGCCTTGGAAAGGCCACAGTTCTTGAAAACTCCCCCCGATTAGTTAAAAATAAATACATCTCCTCTTTGTTGATTGTGGGCTGGAAATACTTGAGTGTTTGCAATGGAAGTGTGTGCATGCATGTGTGCATAATGGAGTGGATTATAAGATTTGCTCAGCATGAACTTCAGCATTTCCAGCTGTGTAACCTGAGCAAGTTGGGAAGATGTGCAGATTTAATTACCATGTAAATCTATTAGCTCTGAATTTCCTGGCATTTGTTTTGCTGATGACACAACCTGAATGTTATTAACTTTGTGGATTTTTTTAATCCGTCCAAATTTTTTTTTTTTTTTTTTTTTTTTTTTTTTTTTTGGTGCTTAAAATGAGTAATTGCTGGTGTGAGACTCCAAATGATCATATCTGCTGTTATGGTGGATCTCTTTGCTGTTTTCAAATAACAATTTCATGTTACTCTTCATAACCTCCCGCAAATGAGGCAATTTCAGTGTAGTTAATGACCAGAGAGTAAAGAATTTTACAGTGGAGTAAAATAATTGAGCAACTATTTCTTGGTGTCTTGGTTTTGATTTTTACACTATAGAAGATAAACACCTAGAAATCTGAGGTTCCCTTTGTTTGCCCTTGGCAGGTACGTAAGCCAGTGTTGTGTAAATCTCTCTGCTGTGTTATCAGCATGTTTTAGGCATGACTTGGGGGGACTGTTTACAGTCCTCAGTCTTTCTGTTCTCTGCTGTGGCTGCATCTAAGACTTTTCTCCTGCCATCAGAAAGCTCTTCCAGCTATTTTGGTCCTCCATCAGGCTGAGAGTGAGAATCTCTGTGTCCTGTTTAAGAGTAAGCAGTCAGATGTGCCTGCAGTCGCATGCTTAATGCTGTGGTCTGTCCAAAGGGTCTCTTGGCAAATCAGATTTCAGCTATTTCAGGTGTGGTTGCATTAATTTTTTCAAATACTCACTGCCAAATACAGTTGGTGTGTCCCGTCCCCCCCCCAAATTAATAAAGGTAAGCACCCTGGTATATCAAACTGTATAGGGTGCAGCCTTCTGTTCTTCCACTCTTTCTCCATATGGGGATGTTGGTGAATGGCTCTGTGGGCTTGGTCTTATCTCTTTTTCATCCCCCATCTTTGGAATCAATCTTATGGAAAAATACTGTATTGCTGCCAGGCTGTCCTTCGTTTCTCACCCTTGTAAGAGCAATGCAGCAGGAGCTTGGATCTGTGCCTCATAACAGTGATGTATCAATGCACCCCATGCCAGCTCTTCTGTCCCCTGCAGGGCATATGTGAGTGAATTGCAGAGTGAGGCTCCATCAGTAGCTCTTCTCAAAGCTGACAAAGATGGGTACCATGCGATACAAGCCGTTGCTGAGTTTGGAGAAGGGTGAGTGGTAGCCAGCTTCTCTGCTGCAAACATAAAGGATTTCTGGAATGGGAAGAAGTTGAGAGAAGTGATGTACCTGAAAATCTGCACAATTTGTGTTTGAATCTCTGAAAATTAGCTGATTCCTGAGTGCCAGTGAGTACTAAGAACAGTTGTCTTGGTTGTTGGAGGCTGGTGCACACTGACACCTCCAGTCCATCACCAATGAACTTGGAACAGGAAAGTCAACAGCACCATGTCTGGGAAGAAAACACCTGCCTTGAGGAAGCTTTTTAACCTGTGCCTTGGGGTTTAACCTTGGGGCTGGACATGCAGAAAGTCACAGACTTCTCTGCTGTGTTGTCATCATTGGTAGGCTGGTGTGTGCAGTCCTCTAGGAGCAGCATCTCTAGGCACAGTTCTTCATTAGCTAAAAAGGGCAGGTCTCTGCTCCAAGCCCCTATGGGTAGATGCTGCACTTGCAAACCCAGGCAGAGCTGCTAGTGAGGTGCGTGATGCCTTTTACAGCTCTTGCCATGCAGTCAAGTCTAGAGCTCAACCCATGAAGGTTGACCAGCACGTATGTGCCATCTTTAACAACTGGCACCTTGCCTGGATGCCCCAGAGCTTGAAGCCTTTTGATAGCAGCTGTGACTCCTACTGAGACCTCCTCAGCTACCATATAAGCAGCTGCCAGATGTCTGTGAAACGTGTGCTTGGTTCCTTGAAAAGAAGATGGTATCTCCATGTAGCCACACTCCTTGATCTGTTTGATGCTATTAACTAGAAATGCTGCTATCTTTTGTGATATTTTCGTTTTTTATCTCCTACACACCTTTGTTTATGCGAACCACAAAGAGCTGCTGAAGAAATTATTAGCTTTCCTCCCTGTTATCTTAATGTGGGAGGAAATTGAGGGGGGGAAGGAGGGGGCAAATTCACGCCTGTGGTGCATGTTTACTTCCCCATGGATGGGGGCTGGTTTGTGGTCTCCCCTTTCTCCCCCCTTTCCTCATCTCCTTCAGGAGCACTGCCTTACACATTACGTGGACTCTGATTCCTTTGATCCCCTTGCCCCCCACCCCCCATTATTGCTACTCAAGCCTAACGAGATAAGTATCAGGCAGTTTTGTCCCTATGGGTAGATGGTGGGCTTCATTTTTATCCCATGAGTGCCTGTTGGGTAGAAGGGGTGCTTCCACCTGGGCAGTTCATCTTGTGGAGGGGGATTGATCCCTCCAGGACGGGGAGACCTCAGGGTGAGCCAGGAGGGAGCTATTAACTTCCAGGAGGGGAATATCTTGAATTTGTGGGTGGTTCTCACCCCAGCATGTTGCATGTAGGCTGCTTGGAGAGCAGGGCTTGTTCTGCAGTGTGCCAGGGTGCTGCTGCTGCAGCTGCCCTCTGGGGTGGCTCTGCTGGAAAGGGTGCGTTGTGCTGCTACAGTCAGTGTGTAGGACTTGCAGGTGATGCAGTGTGTTCTCCAGGCTCAGCAAAGCCTGCCACTTGTTTAATAATTTAAATATAGTTATGAAGTGTCATGTGGGGCTCTTGACTTTTCTTCATTCCTTTGTTAGTGAGTTCTTAGAAAGTCAATTTTCTGAACATGACTTTCATTCTTAGTCATGATAATGTCACATCTTTAGACAACTGGGGCTAGTGCTGCTCTTGTCTGGCTTCAAGTCATCTGGCGGAGAAGTCAGCACTGCCATGCACCTGGCAAAGCCCGAGTCTCTGTTTTACTTCAGAGATGTTCATTTCATCAGACAAGAAAGAAAAAAAACCCCACCTCGTCCCTTAGGCAGAGCTGGAGAAAAGGGCCTTTGTCTGGCAGGAACAGGCAGATGCTGTGGAGAGCTACAGCCCGTGGCCCAGCTGGTCTGCAGCCAAATACTACTTTCGAAGAGCTATCCAAAATCCGCTGCGCACCAGGATGGGAGAGCTCTCCTCTCTTTGCTTACCGTGGGGTGATGTCTGTAGGTGTTTTGTGTTCCCCAAAAGCACCCAGGTTATAGGCAGGAGCAAATGTCCAACCAGATTGGTGGTGAAACTCTGTGGGGCTGCAACGTACTTTCTCTCTGTGAACAGGAGTGCTGCTGTTTTGTCTGTCTCTTCAAGGTTCTGGGGGAAGGGGAAGCAGAAGATAAGGTTACATCTGTCCTAAATCCATGACTTTTTACAGAGGTTAAAATTCCAGCTGAACACATCCCTTTGCTATGTAGAGAGAATAGTTTAATAATTCAAGCAGACTCCTTGTACCAACACATGTCTGCAGTTAGTGCTGTGACTGCCAGCGGGATGTGAGGCTAGCAGGAAGCTGGCAACAGAGCTGTCTACAGAGGTATTAAAAACAAAAAAAGAAAAGAAGAAAAAAAAGGCATATTTTCAATGCAAGTGCTCTTTTCTCTTTTTTTTTTAAAGGTGAACTCTCTGTGTGAAAGATGCCAAGCTGAAACCCACAGACAAAGAATTTCTTTCTTTTGCAAGCAAATATCTATACAGGTTCTATGGGTAAAATTCTCAGTTTCCTCCCTAAATTGCCCTTTCCTGTTCCTGAGTGCAGGAGTAGTTGCTGCCGTATCAGAATTGAAGGTTATTCTGTGGCTTTCCAGCTCTCGAAGTGGCTGATGACCGCTCTGCAGAAGCAGAGAAGGGAGCACGAAGAGGAGGAGGAGGAGGGCTGGCAATGGGAGAGCGTGCTTTGGAAAGACAGAGGGAACAGCTTAGGTGTAGGTGGAAGTTTGAAACCGGATGGTTTCTGCTGTAGCTGCTGCTCAGATGCCTTTTCTTTTTTAATTCTCTAGGCAAATGGAGCCACTTTAAATGAGACAATTGTTTTCTTAAGGAAAAAAAAATAATAAAGCAAACTAGCTTTAAGCATTCACTGTATTAGAGATGTGTATAACATATGAAAGATTCCTGTAAATCAAGTGGTGGTGGTTTTTGTAATCACCGAGTGAGAAGTCGTCCAGATCCCTAAAATTCTCTGTTTCCAGAGTTAGGTAGCTGTGCAGTCTGACCTGTGGCAATCATTTGAGTCTTCTCTATTGACTGGTATTCAAATTTGTATCACAGACCATTAAAAATAAGATTAAAAATCATAATGAAACTAGAGAATAATTTTAAAAACTGATTGACAATTTATTTGCTATCAGACAATTCTGTTGTAAATGCAAATTCTTTTCTTCTTCACAGCTTGCTGCTTTGCAGCTGCATGTGAAAGGAGAAAGCACAAATGTTGATGAACATGTTGAATACCCTTTTCCACCCCAAGGTCCTCTTTCTCTCTAGTTTGGGGAAGTTGAATGTTTGTTTCCTTCTTTGCTTTTCCTCAAGTGGTTTTAGGAAAATTCCCCATTCAGAAAGAGAAAAAAAGAAAAAAAAAAAATCTAATGTACCTAACTTTAATCAAATGGAAGAAGTAAAATAACGTTTGATATGAATTTCTTCCATATCAAAGCAGTAATAGACAGAAGGCTAATAGAAATCTTTATTTGTGAATTTGCCAAAAATAGCTGAGTAGCCTGTGATCATTTTGTCTTTCAGTTGAGTCTGTTAAATTAGAACATCTAAGTAGTGTCAGACTAAGTCAACACTTAGGTATGATATTTTCAAGGATGACATCCTCAGATTGGATGACGCTGGTGATGAAGTAGCTGTGTGTAGAAACCAGGGTACAAATATTGTAGCAGCCCTATTTCAGCATCTGCTAGTCATCAGTCAGAATAATGCATGCAAGAATTAGAAAGAGGGAAATGTTCTAACCAGCTTTAGGAAAATATGCAAACAAATGTAATTGACTCTCACCATTAGCCCAAATGAAAAGAGGTATGTAGACTGTGGGGGAAAAATTGTCCCTAAGAAAGGCACTGCTTTTTAATAAGTTCATGCTTGACTTCTGTCGTGGTTGGGAAGTATTTCTGTCCTTGTTTACACTTTAATGGCTGCCTACCTTGTTTTACTCAGTGTCTTTATTGATGCACTAGGGTGTTCAACTAGTCTTGAGCATCCTTTTTCTTTCTTCTTTGCATAGTGGGGAATTGCAGTTTATACGTTTATCCTTGCAGATGTTGGGAGGCAGCCCTGGATGTGAAGTGCTAGCAAGTCCTTGGGTATCAAAATTAAAATAAACAAGGCTTTCTAAGGTGGTCATGACCCTCTTGCTGAGTCATCTGCGAGTTTGTTTAGTAGTGTTATCATTTAAAGTAAGTAAATATGAGGCTACAAATCTGTTTTGCCATTTGTAAAGGCTTTACTTGAGCTAGCTTGCTATTCCAGCATAGCAACTGTGGTCCTTTTTTTATTGCCTTATGTTTAGTAAATATTTTCTTTTCCTGAGTGTCAGTCAGAATTGACTGAAGCCTTATTAATTTTGAAAGAAGGCACAGTTAGCATTCGTGAGCATCTTGGAAGAGGCGCTCAAACTTCCAGGGGACTGTGAGAGCCGGCTGTGCTCAGTGTTTTCCAGCATCAGGCTTCAAGGCCACAGGTGTTGCTGGAGCTGTGAAATGTGCGTGCATGGGGCTGCGAGCACACCGCTTCCCTCATGGGTTTATACAATATTGACTTGTTTGATTCTTAATTTAGCCTACAGGAAGCCAAATCTTGAATTCAGTGTTTGTTTCTGCAGGAGAGAGCCAGAGGAAGAGCCAAGATCAATACTGCTTGCAAAAACAGAGCAAATCAAACAGACTTAGACTTTTGTAGGATCATGCCCCAATCAACAAAGACTCCTATATAAGATGGTAGATAATGCCTGATTGTTTGGAAAAGCTCGTTACAATTCCTTGTACAAATATTTTTGTACAAAAATAGAATTCTTTGTGAGAACGAGATGAGCAGGAATGGTTTCTTGCAATGCAGTTTCTTGGTCTGTCAAAGATGTAGTCTTCTGACGTTGGAAACAAAACCAAAAAGAGATGCAGAGGTTTTGGCTATTGATGGGAACTGCATTGGAGTCTCAAGGAAGTAGATCAGAGGAGTTGGTTTGTGCTCATTTTGAATAAGAAACAAACGTAAAGTTATCCTACTACGTACAGCCATAACATGCGCTGTCGGTGTAATGAATTAAGTGTAATCGATAAAGTGGTAATTAGTACTGGCTGTCAGGAGCTTTAGCTCTGGGGCCTAGAAGCTGGATATGGGCTCTAGTCCTAGGTGGAATGCAACTTCTAAAATAGATAAATCAACCAGGAAACCCATTTTATAGCAAATGTGTTAATTGCTTGGCTGGGGACATGCATGGACCCGTTTTCCTAAGACTGTGCTGTATGTTCTGTTCAGCTAAAATAGTCATATGTGGTGTCAGAGTCTGTGTCTGAGTGCGTTTCCTTTTTCTTCTCTGCTTCAGTGAACATTAACCCAATGTATTCTATTCCACACACAGAGTGTTCTGGTGATAAATCCTGCAGTATCTTTCACACTGAGTGAAATGTGCTTTCCCATTTTTAGTGGCATGCTGTAGTGAGTACCTTTGGGGGGGGGGGTGCGCGGGGAGGAGGCTGCTTCAGGACGTGACTACCATGCTTCTATTTTCCATTTTCATTGCAAGTTAATCACAAGCTCTTCTGTTATAATGTATGCCTCTGAGAGGACTTTTGTTCTAGCTTTAGCTCTTCAGCTTGAAGTAGTGATTGGAGTAGGAGGTCGTTAGGCAGGGCTGGTAGATCCTGCTGCTGACTGGCACAGATGCCTGGTGCAGATACTGGAATTGTTCTGATCAATGCTCTCCTGTTGTTGGCATGACAGACAGGCAAGGAGATAAACTTTTTCCCCCCTTTTTATCTCCACAGCACTTCACAGAGTTCCTGGATGAGTTTTCACCCGATGTCCTAGGCCAGCTCTTGAATGATCCCTTCTTGTCTGAGAAGAATGAAATAATGGAGGTGGAACTGTCTCCAGCGTCCCCAGCACCCCTCATCCAGGCAGAACACAGCTACTCCCTCTGTGGGGACTCTCGACCCCAGTCTCCCTTGACCCACATCTCGACCGATGACAACTTTAATGAAGGTACTACGCACTGAGCCCTTGTTCATTTGTCGTGATGATGCAGTAATGAAATGTTCCTGGTGGCATGATGATGCGCTAGGGCTGCATGTGAACGCTCTTTGCCAATTGATATAACTACAATGAAATCGCAGAAGAGATTTGTTTAACTCTGCAGGCACTGTGAATAAAGAAACTCGTCTATAGACAGGGAAATTGCGCTCAGCAGAAGTTACTAGGTTTGCACTGTAAACATTTTGAATTAGAAGTAAAGTGCCCATCAAAAAGAAATGGGAGAAGGGCCAGAAATACACATGTACCTGAATCTGTGGTTGTTGAAGATAAGTGGAGACTGATAAACCAAATGAGTCAAATGAGGACCACCATGAAGTCTGGGTACCGTAGAATGTGACATGTAAGAAAAGGGTGAGGTGGGTTTTGTTTGGTCTTCTGGAGAAAAGGCAAAGGGGAGATCTTATTGCTGTCTATGGCTATCTGATTAAAGGGTGCAGAGAAACACAAAGCTCGATTCATCTGAGATACACAGTGGTAGTACAAGAGGTAATGGTTTCAAGTTGCAAGAAAGGAAATTCCAGTTGGTTGTTAGGAAAATCATTTTCACCATGAGAGTGGGTCAGACATTTGAACAGGTGTCCAGAGAGGCTGTGAAGTCTTCATCTGTGGAGATATTCAAAGCTGAGCTAGGCGCGGCCCTGAGCAACCTGATCCAAATTGGCCATACACTGAATGAGGAGTTGGGCAAGATGGTCTCCAGAGGTCCCTTCAAAGCTACATAACTTCAGGTTTATTAAAAACAAACCAACCAACCTTTTAAACTACACTTATTTTTCAGTAGGGAGTATCTGGAGCTTTCTGGTATCCCAAAATGAAAATCAGGTCATCGTATTTATGTTTCTAAATACATGCATAGGAATGTAACTTCAGGTGCTGCCCCAGTCTTGCTGAACCTGTCTTGCTGAAGTCCTAGGGGTTTTTTTCCTTTTTAGAAAATTAAAAAAAAGGCAAAGAAAAAAAATAATGCCCATCAAGAAGTTATCGGTGAACTTCTAAAGACATAACTGCAATTTTATAGATTCTGTGGTTGTAGGAAATGGTGATGCATAGAAAATAATGAAAACCAACAGCATTTTTTAGCAGTTATCTTTAATTCAGCAGTTATAAACATCTGGAGGGGGAAAAAAGGGAAATGCAGAAATGGTGGGAGGAAGAGATCCAACCTGCTTGTTTTGGCGTGAAGATGCCTGCTGGGAGGAAGGGGAGTTCAAGGTAAAAGCTAGTGGTTGGTGGAGGAGCAAGGCCATGAATATCTGGTAGCTATTAGGAATAATCACCATGGCAGACTTTGACTCCTAATAATTGGTTTATGTCTTCAACATTAGCTTTACAGTGAAAAGCAGTAGAATACTAAGCTGCATCACAATAAAAGGGAAAGAGATTAGTGCTTATGTCTAAGCATTAACAAGCTAAGCTGTTTATGAAGATCCACCAGGACATGAGTTTTCAAAGGCTGACAGTTTTGTAGTCCAAAGCACTCTGTTAAAACAAGTTGCGGTCTGTTAGAGCTTTCACAAGAGGACAACTAATAAAACCTGTGAGAAGGCTTTTCAATGTGGGGCAGGGTTTTTGGAGATGTTCTTGAAACATCATCTACATAAAGCCTTCCCATTTTATATTTTCTAACTGTTTTATGTGTGTATTTTTAAGTTAATACATACAGAAGATATTAATTGTGGCAGGAGAAACAAGCAGAAGAAACTTTGGAAACGAAGCTTCTCTGGAAGTTAACAGGAAGAAGCTTCAAACTAGGTTAAAAGTGAGGGGAGTTTCCTTTGGGGAAAAATCCTGAAGAAATTCATACTGCTGAGACCACTGGGTAATTAATAGAGCTCTAGTCAAATGATGTTTTAAAAAGCCAAGAAACATTAACAAGTGGGTTTAAAAATAGAAAATGAATGGAAAGCATTTCATCTTCTGTTCACTCTGCAGAGTGTTTCATAACAGAGGAGGAGGAGTTGTGCTTGGTGTTTGGGATTTTATTTAATCTTAACCCTGGAATCACGCTTATGACCTTTCAATAACTATTGACTTCAAAACAGTGACGCTCAGAGAAATACTTGAGGAAATTGCAGAATTACAGTCAACATGGCTGGTTGATAGATATTCAAAGGCATCACCCTGATGATTTTTCAGTCCTTGAGTCCGTGAGAGCAGGAGAGGGGGATTTTGTGGGTGGCAGTACTGCAGGGTTTGACCCTGGAGATTAAAAGCATCTTTGTTGTTAGACAGCGGAGGTACACAGTGCTCCTGACAACTCTGGTGAATGCCAGTCCCCTTGGTGGAGTAAGGGGACAGATGCTGGGAGCATCAGTGTCCTTTTGGGGAGCAGGAGGTACAGGGTGCGGAGTGGGAGGTCCATGTGCTCCAGCATGATCTCCCACTGCCGAGGAACTGGGAGTGGTTTTGTGGAGTAGCAGGGGCTGAGAAATGAGGTTGGCTGAGGGACTTACGTAAAGAACTTGCAAAAAATTTACATTCTCCAAATAACCACCGCACTGGGCAGATTGGTGAGCTCTTAACAGCTGTTGTGTTTTGATGGTTTTTCCATGGCGAGGCTTCATGATTCTGCAGGACCCTGGAGTTGCAGGACTGGGAGTAGAAGCAGGCTAGTGAGGAGGCTCATGTATGACACTTGCATGTGTGTGTGCACGCGTGCTGTGGACACACGTGCTGTGGACCTGCGTGCCTGCAGTCAGCAGCAGTGCGAGGAGGAAGAGGATGGCACAGAGCAGTTAAGCTCATTCTGAATGCTGTTTCAGAGCTTCGCCCTTAGCTCTAGAGGACTAAGGGCCTGGTGGTGTGCACAGAGCACGTGGCAAACAAGCTTTGTTCTTGCTTTGCAGTGAAGTCAGTAACGTGATGTTTCTTCTTTTTAACTCTTGGCAGTTGTCCTGGCAATGAGCGCTGACGGGTTGCTTTCCAGGCTGTACAAAAATGCCATCCCCTCCTAGGCCAGTGGGCGTTTATGGGCAGGCAAAGGCAGGGGAAATGTGATGAGGGGGAAAACCCAGGATTTTCTAGGGCTAGGCCCCTTAGCCCATGTGGCTAGATAATGCGTACTGGGAAATGGCGGCTGTTACGGGTCTTACTGTCGCTGTGACACCAGCAGTTACTCTGTTAGCGTGACCTGGAGCTGCAAACTCCTTTCAGCAAAGGCAACTTTTTGGGCGCCATGTGCTAGCGTATATTGAGATGCAAGCTGGCTCCCCGTGTCACTTCTAACTCAGTGCATGTTAATTGTGTAACGCTAATCAGCTGCTCAGCCCTCGGGTGCCATTTCTGTGCCAGGAGCAGGCAGGTGGCTGCCGACCTCTGTGCCGGCCCGGCCTGCCGGTGAGCGGTACGCTGCCAGACAGAGGCCGCCTGCCATGAGGGGGGACGGGGGGTGGCTTGTACCACACGAGTCTGGTGTCCTAAAGGGAAGCGTACTTGTCTGCCTTTAAAAATAGCCTTAAAACCTGAAGTGTGCTATCATGGTGACAGGCCTAGTTGGAGGGGCAGGAGCGACGCTTGGGGGTGCCTGGCCCATCCTGGGGCAGGGTCCTGCCGGCTGTGTGGGCCCAGGGTGACCCCAGCTGTTGGTCCCAGCCCTGTGGTGCTGGCACCGGCGTGCTGCCATAAGATCAAGGTCCCACCACCGGTTTTCCCCAGTTATTCGCTCTTCTGACTTCACTGTATTGAGGGTATTTCCCCAGCCTCGCGCAGAAGAACTTTTCTGAATAGTCGCAGGTTGTTGCTAGTGTGGGGTCTCTGAACGTGTCAGTCCCTAAATCTCCAGCCTATGAAAGCATTGGCAAGAGTAACTATTTTAAAGCAGATGTGAGCAAGATGTCTGGCATTTAGTTGTTTGGTTTTTTCCCTCCTGAGAATCTATTCTTACATTCAATTTTGCATAAACTTTAAAGATACTAGAGAGAGATATTTATAGGCCTGACTTGCTTGCTTGCAGCTGGCTGATCGTGTGCTTTTGTTTGCCTGAACTGGTGAATAAGGCACCTGGCCTGGGGAGGACTCCAGGCTGGAACATGAAAAAGGAGGCTGCGTCCCAGGTACCGATGAGCCACACCAGTTGCGCTGCCGTTTCTTTCACAGCAGGTTTCCACTTTCTAGTTGCGAGCCCTGGGTTTTTTGAGACAACTGCAGAGTAGCTGCGACGAAGCACAGTGGGTAGTTGTGAAGTGGAAAATACTTCTTGGAAGGAAATGAAGGTGGGAGGGGAGGCTGGGAATAGGGCTGATGGGTAAGGGAGACCTTTTGCTGCGCATCAGGGCCTTTTGGGGCACAGGTTCACTTCTGACAGTTGTAAATGGTTAGGGGAAAAAGCTTTATTTTCTATTACAGCTGGTGCATGTCTGTCTTCACTTTTCCAGTCTTTGTAGCCTTTTGGAAAGGGAGACCTGTGGATCAGACAGCCAGGAGCAAGGCAAGAACCAAGTTTCAGCAGGGACTATGGTTAGCCTCCTGTGTGACTTGAGATGCGAGCGTAGGGTCCTTGCCTGCCCTCCGATGCTTCACCTTGTCAGCCATAGGCACAAACTTTAGGACAGTGGCTGCTCCTTGTGAGAGATGTGTGAGATCCATAGGGGAGAACCAAGTACAAGTAATACTGAGGGGCTGGTGTGCAGCAGGAATGTGGAGACAGAGGCTGCAGCGTCTGTCTGAGGCTCTTCATCCTCTGGATCAGCTCAAGTGATAGAGGTTGGTTTGCAGTGGGCATGTGTTTGCTTTTTGTGTGTGTTTTTTAGCTTGTGAGCCTGGTGGGGCTCAGACAGTGGAGAGCCGACTAGTCATTTGTATGGTTTCTCTCCTCAAAATGTGGCCAGGTGGCTGGGTGCGTTCCTTTCCCCATCCCCTGAGGGCTCTGCTTTTGAGACTAGTCTTGGTCCCCACCTGCCCCTCCTGTTCCTGCTTTCCTGCCTAGGAATGCTTTGAAGTTACTGTTGGATTTGAAGCGGCTTGTCTTGGCTAAAGGTTTGACAGACTGATTGCAGAAATGGTATGTTTCTATTTTATGCTTAGCTGTGCCAAAACTGGGGCTGGCCGCAGAATATAACCTGTATTGTTACTGGGTTTCTTACTGCTGAGGTTATTTTTTCCTGTAATGTGCTTTTAAAACCCAAATTTTCCTTTTAAGCTTCAACTCTTATCTCCCTACATGGTTTGAAAAAGAAAAAAAAAAACCAAACAAGAAACCCAAAACAAACAAAACCCCGAAAATCATTGTATATGGCTCCCAATTCTCCAGGGCAAGTAGCCTGTCAACGATAAATCCAGCCCTCATCTCAGGAAGCGCTTTGTACAGGAAAATGCTTGCTTATGTATGGAGTCCACAAGCAGTAATCAATGTCACGTGCTGTCTCTTCACAGAGGCACCTGTAGGCTTGAGGCTCAGGGTGGTCTTCATATATTTTATATGTATACATATATATACAAACATATAATATATGTGTATATATATAAGTCATAATATATTTGTTATGTATAGTAGGCTATATTATATATCCTAATTTTATTTTTTTTATATAGGCTCTGTACATAGAGAGGGTTGCATTGTCCTGCTTCTGTCTGTTTTTCTCCAAATACTGAATCAGTGAAATGTGAACAATGAACATGGAACCTCCTCTGCCCTGACTTTAAAGAAAATGGAACTGGACAAAGAAACTCACTTGTGTTTTGAAAAGATGCTGTCAAAGCCATACTGATAACTTTTGTGAGCACATTCCAATGCAACTTTTTTTCTGTGTGGGTTTTTTATTTTTGTGTGTTTATTTAGGAAATGAGGAGGAAGCCATTTGGTCATGATAGCCTGTATGTGGGTGATTTTTGTGTGGAAGGGTAGCAGTCAGTTCTTGTCAGCATCTGCAGTTTTAAAGGATGAGAAGAGTTTTGAACTTTTACACATCCAAGGTCCAAAATCTCAGTAGGTCACTCTGAATCAAGCCTGTAACTTCTACTTGGGCAGCAGTGTGTCTGAAAAATGTCAGTTTTGATTTAGAGGTGGACATTTTGGTGCTTACTTATGCTTACTGTTAATAATTGACAACTTTATTTGTAGTCAGACATCCTTTAGCTTCCAGTTCCACATATGAAATTTCCTTATGGCCTTTGTTCCTGCTGGAGTAAAGAACCATCTGCTCTCAGAAACCTCTTTCCCCAGGTGTTTGTAGGCTGTGATTAAGTTCCCTCTTGATTTCTGCTTGGATACAGTTTAAATGAACTGCACTTCCTTGGTGTTTCCCTACAGGGGCTCTCTTCTGGACATTGAGCTATTGCAGTTCCTTTCTAAACAAAGGGACATTTGCAGTTCCTTTTCAAAACTCTGTGTCAAGTGACCACAGGAGCTGATTTCGCAGGAATAGTTTCCCTAATGATGCATATTAGGGGAATGCTCCTCCTACTTCCAGTCCTGCTGTTTCTGAAACCAGTGATCTCATTCTCTCCGTAGTGTTGCACTGGGAGTTCATGCTCACTTAGTTATGTGCTGTGAGCATCAAGTCCTTTTAAAGTGTGTCGAAGCCTGATTGCTGCCATAATAGATATATGCCTTCACAACATCCACATGGGTTGTGGGGAGAAAAATACAGATAGGTGAGAGAGAACTGTTTTATTTGAACACGGTGCTTCTGTGGATAATTTTCACATATCTTTAAAAAAAAAACCAAACAACCAAAACACAAACCATAGTCTTTTACAGGACATTTAATAGTATCAAGCTTTAAGGCTGTAAATCCAAGCTACCATCTCAGTCTGTGCCTCACTCCCATATATATAAAGGGCGATGCTATAAAAATAACATTTTTCTACCCCTAAGCAAAATAATTAAAAACATCAGGGACAGTATCCCAACTGATAGCTAAGCTTGTGTAAAGTCTTAGTCTGAAGGGAGGTTAAAGCAGAACCTGTAACCCCAAGACATCTCCTGGCTGGCTGTATGTGACAAGATGATTCTGATTGAAAACTGTCAAATTCTCTGCAGGAAAGAGGGTATTGACCCTGATTGTTTAGGTATGGGAGAACAATGTGTCCTTGTTTCTATCTTAATAACTTTGATAGTGGTACAAATAATCTGTGGGTTTTAGATGGACTCCGTGCCACTCAAAGGGGGGGTGCCGGTGTGACTGGTGATCCTTTGTTAGGAGAAAGGCTACTTCTGCTGTGCTTTGTGATTACTGTGTATCGCTGCTGCTCATCTTTGCCCATTTATTTAATTTTCCCTTCCTGGCACTTTAAAAAGGACCCCAATGTTTGGTAGTCAAACAGTATCTCCTTTGTCAAGGCTGTTTCGAGGGCTTTGGTTTCATTATTTGCGGTGGGAGTGTGTGTGCATGCTGGGAGGGGGAAATGCCATCTGGAAAATCTGTAAGAGAAACTGTTTGTCGATGAATGTGGGCTCTCACCTCATGGAGGAGAAGGGGGGTAGCAGCAGTGGCATTGGAGTTCAGCATTTCAGGCATGATAAACAGGGCTTGTGTCTGCCATGGGGTGTTACATGAGCCCAGAGCTGGGCACTGGGAACGGTGCAAGCCCAGGGGGAAGACAAGGAAGCAGTTATTCCTCCAGAAAGGTCCAACTTGCCTTTGGGAGGCTGGAAAGGCTCAGACTGCAGAGCTGGGGACGCTGAACTTCCCTGCGAGCAGCATGTCCAGCAGCACGCCCAGAACCTGTGCATCAGCAGAGGCCCTTTCGGGTTCGTGGTGAGGTGTTTCTGCCGACAGAGAGTGAGCAGCCATTTCCCCTGCAAACAAGTTGTGAGCCTCTTCCAGGAGTTGTTTTTCCCTTGCAGTTAGCCAGCTCCCAGTTTGCAGTTGTATTTCTGTGGTGTAGAGCTAGTAAGCACCCTTGGATCCTGCTGCTAGCTGTATAGGGGTGGCAACCTCAGAGGTAGGATCCAGGAAAGGACCAAACACTTGTCCAAAATACAGCTTTACAAATGTGGACCCTTGGTGCAAGTTTAAGCACCATCTGAGTCAAAGTGTCTTATTAACATGTGATGAGCCGAGTCTGAGACTGCATACTGTTGTACATGGCACAGCTGTACAGAAGCCATGCGGGCTGTGCATCCAAGCCCTGTAGTTCATGATGGCAGTACAAGGTCTGTCATGGATCAAAAGGAATTGGTTGAAGCCCTTTTGCTCAAATCCATGACACAGCTGAAGAGGGGTATTATTTAAATACTCTTGGCTGGAGAACAGTTTGACTCATTAGGGATCTTCTTGCATTACCTTGTCCAGAGATGTCTATTCTGATACCCGTGCAACTCACTTTGCCCGATAGTCTGTTGTGGTCTTCTTAAGTTTCTCTAACTCTTTTATCTGTTGCTTGGACAGTGAACTTCGAAGAGGTGAGAGCTGCCTCTTCATTCTGCTTATACAGATAAGGATATGCCTTGATGCTTCTACAGGTCTTATTTGCAGGCTTTTTTTCTAATGACATGCTGTGCATGCATCTGTTTTCTGTGTGATTACCATCTGTCATGGTGGTAATGGTGGTATGGGGTTATTTTTTTCCCCTAGGTCCAGTGGTACGCCCCTCATGCATGTTTGTTTACCTAGTGATGCTGTCTTCCTTTTTACTGCAGGGAAAAAAAAGGTGAAAATCATGTTGTTTCTCTGAATACTTGCATTCTCTGTACTTGGGAGTGGTGAGGAGAGGTGCAGAGTGCATCTCTAATTACATTTATTTAAAAATACACAGCAACTCACTGATGCAACTTGGTTATCCATGCAAAAAGTGCCTCTGTTAAACTCTGTAATGAATAGTGCTGAAATGAATGTGGGGAGCAAGGGAGATCTTTTTAGTTATTTTGTAAGCTCTGTTTCCTCTGTACATCTATCACAGAGGGTGAAATTTAGTCTATATTGGAGAAGATTTACTTTTTCTCAGGAAAGGAGGTGGTATGTTGGACAAGATTGAAGAATTAGTTGGGTAGAATAATGTTGGATAGAAATAATGAAAAAAAGGAAAGCCAAATTTGCTGGGAACTCTGATATTAAAAAAACTGTACAGTTGAAGTAAGCATTTTTTACCCTATTTTCCACTTTTCCTACCCTGCCTTCCCATAATATTATATGGAACAAGGAAAGAAGCAAAATGTTGCCATTCTTCAGAGAAATATGAGTGTCCTAGAAAGCTGCACATGGTGTCATTAAGAGACTATGTTTCATTTTTTTTATATCTCTATACAAATACAGATATATTATTTTTTTTTTCAATAAACACAGCAGTAGCATATATTAATTCTGCTATGTACAAACACAGCCCTTCTTGGTTGTGTGTTTTTCATGTATGCCAAATCACACATACTGATTATTGCTATAGCTGTGATGCTTAGAGGAGCACTGAAATCCATTTCTGTTGAAAACTATCATCATAATGTATGTGGTGTGCAGGATAGAAAGAAGTTGACTTGGGTGTGTTGTGTACCCAAAACCAAGCACTTGTGCGTAACCCAGTCTTCATAATGGACTTTAAAGATCTTAAGCTTTCATTGTACAAAATGTTGCATAGCCTTTTCCCTTTCAGGTGTAGTCATCTGGAAAAAGGAAAGTGAAAAGGGAAAGTCCACTTGTGGTATGTTGAATAGATACTACCAGCATTGCCCATCTTAACTGCAGATGATGGAACCTGGGGCAGGATTAGGGCCTCTGAAATAAAGACAGAGGACAGAAAGAGTTTGTCTGCTACTTGGACACCTTGCTGTAGATATGCATGACATGCAGTGCTTATACTTACAGTACTGAGGGAATTATGAGCTTCCTCTCTTGCGTTGTGTACCACGTACACAGCATCTTACAACACATTGCATGTCGTATCTGGGACCAAGCTGGACTTGTGATGAGTGCAGCTGGGAAAGAAGAGGACATGTTTAAAGTTTTTCCTATCAATGAGAACATTGCTTAGTACACTGATTGAACTTACTTTGGCATTTTGTAAGGCTCCTGCCTTGTTTTTTTAAAAAAGAAAGTGGAAGATGCCTGCTAAACAAGAGTCTGCAGGAAAAGTGGGACAAGCTTGATGACAGAAGCAGCACATAAAAGCTTTCCGAAGAAATGTAATTTTAGTCTTGGACGCAGAAGATAAAATCTTAGATGCATGTGTCACAAACTCTGGGTTGCTGTGATGAATGGGTTTTTTGGATGCTTGATTTGAAACTGACGTTTAACTTGCAGAAGTGGTAGATGCTTACAGCTGCACCTGAAAACTCAATGCATACTGTATTTTGATAAAGTATAACAACAGTGCTAAATCATCTGAAAAAATCCAATTTTAGTTGTTTCCAGTTGGCCATTTTAAATTACTAGATACTTTTTGGCCTTAATCTCTCCATGGCTCACTTGAATTTTCAGGACCGCTATGGAAATTAATTCAGGTTGGTGAAGCGTTTCCCTAGGAGGGAATTAAACAGCTCTGTGGGAACAGAAGTTGAATTGTATTCGGTAAAGGACAGGTGAGGCTGTGCATGAGACAATGAGAATAACAAAACATGGAATAGCTCCTTAATTAGGGGAGTGCCATGCATTCTGCTTGTTGGGTATGGCACAGGTTCTGTAGAGAAATTGTTTGAACACATTATTAAAACATTCCTATTTTTAAGTGTATATAATGTGCAAAAGTACACTGAATTAAACCTTCATAGGTATTTCTTAATACCTGGGTGCTTTGCAACATTAATGTTCGGTTAACATTGTGTGTGGAATTTAACAGTGCTAGCGCATTGCACACAGAAGCGTTAGCTGGGATTTTGCTAAGTACTGTGTAGATGCCTTAAAAGACGTATTTTGCATGCCAAAATGCCTGGCATTCACGGATTTATGAAAGGGTAGGTGAAGGGGAATGCTTCTCATCTAAACAGTCATTGCACGATAGGGCTCTGAAGTTTATAGGAAACTTCAGCTGGGAAAGGGGACTGACAGCCAATATCCCTTGTTCAACTTTGGAATCAGTGCTTTGAAGCCTGAGAAGAGATTTTTAACAGCCAAAGTGACCATCTTGAGGATGTGGATTTTCCTAGCCATTTGGATAGCTAAACCTCTTGTTTAGGCTTTCTTCTCTCTATATATGAATGATTTGCAGCATATTTTGTCTCACCTTAGCAATGCAGTATTGCTTATTCATATCTGTCTAGAATACCATCACCAAGATAATTTTCTCAGCCTTTTGTTTTGGACTCTGTCTCAGTAGTTCAGGTGTAGCTCCTGGATCATGTCAAATATAAATATAAACACTCACATTCAATTTCTTGACACCAGTCATCTGCTCTTTCTACAGCATGTCTTGCTCGGTTTGGAGAAGACACCTCCCTTTTCCTCCAGTGGGTCCCTTAAGACAGCCTCCATTGTCCTTTCATTTCGGTATTTCATGTGCACCTTCTTGCTTGTTCTCATTATTCCATGAAACCTCTCTCACGGTTTCCCATAGCCCTCTGTCAGAAATACTGTTGTCTTGGTGGGTGTGCCATGCCTCTCAGTATGACCAGTATTCTGTAGCCTGCTCAATTTTTCCTGTTTGCCTAAATTTTTCTGGTTTTGTGCAACATTCTCAAGGGCTTTGGGAGAAGGGCTGCCACTTTGTTCTGCTAGTACAGTGCTTGGCAGAGTAGACTAAGGTGCTAAGGGGCTATTATAAAAATAAACTAGGAATGATTTTCAGATAATGTCAAGCCACTGTGCTCGCGAAGAGGAGAAAGGAGAGTTGGGAAATGTCCTTGCAGCTCTCTTGGAGCAGAGGAGAGATCGTTGGTGACTTCCGAAGCTGGAATGTGTCAAAAAAAAAAAGTAACTTGTTGCACAGCACTGACCATGATAGTGAATGCATAACAGGGGCTTGGAAAAACTAGGGAGAGGGGAGTATCAAGGTGAGATTCGACCAGTGTGTTGCTCCATCTCTTGCTTTCACACGGTTGTTCATCTGGAATGACAGCTGTCACCATGCATCATAAAAGGCAGTGTCAAAAAAGTGTTAGATGCAGTTCTTCAAAGTTATCTCAGTGTTAAATGCGGCGTGTTGCTGTCGCTGAAAACCGTCCATAACCCTACAAACTGGTTAGACTGGCTTTAAAGCCTAGAATAACTCTGAGCAGTTTGTGCGGATCTAAGTGGTGATGGCGGGGATGTCAGGTTAATCAGCAAAGTCAGGTTCCAGAGGAGTAAAATGACCAGCTGAAGGCCAGCATATCTTGCTGTCTTATAGGAGCTGAATCCTCATGATGAGTATGGGGATTAGAGGTTATAAACATCAGAAAGTGCAGCCTTAGAGGACATGCCCTGTTTTGCTGGGCACCCATGGCTAGATTTCTCTTCCGCTTGCATGATGATACAAATCTCAGAAAGTTCAAGGCTAATTACTTGCTTCACTGGTAAGTCTCATTTATATGTAGCCTTCCCTCCCAAAGGGAGTTTGAAGTAGATTACAGACGATAGCACTGCTGTGGTATAGCTCGACCCAGAGGTGCAACAGGCAGCAAGCGGAGGCTCTGCACAACACGATGTGGGGGAGGTTTTGGCAGAAGTTATCCAAACAAGCATTTGAAAGTTGCATTTGCCAAGGGATTCTGGATTTCCAGGCAAAGATACCACTTTAAAGCTCTTACCCGAAATGATCCACACACAGCAAGCTAGGGATCCACTGAATATTTCATTGCAGTCAGCAGGGAGGGAGCTGTGCTCTTGTGTTTGTGAGTAGAGACGCTCAGGGAGGGTTGAAAGAGAGCAATGTCCTCTCTCCTGAGTTAATATTTAGACAATGCTACCTCTTTTTTCATAAATACTTCTATTTTTGTATTTCTGCATTTCCCAGAAAGCTTTGGGAGTAAGCTCTCCAAAAACTTAAATATGGTGTTTAGCCCTTGCTGTACAGTTACTTCTCTTGGCAAAGCTGGGCTCGCTGTTCTTGAGCTTCTGATTACAGGAATGGTATTTTTCATTTTTAATTCCTTGGTGTATCTTTACTCAAATTACCTCCTTCCTTGCCAGCGGTGGAGGTTAGGTCCCACCACGAAGTAATTACTAGCACTGGAGATGTACACGCTTCTCCCTTCTTCCAGTCACCCAGCTTCTGCCCAGTGCCTGTGTGCTGTATATGTGTGTGGTCTTAATAGCAAGGGCAGACAGCAGCACGGAGGCTGTAACCCGCTCTTATTTTTGTTACCTGTTTGCAGCTGAACTCTGTTGGCATCTCAACACCTTGATATGCTCAGATGTGTAAGGGTCTTGCGTTAGCCTTGCAGACTTCTGGTGGCACAGCCACAGCACTGTGGCTGCCTCCCGTGGTGTTGATGCAGCATGCAGTTAATTCAAAGCTCTGTTGTTTACTAGCTGTGTGGTGTACGTGCGTGCTTTCTGCTTTAATTCCATATAGGCAGTAAATACTCTGTATGAAGACAGGAGAAAGCTTTGAAAGAAAGATCAACACTCTTATGTATATTTGGCCTCAGATTTCAGCTGCTTGATTTAATGGATGTGCCTCTCAACTACTGACGAGTTGTGGCAGAGGACTGTTCTGTATGCTGTTGGGATGCAGTACAGCTGGTGTAGGGTACTCTCCTGCAAGCGAAAAGAACTGATATGACTGAACTCTAGCAGTAGGGATGGGAGATTTTTTAAGATTTTTTAAGAATTGCAACTGCCAAAAATGCATTTGATTATTTTATTTTTTCTAAGTGGGGTTGTTAATAGCCTTGTGGAATTGTTTTAAAGTTTGAGTCTTCCCAAGTTCTTGATCCTCTATCATACTTTAGACCTGGGAGAATAAGTCCCTTCTCAGCAAGCCAAACAGTGGCTTTTTCGTGAATGGAAATGGGGAGCTACCAACTTACCATGCCAACCTTCTCCCAGTTCTTGACAGTGCAAGGCAAACCTTTCAGCTTTGTCCAGTGAAAAGCTGCATGACTTCTCCTGATGAGTGAGCTTGCAGTAAGTGGGGCTAGGGAACAATTCTGCCAACACGTGGTGCAAGTTTCATTGCTGCCAGTAAAAATATGCATCCTGTGCTGTGACTTCCAGAGGCTCTGGAGAGGAAATTAGCATGATCACAATGGCAGTGGTGGTCCTGTGAAATCATCAAAGCCTTTATCCTCTTTTATACTTACTAAATGAATCCTTGGGGGGAAAATTCTGAAGTTGAGAGAGTGAAAAATCCTTTGTTCTTAAAAGTATGGTATCACCACTCTGGCTATTTGATGATTGCAAGCAGTAGAAGGAGCAGAAGTCTGGCTAAATGGTATCTCTACAAGGAGGAATAAAACTGAGTCAGCAGGCATTAGCGTGTGTAGGACATGGCTCCCTGGCTGCTTTACCCAATGGCTTGTTTAGTCTTGTTCTGTTATGTGTTAGCAGCTTTCGGCAATGTACAGTGATTAGTGCTCTGTGTCTTTCCTCACTGCTCCTCTCTGTATCCTGGGGCTAGGATTAGGTTACAGCCCTGAAATGGCATGGTTGTCTGCATTGATGGAGAGCTGAATAGTAAGGGCAGAGTTTTGTTGATAGACTGAAATGCCTTCTGTGTTTGTTTCCCTTCTCTGGAGGAGGAATGACATTATTTTCATTTGTAGTCTTTTTGTCTCTGACCTAAACATGTGGTGTCCAATTTCCTTCCCTGGCAGGTGACCTGGAAAATGAGGAATGGTGTCTGGCTACAGAGCTTACTCCAGCAGCAATAAAGACTGAGCCAGTGTTGTGCGAGACATCAGGCCTTGCTCCCTCAGTCAGTCTCACTGTCACAGCCACATCGCTGGAGGGGGAACAACCTGAGCTACATACGGATGCCCTGGTACTTGCAGAATTTCTGTTCTCCTCTCTGCACAATTAGCTACAGATTCTCCTAAGACTCTGCATACCAGTGTAGCCTCCTTGGTGCCAAAACTTGTCAACTCAGGGTGCGCACTGCAGTCTGCTTTAATGGTTTTTGATGTTTGCTGGTGTCCCACTACTGCTGTAAGAGCTTGTGTTTCAAAAAACTTACCTGCATCTTCAGGTCTTAATGGTTGGATGCACAACTTTCTCTTCTGTGCTAGCCCCAAAGCCTGGGGCTCATGTGTTTTTAGAAATATTTAAATGGTTTCTAATCAATCAGTCCCACCTGAACTGACTAACCCATTTGCCCTATTGAGCCCGTGACAAGTTAAGTATCTTCCATAATAACCTGCTTTAGTGCTGCTGTGCCTTCCCCTAATCAGAACAAGACTCCTTACTTGAAATGACTGGAGAGTTTCCCTGTTTGTCTGCTAAGTCACTCTTGCCAGATCTGTGAAGCTTTGACATTTCGATCTGCTGCTACTTCCAGACCAGCCTGCCTTGTAAGGAGCATTTGTGATGCCTTTCTGACCACAGCTGGAGCAACCAGTGGGCATTCTCAAGGGCTTAGTTTGGCTGTGGTTGGGTTAAGGAGAATGAACTGCAGCAGCTGATGGCTCACCAGAGTCCCCTGTCAGTGGAGGAAGAAGCATGACTGTTCTCAATCCCCAGGGTGCAATGTTGGTCCAGGCTGGGTGGAGTTAGTATACGCTGAAAATAAATGTTTCCACTTGAATGTGGATCAGAAATATGTGCAACAGAAATTATTTTATGAGAAACTGAAAAAATTAAACACAAGGTTCCCATAATTCTCTTCTAGTCTGAATGTGCTCTCCCTGGTATGTAGTCCTGCTGTAGCTTGGGATGCCATGATTTTCAAAGAGTGTATTGGGACTAGCTGGTGGATCATTACCATTGCATGGATTAGTTACACAGGTTATTGAGAGAGATTTTGGCTGTAATGAACATGCTGATGTGCCAGACTTACTTCCTCAAGCTTGGGACTGTAGCAGAAAGGCAGACTCTGAGCAACAGCTTGGCAGCCAGGTTCCCCAGCCCTGTCAACAGGGCAAGACAGATGTCTTCCAGACTTTGGTCAGCTGTGACTGTCTCTTTTCGTGCTCCTCCACACTGTGAAGTTAACTTGGGTTGGATAATCTGGAGCTCAGTGACTGGCACCTTGCTCTTGCTCCCATATGACAACAGTCTTGAACAGGCTCTCCCCCACTGCCAGGAGTGTTTCTGTCTCTGCTCAAACAGACTGTGCGGTCCGGCAAATCCTAGCAGCAGATCTGTTGCTAAGAGAAGTAATTTGAGTGGGTTGCATGCTAGCTTTCAGTCTGAAATGTCATCTCTGAGGCATAATCTTTTATTTAGCTAAATATAGTAGTAAGAAAAGCCATAGTGGGAGTAGTCAGGGCAGTATTCTCTGTAGCCTCGTTTAGCAAACAGTGTGAAGCAGTTAAAGCTTTGCCTGTAGCAGAGCAGGAGGAGAGGGAACCTCTCCATTTATGGAGAAGTCGTCCTTGTATCCTTCTGTTAAGATTTTTAAGAGGTATGCTTTGGGTTTTCATGCTGTTAATTTGTCTTTTCTAGATGAAACCACTGAGCCAGAAAGTTCTTCCAGAGATTAAATTGGAGCCCCATGAAGTGGATCAGTTCCTGAACCTCTCTTCTAAGGAAGGTCTGTTAATTACCAACTCAAAATGCAGGGGGAGATGACCAGAATGCACAATAAATGTACTTTACCCTGATTAAATATTTGGCTTCCTCATTTGCCATGTCAATCTTTAGGCTGAAGCTGTTGCCTTCTAGGGACTCAACTCAGGCTGCTGAAGAGCCAGCCTCTCTGAGACCCGTTTATGTGTTTTTTCTTTTTTTTTTTTTTTTTTTCCTTCCTCATCACAAAGAAAATGTTCCCTTTTTTTGTGTGTAGCATATTAATAATCATACAGTTGCTGGAGGGAGCTTGAATCCTTAAAGTACAAGATTATTTAGGCTAGAAATCAGTTTGAGGGGACTTAACTAAGGCATAGAAAGCATGAAGAGCATAACCGGAAACTCTACTGTTTTAACCTCTGATACAAAAGGAAGGATGTGAGTTTATATGAAATTAAAAGTTAGGTCCGTCTTTTTGTAGCATATTAGTTTTAGTAGAGTTTTTAAGAATGACCAGGATCACTTTGCACTAATCTGTAAATGAGGAAGGAGGAGCAATGATCCCTGCCCTGAAAGTTAAACACGTTTTTGTGGCACGTAATCTGTTAACCCAAGAAAAGTTTGAAAGAGCCAAATATTTGGGCTGGAATTGGAGCAGATAACTGCATCTCAGTTAGGAACACTTGATGAATGAATTAGTTAGTGAATTCATTTGTGTAGGTAAGTAGAACTGCTGTAGGGAGAGAAGCAAGTGATGTAGCAGGTGGAAAAAGGGAGGCTATATCTCAACCCAGGGCATAAATTCGATTGCTCAATTTGTGGGATTAAGGGCCTTGCTGTTTTTCAAGCGTGTATCTTCTGGCAACTACTAAAGTTAAGATGCTAGACAAAAAGCGCTCATGTATAATAGCTTTTTTTTCTTACTATTTTTCTTCCTTCCTCCCCGACCGCCCATCTGATCTTTTCAACTCAAATTTGCAAAAGTATAACAGAAGTGGAAGGTGGCAAATTCAGCCCTGTATCTTCTACTCCCAATTTTCATTGCTGTAAATTTACCTCAGAGAAAAAATGACTTAGTTATGGCTGTTTTGGACATCTGCTAAATTGTCCATGTAATATGAGTAGGTGAGACGTTGCCCTGTTTCTCTTGTCCAGACCCATTTGGTCATAAGCGCTTTGCTTGCCAATTCTAACACAGGTTCTTCTGGCTGCAAGTGCAGTAGAAGTTAGCTTATGGCCCTGGATAGCACAGTGTGAGAGAGGTACCTCTGGTGGTTGCCTATGCTGCTCCTGCTCCATCAGTACATTAAAGCCTTTGCTGTCATTAGGTTGTCACTTCCTCCCAGTTGTGCCAAATCAGGGCCTTAGGAGGCAGATTATTTCTCTCCTTCTTGTTCATATAACACCTTGGACGTGATCCCTTCTCTTGAAAAATACTGGCGATTTGTTTAATCCACAGCAAAGTTAGGAAAGGCTATTGTTTTTAGAGAGAAAGCAGGCTGGCTCAGAGCCCCTCTGTTAGTGTGGTTTCCTGGGGACAGGGGACTTATACTGGAGGGTTATACTTAAAACTCAAAGCATTTGCAGGAGAAACTGAAGTGTAGGTAGAAATGACTGGAGTATATGCACAGAGCCCTGTTTTGTCTGTTGAACTTAAAGATAGCTGCTGCGTTTCATTCCTTCTTTGGAGACCTGCACACTCTGAAAATCTTCCAAGTTGCCACTTTTGCTTGATCCGTTTTTTAACAGACAGTCCTAGTCTTGGAAACTGGGTGGTGGTGGTGGTGGCGGCTCTAGTGGAAATTTAAATTAACACCTCAAAACCTTGTTTTATATGTGTCGCTTGCCATTTAGCAGTGGATCCCCTGCATTTGCCTCCAACCCCTCCCAGCAGCCATGGCAGTGACTCTGAAGGAGGGCAGAGCCCAGCTAGATCGCTCCCTCCTTCAAGCCCAATCCAGCTACAAGCCACGGCTAAAATGACATCACGCACAGCTTCAGCGCTCTCCAATTCCCCTCTCCTGACTGCACCACATGTAAGTTGGACTGGCTTTTTCCAGCATCTATCTATCTGTCTCTCTTTTTTCTTTCTTTTTTTTTTTTTATTTAATTACTGGTTTTGCCATGGATTTGCTACCTTTCTGTTGTTCTTTAGATGAATCCATCTCTGGTCAAAACTGCAGATCCAGTAATTCTTGCTCACTGGTCTGTTCCGTTCCCACAGAGAACAGTGTGCCTCTCCTCTAAGCTGAGACAGGGTTCAACAGTGTTATTAGGTTTCTCCCACCATGGATTGTGTTTTGCATTAGGGCCCGGCCTGGCTGGGTTAACCTGTCCCTGGTAGATCTGCATCTGTCCCCTCGTCTTGTCGAAAGCGCAAGTGGTGATCTTCAGGGAGGGATTTCCAGTAGTGGTTTTCATTTGTCTCTTTCCCTGTTTGAGCCAAGGAAAGTTTTACTGTTGGCCTCAATGTGTGCAGAGCTGGGCCGAGAGCAACTGTTTTGAGGGAATTCTGTCCCAAAGGTTCAGTCTCTGAATGGAACCTATCTTCAAGGTCTTCCCCTTCCATGCATTCCCAATTCCAAGAGGCTGCAGTTTTAGTAGGCAGAGTCCTCTCTGAAGCGGGAAAGCTGCTGCCTCTCCTCCCTAACACCCTTTTCTCTAGGGCTGTGTGCATTTACTGTTACATTATTTCATTTCTATGATACTTGCAGAAATTACAGGGGACTGGCCCACTCATCCTGACAGAGGAGGAGAAGAGGACGCTGATAGCAGAGGGGTACCCAATCCCTACCAAACTGCCCCTGACAAAAGCAGAGGAGAAAGTGCTGAAGAAAATCCGCAGGAAAATAAAGAACAAGGTAAATGTTAGTTTGCTTTGCTGGGTAATTCCTACTCATCCTTCATTTTAAAAAAACGCTGCAACAATTCTGCAGTAATGGTCTGTGGTACTGTTCAGTGCTGTAAGATGTCTTTTAGTAAAGTGTTTTTCTTTGTTCCTAAACACATCCATCAAATTCGCTGTCACTGTGACAGTGTGCCTCTGTCTAGGTGAACACCTGAACACATGAACAATGGAGTATTTAGCAAGCAGGGTATCAAGTTGCTGTTGCTTGGCTCCATTTACGAACAGTACAATCCTACCCTTATGGTAGGCAAAGACCTCTGTATTCTTTCCATGATGATGAAGATGTTCTTTTCCACTATTTCATGTTTAAAATCTGACTGTGCATTTCAGTGCCCCAGTCTTTTGATCACTGAATTCCATGACCTTTAAATGAATGGTTGATACCAAGGCTGTGAAATGCCCTACAGGTCTTTTCTTTCTTCGAACATGGGGAAGAGCCTAGTGATAGGGAGGCAAGCATTTTTATTCAGACCTGGACAGCTCACTTGTTCTAGAGAATATTAGCACATCTTTGATGGTTGATGCATTCTGTTACTGGTTTTGCAGATAGAGGTGTAAATTTACCCACACTGAATTGGAATTCGGTCTTGTAATATTTTTTTCAAAGTTTTTGGAAGTGACCTTGTGCATTTTATGTACCACTTTCATATAATCAGGGTCATTTATATTGGAGGGGATCTCTGGAGGTCCTTTAGTCCAACTCCTTGCGTTGAAAGCAGGGTCTGCTCAGAGCAAGTTGCTCAGGGACTTGTCCAGTCATGTTTTACTGTCTCAAAGGGTGCTGAGTCCCCAGCATCTCCGGGCAACCTGTTCCCGTATTAGGCCACTCTTGTGGTAAAAACAAATAAATAGAATCCTTAACGTCTAATTGGAATTTCCCTTGAAAGTTGTATTTGATGCCTCTTGCCATTTTGCTGTATGCCTCTTGAGAAGACTCTGACATCATCTTCGCTACACAAGATAGTTGAAGACAGCAATAGGATTCCCTCCTTAGCCTTCTCTTAAATCTGAACAAACCCAGCTTTCTCTGCCTTTCCTGATATGTCATGTGCTCCAGCATGCTTATTATAGCAGTGGTCCTCCTGTGGCCTTGCTTCTGTACATCCAAAGTATTTATTTCAGAGCCACAAACTGCATGCGGTACTCAACTGTGGTCTTGCAGGTGCTGAATAGAAGGGAAGAACCACTTCTCTCGACCTGCTAGCTAGAATCTTGTTATTGTAGACCTGGATCTGGTTGGCTGCCTTTGCAACAGGGGCACCTTGCTGACTTACGTTTGACTTGTTTATCAGGATCCCCAAGCCTTTTTCTACAAAGCTGCTTTCTAAAGCATGCATGGGCTTTTCCTCTCCCAGATGCAGGGCATTGTCCTGGGATCATCTTTTAGTATTTGTCCTGGGATATTCTCTCCAGATGAATCTGATTTACTTTTTAAGGTTAGTTCTGTAAGAGCAGGGAATGATCTCTTTCCTACTATTGAGAGGAGCAGTCTTGCTTCTGGATGTGGAAACAGACCAAGTCAGTGCTTTGCTTGCCAGGAATAGAAATGAGAACAGCATGGATGCTTGAATCTAATAACATCAGGGCTTTTTACCAGTTTATTAATTCATCTCAATGCTTTTTTTTTATGCAAATATTTGGTGTTTTTCTTCCTTTTTCCTTAGATCTCTGCCCAGGAAAGTAGAAGAAAAAAGAAAGAATACATGGACAGTCTGGAAAAAAAGTAAGCCAGCCTCCTTCCTGTTTCAAGCGGGCCAATAGCACTAGTTGCTGGACTGGGAAGGGATCCAGCTGTTGATGCTGGGACTGTTTTGTGCACAGAGTGCCAGCTGCCATCTCGTGGCTATGACTGAGAAAAGCCCCTTTTTCTGGCTTCTGCTTGTATGTGTGCTGGGGTGCTGCATTCATAACTGTGTCTACCTGCAACACGTTGCTAACATGCCGACAAAGACTTTAAACCTTAAGTAAGGCAAGACCCATCTGCTATTGGCCTCCCCCTCATGCAATTCTTTTGGCCTAGTGAGTAGGCAGTGTCCAGGGAAAGGTGGATTCAGAGTGAATATATTCTCTCTTCTAGTGCAGATGGTGACGGAAATAGGAAGTGGGTGAGTCAAGACTGCCTGGGAAAATAAGCAGGACTCAGGAAAACAGCATGTGACCCATCGGCTTCCTTTAGCAAGAAGGAGCCAAACCCTCAATTAGTGTTTTATATCCCAAGTTAATCTTCCTTTCAACAGACAAGTGTTCTAGTATTTCTCTTATGCACTTCACCAGATGGATCTGTTAAACCCCTTGTACCAACTTTGGTGATATCCTTGATGTAATTTCCTTTTTTTATTCTTATCTCTTTATGGATGAATCTTGCTTTCTCAGAGTTACTCCTGTGAAATTCCACTACATACATACAGATATCAAAGCTATTTCACTTGACCTTCTCCTTTCTTGAAGCTATTCTGACTGATCATGTTTGTCTTTTTAGGAGTCCCATGTTTTTCACTTGGACCTCGTATGTGGCATGTCATATGATAACCAACTTTAGTTTAGGGAGTTTCCAGGGGCAGTGTGGAAATAAGCACTCTCTTGGAAATGAATCCTCCTTGCTTATTGACCTTCCTAAACTTGAAATTCGAGAATCTGATTTCAGAAAAGTGGCATTCACTAAATTGCTTGGTGCCTCATCCTAGCAATGAAATGCACACATTGAACACCTTTGCACAAAATACTTGCTAACAACATAAATAATAGCACGTTCTGTGACTTTTAAAGTATCTGTCCCATGGCCTGATGCACAGAGAAAGTCAGAGCAGGGTCTTTGCTGTTGCTATTTCAAGAGGCAAAAAGTAGTTACAGCTCACCCTGAATGAGCTGCACCTGCTGGGATGTAGTTGAGCACTGTAAGCAGGTGCTCCACAGCCAGTAGTATCTTTTGCAATGTCTTTTACACCATGAAGTATGATTAAAGATTATGACTAAAGTTCGTTGGTTTAACTTTTCATTAAATGTAGGCAACATGATAGAGATCTCTGTGAAAGCAAGTTTAATAAATAACTGATTTTTTACGTTCCTCTTTCTTGTGTTGTCTCCAGAGTTGAGACTTGTTCAAATGAAAATAGTGAGCTGCGTAAGAAGGTTGAAGTCCTGGAGAATACTAACAGGTAAGGTACAAAGGGAATAAAACAAAACTGTAGCATGATACTACAGTGAAAACTGAAAATCTGGAAGTTAAGAGATCAATTGAAGTGTGAAGAATAGCTGTATCTGATCTGGTTAATGTCAAAGAAAGATGAGGAAGGCCAGTTATCGTGACTACAGTGTGATGTAAAGCATAGAGACTTTGATGTCAGGTCTTAAACTGTCTCGCTAGCCTGTGGGGTGCTAGAGAAACCTTTTAGTACTCTTCTTTGAGCTCTTCCACTGCCCAAGGAAACACGAATAGTGATATGTAGCAAACAAAACCTACAGCCCAACTGTCCAAATTGTCTTTATTTAGTGAGAGACTGTTTTGACAGGACACCTTGACCTGGAGCATGACACTTCCAGGAGTTACAGTGCTGAAGCACAAGAGTCATTGTTAGTTCCTTCTGGACTACTGGATGTCATTGCAATTATTGTGCACCCTTCTAACCATCTCACACCCCAGAATTTCCTTCATTTGAAGGGGGAAAATCAACTTCTTGTTTCTTCGTTTCTGAAGAAATGGGTGACTCAGTGGTGGCTTCTCAAAGGACACATGGCAGAAATAGCCATGAATATGGGTTGAATAGCTGAGCTTTTAATCGGATGTTAGCTGAGAGTGGAGTGTCAGTCATGGCTTATGCTCAGTGTGTTCTCTAATGATGGCAAATTCCTATGAGTAGGTACTAGATAAGCCCACTGTTAACACCTTCTAGTTAGAGGCATTTGTAGTGATGGTTGAACCACCATTGAACCACCATTGAACATGATGGTAGCATGAAGATAAGACCCACAATCATGGAAAATGGCCTTAGAGCTTGTCTGGCAGCCAGTGTATTGCTAATTGAGTGGCATGTGTTGTTTCTAATCTCCGGATCCAATCTCTGATTTCATGGAGCCAGACCCTGTAGCACTGTAATTTGCTGTAGAGTGTCTCCCACACACTGCTCATGCATAAAGACATCTGCTGTTTGTTTGAAGAGAGCCAAGCCATTTCTGTGCCTCTTGTATCTTCCTTCAGGGCTTTACATAAAAGAACCAGGAGTTGTTCTGTAGGTGTAGAGTAGGGTTTTCTCTCCCAGGATCTGTCCCAGGAGGTGCTGAAGCCAGCTGCTCTAAGGAAAGGTGCAGCTGTGGGTGAACCACTCAGGGACAACATGCTGTCAAGCCTAGAGTTTTTCTCCCCAGTTCAGCTAAATTTGGCCAGCTGTTTTCATCTCTTGAATTGTTGTGGATGCAGTCGTGAGAACAGCTGTGTTGGTATTGTCCATCCTTTTACACAGGACCTTTAGCATCTTCTCTATTTTTTGATGATCTTAATTCTCTCATACTAAATCCTCTAAAAATACTTAGCTAAGTGATATTATCTCCAAATCCTTCATACTTTGGGCACGTGGGATGAGTTGCATTGTTTTCTTCCCTCTGCAATAGCATTTATATTGATTTGTAATCTCCTGCAGAGAAGCAGATGTTCCTGACCCTCTGCACAGAAATTCTTGTAATTCATGGCAATGCCGTTTTGGCTATTTAGATACAAACTATCTAAAATCTGTTAAAGCTTCAAATTGAAGTGCTGAGAAATTTGTAAAAGTGCCTGCTTTCATCAAGCCTGACTTACATAACATAACATATTATGGTTTTTTTCACCTTAACCCCAAAGAGCCACTTTTCTTATTTAGTGTATAATTGTGCAACTATCTTATTCAGAGAATGGTTCCAGGCCCTTGTTTAATGTACATTATACACTTCCTATGGTGAATTCAAAATGTCTGGTCTCCTCATTGCTATTTGCACAGAGCCTTGATGTGGCATCCAGAAGCTGTTCAAATGTTTCAGAACTTGTCTTCACAGCATCCTATAGCTGATACTTCCATCTCCTATGTACAGTGAGGAGTCAAAGTGCAAAGCAGTGATGGTCAAAATTATGCACTGTCAGTTTATTCTTGGATGCCCAAATTTGTATGTTTAGGACATTATTTCTCAAAGTACCTAGCACACAGTTATACACACATGTATTTTATTTAATATGCCCAAAGCAGAGCCCCATTTGACTTTAGTTGCAACTTTGAGTGTTCAATGCAGTAAAAAATGAAGACGTAGTTGAAGGTATTATCTAAAAGTAGATCTACAAACGTTAGTGCTGTCCTTTTGTTGTGAAAAATTATAGGAGTGGAAGAAAGGTAACAGGAAAATAAGAGCTGTGATTACGTGTAAAAATGTTCATGCATTCAAGTGTATATGAAGACAAAGTTGTTCTTTTAGCTTGTTGGAAAATTGGGCTATAGCTGCTTACCTAAAAGTTAATGCACATGTATGTGCTGTCAGTCAGTATCATGTTTTTATAGTCTGATTGGAGTTGAGAGGAACTGAAGGGCAATTTCCAAAACATGCAACTATTGAACAGCAGAGTTTCCTTTCAGTATGTGCAATCAGTTTTTTAAAGTATGATGTTGTGTATATAGAACACGTTTGCCCAGATACATACCTAAGACTTCAGGGAAACCCTGCTTGCATTTCAAAGTCTGGATCCAAACCATGGAAACACTGGAATTTCTTCTGGTAAAAATGTTCCTACATTATTCTCAGTAACATGAAAAAAATTAGAATAATCTTCCCTGTGAGCCTGCCTTAGTCTGAAATTCTGGATCTGAAAAGATGTAATGTAAAAGGTGCAAGTGTGGTCAAAAAATTTGCATCCAGAAGCATCTCCCTTGATATTCATGCATCTTAAAAGGCAAGGCAGGAGGCTGGGGATCAAGATGCAGGGGAGTTTTTAATTCTCATTACTCTGAGTGGGTGACTGCAGCATTTTTGGCATCTTTAGTATTAGAACACTAGCATATGTTTCCTCTCCTAACTTATGTGACTCAGTCCCTTAAAAGAAACCCATCCAAGTTCCTTTCTAGGCAGTTTTCTCAAAACTAAGGAAGCACATTATTACATGCATATCTGTTATGTCTTGTAGCCACAAGTGAGCCAGGCTTTCATTGGTTTCAGTAGCATCTGAACATGTGGGGCACTCCTGTCTCAGAAAGCAAAGGGTGTGAGAAGAAGCTGGCACCAAGAGTTGAACTGACTTGTCCCAGTCACCAAGAAGGCTTGATTCACTTGGCACTGGGACCGAAAGCAGAAATTGCCGGTGATCTAGGGGGTTGCATATGGTCTCTGACACGAGCGTTGTCTAGCTGGAAGCCATGGCTATTTGGCTTAAAGACAATATTGAAACATCCGGTACGGTGTATGACATATGAGAAGTACTTTTGCTTTTCACTTCTGTTGAGTCTGTATTTATAGATATATTGATGGTCACTTTTCCTGGAGAAATGATAGACATAGCATATGGTTGAGTGTGTCACTCATGGACAATGTATGCAAGTAGCTGCTAGAGTTGCTCACATGGAGTAATGACTAGCAAGTTGTGTAGATCTCCACTCTGACAGGCACCTTAAAGGCAATGGCTTTATAAATACAATTGGGATGTTATTCCATTTCTCATGCTCCCGTTCAAGCTATTGTTACAACTCCCAGTCATCTAAAGATCGAGTTGCATATCAGTCTGACCCCCCCCAAGGGTTTATCAGCACCAAAGCTGCCAGACTTCACTGATTTGCTTCGCTGTTCCTTTATTTGAAGCTGGTAAAGTCATTTTACCAAGTCATTTTCAAGGAGTGATGGATCTGCATTTAAGTTGCAATGAGACATCTTGCACTTCATTTCAGACCACCCTTATAATAGTTGACAAAGTGTGGCAGCCCTGGAGCAACTCCTCGTTTTCAAAGCAACAGGGCAGTGTTTTTTGTGCTGAAACATCTTTGATGAAAAATTTCTGGATTTTTTTTCTTTGTAATTCAAATGAGGAATAATTATGGATTTTTTTTCTGCTTTGTGGTATTCTGGTCTTTCAGTGGAAATCTTACTTTGGGATTTGCTGTCTTTCCTACAAATAGGACAGGCAGAGAAGGAATCTGTGTGTAGAGTTGGAAGGCAGAATAATTTTTCTCTCTCCATATCAAAATTAGGTTTTGTTCCTCACAACGTAGACAAATTCTCTAAAAAATATTGATCAAAATAAACAGTGTTTGGTGTCCCTTAGAAGCTGTCTTTTTTTGTTTAAATCACTGTTGGATTTTAAACATAGACACTGAATTGAGGAAGCCTCCCAGGTGGCTAGGTCCTGGAGTGTCAGATTTTCTCTCCTTAATCAAAGTGTCACTGGAAGCTGAGGGGAAGCCTTGACTTGTTCCTAACTTTGGTAGAGAGAGGGGCTCTTCTGAAGATGAATATGTGAATGTGCACACGAAAACAAGACATCACAGGCAGAGTGAATTTGCTGGCAGTGTGTGGAAGGGAGAGCAGGAGTCTTCAGTCACTTTACAGCTTTACTATGAGGTGCTTCCATTGGCAGAGAAAAGCGTGAAAGCACGTTCACACCTCCTACGGAGGTGACCCTCTAATTGAATATCACTGGGAAATGTGTCAGACACAATGAAAATAACCCCTGTGGGTGCAAACCCCCTTATGCATGCTGCCTTGGGATTGCATTTTCTCCTGTTAGGATTTAGCCATAGGCAGCGTGTTTCACTAAAAGCGTTCGTGGCCTTCCTGCTGCTCTTTAGAGGGAGCATCTTAGTTTAACTTAAGTCTCTGTTCTGCAGAGCAGAGAGTTGCTCCTTTTCCCTCTCATAGTCCAGATCATCCCTGCAGCTGGCCAGTAAGAATGAATGCAGCTTTTGTGTGGGAGAGGAGATCTTTTGATCTCAGAATCCAGTCTTCCACCATTCCAGATTCAAATAGAGAATAAAAGCACCAAGGACTACCCCATTTTGGTGGTGGCAGGGTAAACTGGTATCATTTCTGAACAAACTTGTTTCTTGCTCTTGCCTTGGCTCTTGCTCTTAGTTTGAAAATGCACCTGTAGCCTATCAGCTCCCAATACTGAGTCCTTGTCTGTGGGGAGGCGACAGTAGCTCTGCTCAAACAGATAAATGACTTGGAGGAGAAAGACGTTTTATATAAAAGTAGTTGGTAAATAAGGTGGGTGATGACTCTTCCTCTGTGTATAAGAGACCTCAGAATACCTGCCTAATTTTACTTTCCAAAAATAGTGTTTTGGAATCAGCTCTCTGGGCCCATTCTGCCCAACAGTTTTTTTTAAATCGGGACACAAAAAGGCAGAGATCAGCAAAATCGGGAGAATTGCCTCTTCTCTGTTGATTTCCTCACCAGCCATTAGCTGTTTTCTCTCTGACACCTCCACAAAAAGTGGCAAGAATGATCAGCATTTCAAGGCTGCTGCTGCCAACCCCCGAGCTGGGGAGGAGGAGAGCTCCCTCCTCGCTCCGTAGAGCTGTTCTGTGTCAAGCCCAGTGACTCAGGCCTGAAACGGGAGAAAGATTTAGTCTTCTATAAGAGCACAGAAATTGCAGGGTTAAAAAGGCCTTGCTGTATAACATAGCTAGAGGCATATGGTGGGAATACTGTAGGCAGCGTGTTCTGTGCCGGAAAATGATATATACCACGTACACAAGTCTTTCTGAACCCTACGCCATGTAGTGGATGTGAGGAGGAACTGGGAGAGATGCAGAAGGGACCAGGGAATTAGGATGGTCTCATTTACGTGATGGACAGTGTTTTAATCTCTTAATTTGCCTGTGGTCTCTCTAATAGTGAATAAAGGACTGAATTAGATGAATCACTTTCTTTTTTTAAATATTGAGTTGCAGAATAAACCATGCTCTCAAGAGCATGCCAGACATCCTTCCTTAATAAGTTGAGAAGGATCTGCTGGCCCAGATAAATCTGTGCTGTGAGCATGCCTTGTGCTCATTTCAGAATGCATTCCTGAAGTCCTTGAATTCATTAAACCCTAATTAGCAACAAGCATTGATGATTAAAAAAATCTATAATAATAGGCAGACGAGTGTATATTGAGCTGCGAAGGCACCTCTGGGTCTGGCCTACAATTAGCTTTTAGCCAGTTTGATCTTAAAATAATCTTTCTATTTTCTCTGACATTCTGACCTTGCCTCTTGCTTTAGCATTTGACGTCACAGCCTCCAAAGCTGTTGCCTGGAGTTTTGTGGGGGTTATCCTCCACAATAGATTGTGAGACTTGCAGGAGAAGTGAAAAGTAAAGTTGGAAACAAACAGCAGATTTAACACCTTGATACAAAATTGTACTATATTTGTGTCGAGGACAGGCATTTGGGTTACTCCTTACCTGTTAAAAAGCTTTAATGAAAACAAAATGAAAACTGCTGTGAAAACCCTGTATCAATCATACTTTGAGATCATTTCCCATTTAAATGACTAGTGTCCTGACTGTAGTAGTTGATGATACAGCAGAAGAAAATCAGCCAGAAAGACAAAAGAATATCCTTCTGGTCTGGGACTGTTGACTCCAACTGCAAGAGAATTGCCGTTGGGGTTGGGACCTCTGAAAGCCACAGTCACAGTAGCCACTTGAAGCATCTGTGATTTTTGTCAGCTCCTGGAGGATTTAGCAAATAGCAATAAAGTGCTTTATTTAGTAAATGAATTTGAGAAATGGAGTCTGTGCCTGTGTCTGACTTTAAGACCTTCTCTTTGAAAATGGTCCGGCGTGTGGTCCAAAGCACTGTACAGCAGGTTTTCAGAAAAAGGAGGTAGCCATATATCTCTACCACCAATTAGAGCAGTTATAAACTTGCTTCTGCACCTTTTCAAATAAAGGTGAAACTCCTGCTGAATTCATGACACAGAATCAGGTTATATATGCATCTAGTCACTTGCATGTAGAGCAGTTTAAGTTGTTTGTATGCTTTCCAGAATCGTTTCTTGTAGAGACACTGAAAACACCATTTTTATTAATAAGAGCTTTCTGAAAGTACTAAAGAAGTAATTGTTCAGGGACATCAGTTGAGGGAAAGGCAAAAGATCTTTCTGAAAGTTCCAGTGTTAATACATGTTAAAACTTTGTAAAATTAAATACATTCCTTGTTACTAACTTCAAGGAGAGGACTTTAACTATCTGTACCTTATCATAAATGCTGTATTATTGCCAGGTGTGGAATTTGAAGCAAAAAGCTATTTAACCAGCAAGTAGATCAGTGTGTGTGATGCTTGTCTGTTGTCTTTGCTTTCCAGAACACTTCTGCAGCAGTTGCAGAGACTCCAAGCCATGGTTACTGGGAAAGTGTCCCGTTCATGTAAGGCAGCTAGCACACAGACAGGGACCTGTCTTATGGTGAGTGTCCCTAAAGCTGGGAATTGTAGGGGCATGAGAATCTCTTTCCACTGCTCAAAGTCACATCCCTTGTACTGCAAAGCCCCTCACTTGCAAATTCTCAGCTTGGGAAACTTCTCTTCATAATTTGACAATTAATTTTGAGGTAGGTGAGACTCCTGGCTGATGAAGATTAATGGTTGTGGAAGGCATTAAATTCTGGAGAAGACTGGGCCTGTGCTTTTGATTGGGTGCTGCAATGATGAAAGAAGGAGCACTGCTCCTCTTGAGTGACCTGTTTTATTATTTCCTACAATATTGTATGTGAGAAATGGTGTCTAGGGTTGTAAAATGAAAATGAGGGTGTCTTTTGATACCAGTAAGAATAAGTTTGCTCATCCAAATAAAAATATGACTAAGGCTGTAAATCTACCTCTGTCCTACTTCAGTAATAGTAGTCAGGATAAGGAAAAGATTAGAATGAAACTTTTCCCTTTTCATTCCCTACACTCAGCCAGCAAGTTTGCTTTATACTTGTGCTAGAAATTGATGGAAATTATTTTCAAGGCCTAAGTTGTTCTCCTAGTCTGCCAGCCTCTCTGTCACTTCAAAGAAAGACTGGGGCCAGCAGCAGAAATAACCTTGGAGATTCCCAACAGCATCTGTAAAACACATATGGTGGTTGTGTCTGCTTTTCAACTTTGGGAGTAAATAAAGCTACAGGCCAAAATGGTGGCAGACATTGAAAACAAACTCCAGCATTGAAATCTGCCCTTTAAAACACTGTCTTGTTACTGTATGTGTGCCTTTGCTAAGACACTGTATGCAGTGATGAAAATAGCCTCAGATGATTTGTTTTGAAAAAGTATCAGATCTGCTTTGTGTTGATTCTTGGTTTTGATGTGCACATGTGTGCCAAGAGGTAGTGCACTTACCTTCTCTGCATCCTCCTTTTGCCAGATGGTGGTGCTGTGCTTTGCAGTAGTTTTTGGCAGCTTCTCTCAGAGCTATGGGCCATATCCTTCTGCTACAAAAATGGTGTTGCCCAGGCAGCATTCCTCGCCAGAGTCCTACACAGACTCCATTGGTAAGTGACAACTATCCCAGTCTTGGTCCCTTGCTTGATTGTGCTTCGGCACTTGTTTTCTACTCCCAACCCTAACCCCCTCCTCAACCACCTCTTGCTTTTCTGCTACTTAGCTAGCCGTTCCTTGGTATACCTATGTTTTTCAAAAGATAACTTGGCAAGCTGTTCTGATGGCAGAAGACTTCGTAGACATGGGCAAAGCCTTTGCCCACTAGCCTGCTTGGTACTTCTGTTTAAAGCAGTTTTTTCCTGTTTGTGGAACTAAAGCTAGTGGTCTGTAAAAAGTAGCAGGATTTCTACTCGGTAGCAAATGTTTGTACAGTTACAACGTGCAACTGGTATCAGCTGGTGTGTCCTTTGCCAATGTCAACAAAGAGTCCAAGGACTGCATGGGAAACTGTTAGCATTATAACAATGCGTAATGAACCCGTTGCTTTCAATGTATATTATCAAAGTGATTGTTTCATTTTCTTCTTGTGTTGTGAATAATTCAGAGCTTTTTGATCCTTACCTGGACCATTGCTGTGGTATCTTTCCTCAGCTATCAAATTACCAGTTAATCACTATGAAAAGACCTTTGCAGCTTTAGTTCTGCTCTGTCGGTTTCCATTTCCTGAAATGACCAGGACTGTTCTCTGAGCTGCCTGTTTCTCATCTCTTTTTGCCTTCTGTCTTTGTATGCAGTGAGGTCAAGGAGTCTGCTAATTTACGAAGAGCCTCACCAACTGGAGGAGTCATCAAGCCCAATCTCCTTTGCAGATCGCAATGACAGGCAACCAGACACCTCCAAGTACACAGCACTGTCCCTGGAAGCCATGCCAGGGACACAGCAGGATAATATCATGCAATTCACAATAGCCAATGAGACAAGGCTAGAGAAATCGGTGCTGCTGGGCCTGCAGCAGCACAGGTGAGTGCAGGGTGGGCTGCTTGTCATATGAGTGTTTTGCGTCACTGTCATTTGTGCCTGGAGCGCAGCTGTAAGACTAGGGGCTCAGCTATGCTGGGCACTGTGAAACATGAAGTAAGAGTTTGGTCTCATGTGGAGAGCTTATAGGCAAAGTTATTGTTACTCTGGAGAAGTGGTTGCAATAATACTGTAGTGGTTGCAATAATACTGTAGTAATACAGCTGCCAAACTTGGTGCTTCTGCCAGAAACCTAACCCCTGTAAGCCTGTTGTGCCTACCCAGTTCTTTAAGCACTTACTTCTGTGTCTCCTAAAGGAATAAGCTTTTGCCAGTTGGGTGGAAGCGTGAAGTTGTGACTCACTGCGCTTTCTATGAGGTTAGGGTGTGAAGAGCTGGATCTTCTTGCTGCAGTGATCTTACTAAAGCATTACTGTGGAAAGTTTGCAGGACTCGGTCTTAAGAGACAGACCTGTAAGGGTCTCTTTTGGGGCCTCTGCAAAGAGAGAGATTTACTGGTTTAAATATGTGTGTGCAGTTTTCTTTCCATTCTACTTTTTCTTATCCTGCCACTGTCCTGTTGGCCCAGGTCTTGGTCTCTACTGACAAGCAGTAGCAAGCACACCAAACAGTGGAGAGAGGGATTTTATTTGGAAGCATGCTATTCTGAGGGCTAGGATGAGCCATATCGCCCCAAGCATACCTTCTGAGCTCTTGTGTCAAAGTTATACCTAGAGCCAAAGAGATGACTAATTCAGTGTGTTACCATACTCCAACTGACAAGTACCTGGTAAATACTGAGTGCCTTTTTAGCATTAGCCAATTCAAGCAGGATATGCGCTTTTAAAAATGACTAACTATTAGCGTTAACCTTTGTTGTTTTGGTTTTTTTGTTCCCTGCAGAGTCAACTCCGAACTAGAAGGAAATGAAACACTGAAGATAATTGAAATAGATAGAAGAGTCAATGCCACCTCTTAAAAATAAAAAAGGCCTTTTTTCTTGACTTCCCTCTTTCCCACATATTTTCAACCAAAGTCCCCCTGACTTGTCATCCTCAGTGAACCAAAGCACAAAAGAGAGGGAGTTCAACTTCTGCATTGACTGGTGAGGCTGTGACTGCAGATGGGATATCTTGTCTTTGTAACTCCCTTCCTCACTTCACACACAGTCCCTGTCTTTGCTTTTATTCCTTTCCTGTCTAATACTGCAAGGACAGGATTGAATTATGATGGCAGATGACACCAGCAGTGTGCCGGTGACTGGTGGGTGTGTGTGTGCGTGCATGCACACATCCTAATCTCTGAGCACAAAGACATTCTGTAGAAGAGTGAAATATGCAAAACTGATAGGAGCATGTGGGTGATAGGTTTCTTGGGAGAAGGTATTTGAGAGAAAGAGGAGATGCAGCATGATGATGCTCAGAATCTAGCCACAGCTCCATGCCTACTGGTCTACAGCACTTGAGCCTTTTGGGGGGATTGAGAAGCATGTGTGTAGCCTGCTTCTGAAGGGACAAGAAAGGGCCCTGATACTGCTGAGTTAACAGCACAGGCAGGAGAGGGAAGGGCAATGATGCTACTGAATTGTCCTCCTCTTGATCTTTCTCTTCTCCCCTCCAGCCTCTTTATCATTTAGTGGGGTATCATTTTCTGGGTTGAAAGCAGTCCTGGTAAGCTTCCCTACTGCTTCAACCCTTGTGGAATTCAAGCAAAAATCAGTCACTGTCTTGTCACACTCTGCGTGGGAGAATTATGCTAGTTTAACTAAATCTGTTTAGAAAGCAGGTTTTGTTAAATTTATGCAATGTTTTGGATGGATGTCCTTTAGTCTGCTTAAGTCTAATCTGTTTAGTTTAAATCAGTTCCTTCCTAACAAACTAAATCAATGTAAGGCTTAAACCAGAAGTGCCTCCTGAGAGGACCATATGGATTTAATTTATTGGCTTCTAGATGCATTGATGGAATTTCTTATGTAGACCCGTTCTCAGACTGTCTTGTGTTTTCCTTTCCTTGCCATCTTCCTGTTACTATTGTAAATAGTATTTATTAGCTTTGCAAGTTTTTGTTCAGGCAGTCGCAATGAAGAGAACTGAGCTTCCCTAACCCTGCAAGTGGTCTGGGCAAACTCTGAAATCGGACACACAAATATCACTGAACACCCATTCCCTCCCCTCAGACTTGAATTGCCCTAAATAAAGCCATGTGTCTTATCTTCCTCTTACCTCCTTTTCCAGAGATGCGATCTTAGACCAGCTGCTTAGCCGAAAAGATAGGGTTATAGGTAGCCTCAGCTAGGCATGGTTCAGGCCTGGAGGTGGTAGATACTGTATTAACTCTATGCCAAGACAGCCTCTGACCTGAGGAGTTGAGTATGTAGGCAGGAGATAAGGCAAAAGAGGGATGAGATGGGCACATAGGGAGGTGAAGTGACTGGACCAAGTTCAGTGGAAAAGCCAAGAGCAGTATTCAGGTCTGATCCTGGTCCAGTACTTTTCTCCCTGCTTTGTTTCCTCCTTGTCTCATGTAGCTGTTGCCTTTAAGGGTTCTCCCTCTCTTACTACCCTGGTCACGCCTTTGCCCGAGCTGTGCTTCTTGCAGTTTGTCCTTGCAGTGGCACAGTCGAACCTACCCCAGGATTTGAGCAGGGTTTTATCTGGTTACTACAGAAGGGACCTCAGACTCCATTGAGGATGGATTTAATATGAAAATCCTCATTCAGCAGGCTAGCATAGCTACTTTACAGTTTACCAGAAGAAGTCAATTTTTAAAAAGGATAAAGAATTTTGAAGCTCTTTTTTTTTTATTATTTTTTTCCTAATGATAAATAAGGGAAAAACTTAACCTAGCCTTACAAGTAATTTTTTACCATGTACAGTAGATATTTCCTGCAAGTATTCTATTTTGTAAAATATTGGATTTGTATTTTATTACAGCAGCTGCCACACCAGCTCCTTTATTGTTCTTCATTCTCCTTTGACTTTCTTCCTTCAATATCCTATTTGCCACCCTCAGGCCTGACTCAAAACTCAGTGAAATGAACGGAAAGAATTCGATGAATTACAGGGAGCTGTGGATCAGTCCCCACTGTGCCATTTTCAGAAGGTGTTTCACATTAGTGACAGTGAAACATGTACCTGACTCCATGAGCTGGTAGTGAGTTTTGGTGTACAGACGTGCTTTCTAGGTAATGCCCTATTCTTATATGTAAGTGCCTTTATATTATTTTATCTTTGGTGGCAATGAGAGGAGAAATGCTGTTGTAGTCTATTTTGCAAGTGTTCCCTTCTTCTTGGCATGGGTCAGCCTCTTCCCTAAAGTCTCTTTCCCTTCACAGTGATCCTGCTGGGTCCTCTGAATCATTCCAGTATCCACCCACAACTTTTGTATGATTTTTTTTTTTTTTTTTTTTTTTTAACAATTTAAGGCTTCACATAAATAATGAGCACTGGTGGGTGCCACAAGGGATGGCTGCATTCCTTAGCCACATGAGGTCAGCAAAGTGACAGGACAAAACTGGGACTGACCGTTCCATTACCATATGGCTAGGCATTGTAAGTGGGCAAGGTCATAGCTTAGAAAGTTCCTTAAAACGTCTTTTTTTTCAGAGCACCCGTGGTTTGTCACCTCTGAGGACAACTGAATGGTTAAGTCTTCTGCAAAAGAGGCCCCCAGCTGCCGAGCATAACCCTGCTCTTACTAGTCTTGCAGCTTGCACTGTACATAAGCAGGAGACTGCTCTGCCTGAGCTCATGCCTATTACCAGTTAAATGGATCACCTCCCATTGCAGATACAGCTGACTTCACTGTATTAAAACCAAAATTGAATTATTTCTCAATACTTAAAGGACAGACGATTTCCCAAAACCCAAACAACCCCCCACTCCAAAACCTACTGCACTAGTCACCATTAAAGCTTTGCCCTTTTGTTTGCTTAATTTGGGCATGTCAGTTCAAATCTGATCGGGAGATAGTCATGTTTTCATCTGGAGCATTTTAAACTGGCCACGGTCAGGGTCAGGCCTCTAAACTAATTCATCCAAGCCATTATGGCCATACCAATTTTCTTGTAAATGTTTGATAATCTATTGCTATAATCTTAGTTTGTGTAATCCTTTAAGTTATTTTTAGGTACTTTTTTGGGGAATCTCTTGACCTAGCACACACATTGCTTGGGGATTTATTATATTAAATATTACTTCTTTATAATAAGGAAAACCTTTGCTTTACTTTGGTATGTTTGTGATCATTTTTATTCAGGGGCCTTAATAGAATAGGTTTCTCTGCTAGATACTAGGGGCCAAAGAATCTCCTGTCATCACCTACCCACAGGCTGTTATGCGACAAGGACCTCAGTATCTCCAGAGGCAGTTTATGCCCGTGTTACGTACCTAGCAGGGGGACAGAGGAGGCAGGACACATCCAATTGCACTGCCAGCCTCAGCAGTCCAGGGGTGACCCAAGTGTGAATGTTGATGCACAGCAGACCACATGGAGAGGCAGCTGTATGTGCTCTGTGTTAAGGGCATAGGGAAGGAGTAGTAAGGTGTATTCAGGGAGGATGCCAGTATAAGTGCTTTTAATTAGCTCAGCTGTATTACTTGAGGTCTTAGCCTTCTGCCAGTATACTTTTTCCAGTGATGAGTGACTCGGTGCTGTAGAATAATACTGTGTGTGTGGACAGGGTAGGTTAAGGCCTTAATGTGCTACTTAATTTCCATTTCCACTAGAGGACTTAAGTGATCCATAGAGTCTTCAGCTGTAACGTTATGCTGCTTGTCAGGACGATTTTATACACACTAGTAAACTTCCTTTTGGCCTATAGCTTTAAAGCATGCCTAGATCTGTCAGGTCTTTGCTTCTAGGGCGATAAGCTACAAAAGAATGTAGGGCATTATTTTTTTATATATATATATTTTAAAAGTATCAAGCAGAGGGCATGTGACAGTTCTAACCTTGTTACCAGTGTGTAGATAATGTTGGGGGTTTTTTTCCCAGGCTATTTATAGTTCTTTGCTGCATTTCTCTTATTTCATCTGTACCATTCAATATTTTTCAGCAGCATAGTCTAATAATGGATTAGGCTGAGGTTCTTAGGCCAGATCCTAGCTGATACAACGCAGCACGCTTCATACTTAATGCTTTTGGAGGCTGCAGGTCTGATTTATACTGGCAGGGGGCCTCTTCCATATCTCTCTGTGTAACAATGTGTCTCAGTGTATTCTTGATTTTTCTAACATAGAGCTGAAAATGAATATAAAAACTTTTCTTCTTTTTTTTTTTCCTGCTAAAAAAAACCAACCCACCTCTCTGCTCCCATCCCCCCAAACTATCAGTGGTGAATTCTGTCTAGACGCATTTAGAATGTAGGTCAAGTAAATGAATGATACTAATTGCTACGTTGGGAGGGATTTCCACTGAGTATTTGGGCTCTAGATTCTAGCTAATGCCAAGAGGCCATTGTACAAAACCCACGCAGCTAAGAACAGAAGTATATGGAGTATTTTTATACTCTTGGTGACTAAAATATTTCTTTCTCAAGTCACTAATTAGAAAGGGAACATTTTGTATTCTGAAGGTGAAATGGTAGGTCAGTACTTTGCAACTACAAAAGTTATACTTGCCTATGTAAGTAGTGTAGTGCTGTGATGTGTTGCTGCTTTGCACTATAGTGTTAAGGATAAACAACTTTGGGGGTTGCAAAGATGAATGAACTGGCTTATGTGTTAAGGTCTTTACAAATAAGATGTAAGGATTCAATCAATGGGCCAGGATATTGTAGCTTTCTCATGGCCAATAAAATGGCAGTGGGCATTCAGGGATTTGTTGAGGGTGTGATCTCAGTTACTACTGCATTACTTAGGTGATCAGCATCCATTGGAGACTCCCAAGATTGAGAGGGAAATTGCCATTTGTTTTTGTGGTTTTCACGTCAGGCCTTTTTCTGCTTTACCAAGGCATATAACTGAACAGGCTTCCTACATAGAAAAGAGTGCATCTCGCAGGAAACTCTCATTTGTGATGCTAAAAAGGAGTTTCAATATTTTTTATTACCAGTAGTCTCTTCTCTGCCCTAAAGCCCATCTCCATACTCTTCCTTTAAGAGTCAGAACTGAATAGGTGAGAACAAAACATTGGAAAGCTGGATTTGCAGACCTGTCTTACAGAAAAGATGAAAGAAATGGCCAATGAGGGGACTCCTGACATCACAGGGAAAATTCCTAGTTCTTGATTCAATAAATCAGCAATGATAGTCTCTTTCATTAGTTCCCCCCTTGTTTTAGCTTTGCTCTTCCCCTTGCTCTTTCATACTATGTGGTCCTGTTTATGCATATTTGACCTTTATGGTGTATGCCATTTTTCCTTCCAACCAGCAGGTAGAAATCTTTTTGAACTTTAACAGCCCATAATTAAGGGAGTGGAGAGGAGAGGGGGAAGCAGAGGCAAGTAATCAATTTCTTTTAACAGAACTCTGCTCGTATCTGACTTTGCCATATCAGATTTTAATTCAATGGCGCTGATGTAACAGCATCTTGCTTTCTTCATTTGTACAGTTAGCAAGAACAAGTGTGAGCGTGTGTGTATCTGTGCACGTGTTCATGGTGAGCAATCAAAAAAATACCCGCAGAGTTGTTTTTTTAATGTAGTAAGCATCACTAAATAAAGGCATCTACCTGAACACACAGGGCACATTCCACTTGGTGCAACAGAAAGTCCAGGCATTTCTGAAACCTGTTCACATTCCACATCACCGAGCACATGTAAAACTGTAGCGTGAATTGCTGTATGAAGTCTGTCCTATTAGCAATTTTCAACTGAAAGTTGTTGCACTGTGTCTTTGTGTGTGTATGCATAAATTGTCTGGCCTTTCTGTAGAACAGTACTGGGTTTGTACAAAAAAAAGTAATTACTTTAGGCTTTATTGTATCTTCAAGTGTCACTTTTGTTCTGCAGAATTATGTCTTTGAATGCTTTTTTTTTTTTTTTTCTTAAATGGTGTAAGGTAGCCTTAAAAAGTGGCCCCTGGGAGCTGACAGCTCAAGGAACACAGTTTGTTGAGCTGGTCTTCTGGGAGAGGACCTAAAGATCTCTCCTTCCCCTGGAGCCCTACTGCCCTAACCACCCCAGGGATGCAGTAAGATGCCAGGGAGGGGAAACAGTTTGCTCTCCGAGGGCCAGGCCGTGATCTAAGTACATCACAGTTTCCCTGAGATTTGCTGGGCCTTCCAAGAATAAATTACCTGGTGTTACCCTCTTGAAGAGAAATACACGTCCAGGGCCACAGCCATTGCCTTGGACTGTGCAAAACAGTACCTTGTGACTCTGAGTCACTCTGCGTGTGACACCCCTAAGGCATTTCAGCTGATCTTTACCCTTTCCCTCTGTTCATGTGGATACAGTATGAGTTTGTGCAAACATTTAAAACTATCTAAGATGAAAAGGACAGTGCAAAAGCACACACCCCTGAACTCCTTGGTGAACTGCATTGGGGCCTCTTCTGACTGCAGATGTCTCTGTTCTTTTGCCATAAGTCTGTTTAACTCTGTGTAAGTGTGTTCAATGGCCTCTCTCTTTTTGTACAAGCGCAGTCATCTGGATACGGTCCCACCTGATTGTTCACACTGCAAACATGTCCATTGGGTGGAAAGAAATTGCTGTTTTTCCTTTTAAATCTTCTGCTTGATTCTACGAAAGAACAGACTACTTGCTTTTGTAGCCTAAACATGTATGTAGCTAAGTATGTTACGCTTTTCATTTCTTGCAAATAAATATTTTCTGTAGAAAAAGCAAGTACAACTTGTTTGCTTTCCTGATGGTTGGAAAAGATCTGGTCCCTTGGCTTTCCCAAGTGCACTGCTATGCGCAATGTGTCCATCTTCAACGCAGCAGAACCCTGGTAATTTAGCACGTTGCTAGAAAGAGAAGGTTAAAAGCAGGGGCGTGGGTTTTTACTGAAGCTGGCTGTCCATTCCCTTTTTTGAGATTAGCAGAGAATTACATCTGTCAATAATGGGTGGAAATTAGGCAAAGGCTGATGGCATTTAATAATGATAATGGCACTTGAGTGCAACTAGGCGATACAGCCACATTAATCTTAAATTCTCTCTCTCTAAAAGCGGGATCGAGGAAGGCTGATGCTGAAGGGGGCACTAGCTTCAGACTAGTGATACCAGTCTGCTAGAGCATGCTGGAGCTTGATTTGTGTGGGCTAAATAGCCCTCTGGAAGGTAAGGCCTTTCCCCGCACAGACTGTACACTAGGCAACTAATTCTTAAACTAAACTCTTAAAAGACCTCTTTCTGCTTTGGCTTTTAGGGGTTGAGTCCTTTGCTGGCCTCAGTTCCTTCTCTTACCCTGACTCGCCCCTGAGATAGCTCAGGGGCTTCTCCAGCAATTGAGAAGCTGCTGTTTTGCCTGTGTGAACAGTCGAGGTTATGCCCTGCAGCCCAGAAGCAGCATCCAGCCAGGGGACAGAGTTGACCTTTGCTACTTTGAGTAGACACGGAAAAGAAAATACCTCATTTCTTCCAGTTCGGGGACTCCGTGGCTCTGCTGGCCATCCAGGGAGCTTGGTGATGGATGGCCTAGTGCAGATGTGAAAATTACCCACTGCAGAGCTGGCTGCACAAATGGTATAGTCATTCGTATTATGCCAGTTTTCAGCTCAGAAGGGGACCTCGTATATGAGTACCATGCATCCATACAATAGCAACCAAGAGCTTATCCGCCGCAGGAAATACTAGCGATGGAAGTAGTAGTTCTAGCTTTACTGAACTGAAAATGGGAGCATGACAGATGGCTTTGGTGCCTCCTTTTCAAGGCCTCTTAAAGAAGGCTGCTTTAGAGGTTGGGCAAGGCAGCATACCGTGAAAATCGGAACACCCTGGCCTGCACTAAATTTGTGGCTGATGTGGATTTTCAGAAACGCCTTGGGTTTGGGCTAGAGAGGTTAAAGTAGCAAAAGAAATAGGTAGTGAAGGGAAAAAAAACCCCAACCTCTCCTAAGCACTACCCTGGTCCTTTTAACCCAAGGATTGTCTTTGCTGCCCACCACCATTCAGTATCACAAGAAAAGGAAAATGGAATGAGAGGTTTATTTTTCACCTATCCCGTCTTTTTGGTCTATCTCATCACACACGCAGCATCCATGCGGTGCTGTAGCAGAACAGCTCTCCCAGACGGAGCCCGGTTCCAGCACCAGAACATATTATCTAACCCTGCCTCGGTCACAGCAGATGATGAAGCAGCTCTTTCTCACAGAATTTGGTTTCTGTACCTGAATGAAGAAGGTCTGTGGTGCTTTCCCTTGGAAGGTGAGGGGAGAAGGGCTTTACTTTGTCCTTGAAGTTCTGCACCCCACTCCTTTGCTCTCATCATTTCAGAGGTTATTCCAGCCACCGTCTTCTTCCTGCTGCTGCTGGGTGCCCCTTTCTGAACAGGCAATTTCACTTGCCAGAACTATTGATCCAGGGCACTTGTTAGCAGCATCAAGCCATACATAACATTTTTAGAGGAAAATCATTAGACCGTGACTGATTGGGGAAGTTACCCTCAGCTTAGTTTTAGCTGAGCTCAGTTCCTCCGAGCATACAAAACACCGACTGGTGATTAACGATTGGTTAAGAATCTCCTTTGGTCTCAGTATTACCCTTAAAGCATCACACAGCAGGTGATGCTGCAGGGAGTCTGTGATTAAAAAAGAAACCCACATACAGTGGAGAAATGCTGGGTGATGAGCTGTCAGCCTCGCTACCTCTCACCCTCCTTTTAAAAGCATGTTACTGTTTGAGTTCAAGGCTAAATTTTGATACTTGTTTCTTAGGCTAATTCCCATTGCAGGGCAGGAGGAAGGGTGTCCAAATGCAACTTGCAATGCCTCTCGTGGCGTGGTGTGGGTACTAAGTCTTCAGCCTTTACTGTTAGCTATTGCTTGTACCTATTTTACCAACAGCACAGACTTCACCACCCCTGCAGGTATTTCATGGTAGATTCATTACTGGTGCTCCCTTTCCTGGTTCGTTTAGTTTTTTTAGAAACATGGACCTCATTAACTTGGAGTTTAGAAGCAGTGAGCAAAAGCTTGCACCTTTGCCATAAATAAAACAATTCTGTAGGAGCCATGTCCCGTAGAGAGAGAGCACTGGATAGGGACTGAGGAAATGAGCTGCCGGGTCTAGTCCTGCTCATGGTGAGCTGGTGAATTTGGCTGACCCTTCTCCATGCTTCAGATTCCTGGTCTGCAAAATGGGACCAGTGGTGGCTTCCTCCTCTCTATAAAGCACACTCAGATTAACCAAAGCAAGGTGATCCAGAGGAGGCAGTAATAAGAAAGAAAAAGGTGTTTTGCTTCATATTGAATAACTAATGCTTGTGTGTCTTGTCTCCCTCCAGTTTGTGCTTCAAAAAGTTGAAGTGATTGATTTGATTTCTCCTTTTCTTGGTGCTGTCTCTTGTGGGCTTCAAACAGTCCACACGGAAGCCAGGAATGACTTGTTTAACTTTTTATTACTGAATTAATCTTAAGCTGTATTCATATGAGTTCTATACGTTGCTATCAAATTACTTTTTTGTGTATCTCCAGTAAGGAGGAAATTACAAGTTCTGGCCCTTATCTTTGCTGTAATACAGCTGAGGAAAGATAACCACTGTAGAGTTAACTCCATGTCTGTTGGGTTGTCTCACTTCCACTGTCTAAAGAAATGCTTAGGTTCTGGTTAGCCCTGTTTTTTAAACCTGTTTGGTAAAAACCTGGGTTTGATCCATGGTGTTTGTGAAGGGGCAGCACCCAGGCACTTCCAAGCCAGGATCAGGCCCTTGTCACCTCACTGAACACCGTGGCAACAGGAATCAGAGCATATTTCTAGCTATGGCAGTCTACGTGCAGAAAGGGGAGCAGTGCTGCAAAATAGCTGAAAAATGGTAAAAAAGATAGAATGTAGCAGAGAGCAGTAACTCACCAGAGAGCTAATCAGAGCAAGGCTGGCAGAGCTGCAGGGAGTAGCGGCTCTGCCCAACAGGATCATCTGCTGACGTGAGGGTGATCATAGAGTCATAGAATGGTTTGGGTTGGAAGGGACCTTAAAGATCATCTGGTTCCAACCCCCCTGCCATGGGCAGGGACACCTTCCACTAGACCAGGTTGCTCAAGGCCCCATCCAGCCTGGCCTGGAACACTGCCAGGGATGGGGCAGCCACAACCTCGCAGGGCAACCTGTTCCACTGCCACACCACCCTCACAGTGAAGAACTTCTTCCTTACATCTAACCTAAATCTACCCTCTTTCAGTTTAAAGCCATTACCCCTTGTCCCATCACTACAAGCCCTTGTAAAAAGTCCCTCTCCAGCTTTCTTGTAGGTCCCCTTTAGGTAGTGGAAGGCTGCCATAAGGTCTCCCTGGAGCGTTCTCTTCTCCAGGCTGAACAACCCCAACTCTCTCAGCTTGTCTTCACAGGGGAGGTGCTCCAGCCCTCTGATCATCTTGGTGGCCCTCCTCTGCACTCGCTCCAACAGGTCCATGTCCTTCTTATGTTGGGGGCCGTAGAGCTGAAAGCAGTACTGCAGGTGGGGTCTCACGAGAGGGGAGCAGAGAGGGAGAATCACCTCCCTCGACCTGCTGGTCACACTTCTCTTGATGCAGCCCAGGATACGGTTGCCTTTCTGGGCTGCAAGTGCACGTTGCCGGGTCATGTTGAATTTCTCATCAACCAACACCCCCAAGTCTTTCTCCTCAGGGCTGCTCTCAATCCACTCATCGCCCAGCCTGTATTTGTGCTTGGGATTGCCCCAACCCATGTGCAGGACCTTGCACTTGGCCTTGTTGAACTTCATGAGGTTTGCACGAGCCCACCTCTCAAGCCTGTCAAGGTCCCTCAGGATGGCATCCCTTCCCTCCAGCGTGTCGACCTCACCACACAGCTTGGTGTCGTTGGCAAACTCGCTGAGGATGCACTCAATCCCACTGTCCGTGTCACTGACAAAGATGTCAAACAGCGCTGGTCCCAATATTGACCCCTGAGGAACACCACTCATCTCTGCTTTCCACTCGGACGTCGAGCCATTGACCACAACTCTTTGAGTGTGACCATCCGGCCAATTCCTTATCCACTGAGTGGTCCATCTGTCAAATCCATGTCCCTCCAATTTAGAGAAAAGGATGTCGTGTGGGACAGTGTCAAATGCTTTGCACAAGTCCAGATCACTCGATGTTAAGCCTCAGCATCCATCAGTTACCCGATGGATAAGCGGTGCTCTACTTGCACTTCAAATGCTGACCAAAAGTGAATGTTTTTGTGGGCATATGTATCAGCATTGGATCAGGGAAGGGAAGCTGGCTGCTTGTTCAGTCATGTTTAAAAAAAAAAAACCAACAAAACTTGAAGGGATGCAAATACATACGTACACACATGTATGTGTATAAATATATGTGGGTTTGTATGTTTTCCTGGAGGAAATGGAGGGTGAATGTTGAGGGTTACCCTGAGGATGAATTTTGTATGACCTTAAGGAATATGGAGCATTTAAAGAAGACTGACTTCTCACTGGCTAGCCTGGCACACCGAATAAGTAAGGTTGCCTCACCCCTTTCTTCCCCACTCCCCTTTATCATATAGCCACCTCTTTTCCATTAGGAATAGGATTTTCAGTCCCTCCCACTCTGAATAAAACTTACTGCAGTGCACACAGCCTGTGCACACTGGAGTGTTCAGAATGGGATTTAACAGGCATGTGAGTAATGGAATAAACCTCCTTCCCTTGGCTTTACTCCAAAAGGCTGAATTCCCTCCTTTCTCCACATTTCCTCTTTCATTCCCACCATCCACCCTGCTATTCACAGCATGCGCTATGGTGAGAATTTTCCACCCAGGAAAAAGAGCTTCCCACCTGCTGAAGTTTGTTAGCTCTCCCGGATGAGCAGGGGAGTCACCGCAGAGTGATGTGAGGTGCTCCTCTTAACCCAACAACCCAGCCCTTGGCTGAGCTGCCAGCTTAAGAAATGAGATCCCGGCCATGGGAATTCAGGCTTTTGCCAGCTGATGATCCCAGATACTGGCAAAACCTGCTAAAAATCTATTTTTGTACTCATCCGTTCCCTCCTGATCCAGCAGTATGTCTGCAGCCATGTCTTGGAGCAAACGTGATGCTCTGATGAAGTTTCTGCTGTCGCTGCCTTTCTCAAACCACAGCAATTGACGGCTATGCCGCAGGTGTAATTGTGTAAGCAGGGCTTTCCTTCACCAGCCTCAGATTCTCTCATAATTGCTCATGTTCAGAAAAAGGCATAGGAAGTCGATTTAGCACTTCATGTTGCAAATGAGTCATGCAAATTGCAGCAGTCAGAGGGAAAACAGGTAATCCCGGAGCACAGTATAAATGTGGTCATGTGGGCAAAATGGTTATTGACAAGCAGGAGCTACAATAGGGTTTGTGCTGGAGGAGGAGGACGTGGCTGAGCGGCGTGGATGTTCGCTGGCGCGGGGGGGTTAGGAAATTCTGATTTGTTGTTAGGCTTTGCTCCAGATGCTCTGGGGGAGGTGGAGCGATTAGCTGGGGCACAGGCCACAGAGCTGTTCTCATAGGGACCAAAGGCGAAAAGAATAAAGCTGTGAGATGATGCATACTGTTCTGCTCTCCAAATGCAAAATTAATTTGCCGTTAAAGTATTTTTCGCACACGCCATTGGCATCTTCTCATAGCAACAGACCATACGGTTTTCACCGACGGCAAAAGCTTGAAGACACCACTGATGAGAGAGGGGCTTATGGCACTGCTCCTCATCCTTGAAGCTGGCTGTTGGGCTAGGTCTGAACTGGTCTTTGGCAGTTCCACCTCAAAATGGTTTAGTTTCTTTCTGAAAAAAAAAAAAAAAATAGCTGTCACGTGCTCTTAAATTGGATGCTTTCACTAGCAATGTTGGTGGCTAATTTCCTTGGAAGTTCAGCTGGAGACTTTCCAAGTGAGGTCCCAGCTCTCCGTGGAAAGGGCATTGATGGATTCTAGTAGAGCTCCATGCTGGTTTGCAGGTCTCTCTGCATGCAGCTCAGAGCAGGATCCAGCCCTTCTTTTAACGGTTCTGCATAAGAGCTTTAGTTTTGCTTCTAATAAGCCATGTATTACGTTGCTTAATTACGCCTTCTTCTATGTGCTTCATTAGGAACTAGAAGTACTCTGAGGTTTGGGGGAGAAAATTTATATACATATTGGGGGAAGCATATGTGTGTGTAGATAATATACACATCATTTATGTATAGGGCTAGAATATAATTTTGAAAGTTGGCTAAACTTTTACATGCTTGAACTGCAGTAAAAAAGATCCACTTTTTTCATCGCCCTTCTCTGCTGCCAACAAGGGACAGGAAAAGGTTAACTGGCTGGCTTGCAGAGCCTGTCATTGCCGAAGATCGAGGTGAAAGATGTATGTGCTAAGTTTGGAGGGGCTGGATCCTTAAATAGGGGCAAGAATCCAGTGCAAAGCACCTGTTGAGTGCCATAAGTCTGACGGATACCCAAGATTTTGCAACATTTGCACCCTGGTGCATATGGGGAGCAGGGAACTGCCGTTACCTGTTTGACCTTCCGTCATGCCGCTGGCTGCGCTGTGGCACAAGGACCACAAAGACGGGGCAAGGCCACTCGGGGAAGTCACCCGTGGAGAAGGGGTGGTTCTGGAATCTGTTCCTGCGGGGTTTGCCCTCTCGGTGGAGTGTCATCGTTCGCGTTTCTCCTCTTTTTTTTTCTTCTCTTTCCATTTTGGATTGCACTGCCTTGCAGAAGTTTTTGCATGCAGAGAACAAAGCACTGGCTGAGCATAATTCCTGCTGTAATTTCTGCATAGCCCCAGACCTTGACCTCTTCCGTACTCTTTAATCGTATTGTCGCTGTCAGCTCATGTGCATTTAAGCACATTTAAGCGCATCAGCCCCACGCTGATGCCTCCCTGGAAAGTTTTCCTTAGTCTCCCCCAGCGAACAAAAGGGAGAAGCGGGGTGCGGTGTGGGGGGGGACAAGGCGGGAAGACGATTTATTTTACGGTGGTGTTCGCATCAAAAGGTATCTCTTCGGAGCGGGGTGCTTTGATTCTGAGCGTACTAAACTGAGGTTGCCTGGGGGAAAAAAAAAACCACAAAACCAAAACCACGCAGACGCCACTAATGGGTAAACCAGCGTGGGGCTGTCAGACGACCGGGGGCATCGCGGGGTGCTCGGGGCGCTTGAGCTCGCTCTCGAAGGTATTTTTACCGTGACGCTATAGGAGGGAGCCGGGCGCGGCCGAGGCCAGAACCGGCCCCGCCAGCCCCGGCTCCCCGCGTCCCGACGGTCCCCCTGACGCGTGGGCGGGGGCGTGGCGCGGCAGGGCGTGGCGGCGGCGGCGGAGGGGTGTGGGGGGGCGTGGCGGCGGGTGCTGCGCGGCGATTGGCGGGCCGGCGGAGGGGCGTGTCGGGGGGGGCCGGGCGTGGGCGGCCGGGAGTTTCCCACAATGCCCCGCTGCAGTGCGGCCGCCGATGGATGCTGCGCGGCCGCGCTGCCATTTGCAGCCGCCGCGGCTCGCAGCGCGCCCCGCGGCCCCGCCAGCAGCGGCCCCCCGGTCACCGCCGCCGCCCCCCAGCGCCTGCAGCCGCCGGCCGCCCCCCGCCTGCCCCCCCCCCACTCCCACTCCTCCTCCTCGTCGGTTCCACTGCCCCGCCGCAATGAACCCCCCCGCCGCAGCCGGCGGGGAGGAGACGGGGGCGGCGGGTGGCGGTGGCTGCCGGGGGGCCGAGGGCGGTGGGGAGGCGGCGGGTGCCGCCGGGGTCCCGGAGGAGCCGGGGCTGTCGGCGGCAGACGAGTCCCTGGAGGAGAAGCTGCGGAGCCTCACCTTCAGGAAGCAGGTGTCCTACAGGTGGGTGCCGGGTGGGCGGGGTGGACTCCGGCCGCCCTCGGTGTCCCGCCCGGGGGCATCTCCCGGGCACGGGGTGCCCGCGGGTGGGGAGGCGGCAGGCGGGGTCCGGCGACGGTGCGGCCGGGCAGCGGTGCGAGGGCAGCACCCTGGAGCCTGAGGGGGCTCTTTCTTCATCCCAAAGCCTAATTGACATCTCCCCTCCCCAGATCGGCGTTCCGTTAAGCCAGCGGGCTGCTCCCAGCCCCGCCGCTGCCGTCAGGTTTGCGGTGCTCCTCCGGCGCGGCCGCGCCAGGGGAGATGGGGAGGGAGACGGTGTACGGGGGTGAACTTCAGAGTTACTCGGAGAGAGTCGGGAATCTTGCCCGGCTGCCAGGGGAATAGGTCTGTCCTTACGCTTTGCCCTTTTCAATAAAATCACGGCCGCCCGTGTGCCCGGCGCCTCCAAACGCTCGCTAAAGGGATCGGAAAAACGCTTCTGGTGGCATCGCTGCTCCCGAGCGGGGTTTCTCCGTGGGAAGTCTCACGGAGCGCGGGTCTCCCCTCTCTGCCCGCTCCCCACCCGTGCCGGCAGCCGTTGCGTAAGCCCCAGCGGTTGAAAAGATGGGTGGGCTGCTCTGCCCGACACCCCCACGCGTGGCCGCGGGGCGAGGGCCGAGAGCGGGCAGGGAGCGGGGTGCCGCATGACATGCTGTAACCAAAGCAGGGTGTTACTTTCACAGCTAGGGTCTTGGATTTTTATGGCTGTGCGTTTATCCTGTGTCTCTGATGTCAAATAAATGGGTTTCTTCCTTCTGTATGAATACACCTGTACGAAGGGGCTGTTGGTGGGGTTTGTCTGCTTTTCTGTTACCACCCAGGATCTGTTAATGGGCAGCAGCTGCTGAAAGTGATTGCTGTCTGAGAAGCTTCATGCTAAAAAGTTCTCGAGTCTTACCTAATTCTGGCTGTTTTCTGGCTGCAAAGCCCCAGCAGAGGCAGCACACCATCAGTAACCAGTATTTTAGCGTGCTTAGGGACGAGCCCTCTTAACTGGGAGGACAGAAAACACAGAGCTGCTACTTATTTTGTCTCTGCAAGGGAAGAGTGCCTCTAGGTCTAGGTAAGTTAGCTGAAGAATCTCCCCTGATGTGGATATGCTTCTTTGTTATGTGCTGTCAATTTACATCTGAGATAGCTTAGTAATGGTTTGAGTCTCTGCATGTGGTAGGGCTTAAATATGATGTAATTAAACACTCTTCATAGCTGAAGTTTTATATAATAGTTCATATATGCATAGAGACTTCCCCGTTAGGGCCAATGGTCTCACTGGTGAGTGTGAAGTTTGGGATGATTCATACTAGACTCAGTAAGGTGAGTGATGTGAAAAGGAAAACTTACTGGACACCTAAAGAGCATTACATCAGTCATTTCTTGGTATTTTTGCATCTCTACCCTGACAGTTTTCCTAGCGCATGCCGTTTAGGGGCAAGTTGTCTACTGCAGGTAAAGGCAGATTCTGTAGGTGGGCTGTTGATGTAGTTGCTAATGAGACAGGTTTGCTAATGTGTCTGCTCTTGGTACAGAAGGCATGGTGTTTGCAATAAATCTTGGAGGTGCTCTATTCAGACTCTAAATTTTCTTTTTTATTTCATTAAATTTGGCATCTTCCCCTCCCTTTTTTTGGGCGGGGGGGAATATTAAAATCTGTTTATAATGTCCTGTTGTTTAGATTATCCAGAAGTGTGTTAAAGATAGGGGTATTCTTGAAGTTTTCTGCATGGTCGATATTTGTAAGGGTTTTATAATAAACACTCGTAGGAGGAAATGCGGGGGGGGGGGGTTTCTCTTCTTTCTCCTGCCTCTCCTCTCCTCTCCTCCATCTAGGCAAGTGTAGAACAAGTCCTGAAGCTTCAGATATAAAAGCCTTTTCCTAAGCATCTCTTGATGCATATTACTCATTCTACTTGACTTAGGATATGTGTGAGAAAGTGAATTTTCTCTGCATCCTTGGATTTCCACACCTTTTCTTCTTTTGGAGCTGGTTTCCTACAAATAATGTGCACTCTCATTTATCCACAATGAGAATAATCTGAGTAGGTAGAAGAGTAGAAAACTTCCACAAAAGACCTCCACTGAGCTCTCCACACCCTGCACTCCCAGACTCCTTAAATTGCTACCATTTCTCTCAGTAAATTATGGTGCTGAAACACATTTGTAAATGTAAATGACTATATTATATACAAGAAAAATCTATTTATGTTGGCACTTGGACTCCTTTATCCACTGGTACAATAGAAATTATTCAAGGCTTCATAGAGACTTTCAAACAGCTCATTTAGGATTCTCTATGCAGGGGCATTACACTGACATACACCCATATATCTGTATTTATACATGCAGAAAAAAACAACAGTTGGAACTTGCTTAAAATAATAAAGATTCATGAAAATGCACGTTAAAAAAATCTGTTGGTGGCAATTGAAGGAATGAAATGGGTGGCTGAAAGAGGTCAAGGTATTGTCACAAGGGAAAAAAGGAAGAAGAAGAAAAATATTTCCTGTACCAATTTTATGTTAATCATTCCCTATTATGAAACTATGTTTACCTGAGCCTGGCTTAAAGTCTTATCTTCCCCCCCCCCCCCCCTTTTTTTTTTGTTGCTAAACAGCAACTGCTTTCATTGTAATGCAGATCTATTTAGCTAATGCCATAGTTGTTGCATACAAATAACTTGTTAGTTTCCCTAGAATTGTACCAAAACCATGAGTAACATAGTTCAGAAAACAAGCCAGTGGCTTACAATGCAGAAACTGCTGTATTACATACATAATGACTTTGTGTAGTAAATACCAGTGTAGGCATGTTTGTCCCCCATATTGAACCATCAGGAGGAAAAACTGGCTTTAAATAACACAGGTGTGCCTCATGGGGAGCTGAAACTCCCTTGACCTTGCCGTGTTCCCCGCCATACCCACCTTGCACCTGACATTCATCAAGCTCGTTGTCTGTACCAAAAGCTCATCATTCTGTTAAGAGTAGATGTTTGCTTGCTGTTTTTTTCCTAGTAATATGCTGTAATTATATATATATACACAGTGGGGATATGCCACTTATCTGTGCTTGTGCGTGAGCTAATGGGTTTAAAGTGTGCCTGTTTCTGTGTGTGTGTGTGTGTGCTGCCAAAACACATCCCTTAAGTGGATCTTAATTTGCAGACGGGGTGCCTGATGTGATAGGGGTGCTGCTGCCGGAGCTCAGCCGGGGGGTACAGGCCGGGTGAGGGAAGGAAGGAAGGAAGGGTGGTCTGCAACCAGAAGTGTCCATCCCTTGATGAGGGGTATGTTGCAGAGCTGGTCCCTGTGCAGAGTGAATGAAAGCTCGGAGAAATGGTCTCCCTTTTCAGCCTCATGCACTTAAATGAGGCCAACTGACTTAATAGTTGGATGCTAACATCAGAATGCCAACAGCTAAGCAGTAATTTTTAGGGCTAATTTTTTACCTTACAAATATGGAATTAAGTATCTTAAAGGTGTTTTGGCTTTTCTGCTTAAAACCTGAACTACGGGCTCACAAAATGAATTTTTTTTTTTTTTTCATAAAGTGATAGAACCAAAAGGTCAGTTTCCCACCCCACTGTGAAGAAATTGGCAAATGAAAAAAGTGAATTAAATATGTTCCCCTGTCAGAGACAAATGCTCTTTACAGATTGGTTCTTGGAGTAGTATTTACCCCTACATTTCTAGACCCGGCAGAATATTTACAAGACATTGTTACACAAAGCTAGTGGGTAAACTTTTCTTTCCTTTTAATTTTTATTATTTTGTCACTGCAAAGTTCTGTGAGGAATCTCATGGTCTCTTTTAGCTAAAATAGAAATTAAAGTAGCTTTCCCAAAGTAATGCTTGAAGTGAAGAGAAATTCAGATTATACCAAAGAGATGCTCAGTAAGAATATTTCCACAATAAAAAGCTACAGCTAGAGAAAACCTTGGAAGTGAAGCTCTATCTGGCAGGTTTCCTGCAGGTGTTTGCAGCTCTAAAAACTTAGCTGAAATGCAGTTTTGTCATTTAATTGTTTAAGCTTAGAGAAATAATAAAAAGTAAAAAAAAAAAAAAAACCAAAAAAACAACAAAAAAACCCAAACAAAAACCACCCCACCCCCAACCCAAAACAACCAACACAAGCCAAAAAGCAAACCAACCAAAACCACCTATAATGGAAATGGTTTTTAATTTCTTCTTCTTATTTAGAAATCCAGAGAATCTTGATTAGTGGCATTGTAAGTTTTAAGTTGTAAGTATTAAGAGCCCTTTTGTGAGAGCTCAGGTGGCATTTGGCAAACACTTGTCACTAGGGAATAGTTTATCTAGAGAAATGTAATTTCATTTTGACCAAGTGGAGAGATCCTGCCCGATGCAGCGGGCGGCAGGCTTTAGGATTCTTCCTTGTACATGGCTTGGGGATTTCCAGAAGTGGGGCTGTAACGAATCGTCTCGGGAGTCCTGTGCCACTAATAGGCAGTGGGTTGGCAGCTCGGTTATCGTGCTTTGCCTTTGGCTAAGGCGGCTTGCCTGAGCAGGAAATCACGCGTTTCACTTTTAGTAATGAAAGTGGCTGGAGGTGCTGGTTTTCTTAACTCACCATGTCTGTTGGCTGTCCAGTTCCACCCAGAAATGTTGCTGTCTAAAATAGGTGGTTTGAGTTTCCTTGGCTGATGTTTCTCCCCGACTTGCCAAATGAATCTGTTTGGGATGTGCCTTGTGTGCTTTCCCGACCCTTCCTCTGCAAGCAGAAGCCAAGAATCGAGCTGGCCTCTCCTTCCGTACCATCAGCAATAACTGCTTGTCTGTTGTGGCAAAAAGTAGCTAGAGTTATAATTAGAGTGGTTTTGTTACTGCATTTGAAGGGGAAAAAGTTACAGCAGAGAAATCCTGGGAAATCAGTGATTACACAAGCCTCATCACTGTTGATGAGCATATAAGTACCTGGGATTACAGATGGGGCCTTAGACCAAAATAGAAATTTAAGGATAGGAAACATCCTCATTTTTTGCTTCATTTATTTACAGACATGATAATGATCATAAAACACACATCACTTCTCAGTAAATATTAAATAGAGACAGGATGGTAGAGGTGTCTTCTATTACTAAGACTTCATTATTTTATGAAACATGACAGCATTTACTAGTGTACTGTGAAGCATTATAAATAATTAAAGCTGAATGACATTTGTAAAAATGAAAACACCCAACACAGGCCTTTGATCTCTTGATTGTGTTGATGTCTTTTACTTGAGTTTCCTTGAATCTTAATACATCTTATTTCTATAAACAAGTGAGGTTCTTCTGCATGAAAATGATGGATGAATTTTTATCTTCTACCAAATGTCAAGAAAATAATTCTCACTCTCTGGCCTAATCCCATAAGACCTGCTTACAACCGTCTTTAAGAGTTTCAGGTATGTACTGTACAGAATTGTTACCACCCACTCGCATAACAGTGACTCAATTTACTTTGTCACCCAAAACATCCATCACCATTTTATCACTTTCTCCCAAAGCATATCGCTGGACGTTTTTTGGCACATGAAAGGGCCTTCATGAAGCTCTTTCATTTATAAAGCTTTGAGGTGGAAGTTCTGTGTCGGAGCAAAATGCAGAAAAAGGCTAGGATGGTTCAGAAACAAGAATAATACTATGGGAAAACCAGGCTGACATTTAAAGTTCCCTCCAGACTTCAAGATGCAGCTGCAAGTCTGGCCATCAATGTCTCTAGGTCACGCAAAATAAAAGGACTGTCTTTGAATTTAGAGCATGTCTTGTGTTCTGCCTTCTGTATCTGAGGTTAGCAGCACTTTACAAAAGACACGTTGTGAATGACAACTCTGGGTAAAGCTACATGTGAGCTGCAGTGGAATTACGTACATACTCGGAAAGAGATAAATGCATCAGTGATTTGAAAGGGGGAGCCTCTAAGAGTGCATAATAAAGCTGTTGAGTAGCACAGGCATGGACCTGTAGACTCAGATTGCCCTGGGACTGTTGCAGGTGGAAAATTTCATTGCGTAAAAAATGCTGAATCAGATGCCACATAAGTTTTGATGGGGTGGAAAAATGCTTGTGTTCTGACTAGTGCTTTGGAATAAATGAGCAGGTAGTCAGTTCTTCTTGCCTGGGTCAGTCAGGGGGCTGATGGAATGATTTGCTTGAAGCCCCACCAGGCTTTTGACAGTTTTTTCTGTTGTGTTTGTTTGTTTGTTTGTTTTGTTTTGTTTTGTTTTGCCAACTTGGCCAAGATGTTGGGAAGGTGATGCATATGTGCAGCAGTCTTCTGTGGTCTTCCTGCTTCTTTATCAGTAAATCCAGCACAACCTGGGCATGAAATACCAACTATCAGCCAAAGGATTTCCCAGATTTTAAGGAAAAGAGGGAAGGGGAAAGAAGAAGAAAATAATCAGGCAAGGGAGGCTCACAGCTTTGTGGCAACCTCTTCTAGTTACAGAACTGATGACGAGGAACTTTGCCTTGGAATAAAATGGGTGTGGAAAGTTGGAGCTCCTTTTTGTGTCTCAGTCTTTACAAAGTTGTTTTGTTTCTTAAAAATATTTGTACGTGGGAGTGATGCATTAACTCAATTATGCTGTTCACCTGCATGCCCCTGATGTTTGAGCTCCCCCCCACTCCCCCTTGTGGTTTTTGAACGATTTGACCATTTGTCGCTCTTAACAGAGAAAAGCTGTATGGGTCTGGGCATATATGAAAAAAACATTTAAGAGTACATTAGGAGAAGACCATGTATGTGTACAGAGTCTATAGGAGCCCCCACGTGGGTTAGTGCTGGGTATTTGATGGCTGTGTATGGATAAGGTGACATCACGGTGAGTAACTTCAGGGTGAAGGACATGGGGATGGAGGACTCTGCTGCGTGTTTTGCAGGTTACAGCTATGTGGGAAAACCATGTGTACACTCTGCTAAATAATTGCTGGACCTTGTGTGGGCTGAGGAAAGTGTACCAGGGTGAGCTGTGTGTTCAGGAGCCTCGGTGCATGCTCTGTATAAATGCCCAGGAATATAAGATGAAGGGATGTCATTCTGTTGCTAATTCCAGCCTATGGTGTGCAGTTTTCCTCCCTTTATTTAACTGTCCTTTCTTTGGAGGTAATACATATTTATGCATATAAAATATTAATGTGTGTGCTCATTGTTGAAGGCCTTAGGTCTGACGGAAGGTGCTGTGCCAAGAGCTGAGTCCAATGTTTGCAGGTCCAGCTAAAGCCACCAGGTCTCTCTGGTTTCACTTCCCATTTCTATCTTTACTGCACTTTTTAGTTCTCTTTTTCTCCTTCTGTTGGTGTGGACGTGCTGGCCTGTGGGCATAACTGCTTCCCTGGTGCCTGTGTTGTGCCAGACCCTGAATTCTCCCGTAACCCTGTCTCTCGGGGTGCTGAGCTTCTGGTAAGGCCGTTGCTGATGCACGTGCAACCCACTTTATGCTGCCAACAGGGAAGTCGATAGCATCTCAGCCAACTCATAAAGGCTTTTTTGTTGCCTCTCTGGAAACTTGTCTTTTGCATTTTGCCTATAAATGAATTCAGGGAGGATTTTGTTGGTGAAGATTAAGATGCATGTGGTCATCACACCAGCACCACCTTGTCTATCTGTGATCCTGCACAGCCTTCCCTATCCAGACTGTGCCTGAATCCTTCTCTGAAGGTAACACTGGACTTGGGGTGACTGTGGTTAGGAAGGAAGGTGGTTTTTTTCACCTTAAAGCTCTCTACACTTGTTTCTGTTACAAAAGACCTCAGCCCCCTATCTTGGTCTGCAGAAGAGACCCACAAATGGAGTAGGAGACAGTGTAGTGTCAAAGAAGTGGCTGTTTGGTTTTTTTTAACACCAAAAAATTTTGTGTGCTGGTCAGAGCCTTACCTCAAACAAAAAAGTCTAATACTTGTCCATTATACTTTGTCTCAGGTTTTTCCACCTGTGAGGCTGTAACCTGTATGTGATAATACCTACTTAACAAAGGCAGTGCAGGACTGATTCTTTGTAAATCCACTTTGAGAAACAAAGGAAGATAAAGTGACTTATTTAAGATGGCAGATCTTGAGTCTGTGTGACCAAGTGGGAACAGATCCTCAACCCTAGTTCTAACAGCAAGGCCTCTCAGCCAGGTTAAAAGGAGAGGGGAACAGAAGAGAATTGAAACTGCAACTTTCAGAGAAAACCTGGAAGTTGGGGGAGAGGCAGAGGACAGCTGTGCATGAATATTATAATTTGATCTTGTTTAGAGTACAATATACCCAAGTTTTACTTCTGAATTATTTGTGCATTGAGCAAATGGCAGGGTTCATTTTTAAAGAGCTATGGTAGCCTGAGGCTGCCACAGGGCACTAATTGGCTCTTCTGAATGTCTCAGCACCTCCAACTAACTTACTGAAATGGTTCAGCATGAAGGTAGGTAAAGGGGTAGGTAAATGGGGGGAGGAAGGGAAAGATTTATTAGCTGGTTCCGAGGAACTAATGGTCACTAACTACTGCACTCTTGGCCAAGTAAGCTGGTGCAGGGCTGAGTCTGTACTCTGGGACTGAGCCTGGTATTTCCCTGATGCTTTCTGTACTGCATTTTTGAGGAAGCTTGGTGGTTTGAAACACTTAAGCTAGAAAAAGACTTGGTAGTGAGGTCCTGAACCTTTCACTCCTGGATTTGCCTTCAAATGCAGCTCTGAATGGCACTGTCAGAATCCCCTTCCATTTAACAGTTGTTTGAAAGCTTATCTAGGTTCAAAATTTACAGTTCGTAATGGGAAACTGCTCTTTTATCATCTGGGGGATCCACCCTTTTTTGAGGGGTTATGGCTTCAAATTCCACCTAGAAAGTTTTCCAGCTCACTGGCCCTACATACAACCTAAGACTAGCCCTCATTGTTGCAGACAAATGGCCATGTAGTCAGAGAGAACCGAGGTGTCTAATTGTACTTAGGTTTGAGGCATACTAACTTAACGCGTCCTTGCTCCTGCTGTGCACCTTTGTGGATAAACAGGAGATAGGAGAAGGTGTAGGTTGCTGCTCTCAGCAGGCTGCCGATAAGGTACATGCTATCAGCAGTGAGTTTACTCATTAGCATTGGGGAACGGTACCACTGACTGCCCTATAGCCTCAGCTGGGCTATAGATGCATTGCAGAGATAAATAATAGTGATGGCTTTGGCTGTTTGACTGTATGTAAGAGCCCTTGGTGGAAAGACGTGGGCTTTTTCTGAATGTCCAGGGACCTGGAGGAAGGTGTATAGTGGTGAGAGATGTAGGTGTGGATGGTGGAAATGTGGTGAGTGAATGCCTTGTCTTGCTTTTTGTTATCTTCATATGGATAAAAAATTCTCCACTCCTCCCTCACCATTACTAAGGAATGTGTGTTTAATATGTAGGCCTAAAGTATGTCTTATTAGGGTTATATGATACATGAGTGTTTGGGGGTATGATCTGGCGCTTTTTACAGGAGGAGAAAAAGAAATTCTCATATTAAATATAGACATAAGAAGCACTATGCTTATGTAGTACTCACTTCAAAATTTGTAATTTCACCAACTTCAAAATCTTTCACAATTGTAAGATTTGCTTCAATATTTCTAATTTTTCAAACATTTCTGAATTTGGCTTTTCATAAAAACAAACAGCAAAGCCCCTAATAGCCAGATTATCTGCCTTCTAAACTGTATGACTCATCAGGAAGCCTGACCCACTGGGGAGCATTTTCCAAGTGGGGCAGGGATTAAGCTTCAATTGCACAGATTCATCAAAGATGATGAGTTGAACATCTTAGAATCCCTCTGTGCTCTGAAACTGCTCCCTGATGCTGTGTAATATGCAGGAGAGGGGACTGCCTGTGATGCTCTGAGAGCTGCCATGGGGTTTCTGGGCACCATAGGAGAGGGTGAGGAAGCAAAATGGCTTTGAAGCCTGTTAGCATTAAAAGATGATGAGAAAATACCTTCCTGTCATCACTTTATTTCATTAGGTTGCTAATGAGTTTCCTCTAGGGATGGTAATGGGGTAGTTCTTATGCTTTTATCCAATTAGTGAATGATCTCAGGAGTATATCCTTTTGTTGTGAAAACACATTGAGTTTCATTCCACCTCAAGCACTGCATCCTGTAGATTCTCTGAAGGAGATGAAGTGCCATGTGTAGGTGCATGCTAGGCCAGGTCCTTGGTTATTAATTGCTGATGTTAGCCTGATTTATGGTTTTGAGATGATGCCCTAGAGGGCAATGGACTCTCCTGTGAAAGTAAGTGAAAATGCCAAAGATGTGAATAAACTTTCATTATGAGTTTTGAGGTTGCTTGTAAGTTGAGGCACTGAAAGAATTCACATGTTAAAAACCCATGTAGGTAGGAAACAAAAGAAAAGTGCCTTTGATGCTATTGCCTTAAGGGATATCCAATACCAGTGTCTTGCCAGCTGCTTGTGCTCATAGGATCCTTTGCTGCTGGCATTGTAGTCACCTCCAGGTTTTAGCCTGATTTCAAATGACATTAAAGAAGGAATTAGCAACAGTATTGATGCAGCTGGCATGTTTGGTTGTGGGTGGCCTTCCATTAGTGAGAAGAACTTTAGCTATTCTTTATTTTTCATTCTTGTCTCTGCAGGTAGCCACAGTTGGAACTGTCACTTCTCTTGCAGGGTGGTATATTTGGCTTTGGAACAGGTAGCTTCTTTGTTTTGTCCCTGGCCAGTTTGTACTGTGATAGAGTTTCTGGATTTATTTATTTTTGAGTTGCTCTCTCTCCCTTTTCATTCTGTAATGTGCCTTTGTTGCCCTACTTTCCTGCCAAGACACCGGTGCTGTGTGTGGGTTTACGTACCTGGGGCTGTGCGGTGCGTGGTGCAATGAATGTAGAACATGAGTACATAAACACTGGGCTTCACATTCTACAAGGTTAGATTTAAGTTACTGAGCTTGCTCCAACAGTTTTTTCCTTCTTCCAAGGCTAGTGTGAGCTTTATAGTCCAGTGCTGCATCTCTGATTCTTTACTATCAAGATGCTCATGATAAGCTGCTTCCTTTCCCCTTTAGATTTGCAGTACTGAGAGTTTTCAAGCCCTATGGTGGTAGACTATGTTGCAGAGGCTGCAGAGTGGTTATGTACGTGTTTTATGTGCAATTGGACATAAAGATAAAGGCTGTTTTTTGGACTTCTGTCAATGTAATGCAAACCTATGGCAAAAAGGAGGAGGCACCAGTTGCCTTCTCCAGCTTTTCAGCTTTTCTTTTTTTTCCACCTTTTTCAGGTGTCGAAGAAATGCTGAAAGGTTCTCAACAAGCCCTGCTGATGCATAACAAACCGTGCTGGAGTAGACTCACAGTGGCTTGGATACAGGGTAGTGTTGCGATGCTTGTGTGGACTCTCTTTTGGCCTTGATTCAGCCTGGATGGAAAACAGCAAAACAATGTTTTTCATTTCCTTGAGTCTGATGTGGGCCATATCATCATTTGATAAATGTGCTATGATTCAGAGTGAACAGCAAAATTACCGAGTGCTGGGTTATTTGGTCTCTGTCTTGTCAGCTCTTTGTTTCTCTTCTTTCAGCAGATAGTGGGAGGGATGACTAATGTTGGCTGTGATGCTGGGGCAGCTCCAGGCTGGACGAACAAATACAGCAGTTAAGATGCCCCCTTACAAAGTTTATGTGTCGTGTTTAGAAATTAACCTGATGGCCCTCAGACAAGTGACCTAGGGGTGGCAGTTCTTTCCCAAAACATGTCCTTACCTATCAAACTTTAATCCATTTGAGAGGGAGAAAACCCATAACCTTTAGCAGGGATGGCTGTTGACAGTCTGGCCTGGAAGACTTTGGTGCCCTCCAAAGGGAGGGCTGGCTGGAGCACAGCTTTTCTGCTTTCCAGAGAGGATACTGCATGTCTTTCCCTTTGGGAATAGCATGGGGTCTCCCAGCCCAACAGCAACCTTCTGTCCAGAGACCTCTTGGGGATGTGATAGCCATCAACAACATAAGCCAAGCATTATGTATGTTCATTCAAGCCTGTGGGCAGGCTCAAGCCAGAAGCACTTGGAGAAATACTCTCCAGGGCTGGATGGACCCAGAGAGCTTCTGTGTGAGCTCTCCCCTTAATGAATGTGTTTCAGAAAAAAAACATATATGTTGATCTCTTTTTCTTTTTTTTTTTTTTTTAGTGGAGTAAATTCTGCTCCTTTTTTTTTTTTTTTTTTTTTTTTTTTTTGAAAGACACAAAGCTAAGCGATCTCTGCTGGCTGTGACTGGAAGAGATCTTTAGCATGACACAAATATTTTTATTACCTCATATGTAGTCACCTAGAGTCGCCTATTCAAGATCAAGTAATGCATTCTTCCCAATTTTCACCTTATGTCTGGTGGAAATGTGAGAGATCAGATAACAGGGAATTTAAAAGAAAAGCCTCCTCTAATCCCTTGGTTGGGCAATATGGTTTTTTCCTCCTTAATCCCTGGATTGCGCAATACACTCTTCCCTCTTTATCCCCACCTCCCTAGTGCCGAAAGGAAAGCAACCAAATGTAATTCTGCCATCAGCTCTGATGGGACTGTGAAAATAGCCTCAACCTGTTAATACAATAGCTGCTTACATTTCCTATTCCCTTTTTTTGAAGAAAGACTTCGAGTTTCATGTTTATATTAGTACCTGGTCTTGTACCAAATTCAAGTAAAACAAGTGTACACAGTGAATACAGAAGAAGGGTAAGCCACAGCTGCTGAACCCTGGTGTGGGGGCTCCTCTCTTTTCACAGCTCCTGCTGTCTCTCTGCAGGAGCAGAAGATATGATGACTAATTTGGGGAGGGAGAAGGAAGGAAGAGGGGAGCTGACCTGTGGTTGTGAAAATGCTGGGTTCATTCCTCCTCGCTTCCTAATTGCTAAGGGCCGTTGTTTGTTCAGGGAGAGTTGCAGTGCAGGCAGTGGCAGGGAAAGCTTTCATCACACACTGATTATGCCTCTCCTGACTTAGCAGAAAAAGAAGGTAATTCACTTTCTTTTGAGTCTTTGGCCTTTATCCTGAGATTACTCATGTCTTTTGCTTCCTGAAAATCGGAGATCATCTTCTTTCACATGTGAAGTGCCAAGATACCAGATGGCCTTGCCTTTCTGCCACCAATGACCTTATTTTACTATCCTTTGCAGCTGTGCATCTTACTAAATGAAAGCTGCAACTGACTGTCTCCTGGAGGATGTGGATGTGGGCCCACAGCTGGGTCTGGGAGCTCTGGTTTGTGCCTGCTTCTCCCATCTGCTTGTGTTTGGAGCTGTAGGTCATACAAAGAAGTTTCGATCACTTCAGCCCCAGCTAGGCTTTTAGACCCTTTAGCTGACCAAAGACAGGCATTTCCAGTGGGTCATAAGCAATTATGAGATGAGATGGGGACAGGGAGGGAGGGTGGGAAGTCATGCTTAGGGTGTCCTAGGTAATGCTTTATAACAGCAATTTTTCCAACCTTGAAAGAGGCCATTAGCAATGTGAAACAGAGGAAGAAAAGGAGGAGGAAATAAGCTAGCATGGAAAAATCGTAGCCCAACTTCCCCCGATTCGATCCAAAGGCTGAAAAAGAGAAAGATGTGAGTTCCCCTCCTGTAGGAGGAGCAGCCTGCTGTCTCAAAAGGCTGTTCCCTGGCAAGTCAGCTCTCCCGTCCGTTCCTGCTGGCAACGGGGGGGTCATGGCCAGAAAACACAAGGCTCTCCCGGGTCTTGCTGCGGCCAAGCCCTGCCTGGGCAGTGGCCCCCGCTTCCTGCGTGGTAGCCCCTTCCCCAGCCGCCCCTGCCCAAACATCCAGCAGGAGCTTTTTATTTCTGATTCAGTCACTCTGCAAAAGGTGTCACAATTTGTCAGGTGCTGAGAGATACTTGCTTGATGGAAATGTTGGCCCTATTGTGAATCAATCCTAACAGCTTCTCACAGCAAGGTTGTAAGACAATGAGGTGAATTTACTATGCAGGCAGACAAAGCGGCTTCTATTGTGTGTGAAAACACAAATAATAGGAGGATAAATGCAAACCAGTGAGAATGTCTTAGCGTTAGGCGGTCGCAGGCACAACAGTGCGCGTCAGCGTCTGACTCGAATAACGGAGGTGTACAAACAAGGCGGTGGTGGGAACGAGCAGGTATGCCTGATGAGGCTGAGCTGTGGGTGCGTGCAAAAACACGAGGGAGACTTCAAAGACGTTTTGCGAAGGGTCTGCTCAAATAAAGCAGCAATGGGAAAACACGTGATTGTTCCTCAAGACCGTGACCTCTCATTCTAAATTAAGAGAAAACTGGGCATGAGGTAATGCTTGTGAAGGCACCGCTACATACACATTTGCTAGTAATTCCAGTCTTCTGTAATGGAGAAGTGTGGCTGAAAAATTTCCAGTGGAACTTTTTTTTTTTTTTTTTTTTTTTTTTAGAATTTTGACATAATATTTTCCAACTGAAATCTTCTGGGGAAGATGCTGATTTTGTTTTCAAAAAAATAGATGAGCAACACATTAATGTATTCATCTTAATAACTGAAATATAGAATAGTTGATATTATAATTCCTTGGAATTTCTTCATGCTGAGTAATTTTTTTCACTCTGATTTAGAAGAGAAAAGTTATTTTGTTTTTATTTGGAACATGAGAATTTCCCAAAGAATGGAAACGCTGAGTTCTGGCAAGCCAAAGTTGTTATTTGGTAGAATCTGTGAAAGTATCTTGGTCATGATTAATTTTCTATGATAGAAATGTGTTGTAATAACCATGTTTAGTGTTAATCAGCCCTGTGATACTTAGCCTCTCCTAAAGGACCAGAGACTGAATGAACAAGGAAGATGAATTGTCCTCTGACTGCTAGCAGGAGCCTCTTGATGTCATGATTAAAGTATATTATCAGAGTAATATTGGGTAGTGGATGGCCATCCACATTTTTATAGCTAAACAGAGGGGTCATTCTCCAGGGATGTCTGAAAGCTGAATGTACATCAGGTGTATGGTTAATGGTGGTGGTGGTGTTTTTTCCTTCCCTCCTCTTTCTGAGACTATTCTTTGCCCGGGAGTCTGCCCCTGCAGCTACTGGCGGAATGCACCTGGTTAATAAAAACCCAAGTAGTCACTTACTGGACACTAACTCTTCTCTTACACAGAGAATGAAAGCGATCTCTGATGTTAGGGCTGAAAAGGCTTCTGCCCTCAGGAAGTGTTGACCTGCTCTTTAGCCATTTCTGCTGCTCCTTTTTGACCACGGAGCAGTCAAATCAGCATGTACCCTCTCTCAGGGAGGGGTATCGGTGGTGGATCTTGGCTGGATGGTGGTCTCTCCCACCGTGCTCTGGTTGCTGGGTTTGCACCACAATGTGCTTGGGTCAACAGGGCGAGAGTTTTGTAGAAGTCAAATTTCCGTGAGATTTGGATCTCAAGAATGAGGCGTTCCTATCCACCTAATCTGGGCAGTGGAGAAAGAGAGCACCAGTGTATTTTTAATGGCTCCATGTGGATGGTTGATGACTGTCTTCTGTTCCAGGCTAAATGGTGTTGGTAACTACAACCCAAAAAGGAATATAAATGACAGGCAAAATAGCAAGACAGTGTTTGTTATAATAAATTACGTCTTGGCAATGGATTGATGGCTTGTCAGTCAAAGAACAGTGTCTGCTTGTACTGGTTTTGCTGTTCCCGACATCTGACTCCCCCAGGATTTAAGAACTTTCTTGGGAAGAGACAATGTGAGTGCACAGTTCTTGCCATTAAGACTAATGCATTTCCTTCTAATGGTTCTGCTGTGATGAATCAGTCTCTGTGTGCACGCCTTGATGGTGGGTGTCACTTCTTACTTGCTTTGGAAGAATTGTGAGTACTGATATGTGTGAAGAAGTCAATAGGAGGGGAGGAATTATTCTTGAAGGATAATTTTGGGCTGGGGAGGTTACCTTCCCTTGATGTCCTCAACAGCCATTAGCAAGTGAAAGAGTCTTCTCCAGAGGACCATTTTACCAGCCTAATTCAGGCTCTGGCTCCAAATTGTCCTCTGGAAGAGCCTATCTTTATCGACTGCAGACACTCTGTGGAGAGCAGTCTTACAAATCTAAAATTAATCTTTATGTAGACCCTTCCTACAAATAGGATGAATAGATGTATGTGCTTGTTAGTGTTTTACAAATGTTTCCAAAAAAAAAAAAAAAAAAAAAGGCAAAACATGGGAACTTCTTCTGTAAAAAGCATGTTTCTTTTTTCAGGGGGAGGCTTTTGGGGATTTTTTTTTTTTTTTTTTTTTTTTTTTTTTGGCAAGAGATAAATCTAGTTTGAAGTGGAGGTGGTGACTTCTTTTAGTGGATACTGGCAAGTGTGTCAGTTTTAAAAAGTGCTGCAGTAGCTCTACAGCCAAATAGAGATGTTACCATTTTGCCTGCTGTGAATGGTTGAACGGTATCTTTAAAAGGAACTCCTTTGCCAGCTGCAAGGGCAGCTGGGAGGCAGTTGTCTTGTGATTCAGTCCCAAAGCAGGACATGAAAGTAAATCTCTTGCCCTTTTTCTATGGAATCTGGACACATTTGCCATGTTTTCCATGAACTACAATAAATTACCTGGAAAGTAAAATGCATGGATTACCCATGACTACGCTGGTCTCTGAGGATTGCTCCTTAATGGTTCATAGCCAGACCTGGCTGGTGAAAGGAACATGTATTAGGGGTGGGGGGCTGGTGCCTCTGTGCAGGTCCTGGTCTTATTCCATGGGCAAGCCCCCTTCTTTGATGAGCTTTGCTCTTAGCTTAACTATTGCTGCTACCCTAACTCATTCACCTTGCCATAATGGCATAACCCAAACCTGCAGGGGGAGGAATGGGGACAAATCATCTTTATCTTTAATATGCAATGCCTCCAATTGTTGATGATGTGCTGAATGGTACCTGGGTGGCTGATATTTGACCTCTTTGTTCTTTTTCCTTTTTTTCCTTCTTTGCTTTGTTGGAAGCTTGAAAAAGTACAGATGAAATGAAAAGACTAGGGAAGGGTAATGTAAATCACTTCAGGCATTCAAGTGTATTTGTGATTATTCTGCAGGAAGACGGATGATAGACTGTGGCAATTTAGTTTATGAGTAGAAGAAAATATGATGAAATAAATGAGCTCAGGGGCTTTTCCTTTACTTGCCATACATGATTGTTTTGTATGTATTTAATAGGGACTTCACTGCTGCAGTAAATAATTGAAGGGAAATGTTTAGTAGGATCCAAAGAAGGATTAGGCTTTTATAGGAAAATGAATCACATTTGTAGCAAGTCTGATTACTAAGTACCCACAATGTCACCAGAGTTGCCAATGCTTTCTTGCTTCAGGGGGTGACAGGAGGACCTGCAGGGGCTGGGAGAGGATTCTCTCCATGCAGTACAACTTCCCATCTTTCACTGGACACATGCCTCTGCTTGTGTTTCTGGCTGCTTTCCTTTAAAATACCAGGTATTTGTGGGATATTGAAAAGAGTTCTTGAACTCACAGGCCAGTGATTTGATCAGGCATGACAGCCGCTAGGGACCTAAAAAAATAGCGAAGAAGCTAATTCTGTTCCCCTATCTAAAATTCTAATCTTGTTTGTGACGTCATAATTGGTTGCCATAGGGACAATTATGGTGTCATAAAAAGAGGATTAATGATGAGTTTAAGTGAGGAATAAGCAGCTGGAACAGAAGAACTTTTTAATAACTCCTGTCTCCTCTGAAAGCTACCGTTTTGTGCATAAAAATATAGCTCCAAATAAAGACTGATGGGCTAGAAGAAATCCAGTAAATATGCACTGAAGGAACAGTTGTGCATCAAAAAGGATATTGGTCTAAGCTTCTGGGGTCTATTAGGATGCTGTGGTATAAAGGAAATCTCATTTATATAGAGAGATGCCAGAATGAGCAACAGTTCTCCTGTCTCATGTGGACTTTTCCAGGTGTGAAGCCACAATTTTTCCTTCCATGAATCTTTTTGTTGTGTTTTTTTTAAGCATGGAAAACTATGTGCAAATAGAGTTAACATTCCCCTGTAGCTGGTTTAGAAAATAAATATGGGAAACACGATGGTAGTGTTATGTAAAAGGTAAATGAATTTTGGAAGAACTTAACTGCTTCCTTCTTGAGGGCACTTCAAATCTTAGTGGCTTCTCTGTTTGGAATTGGTTGTATAGGGAAAATCAGGATTCCTGGAGCTAAAATATTTCAGGATATGTCATCTGATGCTTACCTTTTGCCTGTGCTATAAGGGCTAGGAGGGCTATTTAGCAGGGGGCAAACTAAATTAGGCAAACAGGGTTCTTGTGCCCAAGCTGATGGGATCTGAACTACTGTATTAAATGGTCAGTTCATAGAATTTTTGCATGCTGCTGACTGTATGCAGTTTGTAAAGCAAAATTTTGAAAAATGCTGAATTAATTCTGCAGCGTTAATATCTGTGCTGGCTGCTTTGCGCTCTCAGGCATTCTTGCTCCCTCCGAGCCAGGCAGGCTCTGCTCGGCTTGACTGTTCTTGCTGCTGTTTACTGCTCTGACCTGAACGACTCCGGCAGTAATGTATTAGCAGAAGGGCCATCGACAAGAATTATTAATACATAACAGGGGACAAAGTAGTGTGAATAGCTGCGGGTAGTGCTGGGGATGGACTCGCTGGCAAGAAACTGCCTGAGGGCTTGTGTGTGGGTGTCAGTGCTTTTGTTTTGTGTCTTGCTTTTGTGACATTTGCTTAACTCGTTTTGTCTCCCTCCTCGCTCTTCTTGGTGCTTCTTTTATGAGCTGGAGAGGAACATGTGTTTCTGCCCGCAGGGGAGCAGAAACACAGGGCTCCTGATATTTTTGGGGGTTCCAGCTGTCATGCTCATTGCCATGATGGTGCTTGCTGTGACTTTCGAAGAGGCGTGAGAACAGTACCGTCTGGTTATTGCTGATGAGCATTCGAGCACAGCTACTCTTGCACCCACTGCGCATGGGAATCCTTACCATAGTGCACTGGCTTGCAGACAGTGACCTGTACGCCAGGTATCCCGGTGATGCTGTGCTTGGGTCACGCTCTGCTTTGGGGTGCTGGTGGCAGCTGAGGTTGGGTCTCTGTGGCCCCATCCCTGCTCTTGGTTCCTGCGTGCTGAGCACAAACCTCTCTCTGAAGTGTTTTCTGGGAAGAATGACAAATTCTGGGGACTTCTAGAGTGGTTTTCGAAACTCTGTACAGAAATAAATTAATCCCTGCAGCACCGCTGGGATGGCAGAGGGCAAGCTGTTCTCCTCTTACTGCAGGAGATGAAATTCAGGAATAAAGGCTAAATTATTATTTTTCCAAAAGTTTTCTGGAGATGTAAATAGCTCTTTTGGGTACCTGTTAGGGGGCACAGATGAGCTTGGGGCATCTAAGAGATTTTCTTTGTTGCTTTTTGGCCAGGCTGAGGATCTTTCCAAGGATTATCAAGGATTATCAAGGATTTCAGTGGGTGTAGACCAGGTAGGTTTGAATGCTCTTTCACTGACCGCTGCCTTCCTAGTACAGTTTTTCAGCTGTCTTTTTTTTTTCTCCCAAAGCCCTTGACCTTCATTCTTCCCAGTTGAAGCAGCCCAGTCTACAGCGTTTTGCCTCAATCTGCCCTTGTACCCCCAGGCAAAGGATCTGCTTGCCAGGGATCCTACCCTGCTGTTGTGCAGTGCTTTGGGAAGAGCAGCTTAAAGTGCCATGAGCAGTGCTCCAGCTAGTCCTGCCCTCTAAGGTAGGTATTTTACAAAGTAGGAACACTGCTCTGAGCTGTGCAGGCAGGTTGGGGAGCTCTGTGCTCCCAAGTCCCAGAGCAGTAAGTGGAGGGCAGGGTGGCATGCCAAGCCCAGAGCAAGGCGGATGGCTGGTTCCAGCACAGACTGCTACAACCTGGGCTTCGGCAGGGAGTTAAACCCTCTGCTGCTTAGACCTGCATGGTTCTCTTCAGAAGTAGATGATCTAGTTGAGTCTCTCACCAGGTCATGACAGTAATTCCTTGGGGAATAGCTACAAGGGCACTGGTATCGTTATCGGCTCCTCCAGATTGAGGTGTGCCCACCATTGGGCGTGCAACTTCGGTTAACTTGAGATTGTGATGCCCAAGGAACTACTTCATTATTTTTTCAATCTGTGCTTATCCAGTGGTCTGCAAGCTCTTCCCTACCTGTACGGAGGTGTGGGGCTGTGGCTGCCCTGGGAGCACCTCAGCTCAGTGCCAGGCTTCCCTGAGGTTGGTGCCAGGAAGCTGGTGCTGCCTGCGCAGCAGTGTCCGCTCACGAGGACCTGCTGGGAGCTCAGGGGGTGTATCTGGGAGCAAGGTCTGCCCCGGCTTCTTCTCAGATGTGGTTTTTCCCCTTAAACCCCATGTGGTTTAGAGACCTTGCCCTTGTGAAATCAGAGGGATTTTGTTTGCTTTCAACAGGCTGCATCACATTCCTCCCTTCTCGGTTACAGCAAAGGCAAGGTGTACAGCTGGAAGGAAAAGTGTCCTGGTGAGAGCAGGAGGGGATGGATGTCCTCGTGGCATGATTCAACTGGGTTTGCTCCTTTGTCACCTGGCAGATGTATTAAGCAGACTCTTGCTAATGTTGTGGGTTAAGGAGGCAGTGTGTTAGTATTCCTGAGGTAAAGAGTGTCGACTGGTCTGATACGTATCACTTTCTACACCTTAAGTGTAACTGCTGTGTGTGTAAATCACTGGATAAGCTTATCTCGGTTGCGGCTTGGAGACGTGTGCCTGTCTGTGTGTGACACGCGGTCAGTGAGAGGGCACGGGTACGTGCCTCTGAGCTGGGCAGGAGAACATTATTCATGAGCGATCACACGCAGCTGACAAACTGTGGAGGCATATGATACATTGGACCTTTTGGCTACCTCATACCGGAGAAAAACTGAGCCCGGCTCTCCACCGAGCGCTTGCTGTGCTGCTGGGGCTGGTGATAGAGGTGTCCCTTGTGACAGGAAAGCTTACGATGTGCCTCCTCTGTGGGTGAGGAACAGGATAAGGCCATTGCTCCTTTCAAACGGGGCGTGAAACACGTTTGTAGGCTAGCACAACTTTTCTCAAAGTCACCTTGCCCGTGCAGAGCTCAGATGCTGCAGGGACGGGCACCGGCAGTGCTTTCTGCCTCCAGGCAGAGGATTTTTTAGACACAGGTCCTGCCTGCTTGGCCTGCAAATGTGTCTGCTGGAAGTGCGGGTCTTTGTGGTCTCACAAGAAATTAAACACAGACTGAACTCAAAAACATGTGGGTGCAGTGGGTCTGGGTGCGAACATCTGCCAGAACACAGAGGAAGTGCATGAAGCAAGGGGAATTTTTCTGTCTGTTGATATCTAGGTAAGAATCGTGAGCAAGAATGCTTCATTATATGTGTTTATATGAGTGTCTCGAGGTCCCCGTACACTGCTTTCCAAAACATGGCCATAAGCCAAGCCTGTTTCACCTTCTGTTGCTTAAAATCAATTTCCAGTCCCTATGTCGAAATCTCTCTCCTCTTCTCCCCCAGTCTCTTATCTCCTTTACATCCTATTTAATCAGAAGATGATTTAAAAAATCCACCCAAACCTAGTGAACAATGTCTTAAAGTCTAGATTGTAAGTTTGTATTTGTTTCACTTCAGTTGGGACTGATGTCTATTGCCACTTGTAAGTTACCCAGAAGCCTGTGTGTAGGAGATACTAGTTTGCTCCCAAGCGGGTGTTTTGGGTTTGTGTGGCGGGGTTTTGGTAGCGGGGAGGGCCCGCAGGGGTGTCTCCTGTGAGAAGGTGCTGGAAGCTTCCCCGGCTCCAAGCCGGACCCGCCTCCGGCCCAGGCCGAGCCCCTCAGCGACGGCGGTAGCGCCTCCGGGAGAACAGATTTAAGATTTCAGAAGGGGAACCTGCAGCGGAGTTTGGGAAGTGGAATGTGAGAGGAACCCCTCCGCACACACCGAGGTCAGCGAAGAAGGAGGGGAGGAGGTGTGCCGGAGGAGGTTTTGATGCCCCCGCAGCCCGCGGTGAGGCGGCAGGCTGTCCCCCCAGCCCACGGAGGGGAGCGGGGGAGCAGATGCCCACCTGCAGCCCGAGGAGAGAGGAGCCCACGCCGGAGCAGGGGGATGGATGCCCCCCGAGATGGCCGCCGCTCCACGGGGAAGCCCGTGCTGGAGCAGTCTGTGACTGAAGGACTGCAGCCCGTGGGAAGGACCCACGCTGGAGCAGTTCGTGAAGAACTGCAGCCATGGGAAGGAGAAGAGTTTGTGGAGGACTGTCTCCTGTGGGAGGGACCCCACGGTGGAGCAGGAGACGAGTGAGGAGTCCTGCCCCTGAGGAGGAAGGAGCGGCAGAGACAACGTGTGAGGAACTGACCCCAGCTGCCATTCCCCGTCCCCCTGCGCCGCTGGCGGGGAGGTAGAGAAAATCAGGAGTAAAGTTAAGCCCTGGAAGAAGGGAGGGGTGGGAGGAAGGCGTTTTAAGATTTGGTTTTACTTCTCGTTATCCTTGTTTTGATATGATTGCTATTAAATTAAATTGATTCTGTTTTTTCCCCAAGTTGAGTCTGGTTTTGCCCATGACCGTAATTGGTGAGTGATCCTTCCTTGTCCTTGTCTCAACCCACAGGCATTTCGTTATATTTTCTCCTCCCCACCCCGCTGGGGGAGAGGAGTGAGCAAGTGGCCTCATGGTGCTTTGTTGCCAGCTGGGCTTAAACCGCTGACAGCGGGCAAAGACCTTGTTTTGGTTTTATTAATCATCTCCACAGCAAGGTGAAGGCCAGGCTCTGAGGCTAACCTGGAGATCTTTCAAAGAAAGCTAAAGGCAAGCAATGTCCCAGCTCCCATTAATGTCAATAAGATCTGCTCCCCAGCTTCTTGGATTCCTCTGGAAAATTGCTGCAGATGACTTAACTGGATCCACCTGACAGGAGTCTTCCCTGGGTCAGGGTTGTGTGGCTCTAACAGGGATGTTGATGCTGCCCTTGCTGTTTGAACTGGGGACTTCCCATGGGTGAAGCGGTAGCAGTTTATATCTGACCTAAATTTGGGCCTCCCTTTTTAGGGCTCCCCTTTTTAGATACTTTAGCAGTATTAAGTAATAAATTCCACCGCAAGTTATGTGTATATGGGAAGTTATTTCTGGATTGTTATTTCATTTCTGAAGTGGTGCCGTTCAGTTTTATCATGAGGATTTTGATGAAGCTAAATGAGAAAAAGAAACCCCTCTAGCAAAATGTCTCTTGTACGGAGCCCCCTTTTCATCTGAATCTGGGAACATAAAAGCGCAAATCTGTCTCTTGCTGAAAAATTTCATTTCTGTTCTAATTTGTAATAGGTCTCTGGGTGCTGAAACAATTTTCCTTTTCTCTGCAGATTTATCCTGAGCATTTCTCAATGGTCTGGAACTGAATGGATGTTTAAAGCACATTTTGCTTTCTCCTTTCTTTCCCCTTACATGTAGTACAAGGATATGGTTAAGCCAGTTGCTGACCAAAATGAGCTGTGGAGATCAAAGTGTTAAATGTGAGTCAGACTATCTTACATTAGAGGGTGAGTCAGCTTTGGTTTTAAAAAAAGACATTTTAAAGAAGCTGTTTGGAAAAAATGCTGAATGGAAATATTTCAGAAGAGTCTCTCAATCTCTGAGAGAAGATGGGGATTTATTTATCTCCATGCAGAAATGATAGCAAGTGTTAAAAGTAGTAGTAATGATGAGATCACTCTAAATTGAAGGTGCTTCTTTGGGAGTATCATGCCCAATGTCCTAGGTTGATCACTTATAGCAGAGGCAGCAGTTATTCAAGGTGAAGTTACTCAAGGTGAAGGTCAGTGATGCAAGTCCAGGTTAGTGAGTCCCTTGATTTACTAGGCACAGGTGCCAGAAAAATGTGGGTGATGGGATGTCCCAGGAAGGAGAAAGACCAAACTGCTACCTGACTGAGCTGGCTTAGCGGTCTTTGGAGCTGGGCTCCAAAGAGAGTTGAGACTGTGGAGGCTTGCTATTGCCCCTTGGGTGGCGAAGCCTGGGCGAGCTGCAGAAGGTGGGATGCTGTGACCACCTCGTGGGGAGGAGACTTCTTTTTGTGTGCACTGAAGCTCAGCCATTTTGGTAGGTTAGTAGGTGTTAAGGGGAAGTGTGTGTTTAGGGAGTGGAAAGATTAAAGAGTTGGCAGACTTCCATGAAAGGCTTTTCCTCTCCAGATTTGTTATACCTGCTTCCCGTATTTCACAGTATTACCTTTTTGGAAAAAGGTTGATCAGCCCAAAGGGATAATCCTCAGTTGTAAAGCTGGAAAACACCGGCAGAGAAGAGCTCATGATGTGTCACACAAAATAGCAAACGAAACAGCTAAACAGCCATCCAAATTCCTGATAGAAAGAACATACTGACAAAGAGCAGAAGAGTTGCCATTAGCATGGGATGGACTATTGCTATGCACTGTAAATTAAGTAAATTTATTCCTGAATCCACTCTGACTTTGTGTGGCTGTAAGCAAAGCTCCTAATGTTTCTCAGATGAGTATAGTAGCTGCTTCCTACTCATGTAAAGATGTACCAGCGAACTGTGGTAGTGTATTATTATTATACTTTATTACAAAGGTAAGTGTTATGTGCTTTGCCTGACATTGTTACTCATTATGAAAGGCTACAACACCTAGAGCTTTTAGCAATGCCACAGTGGTTGTTACCTGTTTGAGGCGCAGGCAAGGGATTCTTTATTTCCTACTCTAACTCTTGATGTTCATGGTCCCTGGATTTAAAGTAAGATTTCAGGAAGATCTGGAAATTGTATGGGTTTTGCTCTCTCTGTTTTTACTTCCTGTCCTGACGTTCAAACATTGTCAGGTCCTTCATGGAAAAAATAAGCCAAGGAGGTTGGTTTTTTGTGGTTTGTTGGCTTTTTTTTTTTTTTTTTTCCTTTTATAAGTCACTACTCATGTTTTGGCCTAAATATAATAAATGGGAAGTGAAGTCTACTGATATGACAGCGGTTCCAGTGACATCTCGGGAACCACCTCTTTCCCCCCTCCGCTACCTTTTTCCCACTGGAGTACCCTGGGGCAGTCACAGGCCACTCAAGCCTCCCTGGGTCTACTGCTTCCCCGCCGCTGTGCCGGGCAGCTCCTGCAGTTGGCAATAAAGACGGGCACCGCTTGCTGTGGGCAGGAGCTGGCAGAACTTCTCAAGGATGTGGGACCGGTGGAAAGACAAGCACCCTTGGAATACGCGGAGGTTGGAAACTTTTATATACGCTTGTGTGTATATATCTATGTGGTCCAAGTTGTCATGTGTATATATCTATGGACCATCTACATGGTCCAAGTTGTTGTAACGTGTGTGTCAGCATGTCCGTATGTGTACAATAACAGAGCTTATGTAGTAGAGAAACAAAGATGCTGTTTAAGGTTAAAGCGTTCACCCTGTTGGTTTCTGTCGTGGCAATTTGAGTGAGGCGCTGAAGAGGAATTTTCTCTTTAAATGTCACCAAGGACTAAGTGGCTTTAGATGTATGGTGTGGAACACTAGAAGTGCTGGGGTGTGACGGAGGACTTTTCAGACTCTGAATAATGTTACGCTTTTAATAACCTCTTGTGAATTTATGCCTTGAAGTGCAAAAATTTTAGAGGGGTTTTGTCAAGGGTGAGAAGACTCAAATTTGATCTGCCCTGAGAATGAAGTTTGCTTAATGCTTCTGATCTCTGCAGTTCTCATTCCCCCTGCAGTCAGGGTGTGATGTTCTGAACGTGGCAGGCGCTCTCTGCTGCCAACCCCCTGGCAGCAGGCACAGAAAGCTGGGCTACCTTCAGACTGCCAGTGCACTGAAGCAACCCTTCCTCTATGTTTGCACCTTTGGTTACCTGAGTGGATAGATTGAGCACTCGGGTATGATGGTTATTCCCCACTTGGTTTCCACCAGTGAGTGGAATTCTTACGGATTCCCTAGAGCTGGCTTTCCTGTTATCCTCCTCCTTTTGTTGAAATGAAGCTGGTTTTGAGAGCCCCCAGATGGGTAGTTGCAGAACCCCTCAATTTTATTTGTAAGTCCTCATGGTCAAGATATTTTTCACTGTGAATGCAGACAAATCACAGTGATTTGGAAGACAGGGTGATGAGTTTGCAACAGCCACTACACAGAGGGTATTAAATACAGAATAATCTGGGATAAGGGAACCTCAATTTTTAGTTCCTAACTTTCACTAATATTCACTATATTGAGCCATAATATTGGGTGTAGCTCTTCATAAATGTTATTTAGTTGATAACTTGATGGTCTTTCACCTGCTCACATGGAAGATGCAGCCCTGCATGTTTGACCTGCTCTTTCGTTGCCTGAGGGCCTACTCGCAGGCACGCATTGAACATCACAAGCCCCCTTCTGCCCTGTTTTCTCAGCTATTAAGCCCTCATGCTGTGCGGTGGTTTTTTAACCCATCAGCTCACTAGTTCCCACTTCATATTCTACCTCTTAAATTTCTTTGAACAAGTCTTTATCCAAGTCTTTTCCTCTCTGTCTCAGCAGCATCCCCCACTGAAAATAAAGATTGACTCAGTATTAAAGCCTATAGGACTAATTTATTCAGTTTTGTGCTCATATAATGTCTGATTTGGTATCCATTAGAACAGACAGACTGACTCCCAGTGATTCCTGCTGTCACTGCACTGAGCTCTACTGCCCAACTGTGATTTTGAAGCATATTTCTTTGATTTTTGAATAGGTTTGGGTGACTGTACGAGCAGCTGTAGCTGTGGTCCAAGACTCTGCACCTTACTCATGTGTCTCTTATACTTATATCATGGTTTAAGCCCAGCCAGCAACTAGGCACCACGCAGCCGCTTGCTCACTCCCCACTCACCCACCTAGTGGGATAGGGAGGAGAATCGGGGTGGGGGGAAGTAAAACTCATGGATTGAGGTAAGAATGATTTAATAATTAAAGTAAGATGAAATGTAATATTAATAACAATAATAATAAAATATAATAATATTAATTGTAATGAAAAGGAATATAAAAAAAATTTTTAAAGGGAAAAAAAAACCCCTAACCCAAGAGAAGTGATGCACAATGCAATTGCTCACTACCTGCTGACCGATGCCTGAGCAGTGATCCACCCCTCCTGGCCAACTGCCCCCAGTTTATATACTAAGCATGACGTACTATGGTATGGAATATCCCTTTGGCTAGCTTGGGTCAGCTGTCCTGGCCATGCTCCCTCCCAGCTTCTTGTACAGCTGCTTGTTGGCAGAGCATGGGAAATGGAAAAGTCCTTAACTTAGGATAAGCGCCACTTAGCAACAAGTAAAACATCAGTATGTTATCAACACTATTCTCATACTAAATCCAAAACACACTGTACCAGCTACTGAAAAGAAAACTAACTCTATCCCAGCTGAGACCAAGACAACTTATTTTTCAAGTTTTATTGATTTTTTTTTTTTTTTTTGCTTTCTTTTTGGACACTTATGACAAGAGATGGCAGTGTAGAACCTAAAGTGGTATTATGTTTTATTTTAATTTCACCGAATGTAGTATTTCTCTAAGTTGAAGTGATTTGCCTAGCTAAGTATATAAGCATTCAGTGTTTGTTGGATTTTTAAAGTTGGGGAAGATCTAATACCATCTAGTAGGAAATCAAATTTTATATAACTGAATATAATACAGAAAAAGTTGTTTTGGGTCTTTCTCAGAGTATTAAAAAAAAAAAAAAGCCCATTTCATGGTTATGACCTAGGAGCCATAAAATTTAGCCTTCTATGGCATTAGCTGTGAATTTTATTTTCAAAATTTAATAGCTAGCTAGCAGTGAAGTTTTTGCTAGATCCTCTATGTGTATGGCCGCCTTTCCCCCAGTTGTTGGTAGTGATAGAAAATAAGTGCATCTAGTGTTCAGATTTCTTGTTATGGTGCAAGATGAGGAAAATTTTGTTGGCTAGGTCTATATGCTTTTCCTCAAGTGTGCCTGGGACAGAAAACCTGTTTCCTTCATCCCAGAAAGTACGTATATTGGAAATACTTATTTGTCCTCTTCCTGTGAGTTATGTTATGGCAGGGCTGCTGCTGGAAGTACTGGATGTTTCAGATGCAATGTGGTCCAGAGCAAGACCAGCAAGGTGTGTTGTTGATTTTGTTTTCTCCTTTGGCATCTGCTTGTGCTCCCCTCAGCTCTATGAGGAGCTGCAGGAGGTGGGGACTGATGGAGTGACAGAACACCCTAGAAGGTGAAAATTGATGCGTTTGTGTTTTGGCGGGGGGGGGGGGGGGGGGGGGAGAGGAAAGATGTGTTGTATAGCACACTGTATTGATTGCTCTGGGAGGTGATTGTGCGTTTTGGCTGTCTGTGTCTCTGATCCGGCTCTATAGCTGAACCTGAAGACAGGACTGAGGCGAGGGAATGGATGTGTCACTTATTCTGACTTTAAATAGTGATGACGATGATAGTAGCTTTCTTGGAAATAATGCATATGGGGATGGGAGGTTGAAATGCTGCTAGAAACATCAACTAGCTGATTTTGAAGCTGTTGTGTACTTAACCTTCCTGCCCCCAAACATACAACTCCTCCCTCCTCTCTGAATCCCAGATCTCCAGCTCTATTTCAGGACTTGATTGATCACAAACTTCCTGAAATAAGGGAGAAGGCTCAAGGAGGATGTTAAATTTGGATATTCAAAGATGTTAATTGCAATAGAACCAATTTCCTGATGAGAGCTCTTCTCCACAGAGAAGTCATCTCATCATTGTAGAAACACCACCATAATTAACAGGAGCTGAAGCACTTATTGGCAGCTCATCGCAGAGGCCTAGGTTAGTATGTGTCCGGATGTTGGTATCTCCTTCTCTCACAAGAATGATATCTTCAGTCTTAAAGATGAGGTGTCGTGGATTCGCTGCTGCCTCTCTGTTACTGCTGATGTCTTAACTGTTCTCTGAATAGTGAGCGTGTGGTTCTTCTGTCCAGTTATCAGGACCTGTAATTACAGAGATTAAGCATCTCTTTGAGCAAAGTAATCCAGCAATTTTCCAGAGTGTGAAATATGCAACCCAATAAAAAAACCTGAAGAAGTGAAGAGGGCAACCTTTCTCCTATGTCTCTTCTCCCTAGCTGTTTCCCTCTGGTGTTTTATGGGCAAGTCTTATGCTGCACATTTGGACACGGAGGAGATAAATGCTGCCTGCCTGCCTCTGAGGAACAAAATGAATCCAACTCTTGTTATCCAGAAAGCAGACTAGTGCAGGGCAAATCAGAAACCCATTCAACTGGAGAAGGTGGTTGGAAGGGTTGCAGTGTAATTAATGAAGGATCTTTCATCCGAGATGGGTCACAGTTCAAATTCTCTCCTAGGTCTCCAGCAGGGTCACTTGCTTATGCACATCGCAAATTGGTTAGACCTGGAAGTCTTTGTTCAAGAAAGAGCTTAATGTTGGAGTAGAAGTGGTGCAGATCAAATACAGCTGTACAGATCAGGGAAACAGCAAAAAACTGTTTGCACAGAAGGTGAAGCCATTTGCCTCACTCCAGGTGTTTCCAGCATTTTGCCAGTGGTTATGGAATGAAGATGTACAAAAGTATGCTTCAGAATTGAACACGGTCTCTTAATCAGTACAAAAGTGTGGCAGAAGATGATTTTAAGAGTGGCTACATTTGGTACAAAGGATGCAGATTCCCTCTTTAAATCTGATCTGTGTGCTCCTCCTGCTTCAACCTTCTCCTCAGCCATTTTCCCTAGTCTCACCTGATGCTGTCAGAATTAGAAGTCTGTCCCTGTTCCTACTTAAGCGACCCACAGCTCAGCAGGCTCTTTGCCTCTTCAGTCCCTTTCTGATCCAGGCAGAGAACTCTCCCTACACGTATCCCTGAACGTCAGGAACATGTTTTCTGCTCCTGCCCTGTCCTCCTGCATGCACATTGCATTCCTCCTCACCTGTTGCTGGTCATAGAAAAGCAGGAACAAAAGCAAGCATGAGCGTGTGTGCAGAGCCCTGTACAGCAGAAGAGAAGTTAATCTGAGCAAATCCCCAGCTTTGGCAAAAGTCTGTTTTCCCCTTCAGTGCTAGTGTTTCTTTGCAGCTCATGGTCCTTCTACTGCCAGTGCAGGCAATGGGACCCAGGGGCTGGAAGGACTTTTTTCTTGTCTTGCCTCAGCGTCCTGTTATGACTACAGTGACCATCCAAGCACCACCGCCTACAGAACATCCATAGTGTGGTGGGAAATTAGGGTACCTGCTGGTCCTAAAACCTGATGGGAAGCTTTTGTTGCCTGAAACCTCTTAAAGCAGGGCTAAATAGTGATATACAAATCCCTCTTGCATGGGACAAAGCTTTGCCCTGCTAAGGAGCCCGTAGGTTCCAAAACCAGTCCATAGCACACCATGACTGTGGTCTGCATGCAGCCTATGGTCAGACCCAGATCTCCTATGTAGCACGTACACTTAGCTGCAGCACAGAGCTGTGGCCTCTCCCCACCGTGTGCCTGGGCATGGCTGGTCTTCTGTATGTGACAAGCCTCAACTTTGCTGAAAGCTGTGCTGGGGGAAGAAAAGATCTATACTCCTACCCCAGACCTGTTTGTCCTGGTGTCTACAAGCACCAGCTCACAAGGAGCTGCCTGAGAGAACCCAGGAACATAAGTAAAGGTTGAGCTCATTTGGGTGGGTGTTGACTGGCTCTGTCATCCCAGGATGGGGGAGTGCAAGAACTGTAGGAGGAAAGTTGGATGAGAGAGGGTGGTTGGGGAAGGATTTTACATATGTGCAGGAGTATGTGGCTTAATCCATTGAGTGTGTTGGAGGTGAGGAACTAGAAAAAGAGAAGTTATCTTAATAAGTCTGAGTCACTGAGGGAGTGGGGGTGGTGGCAGAGAAGTCTTAGCGCAGCAAGGATTCATAAACCGAGGAGGACCCTGTGAAAATTTTGCATGGGCTGAGCTGTGGAGGGGAAAGCAATGAAAACCACTGTGCCAAACTCTCACGAAGAAGCCCTCAAGCTCTTTGCGATGCCCACCTATTTCATTACGGTGCTTACCTCGTGAAGTTTATGGAAATAGAGCGTGCAAACCTTCTGAGTGACTGGAAGTCTAATTTCAAATAAACGGCAAATGATTAATGCCTACTGAATAAATCTTGCACAATTTTCCCTTCGGCCCCTGGTTACCTCTTTCTAGTTCAGATACAAACTCAGAGGAAGCTCGATTGTTTTAACTGAGTTTCTTTTTAAGGTTGTTCAGCTATGAATCTCTGAGCAAAACTGGAGGTGGGAGGCTCATGGGGATTGAAGCACAAGAGATAACCCCCACAATGTTTTACTGCTGATTTGTGCACTCTGTCAGCCTGGAATATACATTATAAAAAAGTGGCTAGCAAAGCCACTTGGGATTCCTCTGTGCACCTCTTCAAAAAAGCAGCCCTCGTGGAGAAATGGAAAAAGCAAAGTAGAGGGGGGAGAGGAAACTTAGGTTGAATTTAAAAATTGCTTCCCTGAAGATCAAGAACCATGTTTATCAAAGAAAAGAGAGTTCTGACAGAGGACAGGTTCATTTAAAGTAGGAATTTGCAGCATCTTCACCCAGAATATGAATGAACCTTAGCTGAACTTTACTTAATGTTATTTTATTCACTTGTCTCTTCTTTCTATTTGTGAGCCTGACCACACATGCATAAATATTCCCAGAGAGGACTGCTTGAGTGCTGTTTCCAACCCTCTTGGGAGTGAGAAGTAGCAGGAATGTCAAGAGGGTCCAGATCCTAAGAGATTATAGTTTGGCAGAGTATGGATGAATGTGGGTAAAGTTTGCATTACTAGAGTTGGATGTTTGAGTCTTCACCTGAACTCTGAACTTAAAGGGCTGCTAATTTAAGAAGGTATGTTTCTAAAACAGTGGGGGGAAGTCTGGCTGCAGTCCTGCTAAATAGAGATGTAAGAGCATCCATGCGTGCTGGACAAGCAGGGGGACCTATGTGCAAAGTGCAGCAATAGGGCAACTAATTGTAAAACATGCTGTAACAGCAGCTGCTTCTCTGGTGCTGACTTGCTGGAGATGCTGGATCTTTCAGCTAAAGACAGGCCAGCCCAAGTCTTGAATTAACTAGAAATCAGGAGTCCAGTTGCTTTCAGAGTTGTGCCCATGTCCTTTGGAGGCAGGCTGAGCGCTGCAAAGTCTTCCATGAGGACCATGATTCATATGCTAGTGAACAGCTGCTGAAGATCCCTGGGTATGCCCAAATGATTCTGAAACTGATGCCTCTGCTATGGTGTGAGGTGTTTTTGTTGTAGCGTGAATGAAGGATTACGTAGTTATTTCAGTTTCAGGTAAATAGGATCCTGGTTTGCTCTCCTGCTTCAGTGTTGCAGGCAGTGGGAATTCAGCCTCTTGAGATTCCTCTTCTGCGTGTTCTTTCCCATCTTGAAACTATTAATTTTCTAGGTCTTTTCTTCCATGCGAATGAACGAGATAGGATCACTCTTTCTCTGGGTGGTATTTGTTGCACTAGAAAGTGTTAGGAGGGGAAGAACAGCTTCAGAATCTCTGCATTTAGCATATGTATATGCCTGCTGAGATGGAAAGCATGGTTAAACTGTTGCACGTGCACACAAAGCCAGACAGCTTTATTCTTTCACCCAGCATCTCTTGCCACTTCAGTTCTTTGTTTCTCTTTCAAGCAAATACATGGGGGGAAAAAAAAAGGTGTCTCTGAGTGGGAGTTATCACCTTCTAAGGATTGGCTTAAGACCAGCTGAACAAGGTTTGCTTGCGACCTACATAATTCTGGCCTAGATCTCTGGTCCATAGAAGGGAAAAAACCTGCTTCATGTTAAAAAGCTCTAGGCCATTGCAGACATCTTGTCTTTTTGGTGTTTCTTATATGTTTAGCTTTCTTTGCTTTCCATTTTCAGCTTTCAGCTCTGAAACAACTTTTCAGGGCTGTCCCCACACTAATGGCATTAAAATTACACTGCTTAAGTGTAGTGAGGTAGGGCAAGGCTGATGTTGGGGACTGCAGGAGGTGGGAGGTGTCATGGGAAGTGATGGAAAGCTTTCATCTAAAATAATTGGGATTAGGTGTCTCTGTCACTGTAGCATTTGGCTCTCAAGCTGTTATCCTACTTGTTGCTCTCTGTCTTAGCTCTGCTTCCTCTCCTATCTGCTGAATCCAGAGAACACAGAGGCCTAATGCACCCCTCTGCATCATGGTGGCTGCTTCTGCCAAATTCTGGATTTTTGTACTTGAAAAGTTCATAGGAACTGTGGAGAAGGGGAGAGAGGAGGAAAGGAGGGTTGTCAAATATATTCTCCTCTTTTTGATCTCTTTTTCAGGGAGGGAGGGTTAAAGGGAGGAGAGGGACTGAGCAGCCCATAAAAGAGAGTACTGATGCCAGTTTATTTAACAAGCAAAACAGATAAAGATTAGAGTTCCTATGGCAACTGGCTACCAGCAGAAGCACCTCAAGGATTTGGGGAGGGGTGTGTGTGTGATGAAATGGCTTAGCACAAGGCTCCAACATTTTGGATTAAAAAGACCTTTTCCCAGCTGCATCATCAACTCATTTGCTGAAGAATGACATTTCTGTGTAACCAGCACCAAAGGCAGAGGACAAATTCTCCATGTTAGTTTAGTTAGGCCTTAAAGTCATGAGGCAGAGTATTTTACAGGTGGTCCTGAGTTATGTTCCCTCTCTGTGTGGTTTGAAGGAGAAGAGTGGGAGATGGCAGATGATGAGGGGGAGACAGAGGCACCCTAGAAGCTGAGTGGCAGGTGCAGAAGGGGCATTAGTTAAGGCTTGCGGATATGATGTCTAGTTGTCACCCCTACTCTGGGAGGTCCTAGGAGCTATGCTTCTCCCAGGTCTGAGGAAGTCTGGGGAGCAGCTTTCTTCTCTGGCCTTCAGACCATCCCATCACAAAGTCAGAGGGGATAAGTGTATGTACAAGCTTGCTCTTTCAGCAGAAAAGTTAAAATGTTACGTTTTGGTTGGTTGGGGGTTTTTTTGGTGTTTGTTTTTTTTTTTTTTTTTTTTTTTTCCTCCTACAACACTGTAGGAGCTCCAAGAGCCTGGGTGCTTGGTGCTTGTGTTTGTTCTCTGCTCAATGCCAGGCCTCCAGCTGAGAACAACATCTCTCACCAGGTATTGTGGTTTTTCCATTTGGAGTTAAAATGCCAAAGCATGTAGTCATTTGATTCCAGGAGTGAGAGGAGGCTGAAGGAGGTTAAGTACAGCTTTTGTTTAGATCAGCACAGCATGGAAAATAACCATCTTTGTACAGCCTCAAGGCTCTGTATTGGAGGTCCTACTGAATGGCTCCCTGATCAACCCCAGCCCTGGGAGGTTGATTGAGTGATTTCCCTAATTGGATTTTGTTTGTTGATCTCACTTTCTTGATTTTTTTTTTTTTTTTTTTTAATAACTCATCATAATCATGCCCTTCTGTCTACTGGAAAAAACCACACCTCATGCTGAGAAGGAATTGTACTTGTCCTTTGGCATCTGGTGGTTGGCGTAGCTTCCATCAGCTCACGTTACTGCTGAGCAGTGGACACAGGGCAGTGTTCCCTGCTCATCCTGGGGTATGCACACACAGACGTGCACCAGATCATTCCAGCAAGGGTGTGAGAGAGAGTCTGCCAATCAATCTGCTAGTGAAATCTGAAATTGCGCTGACTTTGGTATTCATGGAGTAAATAGCAAGTTGTGAGCTTGTCCCACCAGAAACAGCTGTTTGAGTTGCATGATATAATGTGTGCCTGGTTTCATGAGTATTGGCTCTTCAGGGTTACACTATATAGTTCATCCCAGGTTAGGAAAACACATGGAGGATGAATGATGGCAGAAGACTGTATGTAGCTGGACTGAGGCATACATGGAGCTTACAGACATGTAAATAGCACAGGGGGATGCAGGGGCTTTATTCCTGATCAGAAAAATTTATGTCCAAAATTTTGACAGGTCACAGCTGTTAATAAGAGGATCTATCCTACTGTAGTTTAAAGTGGAGAGGGTGGATGGGGAATGAATGGGGAAGGGAAAAGAGTAGAAGATGGGAAACATTCAGTAACATGATGAAGGGAGCATTTGAGCCTAGAGAAGGCTGATACAAGAACCTGAATAGAATTCAGGAGAATGAAATATAATGAGGAGGTTTGAAACTGGGGCAGGGGGAGAAAGGCACAATGTATGCTGTGTGGGTAGGAATGAAATGGGGGAGTAGGAACTGAACAGGATAAAAGGGGAAGAGAAGAATGGTTAGTGGAGAAAATGAACTGGGTAAGAAAGGGAGAGATTTGTAAGGCAATGGGAGGGAGGAGGTTTAATGGAGAAGGTGGAAGAAGGAAGGTAGGCAAAGAAAATAAGTGTAATGAGAATACTGAATTAGAGAGGTGTGGGAGGAGGATACTGAAAGGTGGGAGCAGGGAAAGGAGGAGAAAATGTCCTATTACCTAGGGATAGCAAAGGATTTTAGAGAGACATAGCATTTGTTTTAAAGTTGGGGGGGGAGGAGCCAAGGTTAATTGAAGACAGCTGTGGACATCAAAAACCTGAGAAAAAAGAATAGAGCTATAAAGGGAAAAAAATGTGGGAAAACAAAACGAGAAAGGAAAAAAAGAAACAAAACCCAAGGGTGACAGTGTGTTACTTTGCAGACAGTGTGCCATCAGGAGCTCCTTAGATAGACGTGTTCCTGTGAGCTCCCATACAAGCTTATCTTTACATTCCCCCTCAACCTGTAAAAATTGCCATCTCCACGGAAGTAGGCAGCCAGGGCACAAAATGCCTTTCCCAAAGGAAATGAAATCTCCACAGCTACAGGGTATGCCTGTCTTGACAAGCTAAGGAAAATGCCCTCCACGCTGCCTCTGCCTGTACATTTGCTACATGAATTTAGCGCCAGGGCACACTTTACTTCCAGTTTCTAATGCCTTCCTGCTGTTCAGAGAATACCCTTAGTGTACGTAGGACTGGGTAGCATATATGTTTTTGAGTAATTTGTACAAAGGCCTGACTTTAAAGACTTGAATTTGGTGGTAGGAGCTAATGCAGTCCTCAAGAAGCAGATGTGATCTGTGTATCTTGAGTGGCTGACAGACTGAACCATACAGTACATGGCCCTATAATGCTCAAAATTTGTCCTGTGACAATGCCCAAACTATCATGGGAGGGAGCCTGTTGTCATTTTCTTTTGCTTGTCTTGGCTGCCTGGGGTAGCCATGACAAGTTGTGGCAGGCAGAGCTGAAGGGAAATGCCATTACCTCGAGCTGCCCTGCCAGTAATGGCAAAAACCAGGAGGGTGTATGGGATTTTCCTGCAAATCCATAAGACTTGTTCTTGCAGCAACAGTGATGTGCCTAGAAATGCCACCACTTCTACGTCAGAACTCAATGTATCTTGCGCTCTGAATGAATTAATGAGTATAGCCTGCAGCATATTATTTCTCCCTTGTTCTGGTCTGCCTGCAAAACAGCATATTAAGGAAAGCTGTGATAGCTACCCTAGGCACTCACTTGTGGCTAAGCTCTGTCAGAGAGAGGGAAGTGCCAAATACATGCTCTGGTTTGTAAGAACTGTGAAGGAATTCTTCTAGAGGGGGTTGCAACCATTCAACCCCTCTGCCTACCAGACCTATTATAAATTTCCCATTTATAGTCAAAGATTGAGTCAACAGTGTAAATGGTGGATGGGGTGAGGCCTTGGGGGTCTTCAGCCAGACAGAGACTCTGGCAGACTGAGCTTTTTTTGTAGAGCTTAATACTGGCATGACTATGTTTCTAAGCAAGGCTTCCCTTTCCCAGGCTTAGTTTCAGCCTACCTGATCTCCCACCTTGCCCCTTCTGATCTCCAGTCAGAAGATTTCCTTCTGCAGTTGTCACCGTTAGGAGCAGGTTTTAGTGCATCACTCCTCTGACTTACCCTTTCATTGGGAAATTACTTTTTCCCTTCATCTGGAAAGCTTCCACTCCTGTTTCCTCTGCACTGGGATTCTGCGTTAGTAGTAAGTAACTTCTGGGTGTTCAGCCCTGTTTGAAGTAAAATAAGGTGTTATATTAGAGCTGCATCTAAAATGCAGAATTTCAGTGGTGGGCTGAACATGAGTGGAAATCACTCACAACTTTGGCTAATCTACAGGAAAAATGCCTTTCTGCTTGTGCGAGGTGTGCAGGCTTGTGTGCCTGTCAAACAACTCTTTTTTTAAATTTTTGAAGGGATGGTGGGAAAAACAATAGAGATTTTGAAACAAAAAAAGTGGGAGGGAATAAAGGCTTGGATGGGACTGTGCTGGCCATTGGGTCCTGTCCCTGTGAATGCACGTAACCATATAACAATTGCACAGTCTGGATTTATAGAGAAAAAAAATTCTAAATTTTCTTGTCACAAATTGTAAGGAACTCTTACATTCTTGTAGCAAAATTAAGCCCTTTAGCACAACATTTGAAAAACTCTCCTGTGCCACAAGGAGCCATCAAGAGACATGTCAGACACTGCCAGCCTCCTGGGTCCCTGCAGGAGTGGGAATCTGCAGGTGAAAATACCCAGATGATCTTGGGGAAATGCTCAATGCCATCTGCTATAAGGAAAAGTGGGGGCTTCTGCTGGTCTGAGCTTGTGGGAAAGGCATTCCTGAACTTGGAGTGGTGGTTGCTTCAGTCATGGGTGGATGAGCAAGACACCAGTCAAGGAGCTAAGCTTTGACTGTGTGGTTAACAGCACCAGTGCTCCCCACACAAGGTCTCAAAGAGTGGATTTTCACTGTAAGGAGGACAATCAGTACAGAAATTAAAGGAATGTAAGACAGTTTTTCCAGTCTATGACATCCATTAAATCTATTAAAGTAAGCCAAGAGTTATAAAGAAGGTTAATTTGTTCTCTTACAGAATCTCAAAATAATAGTATAATCTATTGAGACTCCTAGCACTGATCCCTGCTAAACTGCCTCCCACTATTCTGGTGGCGTTAACCACTTTGTGCAAGCATAACAAAGACAGGGAAGGTCAGTCTTTCTCTGCCTGATCCCTGGCTTTCTGCTACTGTAAAGTGAACCTGTATCTTTTAATCTCTAAATAGGTTTTACCTGTCCCCAACTGGTATTAGTGCAGCTGTGTGTAAAACATCTATTGTCTTAATTGTGAGTGCTGCTGGTTTGTGTTGAACCAGCAGTCTTGTTTTGGGAAATTCTCTTGTTTGTTTTGGACATTAAATATTTAAAGCTTCCATTTTGGTGTGTGTTTTTTGGCTAGTGAGAGGAAAAACTGTTTGTATGCTTTTCTTTGTTTCCCCGTAGTGTGCTTGCCCTCCAGCACTGGCTAGGTAAGCAATTTTATAAAAAGGAGGTTTTTTCTTTTGCTCCTGACACAGCTTTTCTTGGTAGCTTTAAGCTACAAGTTTCTCAAGATGAAACCTCCACCTTATGCAGATCTCTCAAGCTTTTTTAAGAAAAAGTCCTCCTCCCACTCCTCAAACTTGCACGTACCACCATTCCTGCTGTGCACCTGCTGCCTGTCACAGAGCTGCATGGAGGCTTGGCTTAGGTTCTCTTCTATTTCCCCTTCCCTGTGGTCTGAGAGAATGCTCTTATGTCATGACTGGGCACTGTCTGTGTATGATGACATCTCTGCTGTGGTAAACTGTGACACATAAATGGTTTCCTGTATTGGAAGTGCCAGATTATCTCCATCTCAATATTTGATTGAGAATTAGGACAAATGGTTGTTTATTTTCACACAGCTGTACTCCTGCAGTATAAAATGGCTTTTAGCCTGAGATTACCACCAAGAAAAAAGATGAGAAAGACCTGAGTGCATGTCTATGTGCATGTGTGAGTTCATCAGCTCTGAAAACAGAGATAGCTACTGTGAAGGCAAAACCAGTGCTGATACCTCAGTGTGTGCCGGGGCAAATACTTACCTGCAGATGCTTTCCTTAGGCAGTATGAATTTTAAATTGCTGCTTGCCTTATTTGTACTGATGAAGCTTAGTTGGCTGTTGGTGAGTGAGACCTGACAAATAGAAACAGCCTGTATTAGTGTTTGTAGAGGGAAGACACTAACAAATTCCAGAAATAAGCATTTTACATTAGTGGGTGGAAAAAAATGATCTGCAAAGTGCAACTGGACACAATGACTAAGACAAAAAGAGATAAACAGTTGCCCCAATCCAGGAGCAAGTAATTTTGGAGCTTACGCCATGTCGAGGTAGCTTTTTGTAAAAGGAAAAAAGAAATGCGTTGAGAGCGGCGTGTGCTCGTGCTCGACTTCCACAGCCAGAGGTAGAAACGCTCCAGGGAGCCTTTCTAACAGCACTGCTCCCCAGATCAAAGGCAGAAAATACCACCTGGCTCCTGAGAGGCAGGTTGCTCTGAAAGACAGGTTGTTCTTTGTGTGCTCTGCAGGCTGAGTCGGGAGGTGCGACGAGCGTGCTGGAGAGTCTGGGTGAATCATGCAAAGGTAATTTCTATACTGCAGGACTGGAAGGGGCAGTGGGGAGGGTCATCAGCAAGAAGGTGTAGGCAAAAGGCAACGGCGTGGTGGAGTAGCATACCTCCCCCAGTCTTTGGTGATGGGCCAAGCAAGACTAAGGCTTTTCCAGCTGGAAGCCTACCTCTGGCATATCTGATCAAGGACAGGTCAGGAGGTTGCCCCAGAAGTGTCCAGAACCAACCGGTGATGAGGCTGGAGGTTTTGCTGCTGAGTCAGTGCCCGAGGCAGCCTGTGCCTGCTGCCAGCCATGCAGAGGCAGCTGTGATTCCCCTGCACTCGCTGACTGACAGCCTTCGCCCTCAGAGCTCCCGAGCATGAGCACTTATGCTTTGCAGAGATACCTTGGGGCTTAGTACAATTGTGAGTTTTGCTTTATTCTCTGTCTAGCTCCCACACACTGTGCTCGGCAAAGAGATCTTCTCTTGACCCTTTTCAGCCCCGTTGGCAAAGACCCCAGCACCAGCTAAATATTTTGAACTTCATGGTTGCTGCTAAAAAAAAGTAAAAGCTTTTAAATTGTGCTTTGCAAACTATGCTGAAGGTTTCATAAAGTGGGTATTTTTAGCATGTCATAAAAATAAGAGTGGGGCTTTATATTTTTATCCCTTCAATCTGCAAAATTAATTGAAAGCATTTTACCTTGCTCTCCTTTGCTTCCCTGACTTTCAGAAACTAGCTAACTCTAGGACCCAGGAGGGAAGGCGTCATCAGATGTTGGCAAACGCTGGCCATGTTGTGTGTCTATTTATAGTAGGCATGTGTCTAACCACCTTGTCGTTCTTTTCCTAGCATCAGCTGGACGAGCTCAGCTATCAATTATCCATGAAGCTAATCATAATACAAGGAAAGCTATGTAAAGCAGGTGCTCAGAGGAGAGACAAAAAGGGGAGGTAGGTGACAGGACAGGGAGAGATGAGGTTTTAGGAACTGAAAAAGATCCTTTTGCTCAGCCTGAAAACCCTTATTATCTGTAATAATTATTAATAACAGGGGTGCCTGCACAAAGTCATTGTGACTGCTTTCAGCTGGTACATCCCTCCCAAATGTTATTTCCCTCATTTATTTTCATTGTGTTGGCAATCAAAGGCAGTGGGGTTTTCTCCCCCCCCCACCCCCTTTGCTTTTAAGAGACCTTAAGCTGGGTGTTTTCCTCCCCCCTCTCTGTTCTGGGTTCTGATACCTGGGTTGGTAATAGCAGGTTCTAGTTTCCCTGTGAAAAACTGAGCCTCTGGTATTTCTCGTGCTTGGAGATTGCAGGTCTATGTCTGTTTCCTCTTTTGTCTCCATTTCAGAGAGGATTTTGCCTGTAAGGACTCTGGCGGGAGAAGGGAGCAAGCAAAGGGGTGTCGTTCCACATTGCCAATGACAAAGCTGATTGTCAGCTATTTATCAGCCTTTTTTCTTTTTTTTTTTTTTTTTTTTTTTTTATGGCTTGTCTCTGCTGCTTGCCTCTCTAAGCGCAGGGGAGCAGGACAGCGTGAACTCTGCTCTTGACAGCAGCTCAGGTTCTGACACCATCTGCCACCTAATCCCCTTCCAAGGAAGGGTCTGACGTCTGTGTGCATGTGTGTGCACATATACTCTCCCCATGTAGCCATACATCATTTCAGCAGACTCACACTGACCAGCTTGCAAGCGCCATTTCTTTTACAAGAATTAGCTTTTGATACTTCTTCTTTTCTTCCTCCTGCTTTAGATTTCCCTGATTGTTTGACATACTGTGGTGGGAGGCAGGGGAGGGGGCTTATGAGTTGAAACTGGAGAAGATTTCCTCAGAAACTGAACACCTCTCTGTTTTCCTGCCTAGCCTGGCTCTCTGAGGTGCTGGACTTTCAGATTTTTTTTGACTTTTCCTGGAAGTTATGAGTGTGGGATGCATGGATTTCTTTTGCAAAAGCAGCATGAAACAGAACAGGTGTAAATTGTCCGTGCCAGGCTCCTTGGATAGCTGGTAAGTGGGCTCTTGCAGGAACTGTTGAATTTTAAGCTTTTCAGTGACATAATGACCAGTCTTGTTTGACTGCCGTCTGCAAGCACTGAATGCGTTTCAAGCTTTCTAGATCTCCCTCCTCTAATAATACATGAAGAATGACAGTTGTCATCTCACTGTATCTGCTGATGTTTTTAGATGCACTGTATTCAACATGTTTCTCTGATTGTACTGGATCGTGTTTGCTCATGGCATTCAGTACTGTGCACACTCAGTGCTGTGGAAAATGGCATGAGAATTGAGAAGGGATGAGAAGAGGGGCCTTGGGAAGGATGGGAGGGATGGAACAGTATGCATTCAGAAATGCCAGTTGTTTTGCTCGTAGTCATCAGTTATGCCATTTTTCTGGGCTATGGTAATGAATGTTTGAGTTAACTTCTGGAAAACAGTAGCTCGCTCTACTGCTGGGTGGCTCTCACACCTGAGCGTTGGTGGTTTCTTCCTCCTGGGTGCCCATGCGTAACCCCTTCCTTCTCCTTTGAAAGGGTCACCATTGCAAAAACTGGGGCTTTTTCCTGGCTGAGGAGGAAGGAATAGTACTCCTTTCAAAAGTTAACACAGTCTTTGGAAAGGCATCCCTACCTCTGCCAAACAAGGGACCAGGAATTCAACTTCCCTGCAAAGCTGAGCAGAGTTCTGCCATGTAATGCAGAGGGTTTGACGCAGGGCTTCCTGACTGACCTGGAAAGACTGCCATCGTCTGCATGCTCAGTTAAAGCTCTCGTTGGTTCCTGTGAAGTTCTGCTTTGCTTTGTGGTTGGACTCTTTCCCCCCCTCCATCTGCCTTTGTAGACCTTCTCCCTCATTTTCCAGGCACACATTGATGGCAGGAAGTTATCTGCCCGTGTGACCTTCACAACAATTTCTGCATCGTACTGAGCGTGGACCAGAGGAATCCTGCTGTTCGGTTGCACTTCATTTCATCAATCATACTTAAAACAAAATAAAAAAAAAATTTCATACTGAATAATGCTCATTAATTAGGAAAGCAAAGGAACTTCATCATGTTAATTGGAGATAGATTTCTATACAAAAAAACTAGTTAATCAGCAATCTTTGCTAAGTGCTTTTTATTCTTCTTATAACAGAAAAATGACTTTTTGACTCTCTGAAATTACTTGTGGAGGTATTCAAAGAGAGGTTTGTATTAATACCATATTGACATGTATTGATGAAACATGAAGACTTCTCTCCCTTTCCCACTGCAGAAAATTGCTTTCATTTGTCACTTCTAAAGGAGACGGGGGAATAATTCCCCACCCTCAGCTAGCAATTTAAGATTGATCTGATGAAGACAGAATATTTCAGACAATCAATTGAAGAACTTATCTTCTAACCCTAGTTTCAGCTCTCGTGTAGGATCACATCCTGTTTGCAGCAAGACACTTACAAGCTTCAGGTTGTTTTTGAAAACAGGTTCTTCAGAACAAAAGAATAGTTGAACTGGCAGAACTGTGTGATGCTGTGGTTTTTAGAGGATGTGGTCCTTCACATTTTGCACTGGTCCGTGTAGGGATAATAGCAGTGTGTACACAGAGGAACTGGACTTCTGAAGTTACATTTTTTTGTTTGAACATTCAGTCATTTTTCAGTGAAATATGTATCTACAAGGTGATAGAAGAAATGGTAATCAGTGTTATGTGTGTGAGAATTGTGCCTCATTTTGAATTCGTAGTATTTAGAAAGGCCTCCCTTTCCTAGTATGTTTGTTTTCAAGTAGAAAATATCTTCTAATGACTACTAATTAATACTGATATATTGGTCATCTAAGATAAAACCAAAACTCCCTTCACTGCCAAAACTTCTCTAGGGAATTATAAAGCACTCCCTTCAGTACTAGAAAGTTTAGTGTGTTGTTGTTTTCCAGTTTTATCTCGCTGCTTCTGTGTCTCTACCCTTCTGTCTCAGCATGGGGACTGTGTCTCATAAGTGTAGACCTTTTTGAACTTTCCCTTGAGGTTTTGACAGACCTACGCAGGGAGCGGTGAGGAATTCCACTGGGCATAGGTATTCCCTTTGTGCCTCTAGCCAAGCAGCAAGGAACCCAGGAGGAAAGCTGGTCCTTATGGGAGGTGCAGACTGATCTTGCAGTTGAAAGCTTGGAAAATTACAAATAAACTCCTGGAAAAGCCTGAATGTTTGAACAAAATCCAGACATATTGGAGTTCAATTTCCAGAAAGATTTCATGCATGTAAGCAGAGCAATGTTGTCTGAATGCATGCTTTCAGAAGGCTCTTTAGTCAGCTTATTGCAGTCAGGCTTATCCAGCACTATTGATAAGCTGAAACCCTCAGAAAAAACAGAAGCCCAAACAGACAGAGAGCTGAGACTCCCTCACCCCTTGCAACATTGGGAGTAACTGTTGGAGAAAAGGGGCAACAGGGGATGCTGAACATGCTCCTGGGTCTGGCAGTTTGGAATAATTCTGGCTGTGTTACCTGTATCACCTGTTTGGATGACTACAGCTTGGTGTGCTATTCTCTGTGGACATAAATGCTTCAGTGCTGCTATTGACTTTATGCACATTCAGAAATTACATTATTTTCACTAATAAAGTTTAAAATTGAGTATATTGCCTTTTTAAAAAGAAAAAAAAAGGCAATAATGTTGGATACCCATGAGACCAATAAGCTAATTTGCTGAGCCTGGGTACATACATTTTTAAAATGGTGTCTCTTTCAAGTCTATTTATTTGCTGAACTTTTTACTTCAAATTAACTCTGAAAATGTAAAAAATTGGAAGTGACATTTTCATTCCCCTTATTTTGGAAACGGCGGATATAGTGTATGTTTGCTTGTTTCCTGATCTGTAAAATGCATATATATGTTAATTATGGTCAACTTTTCGTAAATTGTTTTTAGGCTGAATATTTTTAACAAGCTTAGTCTCCTCTGAACAAAGGTAATATCACAAGTCAAATTATTAACTGCAACTGTACAGGCAATTGGAAGGTGTCCTTTTCCACTTGGTCTGTAACTGAAAGTCTAATTTGCCATAGCTCCTTAAAGGTGATGGTAGTAATTGCTCTACACTGGAAACTTTTGTGTCAGTCCTTGGTTGCCCAAAACCTATATTCATGCTACTGTGTGGGTTTTTTTGTTTTGGTTTTTGTTTGTTTGTTTTGTCTTGCTTTTCTAAATGAAGGGAAGAAGTGATCAGAAATACCAGTGAGGAAACTGGAAGTCTGATGGGAATCTTTAATCTACGAGAAGTATAGCTTAATTCTATTTTCATATTTCAAAATTTTTGGACAGCAGCAATTTGCAGTCAGGTTCAGGATGGCAAGCTCTGATGTGTGTGCATTTGTGGTGATCTCAAGGCAAATTTCAGTCTTCCAGTGTGATTAAATTTAAAATTAAGTTGTTAACCTTATATGGAAATATTTGTTGCAAGCAAACTTGAGATTTTTACATCAGGAACCAAACATCCGTATTACTCTTAATACTCTGGGTTTTGATCTGCATGTGCCTGGTTTATATAAAGCAACCTGAGAACCCGAGGGGTGGCAGATCACCTAGACCGGATGATACTTGTCTCGGGTTACTGCAGGGAATAAAGTGTGAAATAGCAGAGGCACTGATGAGGACATGTGATATATCCTGAAAAATCAGCAGCTGTTCGTGACAATTGACAAAGCACCAGTGTGGGATCTACCACCAAAATGGAGCAGCAAGGTCCCGGAAATCAGGAGACGGGCAAGCTGCCTTGCTGCTGCAGGGGGACTGAATGAGAATCTTGGGATAGCGTAGTGCAGCGTCTGGCTGGGCGTAAGTCTAGGGTCAAATTACCATTTCATTTGAAAGGAGGAATCTTACACCTGTTAGACTTTGTAAGAATGAAGTTGCACAGATGTGTGATCACACATGAACGCAGAATAAGGACTGTGTAGTGTAGTAGACTTGAGTTACTAAGTTCTTCAGAAGACTTTTTCTTTGAGTAAGTTACGTATCAGGGCTTGGAATATGTATCACAAAATACTAACAATAACAATTAGAAAGTGAGTATAATTTCTGCCAGCTGTCATCTCTGTCCTGCAAATGAAATGTTCATTTTCAATAGTAGGTTCTTAAATTCCCCTTTGTTTTGGTCTGAAGCAGTACATACGATTTTATCTTGCCCTGGAGATCAATGAACGTAGCTTATCAGGGTAGTGCTTATTTTTTGATTTCTGGGAGATCTGTGTGCAGTGGGCTGCTTCATCAAATGTTCCTAACACTTGAATAGTCTCAAAAACCCCCAATGCAACCAAATCCTCAAAGATGAGCACAGTCAGGACATGTTCTCTTAAAACTCCGTAAGTATTTGTGCCCATGCAGAATGCTGCAAGCACACAAAAGCATGCGTACGCAGAGTGCTGTGGCTTTGTTTAAAGGAGTCTGGGAGCAGCTGCATAGTTTGCAACTCTTGGATGCCACTGCAGCCCCCTGCTTTCAACACTGATGTTCAATGGCAGTCCAGCTGAACAAGGGAGATGGAGAACTCCATGGGCTTTAGACCATGAGCACCCCTTTCCTTTAGGGGGTTGATTCCTTTGCATGATGGTATCAATATACAGAGATAAAGCTGATTGTAGAGATTTCCATTTGCCAGTCTGCGTGTTCTTTGGTGAAGCAGAGCATTTCATAGGCCTGTCAGCAGGGCAGTTTTCATTTGCAGTAAATTCATATTTGAAAAAAGGGAGAGGAGAAAGTATTTCATAGAAACTGTAAAGGACGACAAAAATTTCCAAGTAGATTTCAGAGCACCAGGGACTATGTATCATGGTGACGTTCTCTAAATGTCAAGTAATGCGTGCTGGCAAAAATGGTCTAAATTCACATACAGTGATGTGCTCTGAAGCTGTGGAGTTCTCCAAGGAATAAAAGTCACTGTGGATATTTCAGTGAGGATATCTAAACAGAGTGTTATTGCAGTTGAAAAAAAAAAGGGGGGGGGGCGGGGAGGGGGGAGAGGGGAGAAGAGGAGGAGATTTCTGAGGAACACAGAGGAGATAAACTAGAAATTTTGTTTAAGTGGGTATCCGCATTCATCCATGTCTTCTGTCATTTCTCAGGGATCAATCTCTCCTGTAATAATCTTATTCTACTTTAAAATAGTCGATGAAAGAGTGTACTTCCACTGTAATTAATCAAAAGCAGCACCAAGGTAGGAAACCTTTGCCTAACTCCTACTCTTGCCTCCCCTGCACAGATCTTGAATGAAATTTGCCAGGTGTTTCCATATTTACTGAAATTCCCTTAACTCAAGGTTTTGCCTCGGCTTCAGGGTGGAAAATGTTGGTCTAATCATTCTGAATTGTGAATGAATCACTGGAGTCCTTTGGCTGGAGAGGAACTCCTACGAGGAGCACAGCGTTCTACTGCCAAAGGTCTTTATTTGTTATCTTGATTTAAAGAAAGCATCTGAAATGCTTTATTTTGTCACTTCTCTGCTTTCTTTTCTCGTGAATATGTATGCAATTGTGAGGAACTGAGAGCAGCTCATGCGGCCCTGTGTTTGAGTGGGAAAATGCTATTTTAAATCACGTTTGAAAAGATTATTTTAAAACTGAAAATTGTGCCCTTAGCAAAAGCATTGGAGGTGTGGGGGCATGGAGAAAGTATAGGGATTGGTATATTTAACCCATTACTGAGTTCTAAGTTGGGATATATGCCCCTTCATGGGAGAGAAATAGCCAGGCATCTGGATATTTTGGAAAGACTGTGATACAGGGGCAGAGCAGACGATGCACGACTCAGTTTCTCCCTGTGAGTGTAAGGTCTGAGATTTTGCTTGCAACAGGAATGTGTCTTGCATTGCTGTATTCAGCAGGTGGACACAAAATGAGTGTGGCTAGTACAAATTAGTACTAAAAGCACTCAGCAGTTCCTCATGGCAAAAATCTCTGCCCAAAGGGAAAACTGTTAAGTAGGTGCAGCGTCCCCCTCACCTCCCTGGAGGTCAGCCTGGGAACTAACTCCCATGGGCTGGCTGAGCTGGCGTGAGTTGAGGCAGGAGGTGAGCAATGTGAGGAGCTGTGGAAGCTCTTGTTATTCAAATGGATGGGTTTGATGTCCCACTAGCAATATTGGCAATTCACCGGATTTGTCTCAGGAAGGCTGTTGGGCCTAGGCATGTAACTGCAGCCCCCGGGGTTTCTCTTCTCTTGACAGACAAGCAGGCCATATCAGTGTAGTATTTATGTGCTGCCTGACATATTTCAGTTCACTTTCCTATACGCTCCTGTGTACATTTCCAGGTGGAGCTCATCTGCTTCAAAACAAAGTAGACAGATGACCTTTCTGCATAGCTGCTTTACCTAATATGAACTACGGTCTCTGCGTGACGTTTTAGGTGAGAAAATTAGCATATAAAATTGTTAGCGTAGTGGTGTTATTTAAGAGTTTGGTTTTTTTTCTCTCCTTGGGTCTTCATATAAATCACCCTGTGCCAGCAGACCTTGCGTCGGGATGTGACTTCCATGAAAGATGTGCCTAAAATTAGTTAGAGAACAAAATTGATTCTTTGCTTTTTACTGCTTAGAAGCTTATCAACGTTAGGGGTCAGTTCATGTTTTGGTGAACTTGTAAATATGTGGTTATTTCCTGTATAATGCAGAAAGGGTATTACCTGAAAAAAGTGGGACCTTGAGCAGTTTAGGATTACATTCTATGGGAAAACACAAAACTGCTGTCATTATACAGTCAATAAACCCTTGAATTGATCTATACTGACATTTTTGAGTTGCATCCTCTTCTGCCATTCCATATGTGGGAAGGAAATGGTTTTCTGAAAATGTTTCTGCTCATATCAATGTCAGTGTTCCTAAACACAAAACAAATCCAAATGTTCTGGGCTTCAGTTATAGCCCAGCACTTCTTGGTCCTGGTCAATACGAGGCTCAGTTCTCTTATAAATTATTTGGTATGCATTTGGACCTCTCTGTTTTACCTCAGCCCTGCAAAGGGGTAGCGTTCAAACATGGTTAACCGTGGTACTTTCTGTTCCACGAGGTGTACCCAGGTTATAGCTGTTTCATTTAGCACAGTGGTCTTTTTTGTTGCAGTCATGTCCTATTTACAATTTCCAGGAAAAGTCTCATGTCTGTGCTGCTTGCACTAGAAAAACTGTGCTAGCAACAATTTTTGCCTTTCATCCATAGCAGAGGGACCTCTTTCCTCGTTTTATAACAGTTTTGCATTGCTGTTTAAATATATTTCTATGGAAAACAAATTTCAGTCTGTATTGTCCTTTCTATGTTCAAAATCATTGACACAGAAGAACTGTAGTTGTACTCTTCCTCTCAGATCAGGGATTCTGACGCTTTTGAGAGGAGAAGGTAAGAAAGGCTTCAGAAGTGCACTTTAAATTCACATGCATCTCTAAATTAAATAGATTTACAATGCTTCTCTTAAAACAATGCAGAACTGAAGTCTACAGGGCTTGAAATTGGAAGAAGTCTGAGACAACAAATGGAGCTATTGGGCTGTATAGAAAATGATTGTCTGCACAGCCCAGTGAACTGAGGGGAATTGCAGGAATAAAAAAATATATGCAGCTGAGTTCCCAGACTTTTTTCTTCATTGTGAGTGCTTCTCAAGAAGCACTTACTAGTGGGCTAAAATAATTTAAGTCTCTTTGGTGGATCTTCCTTAGCAACTCAGTTTCATGCTGTAGAGGCTGTGAGCACCTTTACTTCTTTTCTCATTTGTGCAGCTGTTCCCAGTTTCCTGCAGGCACCTGGGACATGCTGGCCTTGCTAGTGAAGTGGTGCAGGGCATTTACTGTGTCAGAGTTAACTGGCAGCTGAAAGGCAGCATAAGTGTCTGAGCAGTCTGGTGGAAGCAGTTATTGAGGCACACTTTGATTGCATTTAATTGAAAAATATTTAAATCTATTTAAGCTAAATATACCCAGAGAAAACTTTGAGCAATGCCTGCTACCTCGGTGTTTTATACAGGCATGTCATTCCCTCACATCTCAACCTCTAGAAAAGCTCCAGGAATTATCAAAACTACTGCCCTTTTACAGCTACCTTCTTTGGACCACCAATAACTAACCCGTGAGCAAGAGATGTCGTATGTTACAGCTTTAGGGGTGAGTGGCTAGTGCTTTATTTTCCATACATGTGAGCTTTGAGATAACTGTGAATCCTCTAGGGATTTGGATTTACTATTGATATGCAGACAAATCCCTAAGCCTGACTGTAAAACTGCTCAAGGCTGGAGATGGGCTGAAGTGGCAGTATTTAGTCACACTACTTCTGGTTCCTCTGCCAAAGCTGTTTGTTTATTTTATGATCTGATTGACATAATGTATCTGCATTTGTGTTTGGTTTTTTTTTTTTTTTTTTTCTGAACAGCATTCTTCTTAGTCTAGAAGAAACTAAATTGCATTGGTCTTTGGGTGAAGATTCTTGGTCTAATAACTGATTAAAGAGTAAGACCAGAGGCAAGTGATCAGTTTTTGGTCTAGGGGGATGTTATCAGGGATTCACAGGGAGCTAGAATGGTTGTTGCTAAATGCGCTGTTGGAAATTGTTTGGAAATAAGAAATAAACTATGAGGTGATGAAACTTGTCTCTAGGCTATTTAAAATAAGAATTAATTGCAGAGTTGCAAAAGGATCACTTGTAGTGAATGAAAGGACTCTAAAATGGGGGTTGCAATTCTGTGTTGATAGGGCTGCTTTTCTCCATCTGCATTACTTTGCAGTTAACTCAGGCAAGGATGGACTGTGCATTAGTTATTACCTGTTTGGAGAGAGATTTAGTAGTCACTGTAGATAATTCTATGAATATTTCTGCTTACTGCTCAGAGAAGCAAATAGAGCAATAATAATTTGATCAGTGAAACTGAACAGTTTATGGATGAGAAAAGACTCGACAGGAGAAGTTTTACCAGCTTGAATGGCATGAGGAGCAAGCAGAAGGCAGGTAGGGAACGCTAATTTATGCTTTCTGATGATGTAAGAGCCAGAGAGTATCAAATAAGCTTGTGAAACAGGTTTAAAAGAATGGGAATTATTTTTGCTCATAATTCAATATTATGTGGTGGATCTTATTGCCACACAATGTCATAGAGACAAACATACCTGTTTTAAAAGACCTAATAAATGAACACTGTAAAAATCCATTGGTGAGCATGAAGTAGGAGGATTTGATGCAGCCCATCTCAAGGAGACCAAAGCTGTTGTTTGCTAAAGGCAAGATGGAGATGTGGAAGGCAATATACCTTTGTGCTTGCCATGTTCTTGTGCTCTCTCTATAAGCATCCATTACCAATTGGCTGTGGGCAAAAGCTGCTGGCTTAGGTAAACATTTGGTCTGTCTCAGTAACGTTGTTCTTTCAGTCTTAGGGTCTGTCTACAGTAGACAGAGGTGAGATGATTGTACCCTTTGCCCTGAGCTAGTACAGGCTGTGAGCTTGAGCCTGAAAACCAGCTCACCGTGTTGACATGATACTGAGACTGATCCGAAAAACCCTGCTAGCAGGATTCCTGGATCCTGCTGGCTCAGCGCACCGAGTGGGCTGACATCTATCCACACGGGCTGGTACAGACACGGAGGTGCTTGCTGTCACAGAGGCATCAGGACTGTGTGTGAATTTTGAGCTGAGATGGAGACTACCCTTGCCACACTCTCCTAGCATTTCCCTACTAGCCAACTTGGTTGATGTGTTACTTGGAAAAACCTAATTCCTTTCCTCTCCATAAAATATTACGTAGGGAGCCCATATTTCTTCATGTGGGGCCAGTTATCTAAAAATGTCTATGCGCTACAAAACTCTGCATCAAAAGACGTGAATCTGCTTCTGCCTCAAGCTTTTGTTCTGGAGCCTATTTTTTTTATGGATTGTTCCTGCTATGTTTCAGTGTACCAATCTGTGCTGAAAGCTGAAATTTTAGCTGTGCTTGTGTGTGGTTTAATGGTCTAAAACCAATTAGGAACTGCAGAGAAAGTTCACTAAGCTTGAAATAATCCATATTACCCACATGCTTCTAGTTTTGCTGTTGAAGGCATGTAGCCCATGCTCAGAAAATCCCTCAAACTTAGAATCATAGAATCATTTAGGTTGGAAAAGACCTTCAAGATCATCAAGTCCAACCATGAACCATGCCCACTAAACCATGTCCTGAAATTCTGACAGGCTAACTAAGCTGTGGTCTACAGCCATAGGTTTCGTCTCTGTAATAGGATGAACTAATTGCATTAATAGTATGAGCCACCACAATGCCATGAAATGTTTTGTTAATACAATAGGTGCTGACTTATGTAGTCACATGTCGGCACAGGGATAGTAATTACATTATCACAAAACCATTCTTTAAGGGAGGTCTATAATAGCTGTTCTACTATTCACAATACCCAGTGCACATGACAAAAGATGGAAAAATCACGTTAGGAACTTTCATGCGGGAAAAATCACAACTAACTGTCAAGTAACTAAACTACCTCCCTCTGAGGTAGTGATGTATATATGTAGACTCTCTTTACAATGAATGAAGCCTGGCTCATCTCATCCTAAACTAGACACATAAACAGGTCAGAGGTCTACAAAGGGAGCCATGGAAGTATTCCAGGTGAAAGTATTTGCTACATGGGCATCTGAGGGCACATTACAGCAATACCAGTGCCTGTGTGTCTGTTTGCTGTGACGAACATGAAAGCTAAGCACAATACAGTTACTAACACCACCATAACACAGATGAGAAATGAAAGATTCAGATTTGTATTGGAAATTTATCTAAAGGATGCTGCTGCCTACATAATGGGAGGGAATGTTGTGCCTTTATCCAAACCTGCTTCTGAGGAGGGCAGGTTCTCAGCTGTTCTAAGCTCAGATAGTACCATTTGATTTCAATGGAGCAAGAATACATCGCTTAGGGGTCTGGATTACCGTTTGGTTTGCAAAGGTCTCAGAGCTACCATTTCTGAGGTTTCTTCCTCTCTTCCCTACTTCTTCTGTGCTATGTTTTTCATTATTCAAATCATTGCTTTAAAAAGCAAATAACAGTATTGCCTGAAAATCTACTAAATATCTGCATCTATGCCAAAAATTATTTCTAGAGTGACTGCCTTTTTCAGAAGCTGCTTCTTGCGGCTTCTTCTATTGGATATTTAAAATTATATGTACTGGGATATGGGCAATAAATGACTTTCCATAACAGCAACTTCTCATCAGGAGATGATAATTCTATTACCCCTTATCTTTTCTCTTGACATGCAGTTGCTTTCCCGACCTACAAACTTCATAAAGATCAGTCTGAAAGAAGGAATTTTGCTGATGTGCCAGGCAGAGAAATGGTTGCATGTCAGATATCTGTTGTGCTTGCAAAGGAAGAGAACCAGGAATGGAAGCTGTTTTTTTCCCCCACTTTGCTGATGATCTAGACTTCATTGAAGAGCTGTACAGAATGATGCAGGCCACTGCACACTTATGTTGCTCTGTTGTGCCATTGAAGTTTATACCAGCTCAAAACCTGATTTGTGAGGAGTTCAGCAGTTGCTTTTTGGTCAAAATTGTAGTGAAGGTTTTTTGCATGGCAGTATCATTGACTTCAGTGAGCTCAGTTTATATCCACTTGCCCTTCAGCATGTGGCATCCTAGAGATCTATGCCAAAAAGAGATTCTCTACAGAAGCTGGCACATAGTTTCCAGGAAAAACAATACAAAGTACTTTCCAGTTCCTGTACGTGTGTATACAGTGCCCTCCACCAGTCCTCTGAGGTTTGGCTGTTACATTAAGGAAGGGTAATGTGGTTTAAAAAAAGAAGACATTGGCTTGTAAACCTCATCCCTTTGCTACAGTTTCCAGTTCAGAAGTATTTTTGGTTTTTTCCTTCCTTTTTAAAAAAAAATTTTTTGAGCCTCTTTACTGGCTGGTTGTAGCTGGGGTTGAAGGAGAAGTCAAGGTGGTCCCCTCAGTCCTATGACAAGATGTATACAGCTCCCATAAGGAAAACAAAAGTTTTGAGAGGGTCAAGGGATTTTTAAGGTACCTTAGTCTGTCTACCTCTGATCTCTCTCAAGGATCTCATTGTCTTGCAAACTAGAAAGAAAAAAATGTTTTGCTTTGCCCATGCAAAGCAATTCGTGGGGAGGGGAAAAACCTAAACACCCTCTCCCCCAGCCTATTCCAAAACTAAAAAATAAAACAAAACACCACCAAAAAAACCCCCAAATGTAGGGAAAACAGATCTTACAAGAAGAAATGTGGGAGAGAGAAGGAAACAAGATATCTGAAGAACAGAATGCATTCTTAGCTGCGTATAAAGTATGGTAACTAAGGTGCATGGGATCAGATTATGTTGTCTCCGATTCATTGTTCACTTCAAGGACGTCTTCTGCACCCTTGTGCTGGTCTTTTGAGGGTTATCGTTGGCGATGGAAAACAACATTTCCTGGCACTGGGATGTTGGGGGAAGACTGCTGTCCCCACTCCCCATGGGGTCCAGGGCTGACCTTTCTCACTTGAAACAAGTTGTTTCTCCCCCTCTGCGCAGAACAGGATTGTTGGGCTTGGAATGTCCCCCTCTTAGCTTGGTGACTCCTGCTCAATACAGGCCTTTAAAGGTGTGAGTAACGTGTGGTATGGAAATAGGAACATTGGGTCTGTGGAGGCTGGTGCTACATGAGCTGTCTCTGTCCTGTTCCGAGAGCAGCTGAGGAATGGTGTGGGTGGCACCTGCTTAGTATAACAGGTCTTGACACGTTTGTGGATGCAACTACCAGCCAAAGGAGCATCCAGTGTCCTTTGCCTGCTCTTGTGTATCTCATACATCTGCTTGGCACCTCTCACCTCTCTGCTGTCACAGCAAGGGCTTGGAGAATGAGTGGCTTGTTGCTTTAGCTGGCTGGAGAGATATTTTCCTCCCAGCTATCTCAGCCTGGAAAAAGAAAAGCTGTAGGTCTTGTTAAATATCACTTTCATCTGAGATATAGGAAAATAAAGTTTTGGGGGAGTTTAGTTCTTTTCTTCACAATGGGGGTGCCAGTTGAGTGGGATTTGTTAGTCATTAGTGTAATACAAGTAATAAAGATATTCTGATTTGCCTAAAATGAACAACCTGGAAAAATCACATGAAAGATTGATTACATGGGGTTCCCTCTTTTCTGTTTAAAGTCTGTAAGTTCACACAAGGACCTGCCCTTCTAGCTACTCATTTTCAGAACCCTTCTGAGGTGTACCCAGTGCATAAAGCAGCCTCCCAGCACATTATGTATCATAAGGTAGTGCGTCAAACTGAGAGAAAATATCTACTTTGACAGAAAGTTCTGCACTTAAAAAAAGAAACATACCTCCTTGCTTCAAATCTTTTTGATTAGGTATTTAAAAAAAAAAAAAAAACCTCCCAGAAAAGCAATTTATTACTAACTCTGTACCAGCAAAAGTAGAAAATGTAATCATTGTTTTGAATTTGAAAGGTCAGGGAGGGATGAAAGGTGGCACAAGCGGTGTGGTTTGTTAGTGATGGCTACAAGTGATAGGCATGTAGTTCAGTTCCCCTTTTTCCAGCACTGTACTTCAGCTACCCATTTTCCCTGCTTTGACTCTTGTCCCACATGATAATTAGGTAAAGAGAACAAAAGCTATGCTTACTGACTTTTCTATAAGTAATGCAGGACAAGTAGGCCTTCAGAGGGGATTTAAAAGGGAAGAAGATAATGATTTCAACTGGTGCAGGAAGTAAACTAAGAGGATACAGAGTCTAATCTCTCTGGTGGATAACAAGGAGAGTAAAGTAATGAAAATAAGGGGAATATTTAAGTTGCTCATGTTTTTGGAGGGAGCACTGGTAAAGAGGCCTATAAGGAAACTAAATCATTCTTTATAAAGCACTTTTCATATGGAAGAACACATCACATACAAGAAAGACTCTACTGTCAATAATGCATTTAATTTCAATTTAAATCAACTTGACAGGCCAGATATTCCATATGTGTCTCTATTAAAGATGAGAAACCATTCTTGGCGGGGGGGGGGGGGGGGGGGGGAGCATTTCATAACAGTTACGTGATATTTGTATTTGGTACTCTTTTGTGTGTGAAAAATTCATTAGAGCTCAAAGTGCCTAAGCGGAAAATCAAGAATTTCTTTTTATCCCAGGTCTCTTCAGTGAGCATATCCTCTCTCTTCTCCTACAGAACCTGTATGGAATTAACTTTGTTTGTCTGAAACAGCCCAAGGGGACCAGCTGGGACTCCAACAGATCTTACATGTCAAAGTAGCTCTTATATTTTCTCTCTCATTCACATTACCATTGCAAATACTCATGTTCTTTGCTCTTCTGCTTCTCTAAATGCAGTAGGAGATGCTTTATATTAGAGAGGTTTTGAGGTTTTTTATTTTTTTTCTGGAAGCTCCAAAGAAAAGAGGAAGTAGAGATGATTAAGGAGACAAACTGTTTGGCAAAGTAAGGTCATGCTGAGAGGGGAGGTTGTAGCACTAAATTCTGAGACAAATTTAAACTCACAATATTAATCCGGACACTAATATTTCTCCTGACATGACTTTTGTTAGTGTAGCTTTAGCTGATCAGGGTCAGGCTTAAATGAAACACTTTAAATCCAGTTCCAGGGCTTCACACAGGTGAATCTCAGAACACCTTCCCTCCACCCCTCCCTTCTTCCCGGGCTCAACTTCACTCCCGGCTTCTCTACCAACCCCCCCAGCGGCACAGGGGGATGGGGAATGGTAGTTACGGTCAGTTCATCACACATTGTCTCTGCTGCTCCTTCCTCCTCAGGGGCAGGACTCATCACACTCTTCCCTGCTCCAACGTGGGGTCCCACCCACGGGAGACAGTCCTCCACAAACTTCTCCAACGTGGGCCCTTCCCACGGGCTGCAGTTCTTCACGAACTGCTCCAGCATGGGTCCTTTCCACGGCGTGCAGTCCTTCAGGAGCACACTGCTCCAGCGTGGGTCCCCCACGGGGTCACAAGTCCTGCCAGAAAACCTGCTCCAGCGTGGGCTCCTCTCTCCACAGGTCCTGCCAGGAGCCTGCTCCAGCACAGGGTTCCCACAGGGTCACAGCCTCCCTCGGGAAACCCACCTGCTCCGGCGTGGGGTCCTCCCCGGGCTGCAGGTGGAGATCTGCTCCACCGTGGACCTCCCTGGGCTGCAGGGGGACAGCCTGCCTCACCATGGTCTTCACCACGGGCTGCAGGGGAATCTCTGCTCCGGCGCCTGGAGCATCTCCTCCCCCTCCTTCTGCACTGACCTTGGTGTCCGCAGAGTTGTTTCTCTTACATGTTCTCACTCCTCTCTCCGGCTGCCGAAATCTGCCTGTCCCAACTTTTTTTTCTTCTTAAAAATGTTATCACAGAGGCGTTACCACTATCACTGATTGGCTCGGCCTTGGCCAGCGGTGGGTCCGTCTTAGAGCCGGCTGGTATTGGCTCTCTCTCGAACACAGGGGAAGCTTCCAGCAGCTTCTTACAGAAGCCACCCCTGTAACCCCCCCCCGCTACCAAAACCTTGCCAACAAAACCAATACAGTTCTCCTGTGACTTTTAGATGAATGGAGCTTTTTGGGGTGGACACAGGTAACAGCTTAATACCCCCCCCCCCCAAAAAAAAAAAAACCAAAAAAACCCCTAGGTGACTTAAGAGGTCTCACTTTCTTTGTTAAAATCTGGTCTCCCCAGCACTATCTTGGCATGGGTGAGGAGCTGGCATCTCCCTAGCATACTCTGCAGCAGTTTGTGGAGGTGCTGGGAGGTGTTAGGAGCTGTCCTGACTTGTCCCCAGAGTGGGATCTTCAGGACATGGTCATATAGTGGCTGTGAGGTCAGACTGCTGTCTGGTCGCTGTCAGGCTCGAGCCCGTGGTACAGCCTGTCCTCGTCTCCCACCCCGCCTGTCCCTGTTGACTCCCTTTCTGTTGACCTGTGCAGTCTTTGACTCTTGCCTCTGCCCTCAATCTGAAGATCTAACTCTAGGCTGGACTGCCAAAACGTGGTGATTACACTAAATTCCTAAGGCTTTATTTGGTTTTTCAAGTCATCAGGCATTTTTAAAAAACTGTACTGTACACCTCTTTCAAAAATAGTGCCTTTTATTTTAAAATAAACCAAATTGTTCACCAGCACTCTACTCTAGTAGAACCACATTTTCCTCACTGAAACCAATGGGTAGTAGATTTAGTATTGCTGGAAAGTATTTTGTAACATTGACTGCCAGATTCACTTGTATATTGAGTTCAACTGTTAGCATGAATTGCTACTGGTAGGCAGCGGTTGTATAAATAAATGTAACTGAGGCCACTAGCCCAAAAGCGGTTAACCGCAGCAGGTTGAATTAATGCTGGAGGAAAGGAAATCTCAGCAATGAGGACATACATTGACTAGCAGATGGAACTGGGATGGGAATTTTCTAGTTGTGCTGGGATTTTTCTACCTGTAACAGAACTGTCCCAAAGAATCAGATCCACTGTTGTTGCTGTTTTGTGTTTCCTCTGAAGCAGTCTAAATGGACCAGCAATGGAGGCACATTGGCTGGGTCTCCCCAGAAAACTGCTGCATCAGAATTGATGCCCCAGTGTGAATTGAGCAAAGGAAAAAATACATTTTTGTTAAGATAATCTCAGACAAAATTGACTTGCCGCACAGAGACACTCTTATTCTTGCTGAACATATTTTGTCATTCCTTAGTCTGTTGCTCATTGTAGTTCTTATTATAGTATGGAAGGTTGATTAGCTTTGGCAACAAGGCTGCAAACTCTTAGTTTCATACTGCATACTATGAGATATGGAAAAACTAGTTGGGAATGTTCTGAGCAAAATATGTGTAATTAATTGATTTAGAACAGACTGTGATCTATTAAAATGGACTTTTGGCTGGGCTGTTGCACATATTGCTCTGTGTACATGTTAAGGTAATAAAAATATTGTCATAAAGTGCATGTTGGAAGGAGGCAATGGATCCATGGTACCCCTAAAGCCCTAGAGGTGCATCTATTTTGGTGATCTGGTTTGACCTGCTGAATTTTGCAGGGTGGTTTTGGCAGCATTATGGGTGGATAGAAGACAGGCTTTAAAGCCCAGGGAGGAGGGAGAACAGACAGACACCCATATTATCTAGACAATAAAACACATCCACCTACAACAATGTAAAGAGATTGTGCTAGCAAGACATTTTGTGTTGTGTGTCATTTTCCTTCCCATCTCCCAGTACTTTTTGCTCTGCTTTGTTCCTAGAACTGATCTTAAATGATGCTCTGTTTTGATGTGGTCCACAGCTCAGTTTCCCCAGAAGAGGGACTGCTAGCTAATCCCAGTTGAAACAGCAAGGTAGGGGTGGTTGAGTGATGTGCTGTACCCCAAGACTTGGTTTGAGGATGGGGTGTTATTGAAAGAGATGGGGATGAGACGCTACCTGAGGAAGACTGGTCAGGGAGACGAGAAGCCGGGAGTGGGAGGAGAAATTCAGCTGTTCCTAGGATGTGCTGGTGTTCCATTTCTTGATATCTGTTTTCTGTTCCCCCTGTTCCTCCACATGCATTCAGTGCACAGGCAGAGGAGGTAAAAATTACAAAACTTGCTATGCAATAAATTCATTGTTCACTTGTTATTAAATAACACTTAATGTCAAATGACTGGAAGAATTGCAAGCTTTTCTATAGGTAATCCAAATGTAAAATGTGACCTTCCTCCTTTCTGGCTTCTGGAAGCGAATACAGTACAGTCAGCCCCTGGAGTCCTCGAGTCACTGTGTTGGCTTTGAGGTAGAATAATTTAAACCAAAAGCATATCTCTGCAAGAGGAGGAAAAAACACATATCAACAGCCTCTGTTGTTCAAGTGGCAAGTGGCAAACCCAGACTATCAGAATCCAGTTATTCATTATCAAGTTTTATTGGCAGGCAGGAGTTATGGGAGGAAGGTGGAGAACTTGCCTGAACTGGAGTGTGGTCTGTGAGCTGGGTTAGGTGACTGCAGCCAATTTAAGTCCCTTAAAAGGAGACACTGTTGAGATTTTTCCTTTTTTCTTCCTCCACCCCCTCACTGATGCAGCAACAACCGTTTGACAGCTTGATGTTGGAACCTATTCCATTAGTGACTGACTTCTCCTCTGGGTTCCCTCCTTCTGAATTACTGCAAGTGGCCTGTGAGTGCTAGTCTTTGTACACTAGCTACAATCTTCTTTTAAAGACTATTTTTGCTATACCTACTGTTGGCACTGTATTTTTTTACCTTTCTAGTCAATCCTTCACTTGTAGAAATGGACCTGTTATAATTCTGTTTCAGGGCATTTCTATAGAATGAGGATAAAACTGCTTTGGGTTTGGGCACTCTCCCCAGTAGCAGTACTCCAGGTGACCACTGGCCTTGCTGTGATGCAAGTGCACCAGCTGATGGCTGCACCTGCAAGGAAGTGGTTCAGCAGGTTGCAACTGTTCGATTTGGGGAGCACAATGCTGAATTACAGCCTCTTGTGTTTGTTTACATACTGGACACACATTCACACCCTATGAGAAAAGAGTGCTATCAGGACTGCAAAATTAAACATGTAAAAGTTAGGAAATGCTAGGACGTTAATTTTCCCACCCGCTTGCGTATATACATTGTGATTCAGTCTTTAATTACACAGTTGCACACTGTTTTTCCACAGAATTCCTGCTTCCCTCTGTGCACAGGACGTCGACTGGTGTTTGAATGAGAAGCTATTCAATATTTTGTTGTCTGCTTATTGTTGCTCATGACATTATTCAGGCCACACAGTGAGGGTGGAATTACTGATGGCCTTACTGTTTTATTTTGTTTTCTTGCTCATCTTCACCACAGCACAAGTGGCCAGTGTTTCATGAACACTCTTTGCAGTGGCCCTGTCAGATCCTGGATGGTGTGCTGGCCCCATTCATGAACCGGGATTACAGGAACATTGAGTGTCAGCCTTGGACAAGCAGCCTTACCAAGGGTTTCTGATTTCCTTATCTCCATTAGCTATAATCCTCATTCCCAGTGTTCCACTTTAAATCGCAGTCCTAGGTTTTTCACCCTTTCCTGCCTGGCTTTGGTTCTTGGTGTGCCCAAGCTGATTCTCCCGTGTGAGCTGGTATCTTATCATGTCTTCATAAAAGGTCTTTGTCTTTCATGCTGTTTGGATGTGGCTAGGATTATGGGCAGCAGAGCAGAGACAGGCTACTTAATTTCATTTCATCTGGACCTGGATTTAACAGCCCAGGCTGGCAACTGTAGGGAAAGGCCTGTTCAACCTCAGGGTAGGTCTTTGGGTGGTTGTCCTGGTTATGTCCCCTCCCAAGATCTTTAATTCAGAGCAAGCTCTAGAAGGCATGAGATGTATGAAATTTCAAAGGCTTACCCCTTGGGAAAGTTCAAGTGGATTTTCACAAGGACAACAAAAGGTGTTTGTCTGTCACAGAGTCCCCTGTCCTCTGCCAAATTTCAGTTACTGCTGAAAAAAATAGATCAAAGAAAAGGTTCCTGGATGTTTTAAACACTGAATAAACAATATGTTTTCTTCTGGTTTTGTTTTGGGTTACAGCTGAAGTATTTTTGGTAAAATTGAAAAAACCTCATTATCCTGAGGCAGCAACTTGTCATAGGAAAATTCAGCCTCTGTGTTTAAAGGACAGTTCAGCCTATATGCAACTGAAAACAGGGCCTTAGACTGGCAAGTTTTGTCTGGCCTATGAACAGTTGAGTTTGATATAGTAAATGTTGTAGTTTTTCTCAATATGGCTGTTTGATGGGTCCTGATTTGATCTTATCTTTTTTACATTACAGTAGTGTCACTGAAGTTAAACATTTTGAAATTATTTTTTTTCAGCCATTTTATAACGGTGGCACAGATAGCAGCAACCAGAAGAGGTCACTTTTGGATGTGCCCAATGCTTTAGCATCCTATTTCTGTTCCTGATTACCACCCCTGTTCGCCCACGAGATGCCCTTGAGTGAGCTTGGGCAGGGAGGGAGGTGCTTTCTGCACCCTTTCAAGAGAGCTGCCTTCAGAGCAAAGATTTGTCTCTTTGGGGAATAGGGCAGTAAATGGAGCACCCGTTTCTGCTGGCCATGCTGAGATTACTCAGTGCTAGGTGGAACATGGGTGCTGGGTGTATGCCACGTGGCACGGTGCGATGCAGAGGCATTAGCAGCTGGTACAGGGTGCAGGACACCTGTGTTACCACAGAGCAACTCTGGGCTTCTTGGCAGGGTGGGTTGTGCCAGCCAGAGCGTCATGCTAACACGTCTGTATGTCCTCTAGTGCCAGAGCAGGCTCTGGCATCTCGATAGGGAACAGCATGCTGCAGGGTAGGCTTAAACTAAATTCTTGAGAGGTGTTCTCCAGTGGCTTTCAAAAACAGTTAGCTAAACTAAGTATGGATGCGAAGAAGAGTAACTTATTTTGAAAAATGTATTTACTGCTTTGCTATTCAGACTTGTGCTCTGGTAGCTCAAGTCCTGTCTTCCAAACACAATTGGCAAGAATATCATTAGCAGCTTGGTCTTTATTGCTTTACCCCTCAAAGTTCATAATTGTGTTATCTGATTACCATAATAGACTGTGTGTTTCTAATTTTTACCCTAAAGAGTGTACAATATTATAGACTAATGCTTATTTCGCTTTTACTTGTTTTTTAAAGTAAATTGATATGGTAATTTTTTTGTTTCGTTACCTATATGTGGTTTTAAAATCCTCTCTGGAGATATCCTGTACCGGAATAGAGCCCCAAGCCTCTACTAAAGTTAATGCTTAGAGAACCACAGGGGAGAGAAAAATTAAAGAACAGGAAAGGGAAAGTTTTTTTTTTTACACCCACTCTCCATCTCTTTTCACATTATGCTTGGTCTTGCCTGCTTCAGTGAAATTTCTCCATTTGTTCCCTTTAAGTAGTGCTTTGAGAAGATGCAAACACCATCCATCAGCTTTCTTTAAGTCGGTAGGTTAGCACAGTGCTCTGTTAAACAATAAGCACTAATAGATATGGAAAAGAACATGTGGGTCTTCTGGCTTCAGGTGATGGTCTGAGAGTCTAGCTTTTATTTCCTTCAGTGCTCTTGAGTTTTTGTAGGGAGTTGAACAAGCCACCAATGTAATCTTGTTTCCATTTTAATTTCTGAAAGTCAAAATATTATTGTTTCTCTATCATGGTAGCGCTTTTAGAAAAATCAATAAATGCTGGAGGATGCTGAAATACTAAATGCAGCAAAAGCCAAATAAGTTGGTGGTTGTTATACTCAGCTGGTTACATTTTAATTGATTTACAGGTATATTAGCTTCAAAGGCAATCCCAGTACAAAATATATTGACATGTAGATATAGCACCATGATTCATCCATTTACTGTAATCAATATCACAGATTGTGTTTAGTGTTTACATTTTGTATCTTCACCGAGTTTACCCAAAACATGAAGATATTTCTAGTCCTGGTCTTTATGTAAAGCTGAGTTTTGGAGTCCAAGTTGGCAAATCAATGCTGCTTTTTATTACTATGGTCTAAACCAAAACAAATCAACTGCTCTTTTCCTCTGCATTAAGTACTCCATTTCATCAGTGTCTTGAGAGTCTTATTTCAATGTCATATAGTTACTTTACTGTCATTGTGACTAGGCTTCAAGCTGATCACTTATATGATGGTCGATCCAGAATTGGATTGGTGGTTGGACCTCTGTGGAGGTCTTTGACTTGACCATATTTCAAAAAAAAAAAAGAAGGAAAACACCACAACCGTAAAATGAATCACTCAATTTTTACTTTTTCACTAGGACATATTTGTTGCAGGTAGTAGTGTGTGTACATATAATGCATATTACTCTGAAAATTATTCTTGTTCTCTGAATTTCAGCTCTTTATACAACAAGCTGTAAATACATATCTTCTGAAAAATGATAATTGTTTCCAGATTAATGTGTAGAATCACTGCAACATTTGGGAAATTCTGTATATAAGATACTTCTTTTGCATATATTTTCTCTGTTTCTGGTTTACAGAGAAATCTACTGAGAGTTTCATGTTCAAACAAACCTAAAAACTCTTAAATGCTTGCTAGTCTTTTATTCTAATCTATGCAAAAGAATCACCTTTGGCATTCCTTCTACCCTGTGGTGCCCTGAGCTCATCTGAGGCGGGACCCACGCTTTTGTACAGAATTGTTAAAAAAATTCCAAGACTTCTAGATCTACTGCCCCAGACCTTCAGTGTTTGAATTCATGGGTGTCATGGTGGGAAGGACCCCAGGCTAGTCTGCTTTGTACACTAACTTGGAGCCACTCTCTTTTAACGATCTAAATTTGGGAAGAGAAAGGGAACATTTTTTTTTTTTTTTTTTTTCATCATACAGTCTCTCTGTGGCTTTGCATGCCTAGAAAAGCATACTAATAAATTAGGTCTGATTTTTCATTTCCACAATGTGACTTAGGTTTGGCAAGCCTGCTTACAGATCCAATCTTAATTTCACTTTACTGGTGTTAAAAATCACAAAGCTTAGCAGCAGTTCCAAAGAGGCTGGTCCCAGTGACGCCTCAGGAGATCCATGTTCTGAGCAGCATTGAACAGGAGGACCCAAAGTAGAAATACTTATGTAGGAATAATCAGAAAATACTGAGTTTAGTATCCTTTTTTGATGTCCTGAAAACCAGTAATTTGGCAGATATTTTCTCTGCCAAATGTACACCTGTGTCTGATATGTAGGTTTTATTTGTCCTATGTAGTGCTTTTTTCCTCTCTTGGATCTCACGGCACACTGAAGGAGTTCTCTGGTCGAAGTATGGGGAATTGTTTCCTTGACACTTTAGCACCTGTGTGGTGGGTGATGTTTCTTTGCCCAGGTCCTCTCCTTTGCGGGGGCACTGGGCAAACTGATCTTGCACATTCTTCATCTGAATCCTTTTAAAACCTCTAGCTCTGCCCGGTGAAAAGTGATGATGTTGCAGTTAGGACAAATGGAGAGTCAGGACAATTTGACACACATGAATGAAGAAAGGGATGTTACTTAAGTCATCTGCAGTTCAGAACTGCAAGGTTGAAAGTCTTTTCAGCGCAGCACAGAGGCAGTGCTATCCAGCGGCTGAGGGATGCAATGAGGTCTCGGGGAAACCTGGCTTCTCTTGTCCTTGACTATGGCAAAGATTGAACCTGGTCAAGTCATTTCACACCTCTGCTTCCTTTCCACTCTCCATTAGACCAATAGCTCTTAACAGCGGGGTCTTTCATTTACAGTATACTTTCCTAGCTCAGCAAAGCCTTGATTTTTGGTTTCAACTCATGCTGTAATGGTGATAATCTCAAACACAGCAACGTAGAGTGATCCTTTCCAGTCCCTGGCATTTAGCTATGGGTGGCAGGGCTAGATAAAACCGAGATATAGACACATTGCGAGGGGGCTGGAGCACGGCAACACATTTATAGTGTTGCTTTTATTAAAGCTGCCCTTTCTTTCTCCTCCTCCTCCTCTTCCTCCCTCAGATGATGATGACATTGTTTTATTTGTTTTACTTCTATAGTTAGCAAACTTAGTTAGCAAGCCAGATTAAAAATAAAGCAGCAACCCTCCTCTGTTCTAACACTGTGAGAGCTGTTTCTGCTGAAGCTTTGCGATTGCAAAAGGGGTATCAAGCCCTACCCCTAACTGGGGAGGCTGTGCTCCACGTTGACACTCTGTTGAGTAACTGGTAATTTCTGTCCTCTTTCTCTCTTTTGTGTGACTCCAGGCACCTGATCATTAATGTCATCTTGGTTAAGGAGTGAGGTCCCCATTTCCATGGAAACATGGGAAATGGCTTTGGAATGTAAAAGGTCCTTTATTTATTGGGTAGCATTTTCTCTCCTGTTTAAGCATTTAAAACAAGGAAACCTACAGTGCTGAAATCTTTTAAGAGATGGTGTTAAATGAGGTGGACAGTTATAAAAATGGCGTTTAACTTTGCTCTGCTCTGTAATCCTGTAACAATATATCAGCTGGTGAAAAATCAGCCTAGTTACCCTGAAGCCGATGGAACTAGACCAGTTTACAATAGCCAGGAATTCATCCCAGAGGTCTGGTAGTCTGTTGGTTAGATTCCCAATGGAAGCGATGGGACTCTCCGCACTTGAAAATCATAGCTAGAAAAGATATATCCCTGAACAGATATTGGAAGTATTAGTTCTACTTCAGCTACTAGATGAACAAGGTCATCTAAAACATTTTTCTAATTCATTATTATGCTCATGGATTTCCTGATGCAAGATTTATTTATGTCCAAATGACTTTTTTTTTTTTTTGCTTTGTTTAGTGTCAAAGGAAGCCAGTAACTGTGCAGATGTTTGGGGTTTATTTTCTGTAGGTCAATATTGGTAGCCATTTAGTATGAGACACATGATATTATAAATGAATATTTAAATATAATTCTAATACTGTGAATGCTCAGGCTTGATATATATTTTGTATTTTAAGTATTTACAGTATATTTACTGCAAAAGACTAATAAAATACTTTATAATGTACTTGGTGCCATGAACAGTGCATGGAAAGAGGTACTGCATGAATTGCAAAGCAAAGAATATGGTTAAAAAGGCTTAACTAGTGGCACAGGGAACTACAGTTTTTAACACAGTTACTGAAGTTGAAGGATAAAATACTGATCCAGTCAATGTTGATGGTAATGTTCCTATTGTCTTAGGTGAAACCTGGTTCAACCAAAGATATTTAACATTATACATCTCCTTGCTTCCCCTTACAAATCACCAAATTGTTTCCACATCCAAGTCAAATCCCTGTTCTGATTTAAAAAAACCTCCTAATTTTCTCTCTCTACTTGAATAGAAGCTGTTCCTGTTTATTCTGCATCTGAACTTTGTTCATTTCTGTCACAACCTTCAGAAAAGTTTCCAATTGCAAACGCTAAAACCTGTTTGGAATAATGAGAGCTACATATATCAATGTCCCTTGCCAGAGTGTCAAAGGAGCAGCGCAGATAATTAAACCTAAAATGTGACAAGATACCTGCACGATGTATCACCCACCTATAAATAGTAAAATGAGAACACAGAAGTGGCTTTGGATTTGGCAATGACTTTAATTTTGTTTCCATCTGATTCCTCCTTTTATACTGTAACCTTGACAAAGTCATGTTTTGCCTCTCTGAACCTTGCTGGTGGAGGGAGTTAACATAATTTCACTTTGAGCTCTTTGAATGTAGGACATCACATATGGAGCTGAACCAAAGATGGCAAGTGTGTTTGCATTTATCTTAAAAATTATGAGAAGATAGGGTTGTGTAGGTGTCTGGGGGGAGATATTCCATCTGGGGGGACTAGCACCAGACTTGCCACTTGGTCTTCAGTGCAACAGAGGAAACTCCTAAATGTGGGGATTGCAGGGAGAGGCTCAGGGCAGCTGTGACAGACCTCTTACTTCTGGGCAACCTACTTTTTCTGCAAGTTTCTAGTTGGTCTAGTTCCTTCTGTATAGACTCTGGCCTCATTTTCTTGAGAATGTCTCCCTGTCTGATGAAATTATGGAGAGAGATGAGGTTGGTGAGCTGTACAATTAGGGGTGATTAGCTCAATAGGACATCCATTTTCAGGTGGCTTTTGGAAGAAGGTAATGTTAGTGAGACAGATTATGCGTATGAGTGTTGACTAAAAATTTCCTCCCTTCTCCCCATAGATATTCCCTAGAAGTATTTATCAGAAAGCAATTGTTAGAGCTTTCCCTTCTCATTTGAATTTCAAGCCAGTGAAGATGGACACACTATAGTGAACATGATCCCAGAACAAGGTCTTGTACAGATTAGAAGGTTAAGATACCGCTCTAAATTTAGGATGCAGTCATTTGGATGAGGTATGATGGCAAATTCCTTTTATTTGTTTTAAAAGAAAAAAAATCCTAATCCTCAGCATCTGTTGAAAATATTAGCTGCTCTGACCAAAGCTGATTGAGATCCAGAGCTCTGTGGGAACAAATTATGGCTGAGGAAAATATCTCTTTTGGTTCATATATACGTAATGCTGGCTTATTGCCTGCCTTATAAAACATTTTAATATCTACAATATGAGCAACTCTATAGAAATGAAATTTCACAATTTATAGTACTGTAAAGATGTTTTTTGTTACTGATGAGCTTAAAATGAAATTACAAATAAACTGTTACTTTAGTTAATGGTGTATTTTGGCATTATAAATTAACTCATAAAGTAGAAGAAATAGTTTCTCTCAAGTTTCAATTGCTCTTTGTTTTTCTGCTGCTGCTTCTGGAAAAGCTTCTGAAACATTTTATTGATGAAGTAGTGCACTCTCATCTGCATGTAGTACTTCTGTAACTCCAGCAAAGGTTTCTGGTGACATGCTACACTGCAAGAACAAAGCTCAAATTTATCGTGTTCCCCCAGATGGAATTACAGTCTTCATCAGTTAATGCAGCATTTCTCAACTCTGGAAAGTTGAATCCTGACTTGTCAAGAAAATGAAGCTTACAGTATTGCTGCTACCAGCAATGTTGTTTTAAAAGCCTACCCAAAATGAGCAGTCACTCAAATAGGCTGTGTAGGTATTCATTCTCATCTCTCTTGTATGCTTTGATTAGCAGTGCATTGTTAACAGTGTGGAAGTAATGTCATTGGCATTTGAATAATGACCCTTTTATAACCAAAATTACTGCATCAGTTTCTCTGCAAATTCAGGCAGGCGTTGCTGCATTCTGGATGGGCTGTGGTTTCAGTATTGCTCTTTGCAACCAGATGCCCTAAAAACCAAAGCAATCAGAATAACAAAATAGGCGGAAGTTCTGGAGGACCTGTAAGAATCTGAGTTAGTATTCATTGCATGGTAGGTTGTGCAATTTTTATTATTGTACACAATTTACTGTTAGTCTTTCTTAGAGCTTTACTAAGCAGGAAGTTTACACTTGATTTACATACCAGTGTGAACTGAATGGCTTCAGAGCACCTACAACTTCTTCTGTAGGCACTTCCTTAGCAGTTTTTTTAGATTACCTTAAGTCCGAGTGGCACAGATTTGACCTCAGTTATAATAAGGTGTTATTAAGAGGAAGTAATTTCTACATTCTGATTTGCACTAGTAAAACTAAAGTAGTTTAAAAATTAATTTAAGTTGAAGTACTGCAATTTTCTCAGGTAAACAGAGTGTTTGTGTTCCGTGCTTTTTGGTGTGGGTTATAATGTTTTATTAGCTCCCACTGTATATAGAAGTTATCTGTTTCTGTGCTTCCCAACAGCAATGGGAATTGGAGAGTTCTTGTTCTTTTTAATTTCCCTGAAAGTGCTTAAATTTTTTTTTTACTCAGTCCTTGCTTGGTATTACTTTTAAATAATTGATTTAGTATGTTACCATTAGTCAGTTAAGAACAACTAATTTGTGGATAATGCCTCAAGTGATACGAAGTGGTATTGCTTCACTGAAGTCCAGAGTTACACCATATTTGCCAGTTGATGATCTGGTCTTTTGTTCCCAGCAAGGCTGCTGCTGGTCTCCATGTGTTATGGAGGACTGGGCATCCCAATACGTTTCAGGGAACAGAGAAGGTACTGAAGAAAATCTGGGGTGAAAGGATGGCAAGACTATTTCACTTTATTTTTTTATTTCTGTCTGTTTCGCTTTTCCACATGAGAGATTTTTTTTGTTTTTCTCTTTTGCTGCCCAGCACTTTACCTGTGCAAGAGCTTTAGTGTGCGGTATTTGCTTTACAGAAGTTACCGACCTGTAATTGCAAGGATCCTACTGGGTAGTTGCAATTGCCTCCCCGGTGGATTTTTCTCTGTAGGAACTTTTCTTAACCTTTCAGTATCACTTCACGGTTCGAAAGCCTGCACGCAACTGTTGGGAAGCAGCATCGCCTACAGAGTTGTCATGACAACCTGCTGTGAGGGCAGCCAGCAAGGTTGGGTCTTGTGGTCGTATTAACTTTGCCAGTTAGGTACTTTTTGCAAAATTTGGAAGCAGCGGATTACCCCTCTCTCCCTGTTGCTGACGTAGATGTGTCAGTACACGAACTCTTTGCCGGCTATATGCACAGCGCCGCACTTCTGCTGGGAATGGCTCTGGTCTGCAGTTCACCAGTCTGTACTAGCAGCCCAGTTCCTCTGTGGGTACCTCCCCTACCACCAGCAGTGACTGATTATCTTCACCTTAAGAGCAGCAAAAATCAATGCTGAAAAGTACATTTTAATCCTAGCTAGAGCAGAAATTGGGCATGCTCCCCTTAAAATGTCATGATTTCTCTCTTTTGCTAGGTGGCATTTGTTCATGTTCTCTCCTCTTCTTCACTGTGTTCACTCCGTCCTTCTGCTCTGGTAAAGGCAGCTAGGAGGACGAAGCTGGAACGGTTCGATGCGGTAGCGTGCTGGGCGTGTGTGCGTGTAGTCTCCTTCACATCCTCCTCCTCTGTGACTCATACGCTGTGGGTCAGGTCCCCAGGCACGCAGGTTGGTTTGGTCGAGCTGTGCTGGGGAATATCACTAGAAGGAGGGCAACGGTACTATTTCAGTAGCACCCTATTCAAAATATTTCTTCTCTCACCTCTCTTCACTGTCCATTAGTATTTTGTGAAGGCTTTATTTATCCAAAGGATATACAGGACGGAGTTTGGGGAAAGAATTTCTTTCTCTTTTTAAAGTAGATCTAATACCAAAATCAGCATAACACCTAGAGATTCAGTGCATTTTTGAGTGCTGGGAAAGTGGCATAAGAAGTAACCATAAGTAACCTAGTCATCCTGCACTTGGATGTTTTTCACATACATATTATGATCTCATCAGATCAGATATTCTAAAGTAGTTTGGATTTCCATGATAAAAGGTCAGGTTTTATCCCTCCTGAGTTATACACATGCAATGAGCTCTCAGAGGGTAGCCTGGCCTGGCATCTTCTGGAACTGTCAGCAACAAAAAGCACTTGGGATATTTTTGCTCCTGTTTGTTATAGTAATGGTCATTTTGTTGTCAAGATGTGACTTCATCCATCAGATGGTTACTATCTAAAGAAATGGTTTCTCTGTGTGTGTCTTGAATAGGTGATGCAACATTAAAGTGGAGAGAAAAATACAGTAAGTTTATTTCTGTATCTTACTGTGGTTTTGGTGTGGCTGATGAAATAAGTTTTCAAGAAAAGTCCTACTTAGTTTTAATTCAGAGGATTTGGATTTTTTTTCTTTTAATAACGCTGTATCTGGAGAGAGTGACAGTTCAAGGTGTGATGAGCAGTCCACTTTCTCTCACTGATTTTAATCCAGCAAGAGTTAGTTGTAGCTGAAAACACCATGACTTACTGACTATTTAGTCGTGTGTCACTGTAAAATGAGGCAGCATTCCTACACAGGTCAAATCTTAGGGGACGTGTATTTTTATTGTGTGCAGGAGGAAAAAGACGCTTGGCTCCCCTGTTGAAAGCCCCAAGAAAAGATGAAGTAAAAGTTGGATTGAATTTGGTGATTGACCTACCTTCTCACTGCTACAAGCGTTACTTCTGGGCAGAGGGTGAGGCGCTCCAGGGTAAAAGTTGGCAGGATGTTTATACCGTTGATAACTTTTGCTCTGCTAATTTTGTGGTAAAGGATTTTAATCTCCTGTGCTGTCAGTTATCTTCACATCTTAATGCTCACTGATAGAAAGAAGCCTTCGAAGCTGGTCTTATTCTTTCATAATAAAACCAGTGCATAAAGAGATAATATTTTCCTTTGATCCCATGGTGGTCTTGTTGAGTGACTTCCTTTTAAATTAGTATTTCTGTCCAAATCACTCCAGCAAATAAATAATACACCAATAATATAAAATGTATGTATAAACGTATATTTATGTATAAATAATACACCAAGAGCTAAGAGTGTGGCATTACAAGTCCCTTTTGTACTCTCAAAATCTCTTTCAGATTAAAATGATGTCCAAGTAGCGTGACATGTCCTGACATGAGGTTAATGTGCAGATCTCTTCCAGCTCTAGGTGGGCTGAAATGGGAAGGCTGCTGTCAGGTCATGGTGTCTGAGGATTTATCTGACCCTGAAGGAGCACCAGCAACTTACTGTGGCTTTTTCTGAAGCTGTGTAGGCACTACAGAAGCAGCACCCAGTGTTACTGTAGCCAAAAAGAAATTAGAGGAAAAATAAAGCTTCTTCCTCCCTGCTGTTTCCTTGTTATGTGCATTTGACAGTGCTTTGTATTGTGTGTTTTTTTGGTTTGTTTTTTTTTTTAGCCTGCTTCTATACAACTGGTGAGTCAACAGGGAGGAAGAAAAACCCCATATGTATATTTTAACAGAATTTAGATGAAAAAAAGAGAAACTGTTTAAAGGGCAGATCATGAGAAAAATGAGCATTTTTGAAATTAGTTCCAAAAGAAAAAAAATAGACTCCAGTTACAGCAAGTCTTTAATTAGATCCAGCAAACCTGCTAATGAGTGCTGAAGATCTTCATTTTCTTCTCAGCCATGAAGATCACTGGTCTAGCTGATGTACCACCTGCACTTCTCTGCCTCGGTGTCCACCTGAAAGCTTTCCTATTCCAAGACTCAGACCTAGGCATGACCCTGTGATAGCTGTCCCCTGGGGTCAGGAGGGAGTGCAATCATCTCCCTCCTGACTGAGAGTGCCTTGGACCCTCCCTACAGCACCGTTTTAGTGGCTGCTGCGTGCTGAAGGCAGCAGTCCCTCAATGTGATTCCAGTGCGATTTGTAGCATTGCATGACACAGGCGATGTTGTCTTCTTAATCTGATGTGAAACACTCCTCCAGGCAGAAATGTTAAGGTTTGGTACAGAGAGACTGATTTTTTTTTTGAATGGTTATGCGTAACTCCAAAGTCGATTTATCAAGAATAAGCTTCGAACATAAGTATTTTTGGTAGACAACTCATGTTTTATTCAGGGCTAAATGAGTCTGAATTCATGTTTTATAAACACACTGGGTATTCCGAGGTTAATGCCTCTGACTCAAGCCCTGCTCTGTTTCTCCTCCAGTTCTGGAAGTTTATTTTAAGCCGTTTCTTAAGTTTTCTGCTTTCTGTGTATTGAAGGAAGAGGGAATATTGTCACATCAGGTGTACTTTTTTTTCCCTTGGTTCTGAATTGGCAGACAGTTGGTGGCGGGGATAGGGGAAGGTGGTTATTTATTATGGTTTATATTTTCTATGCAGATCCCTTATTCTTTGTTTAGTTTTTTGGCATGTGTAAAGATCTGAAAATTTATCCCTAAGCCTCCAGTCTTTGATGCTAAAACTTGTTAAAAGTAATCAAAACCTTTGGATTGAATTTGAGCTTTGGATGGTTGGATGGGCTCCTGCAAAACAGGTTGCTACACAGACTTGCGGGGAATTGTCACTTGCCTTCCATTTTCTTCATCTGCTATTGACTTACTGCAGTATATTATCTTTCTCCACACTCTGCTGAACTCTTTCACTTTGTTGCAAACAGAGGAATTGGAAGCAGTGCACATGTGTCTGCTTCCTTGGGACTTAGTCTAGTGCATACAAACCAAGCCAGAGGAAATAGAAGAAAATCAGCGATGGTATGGAGGGGACAAAAGTGCAGGTGGTTGGAGCGCGGTAGCGCTTGTCCAGCCTAGCAGCTGCCAGCCCTGCTAGGAATTGGAAGCCTGTTGTCCCAGGTGCTCAAACCAAGATTTTCTAAGCACAGCAGTATACGTTGTTAAACTGTATAGTCTCTGTGGTGACGAATGCAAAGAAAAAGGCGCTTGCTGATTTTGTCTGTTTTTGTATCTCATACAGTCCTGGGGAGGGAAGGTGAGGGACAAAAGCTTTGTCTTATCTCAGTTGCTGGGCTTCCCTCCTTAGAGAGAAAATAGTATTTATTTGGTGAGTGAATGGTAGTTTTCATTTTTATTTGCCTTTCTCAAGTGTCACTCTAATGAAAAGTAAATGTAGGCTGGTTTATTTTTTTTCAGCCCAAGAGCTATGCAGGCAAAGCCTGAACTCCTTTCCCTGCTCTGTTATCTAGACTCTCTTCTTTCTGTAAAAATTGTATTTGGAATTCAAAAGCCTAACTTGCTTTTCAGAAGAGAGTATTTTTCTGTCCTGTGTGCTTTCAAAATTTTAGAAAAAATTGTTATTTTGGATTATTTTAAAGCTTGCTTTTGTTCCGGGTCATTCCTTGAGTCCTAGGTATTTGTGCATCTGGGAGGAAGAGAATTTGATTCTTGTATCAGTACTTAGTAACAAAATTATTCTGGTATCAAATACAATATTCCTTTTTTTCTTTAATCCACAGTCTAAAAACTCAAAGTATTTCTCACTTGACTAGTGAGTATGGATCTTCATTACCTTTTCAATTTTTGTTTGCACACTCGGAAATGGAAGACTTTTATTTTTAACCCCTGTGAGACCCTTGTTTGCTAAATGGAAGCTTGTAATGGGGAAAAAATTTGGAAATGGAGAGTGAGAATTTCTGATTTGTTTCCATTTTCAAGGGAGAGAGACTATACAAACAAAGAAAAGGACACTTAACGATTCAGGGGCATGGAGATAGGTTCCAAAAAATCCGCATTTGAAACAACTCTTCAAAGCTTACAGTGCAAAACTGCAAGGCACACATTTGATTTGTAGAAAGGAAGAAAATCGGAATAGTTCATTATATAGTTTGTGTGAGGCCATATAGTTCTTGAGTCATAATGACATTTCAGCTTGTGTAAATAGCTTATGCCAATGGAGGATCCTGCTCTGATAGAGAAATTACCTTAAATTAGGTTATTTTTGAAAGTAATGTGCTAGCATCTGAGAGGCAAGAAAACATTTCCAAGACTAATGTTAAAAAATAAAAATAACTCTTTTCTTTGCTGCTCTAAACTGCTAAGGATTTAGTCCTCTCTCCCTGTCTTGTCTTGTTTTGTTTTCCCTTTCTTTATCTTCCAGATCAAATGAAGATTATTTGATGCTACAAAGAAGTACCCTGGAAAAAACCCTTAATCTTCTTATTTTCCTCTGTTTGGCAGAGTGACAACATAGAATATCTGCACCCCTTTTGAAAATCAGTATATATTATTTTAGCATACAATAAAAAAAAAAAAGCATGATCATATCATAGTCATGTCCATTGAATTTGCTGTCATCATTCTCTGTCTACATTTCAACTACAGAACACAGGTTCTACACATCCTATGATTTTGTCTGGATCAAATGTATTGTCATGAAAATATTTCCCATTCAGACTTCCTTTGCTTTCTGAAATAGTAAAAACATATCAACTTTCTGTAATGCTGATGTCCAGTCTGTGATGCAGCTGGAAATCATTTATGCTCAGAGTTCCCTAGAGCATTTATCATTGTTTACTTGGAAAGACAATGATTAAATTTTATCATCCCAGTTACTCGATTGATTCCAGAATCTTTGAAACGTGAGCTTCCAACTCCCTATGCACATCTCTGTCCTACATAACCTCACTCAAAGCGTTTTGACCCAAGGGTTTAAAGATTTCTAGATCAAGGCTTTCAGGTGCCTTCCATTCTGTAGAAGGATCATATAAAAATCATTGGGTTTCAGTTCAACATTAAGTCTTTGGATGGAATGTGAAAATCCTAATAATAGGAATTTAAGGAAGTTTGTGCAGGGGGTGCATATTGGATGGAAATTACAAAAAAAGGATTTTAATGATGAGAAGAGTGGAGATCTGGCATAGCTTCTCAGTAGGAATGAGAGGGAACAACTGGACTAGATTTGAGATGGGTCTTTAACTTTATGAATTCACACATATAAGTTTGCCTGAAACAGAGAAGACTAGATTTCATGACCTAGAAGGTCTTTTCCAGACCTGGCATTCATAGCTTCAAAAGCTAAAGGCTAAAAAAATTAAAACCCCTCTCTTAAAATGAATTGGTTTTGACTGCAGCAAAAACTAAAGCTAAATAATTCAGTTCAGGAAAGCATTTGTATTTTTTTTTCCTGCTTTCCTAGGGTCTTTTGTTTGTCTCTTTCTTGGTGAATTACAGGGATAAAGAATACTCTTCATCTTTATTGCATCACCAATTGTATCACTTTTTTCCTTTCCTCCTCACACAAATTAATGCTGACATTTCTCTTACTGCAAGGAGTCCTCCAAGTTCTGTCACTTTTTTGTGGTAAGAGCAATCACCACATTTGTACGTACCTCTTCAGAAATAGCGTATTTAAACAAAAGATTGGGAGGGACCCTGTTGGTCCTAAAGTTTAGTTGCCTTCTACTGTAAGTACCCTTGATGTTTTATCCTATTTGGAAAGAAATCTAGAGAATAAATTAAGAGCAAAGGCAAAAAAACGCCTTAAGTGAGCAGAAAGAAGACCAAGAAATGGGTGATACCCAGTCATATGTATAAATCTGAGCTCTGATAGGAGCTCAGAGAGAACTCCACATGACTTTGACTTTTTCCTATAATTATCTGATTAATTATCCAACTCTTGGATCTCAGGCATTTTCAGTTTCCATGTTGCAGCTGAGGATTGTTACAGTTTCCAGGGGAATTGCTGGACCCAGGGCCCGGCCAATGAAGGCATGCTGGAATAAAGTCACACTGATTTTGCTGCAATATAGACTCCAAAGTGATTTGTAGATCTGGCCACGATATTCGTCCCCTTGATAGGAATTGACACAAAGGTGTATGCTTTCTCTGACTTCTGAGAAGATGAACTCTTGATGTAAGATAAGATTTAAGGGATTGAGTAATTTAGCACAGCTCTGGATCTAATTGAATCGATAATTTACTTTCCAGAAGGTAAAATCTGGTGCTTAATATATGCCTACTGGTGAAGCTAAGCAGAGAATAGAAAAATTGATATCCTAGAGATCTTTGACTGGCATTTGGACTACTCTGACTCGTGCTGTTTTGACACTAACCGGAGCTCCAAGTATAACTGCAGGGCAGTGACGATTTTCATGTCTGCATTTAAGAAACTGCAAGCAGATATTCATGACACAACTTGCGAATGCCTCTTTTAACACACAACCTGTTTCATTAATCTATTTTGTCCTTTTGGGAAAGGAAAAGTAACCTGCCACTCTTGTACCTAGAGTTTGTGGGGCAAGAATACCAAAGGACTTCCTTTTAAAGAATATCTCTTCATGTGTAGAACACGGAAATGGCTGCGAACTGCAGTGTTGACTCAGAAAAGACAACATCACGTGGTAGAGGCTCTTACTCTGTTATCCTGATCAAACTTTCTGCAGGTCTTATGCCCCGTTTGCTTTGCTTCTTATTTCCTTTCATAGGATTCCTGCGTATTACTTGTGCCTATGGGATTTGTTACTTTACTCAAGGAGATGGTCGCAGAAAGGCTCGGTGGCTCTGTTTGGTCTTGCACCTGATCAATACAAGCTGAATATGGTATTTGATGTGATAGATCCAAATGCTCCTACCAGAACTTACGCAGGGAGTTGATGTACTGTAGTTACCCTTCAGCTCTGGTGTTGCTGTTTGAAGTGCTTGGTAAGATCGTTAGTAGGAATTTGTTTCATTGTCTTCAGGTGGGTCTCTAGTGGACACGGGCTTGAGGCTGAAAGCAAAGCTGGTCAGAGCTGTGCAGAGAGCTGCACTGTTTCATGGAGATGTACCAGCTCCCATGCAGTTTTTATCAGACTGGTCTGTGTGGTGAAGGGTTTAGAGAGAGGGAGGAAAGATCTGTTGGGGTCTTGGAGATGTTGTTGTTGGGTGACTGGGAAGCTACCCAAATCTTTGCTTTTCCATACCCTGGCTCCCTGGGCAGCAGACAATGACAGATGCATAAACAAGTATTTCACAAGGAGTTTTGAAAGGTCTATTTCTTTTAGTGCTAATTGAATTTCTTGCATCAGCGTTCACTGCTGAGGGTGCCTGAGAGTGTCCTAGGCTGAGCTGCTATTTGTGTGGATGAACCTCAGGAAAACAGGAAGGTTAATGTAAGAGGCTAAAGACTGCATTGACAAAAAGGCCAATAACTAATCACTAGGATTTGATTTTGCTAAGTATTCTGATGGAATTCAAATAAGAAATTGCTGAGAGGGTTTTATAATAGCTCCCTCAAACCAGCTCCAGTCCTAAAGGAGTGCAGTGGTCACATAGAGGCTCACAGAGTGCTGATGGGGTAACCCAGCAAGTTTTAATCAGAGAAACTGGTGGAGCTGCTGATAAGATGCAGGATTAGTAAAGGCACAGCTGAACGTGCCGTGCTGTAGGAGAGCCAGCACAGCTTTTCCAAAGGAAGCCAGGACTTGAGAGACTTGCAGAAATTGCTGACAGAGGCACGAGGCCCATGAGCTGGGCTGGGCTGGCCAAGGTGAGAGCATGCGGGCTTCCAGAAAGCTTCCAATGAGGTAGGAAAAAAGCTTTTGGTACAGAAGCTAGGGCTGAAAGGGATGGTGTCCACATGGTTAAACAACATCTAAAATGTAGCAAGCAATGGGCTGGTTAGCAATAGGTGGATGGTTTTCAGAGTTTACCTAAGAGTTTACTGATGGGGACCACCAGGGATCTGTGATGGGAGCAGTGCTGCTCACAGGGAGCAAAGTGTGAGGGGGTAAAGCTTGCTGCTGCTCTGCACAATTAGTCGGGGTGGGCACAGGCTGATTGCGGAAAATTTGCAGAAGGATCTTGTGATGCTGAATGACTCTGCAGCAAATTGCAGTTGAAATGTGAGATTGATGAAGGCAAAATAATGCACATAGGGGAAAAAGAGCTTAAAAGTTTGGACTTTATATTACCATTTAGCACTCAGGAAAGGGATCTTTGGATAATTACAAGTACTCCTATGAAATGATTAATTCGGTGCTCACAGTGAGAAAAAGGCAAGCGAAGGGCTTAGAATGAGGGAGGGGAAAAAGAGAACAATTCAGAAAGTATGATGACACCACTGATAAACCTCTGGTGCTGCCAGATCTTGAACATTTGTTCTACTTCTGGCAATCCTACCTCAAAAAGGATATAATTGAGCTAGAAAACATTGACAAAGTTAGAACAGCTTCAGTATCAGCAAAGCCCTAAGCAATCTAGGGTGCTTCCACTGGGGTGGGAGGGTGAATGAAGGGGTATGTGAATAGATTTATAAAATCACAGAAGGTGTAGAGAGGCAAGTGTTCCTCACAATATGATACAGCAATTGAGTTGTCAGGCAGAATTTTGAAAACAGACAGAAGGAAGTGCTTTACACTGCCCATAATTAAATTGTGGAGCTCATTACATAGGCTGCTGTGGAGACCAAGAATATAAATGGGTTCAGGGAAGGACCAACACATTCCTAGAGTAAAAAGCCATTACAGGCTATTAAGCACAAAAGTCTGGAAACAGCCTCCAGCTCAGGAAGTCCTTAAACTACTGATTACTGGAAGCTGGGACTGGAGTATGTCAGAGGAAGGATCACCCAATTTGTGCCAGTGCTTCTCTAAACACCTGCTACTGGCTGTTGTCAGAAATGGGATACTGGATCAGACAGATTATTTGATTTGAGTGAAGTTGGCTCCTTTGATACTGCATGCAAAAAATTTGGGAATCTTAATGTTGCAGGGAAATAATCGTTGCCCCATGGTCAGCTTGAAAGAAGAACATTACGTGCCCAGAAGGCAAGCTGGGAACAGCAGGTTGTAGTGCAGTAAGTAGGGATGCATGGGGAAAACTTAAATAATGCCAGAGTTCAGCCAGTACATTTTGTTCATGACTTTGATAAGCACCAAATTGCAGAAGTGGAAACCACCTCCAGACAAACTCAGGCACATGTAAATTGTTCATACAGCATGCAGGTACTGTTTGGCCTTGTACAGGGATTTTCAAGTTGTGGTTGGCAAAGCTGAGAGCTGGCAGGCGTAGGGTTTATCTACATTGAATATTCAAAGAAAAGTAGAGTTATTGTGACTTAAACGTTGTTATACAAATGACTGTCCTTTTCTCAGTAAATATCTAGATTAACTTTGAGGTAAGACTCCCCCAGAACTCTCTCCCGGCAGATGTCCTAGCCGTAGGATCTGTGGAAGCCAGTCTCTGCATTTTTATGATCTCTCAACCTTGCAGCTGAGAGACTGCCCCAATGGTAGCTTATGCCCCTATGAAAAGGAGGGTAATAACCCCACCCTGGAAAGGCAGCAACTCCAACACTAGTGAACAAATAAAATGACACTCAAATCTGTTAACCATGTGCAGCACTAACTTACTCTTTCTTTTCTAGATAGATTTTTCTAACACTTAAATGAGCTGCATACTATTGACTAATTGTCTTTTGTGGTCTTTGAGGATTCATCATAACTATTCAGTCTAAACAACTCATTGGAGGATTTTTATATGCCTTAGGTGGAGGAAAAGGCTCAGTAAAGCCAAAGCCTGGGATATAAACTCAAATCCCTCCTAATCAAATATGTATCCTTTGATCTAATAAGTAGGTTGAGTCTCGCCTGACTTTTCAGCAAAATGAAAATGTAATGCTTTTTTAAAAAAAAAAAATCAGTTGTTATACTTGAATAGCTTGAATGTATGATTGCTTTTGGTTTCCAAGGCAGTCAACTGCTCTGTTAAAGAATTTCCGTAATGGTATCAACTATGGAATTACTATCAGATATTTTTGTTTGTTGTATATTTAATGACATACACATGTATGTGTACCCATGCTTGTTCACAATGGTAGTGTGTTAGCTAAGTTGATAATAACATCTGCTACAAATTACTGATTACTGGATATGGAAAAAGTAATTATCAAAATACAGCTCATTACTTATGATGCAACATTTCCTTGCTGTTGGTTGCTACATCAGCAGCTGCCTGGTGTGCCCATTTTAACAAAGTTGTGGACTTCATAGTCTGAAGACCGGAATATGTCGTGAAAGCACAGATTCACTCTTTCTATCTGTCTCTTATCAGGGGAACGGTGATTGCTTTTGCTTCAATGGGAGAAGGCTGCCTGTCCAGCCTGTGCTTTCATTCACGCACTCAGCACAGTGGAGATGAAATTGCTGGGAAAGATAACTAAAAGCCACTCCTGTTACCTTGCTATTGGAAAAGTGCCAGGTGGTGTAATCTGCTAGTTAAAGTAATATGAGATATGATCACCTGGATACTCAGCATCTGTTCTGTTATCAGATTTGTGCTACCTTCCCTTTCCCCCCATTTTCCCCTCTCTCGTCTGCCTTACACTTATTAGAAGGCCATGTGTTTGCTCTTTAGCCTGACCTCCTTTTTTAATGGGAAAGGCTTCTGCAGTGCATGCAGTGTGTTTTGACACTGTCTGTCTCTGTTCTGAGACAAAATTCTGATAAGAATCTGTGTAAAAGTAGGCCTTTTTAGCTTGCCCCTGGGCCTAAGGGTCACTTCTGGCTGGCTCATGCAAATTTGCGCGAGATCATTTTAAGGCTTTTATGTTAAAACAAACCTGAAAAAGAGGCGTTATTGTCATGCCTGTGTTTTGTGTGCTTTCCAGATAAAGCCATAAATGCAGCTTGGCAGGCAGAGGAAGGGCAGGCTGTTGGCACAAAACTGTGCCAAGTCTCCCCCAAAAGGCTCATCAGCCTCGGCTCGCTTTTAAAGGAATGTGGGCCAAGTCTCAGGTTCTGCTGCAGGAGGCTTGCACATCTCTAATTCTGACTTGAAAAAGCATCCAAGGCTTGATGCTGAGATGTCTGTAGCCATTCATTAGGCATTTACCTTTTAAGTCTCTGCTGAATTTGCCTTCCAGCTGGAAGTCTTGTCCTCAAACTGGTCAGATAAATTTGTTCCTAGGAATATTCATCGCAGACTTTGCTTTAGTAAATTTGCTTAGTGGATGCATGCAACTTTACAGGCTGTATTCCTTGACAAGTAATAGGCTGTAAGCCTTGTTGGCTGAAAATGTTGGCATTTTTCATCAAATAATCATTAATTGCTAACGCTTTATTATTCAGCCACCTTCGCTTAAGTACTGCTTTGCACAAAGTGGATGCTACCTTCCTCTTATGAGGGTGGGACTAAGTAGGTTTGCTTTATCACTGTCAGTGGTGCAGGGTGGAAAACGTGATACTGCTGCCCCATTTGCACCAAAACAGATTAACATGTTATAAACCATGAATAGACACAAGAATGTACTCTTGTGTTTAGGAAGCACTAATAACTAAATTGATACCTAATACAGCATGGAAGGAGACTGTCAACTATTGGACAGTTTTCTGGAAAAATATATTTAAAAAAAAAATTGTAGTTTCTTGTGGTTTATTTCTTTAAGGCCTTAATCTGGTCATTGAGAGGACTTAGAGCTTATGTTGTACTGACATATATGGCATAAAATCTTTCTTACTAAATTGTTCTTTCCTGATACTTTGCCACGTAGCGCAAGTCTTTTCCTTGGGCTCCTTCCTTCTAATGGTTTTTTTTCAAATGCAAAATATTTTAGAAAAAACCCTTAATGTCTTACCCACATTTTTAAGTGGAAATGCGGCATTGGATGATCAGAGGCTGATGTTAATGTTCTGAGTTGTTAACACTATCCACAGAAAAGGGAATTTAGGAGATTCTGATTTAGCCCTGCCGATTTTTCCAGATGTGCACTGTAAGCAGTGAGGCTTCCAAGATCCTTTACTGTGGATATATATTGCACTGTATATTTTCAGGACAATGAAAAGATTTATTTAGCATATGGCTGACCTGGATTGTCATCGCTGGCTCAGTTGACCTTTATTGCCTTGGGACAGTGGTAAGATTAGGAGATGCTATAAATAGCTGTTGCACTGTGGGAGCGGTATCACAAAAACGCACTTTACACAAACAGACTGTCATTTCACTTTGTGAGGGATGAGAGTATTTTGCTTACAAAAGGAGATCTCTCCTTGAGATGTTTTTGTCCTCTTCTGAACCACTGCAGCTGAAGCTGTGAGGTTGTTTTGGTCACCGCCATCAGGTGCTAAAATACACAATGCAATAATGTTATGAAACTTTATGAAACCTACTGTCCAAGTGCAGCTGAGCTTTGTATCAGCAGTGTCCTGTGCTTCCATCTGATGGCTCACTATTGGAGGCTGATCTGGCAGGGCTGGGTGCCTCTAGGGAAACAGGCAGTGGATACAACCTCAGCGCTTGTGGAGCTCCGGGGGGGTTTTTGGTCACCATCTGTGACTTTTGAAGGAGGCCATATCTATGCCTCAAGAGTTGTAAGAATGACTTTAGACCAAAAAGATGGAATTGAAATAGAAGTGGAAAGAAGCTGTAATACTTTAAGGGATGCTGATATGATCAAAAAAGGTTGTAGTGTCTAACTCCACTTCCTGACTAAGTGGTGTCCCCATGTCTTGTTTTACGTAGTTGGATGCTGAATGGATGACTTTTCCCAGTCTATAAACTAAGTAAAAGCAACAGATGTTGCGCTCTTTGTATAAACTCATACTTCATTCCTCCAAAAAAGGCTATTTGGAACTATGCATAAATTGATTCGGCAGGTTCAGCTGGTGTGTGAGGAATAGATGTAATGAATGAGGACTCTACTGAAACTGGGAAACAGAACCATATGTAGTCCACTGGATTTCATATTTCAGCTTAGTGCCAGATGAGTAACTGATCTTCATTAAACAGTAATTTTCAGTGATCAGATTACCTTATTCTTTTCCTAAACTGCTTTAGCAGGAGATGGCATTCAAGCACCATTTCACCCAAGCTGAAATTAGATGCTGTACTGCCTCTTCCGATTTCTGGAGAAGGGTGGGGTGGACAATTATATTGAATAATTATATTGGATATACACTCCATTTATTTGTTTCTTTCTTTTCAATTTGCAGGAAAGCAATCTCCAGGTCAGGCCTCCAGCACTTGGCTCCTGTGCATTCCCTCAACATTGCAGTCTCCAATGGACCTGTGAAGGAACCAAGGGCGGCCTTAGAGTGGACTGTAGGTGTTTGGTTTTTTGGCAGTTAATTTGAGCAGTATCTCTGGCTAGTGCTCTCTCCATCCTTAAATCAACATAAGACATTGCATTGCTATCAGCATTACTACTGGTCATTAGGAACGTGCTTCTATTATGAAATGAAGCACAAGGCAGAGATGTGAAAACTTGCAGAGACTTGAGCAGCACAGGAGAGAACTATGCAGATTTCCCAGCTTGGGAACTGTCTAGCTACATTTGCTCACTGCCTTCTTGACAAAGTCTGCCATCCAAAGGTAATCTGATTTTAGCACAGCAAGGGTTTTATACCTCTGCTTGATGAGCCAAAATTTAAGGCTGAAGATGCGTGTTGAGTTGGCTGGGTCTGTAGTGTAGGTAGTAGAAATCTTTGGTCATGGTGCTTTGTAGGTATGGCTATATTTCTTCTGGGCCCAAGCTGGCTTGTAGACACAGAGAGCATATATTTCCATTCCTCCCATCTTGTTTCTCTTATGTTTCTGGACTAGTTCAGAAGGGTCAGTTTAGGGCTGTCTAGAATATAATAGACTATTTCAGTTGGAAGGGACCCAAAATGATCATCTAGTCCAACTGCCTAACCACTTCAGGGCTGACCAAAAGTTAAAGCATGTTAAGGGCATTATCCAAATGCCTCTTAAACACTGACAGGCTTGGGGCATCGACCACCTCTATAGGAAACCTGTTGCAGTGATTGACTGCATAAAAATGTTTCCTAATGTCAAGTCTGAACTTCCCCTGACACAGCTTTGAAACATTCCCATGCACCTTTCATGTGGTTATGCACTGGTACGTGCTAAGAATGCAAGCCTTAAGCCAGCAAGTCACACAAATGTCCCATTTAAAGCAAAGCATACAGTAGATCTTACACTCAGCTATTGGTAAAGAATTCAGTACATTGCGGTATCAAGGCACCAGCCACCCAAGTGGCTTTTAGGTGAAGATAACTTATGTTTTAATGAATATGGCTTATGTTTATCTCTGTTCTCTATACCAAGACTGAATGGCTTTCTAAATGGTGTGCCCTGCTTCAACCCCAGCTGCTGCACTTAACATTTAAGAGGACGAAATTTTACCTGCTGTGCTGCAGGAAGCTGGACTAGATTCACTATGATGTTCTACAGTACTGTACTTTAACACAGAGTGTTAAAATGAGTTTGAAAGCTTACATAGAATCCTCTTGGAAGAGCTTTGGAGAATACCTTGATCTTTTGCTCCAGGAAACTTGGGTCCTGATTCAGCAAGGTATTAAAACACATGCCTGCTTTGAGTCATTAGTGCTGCTTAGTAGAAGTCTGAGGGATCAGTCACGTATGTGAAGGGTTAGGTACAGGCTAAATTAAACACCTTCCAAAATTGTACTTGGAAAACAACAGCAGCAACAAAACCCCCAAACAAAAAACCTAAACCCCAAGCCCAACAACTACAACTTACCATTCTCCAAAGTTGATTGTCTGCTACTCGTTTTACCAGGTGGTTCCTCATGTGATCCCAATACATAAATACTGCAGGACTTGATGTAAGTTGGTGAATATTGATTAAATATTGTGAGTTTTAATAGTGTGTGTGTGTGTGTGGAGTGGTTTTTTGTGCTTTACTTCCTGGCTTATGGTTTAGATTTTTTGATCAGTTCAATTTCTTAGCTGTTCCAGCCTCTCAGATTGGTGTTGCTGCTTTACTTCACACTTTGATTGGAGAAGGAAGGTAATGCTGTGGCATGTGGGGAAAGGGGCAGGATAGTGAGCGGAAGACATCTGAGGCTGGGAGGAGCCTGAACTGACCAGCTGTAGTAACTGGTGAATGTGGGGGAGAAAGGCATTTCTCAAATCTGAGACACAGTGAAATACATAACAGGGAGGTGGTTTGGATGTGTGAAGAAGCTGAAATAGACCAAAGTTTATAATGAGTAGTGAATGCCAGTAAAGAAAAAAGTGAAGTTTTAAATACTGATATTTAAGTCCAGAGGTGTATTTTGTAGAGTGAAAAGATATTTGGATTAAGATGTGTTGGAGCCAGACAGGAAGTCTTTGTATTTAATCACTGGAAGGCAGCATTAATCAGTGCGTGTTGCATCCCCATCTATATCACCCTGCTCTTCAGTATTTCTGTGGATGATTCTCCACGGACCCGTGATGGGAGATCTTTCCAAGGTCTAAGTGACATGAACATAAGTTGTCACTTTGCAGTAGAAAATGTTTCCTCCCTGTTGTCTTCACAGTAATAACTGGAAAGAATTCCCTGGCTATAGTCTCTGGTTTTGATAACTCCTTGCAGGTGATTTGCCATTATCAGATGGTCTTGTGAACAGGACGCTGATTCAGAGAGTGGGATTTCCATTCCCTGCTCTGCCACTTACCTCATGAGTGAGTTCAGATGAGTTGTTTTGCCTCTTGGTACATCAGCCTCTCTAGCTGTAAAATGGAGGTGATGATTCTGATGTCTCTTAAGACCTTTTATGTAAGAAACAGTATTGCTTTATTATTGTTGTTGCTACTACCTATCATCCCCGAGGTTTCTTTTCTCTAACATACTTACAAATGCCCAGTTTCATCACATTTGCTACACCTAATTCAAGTTAACTTGGAGCTGCTTTACTGTCTAATTTAATGCTATCTTTTCACAGCAGGGCCATACAGAATATATTCTCTGGAATAGGTGATGTTATAGCCACAGGGGAATGCAGAATATGCCTTACCAAAAAGGAACCATCTTAAATGCCTGTCCCTGTGATATGTTTATGCATAGCCCCTTCTCCCACCCTCCCCCATTTTAGGCATCACTCCCATGTGTTAAATGATTAAGTAATTCTAGCCCAGATTCTCAAGTAAGTACAAACTGAGCCACCTCATACAGTGCCTGTGTACCATTGGGGATCTAGGTATTTGTATATTTTCATAATGCCATTTGCTCCCAAGGAAAATAATCATAAGCTTTTGTGCATCACAGTCATCCTGTAATTTCTTTTTAAGTACTGCCTTCTAGCTCTTGCTTTCTTTGGTGCCTACAAAAATCTTGACAGCCACTAGGATATTAGTGTGTTGAGCTTCCCACTGGCCAAAAATGTCTCATTTTGTTTGTCCATAATGCATTTGTCTGTTGATGCCCATTTCTTGCCTTCTCCTGAGCAGGCATTTATGGCCCATGACCACAAGACTTAGAACCCTAGTTATGTCCCATAAGAGGTATTTAAAGACAGGCAGCCTCCATTCTTGGAGTTCAGTGAAAAAACTTGACTGATCCATGCTTTGTGTTCTGTGAATGCATGGAGTTCTCTGGGTGCAAGTTGAATGTTCTTTGGAGGAGAAATATTATAACCTTTTACCATAAATTGTACGTATTAAAGACAAAAAAAAAATTCTTATAGATCTTAACAAGAATAGAAAACTTTGCATTTGAGTAGAAGTTGAAAACTGGTGTTTGGCAATATGTGGAGGCAGGGTCAGGCCAGCCAGGAGGATTGTAGAAAGCACTACCCAATTTCACATGGATGGGATAAGGAAAGCTAGATCTCATCTGGAGTTGAATGTAACAGGAATATGAAGAGCAACAAGAATGGTGTCTGTAGGCATAGCAGCAGCAGTAGGAACACTAGGAAAAATGTTGGGTCACTGTTGAATGGGGCAGGGGATGTGGTGACAAAGGACATTGAAAAACCAACATGCTCAATGCTTTTTTTTTTTTTTTTTTCCTTTAAACCTCCATTTTTACTGGTAAGACCTGCCTTCAGGAATCCCAGGCTACTGACACCAGTGGCTGCAGCAAGAAAGACCTACCTTTGTAGGGGGTGATCAGGTTAAGGAATGTTTAGACTGAACATACAGAAGTCCATGGGACCTGTTGAGATGCACGCAAAAGTGCTGAGGGAGCTGGCTGATATCATTGCAAGAACAGCCTGTTGTCTTTGAAAGGTCATGATGATCAGAGGAGGTTCCCGAGGACTGCAACAAAGCAAATGTCGATCTTGTCTTCAAGAAAGGCAAGGAGGAGAATCCAGGGAACTACAGACTGATCAGCCTCACCTTGATTCCTGGGAAGGTGATGGAGCAAATTCTTCTGGAAGCCATTTCCAAAAATATTAAGGATGAAGTGATTGAGAGTAGTCAGCATGGATTTATGGAGAGGAGATCATGCCTGACCAACCTGACAGCCTTCTATAATTAAATGACTGGCTTGGTAGATGAGGGAAGAGTAATGGCTGTTATGTTGACTTCTGCAAGGCTTTTGACACCATATCCCGTAACATCCTCCTAGGCAAACTGATGGAGTATGGGGTAGATAAATAGACAGTGAGGTGGCCTATACCAGTGAGGTATTTATAATCAGTGAATGTGACTTTGCAATGAGTCTGTTGCATTATATTCTGTGTCTTTTTGGCATTAGTCAGTAGTGCTGTCCATTTTCACGGACGAGTAAGTGTTTGTAAGTGCCTAGTGATATACTACACTGTAGATAATTAACATACATGTTAATACACTAATATGTGTTCTATATATGATTAAATATTTTCCTTATTAATCTAGATAAATGTATTTATTTTCCATGTGAATGGTTTGGCTTCTGTATCATCAATTCCTAAAAGCTATACTAATTTTTACAGTGAAGGCTATTTCCTTTCCATTAGACTGTCTGCAAGACTAAGTTTTGTAATTGGGAACTGAGTATTCAGTTGAAAAGAGATGTACATTATCAGATGCTCATATGAGAAAGGAGAACCCTGGGGTATGCCTATCCCATTAGTCACATAAAAACATGTAGTGGCTCTGGGAGCTTTAGTTCCACTTAAATAAGTAGTGATGAGTGCAAGCTCCATGCATACTTAAAAATTGCTGAAATTTTGTGTGCAGATGACACTTGAAGGAATGTTCAGGAACAGTAGTCCTACTTTGCTGTTTCTTTTTCATCAACATTTGAGAACTAATGTTCTTTCCAGAGAGCTCTGAAGAGGAAAAGAAAGATCTGTCATATTTCAAAATGGTGGCCATATCTATTTTTTTTTCCAGCAGTAGAGAGGATGCAGTGATATTACAGAAGGTGTCCTTCTTGAAAATAGGTATTTTTTCCCATTGCTGCGAAAAGGACTGAAGTTAAGCTGTTGTCAGCCAAATAATGGTTCATGAGAACATAGGGCATCATCATCTCAGTTGACAGCATCTGGACTTTGCTCCTTCATGAAGACAAATGTTGTTATTCTGCTTCTGCATACAGATGATCTTAGATGATGGTAACAAGAATCTCAAAGGATTCTTCTCAGGAGGGAATACAGGAGTGGGCGACTGATGCAGGGATGTTGGAAAGCGTGGTGGGGGAAAGGAGAATGGCAGAAAAAGCTAGAGAATGTGGTGAACCTAAACCTAAATGTTGAACACCCAAAAATAGTTCTGGAAGTTGGAGCCTACATATCTTCAAGTTTTTTTTGAAGTAATGACGTAGTACCATATCTCAGTGATGTTTTATTTTGTTTTATGTCCACGTATTACATTGTAGTAATTAAAGAAAAGGTGACTTCTACATGAAGAATATTCCCAAATTAAAATGTGCTAAGGTGGAGTTAAAATTGAGAATACATATCAACAGAAAAGCATTTGGGACATTGCTATTGTTTGCAACATGAGCATTACAAACCCTGGAATTTCTGTTAATGGTAAAACACAAGCCAAACATGAGAGAAAGACATTTGGGAGAAAGACATCCAAACAAACCTGTTTCTTCTTGATGGTGACCTTTTAAAGAAAAGAGCTAAAGCTAATAATTTTTGCTTACAAACTGGTTTAATTAAATTTAGATTGAGCACTAATTTTACACTGATCATAAGTTTATTAATCATAAGTTTATCACCCAAATGTATATCTGTAAGAAGATTCATCTCTCTCACTGGAGTGTTAACGAAGGGAAAAACTTCTTAATGGCTTATTTTAGATATCTGTCTTACATAATTTTTTTGCAGAACGCCAGTCATGGCAGGAGTGGAGGAGAGCTCCGTTCCTTCTATTACAATTGGAGTTACAACTCCTTTGAAATAGAAAGTTGGGCTGACTGGTGTATTTGTTTGGCTGAATATCTATAGCTGCTTGACATGGCAAATTAAATTACTCAAGTTTATCTGCATTGCTTTTGAAACCATGCTGACTGCAGAACAGTGAAGTACGGAGATACTTAAGGGCTTTAAAAAAATGGTAACACTTGCTCTGTCATTTAACCACACTGGGGCACTTAAGAAAAGAAACCTAGCTGAATTAGTGAAATGTGCACAGCGAGTTATGATCACGCACATGTAATTACATTGTTCCCAAACTCCTAGTCCTTGAATTCCTATTTCTCTTTCACTTCAGGGGGGATTGTGTGTGGTTTTTGTTTCATACGCAAGGAATGTTTGTTATACTGAAATTATTTTTGTTTGCTATTAAGGTGGTAATGGATCAGGAGCAATCAAATGGGAGGTCTCCATCTGGGAGAGCATATTGAGTTCGCGTGTCCCCTGTGAGGCAGGCTGCATCTGCCAGAAAAGCACTGCTGCCTCCACTTCAGTGAGCAGGGGCTCTTTCTCTTCACAGGACACCGAGTTCACACACTTCCAAGGGCTGGGAAGCCAGGCGAGGAAACAGAGTTCCCAGTTCTCTTTTTAACTACAGAATATTAGGCTGCAGTCATTGCTGTTTTATCCACGGTGGCAGGCAGTATCCCTTTTCTACATAGCAAGTCAAAGAAAAGCATGTCAGCCTAAAAGTATGATTTGACAGATCAACTAAGCTGCCCTAACGCTGAGTTGGTACCAAAAGCATCGGTCCCACTGAACCCACCTTTAACCCTCCACTTCTTGTGTCAGATCCAGCAGTTATGTGGCCACAGGGTGAGTCAATTTGTCTAGCTGATTTGGTAGATAAAAGTTATCTATGTTTTTTCCATCAGTTGAAATGATTCATGTGTAGCTTCACAGCCACTAGATCCGGCACGAGGAAAATGGCAAGAGCGTGAGACTGGGGTCTAAGAGGTCAGGGACAGAAAGAGGACGACTGCCTCTTCAGTGGCCGTTTACTCCTAAAGCCAACATAAAGACATCAAGTGTTAAAGAAACCAAATGGCAAATTATTTATGAAAAGGTTGCTGAAGTCAAAACTCTTGTGGAAAAATATCTGTGTCAAAATAAACAAGTGATGCTGTAGCCTTTACTGTGTTTTAGTTTTGTGTTAAACAGGAGCTCATACTAGCGGTAGTCCCAGTGACCTCTGTCAGTTTATGTATTGGTAGATGGAGTACCCTCTTTGTCCAGCACATGGTGGAATACTGCCTGTAAATTTTGGAGTACAAAATACTGATTCGCTGAAGTCAAAATTCTTCATAGATATGTATTGATTTTTGTCAAAATTTCCTGTTAGAATTGAATGAAAAATTGGGCTTGGAAAAGGTCAAAGCATTTTCCTTTGACTATATCATCTTGATTTTCATAAGCGGCAACAGAATGTCTCATCATATAAATGACAGTGCCCTGTAAAACTTAAAACAGTGAAGTTAAAATAATTCCCTTTGATCTTACTGACACAAAGTAATCGACAGGCAAAGCTTTTTGAGGGAGGGCATTTCATCTTGGGAAGTCTCAGCCTCTTGCTCTGATTCAGGATGAAAGAAGATTTTTCAAATGTCAGTTTGCTGGAATTGAAATTGTGAGTTTTCACCCAGTGCTGCGAAATTTTTTGTGGCAGAAGGTATCTGGATGTGTGCCACTTATACCAGATCAGGTTATTTACATTTTTATTATCTAGTCTTGTCAGAACTCTGTCATAGCATAAGCTACAAAGGTCATCCTTGTAGACTACTGACTGATTTTTATTTACACTGTGATGTAAAGTCAGACATGTGAATCTATGATACAGTCTGGAACAAGAGAGAACAAACTCAGTCTAAACTAGGTTTTGGAAATAGGCCACTTTATCTTTAGAAATCCTGGATGGCAATTTTTGTGGACATGGTCTGAAGGAAGGGGTGTTTAATCTATTTTTTTAATGTAATTTTGGTTCCTTATTAAAAATTATGTCCCAGGAGCTGTGTGCTTTCTTACTTAGCTTTCATAGTTGATCCTTCCTAAACACCTTTTATAATCTATAAAATTTAGCTCTGGGTTATAATGTTGAGTTTGCAGTGTTTTGTCAGCAGAGAATGTGCTCAGGTCAAACACTCTTTGATGAGCTCATATCCTCCTGCTTCGGTCCTCTTGTCTAGCTCCTCATAAACTAGACAGGAAGTTAGTATTTTGGGCAATACCGTGGGCATAGTAATTTTATTAGTATGGTGTGACTAGGCTTCCATGAAGTGCTGTAAAACTGATATAGTTCTTGCCAGAGAAAATTGCTTTAATATAAGGATAAACTTGAAGGGAAAGAATTTACAATCTGAATAATTTACCATCTGAGTGAGGCTTGAAAAATTTCTTAAGCTAATTCAAGTCCTTAAAAACTATTTTGCATTATAGAAGTGCTGAAAAGCCTCACCTAAGCTATCCTGCACTGAATTGTACAGTTTAGGAAAACCTCTGCACCCAGGGAGCCTACAGTTCAGGTGGACAGGCAGACAAAAGAATGAGAAGAAATGGAGGTATTGAACAGTGTGCCACTAAATGAAGTTTAATCAGGGTGCAATGGTAGTAGACTGGAATCCAAGTCTCACTTTCATCCAGCCCCTTGTGCTGGATGAGTCTGATAATACTGAGTCTGATGCAATGGGGAACACTTCTGATGAAGTTAGAAGTCCTGTGGACAGGTAGACCTCTCACCAGAAAAAACCCCACCCAACAGTGTTGTTCTTGTCCTCTTGGTTTATTTGAAGTGAGCACCATAGTTGTGGTAGGCACCACATGCCGACTTGCATAGGTCTTGGCCGTTGTGGATGCACTTGTGCTGCAGAAGGCCAAGGATTTTGCCACTTCTGCTTCTGTACATTACCGAAGAAATCTGCATGGCAAGAGAAGTTTTCTCATTTCACCACTCTGAAACTGTCAGTGGTATTTTAAATAAATTATTTTAACCAGTATGGCTATTTCAGAGCATCCTGCTGTCGGACGCCATCTGTTTGGTAAGCGTCATCATTTGTGACTTCTGCAGTGTGGGAACCAAATGTCAGAGACTGTCAAAGCGTTTTCCATCATGCTCTAATTCTGGCTGAACAGAAATCCTGTTTATTCACTTTGCTCAAGTAGTGTACACTAAACTTCTTAGGCTTTTTAGTCGAGTCAGGATAACAGTCCAGTAAAAACTGTAATCTACAACCAGATTTCCTCAGAACAAGAGTTTTTATAGAATTAAGGTACAGATTTGGTCAAACGAGGCTGTCAAAGAAAAATCAGATGTTACCCTGTTAATCACCACTTATTGTGCTAAGTGGATTTTTTTTTTGAGAGTGTTCTCAGTTGAATGCATCATTTTTTCAGGTATAAGATTAAAGTCTGGTCTCTCCTGGCCACTTAATGTTTTGTTGATGGTTTCATAAACATACAGTGTTGATCCAGCCATTTTAAAGAAAGCATTTTTCCTCATCTAAACTATGCCGTCATCCTAAAGCTATAGTCAGTATGTTATTTTGCACTTCTGGGCCTGGCTCTCAAATTTTTGGATGTCTCCAATTGAAAGTTCAGTAGTCGTGTTTTTGTTTCATCTCTCTTGATTTTTCTGTTTTTTTAAAATTCCGTGTACATCTCATGCTTATGAAATCTAGAGTCCCAGTTAAACTGTGCAGCATGTGGGAAGAACATGGACAAAGTTTCACTGAACTGTACACAAAAATACTATGGTTCTGATTGGTGACACATCATTCATTGTATCATCAGCATCCTTTAAGCTGGGGTGGTTATTCAGGTTAATACTGTTACGGCTTTGAGTTGTAGAAAAACAAAACAACATGTGATTGTGTGGTAGTGGTTTTGGTTTTGGGTTTTGGTGGGGGTTTTTGTTTTGGTTTTTTTTTGTTTTGTTTTGTTTCCTTCTAAATGTCTGGTGAAAATATTTTTTTTTTTTCCCCTCTATGGCCACGTGGCTGAATTTCACAAACCAGATTAACAATCATCTTTTCTTAGGAAAATGCTGTGAACGGAGAACATCTGTGGCTGGAGACAAATGTTTCTGGGGATCTCTGCTACCTGGGGGAGGAAAGCTGCCAAGTCAAATTCTCAGTGAGTTATTTTCAGATTTCCTTCTCTCTTTCTGAGGTAACAAGCCTGACTTCAGACTGATACAGTGCTCAGATGCTTGGGAGCTTGAATCGTTTGCTGATATTGTTGATGCTTGTGTTCCAGAAGGAATGCAAAAGGGGCAAAGGGCTGCTGGCTAAACACCTTATTCTTTGGGGAAAAAAGCCCCAAACAATTTTGAGTGATGCAGATTATTTACACCATGAGAATGGATGTAAGGAGTAGCTTTATAAACATGGTAAGGGAAAAAAGGTTTAGAATATTGAGATATTTCAGAAATGTTCAAAGGAAGTAGCCTATTTTATTTATGTACACAAATATATCACTTGCTGGCATCTCTGAGAGTAGGGTCTGATCAAATTTTTGTGATTTTAATTGCTGCAAGGATTTGAACTGCATTTTCTGAACTGTTGAATGCACTCATCAGCAATGAGTGCACTCATATTCGAGTGTTTGCCTTCTCCTATTCGAGAATATTCGAGGTTTGTTTTCTCCTATTGAAGGTTTTCTGCTGTGTATGGAAATGTTTCATTGGATTGTTCTCTAACCCGTGTGTGTCTCTTCTTTGACTGGGGAGTCACTGTTATGCTTCCAGTCTGCTTCACCAACTCTTCACCAAGTATTTCAGTTAAACTGCTTCAGCAGAAGAGAAGAAAAAAACCCCTCCTGTTATCTTGGTATTTAGGGAACCTGGTGAGAGAGTGGGGATCCTGTGTTCAAGTCCTCGCTTTGAATCAATGCTCAAGGGAGCATCCTGGCCTTTGGACTGCAAAGTGTAAGGGCAGTTCCTCCTCTCCGGGGTGTTTGTGGGTACTGCCTGTGACACTTCACGATACCAACTTTCTGATTTTATTAAAAAAAAGCCCTCAGATCATTGGATCCAAATCAAACCATTTTGATTCACTAATCACCCCCAGTTTTTGTGGCACTTTGATCCAAAATACTAGTGCTTTCGTAGCTCCAATTTAATATCCATCGCCATAACGTGTCAAGCAAATTGGTTACTTTATGGCATATAACGTTAAGGCCAGTGTATGCCTGCTTACAAAGAGAACTGAAGCAAAGTCCCAAGAGTAAGAGACTGCGGATTGTGTGGTAATATTCAAGGGAAGTGTCATTGTGTGTTTGTCCTGCATTTTTATCAGTCCTGAGGCACTGGGTTTTGGCAAAAGCTGGAGACAGGGTTTGTTCGTCTGAGCAGACCTTTGGTCTGACCCAGTATGACTGTTTTTATGTTCTTAACAGAAGTTTGCCTTTCTAAAACTGAGTAAATACTTCCGCATGATTTGGCTCATTAAAAGTAGCAGGGAAATTTAGTAATATGTTGCATACAATTTGCAAGGCTGTGTCTTGGCTTTAGAGGTGTATCTCTGTAGGAGTTGGAAGGACTGTTTGCAGTAGCTGCTGAATTAGACCCACTGACTCATACTTTTTTCTGGGAAGGTTGGGAGACAACTTACATGGTGACAAGCTTTTCCAGCTAATAGGCCTGGAAATGTAGAGTCATATTTAGGAAGCAACAGAGTTTAGAGTTGCTTGAGTCTTGGCCTTTGCTTGACCTGACTGAGATTCTCCTCACTTTTAGGTACTAGCATATTGATTCCCTTTGGGGAAGGTGGTATCTGTGTTTATAACATGTTACAGTGTATGGGGCTTTCATTAGCTTAAGAACTAGAGATGGAAATGAAAATCCAGTTAACTTTAGCTGTGGTTAGTTTAACTTCATCTGTCAAAAGGCTATTGCTTTTCCAGTTTTAATCTTTTGAAGACTCTGCATCTTTCTATGCCTGTCCTGGTCTTCCTTTGACTTAGCTCTTTTACATGTACACTATTTAAGATCAAATGTTTTCAGTGGAGAAGTGGTGAGAAATAATTAAGCTGTAGCTGCACAGGCTTTGCATAAACCTTTAGTCTATACAGAACACTTACTCATTATCTCTGGAATATGGAATTGGCATTTCATGATAAATCAAAGAAGTTAGAAGTAATGGAAAAGACAGCCTGAATTTTTACTAGCCTCTCACTATAAATGGTTGTAACTACTTGCCATGTCACCAGCATTCAAAAATCATGAGAACAACTTAAAAAGCAAGATATTAAAAAATAGCTGCTTGTAAGGCATTACCTTTGTTTGCTTTTTGCAGTTTTTCATCTTGGGGACCGATTCCATTATGTTGTCTCACTCTTGGTAAACACAGAGACTAAAAACATACTTGAAGTTAACAAGTCACAAAATGCATGAAGGCTTAGTCTGTTACACAATGTCATGATTCTTCAGGTGAAACATTAGAACAACACTCCACATACATGTGAACATATACAGTTAGGGTGTATCTAGATAATTATGAGACTCAGTAAAATTATAATTATTATTCTATAATGTGAGCCAGAGCTGTGTTCCCTATTTCTTTGTGAGTTCATTTACAATATATTGAAAATTTTAAAGAAATAGTTTATTAGAGATTTAAATGAACATGAATAAATTGATTGTAAAAATCTGCAGCAAATCAGTCTCAACTTACCGTGTGTTTATAAATTTTCTGTCCCTCAAGCATAAGTCTATAAGTTAAAGTTCTATGAAAATTAATTCCTTTTAGTTTATTAAATTGAGTATATGCAAGAAAAAAAAAGTAAATATATTCTCTCTCTCCTGGATGCATTCTCTTGCCTTTGATATGCTTTGGCCCAGGGGACTCAATGGAAATTATTTTAAAAACCCTGCTGAAATTAATAAAACTAACCAGCATAATTAGGTTGAGAATTTTGTCCCTGCTGTAACATTTCGTAGGCATTTAGCAACCTTCTGTGAAAAGGTTATCATTCTCTGCTAAATGACCCAAGTACCCAAGTATTTTTCTGCAAGGCAATGGTCAGGCCCATCAAATTAAATATTATATGAAAAGCATGAAATGAGATACTCTTTGGAACTGGTCTGAGTTCTCTGATTTGCATGTATGATTTCTCTCTTCTTTTCACTGGCTCTGCTCATCATCTTTGCAGGATACTCCCTTTTAGGGTGATGATCTGCACTGTTAATGGCCGCATCTGCTACCTAAAAGGAGCCTTTTACTTCTAGTTCACAAGCTGGCGTACTGTGGCTCTGTCTTTTTCACGAAGTCCAATTCTTAACTGGAAGAGCTTCAGACCTTTTTTTTTTTTTTTTTCAATATACAAAACATTTGAGAGCACCAAGAGAGGAAAAAATGTATGTCACATAAGGAGCGACACATCTCCTGTTTCACAGCTAACTTTTTTCCTCCTGGGTATAGTGCACCTCCATGCACACACGTCTCCCTTTCCTCTTGCAGAAATCTGCTCTGCGGAGGAAGTGTGCTGCCTGCAAGATTGTGGTCCACAATGCGTGCATGGAGCAGTTGGAGAAGGTAAGACATTGCCATCTTCTGGAGCCTGATGTGGACAACACTCATTTAATTCTTTTACTGAGGTTTCAGTCTGGAAAACACCATATGCCAAATTAGGTTTTCATAGCTGGTTTAACAATATATTTGTTAAAAAATTTGACTTAAAATTCCAATTTATTTTTTAAAATAGGTTTCTTCAAACCCTGTGAACCGTAAAAAAACCCAACCCACCCACCTCCAAAACACAGAATGATTTCACATTTTTTATGTTTATAAAAATAATTTCCCTCTATTTCTAGACTGAAAATTGAAGCTAGAAAACGCAGCATCCTGTCATGTACAAAATTCCTCGAAATTCCTCAACTAAACCCAGCATAATTCATCTTATGACAGCTATATTTATTACAAGCAATGCAGCATAAGATGCTGCTATGAACATCCTTCACTGTATTTACTAGACTATACTGTTTTCTCCTCAAAACTTCAGAAATTAAGTTCTTGGTTTTAAAAAGGAAAACATCAAACCTTTCCTTTATAGTACCATTATTTCTGTGAGCATCTGTCCTGCTTCTCAGTTCCTTCAAGGAGCCCTCGTCACTGCCAAGCGCCTATAGAATATCTATCACTGACTTCAGTCTTCCCACCAGTGATTTGTCTTTGTTATGCCTAACTGGTCATGTGTTAAAGAAATCTCCCCCCCCGCCCCTTTTCTTTCTTGGTGGGGTATGTGTAAAGAAATATGAGTGGGAATTTGCCCATCGATTTCATTAGAGCTTCATTTTCACTCCTATATGTTTTGCAATGTTATTCTTCATAAAAGAAGTTGATGCATAACAGATTTATAGCGGCAACCCTTGGAAAGAGTTTTTTCCTTACCAAGTATTTGGACCTGTGTTGACAAATGTCACAGTGATTGCCACAATACCAAGTTGGTGAGCTACCATTTCTATCCCAATGCTTTTACCCACAGTGAAATTAGCGTTAGCACACGCTTTCAGCACAAAATGTTGCCAGTGAATTTTTCATGACTTCCTTCATCAGCAGCAGTGCTGACTCTCCATAGCCCGGAGAGCTGGTGGCATTGCCAGCCAGAGCAAATGAGCACTTAGATAAAACCCATTCTGTTGAGCTTGTTTATGTCATTCTGGAGACCATGAAATTCACCTCTTGGCAGAGGGTTGTTATAAAGTCTGCATCCCTCTTAAACCCTGTGGAGTTTAAAACTGGCACACAAGTCTTCTACTTGGCCCTCTCTGGCAAGGTGTAAGTTGTAAGTAAAACAACTATAAGCTGGGGGTCTTTTCAGCCTGCCACAACTCAGCAGTGAAACAAAAAATTGCAATTCCAGGTGAAGAGCAATGGAGGAAGACTGGTATTGCTCTGTCTTTCATTTCTTCTTAAGTAATAAGTATTTTGTTTACATATTATTTTTTTTTCCATCCCTTGAGCTATTATTTAGATGACCTTTATTAAATGAGGGAAGAACTTATTTATATGAGAAGGGGAAGGGTTGTATTTGAATTTGGGGAAACTCTATCCTTCTACCTTCATAGCAAAACCATAGCTGTGCAGTATCCTTAAGTGTTTTATTCTTTGAAGGGTAGTCAACTTAAGCTTGTATCTATTTCATTTAGTGCATCCTTACCTCACATATCCTTTGGCCTTTTCCCATGCCTTTCTTCAGTATATTTTTTTTCTCTCTACATCCCTCCTGCTCTTATTTCTATTGATTTTCTTTTCTCAAAAGATTTGTGTTTTTTTTTTTTTTTTTTTCTCATAGGTCTCCCTTGTTGTTTGTTAAATGCTTTTTCTCTTCACCTTCCCCAAAATGTTTTCCATTCATGGAAGCTCCTGTTGTCCTCTTTCTGCCTTTCCTGTCCCATCTGAAGGAGGCAACACCACTGCATGAGGCAGTACAATGCTCCCCAAATGGTTTGTGGTTGGGGAGGTGGATAAAAGCAGCCTGATCTAAGCAAAAGGTAGAAATTTAGGGTAATTTGCACGGTTCTTCATGTGAATGAAGATTTCTCCACAGATTTTTGTTTGTGAAGATATAAAGTGGGGATGTGCAAAAAGGTCTTACAGAGTTAGATTTCCAGCTTCTCTTAACTTTTGAGACCTCAGCTTAAGTCCACTTTGGTTGCAAATTATCTTCTTCAGAAAAAAAACCCAAACAGATGAAGCAGTTTTCTTCTAGGCAAGGGGAAGACAGTTTAAATAGTTGAACTGAGCAGGCAGCAATAGCTGTAGAGAAGACAAGGGCTCTGTAGGGGTCTAGCAAGGAGAATTATTAAGGCATATGAAAAAAGATTTTCTGGCATCCAGGTAAGTTACTTTGTTCAGCTAGTGAAGCTTATATTTTGATAGATAAAAAATATTTTGGAAGTCTGGCCTAGATCAGTATATTGGAATAAATTTTCTCTCGGCTCACTTTCAGTTCTAACAGCTTTATTTTAATGCCAGATTAATTTTCGCTGCAAACCAACTTTCCGAGAAGGAGGCTCCAGATCTCCAAGAGAAGTAAGTAATGGACAAATGACGACTGCTTTTCTTTTGGTTTGTGTGCTGATCCACCTGGTGTGGAGATGCAGCAGTGCTTTTAGGTTCAGAGAAGTCTTAGAATATTGGTTCCCAGTGGGACATGTTCTCCTCCCCAGAATAAATGTAAAATGAATTTTAGCTGAAGCACTCCATTACTTACACTGACAGAAACCACTTCATCTTTCTGTTGTCTCTTTTCCCATTCATTCAGCTAGTCTGTCTTTTTTTTTTTTTTTTGGTAACATTTCTTTTTTTTTTTCTTCCTGACCTTGGAACTACTTTTTAAAATTTTTTCACTCTTTCCCTCTCCTTCCACTTGCCTCTCCCTTCATTTTTTTTTCTAGAAGTATCTCTAGTGTCCTAAGATTATTTCTTTTTTAGTAAAGAGATCCAACATTCAAAAACCTTATGATTTGCTGCTAGCTACTGTATGAATTCAGCTCCTTTGAAGTTGCTAAGTATTTATTGTTATTATTGACATATATCTGTCTTACATATTAGAAGCCAGTGTTTCAAAAACCACCTCTTAACTTTTATAGCTGATTTGGTGGCCAGCTTGCTCTTAGCAGAGGTAGCTCAATTCCCTGCCACATCCCTGTTCAATGTTGGCTGGCATAACAGCATGGCCCAGGCAGACCCCTTCTAGCCCCCTTGCCTGCACAGAAGCAGGGGCAGCAGTCCTGCTCACCCTCCTGTCTCTTGCTCAGCTCTTGCTGCCATCCAGGATGTAAGTAGTCCAAACAGTGAGAAAAGACTGCTTCAATGACTGCTCCTTCCTCCCATCCTTCTCTTCTCCTGCATTGACTTGTGATATCCTTTTTTTTTTTTTTTTTTTTAATTATTATTATTAGGCTATATTTCCAAGCAGAATAGAGCGGGGCCCTGCACTGTGGCTGAACACAGCAGTGTTTGGGCACTTTGCTCTGTATTTAGGTGATGATTATCTCCACATCATGTAATGAACTTCTTTTTGTAGAAGAGTACCAAGAGAGTAGTTCTGGCTGCATTTCAACACGGATAAAGAACACCATTTCATCCTCATTCTTTCTCCAGTTTTGGTTGTATCTGGGGCTTCCCACCGGGACTACAGCATTTTGCTCCAGAAATGACTGTATTGACTGAAGGGACCTTTCATTTGGTGTCTGTAAACCAATTTCACACAGGTGTTACCGCTGAGTGCAAGCTGCCATTGCTTCCTATAACATATCTTTTTGTCCTTCCTTTGCAGAACTTTGTCCGACATCACTGGGTGCACAGGCGGAGGCAGGAGGGGAAATGTAAGCAGTGTGGAAAGGTAAGATCTCCAGTGCAGCACAAGCACAACACTGGGCACTTATGAATTCAGAGTAGCTAGTAGGTCCTTCTAGTCTCTGAAATTTTCCTATCCTAAACACTTGGCCTCTCTTAAGGGCTGATGACAAGCCTGATATGTTGAGTAGTAATAGCCCTGATTCCCATGCGGGAAGAGAAAAGGCAGCTACATCTGGAGGAATGAGCACATCATGTGTCCTGGGTCATTGCGCTGCACCGGCTGCTGAAAATGAGGAGGAAGGCTGTGGCTCCTTGAGCTTCTTTCTTCGTTAAGCTAACCCTGTGGCAATATGGTGTTCTTGTAGTGCTGTCCTCTGTGCCAAAATTGTGATGGCCTATTTTTTCAGGCTTCTGGAAAAAGAAAGGCTGTTGCTTTCTTTCTGCCCTGGCAGACTGTAAGATTTGTGAGACTGTTTCACATTTCCTCTGCTGCATAGATTGTAAAAGTTTATTTCTAAAAAGCTATAAAAAGGGGTAAGAATTACCTTAGCTACTGAAGACCTTTCTTCTGAAATATTATGAGCCCCTGAAATCTGTTGAGAGATATTTAAAAATTAAATTAACTCAGGGGTTTATTTTCCTTTCTCTAGCACTATATTATGCTTTCTGACTCCCTCTTAACATCATCTAGTAAGAAAGACTGTGTCTTGTCTCCATGGCACAGCACTTAAGTCAGAGGAAAGTCAGGTTTGTTTCTGGATACTGATGTAGATGACCAGCTGCAACAAAGCATGCAATAAAAATGTGATGCCCTTTTATAGCAAGTAACATGGGAACAGTGCAGCAAGGCACTTTGCATACAGCATTCTTGTGGTATGACTTTGCTGTGATATTGCCTTCCTTCTCTGCCATTTTGATCTGTAGCTCCCCTAGAGGTGTTAGGAGTTGATTTTGCAATGGAAGTACTTACTGCCTATCATATCAAACCCTGCGCTGGGTACGTTCATGGGGGCAACATCACCAGTCCATCCTAAAATTCCTATCAGCCCTGATGGATATGGAGAAGTTCAGAAAAAAATCACAGTTTTCCCCTTAAATGAGAAATACTCAGTTAAGACTAACATGGGTATATTGTAGTAGAGTTTCTTTGTAGTTTCTTTGTCAAGAAAAGAAAGGATTAGGGAAAATGACAAGAAAAAACCCCCATTATATTTATTAGCCAAGCAGTTTCCTATTACAGCAAAATACTTGTCTGCCTTGTGCTCTGCTGTTACATTTCTTATACCTCTGAGTGAGAACTGTCTTTTATGTTCTCTTGTCATGCAAGAAAAAGGGAACTATCGTTGAAATGGAATGGCAGTAAATTTAAAGCATTAAAAGAAAGTATTATTCATGGAATATCTAATGATTCTGGTAGATGTCATTGTTGTGTAATGTTAGTCCTATCCCATGGCTGGAACTGGATGGTTAAGTATTTTAATGATCATTAGTAACAGTTCCAGTATAGAAAGTATTTAGGATATACCATCTCATGCTTCAAATCATAAGCCAGTGGAAAAGAATTAATGTTCCCCAACATCCTTAGCATGGCTTTGTGGCTTTATATTTTGTGTGCTTTCTGTGCCGTGGCTGACACTTCCTGAGAGCTGGAGAACAGAGGCGTCTCTGTCAGCGTTCTAGCTTAGATCTGAAGCGCAGTTTGGAATGCATTTTCCTGATTGTCATAACTTACCATGGTTCACCCATGGGACAGTCTTGCAGCAAATGAACTGAATTCCGTTTAGATTAAACTTAACTGAAAGTTAACTTTGCAGCTACTAATGGGCATTCAGTCCACAGGACCACACTACAGCTAGTCTAAAGTAAAATTCTCTGAAAACCCTTGTGTATAGTGTCCTCAGTACCAACAGAGCCTGTGCTACCACTGTTACATGTTACTTGCTAGCTCAGATACAGCTTATACACTCTCATCTAAGCTTCAGTTTTCTTCTCTTCCTCCCAGGGGTGATTTCACTGATGAACTGCAAAAATAGTATATGCAGAAATCAGTCCTAGGGAAGGGAGCCTGGAAAGCCTTGTTCAAAATCTTACTGAGTGCAGTGGAATGAAAGAATCTATTTCTGTCTACTAGCTGTGATGAGTCCCCCTTTTTTGGAACTGGAGACTGTAACAGAAGGATGGCCATATCTCTCAAGACAAAGTACCAGTGTTCAATAGTGGCTTATTTGGAAAAGTATAAGATGGGGCAGATGTTTAGTGATGCATCCCCAAAACAGTCTCCTGGCCTCTAAGAATTTGTCTCATGAATTTCCAGGAATGGTGCCTTTATATTTAACAGCCTATGATAACTTTCTCTCCTGTGGTCTTGTCTAGTTGATCCTTCAGTTCCTGTAAAGTTGTAGCATTTACAACATTCTTTAGCAAGGAATTCCCAAACTTAACTACATGCTATGAGAAGAACTACATTTTGGTTGTTTCAAACCTGTCACTTATTAGTTTTTTCTAATGCTCCATAGCTCTTGTGTTGGAAGAGATGGTAAATAAATGCTCCCAAACCACATCCTCTACACCATTCATGATGTTTAAGAACTCATTTCTTTCTCTTGCAGGTGGAAAAAAAGAAAGTTTTATAGCTTTTAGCTGTTATTAGCTGTTTGTTACTTGGGATCATCAGAGAAATCAGATTTTTTTTTTTTTCTTTTTTTTTTTCTTACTTAATACAAAGTAAAAATGTTCAGACCATGTGACCTGGCAAGCAGTTCATGACTGTCTGCAGTAATAGAAGCTTAAGGATGAATGCAAAGTGATCCTTTCTTCATATACTTCCAGTTACCAGTGTCTTAGGGATTTTCTGAGACTGAGAATGCATCTTAGACCATCATGCTAAGCAGACACTTTATTTCTTTTTACTTTCTGTGGTGTCCAAAGCAGTGTGTCCACTACACACATGTAGTGTGCAGCTGCAGTGTCTATCTCTTTCTGTTACTTGTCCCTTTACAGGCCTGTGGGTTGATGTAGAGCTGTATGTTTTCCCTGCACATAATGGTAGGATTGAAATTCCCAATACTTGAAAGGCAATTTTAGTTCTTTGTTATTTTAGCAGAGATCACTATCCAAGTGCTTCTGTTGCTGTCTGTATTTGAGTTGTAATAATACCTGGCTCTCCTACAGTAATGTTGCATTGGAATAGCTCTGAGAACACTAAAAAGGGAATAAATATCATAGGAAAATACATGCAAAAAAATTATTAGTAGCTCTAACACTGATGTGAAAATACTCTTTAATGATAAATACATGTGAGAATATAACCAAAACACATTGGAGCTAGTAATCCCGATGTGCTCTGTTTGTGTGCGTGGGTGTCTATATTAACATGGACTTTCATCCATATTATTTAGACAGATTGTAATCACCAACACAAGCTCAGAATTCAGGTGCTCTTTTCCTCCAAATATATTTCCCCTGGAATGCACAGCTGCTTATTTCCAGAGGAGCAGCTTGCAGCATGGGATTTCATGTGTTGTACAGGAATTGGGCGCCAGTGAATCAGGGCTAATCAGGTACTGTTAGGCTGATATTCTCACAAAGGTGAAATTAATTTTCTATCCCAAAATTTCTAAATTTGTGCAGAAGACCTCCTTGCATGACCCAGGAACAAGATAACTGAATTTTAGTTTTCCTTCTCACTGAGACAAGGCAGAAGAGGTGATTTCTGGTAGATTATGGGATACTCCAGTGTTTTAAACCAATAGAGTCATAGAATGGTTTGGGTTGGAAGGGATCTTAAAGATCATCTAGTTCCAACCCCCTGCCATGGGCAGGGACACCTTCCACTAGACCAGGTTGCTCAAAGCCTCATCTAACCTGGCTTTGAACACTGCCAGGGAGGGAGCATCCACAACTTCTGTTCCAGTGTCTCACCACCCTCACAGTGAAGAACTTCTTCCTTATATCTAATCTAAATCTACCCTCTTTCAGTTTAAAACTGTTACCCCTCATCCTATCACTACACTCCCTGTTAAAGAGTCCCTCCCCATCTTTCCTGTAGGCCCCCTTTAAGTACTGGAAGGGTGCTATAAGGTGTCCCTGGACACTTATCTTCTCCAGGCTAAAAAACCTCAACTCTCTCAGCCTATCAGCCCCCTTGATCATCTTTGCGGCCCTCCTCTGGACCTGCTCGAGGAGGTCTATGTCCTTCTTATGTTGGGGGCTGCAGAGCTGAATGCAGTACTGCAGGTGGGGTCTCACAAGAGCAGAGTAGAGGGGGAGAATCACCTCCCTCAACACGTTTCTTTTGATGCAGCCCAGGGTACGGTTGGCTTTCTGGGCTGCAAACGCACATTGCTGGCTCATATTCAGCTTTTCATCCACTAATACCCCCAAGTCCTTCTCCACAGGGCTGCTCTCAATCCACTCATTGCCCAGCCTGTATTTGTGCTTGGGATTGCCCCGACCCATGTGCAGGACCTTGCACTTGGCCTTGTTGAACTTCATGAGGTTTGCACGAGCCCACCTCTCAAGCCTGTCAAGGTCCCTCAGGATGGCATCCCTTCCCTCCAGCGTGTCGACCGCACCACACAGCTTGGTGTCGTTGGCAAACTTGCTGAGGATGCACTCAATCCCACTGTCCGTGTCACTGACAAAGATGTCAAACAGCGCTGGTCCCAATATTGACCCCTGAGGAACACCACTCATCTCTGCTTTCCACTCGGACGTCGAGCCATTGACCACAACTCTTTGAGTGCGACCACCCAGCCAATTCCTTATCCACTGAGTGGTCCATCCATCAAACCCATGTCCCTCCAATTTAGAGAAAAGGATGTCATGTGGGACAGTGTCAAATGCTTTGCATAAGTCCAGGTAGATGACGTCTGTTGCTCTTCCCTTATCCACCAACAGTGTAACCCCGTCATAGGAGGTCACCAAATTTGTCAGGCATGATTTGCCCCCGCTGAAGCCATGTTGGCTGTCACCAATCACCTCCTTATTTTCCATGTGCCTTAGCACAGTTTCCAGGAGGATCTGCTCCATTATCTTGCCGGGCACAAAGGTGAGACAGACTGCCCTGTAGCTCCTCGGGTTTTCCTTTTTACCCTTCTTAAAAATGGGGGTTATGTTTCCCCTTTCCCAGTCAGTGGGAACTTCCCCGGACTGCCACGACTTCTCAAATACGATGGACAGTGCCTTAGCCACTTCATCTGCCACTTCCCTCAGGACCCACAGATACATCTCATCAGGTCCCATGGACTTGTGCACCTTCAGGTTCCTTAGATGGTTTCAAACCTGATCTTCTCCTACAGTGGGCAGTTCTTCATTCTCCCAGTCCCTGCCTTTGCCTTCTGTGACTTGGGCTGTGTGGCTACAGCACTTGCTGGTGAAGACTGAGGCAAAAAAAGTTGTTGAGTACCTCAGCCTTCTCCATATCCTGGGTAATCAGGTCTCCCGTTTGCTTCTGGAGAGGGCCCACATTTTGCCTCTACTTTTGATAGTACCCATCAAATCTCTCTGTGACCTGCAGTGCATTGCTTTATTTTATCAGTTCCTTTATTTGTAAAGCTAGCTTTCAAATAATTGCTATCTTACCTCAAACATGTATCCTTAGGAAGAATTAGCTCACATTTGTAAAGCAATTTGAGGAAGAAAAGTGGTGTTTTATTGCTACTTATCATTAATATGTTTTTATTGCTGTATCATTTTCTCTAATGACTCCCTAAAAGCCAAATGGCTTACTGAATAAATGAAAAACGGTCCATCCAGAACCAGGCAAGCTGCTCAGTCCATATGTTTAAAATACACCACTGATGGGCTGTGGAATTAATGTACTGAATTTTAGGGTTTATTAGTGGAGGTTTTGGGAGAGAAGAATTACTCCCCTGGTTGTTCCAAAGCAGAACAAATCAAAACATTTCATGCCCCTGAGGGGCTGAAATAATTTTTTTTATTTTTTTTTTTTTTAATACACGTTGGGACAAGAAAGAGTGAGATTTGTGAGAAACATTGAGAAGCACTGGTATAAGTGAATGAGAATAGAGCATTTTGTCCAGTGCCAGACCTCTGTTCCGGCATTTGTATCCTACGTACTGTCACTCTGTTCTTGTGTCCACACTGAATGGCAGACTAGATGTGCCCAGCCAGAAGCAGCTGGCCTGCCTCTCTTTGTGAAGCCATTTGACCACACTCCCTCACTAAACCTGAATATGCCAAATCACCATCATTGTGAAGAATCTACTCTTTGAATTTCTCTGAATGTAAAACCTGAGGCATTAGGGGGAAGGATTAAAAAAATAATAAAACAAAAAAATCTAGGCAGAGGTGACACAAGCCTCTTTAGGAGCGGGTCTTAGTTGGTGGTGTGGTCCATCTGGTAAGTTGGTTTGAATACATGCTGGGGGACACCTTAAGAAGAAGCTGCAATGTGCACTTCTGCATGGTGGGCAGACAGGTAGAGCCTCTTCCTCTTCAGCGTATTGATAGGGTTGTCCTCACCTACCACGTGTGGACAGATTGTAGCTCAATCCCTCGCTTAACAAGGCCAGTGCATCTCTGGATGGGTTTTTTGTTGTTCATTTAATTCTCCTTCTTGGTGTGCTTGACGCTTGTCATTGCACTGAGCACTCATTTTTCCTGCAGGTGTCCATCTTCCTGTTCTTTTCCACAGCAGCTAAGAAAAGAACCTTAATTATAGAAGTGAGGCGACGTCCTGTTAGAAGTTACTAAATCCAATTATAACTCTTTGCATTGGGTCTTGGGCATTGCCCAGCACATAGAACATTTAGGTAAAACTCAGCCTGGTGAAAAGAAAACTGGCTCACAAATTTGTGACTTGGTAGAGAGACTGAATTAGAAAATTCTGGGTGGTGATGGGCTCCTTACTGTAGTAGAGAGAGGCTTGACAGAAGCTGATGAATGAAGGACCCGAATGACTGCAAATCTGAAATCTAAGCAGTGAAGGTGACTATGACAAGCTGTTCAATGAACTTCTGGACTTTGCATTTCTGCAGCTGTCAACCCACATCCATTCTTTCTCTGGCTAAAACAAACTTTGAACACAAATTTTTAGGCTATAACTTACTATTTGTTGCCTGTGTTATATGCAAGAAGGGTGTATATGACCCAATGGTCTTTTCCAGCCTTAGAATTTAGAGAAAAGTAATATGTCTGCTGAAATTGCATTCTACAAAGTGAAACTCTTCTGTGGGAGAAAAAAATCTCATATTTGTTGGTCATGGTGGGCTTTTTCTCTTTAAAGCTATAAAGAAATATTTTTCTTTTATCTATTTGATGTGAATCAGACCATCTTGGTTTTTTGGAACTTACTAAAAAGATTTTGATCTGAGTCAGCTCAATAAAACAATAAACCTAATTTCCCAATCAGAACATTTCCACACAGACATTGTAGTTGATTCCACTCTGTATTTAAAAAAAAAAAAAAAGGAAAACTCAAATTCTTGTTTATATTTAGAGCAAACGACTGCAATGAGAGAATGTTTTGTTCAACACAAAATATTAATCTGTCAGGTCTGTAGATATCCATTAAAATAGGCATTCCTTCTCTATTTCTTCTGTTGTTTTAAACTACAAAATCTAAGAAAAAGCATAAAATTTTGCAGAAGTATTTTTAAAAGTGTGTGTGAAATGCCCCAGTTGAAGAAACTTCTCTGTGAATCCTGTCATTGCTTTACCCCCCCAAAATCTGTTTAGTGTCTAAGAGCTTTGAGGCTGAACCAATGTATCTGACTTCAATGAACTGATTTAGCCTAGCACGGTCACCTGGCAAGAGTTAAAGGTGTAAATTTTCTTGTAGTCAGGAGGAATTTAATTCTTTTTTCCTGCTTATTCTAGGGCTTTCAGCAGAAATTCTCCTTCCACAGTAAAGAGATTGTGGCCATCAGTTGTTCCTGGTGCAAGCTGGCGGTAAGTGAACAATACTCAGGGAGACTGGTAGCAGTTTCACTGAGTGGCCACACTGCGAGCAATTTCATTTTTCCTGGCTCTCAGGGTTCCCTCTCTGTGAATCACCCCCAGTTTTGCTATTTCTGTTCCTTTTGCTCAAAGACACCATAACTTTATCTGGCTGACACGAGTCCTCTAGGAGAAGAGTCTTGCTGCACAATGTAGTCACTGGCTGCCTCCCATCACTGCCCTGCTGTGGCTAGCTCAGACAGCCAAAGGGCTCTTAATACATACAGCTGCATCAAACTAGGTTGTGGTCTTCAATATGTGATCTGTGTTTAAGCAGGAGTGGCTGGGTGTGGTGTTATTTTGTTTTGTTTTTTTTTGTTTGGGGTTTTTTTTTGTTTTTTTGTTTGTTTGTTTGGGTTTTTTTGTAAGAAGGCTTGGCTAGGGAAGATGACCTTTAGTTATATGTTCCTAAAACTCCATGGTTTGAAGAACTTGAAGATGGTGGAGTTGGGACCATTGCTCCAGTTTTTGTACCATCACCCTCTTCTTCCTCTCCACGCTTCCCCTTTGTCTTTCTTAGCCTCCTTATTGACTCCACTCTTTTCCTCTCTTCCAGTTTCATAACAAAGTCACTTGTTTCATGCTACATCACATTGAGGAGCCATGTTCCCTGGGGGCTCACGCTGCTGTCATTGTGCCTCCCACCTGGATCATTAAGGTGAAGAAACCTCAGGTAACTGCATGCTGATGTCTGTTTCTGAAGCTGTATGGCTGTGAAGGGCCAACCTGGCTTCGCCGCTCGGTACTCCTTCACTAAGGCATGCTTGTTCAACCCTGTCTCCCTGAAACCCAGCATACATCCATGGTGATTATGAACCTGTATCCTCCTGCCCCTCCATCCAGCCCTTCAGTAGATTTCCCTGTTTGGTATGATTAGCAACAAACATGACTTCTGAGCAAATCCAGCTCAGATTTGTTCCTGTAACTGTGAGTTCAGCAAGCATACTGCAAGAAATCCCCTGTGTTGTAGGCAGTCAAGCATGTTTCATTAAATAGAGCTGAGCAAATACAGGGAAAAACTGTTCACAAACATTGACCTGAACAGCAGTAAGAATCAGCTGTGGCTGGACTGGCATCCCTCTGAATTTGCCATCAATGGACGTTTAAACAATCATGTCTTTCTTCCATCAGTGCTTGCTGAATGTCAGCAGTAAGCCCATGTGCTCATTTAGTTGCAGGTAACAAGCACTAGACTTCAAAGCTTTTCTAATGGATGTGATGTGTCTTGGAGAGGATAATTCATTGGTGAACACAGTAGGGAGAAAAGGTATCCAAAAGAGAGCTGGCCAAAAATTAAAAGGGGATTCACATCATGCAAGAAGTATTTTTTTCTTTGAAAGTCTGTTTTCATTCCAAGTTGAACTGAAGGAAACAGACAAACGCTGAACATATCAGGGAGGCAGAAATGCTGGTAAAGGTTTCATTTCAGAAGCACTGGAACAAGTTTTTGTTCTGAAATGAATAGTGTCTGGGATATTGAAACTTCCCACTCACATTTTCTTGTAATTTTTCTCCATTGACAGGAATGCTGGTTTTATAGAGTAGTGACATGTGGCTCTTAACATTAGTGTGTCTATGCTTGGGAAGTGACCCCCGGCTTTCTGGCTCTGTGTCCTGGTTGTCAACAAGAAACTGAAAAGTTCAGGCTGTAGGCAAGGCGCTAAGACAAAATTAGTCCCATAAAACTGGAAAAAGGTCTAAGTTGTGACACTGCTCGGTTTTTAGTTCCAGTCTAGGGATATGACTGTCAGATTTGTGCATGAGTGGCGTTTCTAACAAGCTGGATATTAAAGACAAGGGGAGGAGGGAGGAAGGGGAAATATAGAGTAATCAAAAAGTTGACCAAAGAGACTGCTGTTTCTCCTTTAGGTCCATAGAGAGTAGGCAAGATTCCTAGCCACTTCCTCTCTGAGAAACAAAGTTTCTTTTGCATTTGCATTTTTCCCCCACACTTTTCTTGCTCTGTTAGTTTTATTCCAGTGTCCTCCAGAGAAATCTTTTTTCTTCTCCTGTTGAAGAATCTGTTTGAGTCCTCAGCAGGGACTTAAGCTTGGCTAATTTTCAGCACCTGTGTGGTATTTGATAGATGTATCCATGTCTGACCTTACTAAAAGAAGTCCTCCTTTGTTCTTTTTAATTTTTATTTTATTTAATTTTTAGTGAAAAAAAAAAAAATCAACACTTGTAATTTTCTTTTGATTTGGCATTTGGCCAAAGCAGGGTACCTTCCTTATAATATTTTTAGAGAATTTTTTTCTTGTCCATTTTTTTTTCAGAGAAGTTAAAATAAAAAAAATAAATCTGATATAGTTAATAATAATTAATGGGGAAAATGCTTTTAAATAAAGTTTTAGAATGTCACACTAAAAGAAAATATCTGTTAGCTTTGTGTGCCTCAGTCATGAGTGGAGGGGAAGTACTTCAATACTCCATCACATCTTCAGTCCTTGAAATTCATGGTCAGTAGCATGCAAAAACCTTATCTTGAGTAACTGAAGCACTAGATAGATCAAAATGATATTTAGCATAGACAATGGGCATATTTCCATGAAACTTCTTAACAGCATGCATTGCAGTATTAGTTCTGGGGAATGCATCCTTATTGCTATAGAACATACTGAAACATCTTTCAGATACGTTTTCAGATTTTTGGCAGAATTCTTGTTTCCTTATTTATTGTTTTTTAAGAAATATTTTCTCCTCTTCTGCTGTTTCTGGCCAGCTCTACTTCTGTGTATTATGACCCTCTTCACCCTATATGAACATTTGGTAAACATTATGAAATATTCACTGCATTCAATCCACAGAACACAAACACAATATTCAGAAATTTTTGTAAATTCAGATAGTAAATAAATATGTAGCCAGCAATCTGTTTTTCACATATTCCACAGTCAGAATAAATTTGGCTAGAAGCCTTTTTGTTATAAAATATTTCCTCAGCTCTAATTAACTACTTACCTTGGTCACAGGCAACTCCTGAACTGAAATCCCTACTCATATGAAATTGATTTTAGTGGTGCCTTCATCCTGTTTGTTGATTGTTTCTTTTAAGCAAATAAGATGGCTTTTTGTAGCAAAACCTTGCCCTGAATTTTAATTTTTATTGCTACAAAAATGGTTTTCCATGCTTATTTTGTACAACATGGGTCACCACCTTTCAAACATTGGGCTTGAATAAAGAGCATACTCCCCCTCTGATTACCAGCAATGTTGTGGTAGTGAAGCATCATGGTGTAATTGGTTAAGGACAATTCTCTGCTGACAACCTACATTCCAAATGGGGAGCTTTTGCTTCTTGCAAGCAATTGATTGCAAGATGAATAATATTCAGAATGGTTCAAATAGCTTTGGGATCGGTGGTAGCCCTGTATGTAATGACCCATTTACATGAATGGAAAACTCCCAATACCTATTCCATGTTATTCATAATGTGAGCCACTTCTGTAACTTTATTGATTTCCAGTGTTTCTGTACTGTCTTAGCAGCACTTTGATACCAGCTCTGATTTCCTGGGGTTCAAATCAATTCCATCTCCTAGTTTGTGAAAGCAGGTCACCCCTGTTGACTGGTGGTATTTTGTTATAGGTGAGGTTTGGTAGCCCATGTGGTGTTAGCTCTAGGAATGGACTTGCTATATGCTTACGTTGTGGGAGAAAAGTAGATAATAAGGAGGATCTGGCTGATGTACTTACTGATTCAGTCTGTCTTCTGTTTGGGAAGGCAAAGGCAGTAACTAAAATTTCAAGTTTTTTCTGTTCAAGGTGAGTAAACATGGTGTTTTCTTCTCCTCCTCCTTTGAAGAACCTTGAAAAAGTGCTAGTGAATGTTTGTATTTCTGGGTTTATTTCTTTATTTCCTCAATCGCTGAGTGCAGCTGGCTTGCCTGATGTTGGTCTGTGAACAACCAGAAGACAGTCAAGATTGAAGCCAGGTTGGATGGGACCTTGAGCAACCTGGTCTAGTGGAAGGTGTCCCTGCCCATGGCAGGGGGGTTGGAACTGAATGATCTTTAAGGTCCCTTCCAACCCAAACCATTCTATGATTCTGTGACCTTCCCAGAGGCTGTTCGTTATTTAAGTTATTTGAAGCCCAGCATGCTAAAAGCCTTTGAAAATGAAGGCTGAAATGTAAAGGAAAAGGTTGTAAGGGTCCATTGGATTTGCTTGAGATAGGCTGTGGCCCTCAGACTGCCCAACACCATACAAGAAGGAGTCCAGTTCTTCTATTTACCTAGCTAAGCGTGCTGAGAACTATACTGACCATTCAATAATATGAAAAAATCTCTTTTGAAGATTGCCAAACTGACATCCACAAAGGAGAGGTTTCCTCTCTAGAGGCAATTTAGGATTTACATATGGTGCCCATTTAAAGGTATGCTTCGCTATCAGGTACTTTGCTGAATAACATTATACATTTATAAAATACTCATTACCTTGTTATGTGGACAAGGTAGTATGCATCCATTTCTTCACTTCAATGTGCAAAGACTGATTACTCTGGGCTGTTATTCTTCTGCATGTTTGCAAAGAGAACCTGCATATGTTTAAGCAGCTTTTTTGCCTTTCATCTGCTATGGACATGCAGTTGCAATCGTTGTAGCAAAGCTTTAGGTTCTTTTAACACTATAGGTGTAGGCATGTTTAAAAAAAAAAAGTGAAATAACATAGCTGTGATGTAGCATAATTCAGTGCCTTTTTGAGTGTGGAAATGAAAATTGTTATAATCGTAAATGGAGGCTTAGGCTAAAACTGTTTCTCTAATACACCTGTGTGCCTCTTCCCACCCTACCCATAGGCAAGAAAAGAGATATAACGGGATTTAATGACAACTACATTTAAACATTCTTTAGATTATTCTCTTAAAATTAGTCAGGATTTTACTGAACTGTTCTTGCCCTTCCCAGAAGAACTTCACTGGGCTTAGGACCATCCATTGTGGAGGTAGAATAACAAGTACAGTCCTTCTTCCAGAGCTACAGTGAAGTACTTGCCTAGTATAATACCTAACTTGAGTTACAGACTAGTATTTGCCAGCAGAATTCACTGCACTTTACCAACAGGATAAGTATTTTGAATTTTACACCTGGAGAGTCTGAAGCACAGGGAAAAGGCTTGATATGCCTGTGACCTTTCAGCAGACCACTGGCAAAACTGTGGATAGACTAGATCTCTCTCTGTCTTTTGTTTTGCCCCACTCCAGGGAGAATTCTTCTTCACAGAACGGCTGAGGAACTAGACTAAGACCCCCACGGGAGGCAGCTTTGAGAGTAATGCCCCGTACCTTTCTCTTGACATAAAGACTTTTGCCTACAGGCAATCTGATTACCGAGGTAGGGCAATGAAAGACCATGCAGATGATATTGCCAATGCACTTCTGTAGTCAGTGCAGTCTTTGTGGCTTATTATGCTTTGAAGATCACTTTGTATCAGAGTAGGGAAGAGTAAGAACGCTTCTTTAGGTGGTTTCTCAAAATATGGTCTAATAGGGCAAATGTCCTGTAATTGCTCTGCAGAGCTGTCTTGTGTTCAGTATTTTCAGTAAGCAACAAGGCATGGCTATATCCTGGTCTACAAGGAATGTTGAGAGGTGACAAAAAGCTTGGGACCTTGTGCTCTACAGCAGGCTTTGCTTGGTCTGGGTGAAAAAGGACAGTGCCCTTAGGTATTTGAGTGAGTTAGCTGTTAGTTTTTCTTAACTTCTCAGAGATGTGGAAACAATAAATTCCATACCTGGTGTGTCATACTGAAGTCTTGAAATTCTAGAAGTGGTTGTTAGGTATTAAATAGAATCTAGTAGCTATTCTTGTTAATGTTGGATAGAAAGCAGGATTAAGGACAGACGTCACTGTTTACAGATTTGATGATCTCTGGTCATTGGCTTTTTTCATTAGTGATACACTTTTGAATAAGGTCAGGACAGAAATGAACTTTTGGATGAGCTGAGTGGATCTTGCTTCCCCTCTTGAAGCCAGAAAAAAACCCAATAAACTTCCTTCTAGTTCCCTGTGTTACTTTATTTCCTGGTGATGGCTAAACTAGAAGTTGAAATACTGTGAACATATTTACAGTATTTCTTATAATACAAAATTTCAATCATATGGAAAGGGTTGGGGTTTCCTGCAGGTACGACTTCAGTTACTGAATTAAAATAATTAAAAAATAAAATAAAATTGCCCTTTTTGGACTGTTCTTATCACACCAGAACACCTTTTGGCTCAATATTGCTGAGCAGGCTATTGCCAGCCTGGAGAATAGCTTTGATGCAAGTTCTATTTTACTAGGTTCTGCAAAAATAAAAGCAGGTTTATGATTGGTTTTTTGTGTGTAGTTAAGTGATATTGTTATTTAAAAACACAGCAAACAAAAACCCCACAAACACCCCCTCACCCAAATCCTTAAATGTTAACAATTCAGTTTGTTCCTTAGCAGATGATTACACAAGTTTCTTGATACGCTGGAACTGACTCCACAGTGCCAGCATCATATGCCATGGTGGCCTATGTTATGTTGAGTCATAATGGTTGCCAGAGCTAAAACTTGTTGTTTTCTTTCCTAAAAAAAACATGAAAAATATCTCATTTATCATGTTTTTTATTACATCTTTATGCAGGTGGTCTCCATACCAGGAGACGAGCCTGATTGGGCAGGAGACTGGAGCCCCGAAGGGGAAACGGGCGTCTCCTACCCCTATTGGGAGGGTTGGCAGGTACAACATGTGGTGTTATGTGAGTCTATGGGAGCATCTGATCTTTTTCCCCCTCACAGCGTGGGAAAGTTTCCAGTTCCAAAGCACCAGTCTGGTCTCCGTGTGTGGCTTTCTCCATAAACGGTGGTGTGGAATTGTAAAGCATGCAGCGCATGTAATTTAAATCTCGAGCATGTGCCAGATACTCTTATCATTCTCCAAGTGGACATGCATGGAAGAGCTTCGTAAAGGGGCTCTGTCTGGTCCTGTCTTCTAAATTTTGTTTTGCTTTTCATGTATTCTTTTTTCTTTTGATGTAGAACTCATTAAAGACTTCAACACGGCGAAAGAAGAGAACATCTTTTAAAAGAAAAGCCAGCAAAAGAGGCAATGAAGTAGGTATTCAAGTGCTTTGGAAATCAGCATCCTTTTGTTTAAATGTCTAAACACAGACTTTAAACTTTAAATTTTTTTGCTGCAGTCTTCAATATACTTTTTCTACTGGAAAATTCCACGCTATTGAATTTGTTGTGAGATCAGTTTTGATAAAACTTGTATGAGACGTTTTATTTGCTAAGTTGATTTTTTTTCAAGAAACAACCTACTAGACTCCAGAAGGACCAGCAGCCTAATGAAACAGCATTCCCTTGGGATGTAGGAGACTCAGCTCAGACCCTTGGTTTCCACTAGGCAGAGCCAGGGTTGTGAAACTGGGGTTGTGAAATTCATAGTGAGTGCACTGATGCAAGGGTCTGGTCCGGTTTGAGAGTGTCTCCCTTAGGAGATATCATACTGGAAATACTCTGTTTGTGTGAAAATTGGCATTGGGCCACAGAGGGAGAAAACAGATGAGTGATCTGATGGTTTGATTTACCACAGAGCTTATAGAAGACATTGTTTCCAGACCCTGCCTAGTGGATTAGTTATATAAATGAACAACAGCTTCATGGGAGAGGTGGAGGGAGACTCATCTCTACATAGACACAGCTCTCTGGTTAAGGTCCTCGCTTGGGTGGGGGGAGAACTGCTGATGAGAAACTTGAATCTGTCTGCCACAGCCCAGGAGAGTGCCCTCACTACTGGGCTCTTTGGTGTTCTGCAGGGGTAGGGAGTAGGGAGGCAAATAGTTTTCTCGTTGACGTGTCATGTTTGACGTGTGGTATTTGTTCAAAGGTGGGAGGGCGGCAAGGCCAAGAATTCAAAGGCAGATCATCTGCAAATAAGTGCTGGTTCAACTTGTCTGTTAGATGGAATTAATGAAAGAAGTAGCTTATCTCATTCTATTTTCCATTGGAAAATTGTTCATGTTAGAAATAGCACTTTATCTGACACATTATTAGTGCTGGGTGAATAATTGGTTTTTTTGGGAAATAACATTGAGTAAAATTTTAAAATAGTTTTGTGCTGGCCTGAAGTGATCCTCCCCCCCCCCCCCCCCCGCTTATTTTCTTTCTTGATGGTCTCAGCTGGATCAATTAGTCCCAGCTGAGTGCCACATTAACATGGCTGTACTATTTCCAGTACTTGAGGTAGTCTTGTCAGAGATAGGTTGGGTCTCCTGCACATGTTATGCCAGGGAAACATACATAGCTTGTACTGAAGCTGTTTTCTGCTTCTGTTTCTCAGGATAACAAAGGTCGGCCATTTGTGATAAAGCCTATCTCCTCTCCACTCATGAAGCCGCTGCTGGTTTTTGTCAATCCAAAAAGTGGAGGGAATCAGGTAAGAACATCATCTGGATCCAAGTCACAAAGTTTAACAGCAGTGTTTCTGCAAATGAGACTAGCTCTTGGTCAGTCAGATAGGAAGAACTCTATGCCTGAACTGCAGTCCTCGGAAGAGGTCCTTGCTGTTGAATGCCCTTTCCACTTCAGTGGAATTGGATGTATGGAATGGATACTTGAGTATTTGAGCAGTTGTATTCCTATCTTCAGATTCTTGAAAGGAATCTAAAATTATAGTTGGGAGATTTTCAGAAGACTTCGTTTTTCCACAGAAAATTTAGATTTCCAATGAAGTCTTAGACTTTTCTTTTATCCAAAACATGGTTTAATTTTACTAGGAAAGCCTAGTGAAATTAGTGAATGTGAAATGACACATTCCTGTGGCATTTAAAAAATCATTACTACTCTTGTACTCTACCATAGAGAACCAAGTTTCAGTGACTAACATGCAGCAGACTTCTTTCTTAGGGTTCTTGGAATTAAAACTTATCCAAGTGAATGTTTTACAGGTTAGTTCAGCCACTTTTTGAATATCAAACAATCTGAGTGCCTTCTGATAAACAGGGCCTTCTAGTTGAAAAGTGATCTAAGATACAAGAGGCCTATAGAGCATAAAGAATAGCATAGCTGCTGCTTACTTTCTTCTCTCTTAGAATAATTAGGGAGGATATCAAATGAAACTGCTAAGACTAAACAAAGAAAAAAGTCAGTCCTTCTCACAGTGTGTAGTTCAGCTGCAAAACATCTTGCCATAGGATGTTGTGGATGCTAAAAGTTTACATGGGCTGAAGGAGAGATTAGGGAGATGAAACCCTGAAGGTTACTAAAGTCCTGTACCCTGCTCTGGCTCAAGAGTTCTATGAACTTCAAATAGCTGAGGCTGGGAGAATACCTACAGCAAACCACATTTATTTTCTCTGTTCTACTTTTTCCTAGGCACTTTGACTGCTATCCTTGGTACTCCGCTTAGGGGAAGGTGTCAGACGGAAAAGCCGTCCCTCAGAACGGGGACCTATTGAAAATTCCTGACTTGCACCCCCAGGCCATACCTGAAAGGCATTCTTGAATTATTTTGGAGTACAAGCTTGCCCCATAGGGTCCTTGGCCCTCTTCTGCTAGTACGAGATCCTGCCACTTTGTGTCTGGGCGGAACATGAAGGAAGGAAATTGAGTGTCTGGAATATGAACCCAAGAGTTTGAGAAAGCAGAAATTATATCTTTAGGTGATGGGCTAGCCACACTGTGCTGAGTGAGGGAGCATTGGGGCAGCTGTAGCCCATAGAGTCCTTGACTCCTGCTTCATTAGATGATAGAGGGCTACAGTTACGAGTGTCCACGGTGATGGTGGTGGAGGTCAAAGCAATGTCATTGCTTGGACGTTGGGCAGGACACTGTTCAATGTGACGGAGACTTTGCCCACAAGCTTGTTCGACTTCTTGCTGTCATGGATGGCTGAGGGTGGTGTGGGATAACAGAGATTTCTTTTTGCAGGTGGTGAGAGGCAGGAGAAAAGGTTGCTGTGGGAGCTGAACCTTTGGTCTGACCCCAAACACCTGTTCTTATGAACCATTAGTGATATGTGTTGTTAAATTTAGTCTATATGTATGCATGTGCACCCTGTCCAGATTGGTGGGTTGCTATTCTATAGAGCTGTCGTCTGCTATGCCACTTTCTGGTTTGTCTCTTTCTTGGTTTATGTTTGCTTTATAAAGCACAGAAGAAAGAAAAGCAGTCCAAATGTAGTGAATAATGAACACTATTATTTCTAATAATCATTAAACTATTCATAATTTCCCTTCCTTTGATTTTTCTTTCTTCCCAGGGCACCAAGGTTCTCCAAATGTTTATGTGGTATTTGAATCCACGCCAGGTCTTTGATCTCTCTCAGGATGGGCCAAGAGATGCGTAAGTTCTTGAGCCTTCAGCACTGTGGACCATAATTCTTTTCTGATCAGGAAAGCAGATGAAGGTCTGGCTTGGATAGATTAGTAGACTGTGTATGAGGTTTATGTATCCAGGTTTTGGTAGTGGGGGGGGTGTGGTGGGGTGCTGTGCTGCAGGGGTGGCTTCTGTGAGAAGAGATCAGGAGCTGCCCCCATGCCAGACAGAGCCAGTTCCAAATGGCTCCAAGACACACTCGCTGCTCATCCCAGTGCCTGACCATTCCCTATTGGCTGAGCGTTACAATGGGGTGAGGCTGCCTCCAGACTTCCATACGTGACAGCAGCGTCCAACTATCTCTGCTTGCTGAGTAACTAACTCAGCTTATCTGGCAATAGTTGAAGTGTGAGCCACTTCCAAGGGAGGGAGAACCTGTCTTTAAAGGGCTGATTCTCACTGCTAAGGGTTAAGAGACCATCCTTCTATTGTGTTTAAGATAGGGATACTTGCTTTACTTAACCATCTGTTCAGCACTACTTTCACAAGTTAGGCACCACAAAAAGGTAATAATAATGTAAAATCAAATATTTACCTGTATAAGAATGGTCCAAGTATTTGCTATTCAAGGCATCCAAGCTTTTTTCCTGAAGAAACACCTCCACTGCTGATCCTCTCATGATGTATAGAAGCTTTAAGGTAGACATACAGTTTTCAGAGCTGTGTAGTGGAGTTAAAGGAGGATTAGGTCCTCTGGTCACTCAGCTCTCTACATGTGAATGTACCCCCTCCATTAGGAGATATTTCATTATGCCTCTCTTTCATGCAACTGAAGGAGCAGGTCTTCAACATGTGCTTTTTTGGCTCTCCTGCTGGTATCTTAGATCAGATATCCAGAGAAAGAACTCTATTAGATGTTCTTGCCTTCTGTGGTGTTAAAAAAAGTAGTGACCAATTGAAGCTGTCACGTTCTACATGCCTTGGAAACGGTGGCTCCGCAAATCCTGATGAGGAACACTAAATTTTGTTTAAAGACCTCAAAGTTTATATTTGTTTGCTTAGGATAAGAGAAAAAGGAAAGCTTTTGTCATCTCCAGAGGGAACATGACAATCTGTCCTTTCAGATTTAGCATGGGAGCATGCTAAACTGATCAAATACTTCTCAAGACGTGCTGCCTAACCGTGGAGGAAGGCCCCATTTCACATCCTAGTGGTTTTGTGCACGTGTCAAGATGTGAAGTGAACCACAGGGCTCAGGTTGGGTTGGGGCCGATGCCGCCTGCAGCTGCCAGGGCTGGTGCCTTCTCACTGCCGAGGCTTTTGGTAACGCTGAGATTTTTTTTTTCCCCCTGCCTCCACCCACACCCTTAGTAATGAATATTCAAAAATGCAATAAGCGGCTGTTAAACTGTCATTCGGTAAAATGCATAAAAAGTGCCTGCATTGTTATTCTGACTTTTTTCCCTTTTTTCCCTTTCCCTCCCCTGGCCAGGCTGGAGCTGTACAGAAAAGTGCCAAACCTGCGGATCCTGGCCTGCGGCGGGGACGGGACGGTAGGTGGCTGGCGCCTGGCAGCCCCGTGGTCATTGGACAAGTGATTAAAATCCTCGCAGTTGTGGGTTTACCACCTCACAATGCCTGCAGAGCCAGATAAACATACCTTACGCTTGTGAAATCTATTACTTTTTTTATTTTCTGTGTGGCCTGGCTTGCGTAGTGATGGGGCCAGATCCTGATGTCTGAGGTCCTATCTGCTTTATGCATAAAGATTTGGTACAGCTTAAAAAAAAAAAAAAAAAGACTGACTTTGCTGGCCTCCTCTCACTATTTACACAGCTCTGAGGGTCTAGCAGGTTAAGTCAGTGTCTGGGAGCTACTAAATCTTAATTTCTGCTCCTTCCTGCTATTGTCTACATGATGTCTGAGTACAGTCATATAGGGTCTCCTCTGTGCCTAAAGAAAGTGGGTTTTCCCACTTTCTTTACAAAATGTCTGTGAGGAAGGATATCGTGTTGGTCATACTACTAGCCTGGGATCTGGTAGATCCAGGTTCAGTATCTTGCTTTGCTGCTGAATTTCTGTGTGTTCTTGGATAAGCGAACAAGGTAAGATCTTTAAAGGATTTAGGCACCCCTAGCTGGAGACAGGGTCTGCAGTTCAGGTTCTGCAGGCCATGAGTGGTAATGGAGGTATTACAACCCCATTATTCTTTCCAGTACTTAGGAACATTGTAAATCTCAGTCTGTGCCACTGAGTGCTTAAATGCAGTTGAAAAACTGACCTTTAATCTCTCTGAAGTTCAGTTCCCCAAACATGCACTTGATAATAGTTATAACAGTAAGTATGGTAAGGAAAATGCATTACTATTTTTAACATGCAATGGCTGGCCATGATAGATATATGTAGATGTTTAGGGCATGAGGAGAATTTTTCTTTTTTTTTTTTTTTTTTTTTTAGTGAGCTGAACACCCACCCTTAACCCATCTCTGCTTGAATTTCTGGGGGAACTTCCTGTTCAGCTTCTGTGGGTTCTTTTAATATTTAATTTTATATTTAATATATAGAATAGTTCTATTACTAACCCCAGATGTAGGGATTATTAACACCAGTGCTTACCCTGCCAGAGTGAAGAAAAAACCCCATGATTAGACTACTCAATTGCTGGTACCTGGGAAAATAAGATATTACTGTTACTGAATTGTGAACTTTCCTTGAGAAACCTGCAAGGCATTCCTTGAGCAGAAGGCATAAGCTGCAAAAAGGGTTTCAATCTGTTTCTGAAAGTCTTTTTCTTCCGCCTGAGGAAGCCCATATTTTAATAGGGAAAAAAAAATACATCCCGAAAATATTAAAATAGAAATGAATGCAACTACATTGAGCCTGACCATCCTTTGTTTTCCCTTTGCTGAGCAGTGCAAGCGACAGGTGGCAGCACCTTCTCATCGGTATGAGCAGCGCTCCACTATCACATTTGCTGCTGCTCAGTTTGAAGCAAATTAATATCTAGTTATTCCCAAAGCCATTACATCTAGAAATGAAAAATCTGGCTCAAACGGACTTAGTGAATATTCAATGAGACCAGATGTTACCTTGCATTATTGAGGTGAATCAGAACTTATTGTAACTTTTCCATCATTGCTGTTGCTGCTCCTTTCCAGGGTATAAGTGGACAGCTTTGCTTATAAAGCAGTCAGGAGCTTTCTGTTTATAGGGAAATGACAGTCTATGTCATCCTTGATTGTAAAACTAATGTACAAGGTTTAGAAATGACTTCAAGTTAAATAAGTGTTGTACTTATAAACAGAAACTTCAAATTACTAATTGATCAGTTAAAAGCATTTACAAAAGTGGTAGGTATTGTAAAGTTGCCTGTACCAGTGGGAAGCTGAGGCACAGATGTACGGATTAAGTCAGTGGCAATGACAAAGGACTTCTTAAAAAGTCCTGACCCCAGTGAAGTTATCAGGAGCCTTTATTCTGTCTCCTGTTATAAATACTGAAGGATAGATATTTTGAAAGGTAGAAGATTACTTACCTCTAAAAGTCCCTTAAGGGCTCTACTTAGTCCTACCATGCTGCCTATGATAGACCTAAGTACCTTTGGTGATATCCAAGTTCATGAGAGTTGTGATTCACGATGACTGTTGTCAGACAAAGAGCTCTAATGCGGGATTGCATCCCAGATGAATGCTTTAATAATTGGACAATTGGTTATGATAAATAACTGTCTGATAAATGCTCTTTATACAAAATTAAATTTATCCGTCAAGAGACTTGGAGGAAGACATACCCTAGAATACTGAATAGGGTGGTGGTTGCTGTATTTACCAGGCCACCCCCTCTGCAGTCCTTCAAATTCCAACCGTTGTTCCCAATGCCCATGTTATGCTGGGTGCCTTTCGTGAAGCTCCAGTGTCATCCCAGTTTGGGTTAAGAATCTATTTGAAATCATAGTGATATTAGTTGGGGGAGGAAAAATCCTGTCCAGCTGCAGTCAGGATTTCAGTTTTCTGTCTTACTTAAAAGTTCACATTTCCAGTAGAGACTGCACCTTTGAACACTGGCATCAGGAAAAAAAAAAAAACCCAACAAATTTTATCTTCTTATATTTATTTTTTCGTAATTCTTTCTTTTAAAATGCAGCACAGCTTCTTTCACAGATTGTAATTTTTTCTTTTTAAAGGTGAGAAATAGTTAAAGTCCTATTTTCTTGTAGCAAGAATTTCAGTCATAAAAAGTTTGATAACATCTTCAGCAGCAATTCTTTCCCCCCTTGGGAATTACCATTTAATAAAACCAAAATATTTTACAGTAATTTGTTCCTTCTGGCTAGATTGCTGTCTGAAAGTTTTATGTAGTCCAGAATAGAGACAGGAGAGAGAAATAGCTCTCTAAAATAACTAATAGCTTACGATACAAAAGAGCCAGATTCATCGTTCCAACCCAAACCCTTCAACTCTGAGCATTGGTTTGTCTTTTTTTCTAGTCTTTTAGTCTTTTATTTTATATATATGTGTGTGTATACAAATGACTAAAATATATATATTATATATATTATGCTTTGCACTGAGTGAAATAATTCAGCACTAAGGTCTCTTGTCTGGGGAATGGGAGACCTGTGGGCACGTCCATGCTTGACTTCACTTGGACTCTGTTCCAGGACATGCTCTGAGATACCATGCTGTCTTAATGTGTGTCTTGCATCATCTTTCATAATGGTTGTCAAAGGTTATTTTCCTTTAGTATAATGGCAATTTAAAAAAATTATCTTGAATTGTCCATATTATTTTTCACTCATTTTTACATACAGTATTTTTCAGAGCAATATTTAGGTAGCCTTATAATACCAGGTGTAATTCTATGTGTTTTCATACCCTGCTTAAAGAACAGCAACTTATGTGCTCCCTTTCCTCAGTATCTCTGTGTGCTGTTAAAGATAGCCAGAGTTTACATCCCATCGCTTCTGCTTGCACAGGAGCTTCATGAAAACTGCAGTACTTGTTCTCCGAAAGGTGAAACCTCAGGTGGGGCAGTTGTAGAATTAAATTTCAGATATCCTAATTTTCCTTTCTCCCTTTTGTTTTACTTGATCTTCTCTGCAAAGGGGATACCATAAAAATATGTCTTTTTCCTTTTTTCCATCCCTTTTAATCTTGCTGAATAACAGTTCTTTGCATTTCCCATTTTATAGGTGGGCTGGATCCTCTCCATCCTTGATGAGCTGCAACTCAGCCCCCCGCCGCCTGTGGCTGTCCTTCCGCTGGGCACCGGGAATGACCTTGCCCGCACCCTCAACTGGGGTGGGGTAAGCACTGACTGGGGTACCCGCATATGTGGGCTCTCAACTTGCTGCTCTGATTTAGTTGTGTAGGGTGGAACTTCATTTTGGCTAAAATAGCTGGCAGAGCTGTGTCCAAGGTCTGCTTCAGTTAGGCCCAATGGTTTGCTTCAATTTCCAGTCTGGGATCTTGGATTACTAATGATGTAGCTGTTGTAATAAAAGTGTACATAGATGTATCTGTCTGGTATTTCAGGCCAAGTAATGAGGAGGATATGCAGGCTTCTAATTTAAGCATAGTTTAAACTTTATTTCTCTGTGTTTATCCTTGACTACACGACTGGAGTTATTCCCGGCAAGGCAAAGACACTTTGAGTTCATCTCCAATGTTCTTAGGAACATTTGATCTGGCATTTTAGGCCTGTCTGAAAGGAGGGAGGTCTGTCAGGTAATTGGTGATTGACTTGCTTTGCTTTCACTATCCATGGCTGATACTCTGGTGAAACTCTGCTGTCAGGGTTACACCGATGAGCCAGTGTCCAAGATCCTGTGCCATGTAGAAGATGGGACCATTGTCCAGCTGGACCGCTGGAATCTCCAGGTTGAGCGCAACCCTGATTTGCCACAGGATGAGCTGGAGGATGGGGCACGTAAGGTTAGAGCCTTCTTTTTCCCAGGGAGACTATAGGACGCTTAGAGCATCTGTGGGTTACACCATAAGCTCCATGGGTGGGGAAGCTCTAAAACCTTTTAATTCTCTAGTTGCATCTCTTCCTTTTGCTCTCTTCATGTGTCAGTACTTCCAGAGGTGTGTGAAATGTAATGCATACCAGCCATTTATTTGTTGTTTGTAACTCCCAGGCATTGAGCATTTATCTCAAGAATTAAACCCTGGAAAAAATCCCTAGCATTTTATCTGAAAGGTCATTGTTGTTTTTCTCTAGTTAACCTGGGGTGGCAGGAGGAGCAACCTTGTGACTACCATCCACTCCTAAATTAGACAAAACTAAAAACAGCATGTAGAATTTTATTCCATAGGATTTTGCTAATGGATACCGTTTCCTACTTTACAGCAAGGCGTAGTGTATTTCTGTATTTAACTTCTTCATGTGTGGGTCTCCATATAATCTCCATTAGTGTATCTTGATAGTTGAAGAATGGGGAAAATTTTTGTGTGAGGGGACCACGTTTATAGTAATACGTCATTTGGACTGGAGATGTTGAAAATGTTACAATCATAAAAAAAAGATTGTGAACCATTTTCCTGTTCTCAGTTATCATTTCTAGCTTACCTATTGGATGCTACTGTTCTCTCTCCACAGCCCTGCTGGGCACGTGTAATGATGAGGAGGCCAGATGTGTGCTTCCCTGCCTCATGCATCCTCAATAGAATTAGGGCTTCTTGTCTGGGACTTGCATTGCTCCTGGTTATATATGAAGCAGGAAGAACAAAGCTTGAGTTTTGTTCGCCATGCTGAGCTTGAAGTGCCAGCAATTAGGAAAACCTTTGTATTGACATGTTAAGTGGAGCAGCATTATGGGAAATCTCAATGACAACATAAGGAACCCTTTGATGGGTTTACAAAGATACATGTATGGTCATAAAGCACTGTAGATGTGTTTGTGTTCTTCGGGGTTTTGTATCCGATCATCTTCTACAAGCCATTACTAATCTTCAGAGCAACCTTCAGCATACGTTTCCCTGATACATTCCACTTTCTTCATAGGTTTTCATGACATGCCAGGTTTAAAGTATTTAATTCTTGGTGTGTCATGGTATGTTTCATTTGTGTTATTTTAACATGTCTTTTTATTATCCAATTACAGCTTCCTCTCAGTGTCTTCAATAATTACTTCAGCCTTGGATTTGATGCACATGTTACACTGGAGTTCCATGAATCTAGAGGTAATAGGAACTTTTTATTTCCTTAGCCTTGGGAATGGGCAGTTATTTTATGAATTACAACTGGAGTTGGATTTAACATCTTATAATTCTTATAATTCAGAAGGAAAGCTGGACCATAAAACCCCAAGATATATACATGTAGGAAAGAATTGATTGTATCATGAGTTTCCAAGGGACTTCATGATTTAAATATGAAAAAAGTACAAGGAAAAATGGCATTTACTGGAGGAAAAGGGCTAAAAGGGGACCTTTTCAAAGTTTCTGATCTTCTAAAGGAGATACCAAGTGCAGATATAAAGAAAGTTTATGCTGATGCAGAAGTGTCAGAATAAGAGCAGAACGAAAAACAAATGTAAGTCAGGTGCGACTGTAGAGGTGGAGGGAGGAGAAAAGCTGCAAGACTGTGGAAGTAGCAGCGTAGCAGGAGGATAACTGTGTTCTTAAACTGAACAGCTGTTTCCTATGGATTGGTATAGCATAATATCATTGGACTTGGTACAGACCCAGAGTGTGTCTATGCAAGTAAAATGTTTTAGTGTCCACAAAACGGTCAGGAATTTGAGCTGCTGTGGCATCCTGTTTGTCCCCTTGCCGATGGCAATTATACCACCCCATACAGATCCAAATGTAGCTAAACAGGTGGGCTTTGGACTGATGTGAATTGCTCTATTTATATGGTTTAGGCAAGCATGCTTGTATAAATAAACCTTGTTCAATTGTCTGTGTTCAGCTTTTGGTCATTTCAGCTTCATATGCAGGTATTTTTTCTGAATCCCAGCCTCCCTTATCTTCGCTTTCATACTATCAGAGTGTCATTTCAAGATTAAAAGATAGCACTCTAATGCCATGCTAAATAAAGAGCAGGATACATGATGGAATGAGCTAATGCATATTTTATAATGTTTAAGACTGCTTCAAGCTTTAGGAATAATAATGAGGGGCCACAAGAGGGCACAGGAATGAAATGATGACAGCTGTATGCATTTTTTTATGAATGCATATCACTATGCATTGCTAATGTGACTGTGAATTTACTGTATAGATGAAATGCATGGCTACTTTCTCACTTAATGGAGGCATTACTTAATAATGAAGTTATGGAGCCCTATAAAGAATGGATGTTATTCCAGAGATGCCAGTGTTTTAAAAATTTACATGGATGAAAAAATACTTGGCAGAGCAAGATGTGTGTCTGTGAGTGGGTATATGTGGCCAGGAGAGCTTTTCATAGCACAAGTGCCTGCTCTTACAAGTCATTACTGCTGGTGTCTTCCTTACCCTCTCAAATGCTAAAATATACAGAGTCCTATGTATTTTAGGAGACAAAAGCTTATAGCCTTGGAGGTGTTGCTGGTGTGTGGGTTTTATTGTTTTTCATGTGGAATTGGGGTTGTTCAGCCTGGAGAAGAGAAGACTCGAGAGAGACATTATTGTGGCCTTTTAATACTTAAAGGGGGCTTATAAGAAAGATAGGGACAGAGATTTTAGTAGGGCCTATTGCGATAGGACAAGGAGTAATCATTTTAAACTAAAAGAGAGTAGGTTTAGGTTAGATATAAGGAAGAATTTTTTACAATGAGGGTGGTGAAACACTGGAACAGGTTGCCCAGAGAGGTGGTAGATGCCCTATCACTGGAAACATTCAAGGTCGGGATGGACGGGGCTCTGAGTAACCTGATCTAGTTGAAGATGTCCCTGCTCACTGCAGGGGCTTGGACCAGGTGACCTTCAAAGGTTCCTTCCAACCCAAACTATTATATAATTCTATGAATTAAGCAGTGCAAAACAGATTCTGATCTTATTTACAATGGATGACAATCCAGAGAAACTCTTAGCAGAACTTTAGCAAAACTTAAAGCGCTTTCATGGCTGTAACACTTTGTCCATTAAGATAAGTGGTTGTATGCAGTTGCTAATGTGGAGCTATTGTAATCACGCATAGTATTAAAATAAACAAACACCAATCCCTCCCCCTCCCCAAACCAAAATAAATTAAATCAATTTGAACTCTTATCCTATCAGGGCACTTTATGCCATAGAGATTGGTCAATTGTTATATTTAGAATAAGCAGTAATTGCAGTGTCTCAGAGAAACCTGCACATGAACGTGGCCTTTTCCATGGCAACCTCTACACTTTTCTTGTGACTAATCAGATTGAGCCTTGAGGGTTGGCTCCAAGCCTAACGTGTTTAGCTCTGCTTCTTCAGGAAGTGTTCTGGGTAGCAACTCTTTCCAGTTTCTTCCCTTGTTATCCTTATGCTTTGGTGGAGCAGAGGAGATACAATTTACTTTATCCCTGTTGACGTGCTGTTTAATCCCTCAGCTCTACAGGACTGTTCATTTGCAGGACACCACCCTACTACACACACACAGAGTCTAACATGTTCCATTTCCTACTCCCTTGATGGCTTGTGAATGGTGAGGATGGAGTGAGCCTTGGATATGCAGTCAGTGATATACTTCTTCAATGAAAGTTGCACTCCGATCAACTTTAGGCTCTATTCTACATTGCAGAAAGAGTTAGTCCTTCCTCCCTGCCCATGCTCATCTGCTATGTCAGAAGTAAGAGCAGTTCAGTATGTTGAAGGACTGCTGAATCCCTGACCTCAGAAAGGCTCCTGTTCTGTTCTAAACTGGGGCTTTGGTTCTGGTCAGTATTTATTATAAGATCTATGTAATAGCCAGTGCTCTGGTGGCTGCTGCCTGGAGCCATCGGGGATAGCCACATCAGAGAATGCGCAGCACAGGCACCGAGCCTTCAGGAGCCTCCCGCTTCTTAGCATAGGGTGTTGAACTTTCTACAAAGAGCTGTCAGCTCAGTAAGTGAAATAAGATTTATTTATGCAGTTAAATTAATCGTTTGAAGATGTGGCCCTGACTGCATTCCAGGCTCACATGTGACACAACATGTGGATGATACAGTAGCTGGGCAAACAATCAAACAAGAAACGCAAAGTAGCTCGTTCTTACAAAATGGAGCTTTATACTATGAGATGTAGTGACTTCAAAGAGAACCGAAAGGATTGTTTCAAGTGGTCATTTGGGAAGAAGTAATTTGGAAGTGTTCACACCAGTGTGATGCTTTAGCTAGAAGGACTATCTTGATAGTTGAATGTTTTCACTAGAGGATCAGTGAGCCAGGGTAGGTGATCGGTACTACCACTGGATACAGTGTCAGAAGGGCTGCTTCTGAAATCTCTGGATGCCACAGACCAGGAAAGCAGTTCCCAAGGAGGCACAAGAATGACCTGTATTCTGGGAAACATGCCTTATACTGGGAGATTAAAGGAGCTCCATTTAGCTTATTGGAAAGAAGGTTAAGAGGCGATTTAATCACTGCCTGTAAGTATTTACTCAAGGAGAAGATATCTGATAGTTGAGGGCTCTTTAATCTGACAGAGAAGTATAATAAGATTTAGCAGTTGGCAGTTAAAGTCTGAAAAGTTCAAGATAGGGAAAACTCCCCACATTTATTTTAACAGTGAGAATAATTAACCATTAGATGTGCATTACTATGGGACTATTAAAATTCTCCATCACTTGGAGCCTAATCAAAATGAAACAGCTCTCTAAATAGGTTTTAGAGTAACCCCTTATTTTTTTCCTGCAGGAATATTTGGGTAGAGATGCCTATTCCTCAGTACCTCTTTGTAACACATGAGAATTTAGGTGTCTGTTTCATCTTGTGATTTACTTCTGCTTCAAAGCAGGGGTTAGTGTTTCATGGATTTCTAATAATTCTTAGAGGTCTGATCTGCGTTGGTAGTAACAGAAGTCTCACGAATGGTACTGAGAGATCATAAGTTGAATAGTCTGAGAGGTGCTAAATTAACTGGTTGTATTTGTGTTAACTCTTTGCTCAGGTTTCCATCTATTTTCACTGTATAGGAAAGGGAAAGAATTCAATATGGGTATTTGAAATCTGATAGCAATAATGGCATGGGTGGGAGACTCTCACACAGGAAATATATGTTAATATTTTCACCAAATGATGTATGCTAAAAGCACTACAGTGCTAGCAGGGAATGTGAAGGTACAATGGAGTCTACTTGTTTTATTAGGGTGTTCATATTTTTCTTTTTTGTCCTTTCACAGAAGCAAATCCAGAGAAATTCAACAGCCGATTTAGGAATAAAATGTTTTATGCAGGGGTGAGTTGTGATTCATCTTACAGAATGATGTTAACTTAGTTGTTTGAGTGTTTTCTTAAGTACCTTCCCCCTCACTTTCTTACATCAGGAGCTCATGCCGGTTCATTTTGCCTGTTGCAATTTAAAGTGCACAAGTACTGTTTCTGGCAACGCCACACATGTGTGTCTGTTGGAAAGTGCCTGAAGCACTATTGTTTTACAGAGTTTAGCAGGTGAGAGAAGTGCTACTCCTTTGGACATAGTACTGGTCGTGTCTTGGCTCCCCAGCTTCCGGCTCATAAGCTTCTCAACAAACTGCTCTGCTTCTTTCAGGGTTTAGGAAGCACATTGATATTGACTTTCCTAGAGAAATTCCCCAAGTGTTGGCCTGTATCTTTGCAGCTTTGAGGAGTAGTCTTGGATGTAGGGTCATGGGGAGTGGAGGCCAGAGATCAGCTATTTGGGGTGATTAATTTTGAAGTGTAAATACACAAATAAAATTACCCACTTCTGCATTCAGGAGGTACATGGACAACACTTTATTCTAAAATGCAGCTATTAAGAGAGAAACACTAATTTGATAATGCATGACATATAATGTCTTTCTGGATGATGACTCCCACCATACCCATGTGCCTTAAACATAGAAACAAATATGTGAGCAAGAATTTGCATTTAAATCCTTGGGTGCCCAAGGACCTTCTTTGGTTAACCTCTCAAAAGGAGAAGTATCATAATTAAAAAAAAAGAAAAAATCATACCCCCTGAGAACAAGAAAGAATAGGTTTGACAGAAGGATGGCATTTTGGTAATTAGCTTTGTGATGGGATAAGAAATGAGGAAAAAGAGAAGAGAGGAAGCACTGATGACAACTCCTGCACTTATTTCTGTTGCAGGCAGCCTTTACAGACTTTCTGCAAAGAAGCTCAAGAGATTTATCCAAGCATGTTAAAGTTGTGGTAAGTATAAGAAATTGTGTCATAGTATTATGGGAAGAGGGGGGAATGGAGAAAAAGTGAGGTGAGAGTTTAATGGCTCTGTTACTTTTCAGTTTTGAGCATGACATTTGCAACACATTCCAAGGAAAGTCTTGGGAAAGTTGTTACAAAGCAGCAACACTTCTCTTGTCTGTGGCTCCATTCAGCAATTTCTCTGTGCTCTGTCACTTTGGCTTTGTAGTGTGATGGTACAGACCTGACTCCAAAGATCCAGGAGCTGAAGTTCCAGTGTATAGTGTTTTTAAACATACCCAGGTAAGCTCAAGACAGATGCTTGGAGTTATTAATAAATAAATAAATAACGATACCTACAAGTTGTCCTAGACTGGGTGGGTGTGAAGGGCGAGTATTGCCGCTGTTCTGCCTTCTTGAGAGCTAGGTGCTTATAATACCGTTAATTAGCAATATGGAATGGGATCTGAGTTCAGGGTGCAGCTAAGCCATCCTTTAAAAAGTTGAATATCCTGATACAGGGATAGTAGAAATGATTAACAAACACGCTTTCAAAAGTTGTGCACCTAACCTGCAAACAAGGTAGTAAAGACACAGATGCCTGGTCTTTCACTTAATTAGAAGCAGAGTGTGAAAAAAGGGTGGGGGGTGAGGGGGAAGCAGAGGGGGATTAAAAAAGGATCAATATTTTTCTGGTAAAGGAACATCAAACTGTTGAAAGAAGTGCTGTTTTTTAACATGTTAGAAGGTGTCCTGAATAGAAATGTAGCTGTATTCTTAAAAGTTGTCTATCTCCTGCTCTCCAGAGCAGTAATCTCCAAACTTTTTTATTGTGCACCTCTTATCAGTAAAAAAAATTTTTGAGCATCATCCCAATATATGTATATTTATAAAGTATATGCACGTACTACTGTACTAATATATAAATTAGAAAGCATACACAAAAATAGAAATTAAGAAAGGATGTGATAAAGATGAAACAAACAATATTTGAATTTTTTTTCTTATTTATTAAAAGTACAAACAATGTTTTCTTCACACACCTTAATTTTCTTGTCAGTTGTGAATTTTTCTTGCACACTGCCTGTGGTGCATGCACCCCACTTTGGATACCGGTACTTCAGACAGCCTACCACTTTGCTCCACATGCAGTCCCAAGCACTTGATCTTTTGAGTTCTGCACTGCCCTCACTGCAAGCTTCTACTTGGTGTCACCTCTCCAAAGTTCCCCCTTCTATCACTTAGATCACTTTTACATCCATTCTTTAATGATAGGAATAACAGATGCCACAGCTGCATCTGTTCCTGCTTCTTATTTCTCCCTGCCTCCTCAAACTCTGAAATGTTTTGCATTCCTTATCCTGTTAGAGCTTCTGAGCCAGCAGGGAGAGAGAAAATGGAGCTCCAAGGCTGGGAGTTGCTGCTGCAGCCCCATGCCTGCGTAGCAGAGGGGCTGAGCAGCTTTCTGGCGCAACAGCTCACCTGCAGAAAGCAAAGCAAGTGGGGAGAACAAAGTGCTGCTGCTCTCTTATCTATTCCTGGTGTTTCCCCATTTTTCTTTCATGAAGGAACCTGCTAAAGATTATGATGGATACATTTATGGATGGTGTACTGGCCTGGAAACAAGAGACAGATTGTCCTTTTTGTCCAGTCCTTGCCAGCATAACTTTTAATTGTCCCTGAATTGAATCCTGGAATGGATACCTGAATACTTCTGGAGGACAGCAGAACAGGCTAATAGGCTACTAATCAGGACCCATCAGGGCAAACTGCCTTCTCAAAGCTTGCTTTCCAAACCTCTTTCTGTAGGTATTGTGCTGGCACAATGCCCTGGGGAAACCCTGGAGATCACAGAGACTTTGAGCCTCAGCGTCATGATGATGGCTACATTGAAGTCATTGGGTTCACCATGGCCTCACTGGTGAGTATACTGCAGGTGCTACCAGGCTTGCTGAATTCTGTGGGTGGTGTTGCAGAGTGCAAAGTTGCCCTCATTATTGAGGAACCACCATGATTCCACATATTCAATCAGCTAAGGCCAAAACATGCTCTTCTGTTAGGTTTTCAATGAGGGGGACAAATTGTAGTTTTCTAATAAAAGAAGTGTTAGTTAATAATAAAAATGTGCTCTTTGCAAAATATGGCTAATTTGCACATGCAGTGCTCCCAAATGTCAAGATTATTGCAGTAAACCCAGCATGCATGCACGTTTTTACTGTGGGAATGTTCTATGGTCAAACAATTACTGCTGTTTCTTTTTAGCTTTGTATATTTCAATCTATGGCATAAAAGTTCTTTTTTTTTTTTTTTTTTTTTTTGTAAAACAGGCTACTGGAAACAAATATGAAATATTATATAAAATTATATGCCCATACAGTTTCTATACGCCCACCAAAACTGTTGTGAAAATTTAGTAATAGCTGTGGAAAATTTAGTAATATTTGTGGCACAAATGTTATCTCTCTTTTTGTTCTGCTAGGGAAAGAAAATTCAACCAACAATTTTAATTTGGCAGTGCACTTTCTGTCAATAATGTCCTTAAAGTGAACTAAAGCTGAGTTACTATAAAGCAATCTCACTGTGAATTACACTAGTGACCTACTATCTCAGTGGTTAAACACAGTTGACAGTCTCTTCAGAGGATGATTAAATGCAGTCAGAGAGTTGGTAGTTATCCCCGTGCTAGCAGTAATCTACCTAAGGCACTGCAACTTGAACTTAGGGTGACCAACAGAAGTCACTTATCAGGGCTTCCTGGAAGGTTTGTTTAGGTCCTGCTTAAGTCCATACTCTTAGGCCTTTGTTGCTGCTATGTCTTGTGTGGACTATGTTAAAGCTAACATGGATAAGCCTGTTTTCACTGAACTCACACGTTTATTTGTTATGTGACCTGCCCTCAGTGCATATGATATTCAGTGAATACCCATGATAATGGTGTTTGCTTCCTCAAAGAGAAATTCAGACAAATCTAATCTTCAAAGTAAGCAGGAGTAAAAGGTCGCCTTGATCAGCAATCATTTCTTTAGAAGTCTTGGTTAAAGATTCTTTTTTGGTCTCTCTTTTGTTTTGATGGATTTAGTGGACTAGGGAAATAACCTACAAGCAAGCAGAATTCTGTTAGCCTAGTAGATCATGTGGAATGAACATTTGTTACTTCACCCCTGAAGGTTTTAGGCTACGTTTCTGAAAATGCTGTCAAAAGTTTATTTAGCATGTACCAACTGGCAATTTTCAGCTGGAATATTTTTTGGGTTTGCCATTGTGTCTCTAGCCGCTCACAGTAGCTAAAGTGATCTCAAAGCTACCAACAATTTCAGTTGGAATTGAATTTAAGTAGTAGGGCCCTTTTATAGGAAGCCTAGTTCAGAACCGTGGGTCTACAAGCCTACATCAGTTGTGATGCTGATGAACCATTGTAACCCCAGACTGCGTTAATATAATCCTAACTTGCTCTGTATGTCTCCCAGATATGCTCGGTCATACCCAAGGAGGTCTGTGAGACCAAGAAGAGAAGTACTTTATAAGAAGTTGATCCATAACGCTAAGTGCACAGAGCAGGATTAAGGGTCTTGACTTGTGTTTAGGCTGCTTTCAGTTAGTAATGCATTAATATAGGATTTTTTTCTGCATCTGATAGATGAGAGTTAATAGTCACACTACAAATTAAAAAAATACATTTCTGCCCAAACTTGTCTGCTTAGAACTTGAAGGATCTGCTCATTGCCCTCCTTGTTTCATTTCTTTGAAATGAATTCTTGAACATGATATTTAATTGTTTTTAACAAGGTCCTTCTGCTTGCTCTTTTCAGCCTGTCTAGTCTCAAGGTTGAGTTGCTGTGTAAACTTCCTTAATTGGGATTTTAGATTTATCTAATTCACATTAAGGACTGTATTCTGTTCAAGAAGGGGAAATAATTTTTCTGTCTGGCAGATGTACCCAATTAGGTGGTTGTTTTAAAGAGCAAATAATTAGTAGCATTACTGTTAGTGTAAAAACAAACCAATCAAAACAAATTGAAAACTTTAAGAATGAACACAGGTATTCATCTGTGCACGCACATGTGTGTATACATATTTGTATGTGTGTGTAACGTGCTTGACACATACCAACGTGATGAGACGTGCAATGCATATGGTTAGATATCTGCTTGTTGCCCACCACTTTTCCTTGTGAAATTTTAAGTCCTACTTTGCAATTTTGGAGTGAAAATACATTCATTGTGACTGTTAGAATGTCTTACACATGGAACACTGTGTAATGGATGCTGTCAGCGAAACTGCAAAACTGCATTTCAAATTTAACTGCCTCAACTGTCTGTTCTGAGGTGTCTTTTCTTTGTCTTTCCTGTTTGTTTTTGTTTTTTCCTGTGGTTTCCCTGCCCCACCCCAGGCTGCTCTCCAGGTGGGCGGTCATGGAGAGAGGTTGCATCAGTGCCGTGAGGTGACACTTTTGACATACAAGTCTATTCCAATGCAAGTGGATGGTGAACCGTGTCGATTAGCTCCCTCACTCATTCGAATCTCCTTAAGGAACCAAGCCAACATGGTGCAGAAGAGCAAGAGGAGAACATCCATGCCTTTGCTGAATGAGTGAGTTGGTTACGTGCATGTCCTAATGGCAGGAGGCCCGTTTGGGGCAGCGTATTCAGTCATGGATTTTGCATGTACTGGACTTGCAGCTCATTTACAAAAAAAACCAAAATAAAAAAAAATGCACACCTCCTGAACTCCCTTTCCACTGTATTGCAAATACTTACCTGATTTTCTTTTATTCTTTTATCTTCTGGGTTACCCTCTGTCTTGCTTTTAGGAAGGTGTTGTGTCTTTCAGCTGTTTAGAGAGGTTTGTGCAGGATCAGCAGAGTGCCTCTTGGCTTCTGACAGTTCTGCATAGGTATGCCTTTTGCCCTTGAAGTTCTTTTGATTCAGTTTCTCAACTTTATTCATCTACTTTTTAAGCTCCATTGGAGATCCTATAACAAACTGGCATAATCAAGAATTACTTGGGACATCTTGTAGTCTCTGCTGTGGGAGCATGCTGCCTGGGACTTTTTATGGGGAAGGACCTGGAGGCCCAGAAAGGGCTGTTTGCACTTTGTAGGGAATCCTGCTCCAGTATAAAGACCCAAATGAGAAAAGGGTAGTCTAAGGATGGATAGAGAAAAGCTAAGATAACTGGAAGCCAGGAACATGCAAAGAAGAAAAGACAGAACTAATACTCCTTTTCATAATTAAACCTTATTTGTAAGCACTGCAGAGATATTTTAACACCAAAAAAAAATTCAAATTTTGACCTGTGAAAATGCCCATCCAATAAAATAATTTAGATTATTTTGTAGAGCTGATTATTGTACTTCTCATATAGAAGGCCTTCATATCTGCTAAAATGAGTGACATAATAAGTGCTTTTGCTGTTTTTCATCAAGTAGTCTTAAAATGAAGCAAACCAGTCTATCCCTTATACAAAGATACTGAGCTAAAGGTCTAAAGTTATCAAGGATCCACATTTCATTCAAACAACCATGCACTGAGGTTTTAATTTTTTGGAGGGGGTGGATTTTGCTGTTTCAGCTGTAATGGTGAGGCAAGGTTTATGAAGAGATGTAGTATCTTTCATTAGAGTAATTCATATAACTGGAAAAAACAGATGAGGTCTCGGGCACACCTTTTCTCTTCAGGTATCTTAAAGGTTGTCTGTGTCTTTCAACTGTATCATCTAGTGGAAGATATTGCTCCACTTCAGACTTAAGACTCCAGCCCTTTAGAGTTTCTTATCATCTGCTGGTTGTCAATCTGTTCACGTAATCAAAGCCTCCCTGGTTATTTTCAACATCTTCCTCTTCAATTTAGCACTCTGTGTTCTCTTACTGAGACTAATGCTTTAAGTTTCAGTAGAAGCCTGTATCTGTAATGTGCAATTCCTATTTGCCTGGAAAATACATAAGGTATAGTCATCTCTCGTGAGCAGTGAAGAACAGCAGACTCTTGCCTGTGGGCAGTGATGCCCGATTTCATCTAACCACAGCTCAATCGTTTGTGAAAGCTAGACTCGAACAGAGAGGAATCCTGGGGCATCTTTTTCTGCACTGAGGGAGGCTAATGCAAATGTAAAAAGAAAATGCCTGGTATTTCAATCTGATAATTAGCATGGTTAGGTTTGGATTTTGAGATCTGAATTTAAACTGTGGTAGGGAAATACAGATTCATAGTATATGCCAGTTGGCAAGAGGATATTCTTTGTAGTTTAGCTTGATTTAAATATACTACGGTAGACTATGTTGCTGTCGGAGTCCTTTGATTTGGCTGAGGTATTTGTCTGCAGACCAGTGTTTTGGAAAATACAAATGATCTGTCAGGAACTCTAGTCTCAGCTTCACGTATCGGAAATGGTGTGTCTATATACTTATATCAACATCTATATCTCTCTCTATATATATCTGTGTGTGTATGTACTTTGCTCTCAAGTGTTGAAGGGGAATGAGAGAGGAGTTGAATCTCCTGGTATGATAAAAAGTAAATGGCATGTTAAAGGTTAAACTCTAGGAAGCATTTTAGTATTGTAAGAATTTCATTCAATATGATGCTGATTTGCAGTATTTCACAAGAGAGAAAATTTTCAATTAAATAGGTTTATCTACATTTCTTAACTTGATATCTAGAATATATCTCCCTATTCCATTGAAATCTCCCAGAAAGCCTTATATTTGATTGAACACGATAGATTGTTCTCCTATGACTGTCATCTAAATGTTAGATGTGTGAGATAAGTGGGTCTGGAGCTATCCCTAATTGTTAGACATCTGTTCTTGAGCTCCTTGCCAGGAAAGTGATTAAAAAATTATCTTGTGTCACAGTGACGCGGAGTTGCTATTCTTGTCGGCTTTGATGTTATTGCTAGATAAGGAGAGCAGTGGGAATGCTTTTTAGAGTTTTAGCTAGTCCAATGTTGAAAGTAGAAAAAGACTTAATTTGAAGAAGTCTTACACTGTTTTTGTTTTCTTACCCTGTTCTCCTTTGTTCTGGAGGTTTTAAGGAGAGGGGGTTTAGAAAGGATAGTGAGTTTGTTGTTCGCCTTGTAGTTGCACTTGAGTTTCCAGGGAATAATAGTATTTTAAAATTGAAAAGCCCATACATAACATAGCTGAGTGAGGAGAAGAAGAGAGATTTCATGCTTCTCTCACTTGAAGCAGGAGGGCTTTAGAAACATCATTCTCTTCTGACTGCAAGAGTTGTCCATCTTTCTGTTGCAACTGTTCTACTTCAAAACCTGTAGATGCCCTGAGAGGACACTTGTATATGAGAAAAAGGGATCTGACCTTTTTTGACCTGTTTTTTCCCCTCCATTTTTCCACTATTTTGCTTCCAGCACCTTCTAATTGCACATAAACTGCCTCATGTGGTTCTACACAGACCTTCAAGGTAGAAAGTCCTGTATGTTGAGCATCCTTGTTTTATCTGTTACTGAATAATTTGCCTTTTTCAAAGTGTTGGGGGAAATTCAGCAGCACTTTTGACAGTGTAAAAGGTCCTAGTCTTTTCTATTATTATTATTATTAGTATTAGTATTAGTATTATTTATTAAAAGTTGGCCATGGATCAAATTAAGGAACAAAAATCTAGTGTTTCTGTGGGGCTACTTGAACTGAAGGAGAGTCCCTTCCCTGTTGACAACAACAGCATGAAAAGCTTCATCCAAGCTATTAGGGAAAAAGTAAATATAACGTGCTGCATTTTGTCATAGCTGGGTAAATTACTGGCGATTAATATTTTATTCAGTTATTTCATCTTTCACTGCTGAATTGCCTACAAACAAATTTCTCAGTATATTAATTGTCCCGAATTATTCATGGACTAGTTGCTGCAACTAGTGATCTCTTCTTACTGTTCATCAAGCATTCATTTTTTATTTTTTTCAATATGTCCTTCTGGAAAGTTAAGCTGTTTTGATGTGACATACAGATTATATGCATACTCTTGAGTAGGTGAAGGTGACCTGTTTGTGGTTTGTACTCTTCTGATAACTTTTAAAATTTTGAGTTGAAGCATAGTGGAGGAAAGTAATTATTTGATGAATACAGTCACAGTGCTTCTAACTTGTCTCTAATAGAGGCTGTCCAGACATAAAAGGCAGGCATAATTTCTTCCTTACCCCACAATGCATTGCTCTACAATGGAGACAAGTAACACTCCAATAAAGTGTTTCAAGCCAGAAGCAACTTTTTAGGTGCAAGGAATATACAGGATAAGGTGATGCTGTTCACGTTTGGTTATGCATTGAAACAAGGCAGATAGTGGGGCTGTGGCGGGAAAAAAGGTGGGTTTCTTTTCTTCTCATATGTCTTTTCTGTTTGTACCAGAAAAAGCAAATTTTTGCTACAGCCAGATCAGCAGGCAGTTTTTCTGCAAAAGTGAGTTATGTTATCGTTTTCCTTCCCTTAAAAGAAAGTTCTCATTCCTATTCTCCACTATTGTTCATGGTAACATGTGAAAGAGGCAACATATAGCTTGGTTTTCTGTGATCAAGCCAAGAATGTGATTCTTGTGAGCTATAAGCAGTGGAATAAGAAGAGAAGCTGTGGTTCAATTTTTCCAGGAGTCATTTTCTGATTAGAAACTACAGTTTAGTATGCTGCTCTGTAAGTTTCAGTTAATGATCACTTTCTGAACCTCAAAAGATGATATTTTGCTTTCAATGGCTTTTAGTTTGGGTTGAGGAAGAATCCTGCATAATGGAAGAGAAAGAAGAGGGAAGAGCTTATAGATAAAACGGATTCCATACATTTGAGAGAAACAAAGGGACCATTTGAGTATAAACACTAAAAGAGAGTCAGTCTTCAGAGTCACTATATATAAAATGCATATTTCCCTAAGGTACATGAAAGAAGAATGGAGACAGCATTTTGTCATTGTGGATACAAAATCTCCAGTAAGGGTATTTTTTTTTTTTTTTTTCTTAAACGTTAACTAAGGTTGACCAACCTTTGGAGACAATTCCATCCATTCAGATCTTGGCTTTGATGTTTGTTTGCATTTCTGGACCTGCTTCCAAAGTCTGTTGCCTTGAAATTTTTCAGTGCCTGTGGAACAAATCCTGGGGCTCCTAATCTTCCTTGTCTAGCCATGTGCCTAGCTTGTCATTGGTCCTCCTCACTCGTGTCTTTAGAAAGCTCCTGTGTGCCATGTAGCAGTGATTTTCTCCATTTGCATGTCTTCTGTTGCTCTTGGCTTCCTAGTGTGAACTTGGAGGTCTGCATGTCTCTTCATTCAACTTTTATGTGACACATTCCTTTTATTTCTGTTTAAACGTTGTATGTCTTTCTTTCTTCTCTTCCACTCTTTCTCTCTCTCTCCCCCCCTGCCTTTTTCCTTGTCTGTCCACACTGTACTGCCTTTCTCCTGGCCACTCATTTCCTGCTGCCTATAGTATCCATAAAGTGCAGTCTGCTGACCTGAGGAGAGTCTCAGCTCCCCCCGATTCCTTCACTGTGTGAGTATCTGGCTTTTTTCTACTTTCAAAGTTCCATAGTTCTTTCGGTGTTACCCTGTGTGTCATTCAACCAGGAGATGGGGCAATAAAATCTAGTGACAAATGGGAAGTGGGAGCTCAGGTGACAGCATGGCAGGCACAGGGCAGTGGCTTCACCAGCAAAGGCACAGTTCCACAGTGCCCAAGTAAGGTGAGCAGGGCATGTCTGGTGTTGGTGAACAGGTTCAGCCAAAAGTCCAGCTCACCAGACAAATCCATAGCAACAGATGGGTCTGGAGGCAAGCGTCAGGCACCATCGCTGGAAACAGTTGAGATGAGAGCTTTCCGTCCTTCGGTTTTAATCAAAAGTGTATTGTGAACAAACTCAGCCATAAGCCATATCTCCTGATGGAGCTGATCTCTCAGCCATGTTTCCAGATAGAGCTGATCAAAACTGGAAACTAGTCCCCCAGAGGAGTGGTGTGACATTGGCTGCAGCTGCATTGAAGATGGAGACCACCACCCCCACCCCCCCCACCTTGGCAATATCTTGATTGTCAGCCACTCCACTGTACTAACTTGCTAGATAGTAGCTAAATTATTCAAGAGCCTAACATATTTTTTAAAATGTGGTGAATTGGCACTTGAAAACACTTGTACTGTTGTACCATTGCACGTTGGTATCTTCTAATTTATCCCGTTTATGGAAACATGTCATATTATGAAAACCTGTGTGTCCATAATTAAAAAAACAAAAACCAACAAGCAAACAAAAAAACCCAAGCAAAGGAAACCACCCCCAAAAGCATCCCAACCAACCTCCCTCCCCAACCCAAACAAACAAAAAACCTCAAGCTTAATATAATAAGTCAACTCAGGCAGTGTAGTTTCTCTTCAGAAATGCTTTTTTACTATTCAATCAAGAAAGACATGTTTTGCTTTCTGTTGGCATCCCTTTTGTCTTCTTGCTTTGCCACTCTTATGATGGACATCTTTTCAAAGAGATTAGGACTATCAAAGAAACGAATTTGAAATACATGTTGGAAAATAACAAAATTCAGAGCTATAAATCCAGGTATTCAGAGCAGAAACTTGATTCCAAGAATGATTCTTATTCGATCACAGAAGAAAGTGAATGGTTTGTGCTAAAAGAAAACCCACCAACACTTCTCTGTTCTAAAGACTGAACACAATCAATAGATGGTGCATAAATGTTCAACAAACCAAGAGTTATTTGGGAAAACAGATTGAATAATTTTAAGAGCAAATTTCAGCTTTGCAGAAAAGAACCTGGAGGTCCTGGTGGATGCCCAGCTGACCATGAGCCAGCAACATGCACTTGTGGCAAGGAAGGCTAATAGTATCCTGGGCTGCATTAGGAGTGTTGTCAGCAGATCAAGGGAGGTGATCCTTACCTTCTACTAAGCACTGGTGAGGCTACACTTGGAGTACTGGGTCCAGTTCTGGGCTCCCCAGTGCGAGAGAGACATGGAGCTACTGGAGAGAGTCCAGCGAAGGGCAATGAAGATGACTAAGGTACATCCCTCCTACAAGGAAAAGCTGAGAGCGCTGGGACTGTTTAGCCTGGAGAAGAGAAAGCTCAGGTGGGATTTCATCAATGTCTATAGGTATCTCAAGAGAAGACAGAGCCAGGCTCTTTTCAGCAGTCCCCAGTAACAGGACCAGAGGCAATGCGCACAATCTCAAACACAGGAGGTTCTTTCTGCACATCAGGAAAAATGTTTTACTGTAAGGATCACTGAGCACTGGGACAGGTTGCCCAGAAAGGCTGTGGAATCTCCATCCTTAGAGATACTCAAAAGCCATCTGGACATGGTCCTGGGCAACTGGCTCTAGGTGGCCCTGCTTGAGCAGGGGGTTGCAACAGGTGACCTCTAGAATTCTCTTCCAACCTCAACCGTACTGTGATTCTGTGAAATTTCAGAAAGCTGCAAGTTCCTCATTGTTATTTTACAAACAAAGAAAGATTTCCAACTCAGTGTGCCTTATCCTTGGATCGTATTTGCTGTACTCTGCTGAGGAGCAGAAAGTAATAAAAACAACTTGTCTCACTGATTCAGTATCTAAGCAAGCCTCTAGACAAAAGTTGAGATAAGCCTTAATGCTTACACAGAACATTAAGCCATGGATCTGGGAGAATGGATATTGTTTCCAAGTTGAGGGATATCCCCTGGAAAATGACCTCCAAGTTTCGATACAGTTCATTTGAATGTCCCATTTGATATCAGCTGTCAGGATAAGGCAGGGAGAGAGAGACTCATGAGCCCCAAACTAATTTGTAAGTCAAAGATGTTCTGTATCTTAAAATCTGTAAAAATAGATTAAACATGCTGCTGTACTGTGACTGACAATTAATGTGTCTGGCAAATTAAAATAAGAACCCATGAGGTATCAGGGAAATTTGATTTGGATTATGATGGCTTTGAGATTCAAATGTTCTTTTTTTTTTGTTGAACAACATAGAGCCTGAACTCCAGTTAGTACTGAACAGCAGGGCAGATTCTGCTGAGACCTGGTGATGGATACAGCCTGTCTTAGATAAATTTCAGTTTTCTGCAGCAGGATATACATGGGAATTTGGGGTATCAAAATTATTAGGCACATACGATCTTTGTTGCAGAGACAGTAGAACTGTAGTGTGTTTCATTTCAAGTGTTTGTACAAGGTGCAAAAGTAAATACAAGTGTTGTATTTTTAATTGAAGGTCTTTTAAAAGGAAGGTGAAGACTTGCATTTTCCAGCTGGATATTCAGAGGTGAAAAGGATGCACATCTGAGAGTGCGTTTGTGTTGTGTGGTTGATGCAAAGGAGTTCTGAAAAAAAATTACCATTTGAAAAATAAAACATGATTGACTTGCATAGCTCCTACCATCCTTTTACAAGTGGAATAAGCACTGTGGATATGCTGTGATTATTTTGTTTTTATTACAAAATCTGCATAAATGAAAATACAAGTATCATTTTATTGGTAAATAGTTAGTACTCTTTCATAGAGTTTACAAAGTAACGATTGCAGCAGACTATGCATGTAAAACCTGTGTGAATAGCAAAGGGGTAATAGGAAATAATTTTTTGCTTGTGGAGATCCAAAGCCAAACAGAATCAGCTTTCTCAGGTTGAATACAGGTGTTGTCTATAGGAGGAGAGTCTAATAAAGAACAGTAGGAGACAAAGCATAAGGAAGAAAGTGTTTAGTAAGCTATTCTCCAAATGCATAGTTAAGGATGAAAATGCTTATATATATATCTTCTCCCTTTTCTCCATTACATGAATTATAAGAAATTGAGTCTCATCTTTTTGTCAGTTTTTCCTGTTTAGCATGTGGGCTTCTGTTTAGTGGGATCATTACTATCAGAGAATCCACCGTGCTTGGGAGTGTAAAGTGCGAGAGAACTACAGCTAGAATGGGGAAGGAGAAGGAAAGCGAAGACCAGGATTCTACCTGGCACTTCGGCACATAATTAAGGGTATGTGTGGGTCTAGCCTTTATACAGCAAAACGCTCAAGCACTTGCTGAAGCAAGCGTGAGGTAAGAAAGTGCAAAAGGGCTTAGTACATTTGGGTTAACCTGGCTTATCTGGGATAACACTTATCAAATGGAATAAAAAAAATATATGGTGGAGCTTATATTTTTAGGGGTATTTCTTTAGGTAAAGAGCTTAGCAAGAGCTTAGCCTTAAAATAGCGGTGGGCTTCTGTGAAGCACTGGAATTTGTCCATCAGAAGAGGCTGGATGATTCTGCTCTTTTGTGGCAGTTCTTATGTTTTAAGTAGATAAATGCTGTCAAAACCATACTTATTTTTAATGTATCATTTCCAAGCTCTGCCAATGCAATCTCAAAAGTAAGCTAAATTTCTTTTTCTCCTCTGGCTGCTGCTTCCCTTTTTCCAATTGTTCTAAACACTGGAACATTTAATTAATTTTGCATGTTTATTTCTTCTCTAGGAGATAGGTAATTCATTAATCTGTCACTGCAAACATGCCCCAGAGGAGTGTGATTTTTTTTCTCCTAAAGTTTATTATTTTGCAAGGGAGCGGCAGTAGTAGTTTTCCTTTCCCTTTTCTGTTTTCTGAATCATATTAAAATCTGTATGTGTGTAGGCTGGTGTGGGCTGTATTCTGGAAGAAGATCTATCGGAAATTTGTCATTGGATTCTGTAGAGTTGTTGGACTGTTTATTATTATTATTATTTCCTTTCTCTATGCAGACACAAAGCATAAGAAATGGTTCACAGGGTTCATAAATAATTGATGTAAGAATTAGGGCATGTATAATTTAAAAGTCTATCTTCCCGGTTGAATCAACCTGGTGGCATGGCAGAGGCGTTATCAGGTTGCTGTGCAGGAGTGCCGAGCTTGGGCAGGACCCAGGCTGGCTCTGCCTGTCTTCTCTCCTGGGTAACTGGAGGCAGGAGCATGTTTCTTAGGAAAACCAGCTGTGCTCCAAGTGAGTTGGCTGGCATCCTCTTGCCTGTTGCTGGATGATTAATAGGGGTGAGAGGAGGAAGTCACAGCTTCATCAAAAGCTGAGTGTGTTTTCTTGGTGAAGGGAAGTAGATCGGGTTCTGCGGGTAGTCTCAGAATAGGTACGTGTGGCTTTGGTTCTGTGCGTTTGAACCACAAGTGGTGGAATGAAAGGGATTTAAAAAAAAATAAGCCCTTCTCATTTTTTTTCCTGTCAAAGCTCTGTGTTTTTAGGTTTTGGGGTTCTTTTGGGGGGGTTGGAGTGTGGGTGGCGTGTTGATGGTAACATTTTTAGAATCCCCCAAATGCTATAGTTCAGGCATAGGAGGCAAACAAATGCATACCTTTTCCTTGGTAACCAATTTCCAGTAGGAGGGTAGGTGGTGTTAAAAATGACTTCACCTTACAGTTTATCTAGCATGATGTTGACTTTCTAAGACCTACTCACAGAAAATAGTGGTTCTGATTCTGATATGTAACCTGGTGTACCATGGCATGGATATCTTCTCACAGAAGGGCAGACTTAAAAAACATAAAATTTAAATTAGCTATTTGTGTTAATGAATGTCTACAAGTTTTAAGAATTTCCAGAATGCATGCCCTTTTCCTTACCATAGGAATTATTCAATATCTAGGTGATGCTCTATATGCTTGTGGAAAAGTCAAATGCTGTTTGTCTGATAGAAAGTAATGCAATTTCCTTGTACTATTCAGCCATTTTTGAGCTAAAAAAGGAAAGAAAATAATTCGCTATTACTGAAATTATGTATTTTTTTTGATGCAAGTAGAATAATTTTGAGAGGACCTCATAACGTCTCTGTAGAATCTTTCATAGTTTGTTCCAACTAAATAATGTGCATAGCTTTTCTACAAGGCTCATTTGGATTATTTTGTATTAATACCCTGAATGTGCATTTGTGGTCCATGCTAATACAAAGTTCATCAGATAAAATTCAATGTGGTAAACTAGCCTATCTATGCTCCTGATTTGAGAAGATTGATATTTAGGTTTGTGTTTAAATGAAACCATTACAGCTAATCAACATGAATGAATGGAATGTTTCAGTTGACCTGAATCTGTATTTATGGTCCCATGGGGCATATGACCTTTAGGATGTAATTCTGTGGATTGGTGTGTTTGGGGAATGAGGTTCTTAATTAGATTCTTTAGGAGGTAATGGAATTCATTCACCTATAATTTAAATTACTTTTCATTGACTATGTAATACACCATTTTGAAGAATAATAAGTCTAAGAAATTTAAATATTTTAGGTTGAATTGCAGTGCAGCAATCTACCCAAATTTATTTATAAATTGTCTCCTGCTCTATCTGGAAAGTTTTTCTTCCTTTCCTTACAGTTGAGCAAGCTGTTTTATACAGTGTTTAGAAACATCCATTTCTATTAATGCTGTACTAATGTTTGCTTTCAGTGACATTCATCACCCTATTATTAGCTTTTACACGGACATGCTTATGTACTTAATCTTTGTGGTTTCTGAATATGCTGAATTTGTCTGAACAAGACAAATTGTGTGATTTGTATAATAATATGGATTATTACACAGCATCTGTGAAAACTACAGAAGTATTGATAGTGGAAGTGTTTTTCTCAGCTGCATTAAATAGAGCTTTGTATGGAGCTCATGAGTTCTGTGAGTGAACGAGTTAATTAGTTGGATGATGAGGACAATATACCCTGGTGTGAATTGTCAGTCTGATAGCACAAGGAATGAATATTCACATAGTGAATTTTAGAGCCAAATCTATATTGAATAGGTATAAAATTTAGTGAGACAATGTCAGCCAACAACTGTATTCTGACAGAGCAAAGAGTATTTGCAAATAAATCATGAACAAAACCATCGAACTTCAGTCACTGAATGAATGTTTTTTTTGTGTATGTGTGTATATATATATATGCATATTTATAGGTGTATATATATGCATATACTTGTATATGTATTTGAGTTATGACTGATTTAGCTAAGTATATGAAATCTCTACCCTGTAGAAAGGACCTCTTAGCATTCCGATTTCCGATAATAGTTTATTTTCTATAGAAAGCTGCTGTTTCCAAGGCTATGTTTTTATGGCTAAGATAGCTAAACTTTTCAAATGGACAAAAGGCCAAGTTCTGTTTCTCTCCAGTTGTATGTTTTAGCACACACAGCTTGCTTATGTAGTAGTAGCACCCTGTCTTTATAAAAAGGGGGTGAACAGGAGGGAGAAACAGAACAGGAAACTCTGACACTTGCCAGCTGATTGCTCTCCCACACTTGACCTGGAAAGGAACTATTTCACCTCAGGTAATATATTACATTTAAGATGGTGTGCTTGTTTTTTTCCACAGAAGCAAATTTGGAGACATACAGTGCACTGATGTACCAAAAAATTATACTTTTTATGAAAGCGTGGGAAGTATCCTCTTTGATATTTTATAGTTAAAAGGTGCTTTTGGAAAGTGTGTGTGTGGCTCCTAGAGCAATAAAAATATTTTAGATTTGCTGTTGATTTTAGATCTCTTTCCTCCTCCAGTTCCAAGCAAATAAAAAGGGCTTGCTCACTTCTCCTTTTCAGGTGAAAGGACTAATTTGACTCAAGAAGGTGATGCTGCAGATGCAATAGATTGCTGCTGGCTACAAGTCAGGAAATAACATTTGTAAAGAGAAGGTGCACGTTTTTCTTTCTTATGGGGCATTAGGTAGCGAGTCAGCAGAGCTACAGAAGTCAGTGTTGTCTTTCTCTCCCCTTGGCGTCCAAAAGCTATCCTGCCCTCACAGGGAGGTCACAGGGAGACAGATGGCAATTAACCAAGGATTGACAGATGTTGGCATGAGGCTTAACATCCTCTTCTCCCTTTTTGCAGGTCTTCTTGAGCATTGAATAGAGGGTCAACATGACCATCCCTTCACCTTGACATAAAGGCTCCAAACATACACTTGGAGAAGTTGTTCTGTTTCCCTGTCTTTCTTCCCCTTTCATGAGATATCCAGGTTATCCATTGTGATGATGTGTTTGGAATCAGGCCAGTTGTGTGGTCGGACATAAGTCTACCACTAACTCATTGATAATGATTGCCAAGAAAATTCACACTTAAACTAGTGCTTAGAAACTGAGAAGCAAAAAACCCTACCATAACTGCTTTTACACAGGTTTCCTAGTATTTTTATGCCAAACGAGTTGTTGAGAGCGAAGCACTATAAAAGGAAGATAGTTCTGCTGACTTTTCTTACATTATCTTACAAGAGAGCTAAAAAGTCTTGGGTCTGAATGATAATTTAAAAAAAAATCTTTGTAGATAATATAGACAGTTATTAGAATTATTTGTAATAACTATTCAGACAATCATCCAAATATTTTCACGCATTCCATTTTCATCTACAAGTAAAAAATCTTGGTGGGACTTGGCGGGGGGCAGGGGAGTGGCATGGAAAGCAACACAAAAAATCACTGTACTGATACGGAAAACTTAACTTTTACCCTAAAGAAGGTAGCCTTGGGGAGGAATGGGTAGATGGTATTGGGAATAAGGGATTGAATTTTGGGCTGAAGAGTCCTGTTGAATTCTTGCCTCTGTCAAAGATTAGATGTGTGAACTTGGTTACATAGCTCCTTCTCTCTCTCTTTTTTTTTTTCTTTTTTCCTTTCCTCTCTTACCTAAACCAGGAACTGTAGAAATAATTATCATTTCTGAAAATTCAAACATGATAGTTATGTATAAGTACTGAACAGAAAGCTTGAAACAGCAACTTTAAAGTCACTTCTGATTCACTGATGATTGTTCTGGATCAGACAAAAAATAATTCATTAACCATTTTTTTTTTAGTGATCCCAGGCTTGCTGGCGTTGTTTCATCTCAACATCTGGAAGTGGAAACAATTGCATGACTGAGACAAGCTCACAGGGAGACATGGAAGCTGGGGAAAGGGTTACCTGCCCTGTCCCCAGTATTTTCCTACAATAGAGCATAGCTTGTCTCCAGTTGCCTGTATCAGGCACACTCCTGTCCTGCCATGCACTAAGGAATACGAGAAAGGTCAGTGTGTGGAAGGAGAGGAAGTGAAATTGTGAGTGGGAGGTATTAAAGACCTCATGGCTGTAGTAAATTCTGCACAGACAGTGCAGAGCTACAAAAATACAGAAACAAATTCATCTCTTGTGGTGAAGGACACCAGTAGGTTTCTGTGGGAGCCAGACTGATGGGATGCAGTGGGTGGTTGAAAGACAAGTATCGCTCGGATATCTGCTATGGAAGATCTAAAAGGACAAATCAAGGAGAAAAGGGAGTTGGTGTTCTTCTATTAGGAGTTAAAATCACAGTTTACCTTGGGAAGATGCAATGTTCCTGTACTAAACTGCTTTCCCTCAGTATGCAGAGCAGCATTGGGGCAGCACAGAACAGGGTCACAGAGTGGAAGGAAAGGTCTGAGCATCACACGCAGATGAGCTCTGTAGCAAGGAAGAAATGGAAAAGAACAAGTAGGGGGAGGCTATGGTGTGGTTCTGGTTTGGAGGACAAACATCCCCTGTGCTGGGCTGAGTAATTCCTGCACGGGAGTATCAGCTTTTGGTCAAGTGGTTGTTTTGAACTGGGGATTGGAAAACATACTTTTTGTAGCGTTCTGTCTTGGGTTGCTCAAAGATTTCAACACAACAGTACAGATTTGATTCTGGTTTCAGGAGAAGCAACAGTTTGAGACAGTTTGAGCTTTTTGGTTGGGTTTAAGCTGGGCTTAATTCAGTGCATAGCAAGGATGGCTGTCTTTGTAGCATGGTTGTGTTACAACCGAAATACGTAGCTGAATTCTCCTATCTCCCTATCCCTTTTCCTCCTAGCTGAGTTCAAAGAAGTAGAGGTAATTCACAAGTAGTCCATCCCTGACACCTACCAACAATCCCCAGGTTATGAACTGATCAGCTGGAAGACTGAGCTACCTTCATCATAATGTGTGGTGTCAGAACATTATGGGAAAAGCAACATAGCTTCTTCCTGTATTGTACCAGTGCACAAAAAACTTCACTTTTCAGAGCTGTCACTCATTTTCATGAACCTACTACATGCAGTGAATTATTTCTTTTCTCCCCTCAGACAAAGACTATGCAGTTAAATTCCTCTGTTTTCTGACTTAAACATTTTCTTATCTTTTCTTGGCTAAAAATCTATGATTTTCATTTTTGAAATTTGCATTTTATAGAATTTGGACGGGAACATAGCTCCTCAGACTATATTCATTTCTCAGCCAGCGGTGTGACTTTTAAACTTGTTTTAAGAAAACAAAGAAAGAAGAAACTGTCAGACTCAGTGCAATTATGTTCTTGTTCCATCTATGTAGCTTTCCCCTCCATTTGCAGACACTCATCTTCTCTGGGTTGCTGAGTGAGCTGTAGAGCCTACAGGTGGAGAATGCTGTTCTGTAGGATGACATAATGGCACCTGAGTTAGAAAGGTGCCTCCTGAAGCTGTGCTGGAAGTTACCATCCCAGGTGTCTGTCATCAAACTGCAAAACCTTGTCTTACATGTGGGCAGTTTGCTGTTATCTTGGGGCACTTTGACACAATAATCCCTGTCAGCACAGGGAAAACATTGGGTAGCCTATATGTTTCTGAGTGTGTCAGTCTTGCTGCCACTGATAAGCGCTTATGATTTCTTCTAAGTTATTCTTCATGTATCTTAGGTTCGTTTTCATCACTAATACAGAAACTCCTGTTCAGAACATGAACTGCTTCAGTGCAGCTCCTTCTATCATGTTGTCTTACACTCCAGTTTTGGAGGCACCTTCAATTCATTACCCTTTATCACTTTCTAGGCAAAGAGTATTTGTGCCAGTAAAGCTTTTTTTTTAACTGGGACTTGATTTTCAATCTTTATTTTTATTTGTCCAGGTGTGACAGAACTGTTTATACCAACAGAGAGAAAGCATGCAATAACCTAACACTGAAATAATTGCTAATTGCAATCCCGATGGCTCTATCAAGAGATGGCTGCAAACCATGTGTTCTGTTAGGTCTGCAGTATTTTCTAGGCAAAAAGAAAATTGTTCACTTCTTTAAAAAGAAAAAAAAAAATTACATTTGTGAGATGTGTCATGTCCTGCACTAGCAGTGCAAATGCTGTAGGTCAAATATTTTAAAAAGTGAGACCAAGAAAGAAGCAAACCTATATATTTATGACAGCATGCTGTATTTTGACTTTTAAAAGGCAGTGTGTGTGTTAGACAATAATACGCTGGCAGAGTTCTGTTACTAACTAGGTTAAAACAGAGAAAATAGATGGTCTTTTGGTGGAAGCACAGAATGAAGAACCTACTTTTAACTGACACAGGGGCCAGTTCTTATACGACAGACATTTGCTATATGCCTTATAATACACAGGTTATCTATCTTTCTTTATAATTGGAAAATGCAAATGTGGTCAAGTTAATTTACATAGCTTTCAGCTAAACTTACAAAATCAAATAATAGGTTAAGGTAAGGTGGAAGCCAGCATGAAATCAAAACAAAGCTTTTCAGGAAAACTTTCTATCAATATATGGACACTTAAATTTATAGACAGGGACCCACTGAGTGTTTCAAAGTTATATAGACAGCTGAGGTATCTAAATCTGTCTGAAATCTGTAGAAATGAGGTTCCTGTACTGCTACTTGTTTTTGAAAGCCCTCCTGGGTTCTGTGTGTTGGACTCACTACTTTGGAAATCCAGTTCTTAGCCACCTTTCTGTTGCCTGTTTCCCAGAACAGAGATGTTGAATGAAGATCCTTCAGGAATGAGGGTGGATGCTCTCATGAGCAGAGAAATGGTTGTCCTGAGAGACTTCCCAAGAAAGCATGTGTCTTGAACCACAGCTTGGCAGATCTACTGGCTGTGGTAGGGCCATAGGGATGTACAAAAAAGCAAACTGCAGAGCGGAGGGGTAGCTATATAGATTAGGCTACTCAGAAAAACTTTTGCAATTCCAACCCCACAGCCAGCAGATGGGATTCTTGATCTTGTTTATCATTTAAGGTGTAATGTCTATGTTGTTGTTCAGTGGGTAAGCATAATTTTAAATGCAGTGATGGGCCTGTGAGAAGTTGGCCCAGTTTTGAAGAGGCTTGCTCTTTTTCTTCTTTCAGAGAAGATTAAAATCACTTCGTATCCTGTTTTCAGTTTGCTCTTCCAAGGAACACTTCATCTAAGAAGCTTTCTTCTTTTCTTGCAGTCCTCATTCCATCCCAGATCGCCTGCGGATCAGAGTGAACAGGATTAATTTACAAGAATATGAGGGGCTACATTACGACAAGGAAAAACTCCGGGAAGCCTGTAAGTTGGAAGAAGCCAGATTGTAGCTTCTTTTGGTAGAACATTCTGTATAAATCTTACATTAACCGCCCCCCCCCCCCCCTCCAAAAAAAACAACCCCAAAACAACAAAAAAAAGTCCAATCACAGGGTCAAGCATACATTTCGGGTGAGTCATGTGGAATGGATGTTCATCTATATGTGCATATACACATACATATCCTCTCTCCATAAATACTCTCTCTATAAAGAGCATATATAGATAATTCACCTGTTTTCTTATTTAACTATGCCTTCTGCAAGTTGATTTTATTTACTGTAAAGTAAATGTTTTTCACACCTGTTGTTTTTTTATTCATGTCTTTCTGTTGGTTCTCCTGGGTTTCTACTAGTGTATGAAACTATTCCAGATTTTATGACTAGCATCAAATTTGAAACTGAATGGGGGACCATGATAAATTTCATATTGAGAATGTGCTCTGACCTTGAATGTGGTTCAAATAAGTCCCTTATTCTTTAACAGCCTTCAGTTTTCCACATAAGAGAATAATCACTGTTTTGTTTCCTCATGTAATGGTTTAATTGCCATGTTCAGGGGTAAGTCAAAAGCAGACAGCAGTTGCTTTGGCAACATTGATGATGACAATTCACACTTAAAAATGGAGTTCCTTTCCTTGGTGACATATGGAGTCATTAATCAATGAGGGACACGGCTGCTTGTGATAACAATTTAATAGTCTTGTTCATGCATCTGGCTCATTATTCATATTAAATTACAAGCATGACTGTTTGTTGTGCAACAAAGCTTCAGCTCCCTCTGTAATACAGAGCACTCTGGTAATTACAGGATGACAATCCTTTTAATTGGTTTGCTTATCTTACTGTTGGAAGATAGTTAAACTGTTTCACTTTCACTCCTCTAGTCCCACCCCTCCTTATTCTCCCAGTTCACCAGCTTTCCTTCCAACAAAAGAACTGAAATGGCTTAAATTTTAATATAGGTCCTTGACAGCCTTTTCTGAAGTTTCTGTCAGTGGATTTTGGTCATAGTTAAGGCAATCAAAGCCTTCATCACTGGACTGAGAAAAAATTTAACAGGATGAGGATTATGGCTCACTGGAGAAGAATTTGCTTCAAGTTTAAATCGAGAGTTTGACCTTCAGTAGACTTCAGGCCACATTGAACCCGCATCTATCCGAACCTGTCAGAAACAATCTGTTTCATTTGATGGTTCTTCCTATGGTTTCCCATCTGAGGAGAACTATCGTCATCCAACATCACTATGGACGTACATTTTGTGTGTGTGTGTATTTAGTATATATTATATAGTCCTTAAGAGCCATTTACATGCTCTGACACAAAATATACAACTTTCTACCTTATTGTAACTGCAGTTATAAATGCATATTTATATTATTTGTCACCTGCAAACCCCCGTAACAATAACAATATAAAAAATGCCAGAGAATTATCTAGCATCTCTGAGATTTGGTTTTAGATTTCACACGCATTTGATCACTTGCTGGATGTGTGCTTAAGAGGTTTTCATTCAAAAAGTAGATGTTTGTCCATCAAGAGTTAAAATGATTGCTTTTGGGCATTGGCAGGTCATTTGCAGTAAGACCCTTTTGTCTCTCTTTCAAGTTGCTGCATGGCCAGTTTGATAATATAACATAGCTGGACTGGAGTATTCTTCCCAGACATTTTTCATGAAGTTGTTTTTCCTATCTGTCCTCCTTTAGCTGTCTCAGTAATGCTTGTGCATTATTTTTCTCATATTTTAATATGAAAAAAGCAAATAATAACCCCATCAACCTAAAATAAATCAGGAAAGATACCTCACTGTAACCTTTGCAGATATTAGGAATGTCCTGTGTAAAGACATATAACTTACAGCATACACTGCTCATCAACCTACTTCTATAGGCATACAGCTTAAGTGTCTCATATAAAAATTCTCCAGCCTTTAGTTTTCAGGAGGCTGATCTTGATTTGAGGATTTCTGGGTGGTGCTAATTACGACTGAAGAAAATTATGTATGGGAAGAGAAGTGCTCCCAAAACAGTCAGAAACCAAACTGGTTTAAGTCTTCTAGCCAGCTCCTTGAATTTCATGAAGTAAAAAAATGGAAAATCTCTGTGGTTCACTGAGCATAGACCTAATGTCCAAGTTTTCCTGTGACTTACTGCAAGATGCTTGCAGCTTTTCTGAGGCATAGCCAGTCATCAAGCTGCATGATTACACCAGAGGACTACATAACTTAAGTTTTTATGAGGAAGGAAGCTGGAAAATAATGTAGATCTTCCTTTTAAGAAAAGTAGATACCCATTTTAATTGCATTGCTGACAAAGCTAATGGGATAAATTTTAAATGGTTTTCTGGTGGCAGATCTATGGATTGGTGCCTGCCTGGCTCTGTCATATGCTGAATACTTACATGAAATAAGCGTGCTGTCTACGTCCTCATCAGCAAATCGTTTCATGGAGCATTGCCACTAAAAGTTACTTGGTGAAAGGGAGAGGAGGGAAGTGCTGAGGGGAGGAGAAGCGATTTTCATTTCTTTACCAAAGAAAGTGATGGGGGGGGAAAAGGAGTGGAAATAAATAAATTTCCATGGCAGGTGAATAACTGAATTTTTGGCAGTCTGAATTAAAAAATTAAATGCAGATAATACCTGTGCATTAGCAAAATACGAGAGCACTTGTATCGGGTCTTGTTTCTACAAGGCCTGTTACTGTAAGTGGGGTTAGCTTCTTTCAATGCGACTGCAGCTCTCAGGTGCGTGGATGTCTCACTAGATGCTTGCAAGAGGCTCAATTTACATATCTGTCCAGGCTTTGGCAGAATACCTGCAACTTAATTCCAAAATACTATACTTAATATCCATTCCCTGCCCACAAGGATTAAAAGCATTTTTACCTCCCTAAATAATTGGTAAACCAAACCAGAATCCCACAGCAATCTGAACAGGAAAAGGAAGCCAGTTAATGAGTTATCCCTGAAGGAAAAAGAGCAAAGAAGCTATTATGGCTTTTGCCTGTTACATATCTCCATAATAGAGTTTTGAAAGCTCTGACATCAGTGTAATGATCTGGATCATTTAAACTCACCGTAAATACATTTCACTCCCCTTGTTCACTTGAAATACTGATTTGATTCTATCAACTACTTCACCTAAAATTGCACTTCCCGACATATAACAGCTCGTCATACAAACTGTTCCATGAAGATTAATCTTCACTCTGCTGGAGGTAGACACCTCATTTTGAAAGCCTCCTGAGCAACTAAAGAATGTCATTTTGTCCTCCGAAGGGCACGACTGTTCTTAGCCCATTCTCCTTCTGTTGCTATCTACTTTTGTCACTGCAACTGACATTTAACCAAATGCTGTTTCTGAATTGTCCCTTTTTTCCCCTCCCTGTGCTCCTTCTGTTCTCCTTTGTTCTTTCTTCTATCAACGTCTCAGTATTGTCTGTGGGATGATTGATGATGGTAAAGGATGCTTATTGATCCTTCAGTGAGGAGGGGTGAATGCTTCCATGCACCCTTTTAAGAAGGGGATATATGTTGGCATTTTAGTTATGTTGTAATGTTCTTCGCTGTAAATGTAGTTGTCGTCTTTAACGTCTCCCTATACATGCCCCAAGCACTTGTCACCCTAGTCACCAGTTTCACCACCTTCTGCCTGATGTGATAGTTGTACCCTGACCATAACCAAGACTATCATACTCAAAAAGTGAGTTGGATTGATGTTTCTATATGGACAGAACTTAGTTCTGTCTTTCTTGCCTGCGTATCTTCTGTGCACTCTCTCTGATTTCCTGTTACTGCAGGAAAGTGTGATCCAAAGCAGCATTGGGGGGGAACAATTGAGTTATTTTTAAAATAGCAAAATCTTTGTTTATGACACCCTATTTTCTCCTTTCCAATGTTACTAAGAAATTCCTGACAATGGAGGTATATGCAGAAAGCAATTATATTTAAAAAAAAAAAAATCAACAAACCAACCAACCATAAACTTGTTAGTGACCAAGTGGTCTTCAACCCTTCTTAGTCCTTCCTGTCAACACCATTGTAGATTTGCACCATGAAGATGGAGCGGTGAAATGGCTCACCATCAGCAGCAACTGCACAGTTGTGGGGTTTTTTTTAATAGAATATGCCAGTTCTTACTGCCCTTAACTTGTTTTTTTATATGCCCTAGCCATGGAGAACAATCTTAGTTTGGTCAATACCACTAAGATTAAGGAGGAATCATAGAAGACTGCAGTGGTGGCAGTATCAGAAATAACTCTCAGCTCTGTAACAGCTCTGGGTCTCCCACACTGTCTTTTACACAGAGGCAGCTGTGCCTTATCTCCTCTTGAATAAAATGACACACTAAATTCAAAAGCAATCTTTGAAGAAAACTTAGTTCCATGTGTATAACAACTGAAATATCTGTAATCTAACAATCCTTTTCTCTGCAGCTTCCTTGCTTTGAGGGGGCTGAGGGGGAGTGGGGAGTGGTGTAACATGATGTGATGTTAACCTCAAATTCCTGTCTGTCTCTGATTATATCTAGGCAGATGTCTATAATGCATGAGTCCCTACCTTTAATTTCTGGGGTCATCCTAGGAGTTCTTATCAGGTACATGCAATGACAAGCTTGTGAGTCATTCGGGATATGTACACGTATGGCGATATTGTAGCTTCCTCATACCAGCGATGCACTTACCACAGTTTGAGAATCCTTGATTTATTAAATGTATTCTGACTCTTTAAAGCTCAGTGATATGGCAGGTGAAGTTAATTTGGAGACTATTCCATGTGGTTTTGAGCAACTAGCTAAATAAGGAAAGGTCAACACTGAGGACTTGGTATTTGCATCCTGAATATTCATAATGTAAAGGGCAGAGTGGAGCACAGGATCTCCTGCTAGGTGGTATGATGAGGGAAACCTGAATTAGCAGATGGAGTCAGTACAGGGGAGATTAGTCACTGAAGGAAATGTGCTCACGTTGGGAAGCAACTTTGATCTGGATGGATTTAGGTGAGATGGGTTGTGTAGCTACAAACCTCTTCTATCCTGTAAAGCTGGCCATTTATTTGTCAGGAGGTCTCTTAGGGGACATGGTAGCTTATCTGTAGAAGCTCTGTAAAAGGCAGCATTACCTATAGACCATCTACCTAAATTTCACTCTGCTTAAAAATCACTGCCTTGCTCTAACAGCTTTGTTTTCTCGCTATGTGTTGTGTAGATATTAGTTAATTCATGCATTTCTCTGTCACAGTGATTTAATAAGATCTGATACTGAGAGGGTTGGATGGGTTGGTTAAAGTCACCCAGCAAGAAGAAACCAAGAGGGTTAGAAGTCAGTAGTAAGTTAAATATTGGAAACTCTGCTGCCACTGTGCTCCCGGATTCTCATGCTGGTATATACAGATGCAGACCACTGGCAAATGTTTGTAACTGAAACAGAAATGACAAAAACAAAGAGGAAGTTGCCAAAGGCATTGCTTGTGTCAAAGGAAATATCTCTTTTTGCCTTTTGATACATGAGACCTTGTGGGCTTTGTCCAGACAGCTCAGTGAATTACATGTCTCGCTTTGACTGACACCCATATAGACACATGCACACACACTTTGGAAGATTAGAAAGACACAGGAGTCCAACAGAAGAAAAAACAGGATGTGGTTGGATAATTAAAGGTAGTAGCACAATAAATATACATACAGGTGCTGAAATAGGCAACTTAAATCTTGGCTTTTTCTAACTTCAAGCTCTTGATTTTGTAGTCATAGTAACATTTATTTAACAGGGTATGCCATTGCCTAGGTTTGATGGAAGGAGTAAATCCAAACCATTCATATGTCATCTCATATCATTGAGTTACAGAATCATAGAAAGGTTTGGGTTGGAAGGGCCTTTAAAGATCACCTAGTTCCAACCCCCTCTGCCATGGGCAGGGACACCTTCCACTAGACCAGGTTGCTCAAAGCCCCATCCAGCCTGGCCTTGAACACTGCCAGGGATGGGGCATCCACAGCTTCTCTGGGCAACCTGATCCACTGCCTCACCGCTCTCATTGTAAAGAATTTCTTCCTTATATCTAACCTAAATCTACCCTCTCTTGACACCACATGGGGCATATCTACATTCAACACAGTCTCTGCCTTTTGAGCTAGTGGGGAAACTGTCACCTGTAAATTTGCCATTTCCTTTAAACTAGAAGAGAAGGACAGTATTCCAAATAGATATAAATATGTATTTACCCTAGACAGATGAGGAGACACAAGAATATTAAGTTCCATTTCAGACTTTTCAGGAACTCAAGTGATAGTTTGTCTTTCTGGTATAGACTTTTCTGTGAGATTTTTCTGTGCATATTCTACTTCTCCCATTTCCTTTTCTTATCACTTTTCTGATTTCCTCTTACCTTTTCAGTCCTGGTTGTCCCCTTTGGCTATCTCATCCCACACTCATCCTTCCTGCCCGTCTTAGTCTGTTTCTGCAGATCTCACAGCTCAAGTTCCTGTTCTTTTTCTTAATCCTAAATCATTATTCATTGTTCAGCCAGACCTCCTCTTTCAGCTCTTAGTCCCAATATCCATTCCCTGCAAGTTTCAATTCCCAGCTCTTCATAGATTTCTTTCTATAACCTGTTCCCTTTTGTGTGGTGTTTGGGACAAGTTCTGTCTTCATTTGACTTGGACGGCTTCTTCCTTTTTGTGGCAAGGTATTGGAGAAGTCACTGAGAGCCTAAAGGGGATGACCACCTTCTCAAACGTGGTCTGGTTTAGTCTGATAACCTCCACTGTGTTTTGCCTCCTGATGTGAGGATTTTAAAAGTGGATCACTAGTGCTAAGAAAACTAGCAACCAACAAACCTAAGGAGGCTTAGCTTTTGTCAGTGTAATAAACAAAGGGATCTGAAGAGACACATGGCTTAGATTTATGTGGTAAGAAAATCCTTTTGCACAAACCCAGTTGTATTAAAACCATACTAGGAAAGCCAAACCTCCTAATATAAATGTCTGAATATTTTAGAATTCTCTCCCAAGAATTTACTTGGTCCTTCATGTTCCTAATATCAGCGGAAGCCTCTCAGGAAAATGACTTTCTTATAACATCTTCAGTAGTGAAGATCCTTTATTTGCTACATGAAACATTTACAGACCAATGTCTAATCTCCCCAGTCCCCTGAGGTATGTCAGACTCAGAATGAGTTTTCCTGGCATTCACATCTACCTTAATGATCTGTCTTGAGGCTGTTTTCTTTGGGATTTGAGTGGGTTAATCATGGCGTTTAGATCACAGACTGAATCCTTTCATAACAATAAATGGGGAAGTTAATTGAATTTTATTTTTAATTCATGGTGCCATATGCAGTATATTCAGGCTTCTTCCATTTGTATCCTCAATACTATTAAAGAGTTCACTAGCTTTAGGTATTCAGCATAACAGGCAGTTAATAGGTAGAAGAGTTATTTGCTGTTTATAAATTCTGTAGCTAATTTCATGAGGACTTAAGAAATCACGAGTAATCTTGCAGTTAATTAGAGCATCATGCTAGCCATACTGCTGCATCTACCCAACCCTCCTTCTGCCGATACTCTATTTTGGTTAGAGTTGCTAGGAACAAAAAGCTTTCTGCAGTACTTGTTCAGAATGTGAAGCAACTGTCTGCCTGTCTCATCTCCTAGGGTTCTTGCGCTGCTGCTCGTTACTGCAGCGTTAAAGTCTGTATCCACAGCTCCCTGGACAAAGTCTTTTTCATCTTTCAGGGAACACAAAGAAACTGGGAGCTGGATGCAAGTGGCCAGAAGAGCAGGCGCCTTGGGAGAAAAAATGTCTGGCACTTCAGTGCTGTGGCTTGGCTCATGATCTGAGACTATCCCTTATTTTTGGCGTATTCCCATGTGTGGATATATCCATGTATTCACAGGAGGGGACAGTATGCGGGTATACGGGAAAGTTGCTCTGCAGTGCCTGTGCTCTTAATATAAGACTTTGTCGTCCCATCTCTCACCTGGCATATCTAGGAATCACTGTGTCCCACAGCACTGTTCTGTGCTGTCCACATCCTCATCCACACAGGGCTATTCAGAAAAAATAGAAGCTCCTTTACTCTTGGATGAAAGTGTCCACAATGATTGAATGCCATGCATGTTAACTTCATGCCTTTAACTGATTTATCAGAACTTAATTTATTTTGTTCCTATTGCACAGCATTGCCCTGTATTTAGAATGAGAAACAATCCCATAGTTTCAATCCCATTACCAGTCATTAAAGATTTGCTTTTGTTTTCAAACAGCAGCTATTGTGAAGCACTTTGAAAATCTTGGCTGCATTGTGCATACTTACTGTGGTTTATGATAAAAATGAGAGCCGGGAACATTTTCCTTGCTGAAAGCTACATGGATCTTGCAAAAAACCAACCAACCAAAAAAAACCCCAAACAAAAAACCCACAAAAAATCCTAAACAAAAAAAAACTTTGGAAGCAACATTTTAGCATATACTGTAGTGTTATCCAGTAATGACTTAAAAAATTTTTCAAATGAGCGTGAGCCATATGGAATGGAAAAACTCGAGACCCATCTCACGCACCTTATCCCTTAGCTAGCCATTGACCTAAAAAGCCATAAGTAATGCTAATTCAGATTTTCCAGGCAGCAAAAGCTGCACATTTCTTTTTAAGGACAAAGTCACCCAGCCCAGAATTCCAGAGTCATTCTATGACCACTAAGAATAGATGGGACATAATTTAGTTAAATCTGTGAATCATGACTTTCTTCTTCACTCGCTAGATAAGGCCCATAAATGTCACCACTAAGCTATCTATTGCATATTAGTGTTTTCTTTTCAGGCATTTCGGTGGATTTCTTTAGAATTCCAAATGTTCGTAAGGTCCTTCTCCTTTGGGTTGTCAGGAATGGTGATAGTTAAGGATTTCGTTTCTGTGTTAGCTGCATTGTTTCAGCAGGTCAAAACTCACATCCCCATTAAGTGCAAATACTCTTCCATGAAGGAAGGAATTCAACAGAATAGAGACAAAATCTGTGGTGACAGTTTATGAGCCAGTGGTGTAGCTCCCTAGTGCTCTGTAGCTATTGGAGGTGTAGTCGTGTCTGCTGCAATCCGCTTTTCAGTGCTATAAATGAATTTAACAAACGCTTCTTTCAGTAAGGGCTGCAGAGGGATCTGCTGAATTGAAACTAGATAGCCATTAAGTACTCTCTACAAAGAGCTTAAGGGTCTCCTGTCAGAGCAGGTTAAGCAATAATAAACACTAAGCAAAGAGAATCAGTCTGTAACCCAGAGCATCGGAGCGCGTAAAGCAAATCTTGTGATTGACCCTCCTTCCACTCACTTGTCTCTCAGTCTCTGTTCTTTAATGAAAAAATCTGGGAGGTCGCAATGAGCACGGTTCCCTTCTGGCCTTTCGGAAACGTGCAGGTGGATTGGCATCACGGTTGGATGTCGGTGTTGCTTCAGGAGAAGTGCGAGCTCTTCCCTTCTTCCCTAGCCTTCCTGCCTATCCCTTCTTTATGTTCTTGTTTCTCCCTCCAGCTTTTTTGACCCTGCTTCTGGTTTTCCCAGGTTGCTAGCTGTTCTGCTGTCCCAGTTGCTTTCCAAACACGATGCTGGCAGTATGGTTGATGTGTCCCCAGAGCCCTGCGCTGGCCTCTGAGGCCCGTAGTGACCTTGACTGCTGTAGGTGCTCCCCTACTGTCCTCCCTGAAACCGCTGAGCTTCTCTTTCTGCTTCTAGCCTTGGTGGGCCACAAAAATATGAGCCATGCCCCCCATTATCTTTTAGTGCTGTCTCGTTCTTTTATCAGAATGAAGAGCTTCTTGGTAGATAAATATCTCTCCCTTTTAATCAACTTCTTTTGAATACAGGAGGGGCTGCAGCACAGGTTTTTTTTCTGTTTATCTCAGAACTGTCAGTGACTTTATGTTGTTTCTTGTTATCCAGTTACCAAAATTGTTTATGAGTTGATATTCTCCTCTCCTTCTGGAATACTTCATATGAGGATTTAAATCTCTTTCCTGCTGCTCCCCTACTTTTTGGGGCCATTGTTTGATTAAAGACCCTCCAGGGAGAAAAAAAGAACTTAATTCACTGATTCAGTTTTAGAAAACCAGGTACTCAAGAGTTTTCACGTGTTTTCTTTTTATTTAATGAGGTCTTACTAGGTAGCTCTCTTAGTACCTTCCTTGTGGACTTGCATATACTTTTTTCTCTTTTGTTCTTTTTGTGGGTTTGTTTTGGGTTTTTTTTTTTTAGCTGCAAGAACAGAATGGCTGTGGAAACCTAAATCCCCTGTTATTGAAAACACTGCCCTCAGCTGAGGGGAATTACTTGCTGTATTTTCACAAGTTCTTTTTTTCTCTGTGAGAAAATATGGAGATGTTATGTCAATTTTGTGTGTAGATGGAATAATGTCTGGTTTGATTTGAAAGCAGCCTTACATCAAAATAACATGGTGCTGGACAGTTTTCTCTCAAATCAGGCTGTGACTTTCATTACTCTAAATAATTTTTTTTAGACTTTTTAGAGTTCTGAAAATGAAATATCACTCTCTTATTTCAATGTATAAGAGCACCCCCCTAAACTCTTGTTCTGGGATATGTTCCTTTCTTTGCAGCTAATAATTGATGTTGACATCAGACAATGAAGTCCACAGTTTAACTGAATCTGTTCTAGCTTCTTTGGTATGAAAGATGGTTGAAAACTGAAATTTTTGATAATTATAAGTGGGTGAAACTAACCATGAATAATATGTTCCTGCTTTTAAATTACTGTTAAGATTTAGATAGTAGCAAGCTTTTGCGAGGACATTAAAAAAACACAAAAACTGAAGCATATTGCAAATCTTTTAGAGTTCAAGAGACTTCAGTTAACAAGGTTTTTCTTTGGTTTTGATTTTCCAGCCATTCCCCTAGGAATTATAGTTGTACGAGGAGATTGTGACTTGGAGACCTGTCGTATGTACATTGACCGTCTACAAGAGGTCAGTTTTTTTTGTGAATTCAGGTATCATTTATTAATCTATATTATGCTTCTTTTGGTTCTGAGTGCAGAGGTCTAACAGATGCAACAACTATATTTTAGGAGTATTGCAATTTGCCTACCACTGAAAACAAAACTTTAGAGTTGTGATATGATAATAAAAGCAGGAGTAGCACTGAAAAATATTTTCTAAAGAGGAAATGAAAAGTTATACTGGTTCCTTTTAAATGATAACAGAATTGACGTGGATGGCTGTGTTTACTTCTCCTTGAATTGGAATGGAATACCAGGACTCTCCACATACCTTGCTGAAATTACACAAATTATTGATTAGAAATTGTGTTATGTAAACATCATGGTATTTGAGTGGGTCTAATTATGCAAATGTTATTCTCTAATACTGTCATGGAGTAATCTGAGATACCAATAAACACTACAAATATCAACTAGGTATTTCCAAATACACAGAAATGTATGCTCATGCGCTAATAATAATGTTGCTATTATTGTCTTGAACACCTTGCCTCAGGAGAGTTCATTCTACAATACAGTCTGGAAAATGGAGACTCTAAATGCCTCATAATCTGAATAATTTTAAGTGTGTATGCCTTTAGTGATAAAACTAATGGATATTCATTAACATACGGTCTCTGACTGTTTTTAATCTTTCACTGATCTCTTTCAACAACATTTCCAAGTGTGAGGACATTATGAAGGTTTCTAAATAGGTGGTCCAATTTACGTAGGAGCTATGAACCTTCATTTCTGAACATTCAGACCTGAGGTGTGGCTAGTATTATCAGACATAAACCCATATTTTAAGGTCATGCATATTTGAAGTATCCATCCAGTGATGGAAAATTCCATTGAAATAATTGTGACGATGTTCTCAGTGGACTAAAAATGTGATCTCATACTGAGCTCAGGCAACTTAATGGCCAGTATTGGGTGGCAAGTAGTTGTACAGCCGCGGAGGAAGCACACCCAGAAGGTCTGGTTGAACTACCCAGAGTGGTTGTGGAGGAACTGTGTTTCTCTGACCTTTTGCAGGGTTTGTACTACTTTTTTTGTGTGTGCTTGATTTGGCTCAGACCCATTGGCTGGGAGTGAAGGTGCCAAGGTTTTCTGCACTCTGCCAACTTGCATGCCAACTGGGGAGCTGTGGTCTGTAGGCCAGGCTTTTTGGTAGGCTATGTCATGAGCTAAATCTATATGACAAAATCTCTGTTAAAATAAATCAGATTCTTGAACCCTACTAAATATCAGGGTCATTCTGATATGACTCCCCTGACATGAGGTTATCTTAAAAAAGGGAGAACTGCCAGTGGTTTTCTTTAGTGCATTAATTACTCAGAAATATTTGCAAAACACATTTATAGGTTTTAGCATCTTTTCTTTTGTTTTTTTTGCTGATACTCTAAAGTTAGATATTTTGCATGGAACAAGTAGGTCTGTGATATGGTAAAGATCCATTAACATAATTTCTATATTTTTAAAACCATTTTTTGACCAAATGCATGCAAATCTAAACTTTTAAGTTAGCTTTCCATAACTATTCTGTAGTGTTTGTTCCACATGCTTAAAACCAGTGAGAAATCCTTGCAAAATTATCTGTTTGCCAAACCACTTCAGATAGCAGAACTGCAAACCACTCTTGTTGCTTTAATTTTTTTTCATCATGTCTGTGTCTTTCATCCTCCTGCTAGGACCTACAGTCAGTAACTTCTACTACACAGAGAGTTCATTACCAGGTAAGATAAGCTTTCCTTTTAGTATCAGAACAAAAAGAGGCTTAACAACATGGACTGCACTCTTTGCATTTGAACCCAGGTTTTCTTTTTGTTGGATACCCATATGTTGGATGAATTTCTGTTTATAGTTTACCCTCAAATGTTGGAGGTTCGTTCTGCTTTCCCTCAGGCAATCCTTTTCCTTGCAAACCTTATGGAATCATCTTTAAAATTAGCGCAGCATGATGATGCGAGTGGTATTGCAGTAGCAGTGCCTTGCATATTGAAGTGAATGAGAGAATGTGCCCTGTAGGACAAATGACAAAAGTAAAATTGTTTCTCTGTCTAACTGAACAATAACATATTATATTGTATAGCTGTAGTAATAAAGTCTATCACTGAGAAAAAAGGTGTGCTAGCAGGTCTAACCTTTTAATAGTTCTGTGCACCACAGTCATCTATCTACCTTTACTTTAACATAATCTTCAGAGTAGTTTTTTAATCCATCCTGGGCACAAATGTGTCTTTTGCAGGTTCTAGTTTTAGGTGGCTAGTTTTTAAAATTGGTCTCTCTGTGCATTTTGCAACTTTATTCTACAATTAATGCAATACCGAACTTGCCTCTACAGTTGGAAGTATTATTCAAGAATGCATATTTCTCTCAGTAAAACATTGCCCTGCACAGTGCTTAAATTGTGAGTAAACTAACTCAGACTAACTCTACAGACTCCTGAGCTGATCTGACATTAGTGCAGAGACTTGACACAAACCATGGTCAGTTGACACAGCACCTAGGATCAAAAGACAAGTTTGCACAGTGTTGATAGCCTTTTCCTAGATTTAACAATGCAATTCTTGTTGGGATCAGCAGGAACAAGTTCACTGAGAAAGCATACAGAGATCCAGCTGACTGGAACCCATTGTGGTGAAATTGCAGATAATTCTTGGGGCTTAATGATTACCTGGGTGATATAGAATTCCAGTTCGGCAAAAATGCCTGTAAATGTGCTGAATGCACAAAGACACTATGAGAAAATGCAATTTGGCATGTTTTCCTGGAGTTGCCATCTTCATACCAGTTCATGGTTTGTTTCTGCATTTCCCTGTCCAATTTTAACCTCATATTTTTGACATTTGTATCAATCATTGCCCCGGAACTGAGTTTTACAGCAGTGTTAGTGTCTAGTGAATTGGCTAATAAAACAGCATGTATTATTCTGTTCCACTCATTATAAATTAACCTGGAGCTGACTGCTCCATGCATAGGAAACTGCCTGAGGTAAAATGAAGAACTAAATCTGCGTGTATGGGGAGGGCCAAAACAGAGTATGAAATGCCAGAAATCAGTCCATCCTTGGCTTTAACCTCTGCAGTTATAGCAGTATATAAATTAATTGCCTAGCCATCTTCTCTAGTGCACATCAGTGTGAAATCTCTAACATATTATCAATTTTTTATGATGCTACATTTTGAATGTACCCCCCTCTGTGTTTGTCTTCAGTACTTGTTTATCCTGGAGTCTTCAAACAGTGGTTTATTCTCAGTGGGTCATTTCTACAAACTGTCTTGTTAGGTTAATTTGAGGTTTGTTCTATGTTTGTTGGTATCCCTCCACATATTACAGAAAGGAGAAGCAGCAGGGTATAAAGGGCATGAATAAGGTGCTTGAGTTGATGGAACTGTCTTCCTACCTCACTAATAAGGTGTCATGGGTACTTTTAGGTCTCATAAATGCAGTTCTCTTGCATGATTCCTCTGCAGCTCAAAACATGGGGAGTCAGCAGAAACATCAGCAAGCCCAGGTGCAAATGAGAAAAATGATGCTGGAGTTGTTTTTCATTCTGTTTTGTTTCTCTAATAAGTTTAATGCTCATAAAATATCATTCTCATGGGCCTGAGACTTCCCAAGCTAGTTCTGCAGTTGAACTGTAATGAAGTCTTGGAAGGATCATATCACAATATGCAATTTGTGACTTGAATTTACATTTACCAGCATTATCCCTATCTTCATTTACCCAGCATTATATACTCTGCTAGGTCTATGAATTTTTACTCATTTCTCTTTGTATCATCTACCTTTTTAGTATGCACCGTTATCTTTGGATGTTTTCTTCCTTTTGTTCTTTGTATCCCAGTCCTCAATTTTCCACAAATAGTGGCGTAAATATTAAGATACATAAAGCTTTGTGCATGCAGATACATAGACATTAGCAAACCCAGTGGATTTCAGAAAACCCTTGACTGTCCCACATACACCTCAGTTGTGATACAAGCAAACCTAAATATCCCACAACTCCATAAGCCCATATTAGACAAAAGCATAAGTGTATTTTAAACCTGATGCTTAAACCACTGAGATATGTCATTTCATCGCCATGTGCAGAAATAGTTCACTTCATGGAAAGTTATGCTGTCATTGTTTTCATCTCTCCTGTAACGCACAGAGGTTGGAGACAAAAACCTGTACGTGAGAGCAAGGTTTATGGGATCAAGTAAGATCTTTCAGTCTATATATGGGAGAGAATTGAGGCTGTTGTATTTTTGTCAGGATGGCTATAGATGCAGGTATCATGCATCAGAAGATGTATATGTATATATATATTTTTGTAGTCAAGCAAAGTTTGTATGTTGCTGCAGTAACATTTCAGACAAGATCTGTTGCCAGGACTGTAGCCAAACTCCAGGGCACTGAGGAGACAACAGATGAGTTGTCTGGCGCTGTCTTTGCTTTTCTGTCCTGGATAACCAGTAAGGAAATGCAATAAGCTAATAAGATGAATCTTACAAACACTGTTATGATACCAAATGAAATTAATAACATTTTGTAGCAGCATCGTGCCAGCCCCTGATATGCATTCACCTGGCTGAGAAGTGAGGGTCCATCAAAATGCAAAATGCTAATCATCATCAGAGCTGCTTGAAAACAACACATAGTGCACGCAGGTACCCTGCTGACGGGGAAGCTGGGGAAGCTAAGAACTTGTGTGTATCTGTACAACATCAGCATGACCTCACTTTTTCTCAGGTGGCTGAAAAAGTGTCAGATATCTTTATGTAAATCAAAGAGCAATGACTGACTCTTAACATATGAGAACATTGTTTGCTCTGTAATCAATTTGGAAATTGTTTTACCCAGTCAGACTGAAATGACAACTTCCTTCAGCATTCTTTGAGACTTTCCCAAGGTTGAAGAAAGCAAACTGCTTCTTCCCCATGGTCTTACTGACATATGTCTGGGCAGTCTGGGGAATTGAACTGATGAAACTCTCATTTTTTGGTTGACATATTCTTTATTTTTTCTTAACTTTTTCTCACACATGGCTACTGAGATAAATATTTTAGAAATAAGTCAGATTTGCAAAACGGTAAGGTAAATTGCTGAGAAATATCTATTACTTCTAGGTTTTCTTAATGATATAAACACTAGGCAGCAAAAGCAGAGGAAAATATGTAGGAAACTGCGAACCTTTGAGAGTCTGTATGAATGTTGCAGATGTGTTGGGCGTGTTTGATACACCATAAACTTTCACTTTAACTCTGTGTTGGTGTTTCTGCACTTTTCCTCTTCTTGTATATAAAGCAGCCTTGCTTTCCTCCTTCAAACCATGCACGTGGTGCCACCTGCCTGAGGGAACGGTGGGGTTTGTGTCACTTGGAGTCTCTCAGGCTGGGTGCCTTTCTAAAAGGTCTGCTGTAGCTCAGGCTGGAGTGGTAAATTCCTGTGTTACGCTAGGGATTAAGCGTTCATAGCCCTGTTGTCCCTTCTGGCTGAAAACCCATGATTGTTTGGAATCTCTTTTTGGAACTTGCTCTTTCAGCCAGCCTTTACTTTCTGGTGTTGGACCTCCAAACAACTACTGACCTGATATAACTGTACAATTCCCAATATGAAAATCGTTGGTCCTGGATCCTGCTGTGAGGAAAGGTGCTGGGCTTCTGTGTGATATTCTGAGAAGTCCCAATGAGATATCATTATATCCTGGTCTGTTTTTACCAATCTATGTCCATGTTATGAATATATGTACATATACATTACTCACATTCTATGTTTTCTATGCAGAGTAATACTTTTCTCAAAGGTATCTTTCCACCCCATTGCTTCTGCTTTTTCTTTTCTTGCCTTGTGCTTTTGGTATACCACTCTGTAGTCTGTTGTCTGAAGGAGGAGTAAAGTTTAATCTTGAGCTAGTATGTGCCTGAATTTACATCATTTGCAGGTGTGCTGATTTTACTGCTTAAGATGTAAATAAGGATAGAATCTGGCTCTATACAAATTTTGGGTGGGTGCCCGAGATCCACGCTGTTGTGTTTTGTCCTGTGAAAATCTATTTGTGTTTAAAAGTTGTGTCCCAGTGACTAGGAAGTTGGCTGGCCATCTGCTGGCAGCATGGAGTACAGCCATGACCACCCTCTGCTTTCTGAGATCCCTTTTGCCTCTCCAGCTCAGAGAGAGCTGAAAAATCAAGGGGACAGCCTGTTTGACTCCTTGGTGCATACAGGTCGGGAAGAAGGCCTGTTCCTGAAATAACATCCATCAGTTCCAAGGAGCCCATCTTTTTAGCCAGAACAGGAGGATATTGATGTAGGATGTCTGTTTGCTTGGCCAATGGTGGTCTCCAGGTCTGCGCTCTCTGTACTCTGGGTGTAGAGAAAAACATATGTCACCCTGATGTGCATTTGGGTCACGCCAGGGGCAGGCAAAGTGGGCAATTGCTTTGAGTGGCAGATCAGTACAGGTGGGAAAGAGCGTAAAAATACTGAGCTAGAATAAAGCAAGGTGACAGGCACACAAGAAACAAAAATAGTAATTAGAGTTCACAGCTGTTGTCCAATATTGATGCGTATCTTTTTGACCTCTTTCACATCTCTCTATTCCTGTGTCCCCACAAATAAGGGGGTCTGTAGGCAGCTAGGAAAGCTGGTTTTGATGCAGAGCTTTTTGATACTGCTGGGCTGAAGGGAAGGGGACAGCCAAGGATGTGGCTGAAGGTAACCATGTCAGTTTACTCTCTTCTATATTACAGTCAAGCTCTGACGTCAGTGAGGAGAAAATCCAGTGGGTTTGGGCTATGTAGGTTTTGCACATTGTGCAATGTCAGTAGAGCAAAATGAAAAAAGCAGACACTAGAAAATAGTTATTTTAAGAGAAAAAAATCTGTTACTTTTTTATGTCATTTCCTTGCCCTATCCAGGACCAGGAAAGTTCTTTCCCCAGAGTACTTTCTGTTCAGAGGCTATCTCCTAGATGGTGCTTCCTAGACGGTAAGTGCATCTCCCTTCTCTTGTGCCGAGCACGCAGCTTGCTTCTGGTGCGCATGTAAAGGATAGTGCATCTGAGAGTATTACCATGGAGGGGTAACTGTTCCTTCTTGTTACACTGAGCAGGAAAAAAAGGAGCTGCATGCCTCCCTTCCCTTCTGAAAAATGAAACGAACCCTTCATCTAGCAATCAAAACATCTGTTGTAGCATTGTCACCCCAAGGAGGCATGTTCTTCTAAGGGTGCTTAGAGGTTTGGTTTACTAGTGTCTCTGCTGTGATGAGCAGCACTTACTGCATGGCAGTGCCTGGACTCAGAGTGCAGCTGGTTGTGGCAACACGCTGCTGCTGGAAAGGCTGCCTTCTTCACTCTGGTATCTCTTTAAGTGCTATAGTGTTTAGATACTATAGTGTTTAGGTGATGGAAATGTACCTTCCTTTCCCTGTAAGAGTGCACTTCATGTAACTCCCTGAAGACCTGCACTTGTATTTGACCCAGACTTTGTCAAAGCAGACGGCTTATCTGGGCTTTACATCAGGCTCCAGAGCACTGGAATTAGCAGCTAAAATGGATGGCATCTGCTTTTGCAAAAGCTTCAGCATGGGGAGACTGAAATTTTTATTGTTCTAAACAAAACTGATTTCTCCTTGGCAGTTTCTAATTACTCTTCCTTGTCTCTCATGAGGGAAATTGATAAAAAACATATTGAGAATCTGTTTGGGTTTGGGGGAAAGCTGGGTGGGTAGATGCATTCAGTTTTTATCTTTAGGGATTTGATATTCCCTTGCAGTGCCAAAACCTACAATGCTTACATCACTCCATTCTTGTGTCCAAACTCCAGAATGAACGAATCTGATTTCACTGGCCAAACTAAATGCAAAGCAGAAACAAAAAAATCGCATGTGATGAAGTACGTTGTAGGTGATAAAATATTTCTGGGTTTTGTAGTATAAATTATTTGGCAGTGACAAGATTCCATGTTAGGTGCTTTATTAGTTAATCTCCCCTATTTTCATGTGTTTTTCACGAGTAGCATAAATTTTCCTTGAGTGTATTGGTAATTCAGGGTGAATATCTGTGGCCAGGCATTTGATTTACAAAGAGCTTCCAAGCATGTTATTGTTCTTTAGATTCAGAATTTGAATTAATCCTATTAGACCCATCAATTTTATTATATGCTTGCTATACACTCATCAGAACAATGCAGCTTTTTCTGTCACGTATTTGAATGTAATCAATTCTTCTTATAAGCATGAAATCCATTTTATATGTTTTTAAAAATATTTATTTCAAGTTAATAATTTCAGTGAATATTGTTTTGTTAAGCCTCACCTTTAAATTCACCATTTAATGGAATAGGAATACGGACATAATGAATGAATCAGATTATGTTCTTGTGAAACCACTGTGGCTTCACTGACACAGAGGTGGTCTTACGTGGTGATGATGTTAGCTCAGCCCATCTTGTCCATGCAGTTCTGCTCAGACCGTTTTCTTCACTGCAGCTCTGTTGTTTCTCTGTCTTGCAGCAACTTCTGCTGATCGTTTTTACCGCATTGACAGATCTCAGGTAAATCTTTATTCGGTTACTGTTTCTATAGATTTTTTTTTTTTATTTTCAAATCTATGTCAAATGCAGCTTAAAATGAATTATCTGCTGTTCCTTCTGTAAAATGCTACTGATGTCTCATGAAAAGTAGAGAAAAAATTCTGGGCCATTTTTTTAGTTGATGTAATTCTCATCGCTTCACTGAACTTTTTTATCTGCTGACCATCTGCCCTTCTGTTTACTACCAATCTGATGTACAGATCAGAATTTTCTACATTTGCCATCCTTATCAAGTCTTACTAAGGGCATCTGTGTGGCAGCAGAGTATTTGAGTTTATATCTTTACTGGTGCTTTTAGTCTCCAGAAGTCTTGATCCCGTGTGTGTGACATGGAATAGCTATGGAAATTAAGGTGATGTTACAAGTTGAGAATTATGAACAGAGCTGTATCAAATATTCCCAAGGAACCCCAAAACAGCGTGTAGCTCCGTTGGATTCAAACCTGTGGTATAGATTTGACAATCTGAATATATTTTCTAAAAGACACTTTGAAAATTTTACAGAGCTTTTGGTGTTTCTGATTTGTAGCCAGAACAGGCCAATTAGTGGCTCAGCATTAAGTGCAAACTGTTGATTTCACACAGTGGTCATTTGTATCTAGTCCTCCTGAGAACTGTGTAAGCTGTTTCTGGATCACATGAACATATGACTGTTTCCTAGCAAAAGCAGCTGGTGGTTTAGTTCAAGCAGAAGGAGCTGTGGCTCTAGTTCAGAGGTCCCAGGTTCAGGGTCTGCGTGTAGCCACCATGGGAATTCTTTGCACACAGTCATATAAATGCTTTGATCAAGTCATACTTTAACATTTGGAAAGCAAGGGTGAAGAAGATGCTGCTACAGGTTAAACTGGGCAATGTGACTCTGGCTTATTCTGCATTTCTTTAATGCTTGACTCTGTACAAGTGGTCATCTTTCCTTCCTACTCCCTTTCCCTGTGTTTCTGTGGGAAAAGATCAATACTGTGTGATGGTCCCAGTGCACAAACGGTGGGAAGTTTCCTGCCCATTTGCCTGTGTAGACAGGCCTGCTCACACTCAGTGGTTTTTGAAGGACAATGAGCCTTCAGTGACAATAACAAAAAAGAGGCACTTGAGAAAGAGAGCTTTGGTAACGGAGATGTCAAACCAGAACGTAAAAGCAATAGATATCTGGGACAGTATCCCCAAACAATGAAAATTTCTGTCAGCCATTTTCAGAGGGCAAGACCTTAAGTGTTGGTCCTCATTTTGCAAACCTCAGCTTTTGGGTAGACCTCCATTTTTCAGCTGAATGACATAGAGTCATTGAGTAGCAGCCTTTTAAGTGTTGCTGTGAGTGTGAACCTTGCTGGTTGGGAATCTTGTTTTGCTTGAAATCGATGAAGTATTTATTGGTGACTTCAGCAGCATTGGGTTTAGTGTGTGTGTATCTGTATGCGCTTAAATAAATACACAGAGTCGCGTGAATGCTCTTCAGAGACCCTGACGTGCACCCAGCTTTCCTATAACCAGCTGGGTGCTCTGAGAGACCAGTGATGCTGCAGGTTCATTATTTGTTCCTTGTATCACTTCAACAGGAACATTTGCACTTTGTGACGGAAATTTCGCAGGACGAGATTTTTATTTTGGACCCAGAGCTGGTAATGTCACAGCAGGTGGGGACGCCACCAGGAATGCCTGATCTGGTAGTGGAGCAGGCCTCTGGGTGAGTGGTGCTGGGATCTGGCTTTCAGCAGCCGTATTAGAGTTGGGCATCTCTTTTCTGGTCCCCTTTTCTGAAGGATTGGGAGATGTGGGAGGGCAGATCTTAAGTGGGAAGCTGGGGACAGGATCAGATGCAGCCACGGTAATGACAGAAGGACAGTGGAATAATATCTACTGCGTTAGGCATCCTGGAGCACACAGCAGGACTAATGTACTTTGGCACTTTTCAACCTCCTCGCTCCCCCGACTGTATCTGCCCTGCCATAAATCTGTATCAATCGAGTTAAACCCCTTCTCTGCACGGTGAGGGCTCTGATACCACTGTGTAAGGGCCTGAAGCCCTTTGTGCTTAAGAAATATGGTGAAACATCTTTGTTTCTTCTCATCCTCTGGGCAGACCAGAAATGCTCCTATTCCTCTTTAGGAACAGTCTCATACTCATAGTGAATTAAGCTATTTTAGCTTGCTGTGGGCTGAAAAATGCTGGGTACCAGTAAGCATTAGACAGCTTCAAAGTGGAGTACGTGAGGTAATTTCTGAGGGGTTGAATGCCTTTCCCTTCCTTCTTCCCTCCCTAGAATATCAGATCGGTGGAACCCTGCGGTTCGAAAGAGGATGCTGAGCGACAGCGGCCTTGGCAAGATTTCCCCACACTACGAGGTACCTGACAAACAAAAGGACGCCAGCCAGACACATATGCTGCAGTAAGAGCCCTCTGCATTTCTCTGCTTGATGATGCACTGTCACCATCACCACAGACAAGTCCTAGTGGCTCCTTTAAGCTTAATGAATTGTGCTGACATGCTGAAATTACAGACGTCCTTTTGCTGCTTCTCTTTTGCTCATTCCTTCTGTTTCTTCCTCCTTTTCCATTATTATATGTTCTTGCCTTTTTTTTTTTTCTTCTCTGTGGCACCCTGCACTCTTAATAAACCTAGATCCAAGTTTCCAAAAGTAAATACATTATTTTGGATGCCTGAAGTTCCAGCTAAGGGAACGTGCATGACAACTGGTTATGAGAAAGACCGAAGCGCTCACCCTTAAGGTAGCTCTGATGCAATGTGACAAAGCAGAAACCTCTACAATTGCTGCTTACTTTCAAAGATGTAGGCAATAGTTTTTATTTAATCTTGAACCAGAGAGACCATTGTCAGTGTAGGATGACTAAGGAGTGGTTTCGTTGCTGATAATTCCCCCATGTAGGAGATTTCCACCACCGCAATCCTGTTTGCCATGTTCAGGTTTGTCTAAGAGCATCTCTTATTCTACTTGCCTATTTTAGAATTAGTTCTCAGCTTCTCAGTCCTATCGCTTTAGATTTTCAAAACGAACAGTAGATCCATAATCACCACCAAAGTTTAGAAGGGAAGCACCTGTCTGAACTCTGTTGCTGGCTTTGAAAAATTCTAGGGTTTTGGGGTTGTTTTTTCCCCCAAGTACATAATGTATAATTGTGTACATCACTTCTGCTTTATGTTTCTAGTTCTACTGTATCTGGATCCCTATGGATGAGTTTTAAAAATTAGTATAGAAAAATTAGAAGTAGTGACCATGTGGTCCTTGTTTCAGTTTGTCTTTCTGTCTTGGATGTGTGTGGAAGAGGGCTGCAAGGTGCCTGCCGAGTACAGCTCCAGGGCAGATGCAGTGTGGATGAGAGGCTGCGTAGCTGTGTGGCTACAAACTGGGAACTTTCCAGTAAAGTGGAAACTGCTGGCAGGAGGAGGAGATGGCATGGTAAGAAAGGGTGATCTGGGTAGCACTGCCAGGAGACACTCACCTGGTTTTCTCCCATTACTCTGAGGGATTCTGGATCAGTTCTTGTTTTTATTCTCTTTGCAATGTGAAGGATGGTGAATTCAGGTTCAGTTTTCCACAGACTGGAGTGGCAGGGCCTGAAAATTGGAGCTGGCACAACTGGGAGAAAAATAATGCTTAGACACCTTTAGGCAGAGTGGAAAGATGGTGACAACATGCGGACTAACTTCTAATTGATAAAAGGAGTGACTTTTTTACATCAGAGTGTTTGCTTAGCTGGAAAAATTATGTTTGGTAGATTTTATTAATTACAAGCAAAGTCTGTAGCACTGCCCAGAGTAAAGTGTACCTGTCGCTGCCTGCTGCAAGGAATTGTTTTCTTTATAGCTTCTCTAAACTTTGTTTTGGCTGAAATTTTTCATGGTAAGACTCAGGTTTTGACTGATTATTTTTCTTTTAGTTAAAACTTTAACAAAAAGTCAGCTGTTTCTGAGGACAAGATTTGTGGGAAGTGTATTGCTTTAAATTACATTCTTTAAAATAAATAAATCTAACAAATTTTAGTGCTAGCAGTGGAATGAACTTCATTGGAATGAAGTTTTGGATGCTTGACATTTAATAATGTGTCACCATAATACCAGGGAGATGCCTTTTACTGTCTTGAGAAAAGTACCCCTCAGTTTGCCCTGCTGCTGAGTTTGTTCATGCACTTTGGAGACACCTCAGATTCAAGAGTTTTGCTTTCAAAAGTTTCTCTCTGCACATGCTCGCAGAGGAGTTATGCCCCTCTCTGCTCAATCCGGGTTGCAAGCCTGCCCACCGGGCTGAGGGAAGGGGGGCTGCGCTGCTCACCAGCTGATCTCCAGTAGCAAGGAGAAAAGGGAAGCAGCAGTCATGGTCAAATGGAGACGGGTCAGGAAAAGGTGTAAGAAGGGACAGGGAAAAGAGGCTGCAAGAGCCAAAGGAGTAGAAGCAAAAAGGGAGTGTGTGCAGGAACTTGGGGAGCAGGGTTAGGGGATGGGAGCTGGCAGTTAGGAGCGCAGGGGACATACAGATGTCTAGGAAATCAGAATGGGAATAACGAAAAGGAGGAGGACATGGGGTGCATAGAATCATAGAATCATTTAGGTTGGAAAAGACCTTCAAGATCATCGAGTCCAGCCATCAACCATGCCCACTAAACCATGTCCTGAAGTGCCTTGTCTACGTGCTTTTTGAATACCTCCTGGGATGGTGACTCAACCGCTTCCCTGGGCAGTCTGTTCCAATGCCTGACAACCCTCTCAGTAAAGAAATTTTTCCTAATATCTAACCTAAACCTCCCCTGGGGCAACTTGAGGCCATTTCCTCTCGTCCTATCTCCAGCCACCTGAGGGAAGAGACCAGCACCCACCTCGCTACAACCTCCTTTCAGGCAGCTGTAGAGAGCGATAAGGTCTCTCCTCAGCCTCCTTTTCTCCAGGCTAAACAACCCCAGTTCCCTCAGCCGTTCCTCAGAAGACTTGTGCTCCAGGCCCCTCACCAACTTGGTTGCCCTTCTCTGGACACGCTCCAGCACCTCAAGGTCTGCAGATAGGTAAGAGGTGAGTGAGACAGGTTAAGGGCACGGGGGAAAGGGTCTGCGTCTGTTTCTCTCCAGAGTCTGGAGTTCTGGGCTGATGCAGATTATTCGTTATACCAGTGGGCAAGCTCTGAAGTGTGTTTAGACACTGCCTCGTTTGCTGCCAAGCTGGAAGGTGTGTAGTAAATGAGGCAGGGGATTGCAGCAGAGAAAGCAAGTATTATTACAGTTAAGGCAGCTGAATGCTGCTCTGGAGGACTGCCTTCTGCCCTCCATTTCCCTCGCAGAATTTCTGAATGATGCAGATCTACAACAAACTTTTCACGAATGGCCAGTAACAATGGGCTTCTCATTCTGTGCTTGTCCACTGTGAAGTAGGTTGGGTTTCTGAGAGGCCGTTACAAGACTTTGAAAGAGAGTGAGGGTCTGGAAACTGAGAAATAGGCTTTCTGTGTGCCTTAGGTTGTATTACTAAAACTAATGGAAATTTTGTGCCTGCCTTCCTTCTGACTCTCATTTTCCCTGCTGCAGAATACAGATAGTATTGCAACCTCACCTTAGAGGAGCACAATGAGGGTGAATTTCATGGTCATAAGAAACTTGGATACTATGGGGATATTCTGCCAAAGATGCTTAGGAGAAAATGAATAATTTTACATTTTGTGCACAGTGTTGGTAGTGTGGAATAAATAAATCTTGAGGCTGTGCACTGCATGTGCAAAATACAAAAGGATATCAAGCAATAAAACTTGTGGAAAGAATTTTAGCAAAATTCCCCAAAAGGAATCTGGCAAAGCACAGAGGGGACGATTCCTCCTGTACATGGAGTTCTCGTGGATCCTTTAAGAGTCATCAGTTTCCAATGTTTTACATCTAGTCTGAAATACTGTACAGCACTTCCAGCTCAAAGTGCAATACCCTATAGCCTGTCATTAGGGCAAGTGAGAGGGCACTTGCTGTGAGAGAAAGTGTCTTCAGTTGACTCACTGGGGCTGTTTTCTCAGTGGTCATTTTTCTCCCAAACAGGGGCTGGGAGTGACCCTCCTCCGATGTTAGGAGCTGATTAGACCACAGCTGGTCATAGCGTGGCTGCAGACTGCTTAGAGTCTCTCTGGCATCGCTCTGTATATATATATATGTGTGTGTGTATATATATATAACCTCTTTAAGATGAAGTCATTATTTCTGGCAAGTGAGGAGTGTAGCTAAAAAGACAAAGTATGCAAATCGAAGGATCCCTTAAATTACTTCAATCGATGAAAGTAGAGAAGAGAACATGTGATCTAAAAATAATTATGATGTTTGGTGTTGCTTTTGATCACAAGCTGTTGGGGTAAAGAGTAATTTGAATGTAATGGTTTTGAGGCAGGGGTCTTTCTGAGAGAAAATTTATGCTTTTGTTTTTAATTAAGCGAGCTTCATGTTAGTTAATTTTCGGGTGGCTTTTGATTAATGGTATTTCATGGTTTGCTCCCTTTCTGATGGCTCTTTGATGTGTGACTGATGTGTGGAGTGGGCAGGACATGAAACAGCGTCTTGATGCAGTAACCAGGAGCTGGGGCAGATCGTAGCTTAATAGGAACATCAAATTGGTGTGAATGGTGCATACAAAAAAACAACAGGAAGACAATTACGTGGACTACTGGTGCTTGGTCTTGAAAAAAGCTAAGTATTCTGGGCTGACTCCACTGAAACATGTAATTGGACTCTTCCTTTGAACATGAGTGGGTTCATCATTCTGATTTATCCTGTGATCAACTAGTGCAGTGAGATGGGGATAACCATTCCCTCATAGCCTGCTGTAAGCATTCATTGTTGGCCATGTATTTCTCTTCCTAGTTATGTGTTTGTCACCCTGTTATGTGATGAGAGCTGGAAAATTAAATAAAATAAAACCCACAACAGCATACAAAAATGAAAAGGTGACTATATCTTGGTAGAGGTTTAATCTACATCTTTTAATTGAAGTCATTAATTTTCCCATTGTTTGGGGCAGTAACAACCATTCTTCTAGCATCTGTCCAGCTGTGATGGTAATGTGTTTCCAAAGCTGCTAGCTGCATTGTCTGAACTGAGTGCATGGCTCGTGAAGGGTGGGCAAAGGTTGGCCAGAATGCCATCTGGTCCTGTCAGGGAGAGGAAATAAAAATGCCTGTAGGGGCTGGAAGGTGGCTGCAGCCCCCTACACTAAATAGACATTAATTAGCTAGTATTACCACCCAGGCACTGCTTTATGAGGCAAAAATAACCTAGTTCCTGAGAAGGAAGAAGAAAAAGGCTAAATGCCAAGTGTTTTAACTCAACCACAAGAATCAGATCATTGCCCAGGAAATCAGTGTTGACAGTACAGATGTTACAAGGTAGTTTAGGTTTTGGTTTTTTTAAGAGAAATCTTTGCGTGGTACAAGGTGAGAAGAGCATCAGGGATGCAAGTTTGCATGTAGAAAGGTGAAGGAATGCTCATCTAATGAAAGTTAAGAAAATATAAAGAGATCATTCTTAGGATTTGCACGTGATAGGCAGGAGCTGCCTAGTGATAGTGAACCTTTAAAATTTCAAAGGTTGGTGAAGACTTGAAAAATTCAAGTGTTTCCCCAAAACTCTTGCACTGGAAAACTCAGCATCACTTCTTAAATAGAGGGAGTAGTTTGCCCCGGTGTGGTTTTGTTGTGGTTTAACCCCAGCCAGCAACTAAGCCCCACACAACCGCTCGCTCAGTCCCCCCCGGTGGGATGGGGGAGAGAATCAGAAGTGTAGAAGTGAGAAAACTCATGGGCTGAGATCAAGACAGTTTAACAGGTAAAGCAAAAGCCGCGCACACAAGCAAAGCAAAACCAGGAATCCATTCCCCACTTCCCATGGGCGGGCAGGTGTTCAGCCATCTCCAGGAGAGCAGGGCTCCAGCACGCCTAACGCTGACTTGGGAAAACAAACACCATCGCTCCGAACGTCCCCCCCTTCCTTCTTCTTCCCCAGCTTTATATGCTGGGCATGACGTCCTCTGGTGTGGGATATCCCTTGGGTCAGTCGGGGTCAGCTGTCCCAGCTGTGTCCCCTCCCAACTCCTTGTGCCCCCCCCAGCCTCCTCGCTGGTGGGGTGGGGTGAGGAGCAGAAAAGCCCTTGGCTCTGGGTAAGCACTGCCCAGCAGGAACAAAAACATTCCTGAATGACCAACACTGTTTTCAGTACAAATCCCAAACATAGCCCCATACTAGCTAATGTGAAGAAAATTAACTTTACCCCAGCCAAAACCAGCACAGTTTTGATAGCAAAATCTGAATTAGTTTTCTGATTCAGATTTAGTCCAAGCTGCATCTATAAGATTAAGCCCCAAGAGTGAAGTGTGTATGTTTTAACCAGCTATTTGCACACCCGGACAAATTACTTTCCATTATTTAAAATCCCAGATGAGTACTGATTGCTTTCAAACAAATCTTATTTGGGTGAAGGCATAAATCACCATCTCATCTTCACTGTACACTCCTGTGTAGTCCTTGTAATAGAATAAGAGCACAACAAAATGCAGTGTCTGTTTATGCTTGAGTATCTCTTTTCTTTCTCTTCTGTTATCTTAGATACTTTTACAAATAGCTTGTAAGGCACCACTCTCACTACCTTGAAGTGGAGCATGAGGAAGTTTTGCCTAAAGCAGCTCTTCACCTCTCGCTAGGAAAGTGATATTAAAAAGGAGGTGGCATTAGTGAAAGGAAAGATGAGGGCTCAAAGAGGAGGAAAAGCAATGTAAAGAGAACTGAGAATGGTTCAGGGAAAGATAAACATAGGCTAAACAGGGAAAGTACTTTTAAGAAAGAAAGAAAAAAAAATACAGCAAATGGATAAGAAATTGTTTTGAGGGAAAGCAAGTTCCCTGAGTGACATCGAGTGGGAATAAGTGATGCATCTCAGTGTGGGGTCTGGTCCTGTATTTTGAAAGCTGTTACTATTGTCAGTGTGATGCAGTCACAATACTTAAAATCTTGTGCACATTCCAGATGAAAGGTACAATTTTTTCACTATTAGGAAATCTTTTCTTTAGTTGCTGCTGTAAATCTTCCCCTACCCCCATTTCTGGAGACTTTCTCGGCAAAAGAGGGCACCTGTTAATTTTTTATTTTTTTTTTTTTTTTTACACTGTAGTGCCCAGGCATGGTAAAGAATTAATTTTGTGTACTTTATGCTCCTGTTGTGAATATTAATTCTCTCCATCTGCTTTAAGATTTTAGCTGCCTTCATTGTTTTTTGAGATTTTCAGTGGGAAAAAAGGAATAATTATTGGTTTCCTTTGGAATTCTACCTTAAAGATATGTGCCTGCAGTTCTGAAAAGACATATTTCTGCCTTTTCTCATTCCCTTAAATACTTATAATGTAACAATGAAAATCTAGCAGAATTTTGGCATTGCTTGAATAATTTGCCTTGAACTTCATTTCTTGCCACCCAGAAAAAAATTCAGCTTGACAAACAATAGGAAGGCTCTTAAAAAGTGGAATTTAGCTGACAAAAAGAAGTGTGTTTTTTTCTGTGAGATCCCTATGTTTTTAAAAACAAGCTTTTCCGGAAATAGTTTGAATCTCTTATATTCTCTGTATAATCAGTTCAGTACAGAGATACTCATAAACAGGATGGGGTTTTTTATTTTGCAGTACAATCATTGAATACAAGAACAATCTGGAGACTCTAGCACTGCAGACAGAAATACTTTCCAGTGAAATTCATACTCTTTCCAGATTGACAGCAAAGAAAAATCTTGCTTAGTGCCTTGTGCTGCTTTGCAGCCTGTGGGATTTCAAAAGTTTCTTTAAGGACAGCTACTGCTGCTGGTATCTGTTACTATTTGGAAGCTAATTTGAGTGTCCAGCTTTTACAATTTTTCTAGAAGTTTTCTTTTTCCTTCTGGAGCTGCTTATACAGCAACCTCAAGTACAGCTGTAGATACAGAATGTACATGAATTTGTCAAATGATTTGTCATGAAACTGGAAATGAGACTTTTACCTGGACAAACATTAATTCACAAGTTACTTTTGAGCCTCTCCCACATTGTCACTTAATCTATGTCCTCTTTTCCCAATCAATGTTTCTAGTTCTAGTGATGTTCATCCCTGTCATAGCCAGAAAGAGGGACTCCTGGACATGTCTTAGTAGATTATGGATGGATTAGTAGACACACCTTGACTCAATCACAGAAAAAAGAAACACAGTTTAGAGAGGAAAACAATGCTAAAAGCACAGGGGATGGAGAGGAATGTTGGCATCAAAATATCTTTTCAAAGACTGGCCTGCATGAGGTGTGTTTTTGGTATATCCTGAGTATATGATGTACAGACTGTATGTGAGGTAAACGTGAGAACAGATGTTCTCAACTCAGGATTCAAGAGGCTTTGTGTTACTTCAGCCATGTTGCAACCATCTCAGGGTTGGTTTTGGGCATGGGAAGACCCTGGCATTTTGCTCTTACGTCTGAAGATGGGGAAGCAGGACTAGGGAAGGTGTTACCACAAACAGTCCCTGCTATGTCAGGGGATGAGCCATGGCTCTACGGTGATTGCACCCGCCAGACCCGAGGGACCTTTGCAAACAGCAAGAATCAGATGGTTCTGGAAACTGTTTAACACGAACTTTCAGCAACTTCTGGTGTCACCTTTAAGTGACTGAATACATGGAAAACCTTATTTAATCACCTCTTCCCCTGTTAATTAGTAGAAAATGTATGTCATTACTGGCAAAGTCGGGCCTTATCTACAGAGAACTGGAGTGTCGAAAAATCATGCTTTTTACTTATTAAAATTTCTGTGACAGTTACTAGTATTTGGTACTTACACATCATCCTGGGAACCCCCTCTCCCAGTAATACTGAGCTTTAAGACACTGTCTTTTGCTTCTGCTCTTGTTAACTGTAATTGGAAAAGGAAGAAATCAGAATTTGTTTTAGATTTGCATGTGTATGGCCTTATTTGTGTATGTGAGTGCAATGTAAATAGTGTTTGTTTTCTTCCAGAATTAAGTCTCCAGCCTTTGCTGTTGAGGTGCTGAATTGCTAAGGGGTTTTAACAACAGTAGGCACATCTGATGAGGTGGGTTTGTGTTGCTGCCCCTTCCATATGCGGCGGAAATAGAGTACATCCTGCAGTGCATCCTGTAGAATGTTTTTTTTCCTCATCAGTACTTATTACCAAATAATTTTATTATTCAGAATGTAGTTCCCCGGAGTGGACTGGGTGGGATTTTAGCTTCCTTTTTTCCCACCCACCTGCCCCTGAGCCCTCAGAACGAGGGCTCTTAATGATTTTTGTAGCATCTCAACACCTGATGCACAGCTGAGGAAATTCACCCTGCTGACAAATTATTTTGGCAGACAGTGACATGCAAAACACTCCCACACACCATGAGACTACAAATTGGCTTCTTTAGAGACATCTTGCTTCTTGACTGGCATCCCGCTTTCCAAAAGGGAAATGCAAGCAGTCCAGCTCTCCTCTTCTCCTTGGGGAGATTTCAAGCAACTGCTTGACAAAGGGACCTTCCTACCTGGATGTTGAAAAAGTCAACTACCACCTAGCTTGAAAATGCTTTCTGAGTAGTTCCAGTAGATAAGGGGATGAAAAAGAGTTTTCCATGTGGAATGTAAGGGTTTTTTTGTTGGAGTGTGTTTAAAGGATAAAATTGATGTTGACAAAGTACAGATAGCTGGTGCCTTGGTTTTCTTTAAGTGGTTTACCATAACAGCTATAAATCTGCTTTCCACTCTTCGGCTGATAGCCAAGGTTGAAGCAGTAGCGTTCTTTCTTTTTTCTCTTCTCTTGTTACAACTCTTTCTTTGTCCTTTTTTTTCCTTTGCTTCCATCCTTGCTTGCTTACTTTAGCCCTTGGATTGAGAAGCAGAATCTGTGCTGAGAAGTAAAGAAGCTCTACATCAAAGAAGGCAGGGAACATATCAAGACAGTCACTTCTTGTACCCTTGTTTTCTGTTTGGCTGGGTAAAAGAAAATGACATTTGATAATTTGATCTTTAGGGCCTACTGCTTTCCTGCGAGTGTCAGGCACGTGGTAACTGCACCTGGCAAGAGAAGGGTAGAGGGGAGAATGGAGCCGATGATGCCACTGTAGCTTTATGGAGTGGAAACAGCAGACCTATGGCCCCCAGTGACATTAAAGGCACTGGAAGAGGGGCTAGCTGGGTTTACTGGGGTGATATAGGATGATCAACAGAAAGAAAGCATGTGTTCTTCTGGGCTTGCTTTAAGCACTGTTATAAATATAAGGTGAATATCCTCCAGCACAGCAGGCTTCCAGTCCAATAAAAGTTAGAAAAGAAGTGAACCTTGTAGTTTTAGGTAATATGTATGTCTGTATTTTTGTGTACTTGTTACTTATTTGTAAGAGTTGAAGTAAGAAAAAAAAAACCCAAACATCCCAGTCCTAGTTTTCTGAGCATTGCACAAGAATAGCAAGCCTGTGTCCATGTGCTCTGTCCCTGCCATAAGGAGCTGCCATCTGCTCGGAGAGGAGACTGGTTCTTAATGTGCTCTCACTCACTACCAAGCTGTCTTATCAAAGCCAAAACTACTAAGCTTCAGGGCACGGGTACGAAACACAGTCCTGTACATATGTAATACACACATTGGAATACATAGCGTGTCCAAGCTTTCACACTAGGACATGTCATAATATGCATTCAGACTGTATTTATTGACACTCTGTTCGTATTCCTAAGTTCTAGTTTTTAACTGGCTTGCAAAGAGAATAGAAATGTGATTTGGTAAAATAACTGCTCTAGACTATCACACAGAAGTACTACTTTGCCTGAGCTGACAGTGTTAAACTCCAAAAAGTCAAACCTTTGCTAACTTTCTCTGGTTCTTCAGATATCTGTATGTTTGGATTTCAGCTGTGACTGGAAAGTGTCGAAGTACCATGCAGCAAAAAGCTAGAGACAAAGCATAGTCGTGTGAAAATAGGTCATCTTTTGAGGTTTGCAATTTCGTATTTTAGACCCGCAAAGTTCAGGGTGTTTGGATGAGGCTGGGAGCAATATTTTGACATGAGCCTTCACTTGACTCATTGAACAAAAAGTGAGGTTTTTCACTAGGGCTGCTTGAAAAATATATTGCTGAGCTGTTATTGGTTGGTGGAGGTATGCATGAAAGAAGTTTATTTCTTTTGGAAAATGTTGCTTGAAACAGAAAGTACCTGTGAACGTGGAATGGGTTTAGTATGCTTGGGTTGGGGAGAGATTCTCTGGTTCACCTGAGAACTGCTGAGGGACCGGCAGCGTGTTCCCCAGGTTGTGCGTCTTGGCATGGCTGCTCTGGAGGGGACTGCCCTTGCTCTTCCATCTCTAGGGTGCGTGTCCCTGTCCCCCGGCTGCGGGCTTATATATAAGGGTGTAGCAGGTACTGTCTCTTCTTAAAATGCCTGCCAAAGCATTTCTTGGGTGAGAGGAGAAACGTCAGAAAGCTTAAAAGCATTCAAATGGGGAGGGAGAAAAGTCATCCCTGCTTGCCTGCTGCTCCTCTGCGCTGGGAAAGGAGCACTCAAACCCGCAGCTTTGTCTTGGTAGCTGAGACTGAGCGAGCGTTTAGCAGTTCTGGCACAGAGGTGTGTGCAAGGGAGGGAAATACATGAGGAGCGGGGCTGTAACACAGAGCCTTGCTCAGGTTCCTGGCACTATTGATGCCCGTGGGCAAGCAGGGACAGATGGACCTGGCTAAATTATGCCAAGAGCTGAAATCAGAGAGCCAGAGGTGGCTTGGAGCCAGTGTAACCCTGACTCCTAGATTCTTGTTTCTGTGCCAGGCGTCTGAAAGTGCAGCACAAAACCATATCTGAAACTCCCATTATAAGTTTCATTAATTCTTCATTAATTATTTTATAGCAGGGGTGTAAAGAGCTCAGCAATTCTGCTCTGCCTAGGATTATAGAAGGACCTGTGTGTTATGCACATTAACTGAGGTGATTTTTTTTTTTTTTTTGGAAAGTTGGCAAGCAAGTGAGGCTTAATGCTTACCACTTGTTAAAATCAGGCCACTTATTTTTGAACATAATTGCAAGAATCTGTTTCTGAGGGATTCCTGTGTTTCGGCCTCTCTCCTCCCCAAACCACTAAAGGCTATTTATCAGGAGTGACTGGTTTGCTTTGTGGTAACAAACACACCATTTAGGGTAGCTTCTAGGTTGTTTAGAAAGCCAAACTGGCCTAAGATTATTTGGGTGGTGTTTTGAGATACTCAGCAGCTAATGTGCTTCATCTCATCTCCATCTAGCCTGAGGGCCAAGTGGGGACGTGACTTCTGCATCAGAGTATATCTGATGTTCTTGTAGTGTGGCTGTCATGGCTTTGTGGTTACCAAAATAATTCATAAGTTAGTCATATATATAATTCATAAGTTAAAGTCATATAATTCATAAGGTAAAGTCATAGCAAAATGATCTCTGGGTTAATCTTTTTTCTGGAAAAAATAAAAGTGCACAGATCTGTTGTTGAGAAAAGGGGTCAGATGATTTGTTACCTGATTGCACCTAACATCTTTTTTTGCTTTTTGTGTAGGATGTTAAAGCAGTGTATAGGCCCAGCCCCTTTAGTTCCCGTCCCAGGTCTTTTTCATAAAGAGCAGTTTCAAACAGCATCCAGTCCCTTGACATGCAGTCTGTTGTTTTGCCAAAGTATTGCATGGTGTCGTTAGATCTCACTTTATTTCTTTTAGGGTCAGAGCCACCTCAGCTACTGCCTTTCCTTTGTCTTTTGCCCCCCAAATTCATCAAGCGATTGACAGGCAGGTCAGTGAGGATTTTGAAGATTTAATTCAAATCTGGAAATGGAAGAATAGCATTTCAAAGAAGCTTGGATCAGGCCCTCTTCAAAATGAATGTCTTGCATTCCCCTGAGATGTGTTGGTGTCATGTGGTGATAAGAGAAAGAGAAGCCAAGTATTAAAAAAACAAAACAACAAACCAACAACAGACAACCCATGATCACCCTACAGTGATCCTGCTGGTTGTTTGGAAATACCTTCTTTTTCAAGGAAATTACACGCCAACTTTCTTAGGTCATGTTTTGACCTTGATTCCAAGGTAGAACTGTCTTTTTCAAGATGAATATGTTAGAACATCTCTCTCACTTCTTCTTCTTCTTCTTTTTTAAATCAAGGTTAAGCACGTTAAGGTTTACAGCTGATTTTGCAGTAAAATCTTTTATTCCCTTGTTAAGCAGCAATTCCCAGGCAACTCCTCTGGGTGTCAGTACAACTTCAGGTATAGCTGCATTGTGGTGTGCCAAGCCTTCATTCAAAGCATTCTACAGTGGACAGAGAAATGGTAAGAGATAAAAAGTTATACCGTAATGAGAAAAGATATGGAAAAATATAAGGGACACAGTCATGCCTGAGACACAGCAAGGAATACATCTGAGCTGCCTTTGTTTTACTACAAAGCCCCAAGCTACATTCCTGTATGTTGGAGTTCTTGTGAACAGCCTGAGGCAATGGGTTATGTGCAGGTAAAGGCTGAGGCTGCAGAAGGAAGCTACAGAGATGCTAGAAAAAGTACTGATCTTTGCCTTTAACAGAATTAGAAAAAATTAGGCTCTTCAGGTTGTCATTACAGATTAACAGGACATGTCTGAATGGATTTCTGCAAAATAATAAATAACCTGAATGGAATTTTTTAGATTCAGGGAGCATTGCTAGTCAGCATTTTCCCACGTGTGAGACAGTATGGCCATTGTCTATGAGAAATACTTGAGAGGAAAGAATGACAGGAAAGCTGCAATAGTAAAAGCAGAAAGCTTTGTAGAGAGACTCATAGAATTGCAGAAAAATTTAGGTTGAGAAGGACCTCTGAAGGTCATCTGATACAAACCCCTGTTCAAAATAGGTCCAGTTAGATGAAGTTGTTCATAGCCTTTCTAGATAAGTTTTGAATATCTGCAAAGCTGGAGATTCAGCAGTCTCTCTGCATGACCTGTTCCTCTGTTTGACCACCCACATGGTGAAAAAAATTTTACTAATATCCAATCTGAATTTCCCGTGTCCCAGTTTGTGACTGTTGCTTCTCCTCTTCTTTCTTTAAGCAGACTCTGGCTCTGTCTTCTTTATACCTTCCTTCCCATTAGGTAGTTGAAGGCAGCAATATGATTTCCCCTGAGCCTTCTCTTCTTACTGAACGAACCCAGCTCCCTCAGCCTCTCCTCGTATGTCTCTCCTCACATGCCCTCACCATCTCCGTGGCCCTTTGTGGAACTCGGTCCGGTTTGTCAACGTCTGTCTTGTTCTCAAGTCTCACAGGTACTGAGTAGAGGGTAAAAATGACTTCCATCTACTTTATGGCTGCGCTCTTGCAAATAGAGCCCAGTATGTCATTGGCCTTCGCTGTCGCAGGGAACTCTGCTGACTGACGTTCAACTTGTGCTCCGTTAACACCCTGCATCCTTTTCTGTAAAGCTGTTTTCCAGGTGGTAGGCCCTCAGCCTGTCTCGTTGCATGGGTTTATTACTCCTGAGGTGCAGGACTTTGCATTTGCCTTTGTTGAACTTGCTAGGTTGCTGCTAGCCCACTTCTTCAGCCTGTCAAAGTCACTGAATTGGGCATGTATAGAGTCAAAGTGAAAGTGTGGGGAAGCTCTCGGTAATCCTTAGGCTTTTACTTTTCATCAAGTGCCATGGCAGAAAATGGTGATGCCCCGGCTGAGCGTTATCTTTAGCTCTTATTGGGTCCCTCCAAGGACGTGCTGAGGGACCAGGAAAGCAAGCAGTTCTGCCTTTCTGCTAGTAAGATATGAGTCACTTTCTGCAGCTGGGACTGCAGGGGGACTCACCAGTCCCACAGGTGTTGATGCAGATTGCTGAATGAGGGGGTTTCCTCACCTTTATTTTAAAAATACTTTATGTGCTAAAAATTTTCTTTGACTACAAACAGAGAATATATGAATAAATCCCAATAGGGATGCCACTTTCATTTCTGAAGAGATGTACAGATGAAATGAGAAAGAATGGGTTTAATCTGAAAGCTCTTTCCCTCCACTCATCGCAGGCAGCTATTGTCAGACTGAATAAGAAAGTTTGCAGCAGAAATACATTGCTTAAGCAGGGAAAAAGGAGAATGGTCATAAAAACCAGCAGAATTGCTGCACACAGATTGTTATTTGGCCTTTAAATTGTAAATGGATGGTTTTAAATAGGCCTGGTGCAGATGGTTTCTGCTACAGGTTTATTGATTAAAATAGCTGCTTTACATCAGCTCCGGGTTTGTTTCTCCAGAGGCTTTTGTCTTCATGAATAATGTACGCATTTGCTGAAATTTTGTTAGAATTCATCTGCTGGAGGCTGGCTGTATTTCTCTAGGTTCCTAAGCCTCAGTTGACTAGGCTCGAAATTGTGACAGTCCCTGCCCTTCCCTCCTTAGAAATGAATATTCCCTCTTCCACCCTTCCAGTGCTGAATAAATCTAGTGCTTGCACATTGGAGAGTGCACTTGGAAACAGCTGTGAGTGTTTGGCTGTTTGAGGAAGGTTTGTATGATACCAAAGGCTGTCTTGGCTATACTGGGGATTAGATTTTTGCCAGCAATTGATCCAAAGCCTGTAAGAGTGAGCGGAAAAAATGCAGTGAGCTTTGGATCAGACCATTAACTCTGAGGTACAGTGCTGGTTTAGGTGGGCATGTCTCATGCCTTCAGTATCATAAGTCTTCCCATTTGCTGGAAGCTTCTAGTGAATGCATGACTAGGGGCTTTTTACGTTATTATTCAGGCTATTTTATGCATTTCTAAATATGTGTGCCTCATTTTCTGGGAGATCCTTGTGCATTTTGTGTTAAGCAGAAAGGGTACTGCTTTGCTTGCATAGGGAGTGGTGGAAGAGGCAACGTGCAGCTTCCCCTCGCAGGCTGAGGCTGGCAAGTGCTGTTATCTCTTCTGAGTAGAGCTCGCCACTCTGCCACAGGAGGAGGACACTACTGCGGGACCTATAGCGAAAGGAGGGGCACAAACAACATGGAAAGCAAATGGAGGTGATAACGTACTTCCCCTCCTCCTCCCTTCTGATCCCCTTCCCGATTGTCATAGTAATATTTGTCTTCCCCTTAACTAGTCACTACAGCAATAGCTCTTCATGAAGCATCTGTCAAACCAGGGCAGGAGAAAAGCCAGATTAATGCCTTTGGTGAAAATGTTTGAAATTGGGCTTCCCTTTCACGCTTATGCATGGGAAAAGAGCACTGTTGGTAGAAGACCTAATTTAATGTTATGATTCCAGAAATGTAGCCAGTCATAGACAATCTGGCCTGTCTTTACTCTCTTGGGGAGGTGGGGGGTTTCATAAGCCTTTCTTTCTACAAGTTCATTTTACACCAAGATAAAAACAGAAAAAAGTAACAGTTGTTATAAAAAATAAGCGATTCCATTCTGAAATGGCCAAGAACAGGATATTGCAGTGCCTGAACCTTTTCCTGAAGGTTTTTAGGGGTTTGATTTGTTTTGTTTGGTTTAACTAAATTAAATTTTTTTCAAGATTTTATTTGGCAAAGGGTTTTGACCCAGGTGGGACCACAGATCTTGGCAGCTTATTAGTTCTTCTTGAAGTATCTCTGACTTGTTTCTAGTCTTTTTTAAGGCATGGAGGTTGTGAGAATGATAACTTGCTTCTTTATGACAGTCAAACACACAGCTAGAATCATACTAGGAGGGCAGATGACAGGCGGTGGATAGATGGTTACTGTGTGGATGTTAGCAGCTGAGAATCCTCCTTTCTCAGGACACTCGTCTGGTGACCAGTGCTGCCACAGTATATCCCTCACACTTCTTACAGACCTGAGAGAAAGATGTGTGACCGGAAATATGAGCATCCACTGGATTTTTTTGCTGTCAGGAGAGTCCCCTGTGGCTGTGGAGTGAGTGTATGTGGTTTAGAGCAGGTCATTAGACTTTCTTTCTTTCCTCCCTTAGAGCCTCTCATAAGCATGGGGTAGACCAGACAATGCATAAAATGCCCAACACCATTAGTGTGGACTTTTCAGCAGCCTTGCTTCCTTACGTTATAGTTACAAGCAGGACTCCCGTTGGTGTAGTTAGGCCAGTACTTGAACTGTTTGGAAAATCCCTCCCCCTGCTAAAATATACAACCTGAAATTGTAGGAGAATGTTGAGAGTCCTCTCCACTCTTTGCCAAAATACTTTATGTTAGTAGTGCAACAAAGGAAGCCTAGTTTATGGTGGTTGAATCTTTGGTATCTCCAATGGTGGAAGCTCTCATTGAGGCTTTCCTGTGGCTGAGATATTCAAAACCTCTCTTTGTGGCTTTGCAGCTATGTCAAAAAAATTTGAGCTTCTGCTATTGTGTTGTGAAAGCAGGAATTGGCTCTCCAATCCCTCTGTTAACGATGGTGAAATGAGCCAACAAGCTCAAACTTTATTAGGGTGAGGCAGAGAGGGGCATACGTACACATCAAGATGCTGTGATTATATAAACGTTATTTTCTCAGGATACCAGGCTACACAGTTCCATGAAGCCTTTTAATGAAAACACTGCTAGTAGCAACAGTAGTACCTGTCAGATTTCTTACTGTTCAACCATTTGTGTTCAAGGCATGCAACAAAGGTACATGGCAGTAGTATTTTGAAAAATACCTACTAATTTGGGGCACGCTAAATATGCACAAAGATATTTTTCATCCCTCCCTTCAATGTTTTAATTGAGAAGGCAGTGGTTTTGTAATAGTGTCTCTCCTGTTGTTGATGCTTTAAGGAACTAATGACATCTGTTTTACCAGGCATAAAGAAGAGCCAAATTATAGGATAATCTGTACTGTTTATTTTACTGTTTCAAATAAAGATCTGAAAAGTGATGAAACTGTGCAATTAAGAAACAAAACAGAGGAATAAATTCTACTGATGCTGTGGGATACTGCATTAGCAATGGATGGAGAGTCAGGATACGTGAGCTAAGGAACCTGGCATGACTCCTGCATGTAAAAATATTTTTAAATACTTGAAAATTTGTACCTTTTGATATGGCCCGTTCTGCACTGTTTAACCTTGTAGAAAACACTGTGTGTTGAGTTTTGACCTTCAGAAGGCCTTCTGCTGGGGGTTGTGGAGAAAGGCCTGTAACTAACTGGTGAAAGCAGTGGGACAGAGTCCTGGTGATGCCTGGGTTACCCGCATTCCTGCTGTATTTCCAAAGACACGGCTGAAGTGCAAGGGCAGAGCTGGCCTGGTTGGCAGCAGAGCAGGATACATGTCTAGGATGTTCAGCAGCAATCAAAGGATTTAATGGGAGTAGAGGATTAATTAATTCTGATCCATACAGACACATTGGCTTCTTGCACAGTCAGAATCGTAATTAGGCAATCACATTTTTTCCTTTCACAGTGGCCATTGCTCCAGCTGTGTTGTAACTCTTTCCTCTCTTTCTTTGCAAATCTCTCTCTTTTTTGAAACTAAAAATTTGTATACCTTGCTAGGAAAGTTTCCTTCTTTTCTTTCCATCTTTCCTGTTTGCATCTACGTATTTGCATATTTGCTTCTGATGTCCTATAATCCCTCAACCTTTATTTTCAGACCCCTGTTATGGAATGAGATCGTGACTCCTTCCTGAGCTTCTTCATTCCTCTAAATCCAGGGTTTCTAACCTTGTTTCCGTGCCCCCCCCCCCCCCCCCCCTCCCCTGCCGACTCAGTTAAATATACATGTGCTCTTTTCCCCTTTGTTCCTTCTTTTCCCTTCACCCCTCTGTGGCTGCTTTTCTTATGTCAGCTTTGATCTCTTGCTGGCAACACTAACATTTTTAAATCTTTAGTAATTTGTTATTTTTATACATTGATGCAAAATTAAATATGTCTTGGAAAGGAAGCATGGGTTGCCCCATTCACTGTGGGAGCAAACTCCTTGTTAGCTGGGTGGGAAGGCTCTATATGCAGTTGAAAATCTTTGCTGGGGAAGTGCTGAGGCAACGGTCCAATCCACTATGTGTGTCAGTCTGGTCTAAATAACCAAGGCACATCCCAGATTTGGCTGTACAGTTAGCCCCAGTTTTGCTAAGCCAAGCTACCACAGCAAAGGGAGAAATGGAGGGCCAATACTTTACACCTCTTTATGTTCCTTTGTTGTGGGTGCTGACCAAAATTATGAGGATTGGGATCCTTAGTGATGGGAGCTGTGACACAAATCCCTGGAATTCAGTGGGGCCCTTCTGTTCATCAGCAGGGGCACTGAGAGGTCCCTCATGATTTATAACCCCCCACTCTCTTGGAGTATTATCAGAGGCTTAAGCCACTGGTTAGGGTATCCTGTAACTCTTGTGTTGCTGCTGTTATGTTGCTTTTTACTGTATTTACATCTGTGCAGACTTTTTTGTGTGTGTGTGTCTAAGTTGCTTTTGTGAAGATGGCATGAAGCGTTATTAATTATGACTAGTGTTTTATGCAAGCCACTACATTAACTCATGGTAAGAAAAATGGCCACCTTAATGACTGTGAGTTCCTATGAAGCTGTAATTTCCTCAACCACCCCTAGTTGTGAGGTTTTCTCCTGGCCCACACTTAATTATGGTCCCTTCAATAATCTCTAGAGGATCAGGGCTTTCTCATCAGTAATATTAGCTATTTCCAAACAGTAACAGTAGTAGATAAGTTTTTTGCCAAGTACCTACAGAAACTCTTGGCATGAGTGCTTAACAGCACAGCTGACAGCTGCCTTATGGACGTGACTCCATACAGCCACTCTGGTCTGCAGAACCTGCTGCTCGAGTAGGTCTCTGCCCTTTTCTGCTCTTTTCTTGTCAGATGCTTCCAGCCCTCTCTTCTAAGGAATAAAGAATAAAACCTTCAAATTCCTCATACCCATATTTCCCACAGTGACACTGAACCTTATTTGTGGCCTTTTCATACCAAAGATTGACTGGACTTTGTTGTTTTATTCCAGGTCACCAGTCTCTTCAGAAGATCAAGGTAAGATCTGTTTTATAGATACTAATAGCATATTAAAAATGAGACTAAAGACTAACTAGTAAGCTGTGTTTTAACACAGTTGTGGTGGAGAAAAATTACTTTGTAAAAATGAAAATCTGATGTTGCTCAGACGTTGTTCACCCCTAGACATCAAGTGCTTGTTTATCTAGCTGATCAGTTGGGGCTGACGAAAGTTAAGCCTGTGTTGAGCTATTTGTAAAATGAATCTTGCTCAGCCAAATGGAACTACTGCAAGTGTTTGCAATTTATTCACACGATTGCATAGGGCTTCACCTATGGAAAATTATGTGTGGGCTTAAAGGATGATATACGGTTTTTGTGAAGGTGAGCTGATCTCTTATGGCTCTTATAGGACAGCACCTTCGTAGCAGAGGAGATTGTATTATACTTTAGAGGCTTGAACGCATGTTAGCTTGGGTTACCACTAAAGTCAGTTTGGTAGCACAGTATGGAATTTAGTGCAGCTAGCAGCTTCTACATGTAAAAATCTCATGGCTTGAGTAGCAAGAGTTGCAGGTTATAGTAATATGCTTGGTCTGAAGGAGACTGAAGGATCTGATCTTTCCCTATGGACTAAAGAGGTTGTTTGCAGTGACTAGCTGGTTAATAACTTGACCAACTTAGGTGGTTAGAGCTAGGTGGTATAAATATCCCTCTAGAGTACGTTAAACTATGGTTGCATTGGTACTGAAATCCAGAAGTGTACTACAAATGAGGTGGTAATTGCACTGGCAGAGTTGCACAAGGAATGCAAAAAAAAAAAAAAAAAAAGGAGATTGTAACAGAGAGGAGAAAGTTCATCATGTAGCTCTGAATCGGGAATATTATTTTGGACACAAAATAAATAAATAACTGTTTTCTTCTGGCATTCAATCTGTATGCAGTTACACAATCAGCAAAATTTCTGGACAATACAATAAGGATTATTCAAGAAAGGTCCAGATGGGGAATAGTAAGGACTGTTGCAAATGGAGACATAAGGAGGTCTGACCCTGGAATTGTGTCACTGAAGTATGTTCACTTGGAATGTGGAGTGACTAGTTAGATATCAACCTATATTGTCCTTGGCTCCAGCCAAGATCTTTTTAGTCCAGTATAGTGGCTATCAAACATAACGTCATTAGTAAATTCTCTTCCATGTCCTTCATGTGTCATTTCTTAGTAAAGAAAGTTATAAAGAAAGCCATAAAAATGGACAAACATGTCAGACCAAAGAGGTATCTAGCCTATCTAGTCCATTCCCAGTGTCCAATAGCAGTGGATCCCCTGACAAATAAGAGCATGAGAATGGCAGAAGTATACAGTTTTAATTTCCTGGTATACCCTACAAACTTCCTGTGATTTACAGCTCATTGACTTTGTGAGCCAGAGGTGGTAGTCTTGTTTTATAGTTCACCTGCTTTTTACCATGACCACAGCTTCTTAGTATAAACTACTGGAGACTTGTGAGAAGTTGACAGTATGCCTCATTTCTCCAGCCCTCAGAAGAAATTTGAAAACATCATCGCCTAATATACTATTTCAAGACCTGGACTCAGGCTGGTTGTCGGTGCATAAGCTTATTAGTGATAGACTGCTCTTGCCTTTTCATTTCCCTTGCATTTATTCTATTGCTCCATTTTTATCTATTAATGGAGTAACAGACAGTGTAAATGTATTTCCTTGCGTATCTTTAAACTTTAGCATTTCCTGCTGTCATAATTCTTTCCTTCTTTCCACTATTTTTATACTGTTCTAGTTTCTCACAAAATCTTCCTGTTTGCCATCTACCATCTGCTGCCAGGGTCTGGCTTTTCAGGTTTGATAAACATCTCTGAATAGCCTCTTCCTTCCTTCTCTTCCCTTTCTCCCATAAGAAACCTCCTCCGAAATGCAGAGTGAAAGTCCTATGTTCCCTTGACCAATTAGTGATGCGACAGTGCTATTTATTAGAAGTTTTGTGTTTTGTGACCGTGGATTATCTAACTAGATTTGTCATCCATGTAAATATGTAGGAGCTTCTCTCAAACACAAAAGATATTCCATGCCCCAGTGACTTTTCAGAAAGAGAGGTCCAGTGCTTGGATTTCCTCTCTCCCGCTATGCCACGTAGAGACCATGGTAAATGAGCACAGTACCAGAAGGAAAATGTGAAAAAAGTGCTGTAGCACAAGCTCTTTTGAGCCTAGGTTCTTCTCAGTCCACTTCATGCATGTATGGAAGCATCTCAAATTAGTCTTGGTTCTGAAATCTCTTATCTAAATGAAAAATAGAGGGTCCAGCTGAAAACTTGTCTCTGAATGGCCTGTCTTTTGTGGTCTTTATGCAGACCTCTCCTGGTATATTTTTCTTGGAGTAGGTATCCAGGAGTCAGTTCTGAGACTGTTATTTTCATTAACAATGAGTGCTCAACTGTGTGCCTGTTCAAGATGTTAAACATTCATATACAGTTTTATAAGGCAGTAATACTTTGGGGCGCACAGTGGGGTAAGATCCAACTGTAGAATAACATATCCTCACTGGCATCACTCTACGTGCTGTGTTTCAGCTGCTCTTCCCTATTATGGGGCACATTTCTAGTGCTAATTTTCTGATGATGTGATGTGTTGGCCGTTATTGAGAAAAGGCACTTTCTCTGTTGTGTTGGATATTTTGTTTTAACTTCCCATTTGGTTCCTGATCTTCATTTTCTCTGCTTCAATCTTCAGTCCCCATTTCTCTTCTACTGCTTCTCTGTGTTTCTTTTCTTTCCATCATCCTTGTCTTCCTTTTCAAATGCCTCTTTACCCTTGACCATGAGGTTGAATTCTGCATAGACTCTTGCATTGTACTCCTCACTTTGGTTTCTGAATGTCCTGCTTCTCCTCCAGTGTGGGCTGCCTGCTTCAAGCATTAGTTGCCAGCAGTAGCTGTAGCATGTGTAGTGTAGTAACAGAGTTGCTACCAGAATTAGCATCAAATGTGAGTGGCACTTCCATTAATCCCTGACAGGACAATGCATTATGCTGTCTTGAAGAGAGGGTGAGGATAAAGCACCATCTGTCTGGGACTGGGCATCTATTGAACAATTGTAACAGCACACAATGCTCCTTGTTGTGGACACGTGTTAAGGGCACCTTTATCAGTTACAAAACAGAGCCATTTTAATCTGCGCAGAAAGGGAAATAGTACTGCTAGAAAATCCCAAACTTCAAAAGAAAAAACCCAAAGCTTTTAAAGATTTTAAAAGGTTTGTGTCTCTGTTCTTGGTACAGGTAGTTAGGAAATACATAACTAAAGAGTGAAATCATCATCTGCTTTCCTTTTCTTTCTTTTTTTTTTTTTTTTAATAATTAAAAAAACCAAAACCAAACAAACCAGAAGCAGTGCAGACAAAACCCCTAATCCCCAAATTCCCTAACTGACTGACAAAATGGAACAAACTAAGTAAATACCAAAGCATAGTCGTTTAGCCAGGGGATTAGAGTGATGACTCTGAAGAACAAAATGGAAGGGTTACCTGCTCAGCCACGTGGGCCCTGGTGCAGTTACATGCCCTGCAGCCTTGGAGGACAATGGTCTTTCTTTGGCTGAGAGTCAACAATGGGCAAGTGGCAAGGCCGCAGAAGACCTGGTGGATGTCATGAAGGAGGGGACAGGCAGCTCCCCTCTTAGTGAATGGTACCACCTGCTCTACTTTCACTCCATAAAGATCCCGGTCTTATGCTTAGGAGGTCTGAAGCTATTGGAAGTTATTGAAGAAACCATATCTATTATTTCTAGATCAGATATAGTACTGTGACGGGAATGCAGACTTACAGACTTCTAATGCATCGCCTGGCCAGTACACAGTCATTGCCTGATTATTGTTAGGTGAATGGTTGAGGTTTACCAAACCCTTCCTTCATCTAGCACCTTTCAGTATTGCACTGTACATTGTATGTATGCTAGATCGTGCCTTGCCCACTCTTATTCACAGACAGCCTGCAGAAATCTGTCTACAAATTTTAACTATGCTAATGCATTGAATAATCTTACATTTTACATTACCTTTGGTCTAGCTTCATTGGGTTATCTTTACCATTCTTTGGTTACCCTATGTGACCGAGTTGGCTGTTCTTCATCATCACCTGAGCAACTGAGGGAAAAGCTCTTCAAAAAAAGTACAATGAGTTCCATTTCCATTTCAGTGTTCTGAAAAAAATACCAGAAAACTCTTGAGTGGTGCTATTAATGGTGTGTGGATGTTGGCATGTTATTTATCTAATGGCAACTTGGAGCTGATGCAGCTCAATACTGGTTTTCCTAACTTCAAACAGAGGAACCTTGCCTTTGATGGAACTACTCAAAGTTTTAAGTGGCTATACTAATGCACCTCAAGTAGCAGTCAACCCCAGTGCTTAATCCTTATGTATCTGAGTTGCATTCTGATCTGGAGACAGGAAGTTCCAAACATTTATGTCCCTGTTTTCTTGCTCTTCTTGTTTCTCTATAAACCCCTGAAACTGGGCTTTTTGCGTTGTTTGCTTCTAGCAGACATGCTTTTTTGCTGCATCAGCATAACTTCTAGCAAGTTTTGCTGTGATTAAACTCGGGGTTTGTGTTTGGTTTTTTTTTTTTCCTGCAATAGATTCCAAATTAATGAAGGAATAGAGGACAACTGAGAAATTAAGACAAGAGGCAAATATATTTAAAGCAGAAATTTTGGAGACAGTTGGTTATTACAATATCATAATATTATACAACAGATGAAGATGAAGGACGATTTTTCTGCTTGGAAAGATGAACAGCGACACTCAAAGGTCTTTCAGATTCTGGCAGATGGTGGTTCCATGATGATACTTAGAGTCATCCAGTCTGGATATCCTGCTTTTAGGAGGGATTTGTGTAGAGCCAGGAGTGCATTAGGAGTGAAGTGGGTTTATAATGGTGACCTTCAAATTAGCCTCTATTAGTAGAGTTTTCCACAGGGATTGCTTGGCCTAGGTTCAAACTGGAAGCTTGGAGCGGGAGGTGTAATTCTGTCTCTAGATGTCCCTCTGGATGGAGAGAACTGCTGTATGAATTATAAGGAAGGGAGTGAACAAGTGTGTGCATGGAAGGCAGTGGCAGCTCTGTCCCATACAGCAAAATGCTTTGCTATGCAATATCTGCTCCTGCCTTGGAGGCAGAATGTCCTGTGCATTATAGTATTTGCTCCAGTGCTGTCTGCTCCATTAAAGAGAGGAAGTCTGAACCCACGCGAGGAGGAAGGTGGCTGTAGGAGCCCCAGAAAAGAGCACAAGAGCTGAGAAAACTTCCTGGGACCTCCAATACATGGGATTTCCTCTTGTCTCTGGTGGCCTGTGGGAACATGGACTTCACTCTCTCAACCTCCTTTCTTCTTTCTGGAGCCGCTGCCCACTAGTCTTGCTAGTCACAGTCTGCAAAGGGATGTTCTCCTCAAGAGTTTTTTAAGCATCCTGCCATCCTGAATAAAAGGATGAGCAGGGTACTACAGATGAATCCAAACACCTCAGTGCTGGTAGAATTAAAAAAAAAAAAAAAAAAAAAAAAAAAAAGCACCTCTGTTTTGTAGACAGATTCCTTCAAAAGAGAGAGGATGGATTCACACAGCTCCAGCTGAGAAGCTGTATTCTTCAGGGTGATGTTGCAGCCGTTTACCTAGCAACAAATTGAGATGTCTTGGAATGCTTTCTCTGAACAAATCAAAGACAGTACAGTGGGGGGGCTCCTGACTGCAGGTATTTATTTTGATTAATTAGCCACTTTGGGAAGAAAGCCCTCCTGGATAGTGTTTTGAAAGTATGTCTGTGGCCAGCTGAGCCAACAGTTGCTTGGGGATCTGCTCTGAGTTTGTTCATTTACTTCTCAGCTCAGCAGAGGCTGGTATCGGTGCAGACCCATGGTTCCCATAGCAAGAGAAAGCATTCTGTCAAGGCACTTCTCTAAGGCTGGGGGACGTCCTCTCTGCCCACAACCTTTAAAAGGTGCCTACATGCCAGCTCTCATCATATCTAAGCAGGCTGAGGGGTCAGTAGGCAGCTGGGAGGGAGAGGTCTGGCAGATGTGGGCATCTGAATGAGTAATAGGGAAAAACTGGGAAACGTTTCTTTCCAGATGGCCACTGCCATTATTCTTTTCCCCTCAGGAGGAAGCAGGAGTAAGGAATGTGTTGTCTGAATCAGGGCACCTATTTTCAAGTAGAAGCCCTGGGTAACCTTGCAACCTACTTCACTCCTGTTTTTTGTCTCTGGTGGAGGCTGCTCATGGTCAGATAAGAGTGGCAACTTGTTAAAGTAAAACAAGAAAACAATTCATTCCACCCACCAAAGACTCTGGCCAGAAAACAAATGCTTGAACTGACTTTCAGATTCTTTACAGGGCTACTGTGAAGCCCTAGCTTGGTGAGGAAGAGTTGCTTAGATATTACCAGGCAGAGGCACTGCAGCCAGCCTTGCAGTGGCAAAAACCTGATAGTAATGGCCCACCAAGTCAGGGAAGGAGGAGGAACAGTGTGGCCCACAATGTTCCTTTTTTTGCTATCCTTTTTATTTTTAAATAAAAAATAAGCCATTGCCTAATGATTTTACCTAGAACTCTCTTCCTGCCAAAGTAATGCCACTCTGTTGATAAAGTGGCTGCATTACTCAGCTAAAGTCTTCCCTGCCTTGTGTTCTCGCTTGATCAGAGACATTTTCCCCCACCACATCGCTCCTGAAAATGACGTTAATTGTTACTGTCTTGGCTTAAAATAAAAATGGTGGTAGGGAAAAGGAGAGGAATAAAGTGATGATGTCTGCCAGATGGTACTTAGTTTATCTGCAACTGTTCTTTGGGGTTTTGGACCATTTACAAAGGAAGTCCTTTTTCTTTATGGTCATCCCTTCCTTTTGTAAATCTGTGTTAAAGGGTCTTGCAGGAAAAGTTCGGCATTAGGGTCTGAATACTTCCACTCCTAACTATCAACTTCACTCTCAGCTCAGCACCAGTGCCACATAAACAATTCAGGGTGGACTCTAATTGGCATCAAAGTACCTTTAAACTACTCTGACAGTGCAAATGGGGCCTTAAAGGCAGCTTGAGTGTAATTTACATCTGCTTGAAAGCCTCTTTATCCTTCCAGAGTTGTATGAAGGGACTTCTGTGTAAGTGAGAATTTAGCCTTTCTTTCCCTCCAGCAAGCCTGTGTAGTTATTTTCTTTTTTTTTCCCCTCTCTAAACAGTAGTTCGGTGCTGTCTGATGTTTGAATCTAAAATCCTTAAAAGGAAAAAGTTTGTAATGCATATTTATAACCACCTGAGTAATAGATGATTTTTTGCATGTTAAAATTTTTGTCTTGTTCCCAAGTTAGGCAAACAGATGCAGTTAAAACTGTGTCAGTTCTCTCCTTTGAACCTCCACAGGATGTGGTGCTTTTGTAACTAAAGCACAGCCCACAAATGCTTAGAAGGGTTTTCTACCTCTTCGCGCAATCCTAGAAATAGATGTTATTGAGGTATGACTTATTCAGAGGGCCAGCGTGCTTCAAAAGTGTCTCTCAAACCACAGGAGAATGTGTGCTTATGCACACGTTTTCCTGTACGGATGGATTAGCTCGAGATGCTGTGTGAAGGCCTTCATAATATTCCCCTTGCTGAATAGTCATCAGACATTTGTGTCTGGCTGCTGTTCAGCTGATGTGCTTTTAAGCTTTTGGTTGCAGCAGGTTGCCGCACTGTCGGTTTTCTTGGTCTCTTGGGATCGTTTTGAGCTCTCAGGCTCTTTATTTGGTTGTCTTTCATGGAAGCAGTGCCTCACAGCACTGCTGTCGTGAGCTACCTAGATTCCTGCCATTGCTCTCAGATTCCCTAAGAAGCCTAAGCCTTTCCCAAAGCTGAAATCATGTGGGGAAATCTTGTTTACCACCTGTTTCTTTAGGACAGTGGGTAGTGGCAGCAAACAGATACAGTTTGGAACAATTTTAAAAATCAGTGAGTCTTTGCTTTAGCCAGCATGAGAAATACCATGTTCTAGGCAGGAAGCCTCTAAACTGCATGTATTTTTACTGTCATATTTCCATCATGGCTCTCATGCAGTCTTTAGGCTGAGGCAGAACTCCTCTAGCAAGTCCAGGAACCTTTCCCCATTCCCCGTTCCCACGCCAGGCAGCTGCTTCAGATGTAGACCGCCAGCATCGTCTTTCTCATGGCTGATGTTAGATTAGAAAGAGATGTTGCTGACGTAGAAGGCTAGACTTTCTAAAATGGCTAGTGAGAGACTTTTTTTCTTTTTAAGCTATAATTGCATTTATAAGTTGATGTCTCTTCAGGCTTACAGGCAATCAGGTTCCCCATCAAAATGCCCCTTGTTTAGTTATAATGTGTCCTCTTTCTTGAGCACTGAAATGTGAGACTGATTCTCCTGGTCTGTTAGCCATCTTTTTGCTGAAGCTGTTCCATTTTGATTGCTCAGCACCAAAGTTTAAAAATTGTGCAAAAATATTCTTCTGTTTGGTGCAAGAATTTTTTTTTTCTTTTACTGTATGTCAGCTTTAGTTCAATGTGGAGGTAAAAATCAGAATAAAAAGAAAATAAGATGTATGTTAACACCTGACTCGGATATACCCAAGAGTCTTGCCATCAAACAGCATTACTAAGCTTTATGATCAGGCAGATTCCCCATCAGTACACCAGCTGTATTTACAGGGTATTCTCATGAAAACGGACATTTTTTTCCTGTACACAGCTGTAAGGAAAAATTCAGTCCTGATGGTTTTGATAGGACCAAATCTTTGTGTCCTTATCTTGGCGTAAGTTGTGTGCTGTTATAATAACAGGCTCCAAAGGGGTGAGTGTCCCTTACGGGGGCTTGGTGCAGCTTTTTGGCCCAACCAGTTAGCCTATATTCAGGGACCTTTGCCCCACTCTATCAGGGGGAAAATTTGGTTGTAAGAGTCAGACAGCTGTTTGATGTTTGTCCTTTTCGGTGACAGCTTTCTTTTTTCTTTTCTTTGACATCTGTTTGTCCTTTTTCAGTGAACACAGAAGCAGCGATTTTCTTGTGCAGAAGTTCAAGCAAGTGTGCACAGTAGATGTTTCGCTTTTGCTGCTTTTATTTTTGCTAGCCTTTTGCCTCTCTTATACTCACACAAAGATTTAACCATTTATTTCCAGAGGTTTTGCCAGCATCTGGGAGACCCCTCGACCCCTCAACCCACAAAGCTTAACATTTGTTTACTTTTTTTCATGGTCTTCTTTAGTTGCTTCCAGTACTTGCAGGTGCATAAAATACATGAAGAAACATTTAATTGCTCCTTCCACTCAGCTTAGCTTCAAAGAGAAATGTTCAAGCATCATCAGCTTTGGTGAGACTTGAGATTGTCTGTAGATCAAAGACCTGTGAGCTCACAGTTATTCCAACAAAGTGTTATTAATTTTGTAATTTAATTTCTCAGTTATGTGGACAGTTTGGCATACATATTTTAAAGGTCGGGGGTTTTTTCTGTAACTGTAAAAGCAGATTAAATATTGGGAAGAGGTAAAGGGTTTGTAAAAGCTCAAATGCAGAGATTTGCAACCTTTCTTCTCCATGGATGCCTAAAACTTTTCTATGGGGCTGGCAGACCCTTCAGAAATGTCAAGTGTATGTGCGGCTCTATATCTTAGATGCTTGTTTTTCATAGTTGTCTTGGAAGGGAAGTAGTCCACAAACCAATTCCCTGGGGTGTCCTTCACCCCTTTCATCTGCAGGCCAAGGTTGAAGATCATGGCTAGAGTAGGAAAAAGTCAGTTCTGTACATTTCTGGGTAAGTTATGTTACTGTCAGTTTTTCATATTAGATTTGATCTTTACTGGATTGTACAAAGCTATTACAAGCAAATTGTTGTTTACAGAGAAAAGAATGTATTTCTGAATGATAATCTATATGGACTTCACACTCACTTGAGAGCATAGCTTTTTGAGTGATTGAAATAGAAGTTATTATTGATTTCTATAAAACTAGTGGGAAATTAAGAACGAGGGCTTGTTTTTTTATCATTTCTGTAATGCTGATCTTTAACAGCTCAGAAGACTCCAGCTGTGTAAAAGCACTCTTCTAGTCAGGGTCAGCTTTTAACTTCTCAATGTGTAAAGCAGTAATTACTTTAAATTTCTGACTATTAATTTCACAAAGTCTACAACAGCAATAAAGAGCTGGAAATGTTCTGGAAGCTAATGATAGGCCAAGTTAAGTTTAATAACTCTCAAGAAATTTGATGATGTCACCTTCTGCTGCAGTTTCTTCTTCATTATCAGCTCAGCAAGGTTTGAACGAGGCAGTATTTCATGAGGTGTTCCTTAATCATTCCCCTGAGCAAATCTAGCAGGAGATGGTGGTGGACACTGAGGCTCAAATTCTGGGGACCTCACACCAAAGCTCTTAACATCTAATATTTTTCATTAGCTGCCTCTAACCAGTAAGAAACATCCAGCACTGAAATGTGGATGGCATATCAATTCCAAGTGCTGAATCAGTGCCTTAGGAAGGGCTGGATGGTTGCAGGCACTGCCTGATAAATCAGGTTTTTACAAGGTCCTGATCACTTCAGATCATCAGCTGTCTTATTGTGTCTTTTGAAAGAGCTAAAGATTTTATGAGCCCTAATTCTGTTGGTGTTACAGTAGTTGAATTCTGCCATAATTTCCCATGTGCTTAATTTCCATGGTCATACACTGATCAGATGAATTGTTAGCCTGGTATTTTTTAACCCATGGTAAGATGTATTATTGCAAATAATACTTTGCTCTCACACTGCATTTCATTCATAGATCTCAGACTGGCTGCATTTTAGTCATCGATGTGACAACTCCTTTTTGTGCTACTTATACTTTAAAACATAGTTTTACATAATTCTGCTCCCTCGAGTGACAGTTCTTAGACCCTCACTAAAGAATTGTCTGGCGATGGTGAAAGCTTCAAAATAGCCATACGTTTTTATCAGCATTTGCTGTGGCTTAGTTTGTATAGCAGTAGTGGAAAACCTGGAAGATATTTATTGTTCATGAATAACTTTTACTCACTTAAAAAGACACATTATTCCTGTACCACTGACAGTGGCAGACTGCAGAACTGTACTGTTCTTCGAGATCCTTTCCAGTGAAAGCCAACTCCTCTCACTGACTCACTAATGATTATTTAACTAACTTATTTAATATCTTCCATGTCAACCTACTTTAAACAAAGAACCTTGTGATCCTGAGATGTCACCTACAAGGGTTTATAAGAATTTTTTTCTCCATGTTCTTTCTGAAAGTGTTTTAGCAGCAAAATTCTGGCATGATAGTAGCCTGGTGCTGAGCCCTGCTTATGTCCTTGGTGTTAAGCTGATGAGCAGCTTTGGGATCAATAGGGAATTTTCCTGCAGGGCAGATGGGAAGGAGTACTTGTTGGTTGAGGTTTTTCTTACTTGTGATGCTTCTGAGAATTTTCATTGCTTCTGAAGTGAGCGAGATGGTGGCTATGACTTCTGCACCTCTCCTGCTGTTTTCTTTTGATGTGTTGCAGTCATAGGTCTGTCTTTGTTAGCCCTTACATTTATGAGGTGTTCTGATGCTGCACCTGTATGTTATACAAAGAGCTCCCAAAATTTCTAAGACCGTGAGCGTTGCCTGGTCCCAGGACTATCATACCTTGGAAACCTTTAAAAGGAGGACCCCCCATTTTGTACTTGTTTGGTGGTCCTTCTCGCAGGGATCAGACGTGTCTCCTGGCATCATGCCATTCTGAAGGATCCCCTCTCTGTCTTAGTTTGGCTCTTAATTTAGATACTGCACGTTGGAGGTTATTTTCCCTAGAACTTCTGTAGTCCGTGGAGGGAGATGTGCAACAGGAACTATTGCAGGGAAGACAGGTTACTTTCTGTGGAGGGTTATTTTCTCTTTTGACCATCCAGGCAGCCCTGTGAGGTCTCCTAGGCATCTCGCAGCCTCTGAAGTCACTGGGTACAAATACCTCACTCCTTTGTTTTCTATTTCCCAGTGTTTAATGACTGATTTTGCAGCGCTGTTTTAATGCTGCTGACTTCACATGCAGAACCAGAGAGTGACTGTGATTTAGTAGGTTAATTTTATGGCTGGGAAACAAAAATGTTTATTATAACTCAGTGACATTAACATATATTTTTAGAATATGAAATAAAACCAGCTGTTTCCAGTAGAAACAGTGGACACTAACATAGAAATAACATGAGTGATGCATACCACAGGAAAGGTATTGGTTTTGGCATGTGTGGATGTACTAGTAGGTGTTTTTCCTGTGTCTTAAGCTGCACTAGCTTGCGGCATTACCAGAATTCAATTAGCAGCCTTTTTAACATGGCTTTTCTTCTGTTAGTGCATTATCCACTTGTAGCTGTTCAGTATTTAATTTATAAGTCAAGTGTATGGGTTTTTTGTTGTTTTTTTTTTTTTCCTTTGGGGGTGGGGCTTTTGTTTGGTTTTGTTTGTTTATTTGCTTGTTGGGTTTTTTTAAATGAGGTTTCTTTTGCAAGTTGGCCCACAGGGGTGGTTAGAACCTCATCTCAAAATTCACCCAGTGGAAGCTAAAAGTTGCTAATCTCTAGCAGCTCTTACATACATAGTCTGCATTTCTGGCTGTCCATATCCTAGCAGGTAATTGTTTCTGTCAAGATCCATCACCCTGGGCAGTGATTGACACATTTGCTGGCAGTTTCACCAGAGAGGTCAGGGATGGAGCAGGGGCTGTCTGCAGGGCTGTGCTGGTAGAGAGGGCTGAGCTTCGCTGAGAAGGCAGCCTGGGGAGTCTACCACCGCGGCAGACTGAGTGCTTCCTCATTATATGGACAGAGCACTTCAGTCTCCAGTCTTGTCAAGCTGTCACCTTTCATCAGCCATAAATCTGCTTGCTAAATAAATGAAAAAGGTAATAAAACATTTTTACTAGTCATGACAAAAGCTTGTCTTAGGAGAAGTTGAGAAAATAATGACCTGATTTAAATATTTATTAAATCAAGTAATTTTTGAGGCATCTTTAAGACCTGAAGGTATTTTATGATATGATAAAACAGTTGCATAATTCATGTTATATATTGCACCAGCCGCGCAGTGTTGCTCAGAAGAAATAAAACCATTCTCACTTTAATGTTTTTAATTTTAAGCTAGCCTGGCATTGCATGTTAACAGCATTTTTGTCCAATTCCTCAGTCTGCTCTCTCTTGTCAATGCCATCTGCTTGCTTGTTTTACCACCTCTTTAACCACCAGGTGATTTTTGCCATCTTCACCCTCCTCCTCAATATGCCCAGCAGGCCCATTTGGGTTTATGGGGTTAGTGTGCTAAGCAATATTCATGTGTTTATGTAAATGTGTTCCCTATTCTAAAGAACCTTTCTCCACTTCTAGTTCAATAGCTTCTAAGTCTTCCAGCATCCTGGCTTTACAGCACTGAATTATTTTACTGTAGTCTAATCTGCTTGTTATGCCAGCTGGTTTTGTTGATCTGTAATGTATTCATCTATGCAATAGGTTCTACTCTAGCTAAGCACTTAATTTTAAGTGTGCAGGTAGACTTGGTGAAAAGAATGTGATTAGCCTCAAAGCTAAGCACCTGCCTAAATGCTTTACTGGATTGGAGGCTTAGGAAAGAGAGGAAAAGATTGGTCTAATTATGTTGAATGTGTTTTAGAGCTGCTTTATCCTAATAGCCTTATCACCAAACCAACTTCTGGTTACGGATACTCAACGTAGAAGATTTCTGACAGCTTGCCAGGCTTTTCTTTTCACTTCATAGTTTTCTAGATGTCTCCCCTGCCTTTTCTGAACTATAATCTTAAGCATGGTTTGCATAAGAAAATGTATCTCTGCCTCTTAGGAAGTAACTTCAGGGAAGCCATGTCTTAAAATACTGGATGTAGAAGGCAATGAAAAGCTAGTGTCACCAGTTCATTTGATTTTTGTGTGTGTGAGCAGAGCAAAACATTTATACAAGTCCAGACTCCAGTAGCCCACAGAATAAATGTGGCAGTGAGACCAGATCAGAGAAAAAGGAGGAAAAAGATAAAATGAATCACACAAGGGCTAAATTCTGCTCTGCTGTTAATTTGGGCTGAGCCAGTGTTAGAACTATTGGGAAAAAAGCAGAAGGGCGTAAACCACTGAAAATTAAATCTGAAGAAAAGATGTACGTGTATTTTTCCAGTTCTAGCTCTTACCTGCTGATGTTTGTCTTTTTGCATTCCTCAAATCCTTGTGCCCTTGCTCCCCAGATGCCAGGGGGATTTGCAGGACTTAGTTTAACTCATGGTCACTGTAAAACTGCCCTAAATCCAGTGTTACAAGAATTGGTGCTACTGTTTTCCCAAGGCAGAACTTTGCTGGACTGGGTTTTTGCTTTTCCTGCTGCTGCATGGCCAGGGCATGAGGCGTTGCTGAGACCAGAAAGCCAAGCACAACCCCGGGTGTTTTCAAAGGGACATTTGTCGAGTCGTCTTTGCACACCCTTCCTCTTTTGCAGTGTTGGGCTTGGATGTGTCATCATTTCTGAAGCTGTAACAAGTTCCTCATGGCATTCACACTGTGTAGTTTCCTGTGTGTTATTTTTCAGAGGCAAGGCTATACTATGGTTTTCTTTTCCCCTTGTTCCTCCCTACGTGAGCTTTTGGCATCCTTATCAAGGATGGCACTTGAGCAAATGCTTAACTTGATTGCGCTGCCTAGACTCGAAGATAGAAATGGGCTTAGGCACTCTTGAAGAAGTATGAACTGAGGCAGATGTTTAATGCTTTTTCTAAGATGCAAACCAAGTAAGTGCTTTCCCAGAAAGATTATTCATAATTGGTTTTTACTATATATATCATGATAGGGAGAGGGAGGAAAAAAGGAGGAAATAGCTGCATAGCAGTAGATTTGTAACAACTTCTCATGTTTGTGGTTACTTGCCACCACGGTGTTTTGAGCTGAATGCAGCCTATACATAGGGCAATACAGAGTCCCAGGCTTTTGCCTGCCTTCTTTTTAACGGGCACGGGGCAGACAGTAGCGGGTAGTGAGCAGCTCCCGGCTCTGTGTACAGCTCTGCCCTGCCTTGCTGTAAGGCTTTGTTCACTTTGCCTGTCTTTGTCTCTCTTTCCTTCTGTGTCTGTTTAAACTACAAAGGCTAAAAAGGGGGGAACTGACTCCTGCTCTGGGTTTGACCCTGCCTGCCAAACCTGGAGGACTTGCTGCCCACTGGCATGTCAAAATGTTTTTCTAATACAAATAATTATTAAGAAATTTCTATTTTGCCACCTACTCATCTGCAGCTTGAGAATCTCAATGCATTTGAGACTGACTGACCACTCCACCATCAGTATGAATAAAGTCTGAGAGGTCTAAGGATGCTTTCAGGTTCTCTGTGTTTGACATTGACATCTCAGTGACAGCCCAGGTGCCAGAGACTTGGGCCCACCCTGTGGACACTGTTGAAAGGTCCCTGAAGAGTCCCAAGGCAAAAATTCAGATAGAAGCATGCAGTTCCAGGGCAGCATTGGAAACACTGGCTCGATGTCCCTACAGCTTTCGTGCAACGTGGGCAGTCTTCCATGTACTTGCCAGTGCAGGATTTGCATTGGTTTTGATAGTATATGAGAATGCAAGTGGGTTGAGGCATTGGTCTTAACTTGCACGTGCTGTGAGCTATGTTCTCAGCTGTGAGGCTACATGCATAATGCTTTCTGCCTAACCGTTTTCTGTTTGTCTTTTGCAGCACTTTTACAGGCAGTCATAGCTGGTGATCTGCTGAAGGTAAGTACAGAGCACTGAGTGTCCACTTTTTCATGGCTTTCTGCAAGTCTGATATACTGTAAATTTTATCACACCTCTGCTCAAAACATAAACAGACTGCTGTAGGGACTGCTGGCAAGTGCCATTTTACAGCCTTTCCAGGAAACCCTGAGTATTAGGGGAACACATCAGCCAGGTGAGATGTGAAATCCGAGTGAATAGGATCTGGTGTTAGACAGCACCTTTCAGCCCAGGATTCATACCACACTGCACAGAGCAATGTGTCAGTTACTAACAGGGAAATTACTATACTGGCAAACGCAACACTGAACAGCAGGGTAGTTCTGACAGCCTTACACAGTAAAGGATATTTTACGGCAGTGAGGTTGGGGGCCGAGCCCCTGGAGTTGCTAGAGACTTCTTAACTTCTACCTAAGCAATCACCAGACCAGGTAGAACAAACCTCAGCTTGTTGTTTTATCATCTGATGGATGTCTCAAAACATGCAGTGTCTTGGGTATTTTTAGTTACTGGGAGGAAAAGGCACCCACGAACAAATGTTTTGTGCCCAAAGTCTGAAGTTCCATGTCTGACAGTTATTCGGGCTGCATTTTTCAGTAGCCAAATCAGGATTTGAAAACATGCCCTCGAATTTGGATGAGGAGTGTGATTAATGATTGCAATTTTATCTGCGAGAAGCCAGCTTGGAGCCATTTGTAAAAATGACAGTACTGTTAGGCCAACTCTTTGCCTGCAGGCGCCCCTTCTATACCTCCGCCCCTGCGCTTGTGGCTGCAGCATCCTGGGAGCAGTCCTTCAACCAGCAGTCATAAAAACTATTGTCCCCTTTCTGCTTCTAGAAAACTTTTTGCCCGTCTTTGCTTTGACAGGGAAACTTCTTGTCCTTCTTTGGATGTACTGCATCATAAATGATGCCCCACTGTCGCAATCCTTTCCCTCTTTTCTGCAGTGATCTGCACTGCAACCCTCCCCGCCCCGAGTTTGCAGCATTTCTGAGACCTGGCCAGTTGCTGTTTCTTGCCCGTTCTTACCCCACGTAGTGCTTCCCCCTCCACCAGCCCCGGGTAGGGGACAGAGAGTGAGAAGCAAGATCTGGGGCAGCTCAACCCCGCCTCCCTGCCGATTTTTGAGTTGGAGTTTTCTGGTTTACTCAGAAAGGGTTTGTCTCCTGTGCTGAGAAGAAACTGGAATTTTCAGTAGAGAAGCCAGAATTTTCTGTCAAATACATATATTTTAAAACATCCCAACTGCTTCACTAGAAGTGGTTTGCAAGCATTGTTAGCAAGCAATAATTCATTGCCGGTAGAGTAGCAATGCCTCATTGTTTAGGAAATACAAACTGTTCTTCTTAGCCCATATAATTGTCAATGCTTGTAGTTTCAGATATTTTTTTTCCTTGGGGCCTAAAAGCTGGCTTTAAAGTAATATTTTATTTAATTTTATTCAATTTTTGTACTGATCTCCTATGAAAATTAGTAAATAATTTGCCTGCATATTTGTTTTTCTGCTCCTTCCATCTTATCCTTCTCTGTGTTTTGTTTTTGGTTTTTTTTTCCAGTTCATAGAATGCTGTAAAAAAGGAGCCAATTTGTTAATCCAAGGACCTGATCACTGCTCCTTGTTACACCATGCTGCCAAGACTGGGCATGGCGAGATTGTGAAATACATCCTAGAGCATGGTAAGTCACAGTGGGCAAAGCCACAGAGAGCTGTACTTCAGCCAAGTGCCAGTCAGGTAAAACCACACCGTGCGGCTGGAAGTGCCCTCGCTCGTCTGTGGTCACCCTCAGCAAAACGTCCGCCTGCAGCACGTGTGAGCAGGAGACTAGGAACGTGGGAGCAAGGACAGCGATGGCTCCAGATAAAGGGAAATTGTAGAAACAAAAATAAAGATGGCCGTTGAGGAGCGTGGGTGGGTGTTTTCACAATTGCATCAGTTGGGGGGCTGTGAAGAAGCAGTGCGGTGTTCTAGTTAGAACCTATGGCATAGGAATCCTTTGAACTAATTTGTTTTTCAATTAGAGCATATGTTGTAGAAAGCGTCTAATCTCCATTAAAACATTTACAGGGATGGATAGCCTATCCAACTATTGGTATTATTTCAGTATTTAATAACACACTGGTTAGGAATCTATGCATTTATTTCCAGATTGGATTTGCCTAGCTTCCCTTCCAACCCTCCAATACTATGTCTCTGTTAGATTCAAGACCACACGATAACAAAAATTTATGATCTCCATTTTATATTTACATTTTTAGGTTGTGATCATGCCGTTTTCCTTTTTTTCCTTTCAACTCTTTTTATCTTTGTCAGTAACAGGATTGAAGGCATGCTTACACAGGCTATACAGCAATTTGTGTGTGTACGTATTTTTGAGGCAGTCACATTTAGGAGTTTCTGCCTGTCGAACTACCGTAATCTTGTTCACTGGTTGCTGGAGAGTGGTACAGTAATATTGTCACTGCTCTGCATGCAGAGCTAAAGTCCCAGTGATCAGCCTTCTGCACTGTAGGTAATGTTTTCTAGTGCTTTAAACATTCCTGTAGCTCTTCTCTGATCCCTCTTCAAAATATCAATGGCTATTTTGACTTCTGGATGTCAAAATCAGCTATATTATTTCAGCAGCAGTGTTAGCACTAAACACAGAGACTGCCTCTGGCAATTGGAATAAGTGTTAGCTAATGCTCAAAAATTACTGCAGGGAGAATAAAAAAGCACAACTCAGGAAAGAAGCAAGAATCCCTCTGTTAACATTTGTGTTTAACTGGGGTGGGATTTAGCTCGAGCTTGACTCCTAAGTTTAGTTGTTTACATGTAGCTGTCAGGTAATCTATGGGTCCAAGTTCCTGTACTGTCAACAGAGATCTATGACTCAGTTCATTTGTTCAGGTATGGCAGAGGTATTGGAGGAGACCTGTCCTCTTCCAGTGCCAGATGGAAGTGAGGAGAGCATCTTTGACAGCAGCAGACTTCTAGGATGACTAGATCAAGGGCAACCCTAGTCAAGGTAGTCATTGGAGCCCAGCAAGTGATTTAGCTGACAGTTACCTGTGCACTTCATTTATTTAGCTAAACATAGCTAGCTAATGTAATTTGCCCTTGGATATCCAGGACATCTGCATGGGTCTACAAGATAACATACAAGGCCTGTAGGAGACCCATGCTGGACTGGCACCTGAAGCCCAAGCAAGCAACCCTGTCATTCCAAATGCATCCCAAGGCTTGTTCCGTAGGCATATTGAATGGCACAAAATATCTGTGTGTGGGCAGCTGAACTGTGCCCTAAATATCTGACTGAGGGGGCTGAATTGCTCTTTCACTCTTTTATGTATAAACACTCACATACAGGTAGCTAAGTGCAATTGGCCTTATATCCAAATATTGGCTAGTTTTCTCACCAGTTTAACAAGCCTTACCAGTGCTAACTCTACCTCCTATTTAACTTCTCTGGATTATCTCATTAGTCACAGTGCATATATGTGCCTCTGAGTTCTGTAGGCAGACATAATTTCACTTAATTTTCATACTGCCTCTGGTCTCTTCTCACACTGCATGTGACCTGTGCCAATTCACTGTCACGGCTGCATCTCCAGGATTTTTCTTAGACACATATACCTTAACTTAGTCACAGTCTGACCCAGTTACCATTCCTTTGGTGAAGATTTAAAATGAGATCATTTAAGCTGGTAAGGATGTGAGCAGGGAATCCATGGGAATTTTTGAAGTGAATAGAGAAATGTGAGGGATTACGGACTGTTAGACAAAGACAAACCAGAAGGTTGAGCAAATGTCAGCTCAGTTCCTCTCTCCCCCCTTTATCCCCAAGGATGGCAGGAAGCTTTTGCAGCTTTCCAGACATACGTCCTCTGGGCTTCTCCAAACGCATTGTTCGTTTAACATTCTCCGGGGATCAGAGACTGCATGGGACAATGCTCTAATAGAGGCCTCCTCTCTTCTCCCACCAAGCAATTAATGAAACTCATTTCTACCCTGGGCACTTCTCAGTCACAAACGAGCTCTCTTGCTGAATCATCATCATCATCATAATGTCCTTGTTTTTCTGTTGCGTTCTCTGGCATCTGGCATCTTCTCAACATTAATTACTGTATAAGACCCGATCCAATGCTACTAATATCTGAGGCTTTCCCTGTATCTAGCTTCTCATCTCTGCTAATATCAACCCTTGATAAAAATGAGTCTTACTCCTGTTCTGGCAATTACCTCTGCCCAGCCACACTTCCTCTGTAGTTTGTCTGCTTCCCATACATGGCTGGAGATAGTTATATTAATTAAGGAGTTCCACTGTAAAATACCCTCCAGCACACAGCAGAGAAAACTTATTATTAATCACACAGGGAAGATCTTCTGAGTATCTTTAAAAAACAACAACAACAACAACAACAACAAAACAAGACAAGACAAAACCCACCGTACCAGGAATTTTAACTGCCTGGTTTGAAAACAGTGGGGTGAATCAAATGCGATACAGGAGTGGGGCCCATAGCACTGGGATTATGAAGGAGGGAAAATGGTGTAGAGATGCCGAGGCTGTCCTTTGTGGAGACGGCTTTATGCTTCTGCAAACACGCAGGGTACATTAATAGATGAGGTTATTCTGTGATCTTGATCAGAATGATTTCAGATGTTAAGGGGAGGAAAATAGCCCTGCTCAAATTAGAAAAAATAGTGGTGAGTCACACAAGGAGGCTGCTGTGTACTATTGCCAGATACTTAGCAGTGGACTAACACAAGCCTGGAACAGCAGCTGAAGCACCAATGTAGTAGGTGTCAGGACAACAGCTGCTTACTGCTGCATGAACAGTTGTGTTGGCTGCTGTTCCTGCAAAACAGTTTCTCTCTATCCCCTGTGCAGGAAGGGCAGATGCACAGACCTGTCTGTTGTTCAAGACTGCCTTCCTAAATCAGGGGTCTTTTGCTTGTAGTAGGAGGGTCACCTTTTAAGATCTGTCTGTAGCTGGGCTAAGAAACACATAGCTAGAAACTGAGGGCCAAACTCAGCAGGTATCAGAACCACATCTGTTTATTGCTGCAGTCAGCAACTGTCTCACACCCTAATGCATACACATTAGAGAAGAGTTAACTGTTTACTTGCTTAACACAAACAGAATTGAGGAAGGCTTAAGGAGGTCTCTTAGAAAAAGGACCTCCTAAATCATTATCTGTATTTGGAATCAAACTTGGCTTGGAGTCTTTATCTGGCAGTTGTGAACTATTTATAATTTATAAACATTATACAAGACATTCTGTTTGCCTTCTCCCTGTTTTCTCCTCTTCCCTAGAGGCTCAAAAGACAAGCAAGAAGTCTGTAATTCATCTAGGGTATTTTAATTTTAAACAGAAGAGAGGGAAGATGTTTACAGTTGCCTTAGGAGTTTGTGGTGGGAACTTCTGATGGAACGGTCAGTCAGTAGAGCATCCCATCCTGAACGTTTCTGTAACCTCAAACCTCAGTGTCCTTGCTTCATTAGATAGCATCCTCTGGTAAGAAAGATGATGCTTTCATTACTCTTAGCGCTGCAAATTCAGTAGTGAAGAGCCATTGGTGAGTTTGGATTTGCATCCTGACCAGATTCAGGAGTTCCAAAGAAGGCTTTTGGAAAGCCGTGACAGAGATGTATGTCAGGGACAAAGTTTGAGTCGTCACCAGAAAGCAACACTGAGGGAGAGTTAGTTTACCTGACATTTGCTGGTATGTCTAGATTTGCAGACTGTTTTAAGGTAGTGGACATTTGTGAGGGGCCTAGGCAGAAAACAGCTTAGGTTTCCTAGAAGGCACAAGGTATAAAATAGTCTATTTTAATTTGCAAGTTTACCAAATTTTAGGTCAACATGACTGAGAGACTGTCACAATGGAAGGCATGCTCCCATAACCTGATTACAGTGGAAATTCTGAGCTAAAAGATGCTAGCAGTAAAAACCAGACACTGTTAATCTTCACATCAGGTAAAAATGAGGAGTGAGGACTTGGGGAAAGGCTTGAAATAGTTCTGACTTTGCAGATTACTATTATTGTAAAAATACTCCCTCTTTGAAGGCAAGGGACCAAATCCAGTTTTGTCCCCCAGATAACAACCTCAATCAAATTATTAAACAAAGAGGGTTTTGACAGATAAACACCCAGAAATGCTGATAATGTCCGACGTTACTGCTTAAAGTAAATACCCTTCTTCCCCAGTTGTACAAAGGACTGACAGGACAGGGGACTGGCAGGGGTTAATAGCTGTGGGTCTCCTGGGGTTAGCTGTAACCACATCCATTGGAGAGAGCAGGGTGTGCTGTGGGCCGGAGGCCTTTCGGACTGCATGGTGCTGTATATTTTGGAAATGCCTCTGAAATATGGTCATTTAGTGTCTCTTTTATGTTGTAGTGAGCTCAGCTAAAGGGCAGCTGCTTTTGAGCGTCTCCTTCCCTTCCCTCCTCCCATCCCCAGCTCAGGCTGCTTTGCCTCCTGAGAAACTGGAGAGGGGCTTTGGTGGAGTGGAAGGGGGCAGAAGGAGAGAAGGAAAAAAGTTAATAATTCTACACAGACAGTCTATCGGAGATGTTAAGGAAAGAGAGTGGTCTCAGCTGGGCTTCCCCTCAGTGCGTCATGCTTTTCAGCTCCTTTCATGCGAACTTCTCCCCCCCCCCCCATGTCCTCGTCCCCCCCCTCCCTGTCCCCATCCTGCCATTCTTTAGCCCCCAAGTCGCTTGCTCTCTTTCTCTCTCTCTTTTTTTCCCCCCTCCCTCCACCTCTCCACACATTTCTATCTTTTGTTTTTATTTCCTCCCCTGCTGTTTTCCTTGATAGAAATCTCACTCATGCATTTCCCTTCCGGATTTCTATTGGGTTATTTTGTCCTCTCTCTCTCTGTGCCTTGGTCCCCTTTTCTTTCTCTGCCTCTTGTCCCGGAGTAAAACAGCCGCCTCCCCGCTGGGTCAGGATGACAGTGCCGTTAGCTTTCCCAGTGCCAGCCCTTCCCACATCTGTGCAGCTTTTGTCCCGGGGCAGAGGGGGATTTGGAATGGTCGGTTGGCAGCGCCAGGGAGACTGATGTAAAAATGAGGTCCAAAAAAGAGGGGAAAGGGAATTAAGAGGAGGGCGTGAGATGGTTTAAGAGAAGCACAAGGGAAAATAAAATAAAGAAGTAAAGGGCACAGCTCAGGCTGTGTGTGACTTGGGACATTTCAGCTTCAGACATAGGCCAGAAAGAATGAAGCCAATGAATCCTGGTACCATGTTGTGCTGCTAATCGATTAACCCCAATATCTGGCCCGTATGCATGACTGGGATGGAGTTGGGGCACTCCCATGAAATACTTTATTTGGGACAGTATCCAGGAGAGCACCCTTCGCACACAGGCGGGAGGTACCTGGCACCTCCTCAGGTCTGTACTCGCAGGCTGTCCGCTCAGCCCTCAGCTCCTCTCTCCTAGCCTTGCTGTTTCTTCCTGCTCCACACCAGTTTTCCTTCACCCTTGGCTTCCTATCTCTCCAGACCCACCCTGACCCAGCTTCTCCTCCCTCTCACTCTCTCTCATTCTCTCTCATATTCTTCTAACTTCTCTCCATCCTTCCTCCTAATGTTTTAATGGCTTTTTCCGCTTATCAGGGCAAGTACCTCCACGCCCAATGCAGCCAGCCCAGTCACCCTGTTCCACCTTTGCATCGCAACCTTCCTTGTCCCATCCATGAACAGAAATAGTAGTTTACTTGGCAGTATCTTTTCTAACACGCTGCAGGCCATTCCTGGTTACCTGTCACTGGGATGCCGTATTGCAGCAAGCCATGGGGAATTGCCTTTATTTTTGAGAGGACATGATTTTCTCCTGGAATGTGTAAAGGAGCATTTTTCTTCATCTGTGGGTTTTTTTTCTTTTTAGTTTCTCAGGCCTTGTCTTTCTTTCCTCTCAACAAGGGGCCCTTCTTAGCCCCCTGTATCCTTCTTCATGCTTATGGGAGCTCAGGGGTCGTGGGTGATTCTTCTTTTTGATAGGGAGGAGCTAACACATAACTGCCAAGTGCGGAGATGAGGATGTGTGGTGGTAGAGTCAGGGTGCTGTGCATTAAAAATTGAGAGTGGCTAATGAGTTTGGAGAACTTCCTAGATAGGTATGTAATGCCCTGTGCACTGGGGACTACGCATGCTACTTTTCCGAGTACCCCTTTCTCCTGGTGACAGAAGATGAAGTGAAGGAGCCACCCGCAGCTCCAGCAGCCGAGGCAGCTAGCTGCCCCTGATGATACTGTATGTGTATGTTGTAAAGGCAGTGAGGGAGAGACAGGCTGCTCCGATCCATTTTGACACACACTCAGAGTGAAAGGAGTGTAGAGAGGTTGTGTGTAGGCCTTTGTAAGCAAGTAGTGTGAAATTCCTCAGTTTCAGGTGAGATTTGCTGTAAGCTCTTGAGGACTCTTGAATTTCAAAGTCGAAGTGTGCTGAAGAGAAATATTCATGCACAGGAAGGAAAATTCCTGCAAAGTTTCACTGTTCCCCTTGCTAACTGCCCCATACCATCTGGCACTATGCTCCAGAGCAGTGGAGAGAAGAATAATAAGACAGACTGCAAAGGGAAAAGTTTTTGTCATTTCAAATGCTACCCAGACCCTAGTCTTTCCATATCACTGTAATTCAGTGATGGAATTTGCTGCTATAAACATCTGCCTGCGGTGAATATCAAGGACAAAAGAACATTACCATAAATGCATTATTTTGTCCCACTTAACAAAAATCTTTTCTGTTTTTCTTAATCTTACTTTCCTGATCATTGCTAACCAGTAGAGTACAGGATTTGCATATCAATATAAAGGCCGCTGGGAATATTCCACCCTGATCTACATTCTGTATAACGCTATTAAATGGAGTAGCACAGGGATGTCATTCAGGACAGAATTTGGCTAATTTCAACTTCCTAATGACATTTTCTCTCTGGTACTAACAATAGATTTTAACTTGCAATATATCAGGGTTTCCAGTATATCAGCATTTTCAATGCACTGTACTTATGTGAACCACTTAATTGAGCAAGGTGAAGAGTGAGAAAATAAACTCCATGAATATTCATTCCCAGTATAATTTAGAGGCTGCTACTCCCTGGTGCTGACGCTCCAGCAGTGACTGTGCATTCAGAATTTTGGTAGTGCAAGGGCTCGCACAAGCAAATACTACCTTGAAGTTTGGCATATTTGTGCAAATTGAGCTTTCAGTTGGCTTCTTTTACATATTTGCAGTGGGAATCTTCTCCTGGTAGTCGTACTCTTCTAGCCATGCAGACAAATGCTTTATGACATACCTGACTGTCTTTTGCAGGTCCATCTGAATTACTGGACATGACAGACAGTGAAACGTAAGTACAACCTACCCTGCCCTTCACATTATGTGTATTAGCCCAGCAGACTTCTCTTGTTTTTCAAGTGCAAACTTTCAAATGATAAAGCCTGTAAAATGGCACAGCTCTTCAAAAACAAACAAGCAAACAAAAGTCCCCCTAAACCTGAACAACCACCACCTCATATGTGGCTTTCTGGCCTAAAACAAATGTTTCTTGAATTCCATAAAGGACTTCCCCTCTATTGCTTCCCATACTTCCTTAATCTTTCTAGAGGAATACAAGTCCTGCATTGTGGTTTGATGTTTCTGGCATGCAGTTACTGAGGTACCAACCTGAAGACTAAATTCCAGAAGTCGGGAAATTACTTTTCTCGGTCTACACCTTTTCTTCAGTCCCTTCTTGATTCATCCAGGGTGCTCTGCCTTAGCTGTCCCACGTGGCCACAACCTGTGCAGTTGAAGGTTTATCTCAAGTACTTAGAACCTCCATCACCTCTATTATTATTAAAAAAAAAGACTTTACTTTCCAGTTCCCAGCTGCTCTACGTCTTGTATAATCAACATGTCACAAAGAGTATGCAAGGGAAGCATGAATAATCCTGGGAAGTATATGGAATATATGGGAAGCAAAAGTTGCCTTTCTCATAGGGGTTAAACCTGCCGTTCCTCATCCCACAGTGCCCTCCTCTGCTAACAGAGAACACCAGAAAGGTTCTGCACAAGGTGCATGTGTGCAGTCCAGGGGTGATGGGGTCTGGATGAACTGCCTGTTTCTCTTCATCCAGTACCATAGCACAGCTACTGAAATAAAGTGCAAGTGAACATGGCTATGAGGGCTTCCCTTTACAAAGGTCCCTCTACCGCTAACTCTTGAAAAGGGGAAGGTTCAAGCCGTAACTGGCAGCATGAATTTGTCTTTTGATCTTCAGGGGGAAATCGGATAGTATCCCATTCTGAATCTAGTTCTCATGCAGCAGAGGCAGATTCATTACAAGGTTGCCTAGCAATATTTCAACTTGCCCTGTCGTGGACTGAGGCTGAAATTCCTTTAGGCACTCTGACTTTCTGGGTAGGTAGGTGCAAAATTTGTCCTACTACATGTATTTCTTGTCATTTGTTATTTTGGAGGTTATGTAATGGCCCTACTTGTTGGATACTAGTATTGAGGACACTTTTCCAACCCACTCAAAGCATACTTTCCTCCTCTTCCTAGGCAAATCTAGATAGATTTCTTTAACCTCGATACTACAGTCAGTCTCAGAATCCTGTTACACGTAGCCCCAGTCCCAGTGAGGAGCATTGCAATAATCTGCTCCCACTACACAGCCTTCTCCTTTGAAAAGCATGTGTTCAAGCTTCCCCAGTAGCTCACCAGTCCAGCGGTGGAAAACAAAAACACAGCTCTTGCTCTCATACGTCCAAGAGAGCAGGGTATCAGAACCAGGGCAGCAAGTGCACCAGTCATGTCTTTGATGGGCAGGATTTTTCTAGGATGCGTCCAAGAATGAGGTTGAGGAACGGAATTGCAGGAAAAAACAAATGTTGTTGCTGCTTTCCCTGCTATGAAATAATAAGGTGGCTAGTTTGCCTTTGCAGCAGTTAGCAGAACTGGTGGTTGGATGGGAACGTGACATTCAGTCCTTTGAATACATAAACCTGTGCACGTTTCTTTCCCACCCCTCAGAACTTCTCCGTCTGCTATTTGTGCATTGCAGGCTTTCCTACTGAGTCAAAGGATGTAGATGCTAAGGGAGAGAGTGCACGAGTCTACCTCTGCCAGCAAGAGGGAACCTCGCAGAAATGCAGCATCCTTCTCTGTCTGTCCTCTGCACCTCATACTTCGTAAATGTACATTGGTGTGATGTGTCTCACTGCTGGTTTCTGTACTTTGGTCTAGGGGTGAGACAGCATTACATAAGGCAGCCTGCCAGCGCCACCGCGCCGTCTGCCAGCTCCTGGTGGATGCGGGAGCCTCTCTGAGAAAGACGGACTCCAAGGTAACCCAGCCCCGTCAACCAGTTATAAAATACTGCAGCCAAGCGAGACCGATCAGCATCCGTCCCTACTGTTTGCATGATTGAGGCTTCCTCGTGTGTGCCAAGAGCAGCTCTTTTTAAACAAGCTATTTTTATTTAGAAAACTGTATTGATTTAAACAAGTACAAGAGACTTCAGTCCCCAACGTGGGTCATCTTCACCATAGTGAGAGCCTGGCCTCAAACTATTCGGTGCGTTGGGCGCGAATGAGGCGTCTCCATGGCACAGCATCCTCCTCTTGTGTGGTCAAAAGAGAGGCCTGTGGGCGAGGACCACCTGGGGGAGCCTTGGTTTGTGATTGCATAGCATCTGTGAGGCTTGATTATTGTGGCTGCCTTGCTTTGTGAGCATGGCTAACCATTTTCTTTTGCCCTTGCTTGCCCCTACACTCACTCATGTGACACTAACCACAACCCTCTCGCGGTGTACGCTTGGCTGAGAAAGAAGTCTGGGCAAAATTAAATGCTAGGAATATTCTGTCAATACAACAATCTGATCACTTAGGAACATGGTCCAGACGCTGCCCTTCTGGCATTTCTGAACATAAGCATCCTGTGGTCAGCAGCTGAGAGGTGGCTGGATCTCTAGGTTGCAGAGTCAGAAGCACCTTTGCTGCAGCAAGACAATTAAAAACAATTCCTACCATGTTATGCTGTATGGGGAAGCCTATAAGGGGGAGAGAGATCATCTCTTTTTCAGATGAGAGTACTGTACATTGCAAAAAATAATTTCCACAACAGCTGAAATCCAGACAAGTGGCTTCTGACTTGTTAATCCTCATCTGCCCAGAAATCCAAGGAGCAGGATTGTTTTTGTGGAGATACTTTAACATGTTTCCAATATTTTTTCATAGACTTGTGGTCCAATTTAACAGTACTCATAAGGAGCTCAGATAACAGAGTAGCAAGTTGATGCACTGAAAAATGATTTGTACTTGAGATAGAATGAGACACGTTGAACTCATCTCAGGTGTTGGGCATCTCTCTCTGCACATCCTTAGCAAAGTGTGTAGTCTGTGAAGTGCACTGCACTTTTCAAGTGTTAGCTATAGTACTGTGTGTCATATTCATTCACATAGGGATTGTAGCCCTAGAATGAAAAATCAGTTCCTTCCAGCATGGGAGCCTTTCTTTGTGTTATATCAAATAGCATGTTCTTGCAGAACTGCATGATTTGTCCTAAACCACACAAGGACTTTGAAAATCTTCAGAATCTCATGACTGATAGAAAAACTTAACACCAACTTGTACAACAAATAAGTAAATTCTCCAAATTTGCTTCCATCTTTCCTGTAGTAATTTCTCCAGGTCATGCTTTCATCTGTTCTTCTAAATATGTTAGCACAAGACTTTCTCTTCATGTTTCTTTATTATAGGGTAAGACCCCTCGTGACAGGGCTCAGCAAGCTGGTGACCCAGATCTGGCCTCCTACCTGGAGAGTCGACAAAACTACCAAATGGTTTCACATGAGGATCTGGAGACAGCAGTCTGATTTCTGAAAACATCGAAGATGATCATCCTTGGAAATCGCAAGGCTGCACCTGAAGCACTCAGGCGTCGTATGAGGAAGAAGCTGATGGAATCAACGTGTCTCTGACTCTCATGGAAAATACCTGAGGACATGCCACCAGTTTCTAAGGGCTACTGAGTCTTGCCACGGAACAGTTAGGTTCCATAAGTTAGCCCACGATGGATGAGGCGGGACACTCAAAGGTCTGTGGAATCCATGGGCCACGGAAATTTACCTTTATTGCTTCCAGCAAGTAGCATGAACTTCTCCCATGTTCATCTGTACAATTTATTTAAAAAAAAAAAAAAAAAAGGAAAGAGAAAAGAGGGTGTGGGGGAACCAAACTCACTGGGACATTAAAATACTGAACCAGGCCCTCCTCCATACCTACAGTTCCCTGCATTCCTTTTATTCTCCCATTCCCCTCACTTCTCATCAGTTCAATAGTACCTGTTATCTCTGCGTTAAGTCTTCACAAATGGTCAGGCAGTAGCAAAAAATTTGAGGAGCTCTGGATGCCCTTAGGAAAAATCCAATGTTTTCACTGGCTGCATTCCCTCCCTCGCTGTCCTCTCAGAAGCTGCATCCTCAGTGCTCAATCACCGGGGAGCGTTCTCACTTTTGGAGAGGACTCTGCCTATTGCCTTGTTTCCCAGGGTGTGGGGCACAGTTAGAGTTACAGCAGTAACAAAACCTAACCTCCGCATTGTTGCTGGGTATACGCTTACGGTATCCTCATGAGACAGTCATTTGTACGGAAAGGAGTTCTATGGGATACACCACGTTGTATAGCAGAGCAGAAAGGTACCAGTAAGGTTTCTCACGCCACCATTGCGTCTGTAATTACCGACCTGATTCTGCTCAGGTTTCAGGCCTGCCTAAAGGTGATAGCTATTTTTTACTTTTGAAAAGATGGGTTTTACACTGGGGAGGGATCTGTGCAAGACGGAGGGGGTTTTGATGGACCGACTTATGGACCAGTCCCCCTTTGTGTTACGGCCAGAGGTAGGAAGGAGACCTAGAACATCAGCAGTCAGCCTAGGCTTGCTGGCATCAACAAACGAATGAGCACCGCCCTGGTTGCACTGGGAATAATAGGAAATCCTTCTTCAGCTGAATATGTAAACTACCCAATTCCCCAAGGGAACAAAGTTTCAGAGAGGCTATCGCACTGGAGAAGGACACGCGGCAACTCTTTCCCTCGTTACCCACTACAGGCTTGGAAACGTAAGGTTGCTTAGCTGCTGTAAAGGCCAGCCGTGTCTTCTGTACTCATCTGTTCTGTCTTACCTCAAAGATTATAACCACAAGAGAAGAGAAAGCAAACACACATACACACAGGCATACACAAAATATTCACCTTCAGGTTTTGGATTGCTGCAGACAACTCAGCTGCCAGAAATAGCAGAGCTTCCACTTCCGCTTTGTCTGACCAGTTCCCGTGAAGATGCTCACGGCCCACTTTTGGCATAATTCTTGCAATAGATTTTTGAATTTTGCTTTGTTGTTTGTTTTGAAAGATCTACCGGTGTTTGTTTTCACACACCTTGCTTGGTGTAGGTCTCTGGTAGATGGTGATCATCGGGATTACATGCAGTTTGGAAACCATGAAAATAACTCAGGTCATTATTCAGATAAGTTTTTCTTCCTTGGTAGAAGTTGTGGAAATGAAATGAATGTGATTCTTTTCTTTCTCTTTTTTTCTTTTTTTTTTTTAAACAAGAGTGTTGTGGCAGAGAGGGAGGAGCTGAAAAATATATTTTTTATTTTTTTTTCTGTTTTCAAAAGTTCATTTGATATGAGCAAAATATTTCTTTAGTATTTCTTCCTCTGGAAGGAAACTATATATATTTGTAATCTATAGATCAATGGCGACATGAAATGTATTTTGTCTTATTTTCTGTCTTTACCTTTCTTGTTTAAAAAATAAAATATGAAAGCCAAATTCCTTCCCTTGATAATCATCCAGGGCCTTGTGGCGAAGGTCAATATGTGTATATATTAGAACAAAATTTGGCAACTGTTAAAATAAAAAATCAGAGTATAATTCTGATGTATGTGAAAATTCCACAAGGAAGATCCTCATGCTGTGGAGTCATGGTAGGCCTTGCATCATTTCCCAGCTGTGAGGAAAGACATTACTGTCATATTTCTATATATTTGACAAAAATAAGAATTATATTAGTATCAGTTTTATCTTTTTGCTTTGTTTTACTGATGTGAGAAATGGAGGAAGCTTCAATGACACCAGGGGCTTGGCTGTGTCCTGTGCTGAGGCCAGACCGGTGCCTGAGCAGAGGACGGCCAGCGAGCTTTTTGCTGCTCCCTGGTCCTTTAGTCCCGTGAATCAGGTGGAGCAGTAAAGGCTCGCTCTAATCACAGGTAGCTTCCAGAGGCCACACGTTAATCATGACAAGGGAGCTGGGTCTGGTCCCTCTCTGTCCCCGGCGGTCCTCGCCTCGGTGAGACATCCCTCATGCCTGGAGGGGGGCTGAAGCAAGGGCTGGCTCTGGAGCGGCTTGGCAGGACGGGCAGATTTCCTGAGCTCCTTTGTGCCATTCGGACTGCTCAAAGGAGCTTAGAGCACATGAGAGAGTCTGGCTTGCCTTTTTCGCCGGCAGCTGGAGTACGATGCTATGATCAGAGTGAGCCTGTTGTGCCTCTGGAAAGCTGCCCGCGCTGTGTGCTCCGTAGGAGGCGGTTACTGTATGATGAAAATAAACCCCAGCACTGGAGATAGGACGGGAGCTGGCTGTATGTAGTGCCTTTAATATTCAAGGTGTCCCAAAGGACTGCACACTTAATGCATTAGATACTGGCGATGTATTGTATTTGTAGATAATAGAGCATGTATATTGTTTTCTGCAATGGCTCACGCAGGGCCAGGGATATCAGAAGTTGGTTCATTGAGGGAAGTAGTTTGGGGCCAGGATGCTGCAGGATTACTCCTCACCACTTTTCAAGTGTGATGGGATTCTCAGTTTTGGACAGCCACCAGAAGCAGGCAGACTCTGCAGCAGTTAAAGGTGACACGTACGTATTGAATCTCTCGAGCACTTGGGGTCTAGCTTAGCACAGTGTCGTTGTGCCTGCGTTGTGCAGGGCCCAAATTTCAGTGTGCAGCTGGGAACCCGCTTAAATTACATGTAAAACATTTTGATTTACTAAAAGTTTCTGTTCAGTGTCTGTGTCTATTTATGTGTGTTTATTACTATATATATGTATATTCATAAATATCAGTATGCATATATATAGACGCACACACACATATGCGCACACATTTAGAATTGTGCCGTTTGAATGACAAAGTACCTAGGGATGCTCAGCTAATGAGGTTGTGGACTGACAAAATGTCATTTTCCATTTTAATTTGTTATTAAATGGGACCCTTTTCAGTAGGACTGAGGAGCTCCTGAATTGTTCCATTGTACTGGTTTTACTATCTCATTTTGGAGTTAAATGAAGGGAAAGAAAATATTTATAATGTTGATAAAATAAAATTACTTTTGTTATTTAATAGCATCAGTTATTCTTATTTCATGTTTCAATGTTAGAGGTATCTTTATGTGGTATCCAAGACACGACAATGTCATACATTTCTCACTAATTATAGCATCCCTCAATATCGTGAGGTGTGAGGCTGAGTGACTCATGTAAGACAGGAGTTCAAGGCAAATTTTGCCCGTTACGAAACAGGCCTCAGACTCCAGTGGTTCTTTCACCATTTCCTGTGATGGCTTGTCTCTGTTTTAGCACTTTAAGATGTCTGTAGATGTTTTTACTGGCACCTGTCATCCTTGATTTTCCCCAGCAGCAGTAGAATTGCTCAGTCTCAACTCATGGTGCTGTAGCCTGGATTCGGACTACATGAGATGTCCCCTGCTACATGAGGACTGTCATATAGAAGCACCATAGACATAAAGAAAATAGAACAAAATTGATGTTTTGTTGCCATTGATCTTCCCAGCTGTATTTGCAGAGCTGGTGCTGTTGCAGATGAATAGATGGGGCACGTGGTTTTTCTGGCGGTGTGGCCATGGGAGGTTGGTTTGAGTAGTATGTAATGGCCTCTTTTGCTCATTTTTGTCTTTGTCTTTGCTATGACAGTGACACGCGCAGTAGTGAAAGTCACTAACACACAACCTCACCTAGAAGGTGGCTATTTTCCTTTCAGCCACCCCAGATGCCTCCTGTGGGGTATGCTTATGTGTTGACCCTTTCAGTATATCAAAAGCAGGTTGAGATGATCTGACTCTGGGCAAAAGCTATGAAATGGGCAAGGTATGTTGGTAGCCTTAAGCTTGCTGGGAGTTTAATGGTACTCAAGAAATGTATGGACATGCTGGGAATTTGGATGCCTTGAAAACACTCCAAGGACAATTCTGTCCTTGTACTCCATGTACTCCAAGAAGGAAGCAGTTCCTCGTGCTGATCCATTTGAGGTCTGTCATTTTCTTTCCCACACTTTTTGCTTCTTTTGCACCAGACTAACATCCATGGAGAAGTATTTTATAAGAATGGTGTTTAAGCTTGTTGAAAGTAACATTTCTATCTCCGTTATTCTTTTCCATTCATCAGACGTTATTTCCTCTATTTTCCTCACTGAGTCTGAGCCAAAGCACCATTGGGTTATTAGCTTCTTAATTAATCTAAAGCATCAAATATTAGTATCTTCAGTCATTTCAGCAGTCCTGGAAACAGTTTATCACATACCTGTGCCTTTCTGGATACCTGTGAAGGTATAGGACACAGTATTACAGGGTTCACTGTGGTACTCATTTTGCTTTCTTAACAGCAGTGTACTCAACTATTTTTCTTAGTAATGGATAACTACCGCTTTAAAATCCCGTGAGGTGCCTGCCAAAATCTGTTGATTGCAATGGCAAGTCAGTAATGTGCTAAAAGTGACTTGCTAGCATATTGATGAAGACCAGAATTTTATGTGGAGGATGTGTCTTGAGCTTCAGTTCTTTAACTACCTTTGCAAGGGCAGGATGCAGCTCAGGGCTGCACTGTGGAAATGCCTCAAGAGCAGCTATAATCCAGCCCTGCACCCAGCTCTTGGGGCAGACAGAATATACAGAAGAGTCAGGATGTCTCAGCCTTCGCTGAGGAGTTACCAGTACAGCCAGACCGCAGCAGCTCGACACTTGGCTCGGGCTGCCCAGAAGTAGGCCAAGTACTTGGGCAGTTTCTCACTTCTAATTCTATGTAAAAGCTGGCTTGGGAGGGATGGACTACCCAGCAGTCAAAGCAGTGACCATGGCTACGTGTACTCCAAGTTGTGCCATGGCACCACGCTTCTCTGGGCTGCCTACCTGAGATCCTCTGCGCGTACCAGAGCTCAGCGTTCTCCCTTTCCCTCCCCAGCATGTTTCCAGCACTGCTGCCCGTGGTGGTGCCCAGGGAGAGTGGGATTCTCTTGTCCCCCGTACATGTGCACTGCAGCAACACCCCCCACCTTGGCCAAGGGATTTCCTGGCTCACGTATGGTGCCGATCCTGCAAAAGGGGAAAATTCCCTCCTGCAGGCCTTGATCACACCAGTAAATTCATTACATCTGACTTCAGTGATTAGGCAGGCTTAGAGCTGAATAACCTTACTGTATTCAGCCATCAGAGTGCATCTTGTCTCCTGCCTTATTTATAAGGTGCCACATTCCAGTCTCAGCTGCAGTTCCTTGTTTCTCAGACTGCTTTTTTTTAAAAAAAAAAAAAAAAAAGACAATCTATCCTATGCAGTACACATGTATGTAGTTACCCAGAGAGTGGGGAAGACAGGCAGCTCGTTTTAAAAACCCCTTATTCTGATGTAGCATGTGATGACTTCTAAAGTCTAAGCAGGGGGACGCCTTGCAACAAAAGCATTTGTTTCAACATAAACACATCTGTAATTCAGGAAATAATTTGATGCTTAGCTCTTTGAAAACAGTCAGCTTATGCTCTTGGATCCCCTACATGGAAGAGATTTTGGGAATCTAAGGCGGCAGTGATTCTCAACAGACACATACAAGAAGGTGAATACCCGAGAAAGCGAAAGACTTACTTTCTTCAGAAATTTGCTTCTATTACGTTACCCTCGGCCACTAGAAACAGATTTGGGAGTGCTATTTCAGAGTTCACCAATATGTTAACAGCTCCAGCTTTCATATACAAAGTATGTAGAAGCTGTAGCATTTTGACATGCAAGAAATAAGCACTACTTCTTTTAGCAATATAGTACTACATATGTAATTGCTTCATCTAGAGCCAGCCTCCTTTTGCTGGCAAAGTGTAACACCTGGCTCTTCAATTAGTCCCTGTCTAGGAGGCTGCTTGATGTGTAACCTATCACTCAGCGCAGCGTGCAGCGTGGCAATCCAGTGCTCCGTTATGACAAGTGCTGCAGCAATTATCTAACTACTAATGCCTGAACCACAGCAGCAATTCATTTCTTAGTGTTACACTTTATTTTAATGAGAAAAATGGCCTGCCTTCTGGTTCCAACTGCCTTAATGACCTTCAATTATCACTTTTTCCTCAGCCTATGGCCAAGCAGAGGGAGAAGGCGGTCCCTGTTCCTACACGTATTCAGGAATCCAGATCCTGTCTAGGAACTGTAGGAACCAGTTAGGTATGGAGAAGAAGCTCAAGAAGCTCTTGAGCCTGATGCAGCAGACATGAGTGATTTCTACTTGGCTAATTAGGCTCTAATAGATAGGCCCACTTTTCTAGGGCTTTTTTTCCTGTACAACATTCACACAAAAAATGAAAGAAGGCAAAATTAGAAAAGCAAAGCTAAGCTGGCCCCTGGGAATGAGGACCCTACAGAATGGTTTCCATAAGCATTGCTATTTTCTGGGTAGGGAGTTGCAATGCTAACTATTGAATATCACTGTAATGAATGATTTTGCACCATAATTAGATGTATCTACTTTTAATAAAGTGAAATGGATGCATTTCTTCTGCATACTCACTGCTCCCAATATTTGTCATCCAACTGCAGGGGGTATCCCATTCCTGCCCCTGCAGGGATCACTGTGCAGGCTGGTGGGGCACATCCTACTATTTGCAAATTATGAGGCTTTAGGAAGCGAGACATGAGCCCTAAGTTGTGCAATGACACCTCTCCCTACTCCTTAGCCATACCGGAGTTTCTCCTCCTAAATGAATGGAAACAATGCCACATCAAAAGAAATGATCGCTATAGGCCACAAAGTGAATAGTTGGCTTTCCTTTCCCGTGCCCTACTTCAGCCCTTTTCCCAGGACCAGTTATTTTTTTCTTGATCAGAATGGGAAAACTGCTGTTGATGTGCCTGTTTTAATAGGAGGTGGGTGCAGTTGCGAGTTGTTTTCTCCTGTGGTCTTGCTGCTATTGTAACAGTGTCCTTATCTTCATGGCATGTGGGAGCAGTATATTCATGTCAAAGCTAAGAAAAAAGTGAGCTTGCTGGCAGCTAATGGCAGGAAGGAAATGGAACATAATTTTATTTAAATTTGATTTTAAATAATCTTCAATGCTCTTTGCTTTTCCTTACCTTCTTTTGCCCTGTCCTTTTCAGACCTTTCTTACTGAAGTCTTTATTCTTTGATCATCTCTTCTTTCCTTAGCTCATGCTACCTTCGTTTTTGACTGGAAAGGTCAAAATTCTGCTCATTGTGCTTGCCTCTGGGACACTTCTGCTTGTCCAGTCACAGATGGTTGGATCTCCTCTGACCATGCCCAGACATGGATAGGGAATGTTGAAATTCTGCTGTACTAGGAACGAGTTGGGTGTGCAGCACTAAAGGCACCTCCGAGGACAGTTGTAATGTCTTGGGATTAAGCAGATGGGCAGCATGATGGACTTGGGTATCTGACACCTGAGGGGCTGATTTCAATCTTTTCAGACTTAGTTTTAATAACAGCAGGAAAAAAAATTTTGGGGGGGTCTACTCTCATGTTCCTTCCCTTTGTGATTTTCCTGTTAAATAATCTTTGCCTGGGCAAATGTGATTGTGTTGCTCCATGACATGCTTGCGAGAAGTGGCAGCTGTTTCCAGCTGGTGAGTGAGTGTGCTGGTCTCTCGTGTGAAACGGCTGGCCCTGCTACTGTACGGTTTTCCGCTCAGCATGTATCTCAGAAAAATCACAGGGAGACGGCAGAGGCTTATCAGGTTTTTTGTTCCTTTTACATGTCACTGCAGAGTGATTCTCCTCCATCTGCCTCCTTTGATCACGCAACAGCTTTGGGAGAAAAGAAAATAAGTGGCTGAGCCTTCAAAGCACTAAGCTCTCGGGAGCTTTGTCTCTCTCTAGCTTACTGCTGCACCTCACAGATCTGGGGAGAGGGAAAGGGAGGGATGCCTTATGTGCAGAAAGATCCATCTATCACCTTACCGGCAAAAATAACAACTCTTTGGAGGCTACCTATTCCAGACACCCCACCATGTGCCAGGCGGAGTGTAAAATACATATGGACATCAATAAGCCTGTAGGAGCTGCCTTCCTTTCTTAAGGGCTCTTCCAAGCTCTTTTTGTTTCTTTTCCCGGTGCCGGGGGCAGCCTCAGGATGGAGATTCCTGCCCGTTTCCTCTCAGAGCAGCCAGAGTGGGATTGCCCTTTGTAATGGGTGCCATTTAGCTGCCCTCACACTATGGGTTGCATATGCTCCATGTCTTGTAACTCTACTGGAAAATGAAATAATCAAGGGTTAAAAATCCCTTTCCAAATGGACTTGGGAGGTGCTAGCCTTGGCCACTGGCCTGTCAGGGTGCAGTGCATTGGGGAGTGGAACAGGGAATATGACTGCCAGCATCTCTTTGTAGAAACCTCCACAAGGTGAAACGTGCTTTCACAGTGGGAAATGAAGGTTATTTTACTTCTGCCCGTATTATTTTGTGCTGTAAACCCTGTGCCAGTCATTTTGGATGCAGCCGGCTTTTTGGAAGCAGGAGGCTTTTGAAAGATTTTGGAAAGTCTAGCCAATGATGCAGCTGAGGACTCGTGTTCTGCGTCTCCCACACAAACCTTCTGGCAGTCCATGGAGGTTTCAGTGTCCTCTCTGAGTCAGTGAGCAGAACATTTTGCTACAAACTACAGGCCTGCCTTTGTGCCACTGTTATTGCTCCTTTTCTTCTGCACAGCTTTTGGAACAGCTATGGCTTTGCAGCCTTGCACAGGGAAAAACCAGAATGTGTTGTGGGGAAACATGATTCTCCTATGGATACTCATCAACTGCAAGTGTGCGCTAATGAAAATGCAATGTACGTAAGGACTGAACCTGGTTTATGAGACTGTCACTGCTAGCTCGGTGGGGATTTATTCTGAGCAAGAACTGACCTGTTGTTTTATTGCAAGACGTAAAGGTTATGCAAAAAATGATCACTCTGTTTAATAATACGCTTCTGTTTTATGAGAGTTTACAAGTCTGTGTGTCATGTGGTTGTGTCACAGAATAGGGAAAGCACTTGCTGTGTGCTGTAATTCATCAGCACGTCTCTCTGGAGGTACTGTGGTCAAAAGGATAGAACAGAAGGTAGGAAATCAAGGGGTTGAGGTTTTAATTCTGCCACTGTCATTGAGTCAGTTTGGGTAAGTCTTTTAACCTTCCCGTGCCTCAGTGTCCTTATCTGCAAAATGGGGATAATATCACCTCCCCATACACACACAGGTAAGGTGCTTTGTGTTCCGAGGCCAAAAACTGCTGTATATTAACTATTTATGAGTTTTTTGTCGTGCCTTGCAATGTTGCTCCCATATAGTATCCTGATTCTTTTGGAACCATTTTTTGAAGGACAGTGGGAGTAGCCCTGTGCCATGCTTTTTAGTTTAGCTGGCTTAAATTGAGATAGTAAAGAGTGCTGGAGGATGACAGTTTCTAATGAACTAGTTTGCACTTCTCATGCTTGATTTCCATGTTTGAGCTATCTTTTATTAAAAATTTTAACTCAGGTGATATTTCCAGTCAATGAAAGCATTCAGGTGGTTGCCCTCCCTCCAGAGAACAATATTTTGCTGAATTTTAGAGCAGTTGTATTCCATCATGTTCAGTTCATTGAGCACAGAGTGTTTCATTTGGGAGAGCCCATCTCAGAAATACCTCTTTCTGTCACCTCTATCCTATCATTGAGGTATCACAGTATCTTTTCCAACAGCCCAGAAATCACCACTTGAGTTTGTTGATACAAAAGGTTTCTGGGGAACAAAGCCAAACATCTGAGGGAGCAGACTCTCTGGCCTTCACACTAGCATCTCTGGCCGCTTGGCAAATGAGAGATGAAAATTGATAAAGAACGAGGACAACAGTTAGCGAAGAGTTAGGGAACTGGAGGTGTCTCCTGCAAAAAGGAACAAGGCTAAGAAGGAGTTGTGGTCATGTCGGATGGTGATGAACAGGCTCATGATGGAAAGGCTGAGTTTCCATTGGGCTACATAGTGGATATTCACCTGCTGCTTCCTGGAGATGATGGAGGAAGGATAAAGGACAGATCCTGATCTCCTCTGCACTGAATTCACTTCAGGTGAACCAAGATGTGACAGAGGTCAGAATCTGGACCACTTCATAGTGTGTTTAGTCCCCTGAACAGAGCAGTAAAGCCAAATAACAAATGCGCATATTCAGCCACCATTTCATGGGCATCCAGAGTTCCAGTATTTGTACATAACCTATTATCTGAACCCACATCTGTTCCAGGAGTTGTAATAACATCACAAAGGGCTCTTTTATGCTGCCTGACCCCATGCATAATGCCCCGGAGCTGTGCATCATGAGGCTGCCAGCTGGCAAAAGGAATCCAAGGCATGCAGCAGCACCCATGAAATGAAGCTACGTGTTCAACAGAGAATCAGGGTCCAGGTAATCAGCAGTGACGGGGGATACGGGAAGGGGGAGGGGGTTTTTTGTAACAAAGTGAGAAAGTATTTTCTTCCCTGATTTTCTTGCATTTCCTATTTATACGAAGTATCTTGATCACTGTGTTGCTAAACAAGGAGATTTTAAACTGGGGGAAGGAAGAAACCTGTATACAGTGAAAGAGCTGGTTACCGTTCCTTTTGGACACTTTTTCTGTATTGTGACTTGTGTGGAAATGTACAGAATAAAAGTGAAGAAGCGCATGCCTTGGCTGGGCTGAGTTTCCTTGTGTTATTTGCCAGTGGAGCTGGGTTGCTGCTTCTGGCAGAGCGAAAAGACTGGTGTGACTCAAAAGTTGTGAAGAGTTAGGGGGATGCATGGGTCAAAATTCTGCGTGTGTGTGCGTGTGGCAGTGCAGGGGAGGGATGGGAGTGGAGCGTTAAGCCTCTGGATAAGCCAACTTCAAGCTCATGGTAATGAAAAAAGTTAATGATACCCTTAGTATTTCCAGGGAAATCTTCTCAGTCCCTTAGTAAGCTCAGATTGTCAGCACAGCATTCAGGGTGTGCAGGAGAGATCCAGCAGAGATTAGCAGGACTATAGGTCACCTCGGGGTCTTAGCTATGCATCTCAGGAGCGTTTCTCCAGCGCGCTCTCTGATTCACCCACAATTATCTTAGGTTCTCAGTTTAGCACTGTTTTAGACTAACCCATGAGCATATAATGGCCCTGTTTGTTTCCGCCCAGCTGTGTGTGATTGAAGAAATTTCTGTCATGGCCATCGCTTGCTTTCTTGCCTTCAGCAGCTGCCCTCCCTGCCCCACTAAGGAGCTTCTGCGCCATTTCCGACACCAAGTTTTCACGGCCTCTCTCCCGCGCAAGTCGGTATTTCTTAACAGTTCCCTTGCCTCTGCTCTCCCATCCTGAAATCACATTTCTGAATCATTTTGTGATGTTTCCTTTGCCCTGTCTCCCTGGGACAGCGCCTGCCACAAAACCACCTCCCTCGCACATGGTTCTGGCCCCCCCTCCGCTCCAAGCCCTTTGATGCTCACCGCTGCTGCCAGCAGCCAGCTGTGTGCTTGTCTCTTTTAAAGGATATATTAAGCCCCCTTTTCCTGCTGTCTCATTCAGCCTAAGCATATTATTATTACTCATAATAGTGCTAAAAAGACTTAACTGTTCTGCCTGTGCAGGACTGGCTGGAGCTGGGTGAGGATGTAACCTAGTCATGAGTTACGCTGGGCCTTTCTGCACAGCGAGAAAGCACTACCAAGCAGAGCTTTGACGCTCGTAAGCACTGTGGTACAAAAGCACTAACTCCTCTGGTGTCCCTTGCAGTAACAAGCTGCACCAAATGGCTGCCAGCTGCTCTCTGGGAATGTCTGTGGAGAAGAGATGCTTTTTGATGTGCTCAGAGCTGCCCTCACAGCAACATCTGGAGGCTTTCCACCACCTGCAGGCAGAGCTGATCGGTGGTGCGTTTAAAAAAAAAATGAGAGTACAGCTTTGCATCCTACCGGTTTTGCACCCCAAATTCTTGAATGTGTGTGGCCTTGCACGTGTATGCAGTTCTGAAGAGAGTCCAACTGTTGCTTTGCTCATCCGTTGTAACTTGCCCTTGTTCCTCAGCATTTCAGCTATGTTAGCTGCTTCAGGGCTCATTTCTAGCCAACTTACCCTACAAAAATCTTTCATAAAGCTGGTGAAATTCATATATGTATATACATAGACTTATATAAATATCTTTCTCATAGGATAACACACTTTCTTAAGTGAGGAATTCCCTTTTTCATGCAACCTTTCTTTACATATGAACATGTAGTAACTTTTAACTGTTTCTTTAAAAAACTAAGTCTTTCATAGTAGAAATGTAACTACAATGAAAAAAAATCCATTCTCAGGAGGAAAAAAAAGAATCCCGACAGGAATAATTTGCTTTGAAAAAAAATCCCAAACCCCTGCAGTTTCACTGCAGCCAAGTGACTTCAGTATTTCCCTGCAGTTAAAATGTGGTTCTCTCTCACAAGGGATCTTTTAAACTAGGCAGTGATGCTTGTAAGAGATGTTGCCAAGGTTGTTAAATTTAAAAATAGGTAAATATTGGAAGCAGTCCCATAATTTCAAGGTGTTGGGTCTCATATTTTCACGTTCAAGGGTTGATATTGATACATGAGTATTGTATTTACAGCCATATTAGTTCACAGTGGGAGTACCACAGGACAAGGACACCTTCAGAGCTGCTCCCTCTCTTCTGCTGCCCCATCTGGCCATAATCTTAAGTGGCACTAGGGATGTGTGAGCGTGTGTGTCTGTGTGTGTGTTTGTCAGGAACTGTTTTGATGTGAACGTGGAGTTGAAGTATGAGTGTGTCAACTGCATGGATCCTGCTGCTCTCATTCAGTAAGGCAAGCGATCGTCCCGCAGGTAGGAAGGCAAGCTGTGAATCCCAGGACCCAGAAAAATAAAGATTTTGTGTCCCATGGATATGAAAAGGGAGCTACCTGCTGGGAGTTAAACTCGGATGGACAATCTGTAGCATGAGAGGAAGCCAGGTGAAGCACTGCCTGGTTAATACCTGTAATCAATTTGCTGTCTAATCAGGGAGCCAACAAAAATCAGCAGCACTGACTGTCAGAAGAACTTTTGACTGCAGCCTCCTTTGTTCTACATTTGCCACCAAAGCACCTAATGGCTTGCCAAGAACTGCGCTGCACAGGGTAATTCACTCTCATTCGAGAGGTTTCGGCTTTGGGATGCAGCATTATGCAGAATTTAGAGGAAAGCAGGAGGCTTCTCACCAAAGGGTGGGTGTAGGTCAGCTCAGCTGGATGTTCTGTTATGCTGGACAAAAGGTGGAGGGCACATAGTAGTTGGAGGGGGTTTTGTTGTGGTTTGGTTGGTTTTTTTAAGGGTGATAGGAGAATGAAGAAGAGATTTAAAAATGAAATAGTAAGATTAAAAAGGTAGCTCTGAATGGTATTTTGGATCCTGAAGCCCCATCCAGCCTGAACCACCATGAATCAAACAATGCTGTCATGCGATTCAGACTAGTGTTTGGTGTCTAGAATTTGGGAGTTTTGCTGCTGACATAATTAGCCAGCAGGCTGAGGATTGTGTTTGCGAGAAATAGGGTGTGATTACCTGCCTGCTTCTGTTAATGCATGCATGTATCACATAAATTTCTTTGCTGACAGAACTGATGATATTCTAACAAGCTCTGGTCTTTCTCACTCCATTTATGAATATATATTTAGCTCCAAGAATATCTGCTTTTTGCTAATGGGTCTCACTAGCATCCCTGAAGTAGGTAATATTGGGATGCAAGGCTCCGTATAAATATAAGGGGTCATTATTCTGGCTGTTCACTCTTTTTCCTTGTTTCTCCCTTCTGCCTTTTACCAAATGTATGATAGAAGGGCAGATATAATCAGCTGAGTCCAGCTGAATGAGATGATTGCATAATAAGGGGTCACTGGATAACAGTTTCTCAGTGCAACACGGCTATTAAAAGTTCTCCATAGTCTTTCCAGTCACTTAAGGTTTTCCATTTTAATTTTCAGTTATGTGCCAGCTAATGTTGCAGTGAGGGCCTGAAATTTGGTATATATTCACAGGTGTGACCAGAATTAATGTTATGGTAAAACAGTGGCCAGCTTGTAGTTTGGAGTTTCCCCTAATACAAAACCATGTGAGTACTACATCTGTAGCTGCATGAGTGCATGACTCCAGAAGTCACCCTGAGATTCTTACACTGGATTTCCAGTCAAGCTGAATTGTACTTGTGGTGCCCATCTCTAAAAAGTGACCAGATCCTGGGAGACCTAATTCAATATTGCAGTGCTCTGCAGATCATTTGGGACTTTTTTTCACCCTTTAATAATGAAGGAGTTTGGATCTCTAGCCAGAAGGTAAGCACCTGTGTGCATATGTGGGGGAAAGAGAATAAGGCCTAATTAGGATTACAAGGCACTGTTTGATTTAGAATATTAATACTCTCCAACCTTCTCATGTTTAAGATTTTTTTTTTTTTAATTTCTGTAATTTTCTGTATTCTGATTTTGAAAAGCCAGCAATACAGTATCTGAGTATCTGGATTATCCTTTTTTTTTCTTTTTTTTTTTTTTTTATTAGCAAACACTGATATTAATCTTTGCAGAATATAGACTCACAGATCCTTCTAAATTACAGCCTTTTGCAGTGTCTCAACTCAGTCATCCAAAAAAAAAAAAAAAGACATCTGTAATAATTACTATATGTATGGGTAAGGTGAAGGGTCTAGAGCACAAGTCTTATGCGGAGTGGCTGAGGGAACTGGGGTTGTTCATCCTGGAGAAAAGGAGGCTGAGGGGAGACCTTATCGCTCTCTACAGCTGCCTGAAAGGAGGTTGGAGCGAGGTGGGTGTCAGTCTCTTCTCCAAGTAACAAGTGATAGGACAAGAGGAAGCGGCCTCAAGTTGCACCAAGGGAGGTTTAGATTGGATATTAGGAAAAATTTTTTCACTGAAAGGGTTGTCAAACACTGGAACAGGCTGCCCGGCAAAGTGGTTGAGTCACCATCCTTGGAGGTATTTAGAAGACGTGTAGACGTGGCGCTTACAGACATGGTTTAGTGGTGGACTTGGCAGTGTTTAGGTTTACGTTGGAGTCGATGATCTTAAAGGTCTTTTGCAACCTAAATGATTCTATGACTCTATGAAGGCCTTGGATCCGAGGACTTGGGAATGGCAAATAATTCAGAAACATCATTGCGATTAGCCAAAGGTAGTTGTTATGCTTTAGATTCTTTCTTGCTACCTGTGTCTTGGCGAGAAGAAGCTTTTTGATCTCAGAAATGAACTTTCTCCTTCCAGACTGTGATGCTTAGTTGTAATTGTCTCAGAACTGCACTTTTGTCTTACCCAGACATATTGAACCTCCCTGTGGCTACTTCACTTCTTTCCTAACCAATATGAGAGGTTTTTTGCAGCTCTTTGCTATGTATCCTCACTGGATCACAGAAACAACGCGAGCAAAAAAAGCAGGTGACTACAGGCTTCCTTTGGACACACAGCAAGAGATGTTTTTTCTACTCATGTGGAAAGAAAGCTCACTTAGCTTCTGCAGCCACAGCAATTAGTCAACACTTGATGGATTGTTTCACGGGGAGGGGAGATGGACGCTACAAATTCAGTATATTCTCTGGTGGCTGTTTGCTCACAGGCAGTGCATGCAACATCCTCTTCTGCTAAACGCAGCAAAGCTCCTTAATTGCAGGCAGTAAGATTTTTGCTCAAGGTTTCTGGGTCTGCCACCACTGGGAGACTTGCTCAAAGCCTTTCCAAGTCAGAGAATCTCTAGTTAGTCTACCTGCAATTATCTGGGGAGGGAAGGAAGGGACTAGCTCTCACTGAGTGACTGACTGCCTTCACAAATTGTCTTTGCTGTTCCAAGACATCTCACATCAGAAATTGGCTTAAATGCACCTCCTGTTTAATGTGAGAGATGGGTTACGGCTCACCAACTGTACGCAGATCTATGAGCCTGCTGAACCCAAGGTGGATGTGGGAGTCACCAGGAGTAACCTCCCACAAGAAGGCTTTAGGAACTATAGAAAGCTGTCTGGATCCCAAAGCTGCAATTTGTCAATGTGCAGACATTCACGACAAACCTACCTGCTTATTAAAACACACACAGAATTTCTATAGCTGTGAAACATACACATAGGCTAATTTAGGTTGGTGGGGACATCTGGCCCAGTCCCACACTCAAACCAGGGTCAACTTTGAAGTTAGGTCAGGGTGCTCAGGGTCAGATTCTTGTGTTTAGGACCATTATTTAGGTCTTATCAAGGCCTTCCTTGGGTTTATATAAAAACAGAAAGAAAGAAAAAAGTGCTTTCTCTAAGAAACTGGGAGCATGAATAGACAAATGGACTGTTATTGCCCCCACTTTGGTAATGAGGCAACACGAAATGTGTGTGACTTGCAGAATCAGGGACCGAACACCCCATAGCCAGCTAAACAGAGGTTTATTTCACTTACTTAAAGGCACCCAGGAAATAACTGCTAGAAAAAAGAACAGACCTGCAAGTCCCCTGGCTCCCACTACGTTAACTTCACATCTGGCAAATTTTATTGCGCTATGTGTCTCCTATTGAATTTTCTAGTTGCTGCAGCCTCTTTTGTGCTGAGGGTTGTTTCATGAACTTATGCACTATGCTTTGAGTTGTTGGGTTTTTTTGTCCCCGAAGCTAAAAGTTGCATCCCTATTGTGCAGAAAATAGGAAACAGATTTGTACTCAAATGTGTTGGGCCTTTAAATGGAAACTGAGAGGAGAAGGAGGGGACAGCCTGCAGCACTGCCACATTCTTTCCATTGATACACATTGACACCAGGCAAAAGTCTGATTCTGAGCCCCTAAAACAATAGATATGGAAATGTTTTCTCTTTTGTTTTGTTTTTCTTCTGTCCTTTTTAAAGTGAGCCTAGTGTTGAAAAGCACTACAGAGCCTGGTCTAGGGCTCGTGTCCTCTGTTAGTCCATAGAATAAGACAGAGTTGCTTACCCCACAAGTTCAGGTACCAGCGTACCGGCCAACAACAACAACAACAAAATAGTTTTATCTCAGTGTGAACTAAGTGTAACCATTAAAAAATTATCTGCTCCAGAGTACAGCTGTGTTCATGCTTACCTAAATGTGGCCACGGAGAAGCAGTGTGCTTGACTGGAAGAAGCAAATGCCATTTCCAGACGAGCAGGTAATTCATTCCGCATCCTCCTGCCACAAGGGTATGATGTGTAGGCTCCTATGCAGGTGTCATGCTGCAGATACAGTTCAGCAATCTGACTCAGGCCTCAACCACCACTGCCTTTCAGTCATTTTCTTGTCATCATTTTCTTGTGTAACCATGAAATAAAGGAGTCTAATGACGTCTGGTGCAGCCACAAGACAAAAGAGCAAGCCGTGCTACTGCTGTTTGTCATCGGATGGGACTGGGCACAATGCATGGGCTCAAACTCTGGTGGCAGAGAGTGTCCAGTTCGTGTCCTACACATATACACACAGAGGCAAGCTAGCATCCAGAGCCTTGAACTGAGACTCAGCCTTTGTTTCACTGTGTTTTTTTAAATTAGTAAATGCTGGATTTAACTTTTCTTAGCTGTCAGTTCTACCACCAGTATACAGCAGGGAATAATATTGATGAAGCTTTTGGTTCTCATGAAATGTGCTACAGTTATTAATAACAATTGAATAAAACTGATTATACTTAAGGTAGAGCTACTGTTCTAAGCCTTCTTTTTTCATTTGCCTCAACCTTTCAAACTCATCTTCTTGAAATAAATATGCCCATTCTTAGCTGTCGCTCTGAAGTATTAAATAAAAAAAACCACCACAAAACCCTGCTCTCCACCACAAAGAAACAAATCTTGAGTGGAAGGGACTAATGTAATCATCTGCTTCATATGTTAATTAAGCAAATGCTTTTCAGAGGTCATAATGCAAAATTTGGCATAAGCACAGTGGTCAAAAATAGCAGTTCAGTCTTGTCCCATGTCTTAAGTATTGATGAGATGTAGGAAACAAGACCTCTTCAAGCTGGAGGACATTTAGTTAATGACTTTTACAGTTATGAATGTTAGAGTTTTCACAATGTTGGTCAAATAATTCTGCACACGGGGAACAGGAAATCACTTTCCATTTTCTTTAATTTGTCTTCATTTTTTAGACAGCCTGAGCTTAACAGTGGTCTGTATTCTGAAGTGGTTCCAGATTCAGTGCTCTTCCTCTTCTCAACTGTCCCAAATAATAAAGCACCTGAATGTTAAAACGGTATTGTTGGCCTTTCTCAAACTCTATTCAATAATCTTAGTGGGTGAGATTGGAATTTTGAAAAGGTGTAATCAGAGGAGAGTTTGAATCAGTAACGGGTTTTGTGACATCTTGAGCGATAGCTTGATGTTCAGTGAATCTGAGTACCTGTGATCTTGAAGTTTTCTGAACACATTGTTATCACAGCCTGAGAAGGTGTAAATTCCAATGGATTTACCTGTTGTGCCTTTTTTTTTCTTTTTTTCTTTAGTAACAGTAAACCCAGCAATATTTGCCTTAAACCCCTTTTCCTAGATCAATTCTTCTAGCAAAGTGCTAGGTAATTTTTCTGACTCACTCACGCAGCTGGCTTATTATGTTACTGGGGAAAATCATAGTTAAGAATAGGCGCCGCAGTGAGGAGAATTTGAATGCATGTCTGCCTGCAGTCTGATCTGGGCATTCCTTACAGAATGAATCTGAGTATTAGGCTGTGGCGAAAAATCCAGCTGCGAGGGTTCATATAGGATGGAATAAAAATGTTATTTCTGTTAATAAACCAGGACTCCATGAAGGATGACATTTTCCTGGCCAGATCAGATAGCGTATCGGTTTGCAGGGACTTCTCCCATCTTCACTTTTCAATTTCATGAATAAAAAAACCCACAAAAAACACACTTGCTAAACAAGTTCATAAATTCCCAGCACTTCTTTCATCATCAGAACAACCAGGGGAAAAAAACGCTATATAAAGAGCATTGAATTACACTTGTGACCTGGTCCTATGACTATGCTTCAAAATTAGGTGTTTCTGTTTTTTGACCAACACTGTAAGAATAATTTGAGACATAAAGGGAGTATCATTTTACAACATTCCAAAACAATATTTCAGCTGGAAAATGAATGGTACCTGTAGATGCTAGAGTAAAGAGAGGCAATCCATCTATGAAAGTGCTCCTCATTTCCTATCCCAGACAGCTGAAACAAAACAGATGTCACCAAAAAAAAAAAAAAAAGGTAGGAAAAAAAGTTAATCAAAATCTAAAACATGTCACTAAAGAAAGAGGTCAGACAACAACAGTGATGCAAGGTCATAGACGCGTACAAACTCCATGTTAAAGACTCATGTTTTCTACCTCCTTGAAAAAATATGATGGAGGAAACCTAAATAGGCAAATTATACCGGGAGCATGAACATTTTGTTAAATATTGCAAACATTTCATTAAATATCTTTAGTCAGTTAACAGTGGTTCCTAGCACAAATCCTGTGTAGTTGCTACTTTCAACTCCTTGACGATGGTGCAGTTTATAGATACGCTGTCCTAACAGGATCTTACATTAGCATCATTTAGACAAAGAAAGAGAAGAACACAGATTATTTAAAGAGGGTGGGAAGAATGCTGAAGAGGGCAGAGATGCAGATAGGGAGACAGAGCTCAATCTAACTGTTTCGAAAGGTCTACTTTGCAATACCTTAATGTTTAGCCTGAATAATTGGAAAAGGAATAGCCTTTTGGGAGGCAAAAGCAATTCTGAAGCGCTTTATGTAGAAGTATATCCAATCTCTTGTAGTGTTGAAAAGCAAGCTGAAAAAAACAAGAATATTGCTACTGAAGTACAGGTTCATCTATCCTCTTAGGTTCTGTATGCCTGTTAATATAATTTTATCAATAATGGCATACACTAATTAGCATTAATACTAAAATTAGGACAAAAGGGACTACAGACCTTAGCTAAGATTGCTTTCCTTTGTTTTAAACATTGCTTATATAATACTAAAAGATCACAGGATCTTCAAAAGGCATAAAGTTCCTGATGGATCTCAGAAGACAGAGGATGAGACGCTGCTTCCTATCCATTTCTCAGTAGAAATAATAAGCCCAAAGACCAAAAGAGCTGTAGATTGTACAGAGTTACCCTGATCGTTCCTGCTCCTCAAAGTAGAACCAAGTATGTTTGATCAGACCCACCTTCTTTCAAAATCTCCATAATTTCACTCTAAAAATGAATGGTATAGACAAAGTGATTACCAGCAATAGCTATAGTGGTTTTGTCAAAATGAGCCTAAAATTAGGATTGAGTGACTTCAGAATTTATTCTGCACAGGAAGGTACCTTCCCCTGTGTTCTACCCCTCTTCAAATTCCTGATGTGCAGAAGGAACCACTGAAGTGAAGAATGTGCTGAAGGAGAAAACAACACATAATGTAAGTATGGCTATTTTCTTAAGTCTTTCTCACTATACTGACAGTTCCAAGAGTTAAAAATGTGAGAAAAAGACCCCATGAGACAGACTCCAAATTTTAAACATTTATATGCATTATATATTATAATATATAAATTTAAGTTACAGATTTTAACACATATTCTGAACGTTTTTATTAACTTTGGGTTTTTTTAACAGCCTTTTAACAATTATACTCTGCACTTTTCCCATAAAAAAGCGGGAGTGGAAGAATCAGGACTTTCTCCCCATTGTTTGCTTGTTCAGTTTTTGCTATTGAAAACTCCGTGTCTAATGCAATCACATAATTCTGGGAACTAGGTCTTTGGGGAAAAACTCATATCGTTTAGCAAGAAGTGCTAGCATTGCCTGTAGTAGTCCCCATACTTTGACATCAGTATGAAATCTTTAATGTGAATGTTAAAGGGGTTTAATGTGTTCATTTTTTTTTAATAACAACCAGTCCACGTCTAGGTCTGTGGATGATGATGCCATGTTTTGTTAAACTCCTGAGCCTGAAAACCTAGATCAAGCTGACGTTGAAGCCAACAGCATCCCACAGGAGTTTCCATCAAAGATGTATTGTGCTTTATGAGGCCTATGCAACTGGCTCAAATCTCAAGCAAGAAATTGCCAGTAAGTTAAGAACAGATGTACCTAATTTTGTTCTTATGGGGGGAAAATCATGGCCATTACATTAACTAACGAGGCATTGCACATGCACAGGTTATAACTGTTCGTCTTCCCTTTCCTATGTTTCTAACAACAGACCTTTATGTTGGGGGGGTGTTGGGGGTGGGGTGGGTGTGGGTGCATGTCTATACTTTATGTATCTCCAAATGGTACCAGGGAAAGGGTACTACTTAACATAATTTCAATTTTTATTTTATTCTCTGTGAAAATATCTAGCTGGCAAGCTGTCACCTGAAGAGCAACCCTACCCTCCTCAGGAGCAACCATTTTTAGGACCGAGGCTGAGCCACTGAAGTCTTGGAAGAGCCAGCTATAAAGAAGTCTCGGTAACGGTATTTCTGAGCGTTTGCTAATTACTTGTCAATATTATATTCTCAGTGTTCCTTTTATTGCTGTGATTTCACTAAAACTCATAATCAAGGATTTAGCTGTCTGTTCTGCATTTGCACTGAAGGAGAACATCTCATCATTTGATTGCACATAAGGAAAACTTGTCAAAACCACTTACATTTGTCTTTAAATGTGAAGTTTAGCATCATTATAATTACACAGGTGAACCCTTTACAGATTGACAAACAAATCATTTTAAAAGGTAAGAGAACATTTTGATAAGTGGAATTTCTTTGCTCATACATTCAGCTCAGAGTTGTGCTGGTTGCATCATATTGTGGATGCAGAGAGTGTCCTAATGGTCGCTCCCCACAATGGTAGTAATTCATTCTTAAGGGAATATATTAAGAAATATTTCTTTAATTATATAAACATCATTAGAATGAAAGGCACTGATTATGTATTTCTAAATGTGTTTACCAGTTTTACTTTTAACTGGAAAATGGTTATGTGTCATGACTCAGCTCTTAGGCAAATGATCAGAATGCTTTTCGTTTTCCAATCACTTGCCCGCTATGGAGTTAGCACTTCAAATTTGTTATCAATGGCTTGTCACTGAGAATAAAATTGACCATTTCAGTTCAGTGCCTGGGGAAAGCTATTTAGCACTGCGATGGATACTAGCTGACTCTCTTAACTAAGTATCAAGGACTGATTCAGTGGGATTATAAATGCTACCTTCTCTACTTCTAAAGCCAGTCCTTTCATAGAGTAGTTAGGCGTGTGGGTATAGTGCCTTGAGAAAAAATAGGTATTAGCAAATCAAGTTCTTCCTGAGAGAAACTGAAAAGGAAGTTTGCATTCTATTTGTTCAGTAATCTTCTGCCAGAAGTTTGAAACCAGATAAAAATGTCAATTTTATTGGTTCTGTTTCAATGGAAGAACATTTTTTTCTGCATTCTGCTTTGATTTTTACACAGAAATACATAGTGACAAAACCGCAGAAAATAGAACATAAATGGTATCTGTTGCTCAGCCCTTCAAAATAAAATGCCATTTTGTTTTGGTTTATACTTTCCCCCAAACTGTAAAACTAGAGTGAAACGAACATGTTTGTTTATATAGGAAAAAAAGCGATAATGTACTCAAAGCAGCAATTTTTTTACCATAGCGGAGACTTTTTTTAATGTAATAGACTTCAAATCCTGGATATGTAGGACTTTCATTCCCAGGATTGCCAGCACAAAAGAAGAAAATAGTGAGAGAAGCCAACATACGAACAGCAGTCTTTTAAATGCTGGGGATCTGGAAAGGCCTGCTGTGTCACATTATATTTGTGGATTTCAAACTGCAACATGCAGATGTATGCACATGAATAATTTTGAGCACAAGAGCTTTAATCCCCTTGCAGAAAATAGAATCAGTCAAATGTGTAAAGTTACAACATGTATTCACGGTTTGGTGACTGAAGCTTAAGACCAAGTTCTGGGACACTGACTTTGTTTTCAAATATCTTAAGTTTTTAGCATACGTGCATGAAAGAATAACTCTTCTGGGTTCACGCTCTCTGTTTGCCACCTTCTGCATACATCTGGGAAATCTGATTTTTTATATACTGGATTACTTCAATACTACAGAGTGAGGTATGAATTATTATTTTTGAACTCCATGGATTTTTCTACTCTAATTATAGGATTGATAGTCTCTGTGACAATACGCCTGCCATTGTGCGGACTTGAAATAAAAGATAGAGTGAGAAGGTACACAGCTCAGAAACAGTTGATTTCAATCTTCGATGCATTCACTAAATAATTCAGTATCACTAATGGAAATCTGATCTTAGCGCAGGAGCGGGGATGCGGGGCACTCAGTTGCCAGGGTTTGGCAGCTCAATAGCTCGGGAACAACAATAGAGCAAAAGGTGAAAAAATCTTTAAACTATTGTCGAGTTATCTTCTTTGCTTTCCTGGAATCACGTTACATCTTCCTGGAGCTGCTGTTGCTGATGGCTAGGGAGGGCGAGAGAAAGAAATTGATATTTACGGTGTATCTGGAACAAACAAGGCAAGCTCAGCTCACACTGACCTTTTAACTGGTGCGCAAGGGGTCGTGTTTGCTTTTTGAAAAGTACAGCCTCATTCTACTCAGCGGTGGGACCAAAAACAGTGAAGCGCTTCTTGGGAGCAAATTGCACAAAGCCTTGTCCTCTGACTGTGTAGTCTGAGCTTTAGAGTCAGAATTTTTCGAGGGCATCTTTGGAAAAAAGTGCAAACTCCTGCTAGAAGCTGATGAGATCCAAGTAACTATCCATCTTCAGGTGGCTTGTGAAATGACCACCTAAAAGCACTGAGAACCCCCAGCTTCAAAGGGAAAATTCGGTTCTTTTCAAAGGTAAAAAACCTCAATGAGAGGAAATTCACTATGGGTGGCTTTCTACATTTTGGCACAAACCCCATCTAAAGCTGGGAGCTTCATTCCCCCAAATTGCCTCGAATATTTATGAATTAAATTGGGATTCTAACTAGGATCTAATACTTTTGGATTGTTTATAAGAGCATTTGCATGTGGCATCAATCAGAAATCCTTTCATAATGTCACATAGCCCTAACCTTCACTTTTCCTTTTAAAAAGAAAATTCAGCCTTGTCTCTCTCTCTCATTACATTGCCAATTTTTGGTTTGGGTAGCAAAGAGAATACATGAAAGTAGAGATTGGACTTCTATAGCTGCCAGTCCATTCCTCACCTCTGTCGTCTGAACAGAGTGGAACCGGCAGCTGTAAACAAATGTTGAGGATTTTAAAGGTAAGTATCACTGGCAATCTGCAAGCAAATTCTCCTTTCTAGGTTAGCTGTGTGTCCAGACTAGAAAAGAAATAGTCAAAACCTATTTTTTCAGTATGGATTTTTCTACATGTCACAAGAAATATAAATTAGGCTGCAGTTCCAGAGATCGTGCAGGAAATAAAGCATTGGCTGGAAAACAAAGTCAGGAGAGAGAAAACAGCAGAGACTTTCTGGAGATAAGCCTCTCCAACTTCACAGTTCTTTTAATAAGGAAAATATCCCTGTGGTAAGTAAATGGTCATAGCTTATCTTCCATCCAACCCTTTTCTCCATGCTGTCCTGTTCTTTCCCACTGGGAACCAGCACAATAGGCACATTTAAGGCTGTGATTAACATACAGTTGATGACTTTTTCTTAGCAAAAGAACTTACATTGGTCCTCCCAAGGTGGCTGTATTCACCAGCTGTCCCACCTCCTTCTATGTCTTTATGAGTTCTATCTCAATAGCAAAGGTTCAGTCAAGAAATTCAAGTGTTGCACTCCATTAATAGCAAAGGCATCAAACAGAGCGGGCAATTTGGGGCAAAGAATATCTTTCTGTATTTGTACAGTGCTTATTGCAATGGAAACCTCAGTTAAGCCTCAAGGTGCGGCTGAGACAGAAATAATATTAACATTAAAACACATTTACTTTTTGTCAATTGAAAACTGAGGTGATACTTTGTTTTTCAGTCGTAGGTGCTTCAGACCATAATCTGTCCTCTGAGCAGCTATGTTAACCTCGTCTGCAGTTTTATTTTGGACTTTCTGAATCAAAACCTAAGCCGTATCACGCAAAACTAGTTTCTGTGCATGTAAACTCAGTTTCAGGAAATTAATTACCGAGCTATGGAAAACTAGGTATGGAGGTGTGAGCAAATTTGGTCATCGATTGGCTGTTGACATTGCTTCTAAAATTTAGTGGACAAATGAGGCTTCTAACGTTATGCACATCTTCGTGGGAAGCAGTTGTTTTCTGCAGAAAGTTTCCATTGTTTTCTGTAAAGCTGAAAATGTTAAGTTTTCAGTGTTTTAGCTAAGACTTGGATTTCTGTAAGGCAAGGGAGAGACCTCTTGACCCCCTTTGATGCAATCTGGTTTGGTTTCAATCAAAAAGTCCTCTTTCCTACTTTGTTACTCAGACATGATTGACCATCTGAAATGCGCTATTGTGGTTGTATGGAGAAACTCTGAGGGCTTAAAGTGTCGACCACTACCAGGTGTTTTTTGATGGAAAGGGTCTATTTCTAGATGTTCGTGGTGCTTAGCACTGTGATGCCAGGATTGCATTGAGAAGCCCTCAGGAAGGTGCAAGCTAGCTATCAAGGATCCATTCAGCTTTGCATGCTCTGAAACACGAAGACGAAGTTTACTATTGAGTGCTCATTTCCACTCGTCCAGCTGCTAGAAAGGATATTCTCTCCATCTCGAGCCATCACTTTACACTGCAAATCAAAATTGTTGTTTTAAATTACATCACTGTGATTAAATCTGCCGGTGGTGCAAATCCTGAACAGCCATGCCAGGACTAAACACATAACTATGTGATGAAAAGAAGATGCCAAGGTGTGGATGGAAGGGAGTAGTTTACTTTACTAAGAAAGACTCCAGGTGGGTGCAATTGCCCACGCTGGGACTAGCTGCACAGTGCTTTTCATTGTCACAGATGGTAGGTGTTAGATGATGCAATGTGTACGGTGCCAGACGAATTACTTTTTTAGCTCATTCCTCTGGAAACAGGAGAGGAATCTGAACTGGATTTCCGTGCAAACCTGGAGCAGGAGCTGCAGGCTGCAACCCCAGCTGAGACCCAAGCAGTCAATGGGCCCACTCTTTCAAACCAAGGCAGAGACTTGCTCTGGGGATCGGGAATCACACAGCAATTGCCTGGAGTCTGGAACAAGTCCACTTAGTTTTAAATTAAGCTGTGGATTGGGGAACACTCTTATTCAAGGGATGTAATGAACCTAGAAGTTGGAAAAGCCTGCTCCTAAATGAAAGCCTTGGTAGAACTCCAGCAACCACTACAACCAGAAGTGTTGAAACGCCACGACAAAAGTTGTTCTCATGGCACTTTCAGCCCAAGTTGCGATTAAAAGCTGGTTGGTTTTTTTTTTTATTTTATTTTTTTAATTTCCTTTTTTATTCCCCCCCTCCCAGCAGTATTTCCAGTCCAACACTGCCGCGGTCTCAGTGGCAAGCTGGAAGTCAGTGCGGCTATAAAGTTAAACCTCCCCCAAAGTCCGACAGCCAAAGGCTATCCGGGCAAAAACTGTGGATGTCTGTGTCTGGAAAGGTAGCCGAAGCCCCGCCGAGCCCCCGCACCGGCCGGGGGGTACCGTGAGGTGCCCCCCGCCCTCGGTTCCCCCGCCTCAGCAAGCCGGGGGTGCCGCGAGGAAGAGGAGGGGAAGCTGCTGGGGCTTAAAAGCCCGTTCCCGGCTGGCGGGGCCCGCACCGCCCCGGGGAGCCGCCGCCGAGCCCCCGTCCGCCGGCGGAGCGCCCCCGGCCCGGCCCGGCCCGGCGCGTCCCGCCCCCTCCGCTCCCGCCCGCCCCCGGCGGCGGGGGCGAGGCTGCCCCGCGGGTGACCCGCCCGGCGGGCGCGCCCCCGCCGCATCACATGAGGGGGCAGCGCGGCCGCTCGCTCTGCCCCGGCGCCCGCCCGCCCGCCTGCCTCCGTCCTCTCGCCGCCTCGCTGCAGCCCGGGCTCTGCTGAGGCAGAGCGCGGATCAGGTTCCCTGCCTCCCGTATAAAAATCTCGGCGAGGAATCTCCGGCGGGAGAGAGAGGAGAGAGGGGGCGCGGGAGGAGCGGGGCGTGAGGCGGCGGCCGGCGAGCCCGTCCGTGGGGAAGCGAAGGGACGCGCTGCGGCGGCAGTAGCAGCAGCAGCCGCTGCTCCTCCTCACCGGGGACGCCCGCGGCTCGCCCCTCTCAGCTGCGGGAGAAGAGCTTGTTGCCGCCCGAAGTAAGTCCGAGGGGGCGGCGGGGGCTTCTGGGGTCCGCCCGAGGGAAGGTGCCCCCCGCGCTCGCTCCCCGCCTCCGGGGGACTTTGCCCCAGTGGGGGCTCCGCAGCCCCGGCCCCACCTCGCCTCTTCTCGCCGCCCGGCGGGTGCCCGGGAGAGGGGCCGCGGGGTTGGGGGGGGAGCCCGGACCCAGCGGGGCGGTGGGGTGCCACCTGCGGCCCCGCAGGCACCTGCCCGGGGGACGGGCCGGGGGGGGGCGAGGTCTGGGGGTGCCCGGGAGCGGGACCGGGACGGCGGGAGCGCAGCCGCGCCGGCCGGCCGGCCCCGCTCGGCGGGGCGGCGGTGGGTAATCGGCAAGTGGGAGCGTTAAAAAGGCAGGGCAGGGCGAGGAGGAGAGAGGTGGCGGTGGGGGACGTGACCCAGCGGGGAAGGGAGGCAGGAGACCCCGGGCCGGTCCGTCTCGAGAGGACAAAAGGGCAGCGGAGTGACCCCGGAGCGGCAAACCCCCTGCAGGTCCCAGTTGCCCTGTGCCAGGAACGTCCCGGCTGAGACTCGGGATAACGAGGTTAAATTGTTCGCTCAGACCGAGCGCTTGGATGTTTTTCTTGGGACTTTGCCTTCTTATCCCTAGTTTACTTCTGGTGGAACAACTGAATCCAGCAAGTGCCGATAGATCTGTTTAAAATTGCTGTCGCTAGTTTGTATCTTCTGTTTCCTCGGTGGAGGGGTAGGTTGGGAGAAAATCTGAGTTAACGGTAAAAACACAGTTTCCTCCTCTTGAGCATACACGTTATTCTGCAAATGTGTTACGGTCTCTGACACTGATGCTTCTAACTCCTTACCCTCCTTCATCCTTTTTAAAAGTAGAACTTTTTGTAGGGGAAAGGTAGTCTTCCTTTTTCAGGTGCTCACCTACTCCCTTTACATGTTCCAGTTGGCTGTTGCACACCTCTGTGGTCCACACTGCAAATAGTTTGCCTTAGCGGTGAATGTCTACTGTGCATTAGCACTCTGAAGCTGGATTCTAGGATGTAAACCCTAGTGACTAGTTGGTCCTCGGGAGCATTGTGGAAGTGTTTGCGACATGCGTTAAATCTTTCTCTGTGAGATAACCCTGTAGCTATGGGTAGTGGTAGGTGTTTTAACTATGTCCAGCTTGCTCTAAATGACTTGCATTACAGTGGAAGATTGTTTTACCTGTGGCTCATCAGCTCTTGAACTCTATGCCCTGTCCTTGTTTTCCATTTGGGCCTTGATTTTTTTTTTTTTTTTTTTTTTTTTTTTTGGCTTTTAGCAAAGCTCAACTTTTTGGACAAGAAATAGAATGAGTGTGTAACTGCTTTTATTAGGGAGAAGGAGGGAAGGGATGGAGAGAAAGGGAGAGAAGGGAAGGGTATGGGAAAAGTTGTTATGAAGAAATACTTGTCTTTTACATTTTCTGGACAGTGTGTTTGAGCTGATTTACAAAGCAAAGTTTATGGGATTTTTTTTGTGTATTTCTGTTTCCTCCCTGCAAGGAAATGAGAATTAAAAAAAAAAGAAAAAAAAGTCTGAACTTTTGATTGAGAGAAATGGTCTGAAGGGAAAAAGGAATGTGCATATTTGTGACAAAATTTGTTAATTTTCTGTAGTAATGAAAACTTGGAAGTGAATGGAGAGGGTACTTCATTGGAGAGGACGAACAAAAAAAAAAAACAAAAAACCAGCAACAGAAAACCTGGCTGCATAACTTAGTGACTCTTCCTAAAGAGAAGGAAAGCAGGGGTTTAATATACTCCTGTCTCCAGGCTAAGCTAAACTCTTTGGTGACTTATTACTTACTAAGCTTTGGATGAAATTGAAGGACAGAAACTTACTGACTTTAGCGTGCTTCAGAGCAAGCTCTTGGGTGGAAAAAAGAGAAGCCAGCAACAAATCTTGCTTTTACAAATGGTAAGTCTTTGTTTATAGTGTAGAAGTGGCCTAAGAAAAACAGACTTTTTGCAATTATCCAGATGTCTATCACCAATTATTTGAGATGCAGTCTGTGGCTGATACATCCTTGCCAGCAGAAGGTTGGTCTTACTATAGTATTACAAAACGTAGTGCTGCTCTCCCAGTGCCGTATGCCTGTATTCCTCTACACCCGTACTGACACGAAGGACACTTTGGAGGCTTATCTTATTCCTGACACAGCTGTATTGATGGATGTTTTGTGTAGATTCATCTTTCTGTCGCTGATGTGAATATTACTACTTAGCTGACTTCTAGCAGTCTCGGCTCCAGCAAGGTGCTTCCCCGACATGTCCAACGTTTCTTCTCAATTGTTCTGGGAAAGGTTGTTCTTGAGTCCTCAGATAATTAAAAATAATCCTTTACAGGAGCTCTGAAAATACACTCATTTAAGTCATACTCTACTTTATTTTAGTGTGTTTTTGCAGTGAGGAAGGTAGGATTTATCAAGTGGTATAGTGTAACAAGTGTTTTGGTGTAACAGTAGGGCATTAGGGACGGAGCTGGCATTGCTCGCGAAACCTCCCGCTCTGTTCAGGCCCCCTCATTACCTACACTCCCAACTGTGGTGTTTTCTGTGGGAACTGGTCTTTAACAATGTACGCTTTGCTTCGATATTTACAACCGCTTGCTGATCAGTGTATCAAAAGCATTTTCATTTAGAGGATTCATTTCAGGACTTTAATTGAGGAAATCTCTTTGTTTCAAGCCTCTATAATAAACCATTCAAAATGCTGTCTTTGAACGAACTAGGTCACTGTAACGCGTGCACACACACAGAGTGATTCTCATCTGCTTAGGGTAGCCTGCATTTGGTTGAGCCATATCCCTGGTGAGCTTGTGCCTGATTTATCCTTCTTGGACTGGCTTGTTCACAGGGAGCTTATGCTGAAAATTCACTGCTGGAGGTCATTCTCCATTCTTGGCATCTCTGGCAGCCTTAAGCTTAAATTGCAGCCTCATTTTCTATCCAATCAATACCACTCTTATGTCGCTGAGTTTCCATGGTGCCCCCAATCTTCTGTCTACATATTGATGTCTGACAGCAGGAATAGCATTCTGTGTTGCTATATATACTTACTAAACCTGTCAAAACTATTTAGGGTCTGTCGCACTAATTTATATCCATATCCTGATATTATTTGTATCTGTTGAGCTTTGACTGATGGAGCTCGCTGCACTAAGGAATCAGCCCCAACAATGCACTCCAGGGATGGCTCGAGGGATGGATGTTTTGAGAAAGGGGAAAAAGACTCTCTTCTAGAGTAGCTGGGGTAGTCTAGAATCCTTTGAGCACAATAGAATCATTTTGAAAACATCCAAGTCTCAATGGCTCCAAGTTAATGCTTTGGAAATCATTCTCCATTGTGCTGCTCTGAATGCATAGAGGGTCCTCTCCGATGGAGCTGCAGAGAGGAAAATAGAAAAGTGGGCATTGTCAAGTGTTCAGTGTGCATTTGAGGAGAGTTGGGGGAAATTTGAGTCAGTTGGCTCACATCAACTTTCTTCAGCAGAAGCACTGTGGAAAAATGAAATTAAAGGATGGAGCCGTGTCTTCTGTAATGTGGATGTCTGTATTTTACTACAATAACCCACAGAGCATTGTAGTTGCGTACGAAATGGTATGGCTGTGTCTCTGTGGATTGACACAGCAGCAGCTAAACAAGATGAGAAAAGGTGTATCTTTGTGTCATTAACTTCCAAGGGACTGATACCTGTTATTTGTGCCGCCAACAGTAATACACACTAAATAAAGCCCAGTAGATTTATTTATTCTATTTAAATATGCTTTGCAAACCACTGATCTTGAATCAGAGGTGGTCATCAGCTGGAGAAACTCTTTAATCCCACTGTGTTTAACATGATCTTGATCCAGCCCATGAAATAAGAGTTGGCAGTCAGTATGGAATTTGCTGCTTAAAATTTTTTTTGCTCTGAGTTGCCAGAACTGATTTTGTGATGCCAAGTTCATTAATACTTTTCATACACTCTTTTGGCTCCCACAGTCTTTTCACTAGTGAAGAGTAAGGACCTTTAAGACTTAAAAGGCTCTGTTGCAGGTGGTGGTTGACGTAGTGGTATTAAAGTAGTTCAGTTTGTTAAGTTTTCAGCAATGGCTTACCTTATAATGGTAGAAAGGGTCAGTGGGACCTTACCAAACTAGACACTCTCCTGGCCAATATGTCTCACCTTATTTTATTCCAAGGAACAGAATCACTGAATCATTTAAAATATCTGGCTCTACCTCCTGCAGTGGCACCATGATTTTTTTTAAAAAACTTTTTCTCATTTCCTTCCTTGCTTACATATGTGGGAGTGACTTTTTAAAAATTGTAGTCATCTTGCAGACTCGTTTTTAATGTCTTTCAGACTGAAGATTGAGAGAACACAGCTGTAGGCAGTTTCATGGGAGACGAGAAGGGGGAATGTGAATATAATAAAGAGCTAGATATATTACTGATGCAGCCAGGTGATTTCCACCCCTTCTGTCCCTCCACTCCAAAAAGCCTCTGCCCTCCCTTGCCTTCCCAGAATAGCAGATTCTGGTTTCAATGTGGATAACCTCTGGAGGTGAGGAGTAGAGCTGACTATGTCTGAGGCAAAATCCAGTTTTGTTACGTTAAGAAAAATGTATTAATATGTTAATTTGGGCCCTAGGAGCATGTTGCTTAGCAAGTGCTGTTAATTGCATGGCAGCTGCAACAGAGGGGTAAAGACTTTTAGAGCAGAAGAGCATTATAGGAGTTGGGGATTTTCTGATAAAGACACTCTCTGAAAATAAATAGTGCTTGCGGCTCCAGGCCACTGCCATTTAGTAAACTGCAAAGTTCAATTTTAAACTGGACCTTTCTCCTCTGAGGCCTGCCAGCACTATTTCAGAGCTCATTAAATGTTTCACGAGAGTGTTATAAAACTCTTCCTTCCTCATTAGTTTCTACAGAGTTCCAGTGTAGCTTGGACCCTGTAAACATCCCCTGTTTAGTTGTAGATGATACCTTTGCAAGTGCCTGTGGGGAGGGAAGAGAAAGAGGAGAAATTCCGCAGTCCAAATGCGTGTTTTGACAGTGGTCCGCAGCTAGCTAACACTGTAAATGAAATAGAATTTTTGCCATCTCAAACAATATTTTTGGAGCGACTCACGATCAGTACAAGTTCTCCTCCCAGGAGTAAAACCAGACAGAACAACTGGGAGGGAAGAGGAGGCTGGATGGGCTCTTTTTTCCTTCAGCAATACTCTCTCGATGCGCCTGGCCCGATGCTCTGTTGTCTTCGTGGAGCTGGTCCAGCTGGCAATGAAGACAGGTACAGCACTAGGGGTGCCAGCAGCAAGGTGGAGGTAGCCTGTTTCTCAGGCTTGAGTGCAAAGTTGGTCTTGATCTTCTGAGCTCATTAAGGAAGACAGACCACTCTGCTGTTGTCTTCACCGTCTGACTTTGCTACCTGCATCTGCCTGTTGCCTTAGGCTGTCCCTAAGGATTAGAAAGGTAAAACCCAGATAATTGTGCTCTATGGGTATATAAGAAAGGAGGAATTCCCTGTGTTTTGACACAAGCAGTAAATATCTATATATCATCTGTGGAAGTCAGAGTGTCCCTGTCTGATTCCAAGCAATGAAAATGACTGAACTGGCTTCTCAAATTCAGTTCCATTGGATATCAGGCACAAAACCTGTTTTGTTCTTGAGTTTTGTTTCTTAGAGCCATGCAAACAATGGCATTAGTTTCATAACCAACTAAAGATGATCTGACTGTTACATTTAAGGCTTCCTTGTTTCGACTGGATCACTAGTACAACAGATTTATTTATGTATTTATTTATTTTTTTTAGACATACTTCTCACACATCATGTATCTCAAAGTGCAAAAGAGCCTTAGTAGTGCAATGCAAATGTATGCGCCCATCTGTAGCCAGCAACAGAAGGCTCACAGTCTGGACCATCTTTGCCTCCATGACAGGAGCATCAAAAATGGGCTTAGTACTGTGTGTAGGTAGTTCTCATCAAAAACTTTGTATTTAAAAATAACTATTTTACAGGTGTTTTGTCTTTTTTTTTTGCAGGTTTACAGCATGCAGTCAACAGTGACATTGGCTCAAAATGCCCATTTTAACATTTCTGTAATGCTCTGCTAGGCACTTTGTTAGACAGTAATGGATGGATCTCTTAAGAAAGGTCTACTGTCTTTGAAAGCGATACAGGAAGGGACTTGGAAACAGCCTTGGTAGAAAGATGACACCTCTAATGTGGTGTTGTCTCTGCAGTGTTACGGCGCTACAGGGTCACAGTTTGCTTTTGGACAACTGAACTTCTTCCATTTCTATATTGAGATCTTTTTCAGCTCACTAAGAGTCATATTCTTCCTGTCAAGCAGAGATTAATAGTATACCAGGCACACATCCTCCAACCATTATTCAGGCAAAGTTGATGCTTCAGCAAGAGCTTCATCAGAATAAGGACTATAGAATTCAGCCTAAGATTTAGAAAGGGTGCCCACCCCTTTGTTTTGGTGACAAATTCTTCAAAATAAGACACAAGTGAGTTATAATGCTGGTAAATGGTTGTGACTCTCCTTGCACTTATTGCAGCAGAATCTCATTACTTTCATTGAAATTGCCTTTGGAGTGAAGCACCTTTTAGTAAATTAAAAATAAATCAAGAGATTGTTCTGATACTCTGCCTTAATTCTGGTAGGAAAACACTTTGTTCCTTTAGCTTGAACAACAAAAATTACGTGTTCAGAAGTAGCCTCCCCACCATATTAAATAGAAATAGTTTGAACTTCTTGTTCTACCTAGGGTGGTTTCTCCTGGAAACCCAATCTTGTATGGCAGTGGCTTAGCTTTTCTTCTGGTGCTGCCAAAAGGCCCCTGAGATGCAATGATTGCTTCCCCATAGCTCGTGCCACCTGACTGCCTGGTTGTTTGTTTGGATTGCTGCCTTCCCAGAGGTCACAAAGATGTTTTTGTTTGCACAAGAGTCACTTGCTTTTATTAGAAGCCTGCCTGGGTGCAGCTGATATGCAGTAGGGACCAAGGGGTGGAAAAAAAATCTAAAGCCAACAGATAGGATTTTTAGCAATCTTCCAAAAATACTGCAAGCTTTGATTCAGGAACTTCATGTCATTTCGCTTATTAAATCCTCACTTTCCTAAGATGTCCCTTCAGTCCATGTTTCTTGTCTGATTTGCACGTTGTCAGATGCTTTTGCTAATCTCTGTAGTTGATGTTTGCTTAAGTGATTATTTGGCAGAAGTGTGTGAGCGGGTGTGTGTGTGATTGCCGTTGGCATGGCAGTATGATATGGCATTAGCATACTTGCTCTGTGCTGCAGGCCTCCTCCTTTTCTAGGCATACTTATGCAGTGGGGAAAAAAAAACAAACCAAACAACAGAAAGTCATGGAGGAACCAGTTACTGTATGGTGGTCCTCTGGCCAGTTTGACCAAAGACATACAGAGTTCAGAGGAGCCTAAAGGCTGCTCTTGTTTTCCTTCAATTACTAATCATAAATAGATTATCCACCAGCAGAGGATTTATAAAGAGCTGCAGGGATTATGGACTGCCTAAATAGGGGTATCAACACTGAATCTAATTTCCAGGAATTTCCCTGTGCTTGCAAGATAGTGTGGGAACTGTGTTTATGGGGTGGTAAAGAAGAAAAGGCAAGCACAACTCCCTTTGTGTTTGTTAGCTCAAGAACCCGTCTTTAAATGGGACATGGAGTTTAGTTTGTGTTTTGGACTCATTGAGTGGCCGTTGGGATTATAGGTGTGTTTTAAGAGTTGTCAGTCTCTTCTCTTAATTGCTTGTAATTTGAGCTATAGTTTTGCATATCTCGTGCATTGGAACAGCTTTATGGGCTATGAGTTACCTCACCGAGAACAGTGGGATTTAGACAATGTAAATGTGAAAGTAGATACGGAATCTTTGCTTGATCAGTGCCTTAATTTATAAGATTAAACACAGCTGAAATAAAAATCTCTGATGATACAATAGGCATTCAGGTGCGTGCCCTTTATGAGTGGGTGGGGATGAAATCTCTTGTAAGTTTTATAGTAATAGATTTACTGCAGGGCCTTTGGCAGCTTCACTTGATATTTTTCTGGACATCTGTTTAAGCATGAGCTGCTCCTGTATTTTTTGGTAAAATTCAAACTATTGGAGAGCTGGGTTTCTCCTCCACTTTCTGATGTAAACTTCTTCTGTCCATCCATCTTAATAACTGTACCTTTCCAAGGCATGGTGTGGGCTGGGCATAACCCCCTTGGCAAAACCTGTCCCTGTACGACCGCCTGGTGCTGTGAAAGTTCTGACTTTATCCTGATGAGGGGTGGAGGCTGCCGTCTTCCTGGTGGGATCAGCCCTCAGTTTTACCTCTGAAGGGAGAAAACTTCTGGGCTTAACATCTGAAATGGCTTTGCAAAGCTGTCTGGAATCAGAAACGTAGGAGAGTGGGGAGCATTTTCTTGCCTTGTCCCTAACTACCTGCAAAATTGGTCATGTTTTCATGATGAAAAGATCTGAAGTTCAAAAAGGGATGGGAATGGGAGGAAGAGTGGGTGAACTCCTTGCTCATAAGCATAACTTTGATCTAGAAAAGTTATTTTGAGGCTGCTTTCAAAAAACATTAATAGATCCCTTTTAGTATTTTGCAACTCAGATAATATTTACAAACACATCATCTTATTCGGTAGCATAATGTGCTGTGTGGTCCTGGCCTTTCTTTGGCTGCTTCCCTGTGCCCAAATACAGCATCTCTCTGCTAATTTTCGCAAAGGGTAAGAGCTCTTGAGAATGGCTGGGGATTGAATACTGCTGTACAATGAAAGGACTAAAAAGCAAAGGTGGTATGTTACAGCATGTACTTTGTTCATTTAATTGCTATGTACTATAGTTTAGTTTGGATTATTTATGACTATATCTACAAGGAAGTAGTCCTGTAAAAAAGAACCCCTCTTTCTTGTGCTAACCACAACTGTAGGTTGAGTGGATATGGAGACTGTGTTTTTATAGAGGAAAAAATACGAGATGTGTAGACACTGTGCCCCAACATGATGCTTTACACACATAGAAACAGAGACTCACTTTTGATCTCCAAAATTTCCAAATTGTAGGGATGTGTAGCAAAAATGTGTTATCTAACTTTAGACTTTCCAATTGCGCAACACGTACCATAAATGACAAGTTCACCTCTTTCTGTATTAACACTTTCAGCATGTGCAGTAAGGCTCTAATTCTAGTTGGGATTTTACCAACTGAGATTTCTCAAGTAATTGTAGGTGGGAATTTCTTGTCTTATTTAAATAGGAAGTTCTGAAACAAACAAAACCCCAAAGCAGGAGACGTCTGTGAAGTGTAAATTATCTAAGTCAAGAAAAGTTGAGGTTGAAATATTTCACATAAAAATTTCCGGTTCGGTAAGCCTTGAGTTACTGAATCCAAGATTTCTATTCCAGGTCAGTGAAATTCTAGTGTGTATCTGAACACTTGCAGCACTTAATGGGTATTGAGGGAATGGAAACAAGAACTTGAGCCTACATGTGAGATAGATGTGTTGACTACAGGAAGCTCTTCGTGATGCCCTGTGATGTCCAGCTGATGCTGTTCATTATGGCATTTTTATGATCATGATAACTCACAGAAAGAGTGGTACAGCAATGGGGAATAAGGAGGATTTTCTCAAATCTATCCTCTCCTGGTCAGTTTAATTTTTTTTTCCAAAGTATACTTTTGAAAATTAGAATATAATTTATACGTACAATTTTAATTGTACATATAATTGTAACAATTGTAAACATTTGTAAATGTTAATAAATTTTAATAATTTTAAATTATGTCAAAATTATTTTTTACAAAATAATTGTAAAAATTGTAATAATTAATAATTGTAAAAAATTTTAATAATTTATAATTGTTATTTACTATTATTACTACTATAATTATAGAATTGAATAAATATGGAAGTTTGATTAAATTTTTTCTCAAAGACTTGTGCATTTTCTTTTCAATTGCTCCACAGGACATGATGTTTGGGATTTTTTTTTTTTCTTCCTATATAATCATAGCTTCTGTTGTGAGAGATGTTTTAGCCTTTGTTCAGTAGACCCTTAGCCTAGAATAAGCGTAGTTTTCACTGCCTAATGGAGTGTGTGATTTGTGTGAAATTAAAAGGATATTTTTTAAATCTCATTTATATCTGTCTTCTATTCCCCCAGGTTTAAAAAAAGTATTCTAGGCCTAAAAACTTTTTGGAGTAGCAGAACTTCCAAGCTATGGCAGCTGATTCCAGGTGAGCTGCCCACATTGCGCAGCCTCGCCTATTTCTCTAGTTTCTTTGCTCAGTTTCATGTCCAGTCCCAGTTTTGCTGCTGTGCAAAGCTAAACCATTGAAGGCTGCTACAGCTTGTATAGCAGAAGCTGTATCAGACTGTGAAATAGGTCTGGATTTTTCTAAGACGTGGATCGTGCCCTGCGAGTAGCAGTCCAATTTTACAAGATAGGAAAGTGGATGGAAGAGCATGGGTCGAGTTCTGTAAAACTAGGGTTATGTGGACTGCTTAAAACTCTTTGCAAGTAGCATTCATTTTCCTTAGCTTTAAATGTATGTAGGTCTGAAATGGATTTTTCTCCGAACAGATAAACCACACCCAAGCTGTTTTGGTTTTGAAGATGTATTTCCATAACTCTGAATAGCTGAGGTTTCCTTAATCTTTACTGCTGAATCCCTGTGTCTCTAATGTCCTTATTTTCATAACCCAAACTTCTCTTTGCTTTAATCTCTTTTCTATTTAAATAGTGTAGTAGGTCACCCTTAATAAATATTACACGTTCTCTCATGTTTCTTGTTTTCAGTGGCCTTTTACAGCCCCACGCCTGGTTCTAAATCAGCAAAATGTTTCGGCTTGTTTATTTCTAAGTGTGCTCACAATTTATGCCCTTGTTTTAGCGAGCACATTTAACTGAAATTTAACCTGGCATTCTATAACTGCATTATAGTTTCCATAGTCAACCTTTTTCTCATATTACAGTTTAAAATTTTAGAAGCGCAATTCTAAAGTTTTGTCTAGTCTGAAAGGACTCTTTGTTAAGCACAGGGATATGACATCTTTTGTCTCCAGAACTTTTTTGATGTCTAAGTTAATTCAGTAATCGTTGGTATATAGTGGTATGTAAACATATATATATGTATATATATATATATATATATGTTCCATTAGACTTCAGTGTGTCTGTGGTGAATTTTCTGATATTTGTGTTGTCCAGTTGCCTGGGTAGTTGGAAGGACAAGGACCTCCATACTGTTGACTAATACCTTTTTATATGGGGAGCATGTTTTGTCGCCTTGTTTTTCATTCTTTCTTTCAGGTGCTTCGTAAACGCTCTTGACAACACTGATCCTAGGCTGAACTTTGGGTGCTACAACCCCCCCTTCTGTACAAAAACCTGATTATTGTTCTTACCCTGGGATTCTCAGTTCCTTGACTAATATTTAAAGAGTGACAGGACCTTACCTCTTATCCCAAGATTACCAAGCTCTCCTAATAGCTTTTTCCGATGTCTTTGAAAATCCAAACAATTTACATCTAGTGAAAAATAGCTAGGAATAGCTAGGATAAGGTTTTAAAGGCTTCTCGTATATTAGTGAGGCATGATTTATCATTGTGAAAAATGTGCTTTTTTCAGACTTTTCTAGTTTGTGGGGCTTCTATTTTAGGCTAGCTGGTTTACACTTGCCTTTAACTGATTTTTCTCAGCTCTGGAAATGCAGTTTAGTGCAATAAAATTGCTCCAGTTGTTTTTTGTGGTTTTGTTTGTTTTTTTTTTTTTAAATTTACTTTATTTTATTTGCCCTAACTCTGGCAGTTCTGCCTCAAGTTCTTTACTTGTATAACCCTAGGGCACGCATCTCTCTTCCCTACTTTGAAGTGAAAACTGAAGCAGAGGAGCCATTTAACTTCTGTGCAATCTTTTTTTCTGCCCTCATTGACTTCTTCACATCAGGGTAGTCTGCAGTATAGTCTGCAGGACCCACCAGCTCTTCTGGAGTTCCAGTTTCCCCTGTGCTTAAGGAATGCCTTATTACTTGTCACTATGTATTTGCCTCCCTGTTTCTCAACCGTGCTCCTGGACCTCTTAATCTCCATTTTGCATCTCACCTGCCAAAGTTGTTCTCTCCTATTAGTTTCACTTGGGCTGGATTTCCATTTTCTTTCTCTTAAGGATATTATCTGAGTGAATAAATTCTTAAACTACATTTGAGAAGTCGGGGTGTTTTTTTTCTTTTTTCTGAGTGGCCAGGAATATCATCAGTGATTGCACTTTGGCATCCTTTCAGAATATCTGTGCTCATTCCTTGCATGCTTTATTAAAGGAAGGCTTGCAGGGAACAGAAAGAAGTGACTCCCAAATATTGTGCTCCTTGAAGCCTGGTTCTCTTAGGACTGGTAACAACCTCCCAATTACAGCATCCACCAACATCATGTAGTAACTTTGCAGTGATGATTTCAAAGGATTTTGAGAGAATTCTATGTTTACATACTGTGGAAATGTATCTGAACTGTGGCAATTCTCCCTTTGGAACTTAGTCTAGAAAAGTAGCCCTGTCTAATTCCTGAATCAATTATTTTCCATTGTTTGGGACTAACTCATTATAGATTTTCCTTCTGCAAGCTTCAAACCAGCTGCCATCATATGAATTGGTTACACTGACAAGAAATAATTTATAAAAATTATCTCACTTTCCCATTTCTAGAAAATGGTCATGTCGTCATCATTTGATCACCAAGTATTTTACATCAGTCATCTCTGGTCTGAATTGGAGGCTTGTATTCTATCATCCTCAAGACTGTAGCTCAGAATTTGTAGTTGGAAACACTCCCCTAATGTACCTCCCTGTGAGGAAATGCTCATTGAAGAGAACCTCAAAAGTCAAATTTGTACTTCTGACTTCTTCCTCTTTCTTACTTGCTATGTGTGCAAGTATAGCTCAAGGTTGTACGTTTTCTCCTTTAGAAGAATACCCTCTAAGCATTTTAGCTAAAGGCCTGATCTAAAGTCCACCAAAGTAACTAAATACTTATGTAAAAATAAATGTATGTATGTGTGTAGGCTCATTGTGATTTCGATTGGCTGTATAATTTGACATTAACGCTTTTTGTGTTACTGCCTTCTTTTTGATTAACACTTGAGCAAACTGTACTCCAGGAAGCTGTTTGTGATATCAGAAATGCAAGCTGATTCCACTCATGTACATCTAATTTGATGCCCTGATGCTTTCCAGCTGTGGTAAATGGACAACTATTTGAAAACAAGTATGTTGTCAGAGTCGGAATATCCTGTGGAAACTACCCATTTCCCCTTAAGTCTGGCTGTGTTCAATTAATCTGATGCTGACTTAGTCTCCCTGCATCTCACAGAGAATGTTTTTAATATTAGCTTCTCATAGTAACACTTATACTTCTAAAATGTCTTTCATTTAACACCTAGAATTATTCATATTCTGGGCAACATTGATGCTTCCCCTCCTCCCCCCCCCCCCCAGTTTCTATTATGGAAAATCAAGACTTGGCAAGTTGAGGTTACAGGTACTTTAAGGTTATTACCTTTGAGTTAATGAATCCCAAAGCAAATAATTGTTTTTTGAATGGAAGAAATCTTCTGTTGTGTCCTTAATTTCGGAGCTATCCCGCATGCTCGGGGGCGGTGGGAAGAACTGGGTTTGGGTATCCACTTAGGTGCTTGCTCCTCAGCAGAAAGTCAGGAGCAGCCCCTTCCCCAGGTTGCATCTCTGTGCACAGATGGAGTGAGGGAGACAGGGGACAGTAGTGTGTTATCACCAACTGATGTCACAACAAAAAAATCTCAAAGCCTCTCTGTATGTTTTTGTTTTTTTTTTTTTTTTTTTTTTTTCCTCCTTTGATGCATGCTGGCATTTCTTTAGCAGAAACAAATGAACTTATGCAAACATATGCCAAGAGCAGGAAAGGAAGGCTAATTGATCAGGAAGACTGAGATGGGCTTCTGTATTTAACAGGGTTGGTGTTTTGTTTTGTTTTGTTTTGTTTTTTTATATAATGGTTATAATGACAATGGTTATATATGGTTACTAATGACAAAGGTCACTCAAGCCCTTTCTTAAATTCTGTCTTTAGACAAAAGCATCCATAAAGGAATAAACGGAGATGAAAGAGGCAGTTACAAACCTCAGCTAGGCGGTGCATACATGTTCTTCCTTAATTTTTAGCAAACTGTTGCGTACAAGTTAGGTGTGTTGCCACTTGTAAGACTTGTCTCTCAGCGTTTCCATATAAGCCTGTTAACTGGATTGGGCTGGACTTAAGAAGGAGTTCATTCCTATTGTTGATGAGCTCAAGTGGCTTTTATGTAGGGTGCTGTGAATGGGCACAAGGGCTTAGTGCTCCTTGTCATCATGTGAGTCACTAAGTGCGCTACAGCTTTTGCTGCGACACACGCAGCATTAGGAGTAGCAGAAGCCAACTGAGGTTGCATTTAACCTCCTGCTTCTAACGATGGTGCTTTTAGATTTTGCCTATGACACCTCTGAGCGTGGCAAATGAAGGGTTGACAACAAGTAGCTTTTGTTTAGAGTAAATCATTGTTTAGGTGGAACGAAAAGAAAAATATGCCTAGTTTTAATGGTACTCCACTGCCCATAGGCTTTGGAAGTGAAATAACTTGACTTTTCTTAATAATGTTTTACATCCAGCTGCTATTGCCACCGGACTGAACCGCAGTTAGGGGATTTGCGGGGGGAGGGAAGAGAATAACTTAGAGTGCTGATCAGCGCTCAGTGGAAATGTTTTTGTCATATGACAGGTGGAAACAAAGCCCGCCGGCCTCCTGGGACTGGGGTGAGCCTTCAGCTTGGTACGGTGGGTCTATGGGATTTGACGGCTCTGTTAACACAGCAGTGTCATATTAGCACAGCGATAACGCTAGTGTACTCTGCTTCTCTGGTCTTCCCCCCACCTCACGCAGGATTCATGACATTGCCTTGCAGTGTGCTTTTCCATACGTTTGGTTTGCAGGCTGCCGGCAGCTCGGCGAGGTCCCGGCACAGCCTGCCGTTGATCCCATTGTCCTCCTCCTCTGCTTCAGTGGTGGAGCAGAAAGCACGTGTGTAGAACTTGCAAAGCACAGCAACAGGGGTCACAAGCACAGTAAAAGTCGAAATGATCCTGACAAATTGGACGGTTTCTCTGCAATTGAGAGAGGTTTTTCACAGAGAAATGAAACATGCTGCCCTTTGGGGTTAATAAAATGCGCACACATAAAATTTGGAAACATGGTTGTAAGATAGCAGGAGAAGGTCTGACAGCAGTTTCTGTAGGCTCCTGAGGATGCTGAGTGTTCATCTGTTAACCCAGTCACTCCAGGACAGCTGAGCTGTAGTTGTGGATTGTGTGGGTCGCTAATAACTTTGATGCACAGGGACCAATGGAGCTACTGGATGCTTTGAGACGCATTTTGGCCTCAGAATTTGTATCTCCAAGTGAGAATCGAGTGTAGTGGCTGGAATGTGTTTGACTCCATTTGGTGCTACTTCAGCATCTGCCCCTTTGGAGACTGCGTTTTTTAGGCAGAGACCTCTCCCAGCGCTTGGGTTCGGCATTTGTGATTCCTGCAACATCTGCTGTAGCTATCGAGGCGGCGTCCAAGAAAGGACCGAGGAGGACTGATTACAAGGTGCTCTAAACCTGAGCACAGAGGACTTCTACGATGTGCCGTGACAAACCAAGGCAGGACGTGCCGAGAAGCTCCCCCGCCTAACGTTCCTTGTAAAACCAGCTGCGCTGTCGTGCTCTGACGCCCTTTTCCCAGGGCCAGGCCTGGGACGGCAGGTGGGGCTGGGATAAAGGGCTCTCGCGCCGTGCGGAGCAGCGGATGCCGCAGGTAGCGATTAAGAAATGCTGGCAGTGTGGTGGTGGGGAGTACAGTGACACAGATGACTGCGGTGGCGATGCATCATTTTTTTTTTTTTTTTTTCCCTCCTTGTGGCTAGAACAGGACTGTGAATACAGAGAAGATGCTCTAAGATAAGACACATGGCTTTATGGAAGTCCAGGGCAAGAGAAATGAAGCGGTGCAGGCACAGTATGAAAAGCATTTGCAGAGTTGTGTATGGGAAGGTTAAATTTCGCTTGACTGCAGCCAGCTTGGTGTAGCTAATAGTGTTTAATGCTCTGTTGTTTGTTTGTTTGGGGTTTTTTTTTCCCCTCTTTTAAGCAATGTGTTTACCTCATAAAGGAAAAAGAAATCTTATTCATGTATGTAATACCTTCCTGGGAACTGGGAAGAGCAGAGGGCAGTTTGCAGTTGACATGAACAGATTTCCTGGCTGAATAAGCTGTTCCTGAGATGCTGTGGGCCTGTTCCTAAGCAGACGGCTGATCGGGCTTCCATGGAAATCTGGCTTTCTGTGTCATACTGTCAATTCAAAAGATTTCAGGAGCTTTTTAAAAGCTGGTCATGATCTGGGCCCATTTCTGGTTGTTCTCCCCCATTCCCTTGGTTATTCTAACTACTTCTTTCAATTTACAGTGCATGAGGCTTGAGGAGAAATCCTATCACAAATCTACCTGGAGTCTCTGGATTCTTTACTGCACACAGAGTTCAGGCTTTCCCTTGCTCTCCATGGGGAAAAAAGAAGAAGAAAAAAAAAAAAAACTATCACTGACAGCAAACCGGGTTAAAAAGGCAAGAGATGAAATAAATATACCTTATGCTCCCTTGGATGTAAGGACAAGTGGGTGGAGCATCAGACTGCAAGGGAGATCAGAAGCAGAGCTCCTTCAAAGGCAATTCTTCAGGCAGGTGAGGAGCTGGCTGGTCTGACAGCAGAAAGTTTGCAGACTATTTGAGGAGGTTGGTGTTACGGTGCTCCTCAGAAGCCTGGGTGTTAAATAGCATCTCTTTCCCATTTTCCCGGTCACATGGCTGCATAAGATAAAAGCTTCATCGAGCTCCCAGACCTTGGACTGGTCTTGCAAAATGCAGCCAGCCATTGTGAGAGGGGTTAATTCACACCGTCACCGCAGAAGACAAAATGGATCTTTGAAGCAAATGTGGTGGTGGGGGTAAACCCATCAATCATGTGAATACTGCTTTACAGTAATTCACAACTGCAGCTTTTTTCTTAAGCAAGGGCTGGCTGAGTCCGATCAATCCCTTGGCTCTCAAACGGGTCTCAGCAGGCAGTAGCTTGCTCCTTGTGGGTTTGTATGTACATGAAAGCCCACTTTATATTAACTCTGTGGAATAGTATTTTTTTTCCCTCTCTCTAAACCCCTTAGCGCTAATTCAGTGTAATTATACTCATTGAATACAGTACTGACAGCCCCACTCCTCCCCCTTTCCTGTCAGGATATTGGCCTAAAAATCACTAAATGAAGAAAATCCAAAACAGCGATGCGATTCTTTGTTCTGGCTTCTACATAGGTTTTTATTATTTTAATGTAACCCATTGGTCACACTTTCAAGTATTTTCTTTAAAGCTGAAGACTGAAAATACATTTTTATTTTTTTCTTTTAAAAATTAAGAATTAGACTTTAGTCTTTAAGGAAAATGCTGAATATTGCAAAACTCATTGCTAACTGAGCATTGGCATCATTATTAACAGCCTGAGGCTGCTGAGGACCTCTCTCTACCTTTTTGGAAATGGGGAAAGGTGCCAGGAAAAGGCAGGGAGCCTCTTTCCACCTGTTCCTTCCCGTGTCTGTCTGTGTCTTGGGGATGGGTGACATTTTCCCTGTTGTGTTTTCAGGGCTGAAAATAAAGTTGCAGGTGGCTTAGCACAGCGTGTTTTAGTCCTTTCTAGCTCTGTATGTGTGAATGAAACTTACATAGTGGGAAATGTCTGGAAAGCAGTGACTAAAAAAGATTTTAGGGGGTCATAGGAGGTAGCCATTGGCAGATGAGCTCTGAATGTAGTGCAGTGGAGAAATGTCTAAAATCAATTCTTAGGCGTATACATGAGAGGCCCAGCCTAGGGTGATGGTGGTAATGACAGAGATACCAGGATAAGGCGTTCTGTCTTGGTGTCTCCAACAAACTAATGGCTGGAGAAAGTTTGCTCTGTGGCTTAAAGAGCTTAGTCTGCCTGACAGACTCAAGAACAGATAACCACATTATAAATATCTTTTAGGGAGGAAAAATAACAAGTACTGAAGGCCTCTCTAACTTACTGGAGAAAGCCATGATAAGAAAAATTCAATTACAAATTAATTTACTATTTTACAGTGTCGATGGTAGGAGGCAGGATGATAATTTCACAAAAGCTTTCGTAGAAGGTAGTGGATCCCTCATCTTACGAAGCGTGAATGGCAAATGTGGAATTGTGGATTCCAGAAGATTGGTACAAGGAGCTAACTTGGGGCTTTTGCATAAGGACATACATTTTGTCTTGACAGAAGAGTTTTTCTCAGCTGCTCAGAGGTGAAATGTGGGCAGGCCAGCAAAGCAGGAGTCTGTGTTTTAAAAGATAGCAAATGTGTCCTGCTTTAACAAGTAATGGAGTTCTCTTTTTAAGTGTAATACACAAATACTGTAATTGAGGTGCCTCAATTTGCTTCCTACAAAGGCTGTAACATGTTGCAAGTCACACTGGTATTGCCCTTTATCATATCAAATTGCAACTCAGCTGCTGTAAACCTAGTAGAGTAGAGCCAAACATCAAATTATAGAGTCGCTTACTCCTTCCTTTCTAAGTGTAGGGTTTGTGTGGTTTTTGTTTTTTTGGTTTTTGGTTTGGTTTTTTTTTCCTCCTCCCCCTGTTTACCTTGCCTTAGTGGAATGGTAGCTAAGTGTGTGCTTTCCTTTCCCATCAAGTACGGTTTTCTTGATAGCAGACAGGCAGGCCACAATGCTTATTCCTGAAACCCTAGTCCTTTAGCACAAAAGGTCTCCATCCAAGCATTGTCTTACTGTCTTTAGGTCTTGCCTGTATAAAGCCTCTTAGACAAGTGAATCTAAATGAAGAAAAGCATGCATTTGTGACATAGGTAGACTGTGTCAATTTTTAAATGTAAACAAATCTCTTTAGAGTGAAATAAACTAAATCAAGCTAAGGTGTTGCCAGTTCAAAGAAGAAGAGTATCCGCACCATTGTGTGCTATTTCTGGCCCACTTTTAGTTGGGGAATGTGCAAGGTATGCAGGGATAAAGAGGAGTTCTGGATTTTGCAAGACTGAGGAAACAGAGGCATTAGAGAAGAGGAGGATATCAGCTTTATTGGCTTCCTTTGCTCATGGGATTGGTGTGCCTTTATTTATGCTTTTCTAGTCATGTCGATAAGCCAGTTCTGTTTCCAGAATCAAGAGAAATGCTGATTTTCCTCTCAATGAGAAGAATGAAGGAGCTTAGCAGCTTTGAACTTTAGTTCAATTTGAGCACCGGCTATAGTTATAATAAATTGCTGGCTTTATTTAAGAAGATTCTGAAAGATCAGATCCCAAATAGGATTTTACCAAATGGGAAAAACTTGTTTGTTCCTCTCTCTGAGAATATGGAACTGTTCCACAAAGTACATTTCCTTAAATTGAGTTTTCATGTGTAATACAACTTGGGTGGGGAGGACTGGGGGCAAAAAGCAGAAGTTGTAAGCCTGTGATGTGGAAAGTGGTTATAGCCTACATTAGTTCCTCAGACCTTAGAGCAGCCTCTGTTCTCTCTTTCTCCTGCTTTGTTTTATGCAAAGGTCATGCTTCCCCAGTGACCATTAGGACCCATTACCTCTTGTTTTATCTCTGTGATTAATGTTGCCTAATTTAATGATGATGTTGATGTAGTGGAACCATCTGGCGATTGAACTTCAAAAGGTTGAAGCTCTAGGCTGAAAACTTTGGATAGAAGTGCCAGTATTGGGCCAGCCTGGCTCCTGTGGAGCCAGAGGGAAAGTCATTCTGGATTTCTAGAGCTCATGAGATATTTCTTCTCTAGCTTTATGCAGGTAGCTCCTCCTACTGCTACAAAAAGTGTTTTCAACAAGTTTTGTTGTTTAGGTGAGGGCATGTTAATTTTGAACTTTCTTTGGTGAGTAGTTGCCTAGATAGCAAACTTTGTAGCACAGGAGAGAACTTTGCTTAAATAACACAGACAATAAGTATTACCAGAGCCAGATAACTGCAGATAAGCAGGCATCTTGATGAGATTAGAAGGGCAGCAGTAGATACAACAAACAGAGGCATATACGTTATGAGATATTCTGATTAGCTCCTAATCCTTAAACAGACTTTACTGACCTCTGCCTGGTTGAATTGTTCTCTCTTGGGACACTGTTTTTCGATTTGTATTGCTGACACAGAAGATCCATCCATGCTACCTTTTGGGTAACTGTGAGCTGCCAAGGCTGAGAGTTCAAACCCTGGATTGCACTGAATTGGGGAACAGCAGCCAGGAGCCGGTGCTTTTGCTGAACAGATGGTGACCCAGAAAGCTGTATGCTCAGCATTAAGTACTTAATGACATGCAGGTGTCCTTCATGGTTTGGAGCACTGAAGTTTTTCAATTTACTGTAGGAAGTTGGTTACTTTGAAGACCAAATGAGGCTTCCCACCTCTGTGGAGCCATTTGTGGCACAATTTGCTGCTACCAAAATCTGTCTAACATAAACAGATGTGCAGCATAGAGCTGACCTGAACTTCCCTACAGTGGGAATTAAGCATGGAACAACCAGAGACATCTTCATTCAAGACAATTCAAAGCCTTAGGCTGAGGCCACCAGAGAGAAGAACCATTTAGAGGGTAATTCCTTACTAAGATATTACTGTTACCTGTTCTTAACACTAACACAAGTTGTTTTATACCAGAGCTGTGTGATTGCTCTGCCTGTGTGGAATAGCATCATCCTATTAACTTCTGCCATGCCTTGAATAAATAGTCATTTTTTTTTATAACTATCAAAACTTTTCCTAAGTGATCTCTTTTTCTATTTGCAAGCCAGCTTTTGAAGAGGCAAAGCTACAGGACCACAGGGTTGGGAGAGAGGAAGATGTTTGCTGGCCAGAAGAGTGGGGAGGATGAGGCAAGGTGTGAGGAGCAGCACTGTAAGGTTTCAGGCTTTCTTTTCCCCCTCTGCCTGTTGCAGTGCTCTTCCTTCTGTCCTCGGTCTATGAGCCTGTGGCATTACTTCTGGCATTTCTACGTCTGCAAAGCTGCTTCTCATGAAAGACGAGTTGTAGAGAGGTAGTAGCGAGTCTGTATTGTGCCTTCAGTGCTGGCATCCTTCTGTAGTGAAATATGCTTCATTAGCTTTAACAGGTGATACCTGTGGTCTCAGCGAGCCTTTGGGTATTTGGAGGTAATGATTCCCCAATAATGGGAAACAAGCAACAAGCTAAAACCCCCACCTCAGTAGTGGGCATTCAGCAGGTGAAAAGGAGCATTATCTGTGCCTGCTTCCATTTTGGATAGACATGTTCTGATAGCTGTGGGAGAGAGACTTGGGAGCAATGGAGAGTGCCAGCTTTAGTTTCAGTTCACTTGTATACAAGTTGTCACTTCTATTTTTCTTTTTTCAAAAGGCTTTGTGAATATACTGCATCCCTCTTACTGTGACTCAAAGGCCTTACATACTATATATACTGTATATATCGAAGTGAGCGTTTCTCCTTGTGCGCCTGAACTCCCCTCCCTGGGGAATCTGCAGGGTAGCTCAGGCTAGAGCTGGAGTATGAGCCACCATGGAGGGTAATACAGATTATCAAAAAAATGAAGCTTAAGTATGAGCTCTGGGTCTGAGCTCACTGGCCAGCAGAGGTGCTAATGCCACCCCCAGGAAGCTTGGCTTCACATCTTGTTCACTGAATTAACAATGAATAAAGTTTAATGATTCTTGCCTCTCTTGTGATACCTTTTTACTAGAACACTAAAAAAGGAATTAAATTGTGGCAGAGGGATTGGGGGAATGAAAGAGAATCATGCCTGATTAGCTTTCAGAAGGAGGAAAAAGAATCTCATGGTTCAGAATGGTAATCGCTCTGCAAGGGACAACTATCTCCTGGAGTTATCACTTAATCTCTAGGTAGGCGTTATTCTGAGTTGTACTTAACAGGTAAGCTTTGGACTGGCCTTCAGTGAAAAGGAGAACTGCATTATCATTTTTCTGTCAGGATAAGGCAAGAAGGCAGTCTTAGGTAAGAATTTGCCTCTTACTGAGACCTGCCCTTTACAGCTTTTCTCCCATAACCATCCAAAAGCGCCCTGCTGGCTTTTGCCTAATTTTTGGTATGCTTGAGATGAATTTTGACTGGTTATTCTGGGAAGTCATTAATGATATAAGTATGCTAGTGTAATCTATGACACTCTTATCTAATACCTTCGCAAAAGATTCTGGGTTTAGAGAATCACTTTCCACTGCTTCTTGCCTTCCTTCTGTCCTGCTTATCTCTTTTTTTCAAGTGGTGCAGGCAAATAAGCTCTTTGGAGCTGCTGCATCTCAGACTTTCCTTTCTCTCCCTCTCCCTTTCTTTCTGTCACTGGCATCAGCAAGCTCCGTCAGCTCTGTAGGACAGCATGCAGTAGCACATTTTCCTTCATCTGATGCTGGCATACATGGTGTCGTTTAACTCTTTTTCCTTTTACTGTGCATCTGTTTCAGGTGCTCTGAAAGAAGGAGCTCTTTGCCAATGCAGCTGTAGTGAGGTTGTGAGAAATGGGGAAACTGGAGGAACACACCGGAAAACCGGTGCTATGTCTGAGTGAATGAGCTATTGCCTCTTAAGTGCATTTTCTCCCTAGTGCTAAAAATTGCCTTGATATTTGATTGATACTGCATATCAAGACAAATCAAGCTATGTGATGCAGAGGTGATGGGAAAGAAAGGCAGGTGTATGCATTGGGGGCAAAATACCGCTGAAGTAGGAGATTTGATGAAGGGAACTTAAACACTACAAACACAGCTTTGTTTCTAATTATATTTTTTTCCTTGCAACGAGCTGTCCATCCTTTAGGCTTTCACTGCAATTTCTTACCAGTCATTTCTCCCTTCTCCCCCTCAAATTTCTATCCTTTCCTGGTAATCGGACAAGAAATTCTATCTGGGGAAGGGGCTGAGGAAATAGCCCCTCCTCCCCAAATAACAGCATCTTTCTTGGAGGAATCTGCAGTTTTTGCAAGTGAACTATGTTCCCTCACACCTCCTGTGCTTTTCTTTTTCAAATCACATAACTTCCTGCATGAGGTAACCTTTTCTATCTCGGTCTGTCTCTCTCCCTTGCTTGCTCTCCCTCTGGCTTGCTTTTCAGTCAGTGTTGCTCTCTGGGTCCCTTGCTCAGTGATGAATGAGTTTCATTCATCTTTCTTTTGGGGGCTCTGTGAAAAGCTTTAGACTTTGCCTGCTCCCATTTTTTCGCTTGGCTATTCATTTCCATGGCGATGGAGAAAGGAGGGGGGTGGCAGAGTGGGTGGCAGCGGGGCCAGAGGTCAAGAGTGGCCACTTTCTGAATTAAAGCTTTGAATTCCATTAAAGGTGACACGTTGTAACCTGGAGTGACTCTCCAAGAACTTGGCTGTCAAAGTCATCAAAGCAAAGGGAGAGGGAGGCAGGAGAAAGAGAGAGATCAGAGGAGGAGGAACCCAAGAGCTTGGAGTTGTTGTCAGGATTACATCTGGTGACTTAATATAGGGGTAGTTCATTTGTGTTGCCATACACTGTGCTTCAGTGAGGCCGTGCTCCGAAATCTGCATGCGGATGGGGCATGCGAGGTAAAGAGGATTCCCCTCATCCTTTGATCAACAAATGTAATCTTCTGATTATGTAAACAACCCTTCCTCTCCGAGAAATGGGAAGGGGGAATTCAGTATAGATAAGTATCCCGGCCACTTTGAAATTTCATTAGGTTATTTGTTCATTTCTTTCACAGAGGTGCCAGGAAGACTCAGCCAACAAAGATGAGGGATGTTTTCTTGGCATCATACAAATAGTCACTGAGAGAAAGTCTGTGTCCTAGAAGACAGCATGTGAAGTAGAGCAAAGTGTATCAAGCTGTTTCCAAACATCCAAAGTTTAGGTGTTTTAAAGACATTACACTTGGAAACTTGCCAATCCCTATATTAAAAAAACAAAACCAAAAGAAAACCTGCTGAATTTTGTCATTTGCAGATGTTTCTTCTCTGAAGGTTGGTTACAGGGGGAAGGAATCAGAAGGAAGTCACCAGGACCTCATGTTCTGTGTGTATGATATATTCTGAATTCACATCCCCTCTTTGAATGGTCTCATCATGGTGGTAATCAGGGTCTGTGTTAAAAGTCCCCTTTCTCACTTGTGCGACCTTACGAGCCGGTGGTTCAAAGCAGAATTTTCTGTTAGTTCCCAAGCGTGTGATCTTGCTTCTGGTACTATTGAGTTTCAGAACTTGTTATCCCTCCATCCCCAAGGCTATCCAGTTCTTGTTTTATGATGACTTGGTCCTAATGTGTACTAGCAGGAAAGCCTGCTAATTTTTATAGCATATAAAATTTTTCGTCCTTTGTCTCATATGCTTTCTGTATTAGATGAAAACGCAGAAGTTTGGTGCTAAACTCCCTGTGGAACTTGCTTTGAAACCTCCCCCCACCATTATATTTCTCAGCTTGCTAAATCTGTCTAGATCCCAAACTGGACAATACTGTTCCTGCCAGTCTTGAGTATGCCGCTATCAAAAACTGTGCTGTGTGCTCAGCAACCAGGATTTATAAAAGTCTCTCTGTACCCTAAATCTCACTTGCTAGGAAGCCTTCAGCATCCAGGTCAAGTTGGGATGTCTGGAAAGACTCAATTCCTCCTCTCTGAGGGTACTTGACAGTTCTTCGCAAGGTCTTTCTCATCATTATGGTTCTTCTGCGTATTTTACCATTCACTAGCATCCCTGAGCTTCCTTGTGGCAGTGTAACAAATGGCTTAACATGTTCGAGGTGGAGGAGGATTCTGGTTTTTTTTCTTTGGCTAGAAAATTGTGGCTTTTATTGCTGGAGGATGTTAGGGTTCTTTGCTGAAAGTAAAATGTGACAGACTCTTGCCTGTGTTTTGCTGTTGTGTTTTTCTTATTATTTATTCCTTCATATAAAAAAATATTTCCAGAATCTTGTAAAATAACAACCTTAATGATTCTTTTTTATTTTCCAAGTCCTTATTTTCATGGCATTTTTCCCCCTATGTGTGGTATATAAGAGAGTAGTAGCCAGTAATTGGTTTAGTAAGATAATGTATTATTTTTCTCTTTCACATTTCTTCACCTGTTTAAAAAGCAACAAGGAGGGACTCAAAGAGAACACTGGATTTTTCAGACTAGTTTGCACAGATCCTGCATCTTTGTGATGCAGTAAAAGTAAGAACTGGGGCTGTATATAGTGACCACAGGAGATAAAAGTGAGGAATTAGGGAAGTTATTAGAAAAGTTTGACATTCATGTGCATGTTTTCTTTGTTTGTTTGTTTATTTTGTTTTTTGGGGATAGAGAAGAGAGGGAAGGAGTAGTTTGAGGTGCCAGAAATAGTCTAAACTGAGAAGCAAAAGAGGAATAGATGCTTACATTACTGAATGAATGAGAACTCTATCAGTCACATGTAACTCTAGAGATGTTAAAAGTCCTCTAATTAGGGAGACAATCAGCTGCAATATGTATTATTCCATGCTAAAGGAGAGACTACTGAGAGAAACAGCTCCAACTTTGAGGGCGTGCTGCAGCTAATAAAGGCAACTAAACCAGCCAGGGAAAGGATCAAAACTGTAACAGCAACCACTGGTTCAGAGGTATGCAAACTCGGGCCGAAGGGACCTCAGAAATAGGGCAGAGACAAAGTGAATGGAGAATAAAAGCTTCATAGGTCTTTTTACATGAGAGGTGGAAGAAAGCGGTGCAGGAACTGAGGGTGGAGAGTTTCTTTGTTAATAAGGAAGATATTGGCCTACTTTAGCAGACTCAGGCGCTCAGTCTGCCGGCACGTGAATAGGAGGGGGGCCACTCTCATATCTGTAATTATGGCATTTGATCTGTGATCTCTCTGTATCTGCAGGATGGCGACGTTCATTGCAGCGTATTCTCGATGCAAGGGTGCTGTGAACTGCCCCAAGAGCAGCACTTGTACCAAGTGTACTGGCTGGTGAACTAGGACCATTCTCTTTCCCCCCCTTAAGAGATTTGGCTCCTTTTTTTAATCTGCTTTTGCTGGTGAGATGCTTGTTTGAAACAAATCCGCTCCAGCAGGACTTTCAGTTCTGTTAGTGCTCTATTCCTTTCACCTGAAACAGAATAAACAAGAAATGAAGGCAATGGGGAAGAAGCATAGAGATTTGATTTAATGCAGAGACTTGATTTACCTGTTCTGCTGTGCTTGATTGTACTTTTCCACAAAGACTTTCCTTCATGAGACAGTCTGGTAGTTTCACCCTCAGGGGTGTTGTCTTGCTTACTCTTCCTGCATTTCTTTGTATTTTCGTACCTGCTTGTAATATATTCTTCCCCTCTCTGTAGCAAACCCACCTGTTAATGTTGACTCTGCTTAAAAAAGCCAGTACCAGGAGTAATCACAAAGCTGACCTCGTTGTTAATGTGTGTTGTCTGAGGAGTGGGAGTACTCTGCCTTGCAGAGACTGTAATAGGATTGATTGGGTAAAGTACTAGCAGTTCCCCTTCTTCTGTCAAGCCATTTTGAGAATTAAAATGCAGAAATACAGCACTGCATAAGCTGTAACCATGATGCCTTCCATTTAAAGGCGTTTGTTGCTAAAGAACAGATGTGACAAAACTTTAATCACAGGACTTTTGCCACCCTAGCTGGTAGGGTCTTGACTATAAAATTTGCACACGTTAGTGTCAATACCGCACAGGGATGCGGATGTTCAAGGGTTGGGAGAAGCAAAACCCCACCCCACACCAAGAGAATTTGATCAGGTCTGTGAGTGTCCAGCCTTGTACAAAACCAGGGCTGCTTTTGGTGTCAGGCATAAGTGAGACTGTGGGTCTCTCCCTGACCGAGCACTGGCACAGGTTGCCCAGAGAGGTTGTAGAGTCTCCATCCTTGGAGATATTCAAAAGCCATCTGGACATGGTCCTTGGCAACTGGCTCTAAGTGGCCCTGCTTGAGCAGGGGCATTGGGCAAGGTGACCTCCAGAGGTCCCTTCTGACCTCAACTGTTGTGTGATTCCTATACTGACAAATTCTGTGACTCCTGAGCAATTGTCTCGTTCAGGCTTGTACCCCATCTCTGTCCTTCTGTTGGTCAATTTGTACGCTGCGGAATAGCCGTGTATGCTAGTAGAGGTGAGGAGAAGGGTCTGTCCTGTGTGTTGTGTTAAAAGAGGAAGGGGAGAAATGATACTAAACTAGCTTTTTACTTGGAGGTACTGCTAGTAGAAACATTGCCACTTCAGCTACTGTTCCAGCCACGTGCACAGAGTGACATCCTGACAAAGAGTCGTGTCTGAAGGGACAATGTTCTTACTCCTTCAAAGAGACTTTACTGCAGTGTAAGACAGCCTGGAGCTGCAGGGAAATTAGTCCTGTGTTGTGGTTTATGCCGATGTAGCACTTAAGACTGGAATGCTTTCTAGGCATCCTGCTTGTTATCTTTGGCCGTGGAGCAGAGAAGCCAAAGTAGCCAGGGGCTAGCTTTGGTGAGAAGCTGTCTAAATCAGAATTGTGTTTGCTTTGGAGGAAAGGCCAAACCTCCAATATATTCAGAGGCACGTTTGGATGTTTTGTGCAGTCTGGGTGGTGTGCAGGGGTCCTGATCACATGAAGTGTTTAAATATGGCTTTCCTGAAACCCGTGAGGATGAATTGCTGCTAGAAAAACTGGTAGGAGTGTCCTGGGAATGGGCTGCTGTCAGCTGGGCACTGGAATGGCTTGAACTCCTCGGATGGTTTCGCTTCTTCCTGTCCCCAAACTCCAGCCTTTATCACTAAGAGCTCTGCTTTTTCTTTCTAGGGTTATTTCGGGGTCAGTAAAGAGGAAGATCTAATCCTTGAGCCTTGTGAGGTAGTTACCTTAATTATCCAACCTTCTTCTGGCAGAAAGCTGCTTACGACAAGCCTATCCTGTGGCAGGGAGGGGGAGTGGCGGTGCGGAAATTGGGTGGCGTAGCCTGGATCACAATCTGGATCTGGAAATAGAGGCTGGAAATCCCACTCTTTTGACGTAGAACTCCCATCGTTAAATCCCTCGGCAGCCTCTGATTTATGTAAATGCTTATACAAGGTGGAATCAAATTACTCTGATCTTCTAGCGTTTGGAAATCTGACATCTACCTGTAACTGTTTTCACTTAAATTCTGTAGGCTTTAGTAGTAATATCTATGAAATTCTGTGTTTTCATCCTTTGAAATCTTACAGGGTGCTTTTCTTTAAAGTCTAGTCCTTAATAGGTTCCAGCATAATTAAGCTATCATCATCTAGGATTGAGGAGAGGATCTTTGCAAGGATTTATTTTTCTCCATTTCCTTCACTGAGTTTCTAAAAATGTCAGGACACACAAACTAGTCGCTGCTCTCAGCACGTCTGAGCAACAGTTGGCTGGGCTGAGCTTCATATTCAGATACTTTCTCTATCAGCCTTCCTCTTCAGTGCACAGCCCGCTTGTTGCTGTGTCTCCTGGCCCGTTCCATTCCTGATCATCCTCTTTTTCCAAGTCCTTTTTCATCCCATGTGTTTTAGGCCTTTGCCAACTGTGACAGTCCTCTACCCTGAAAGGTTTCAGAGTCTTTTCCTTGAGTGACAGAGTTGGGGCTGATTGTTTCTCTGTTCTGTGTATCTAACACAGCTTTTGTCCCATCCCTGTCAGCTTTTGGAGACTGTTTCTCATAACAAGTCTATATAACATGTATATGCAACATCTGTTAAAGCAGAGTATTATTTTTTTTCCCCCCTTGGGAACCTCTTAGCTGTAGTAGAGTCACCGTTCTGCCTTCTCTGCACAGTTTGGGCTGGCTTACTCCTTTGGGGTGGCTGTAGCATAGACCCTGCATGTCACTGAAGCAAGGGCCCTATTGCTCTTCCTCCACTGCAAATGTCTGCAATAATGCAAATATGGGGCATAACAAGAAGAAAGGGACGTGGCGCTAGGCGGCATCTTGGAATTGTATCCCTGGAAGAGAAGGATCGGTCCAATGCCCAGCTGAACTGAGCCTTTCTTTGCGCGCAGGTGCAGTCAGTCAGCAAGGCAGCATTCACTGGGAAATGGGTCCAGGTCTGGGGGCTCAAGGAGTGGGAGGAAGGTTACAAAGCATCACAGCCGACCTGTGTGAGGTCCAGCCCTGGCTCTGGGAAGGCTTTTGGAGGGAATCAACTCGAGTCTTATGCTTTGTGTATGACACTTTTGAGAGGTCTGTAAAAACAGGCTGCTGGGGCTGCTTGCGTGCTCACTTCTTTCAGGTTCCAGGTAAAGATGGTGTAGGTATAAACTGTGCTGTACTGTTTACATGCTTGCTTTTTTTCCTATTTATAACTTTTGAATAGAAGAGCCATTTTTGCAGGTGAGGTGTGTGTGCTGAGACTTTACCTTGTATCTTCAGGAATGAATAAGATCTCAAGTGACAGGTCATGTAGAAACACAGTGCTATAGTATGTTTGCTTTTTTAAAAAAAAAAATTAAAAGGATTAGTAGACAAGGGATACAGACAAATTTGAATCCAAGTCCCTGTCCACCTTTCACTGTGTTCATTGTGACTGGATCATGACTTTTCTCTTTTTCTGGAAAACTGCAAACCAGACAAATGTTGACTCTGAGAAGATCAAGCAAATAATTTCTGCTCTTCTTTGGTTTGCACTGTTGCAGCACGAGGGCAGATCAATGGAGTAAATCAGAAGTTGAATATCTGCCCTGACCCGTAAGAAAACATGGTCCTTGGGGTGGAGCGCGAGGCTGATAGAAGACACGCTGTCTGTATTCTCATCCGATCCAAGGGCAGACTGCTGTGAAGGCGAGTCCTGGTATGGTAGTGAGGATGTATTGCAGGTCTCTGTGCATCAGAGCATCACAGTAACCAGCAATGCTGCTCTAGGGATCTAGGAAGAGCATCAGACTAGCTGCTCTACTGAAGCTCTAATTTGCTCATCACTTTTGGCTGATGTGATTAGCAGTCAAGGCTAATTACCTGCAGGAATGCTCCCTCTTGTCTCCCTGAATCCACACATGAGAAAGCTAGTGTTATGATCCTTGGCAATATAAGCTGTTACTCCTTTCCATCATAGAAGAAGATGCGAATATTAATGAAATGAAGACAGGGGAATGCTTCAGGATCAACTATCCTCTTTCCTCAACTTTTCTTCTCTCTGTGTTCTGCTTTGAGTGGTTTTGTTTCTCCTATTGCTAGAACAAAGAATGGCAGAAATATTCTCAGAAGCAATCCCATACACATACAGTCATTATGCGAACAGAAATAGGTGTGCTCTGTGCCAGCACTTTTTACAGTTGGTGAAGAAAAGAGGGAAAGTAACTGGCAGACAGATATATAATGTGTTTATTTCCATGTAAGTAAACGTGATGCAGTGACCTAAGGGGGGTGTGGTAGAACGTTAGTTGAAATGGTCTGGAACTTCAAGCAAGTCTGAATTTAACCCTGCCTTCCTGCATGCATGCGTGCCAGCTGCTCTTCATCGGACAGGGAGGCAGTCTTACCCAAAAACTGAATTTCTCTTTTTTTAGCAAAAAGTAAAAATAGAAAAGAGCCAACAGGTTTCAGTATACCCTGTGGATCACAAACTACCCAGAAGGAAAAAAACTAACATGGCTAGCCTGGGTTTGGGGTTTGATCCCTTGTCTCCCATGCCAGCACACATTGCGGAAGGTGCATTCAGCCTTGTTGAGCTAATTGTTTAGGAGCGGAATCAAGAATCATTAAGATCGGTGTACAGAGAGAATTAAGAGTATATGACTGAAATCCATACAGACCTGCTGACTGAGTGGTAGCTTGGATGCTGAAGATTGTGTGGCAAAGGTAATGAGGTAAGTTAGCTTATAATGAACCCTGTGAAGCCAGCAATTTACAATATTCTGGGCATTCAGGATAAAGCTGAGCTACGTTTATATTTAGCTATATTTGAACGGCATTGCCATCTGAGACATTGCCAGAACTAGCTGGGCACTGAGCAGAGGTACAAAAGATCCACATTTTATAAATCTAGGTATCTCACATGCCAGTAAGGTCCTAAGTCCTTCGGGACTTCATATCTGAGCACTTGCCTAGTTAACTCTATCAGCACAACAGGTTACCAGAAAAAATAACGGAGTTTGTGGGATCTCCACTTTCATTCATTAAAGGCAGCACTTAACGTGGGTTTTTACTTTCTAAAGCATGCAGCCTTACAGAACGAACACGTTGCATATGGAGAGAAGATCCGACACTGGGTCCATTGAGTGTTTGGGGTTTTTTTTGTTTTGTTTTGTGTTGAGTTTTTTGTGGTTTATTTTTATTTGTGCAGAAGTTGAGATGGGAAGGGAATATGTGTGCATGAAATTGTCCAGTACTTTAGGCTTTGTTTGTAAACAAAGCACCTTTCAGCTCTGATTTCTTTTGGTGTTTAATAACCAGTAACAAATACCATAATTTTCAGAAAGTTTCAACAGTGGAAGATTCTTCCTTGCCCTTTTCTCAATATCACTCCTCCATTTTTCAAATTTCCTTAAGAATCATGGTGCCAAGGGATCTGATTGGATGCAAGTCAGTCAAAGGGTTTTTCTGTTTGAGCTTGGACTCTACTACCATACTCATGCCTTATTGCAGTTGAAACTTGAACTCAATCCTCAGGTATTTTCTTTGATAGGGACTAAAAGATAGTCTCAGGAAAGCTTAAATATCACTGTTTCTTTCAGGCAAGATATTTTGAAATCCACATTAGACATTTTCTACCTGCTAGTTGGCAGTAATTTCCAAATTCAGTTATATGGTACAGCTATAAAGAGAACAAAATATTTTTTTCCCCCTTCCCTACTGGCAAAATTTAACTCAAAAGGAGGCTGCGTGTTGCCAGAGTCCTCCCACTCCAGTCCTGTCCTCCGGGGACTCTGCAAACCGCTTTGGAATGTGCCAAGACCTTTAGGACACCCACACCCTGGGAGAGAAAAGAAGTTTGATAGCGTTCTTGCATTGGCTTTCTGACATTGCTATTAAGAAGTACCAGGGATATATTGTCACTGTTCTATTTGTGGCCATCTATAGCCTTGCAAAGTATTTTTTTTTTTTTTTCTTTTTTCCCTGTGGATGTCTACCTGCAGATAGGTTCAAGACAGGACAGTGGTCACATGGAGCTTTTTCACATTCTGATATATCGTCACCACCAAGCATTTTCCAATTTAAAACACAGAGAGCTAACGTTGTAGAAAATACTATAATCAGTCACGACATACAGTGTGTCCGAAGTTCAGGAACATAGTCTTAAGTAAAGTTTGTCTTTGTGACCTACATTTTAAATAGCAATGTTAGTTTTTTTTTTTTTTCTTTTTCATTTCAATGGTTGTGCTTTAAAATGTAAAGTAGGGAGTGCACTTGAGTGTGACAGGTTGAGAATTTTATATATTACCTTGCCTCTCTGACTGCTTTGCTGAGCCATTTGCATTATGACTTATTACCTCCGTCTTAAACTGGAGAGATCATCTGCATCACTGGCCATAGTGACTACTGATAATTCCAAAACAATTGTTAATTGGTACTATTTTGGAATTACTGCATGTTTAGGTTTCTGCTATCATTACAACATCCATTTTATGGCTTTGCATGTTGTTCAGTCACTTGTTCAAGGTGAGTATAAAATGTTATGGAACATTTTGCCCACTCATTTGCACAAGTATACATAATAAAATAAAGCAGAAGGCAGTGCAAAATTGGGCTGAAGCTGTAAATTGTGTTCTTTAATGCCTGCCTGGTCCATAAAACTCTATTTTGGCATCTAAGTAAACTTTGTATTTAAGATTTGAGTTCTGGATAATATGAAGCTTATCACCTTTTTTTTTTTTTTTTTTTTAACTACATATATAATTCTTATCTTCTATCCGTAAGCTTAGTACATTCTTCACATTTTCATGTCTGAGCGCTTTCGTATGTAGTGACACATACCTTTTATTACAGTTAAGTTTCCTACTTTCCACAGTTTGTAAGCTGAAGTTGCAAGATTATCAAATCTTCTTGACTCCTGGTGCTAACTTCTTTCAAGAGATCAAACAATGTGGGGCTTGTTTCTTATGTTCATTGCACGTGGCTGGGGTTGATAATTTTCATATTTAAACCCAGCCATTGCTCTCAGCTTGACAGTACAGGGAGAAAAAAGAAGCAGGAAAAGGGCAAAGTGGAAATGCAGCATAATGAAATGGTGAGATGTTATGGTGGCAAAATTTAATTAGCTGTAACATAAGAGAAAACAAATCATGACATTTATTTTTAGGAAGAAGCCTCCCACAGAGAACTGCAGAATACCTTGCAGGGAGAGCTACACTAGAGAGAGTTTTTGAGAGTACAGATATTCTCATCAAGCAGCAAAGCAGGAAAGTATCTTTAGAAACCGAGTTGTTTATTATTATTGTTGTTGTTATTATCATTAACACCACCACCCATGGAGAAGAGTGAGTTGCTCCCACAGCATCTAGTGCAGAACAGATACATAACAAGAGTTGGAATCCTAAGAAAACTGGGGCTATAAGCAGCTGCTTTTGCAGACTAGCTATTCTGAAGACAATATACAGCATGTATATTCGGTGGAAAAGGGAAAATGAGTAAAATGTTAAAATGAGACTGGAATGGGAAAATAAGGTAGGGATTGAAAGAGAGAAGGAATGCTGGGAAAAACAAAGTTAAAAGAAATCCAATGAGGGACTATTTAAGAAGCACAAGGGTGGACTATGGGCTGGAAATTAGTATAAATGGAAAAGAGCTTTCTATTTGCACTTTCTTCTTTTCTGAAAGAGTATTTTGCTAACTCTCGGTTTCCCATATATTAGTCTGAGTTAGCAGATGTCCTGATTCTCTGGATGTGGTCCCATTTTGCACAGCATCAAGCTACAGGATGCAAAATGCCCTGCTGTGTCTTTTACATGATCAGCAAGAATAATAGCTGAAGAAGTACAGAAATGGGATTTGTTGTCTTTATCTAGGTCATGTGTTTATAATTAACCCATCACAGGCAGCTGTGTTCAAATATGTTTACACATACAGGTATAGCTATATACCTGTATATGCGTGTGCATTTGGTTAGTTATGCGAAATGTCAGTAAGCTAGGGAAGAGTCAGCAAACGATAGATGCTGAACAGCAAGAACAGACAAAAAGATTTGGCTTATGTTGTAGTGCTGCATCCAGTTTGCCCTTCCTCGTTCTTGTCATACTCATCATACATCAGTCCACACTGAGGTAGTCTCCGTATTCATACCTATGAAGAGATTGGAAATAGCACTTGACTTTTTATCAGGAGATGCCCAGAAGGGAGTTGGTGGCAGCAGGCCTTTGTCCAGCAGGAATGCTGTGCACTGGGAAACACCCAACCCAGTTGGATGTGACAGTCATGTAAGATGGACCAGTCTTGTAGGTACCAGAACCGTGACATGGGTTTAGCGAGAGTTCACCTAAAATTCAGTCTCTGCCTATTTAGATGTTGTGGATCTGATTGTGCGCTGATTCTGTTCAGTGTTTGGACTCTGGGGAACGCATAATAGTCTGTGACTGTTGCTAGACTGGGCAAGGGCTGAGTGAGTCAATGCTGGCCCTGTCTGAAGCAGTGCTAGTCCTGTGAAAAAAGAAAGGCTTAGGAATAAGCATTAATTCACTATTTCATCCCTTATTTGGTGGCAAGATAGTCCTTTATGGTAATTAGTACAGTGCTTGTTTAAAAATCATCCTTTCTAGCTCAGCCAGCGGCAACTTTTGCATGAGCAGGCAGCTTAAAATCCAGCAGAGGGCAATGCTGTATTGCACCTATACAGATATCACAAGTGAGTCTACCTCGAGGACCTTTAAATTATCTTCCCTAATGGCAAATCATGCATTTAATTCATGATAGATTATACTAACCTTGTGGTTGGGGTTTTGCAATAATGTCCTGGAGTGTTTCTGGGGAAATCACTCCCATTGGTGGTAGGTGTGTTGCCGATACAAGAATGGACTGATTGCATTACGTGTTTGAGCTGTGCAGGAATAAAACAATCATGACTTGTCATAACTTTCCACAAAACTATCAAGAGTTAACATCCCAACATCCCCCACCTTTCCTTCTTTCCTTCTCCCACCCCTCCCCAGTACTTGCCTATTAACTTCTTTGGGCACTGGAAATTTTATTAAGGCTTTTTTTCCCCATCATTGTTTCTTGCAAATTCACAAAAATGAGAAATTACAAAACTCAGTAGTTAAAATTGACCATGTTCTTGGGAGACCCAATGAAACTGAATTCCCGTTTTACAGTAATTGTAACAACCATGCATACCATGATACTCTTCTGTCCTTTTAAACATCTGGGAAGAAATTAGAAACAAAGGACCAACGGGAAGTACCATTTAGAGTTACAAATATCTTCAGCTCTCTACCCCCTCATGAAGAGTATAAAAAGCAGTGGAGATCTTACAAGGTCTGGTGCTCTAGTTTGAATTTTAGACAGCTGCAATTTCACAGGTTTATATGACACTGATTTCATTTGAGGTCAGTTGCACTCTTGTTTCAGGACTCATCTCTGTGTAATTCTGGCGTAACTGAAGAATCCAGAGCCTTCAGGAGCTCTTCGCTCTTGACAAGGGCCCCTGGGCCCAGAGAGGAGCCCATGAAACTGGTCTTTCGGCCACACACCAGCTCCCCTTTGTTACCACTATGGCAGCTCACAGTAGCAGTGCAATCCCTGGAAAGCTGCTTTTCCATGCTGTTCTCCAAATTCCTCAACTGGCAATAGCAGTAAAGGGTTTCAGCTGGGTTTATGAGAACAGAGATAAAAGTGTTTCCAAGGGATTCTGGCTGGAGTAGAAGCACCTCTTTGAGAAACCTTCTGTACTTTCCCTGTCCTCCCAGGTTGGACTACTCTCTATAGCAACCTGTAGAGTGACTGGCAGTAGCGAAGGGAGCAGGATTTCACTTTAGAAGTCTAAAATACATATGTTCACACTTTTTAGTTTTTTTTCCTGTTCCTACTTCCACAATGTCAGCAGTGACTTCCACATCTTGCAAGCCAGTTTGTTCTAGGGGACCAGCCACCCTTATTAGGATGCAGGGCAGAGGTTCCATTTTCTGTGGTTTGCCTATCTGATTATAATTGCAGAGCAAAGGAGAGGAGAGGGTGGAGTGGATGAGAATGTGTTTCACTGGTGCTTGTCTCTAGGACAGTAAGGATGGTATGATATTGATGGATGATATATTGGAAGGGAAGGAACATAAATATAGGGTACTTACTAATTTGATCCATGGGTGATATATCTTTCTGCATTTAAATGTTGGTTTCTAAAGGCTGCCACTTTAACTACAGTAGAATCTAACTTGTACAAAGAGAACTTGTTGGAGAAGAGCAGACAGATGCCATCCTTGCTGTGTCTGAGGTGTACATGCCACTATTCCTACCCTGCACAGGCACTGCATAAAGGCATCCAGCCTGTGGCCAATAAATTGCTATGATTAATGGCTTTTACACCTTTATTGTAAAGAATAGATTATCAGGAGCAAGTTAAATATTAAGGGATTTATGACAGTGGGGTATATGAGGGAGGTGGTTGTGAGCTTTTTCAGTGGCAAACCCAACAGTCTGGGATTTACAGCTAATCTCTGGGCAAACTGTTTTTCTGAATCGACGTGTGCAGCAATGAAGTTGACTTTGGTTGCTTAAAATTCAAAGTCTGGAGCCGGCCACCTTGCTAATTCAGTGTGTGTGTGGTGCCCTTAGTGATACAGACTACCTGCTGCTTTCTAGGAGAACTGAGGTGCCTGGATCAAAGCTGTGAAGCCCATGCTGTACAGATCAGTGGCTTGAGCTGCCTCCTCAGTAGGCACCAAGTCAGCGGAGCAGCCGTGAGTTGTGCCACGGGATGAGGAGCTGTCTCAGGTGCTGTCACCGCTCGGTACAGACCCCAGTGGGGAGTGGGTTCCCCCCCAAAAAAATCTAGCCCCAAAAGTAGGTGATTCAAAATGGATGAGAAAATGAAGTCTATTTGTGCTGTAAACAACAGGCGTATGCATTGAAAGAAGGATGAAGGCAAAAGACTGCTGTCCCATTTCTCTTCTAGTGAGAACCAAAGCCTCCAAGTGTTGTTTATAAAACAAGCCTCAAAATCCAGCTTTTCTTAAGTCTTTAAGAGGGCAAATATAACTTGCAGCCAACGAAATTCCATTGTCTCTGCTCTGTGGCAAAGTAAGTGTTTTAATTATATATTTTTTTTTTAAGGCCATTCGGACTGGGTCCTTGAATACCAAGTCCCAGCTGAGCGTGAATTCAAATGACTGAGGCCTAAGCCCCTGATAATAAGGGTTTATTAAGGAAGCACTAACGGAGCTGAACTGGAGTGGACTGAATGGCCAATCTGAAATAATGGAATGCTTGTGGCAACCAGAAAATGATTGTTTATTGGCATAATCCCAGCATAAACTTCTGCCAAGAGCACACGGTCTTTCCTTGCCAATTTCTTCATATGGGGAAATACAGTACTGAATTTCTGCACGTAATAGCACTGCAGTAGAATGGGAGGAGGAGAAGTGGCAGTTTGCATGCGGAAGGGAAAAAAGTATACATACCGAAATGGTGTAAACAATGTGATCCCTAGAGCTCTGCTCATCAGCAGGCTCTGAAGAGACCACCTGGGTTTCTACTTTAGGAATATGGTCTGAAAAACATGGTTTTGGCTATGGAGTTCTCTCTCTCCTGAATCTCTCAGTATCCCTGAGTGCAGCATGCAGGGAATAGAAAAATTTCAAACTTGTCTAAAAATCCTGCCTTTACGATGGTTGAAGTGCTTATGAGCAGTTTCTTTCACACATGAAAAAAGAGGACTGTCTTGCAACTCTTCTGAGAGACATGTTCTCAAGAAAATTCTGTTGAATCACACTTGGCAAATATTTTATTCGCTGAGAAATGCAGTTATGAGATGTAGCTATACATAACTGCAGGTTAAATTAAAAAGTTTATGGAGTAACTGCTGCTCATGCAAGGGAGAAGAGAGCAGTGAGGCTACTCTATATCCTGCTGCCTTGCCCTTATCTGGTAGTCTTTTGGATAGGGTATTTAGTGAGGGAGTCCTGATTCACATCCCCCCTCTGTTGGATTGGAAAAGTTTTTCTTTTCAGCCAAAACCTCGCATATCTGAATGCTGTAAATACGGTCCTACAAGGCACTTTATAGTGGTAGTTTCTCCACATCTCCTGTGGAAGTTAATCATGTGGTATAAAATACTTAAATTTTCACTAGGGCATAATAATCCCACCTTCCAGGAAAATGCCTTTGAGGCCATTAGAAATAACTAGTGTGGGACAAATTCTCTATATGGGCGATTGAGATGCCCACCTGAGAAATCTCTGAGCTGTAGCTAGGGCTCTCTTGAGGAGTAGGAAACAGTAATCAAAACCTCAGCTATCAATGACAGACAGGATCTGAAGACAGATCTTCCAAGCTTTAAATTTTTGTTCTGAAATCAATATAAAATTCAACAAAAAAAGCATAATCATAAATGATTTTTCTCTTTCATTTAATTTCTGTTCATGAATTAGTACTAAGTTTGTGTGACTACCTGATTGTTCAAAGTCCCAAAGGGGGGGCTCTCGAAAAGCTTCAGCAGGAGCCTCGTTGCTGTGATATAAGGTCCAAAGCTGAAAAATAGTCTGGTTTGGAGAGAAGTGGGAAAGGATATTATCTGGAAACAATCAGCCCGTAGATCAACAACAAATCTGAGCTGTTCTCAGCCTGCATTTTTTTCTTTTTAGTTCTAGTTATTGTTACATTTGGATATGTGGCGTAGATACAGCTTTTAAAAATTACCTTATTTATATGTTAATAAGATCTCAATTTGAATAAAACCTGCCTTCCAGCAGTAGTTCAACCTCCTCCAGGGCTGTAGCCTCCTTTTGGAGGTTAAAAATGCCAACTTCTTTTTTCCTAAATGCAGTCTTATCTTTCTGGCATCTACTGCTTTATTCTGTGATACCGTGATGCTACAGTATGTCATTAGTATGACTCTTGTCACACAAGTCTGTGCAGAATCTGGACTTTATTTAAAAAAAAAAAGTAAAAAAAAAAAGCAGCTCTTTAGCCATTGTGGTTTGGAAAGTCAACTCTGAGGAAAGCTTTTCATGTGTGACCTGTTGCATTTTTATTTATCTGAATCTTTAGTAAACTGAAAAATAGTCCTGGGATCGTTTTGTTATTCTCAGCTGGCTATTAACTCTCTACACCAAAGATGATGGTCTTAAATTCCAACATGTTTAATACCTTTTTTTTTTTACCTCTTTGAGTATCCAGTTCTCCTGCTTGGACCCCCGGGATAACAATGGGTCCGGTTCTCCCTCAGTTAGCTGCCAGAATCTCCAGTTGTCTCCCTGAGAATTTCTGTATCCTACTTGCACAGTAAATGCAGAGATCTGTGGCAGGTGCAAAATGAAGACTATGGGAACAGTGTGAAATACGTGTTTGCCTGCCCACGTTCTAGGAAGAGTTTCAGTTTTGCATTGCAAATTTTGCAATACTGCTAATGAATTTTCAGTTCTCTGATTATTGGTGTGTATGATCTTCCCATCCAATGACTCTGTTAAATATTTAGTAGTATGAATAATTCCTTTTTATTTTTTCCTTGTGTTTTTGCTTAATGTTCTTCCAATGCTAGAAGTTATTCTTTGTTACAGAAACATAGATGGAATAGGATATGTGTCTGGTTTTGGAAGGACGTGGCTTCCCTTAGGGACTCTCACCTTCCGATGGTTTGGTGAATGCTATCTTCCAGTTTGGAGAGAGGACTTCGTTTATTTTTTGTTTAAAAAGAGTTGTTTTAGTGGTCTTAAGAGAACTTTGTGACCTGAAGCAGCCACGAGGTGCAGAATGACTCATAAGGAGATTCTCTTTAAAAACGTGTGTACAAGGATAGAGGAACAAAGAGGGGGGGAGACATCATCTGGAATTAGAGAAGATGAGACTTGAAAGGGTAATTGAAAGAACAGGGTGAAATGGTGACCATCAAATTACAGCTGGGATGTCAGATAACAAGAATGTTTAATTTGAATGGAGTTTCTTCATTTTTTCCAATACCTTCCAGCAGATGAGGGTGATAACAGAGAAGGCTAATCAGTCATGAAAACGCATTCCCACCTCCCTGGGTAGATGAAAACAGGCATTTAAAAAATTGAATGTATTTTGACCTGTTGCATGGCTGGAAGGTAGCTGTGGGACAGCGCCCTTTGAATAGTACTAAAGCAGCATGCAGGCTTATTCTGTAGCTACCAAAATTTTGCTGCAAGTATGCAGCTCTGTATTGACTTCCAAAATGGAAAGATTTTATGGAATGTAGCAATAGAGTTCAACAGTCTAAAATCCAAAAAGGCTTCTCTGAAGTTCCACCTCTTATGTACTGCACACTGTACAACTTAATCCTCGGCCACCTGCATCAAAAGATGTAGCTACAATATGTTTTGACATTTTTTACCTTGGATAGAAATATGAAACTTATTGCAGATGAGGTAAGTAACTGGAGTAGGGGCAACTCTGTCTACCTGGCCATATTTGAAAGTGGGATTTTCTGTCTAGGATGTGTTTCTGGTTAAGGTGCAAGACTGTTTTCTCTGAAGAAAGTTCTCTCTGTCACATGCTTTTTCTGATAATTACAAGCAAGTTGATTTATGTCTCTCAACCTCAGTTTCTGTTCTGCCAAGTGAAGGTGATTGCACTTGCCCCTCCTCCCCTGGCTTGCTTGTTTCTAGGACAGTCTCCCATGGATGGAGGCACCGTTTTGAGGTGCTGTTACAGAATGCAGCTGTTCACCATCGGTGCCTGATGGTGCTTCACTGCAGCAGTCAAAAGGTGTTGCTTGTTGCTTGCACCAATATGGTCATGGTGAACATTGGCCAGGCTCCTATACCTGAAAAGGGAGTGGTACTGCATGCCAACTCATTTTTTGCTATCATTAAATACCATGGTGAATGTCCTTTTGTGAATTCAAGGTAGGGTCCATCCTGAGTGGTTGTTAAATTCCACTGGAATAAGAGACGCAGTTCTTAAAGCCCTAGCTAAGTAGGAAGGGCTGTGAAATACCTGAAAGGAGGTTGTAGCGAGGTGGGTGTTGGTCTCTTTTCCCAAGTAACACATGATAGGATGAGAGGAAATAGCCTCAAGTTGCACCAGGGGAGGTTTAGATTGCATATTAAGAAAATTTTTTTCACTGAAAGGGTTATCAGGCACTGGAACAGGCTGCCCAGGGAAGTGATGGAGTCACCATTCCTGGAGCTGTTTAAAAGATGGGTAGACATGGCACTTAGGGACATGGTTTAGTGGTGGACTTAGCAATATTAAGTTTTCGGTTGGACTTGGTGATCTTAAAGGTCTTTTCCAACCTAAATGATTCTATGATTCTATGAATATCAATTGCAGAAGATGAGGTCTGAGCTCTTCCCTTTCTTTGCTAACTGGTATCATACTGGAGGGCATATATGCCTTGGAGATGCTATTTGCTTTCTCACTGGCAACGAGGAGATAACATGCTACACAAATGCTGCCCTCTGCTCACTAGCTGCTTTTGGAGGAGAATGATTTAAAAATGCATTCTAGCCCTGTGTTACAATGTGGCCAAAACACAAATTTCATTTGCACGTCGCAGTTGTTTCAGTTGAATTAATTTTTTCCTCATTCGTTCTTGCATAGCTATCCCAATGCCCTGAGATTTGTCACTTGAAGCAAGGAGATGATTTCTCTGAAAAAAAAAAAAATATAAATGCAGTCCCTTGAAAAGATTAATAGAGGGCATAGGTGAGAGGCCATGTGCTTTCAGCTTAAATAGCTTTCTGACTGCACTGCATATTTTGGACAGCCAGCAAAGGAAATGGGGAGTCATAATGAGTAAAGGAAATAAAATGGGCTGGTTTTTTTAGGAGTATAGAGTATGTCCCAGAGTCTGATTGGAGGTTAAAAAAAAAAAAAAAAAAGTCTCCAACATGACAGTCAGCTCAGGCAAATCAAAACTCAAGTATTTGACAAAATCTGATTACTTTTGAGGAAAGGTAGTTATCAAGGATAAAGGGGTTCTGCTGTGGCTTGCAGCTTTCCCTCAACAACGTGCTGAGCCATTGGGAGCTGCACAGTGTTGCTGCTGCTCTCTGCTTGGGGGAGTCTGGCCACCCGGCTCAAAGCCTGGAACCGTGGAGGCATAAGATCCAGGAAAGTAAAGCAAGCTGCAGCAGATGCTGGATAATAAAATTATCCCCCCTTCACGTAATAATTTTTATTATGGGTTTCTCAGTGTTTTTTAAAGGAGGCGTGTGCTATTATCCCTATTGCATAGATGGAGAAGGGAGGACAGTGACAGATGCTGTGATTTGCCTATTGCTATTGAGCTGAAAATGTCCTCACTGGGGCAGAGAGAGAAAAAACCCAAGAATACAGTGGAGGCATCTGCCTGCCTTGTACAGTACAGCTGTTCATTATGAAAAACATGTCACAGCTTAAACAGCTCTCAAATCATGGTGCATTCACAATAATGGTATGACCACTGGGGCTGTGGTGACATCAGTGTGTATCTGCACCCAGGTTTTTTCCTAATAGTAGTAATAATAATCTTTGGCTGTGGATCTAATTACAAAAATAGTTATATTCATTGATAGCTCCTGTTTTTTCTGACTGTGATACCCATACGACTTTGTTACAACTGCTGCAGTCAAGAAAATGAGGCTTCATAAATTTATTCTATTTCAATAAATGAATGTAGAATAGTGAAGAAAACTTTCTCTTGGCCAGACAGGAACAATGAGAGACTCTGTTCTGCCGTCTGTTCAGCAAGTGGATGGGAATATGCCACTTCTTACTCTGACACTTTCAGAAGGTGCCCGAATTCATCTCTGGTAGATGAAAACACATTAGCTAGCCAAATAGATGTCAGATGTCCTCCTGATACCAAAAGACTTCGTATTACAGTGTTTATTTGCCCTTTTCTGGTCCTGCGGTGTCATGGCACCTGAGCAGTAGGGATCTGGACAGTTGTCAGAGGCATTGCAACACCATGAAAAAATACTTTGTGTCTTAATAATCTCAGGCAACCAGAAGAACATTAGGTAAAGCAAAAACACTAGCCAGTTTGGGGTGGGAAAGGAGGCAGAAAGAATAACTTTAATAAGAGCTTGTTTTCCCCCAGTTAGGCATGCTTTGTCCCTCTGCTATTATCAAGTAATTATATCTTTTGTGCATTGAGGGAGCGGTGAAGATGGAATCAAAAGAGAATAGAGAGAGAGGATTTAAATACCAGTAGTTGTGGCTGGGGAAACACATGGCCACAACGCGTGGATTCTCCGAGAGAGACACATTGATGCAGATGATGCACAGGAAAGTTCAGTCAGCGGCTTGGCCTCACTTTCACTGAAAGGAAAGTAATTGGAGAGAATGGAGGTGGGTTTCCTGTGGTCTTCTAGATGGGTTGTTGGCTGGTCACATCCAGGACTGTTGAATCTCATCCTCAGCCTTGGAGAAATGAAAGTGTAAAGAACCCCAGTGTGACTTCGTAGATAGTGACACAGCAGCTGTGATCATTGCGGGAAGCGCAGGAAGGGAAAAAAAAAAATCATAGTAACAGAAGTGGCTTAAAACGTCTTTTTCAGTTGGCGTCTGGAAGTACAGCAGAATGAACTATTAGCCTTGGTTTGGGTTTTTTGTTTTGTTTTCTTCAGCCTCTCGGCTAGAGTAGTGGGAGGGGAAGGTTAATAGAAGAGGCAGTTGCAGAAGTCAGTATTAGTTATCGCTTGAGAGCCCTGACTTGCTCAGACCACCATGAGCAAAAGAGACGAAGAAAATGTGTGCATTGTGGATGAGAGTGAAATAAGAGCTTGGGGAAGAAGGAGAGAAAACTGATTTCAACAGTGATGTTCATTTCTTAGAGAAATTTTGAAGGCCGGGGCTAAGAAAATGATCTCTATACACTGGCTAGGGACCAACAGAGAAAATATCAACTGCCACTTTTACATTTGATAAATGTAATGTTTCTCTGGAAAGGACAGCGTGTTTTTTCACCCTTTTATTGACATGGTTAATTTCTTAACATCAGCTTATGATTCTGAAAATGTGGGGGTTTTTTGCAATTATGACTTTTTCAAAAAAATTAGGTGTGTTCCCCAGGCTTTCTGAAAATAAAATCACTTTTGTAAAAGTGTTTGTCTTGGAAGTTTGGAAAGAGAGAAGCATAAAAATTTTAATCCCCTTTGGAGGGTTTTGGCCATCTCTAGTAGATTTTTAGTTCCCTGGCCTTTTAACCATCCGTACTGCCCGTTGTGTTTGTTTAGCACTGCGTTTCATTTACTACGCTTTTCTTCTCAGGAAGAAACTATTTTTTACTGTTACATTTTTGTTCACAACACTACTGTGTGAATGCTAAACTTTCTCCCCCCAAGATGACACCTTTTATAATTGGTTCCTTCTTCTGAGATCAGATAAAGGCTTACAGTGTCCTGGGTTGGCAAAATTTTGCTTAAAACTTGAAATGAAGGAATTACACAGCTCTTGGTGCTCCCCCTGAGAGACAGAGCTGGTTAATAAGGAGTCCAAATGGAGGTTCAGATTTCTAGGTCTGAAGTGATGTTGCAGAAGTATCTGGAGATTCTGCCTATGAGAAATGGTAGGATCCTTTGTATAGCTTGTGTAAAATTACATTTTTAATGGAAAGGAATACAGTTTAATATTAGTGAAAAAGAATAAAAAGAAAATTATTTGAATGCATAAAAACACTTTGAAAAACTTGCCATCTTGTTGAAATTTATATTCTCCCATAAAAGATTTTAATTTTGGCAGAACATTTTGGAAAAATAGAAGAAATGTTCTGTCCATATTTGTTCAGACCGACCCTTTTCTTGAGTCTCAAGTCAGTCTAAATTATGCTCAGCACTAAGAGGCAGAATTCATGTACCCAGGGGTATCTGTTATCAGCTTGAACTATTAATTTATGTCTGGGGAGCTAGAAATATAAAATATCCACAGCTTGTGTGTTTCCCTTAGCCTGATGTGAGAGGCAAACGTGCAATCAACTATACAAATATCGAAGTCTAGGGGAACTGTTATCCACAACTTAACTAATTACTGTAGCTTATTTACTTGAACAAAGCTAGATGGCGCATGTTAATTGATCATTGGTTTTGACTTTTTGTTGTTTACATTTTAGTGATTTTCTTCAGTCATGTAACTCTTGGTTCCCTGTTTATTTTTAGGGCATTGGCATAACTCGCTGCCCTCTGCTCATTTTTCTGGCCCTTAAATGATGTCCATGTTGAAAAGAGAACATGCAGTTGATTACATATTGAAAAATGTAGTCCTCGAGCTGCACGCTGCAATTTTTGAAGTGAAGTGTTTGACTTCGGCTCATCAGAAGGGTCATGCTGTGATTTTTTTTTTTCCTTTTTAGCTAACTGTTTGATTCCAGCTTGTTATTATGGGTACCCTGTGCTGTAGCTGAGCATAAATGCTGGTTTAAAAAAAAAAAAAAAGTAAGTTTGCCAAATATAATTTCAGCCTTCTAGGGTTTTCTCACTTCTCCCTGGCTGATCTGCAGCAACAAACAGATAGTTATAGTCAATTTTATTTTTTTTTTTTAAATTTGCCACTATACTGCTGAATAAATTGGTGCTTACGCAACTCCTTCCAGTACGGGCTCACCTTGGAAGCAATTGCCTCTTCCCTACGAGCTGCTGCTTGCCAGCTTCCCCTCTCCTGCCTGGAGGGCAGAGCATCGCTGGAGCTGCCCCTGTGTGGGGTGGCCCTTCTCTCCCCCCACACATAGAAGCAAAGGAGGGAATAGAAAAAAGAAAAGCTGAGAAGTACCTGGTAGTTGAAACTCCCTGATTCTCTATCGTTTTGCCAGACAGAGCAACCCGCCAGCCACACTGTCATGCATGTTGGAATGGGGAGTGGGGTGCTGGGTGCAGAGACGTCGGGCCCGTTACCCAGCCGTCGTCCTGCGGCTGCAATGCAGGGAGCTTTTTTCATTAGGGTTTGGGGTTTCCTACATCGCTTTGAACTAACTTGTTAGCACACGGACTCAGACCACTGGCGTCCGCTGTTTGGTGTTGCTGACGCAGCTCCCAAAATTTCATGACTATATCACAAGAGAATAACGAACCCTCACAGGAAAGTCAAAGGAGTGTGGATTTTGCTTTGGGCAGGATTGTGGAAGCTGAAGGTCTCTGAATTAATAAGGTTTGGGTTTTTTGTTTTGGTTTTTTTTGTACACTGACCAACCCAGCCAAACCTTCCCCTCCCCAAGAGTAAAATATCATTTCATTACTTAATTTGACCAAAGAAGAAAACTTGCTGTTTCATCATTATTCTAGTAGGTTTTCTTTAATAAAATCATTCTGAAACATAACCATTGTTAGAAATGAGATGAAGGCGTGTTTTTTCAGCTAGGGATAGTATCATTTGGTTGAGCAATCAGTTGTTACAATTAAAGGTTCTTTCTTTCCTTAAACCTTGGCTTACTTTTAGGCTTAGACCACTAAGGCTATAGTGGTAGTTCTGTTTGAAATGAACACAGCATTTCTTTGGTCCATGAAGGTGCAACTAAATGAAGATCAGCAAATTGGCTGAAGGCTTTGTGCTGTGAGGAGAGTTTGGGCATCTTTACCCATAAGGAAGCATACAGAGAAATGTATGTGATGTCTATGTCTACTTTTAGTACTCAGGAAGGAAAAATAAGGTGAATAAAGATTTAGCATTAGATAAAGAAACACACTATGGTGGCAGGGTAGCCAAGACAAAGAAATAAATTACTGCTGTTGAAAACTGCAGTAGTCGGGGTGAAAGCAGTTAAGGAAAAGTTGGTACCTGGATGACATTTGGGTGAGATCAGAGAGAAATATCAGGTGCAGGTGGCCTGGGCAATGAATTGGAGAAGCTGGAAAGAGGTGTAGTACCTGCAAGTGGATATTATTGGGTTAGCCCTCACACACTCTGTAGCGGTAATCATGACTGGTAGACAGGACTTGAAGGTCCAGAAAAGGTCCAGAAAAGATAGAAACCACAGTAAAAGTCCTATGGAATCATAGAATCATAGAACGGGTTAGGTTGGAAGGGACCTTAAAGATCATCTAGTTCCAGCCTCCCCTGCCACATAGCTGTAATGGAAATTAATGATACACTGCAAATGAATAAGAGCTACTGGTATGCATAAGATAGGATTCATATAACTCAAAACTACTTTGGAGGAGTATGGAAAAATATCTACTGGTTTTGTGTCAACCCAAAGTTGGATGTGAATTTAGTTAGAAGTAGATCTCTCATTATAGAAGGGTTTATCTTTCCAAATTTATATTGGAAGGTAAATGGTGCTAATAATAATAGGGGCTAATAATTTGTGGATGTGATTTCTTCACTACCTACCATAGGACTATAAAAAGTTGATGCTATTTTAAAATTTAATTCAGTATGACCTTAAAGCTCATCCTTAAAAATAGCCACTTGCATCAAGCGTTAACAAGCTGATTCAGTTTGTATTACATAGGATCATGAACATAAATCTAATTAAGATTTTCAATTTTAAAAGTTGATTTTTAAGAAATTAAGTAAACTGGTGATGTGTGTTAGACCAATGCAAGACTTTTAACAAATAATTGTTTTACTCTCTTTGTATCAAAGTAAAAAAAAAAAAAAAAATTGAAATTTGTTTTCTTGAGAAAAAAAGAGGGGGAAAAAAGTCTGTAGAGAGGAATTCCAAATCTAACTGAGGATCAACCCACTAAAGTGCTATCAGGAGCTTGCAGGAATTTAAGAAAATGGTATCGATGATCCAAGAAAGTGGTGTATTGGAAGTCCAGAAGTGGCAGATTGCTGTGACTCACCAAAAACTAAGCTGACTTAAATCTTGCAAAGGAAATGAAAAGCAAATCTAGATATTTTTTTTTTTTTTAAATTTTTTTTTCCCTAGTCCTGCAAATAAAGACAACAAAGGAAATGTGTATGTGTGCGAGGGAAGGGGGAACATTTTACACTTGGAAGATTACAGTTCATGAAGGTCTGGCTCCAAAAGTGCTTGAGCACTTGGTTTTCAATATGGGAGATCAGGTAGGACATAAGGGCATGCACGAGGTGATGAATGAGAAAGAGACCTGGAGAAGCAGAAGTTTCTGCAAGTGTTACAGAGGTCAAGCTCCTAAGAGCTGAATGCTCTTAACTTCTCTTTTACAGAGAAAACTGCGTGTTTCCATCTCAGGGTACTGTAAAAATGGCACTTAGTATTTCAGATTCATTAAGACCGTTAAAACATGCATCAAATGCTTCCTGCTGTTGTACAACTGGAGCATAGCAAATATAATATTTATATTTAAGAAGGGGGAAAGAAACAGATCCCGGTAACCGCAGACATGTCCATCTGCCCTCGATGGACTGCAAAATAGAATGCATTTCAAATAAGAGAATAATTTAGGAAGTGGAGGTAAATGTTAAGTTTCATTAAACACAGCATGTGTTTACTGTAAGGAGACTGATCTCCCAAACTAGCTCATTTAAAAACTGATTTTGTAGATGTGACTAATCTGGGACTAATCAAACTGTAATTTATTAAAGTATTTGTTGTGGGACTTGATGAAAAATTATTCATTCAAGCAGGAAAACCAGAAGGATTAATGCAAAAGGTAGTTCTAACATGTGTAAGGAGCTTAAAGAGGACCCAAAATGAGCAGTGTTGTGAAGAGAAATAATGGGCTGTAGGAATTTCTTAAGTCTGCTTTTGGGATGCATTTTATTTATTCATGATCATGGGATGAAAATGATAGTGTACTAAAAGACAAAGCTGGGAGTCATAGTTATGCTCAAAATACTGTTTATGGGCAAAGAGGAACCATACCTTTTATATATATATTTATATAAAGTAAAAAAAAAATATTGTTAGTGTAATTGAAATCTTAACAGTCTAATCCAAGAATCATTATTAGTATAGATGTAATTATGACAGAAAAGAATATGTCTATGCAGATGTTATTATTATAAAAATAACAACAATACCACCACCACAGTTAAAATGGTTATACATACACTTAGATTCAACTGCTTTTCCTGATGTTGTGCTGACCCTTCCCTAGCTCCTCTCGGCCCTCAGGTTGGTGGTTTCGTTATGGTGTTGGTGGTGGGGATGGTTATGGTGACTTGTCATCACCTGGGGTCCTTGGCCAGGAGAATGTTCATGTTCATGGTTTCTTCTTCCTCACCTCAGGATCGACTTGGGGTTGGTTCTTTTATGTTTGCTAACATGCTTTTATGCCTTTCTCTTTCTTCATTCGTCTGCAGCTCTATGTTATAGCCAAACCTACTATATATGGTGACTTTTAGGTATGTTGGAAACTTTCTGTGTTCTCTTTCTTACTCCTACATCCAGTTTTGTCCAGCTCCAGGTCTGCATTTCTTTATCTGACCATGGGTGAGTTGTTTATAGCTGGGGGGGTCTGTATTGTCAAGCCTGTGCCCCATCTTCTATCTCCTATACCTGTACTCCTCTACACTGCATCCTGTCTCTACACATCTCAAGAGCTTTGCTAAGATACCAGTCCTGTATTTCTCTATAGTACATTATTATAATAGACTTGTAAAACCTGGGTAGCTCCATACAATGGCAAAGAAAAGTAAATCAAATTGGCCATGGCTAGCTGATCAATTAGAAAAATTGCTGTTGCAGCTAACCCAAATGTGATGAAACTGCGGACAGGCCAAAGAAAGCTCAGGCAGAGCGAGCCTCGACAAGCCTCAGTCCTGAGGCCTTGCAAACTCGCTACAAAGCCCATGGCCTGTCATTAGTGATGGCAATACATACAGTATTGCAATAAATACAGGGTAGCAGCATTATCAACACAGCTGATGCTTGGCATATTATACTGGAAGAGCTGGAGGATATAGACGGGTTAAATTGTGAGAAAACCTGATAGTTCAGAGTGGGAGATTACTCTCATATGGAGTAATAATAAAATACTTGCTTTTATAATCTGGGACCTTGCCAGTTGCTTTGGAAAGAACAGATGAAGGGAAGGGCTTGTGAGTAATAGTTATTAACAGCAAAAAAGCCACCTGCAAAAGGCATATGTGATCCTAGGATGTACTGCATATGCTAGCTTCAGTAAGGCTAGGAAAAATAAACACTTGCTCACCGATAGAGCTTCATCAGAAATTGTCTGGTTTATTCTGGATGCTTGTGTTCAGGAAAGACTTGTTCAGGTGTGAGAAATGGAGAACCTGTCTAGGAGTTAATTGCATGAGTGCAGAGTCACTCCAGCGAGCTTGACTTGCACGAACTGAGATCCAAAGATGTAAGCACCGCACGAAAACACCTGGGCTGCCTGGGGCTGCCAGCTTTGGTACGAAGGAAGCAAGCTGCATTTGCAGGGTCTTGGGTTGGAAGGAGTAAACTTTCTCTTGGGCTGTTAGACAAAGCCTGGCACTGCATGAAAGTTTCTGTAGTGTTTCTGGACCCCTATGGAAATGTCTGCATGCCACTGTGCGATGCTATGTAGATACTGGTTTGGGTCTCTGGTAGAGCTGGGATTTGTGTGCTGCAGTCCATAGGTTAGGTATTTCCCAAAGCGGTTGGTACACTTAGGCATGTGGACTGTACTCATCACAGCAAGCGAATGACTTAATGAATCACGGTCAGGAGAGATGAGTGTGATTGTAAAATCAGGTTGGGGGCAGTGAGGGATTTGGAGTGGGAGGCTCAAGATCCACTCAGAAGGTCCTTCAAACTGCAGCCGTAGTGTGACTTCTGCCTGACTCTCTTTCAGGTGCTCAACATGCAATTGAACCCATGGGCGGATGGTTGATGAACTCATTAATTTTCTGATTGCCTGCCATTTTTTAATTTTCCTTTCATTTTTTTTACTCCCAAGCAGAGATTGACTGTGAAATCAACTGTAAGACTGAAGTAATTCCTGTGTCTCATTTTTGTGGGGAGAAGCTACTTGCTATGGTGCTTTTCAGCTGGGCTTCACTTCTCACCTCGTTACACACTTCATGTTTTCCTAACACTCTCTGTTTTAGTGTTCCACCATCGTTAACTACTTCTGTCTTCTCTCATTCCTGTTTCGGTGCTCTTTCATGATTACTCACTCTCTTTTTTTGATCTTGTTCCACCTTACCATTAAACTGTTCTAAACTCTCTCTCTTCACCTTTTATGTCTTCTGAAGTTTCCTGGAGCTCCCCCTACCCCAAATGTCTCTTTTTCTTCCTTCACTTTTGTTTTTGTCTCTTTCTGTTGGTTGTAAATGCAACTTCCATTTGTTTAAATGCTGCTGTCTTGCTCTGTTTAGGAGCTGTCATACAGGATTTTAGAAATACTTTCGCTTTATGACACAATTTACTTATTACCATTGATGTAGATAGAAGGCTTGTTACAAAAATCAAAATGTCGAGGAGGAGTCCATTTTGCATATCGTGAAACACTTGAGTTTTCATTGCTATTAGTAGTTTTGGCAGTTCTTTAAATCAAAGGTTGAACTGGATATGTTATCACAGAATCTAATGAAAAGGAAAAATTGTCACCTTTGAATTTCAAAAAAAGAAACCAAAAAAGACAAAGTTATTTTCAGTGGAATACATTGTTTTCAAAACCAAGTCCAGTCTGACAAGTTCTTCTCTTCATCCATCTTTTTAATGGCCAGGTGAAATATTTGCAAGGAAAACTGAAGATTGAACTCAAATGATAACTGATAGGTCAGATTTGTTGGCCTTCTGGAAAAAAAAATGTAATATTTAATTGGTACTGTTTATCGGCTGTTTGTAATTTTGTGGGAGCACCGGCCCTTGCTGGTCTATCATGTGCAAAACAATTAGGCAGTTTTCTGTAGTCATACTGATGACATCAAACTCAAGGTGTCGGTGTGGTGTGAGGCAAGGCCTCCATCTGTACAGCATGGCTTTTCACTTGATGGTAATTAATAGGAAAGGCACTTCAGGAAGCAGCCTGGCTCTCTCTGCCAGAGGGATATATGTATCTCTCTCTGCAGGTTGAGTGTTTGCCTTAGACAACTTGGCAAGCGTTTTGGCTGTAGGAAGACCTGGAGTCTTAGGAAAACATGCTATATTAAGGCTCCGTGGGGTTTTGTTTGTAGGGCTTCTGGAACATTTCAGACTCCAAAACCCAACTATTTTCCCTGCCTGTTTTGCTGAAAATAATGTTGATCAGATTTGAATTTGAGTCTCTGTCAACTTAATATAAGGCAGCTTCCCTACAGACAGTTATCCATGGCTCCCGGTGAGCGCCAGCAGCCCGTGGAGTATGTGTGACCACATCGCAGGTCCCTGGGCTGGGCAGCAGGGATGGAGGAGGGAGCCCCAAGCCCACTGCGGGCGTCCCTTGCTTGCGGTGACAGCCTGTGCAACAAAGCCACTGGTGCTGCCTTGCTTCAGCTTCTGACAGCACGCTGGGACGGTGTCTTGAGATTATGGAAGTATTTATCTCTCTTTCCGTATGTGTTTCCACACAAGCTCTCAACTCCCTCCTTCAACGAGGGATTAGATTCTGGTGAGTCATTTGGACGAGAGGAAGCGAGAAGATAAAATGTGGTGAAAATGGGATGTGAGGTGAGGTGCGGTGCTACTGGTGGTGAAGTTTCTCCAAGGGAAAGGGGCTGAGGGGGAAAGTTTTGTGTTTTAACAGTATTGCAGCTGTGTTTGATTATGGAGAACCAGTTTGAAGTAAGCTGAATAAAAAGTCAGGTTGCATATTTATTTTTTTTATTGCTTATTTTATTTTGTTTATTTCATTTCCTGTAAAACATGAGAGGCTTTAAGTGGAAACATGTAGCAGAAGAAAGGAAAAAACAAACCCAAGCTCACGCAGCACTTGTGTGCTCTAGCTCTGGGCTCTGAGTTCACTGGAAATACTGGTGGTCCTTTCTTCATGACGGGAAATGGTACTTTCTTTTGGAGTAAACCAAACTGGTGCTAATGACACAGCTCTTTCAGAGATTTCAATGTCAGGTCTCTTGCAGTCTTCACATGAACTTTATTTCAACAAAACTATTAAGTTTTCTCATCTGGCTTCTAGCATGACATTAAAGCTGGATACTTAAAAGTCTCTGTGTTTGGGATTCCTCTCCTGTTTTCCATGTCAATTACAATTATGTTGCTTTTGAGCAAGAGGTTGCCAGCAGGGAATACTGAGGAGTGCCAAATTAAATTTCAAATACATTTTGTTCTTTGTTCATGGTGAGAATTAGTTCTCCCTTAAGATTGCTGTGCTCAGCAAAATGAGATCAGGTTGCCTCTAAACTCTCTGTAACATCAGTGTAGTTGAGTTTTTAAGGCCTTCTTAGTGGCTAGAACTGTTGACACCTCCTCGGAGGCTGGTGTAGCATGAATGTCATGGGCCCTGGTTGGAGGGGAAAAAAAAAAAAAAAAATGCTGGAGAAACCTTCTATCCAAGCAATCTCTAGTCCACTGTCTTGGTACCCAGCCATGTACTAGAAAGGTGTGTCTGGCAAATGGAGAGATTGCTTATTTTTAACATATATATTTCTTATGGCCCTGCTTTGCAATAAACAATGCCAAAATGAGACAATGCAAATTATAGCAAAGTGAAAAGGAAATATGTGTGTAAGCCATTGAAATCGGGCAGCTCTGAATGGCTTTTGGCAATTGGCTAATAACTGATGCTTCACCACCAAGCAAATGTTTTTAATTCCTTTTTATATTTGAATATTTGCTTCTCAAATCCAGATTTTGGGTTCATTAGCATGCTATGGATAGCCTCTAGCTGTGTGTGCAAGTCCTATCTCTCTGCCCATTTTGCATTTCAGGCAATTAGCTTAATTTATATTAGGAAGAGACACTAATTGGAGGGGAAGGAAAAGGTAGGTAGCAACATGCCAATGACAATTAAGATAATAAATCACATATTACCTATATAAGTTTTCATGGAAGAAGGTCTTTTCGGATGTCAGGTAAGCCTAATAAGAATTTGAACCCTTGCAAGGTGGACAGCGTAGCTTTCCTTACTTCATATGAATGGGTAAGCTGAAATACAAAGTACATGTTATGTTTAGTTTTACACAATAAATCACTGCCAGAGGTCAGGAAAGAAGAGAGAAGTTCCAGGCCCATCAGGAGCCTCGATTCTCTGACAGGTTTCTAGAAGATGAGCAATAATTTCTGAATTTTCTGTGGCAAAACTCACCCGTAACATCAGCGATGTAGATCAGGGACTTGGTACACAGGCTGGAAAATAATTGTTAAAAATCTTTGTATTCTCCCTGGAATGAAGATAATTGCCCATTCTGCCACTGGCTAATTATGTTTGACCTGCTTGTGTCTTGTGACCCTGAAGCACAGCTTCCCAAAAATACTGTAGCTACACTTTAGATGGGGTTCCACTTTTTACAGTCTAACCGGCCTTTTTTTTCTCTCTCTCTCGTTAATCCCCAGAATGCAACAACAGCAACGTCGAATGTTCACAGCTGCCCTCCTGGCACTTGTTTTCATTCTGGCAGCTGTGAGTACCACCGAGGCTGGCAAAAAAGAGAAACCAGGTAAGGTCCAGTGTAATTCAGAGTTAATCCCCAAGATAGGTTGCATGTGTGGGAGAATGTCAAATGCCTCTGGTTTTGTTATAAAATTCAGGTCATTCGTTAACCTTTTGACATACAGGGTAGGGATTTGTGGCTGTGACATGTTGTTCTGTGTTAAATAGGAAAACAGAAAGTAGTTTCCATGAAAGCTGGCAGCTTAACAGCCCCAGAGACCGGAGTCCTTAGCTTATCACAGAGTGGGTATTGCAAGGCAGCTTAAAATTTGCTCTGGGAATAGGTTCATGCTTGACTTAAGGAGAACTAAACAGGAGTGGTGAAAGAGTAGTTATCATGTCGCTCGTCCAGTGTTGTATATGACAATGCTACGCCAATGCTGTGTGATGTGGAAGTCCTCCGACAAAGAATTGAACTAACTCGCTGCTGCAGATAGACAGCCAGACATCCAGTGGTAATTGCTTTCTGTCAGTGATGAACTCAGACCTCATTACAGGAGAGACAGGCCTGGGGTGGAAAATTCATATCTATCAAACCCAGTTTTGACGTTTTTTAGGGAACACGTCTTTTGGTGTTTTTCTTAAGGTCTTATTATTTGCAGGCTACTTACACACCAGTTAATATGACCTATGAGTCTATCAGAATTAGTGTTCCCATTAAAAAAACAAAGGTGTTTCTAACCATTGTGGCTGTGTGGAAATATGAGAAAATGTGAACATAAATATACAAGAGCTAGAAGGAAAATAATTTTATATAAGGTTATTTAAAGTTACTTGTGATGTTTTGGGGGCCTAACAAATTATTTTTGTGAACCTTTGGGTTTGATAACGTTGCTGTCTTTTCTCATCAGACTTGGGTATAAGGATCTAAATGAAATCATGATCATTACTTACACCCCTGACCAGCAAACCCACCTGTATTAACAGCATTTTGAGTACAGTTCTCTGTGTAGTTTTTTTCTTCCCCTTTGGAGTTTTGGTCATATTCTGACATAAAATGTGGCATGGTATACCAAGTGAGAAGTTTGTATCCCACAGCTGTTCCCTGGAGGTGCTCAAATCCTCTGATACACAACGTCAACATGTACATTTCTGATCTGTATAGTGTGTAGTGCTTCAGTTGGAACTGAAAATATTTGCATGCCATCAGCTCAGGCAGAGGAGTCTCCTTTCTCAGTGAGCCCTCCTGCATATTTTGGTCAGTGATCCCTGGGGGTTTCTAGATGATTCCTCATTTTGAAGATGAGAATCCACTTGAGAATAGCTAAATGGACTAGTAGACACGGTAGTGGGACTGAATTTGAATAATGCACCCTGCTTTGGAGTCAAAGAGGCTGACCTGTCTCTGCAGAACTGCAAAGATGATGCCAAACCTTTTGCTTTTGAAGCAATTGTTTTATGAATGTCTTCCTTATTCACCCTGTCACTGCATAGTTAAGTTTAGGGAACTCCTCCATAGGCTCTGGGTACTGACCACTTCTCTTGCTTGGGTTTGGTTCCTTGTCTTCATCCAGAGAAAAAGGCGAAGAAGTCTGACTGTGGGGAATGGCAGTGGAGCGTCTGCGTGCCCACCAGCGGTGACTGTGGCCTGGGGACGCGTGAGGGCACTCGCACTGGAGCTGAGTGCAAACAAACCACCAAGACTCAGAAGTGTAAGATTCCCTGCAACTGGAAGAAGCAATTTGGAGGTAAGCATCGCTCTCTCAAGGGATTTGCTTTGGTTTTTACTTAGCTGTGGAGAAGGAAGCCTGTATTTTCTGCTTAGGTCTGCAAATGTCCTGGTGAAGGGGCTACTTCTGTATGTCATAGAATCATTTAGGTTGGAAAAGACCTTCAAGATCATGGAGTCCAACCATCAGCCATGCCCACTAAACCATGTTCTGAAATGCCTTGTGTATGCACTTTTTGAATACCTCCAGGGATGGTGGCTCAACCACTTCCCTGGGCAGCCTGTTCCAATGCCTGACAAAGCTTTCAGTAAATAAATTTTTCCTAATATCCAATCTAAACCTCCCCTGGCACAACTTGAGCTCATTTCCTCTCGTCCTATCACTTGTTACTTGAGAGAAGAGACTGACACCCACCTCGCTCCAACCTCCTTTCAGGCAGCTGTAGAGAGCGATAAGGTCTCCTCTCAGCCTCCTTTTCTCCAGGCTGAACAACCCCAGTTCCCTCAGCCACTCCGCATAAGACCTGTGCTCCAGGCCCTTCACCAGCTTCGTTGCACTTCTTTGGAAACTCTCCAGCACCTCAATGTCTTTCTTGTGGTGAGGGGCCCAAAGCTGAACACAGCACTCGAGCTGTGGCCTCACCAGTGCCCAGTACAGGGGACGATCACTTCCCTGCTCCTGCTGGCCACACTAGTTCTGATACAGGCCAGGATGCCGTTGGCCGCCTTGGCCACCTGGGCACGCTGCTGGCTCATATCCAGCCAGATGTCGACCAACACCCCCAGGTCCTTTTCCGCCGGGCAGCTTTCCAGCCGCTCCTCCCCAAGCCTGTAGCGCTGCGTGGGGTTGCTGTGACCCAAGCGCAGGACCCGGCACTTGGCCTTGTTGAACCTCATACAGTTGTCCTCGGCCCATTGATCCCGCCTGTCTCTGTAGAGACTTTCTACCCTCAAGCAGATCAGCACTCCCTCCCAACTTGGTGTCATCGGCAAACTCGCTGAGGGTGCACTCAATCCCTTCATCCAGATCATTGATAAAGATATTAAACAGAACCGGCCCCAACACCGAGCCCTGGGGAACACTGCTTGTGACCTGCCGCCAACTGGATTTAACTCCGTTCACCACAACCCTCTGGGCTCGGCCATCCAGCCAGTTTTTCACCCAGCGAAGAGTACACTTGTCTAAGCCATGAGACACCGGCTTCTCAAGGAGTATGCCATGAGAGACAGTGTCAAAGGCCTTACTGAAGTCCAGGTAGACAACATCCACAGCCTTCCCCTCATCCACTAGGCGGGTCACCTGGTCACAGAAGGAGATCAGGTTGGTCAAGCAGGACCTGCCTTTCATGAACTCATGCTGACTGGGCCTGATCACCTGGTTGTCCCTTTCAAGTTCATTGCAGCTAGAACATGTAAGGCAGCAAAAGGCAGCTTCTTCAGAACAAAGCAGCTCCTCTGCAGAGAGTCCATGTAACCTACTTACTGTTAACTCAGTGTTCCAGCAGCGTGTTTAAATCTTCTTTCCTGTGGTGTACAACCCTGTTTAAGGCAGCATGTAAGTGTTGTGTGTTCTCTCACAGCTGAGAATCTCTGTGATGGTTACTATAGGCTTTACGTGACCTTGCAATGTGCGATTTGCAGTGTGGAGCATAGGTGGCTACCAATGTGTGCATTGAAAGGAGTGAATGAATACCAGTGTATTTCATCTATATTATTCAGTTCAGAAGGTTCATCTATATCAGTTCAGAAAGATATGTCAGATCTGTCCTGGACGAGATGTCTGTCAAGGACCCAGATCTGATTAGTCTTGCAAACTTGGCTTTTTTTCTAGTAAACTGCTTGTATGGGTTTGACATCATTGTGACCTTACCAAGGCAATCAGTGCAGCAGTTTCAGACTTGACAAGTTCATAGTTGTGCCTGCATTCTTGAAACTATTCACTCCTTATTTGGTAACCTTTGTCATTGCACAAATGGAAGAACGACCATATAGAATGTGAATGACGTTTCCCACTGCTGTTGTTTCTTTTTTTTTTTTTTAATTTACTGTCTATCTTCATAGTTGTATGCATTTTCTTTTATGTGACAATAATATAATATTCATGCAAAAGCAAGAGGATTCTATTTTAAAGGGGTTTTGGGGGGGGGGAGGAGACTGCAATTATCACTCCAAATTATCTTTAAATTTTTCTTGGGATTCCTTTCTTCAGTTGCATGATCCTTTTGTCTACAAGCACTGGCTGTCCATGACATCCTATTAGACTCATAACATTTTTGTTTTCACACTCAGTCATTCTGGTTTAACTATTGGCATTTATTTACTCATTGCAGCAGAGTGCAAATACCAGTTCCAGGCCTGGGGAGAATGTGACTTGAATACTGCCTTGAAGACTCGAACCGGGAACCTAAAGAGAGCCCTTCATAATGCTGACTGCCAGAAGACTGTCACAATCTCAAAGCCCTGTGGGAAACTTACCAAACCCAAACCTCAAGGTAAATTCCATTTACTGAAAGCTGCACACCAGTTCATTTAAATCACTGGATTTGCGATGTCACATGTGCTTCAGTGGGAACTCAGTAGTACAGGAGATTGTACTTTCGTGGCCTTTCCTCAGTTTTGCACTGCTCCTATCTCTCAGCGGTCAGGCAGACAATATTCCTGAGTTGTATAATCAGGGCAGTCTCACACACAAGAGGTAAGCTGAAGATTAGAGCTCCAATTTTAACCTTAGATGACCTGTACTGCTACCAGTTTGCTGATGTGACTTCCAGAGTACAGATGCTTTTCATAACTCACCTGTTGACAGGAACAGACCAATAATAACATGCAAAAATGTCTCCTGATAAAGACACCTTTTGTTTGGTATCAAATAATGACTAGTTGAAAAAAGGACTGCTTTCCTTCTGGACAGGTAGTATTGAAGGGATGTTCTGCTCACTGCATGCTGAAATATGTAGATATTCTGCACTCTTGGGGTTGTATATTCTTTATTCAAAGATAGCAGGAAGGAGAGTACAGAATATATACGTCTTAGTTAAATGCAAGTGACAGTGTAATTCCTAGTACACAGAAAGGCATATGCCCTGCATTTGTGTTTCCAGGTGTCCCTTAGACAAACTTATTTTATTTCTAATCATTAAAGCCTTTTAATGTACTCTTTTGTTGGAGTAGCAGGTGTTATCTGTGTAGGATGATTTATAGTGGGAGCTAAAACTGTGAGATCTTGTTTGAGATACAGAAGTAATGTGTTTAAGTGGATTATACAAGCTATGCTACCCTGGCATTTGTTTGCTTAAAACCAGCTAGGTTTAACACATTCCAGGCTCTGAATACTTGGATAATTATAAAAATAAATGTGATTAGGAGTGACAGGTGCAACGGGGATGAGCAATTTTCCAATTGTGGGTGGTGGTGCACCATTGATCTGAGGAGTACCTGCAGGTGGCCTGCTCTGCTTGTGCAACCACAGACATGTCTGACGAAGTTACAGACGCTTTCTCTGTGTGTGCATGCATCCATCTGCTTTGCAGTCAGTACAGCTGTAACTGGTCTTACTTGCACATCATGCGTGGAGTTATCTGATAAGTGCTGAGTCTAGAACCTGTGTAGATAATGACAAGCTGTGAAACGGAAAGGATACAACTAGATTTTCAGCGACCAGCTGACTTGGTTGAGTTGGCAGCAAGAAACACCTTCATTTGGGGATGGAAGTGACTGGGTGGGAATGCAGGAAGGGCTCTGAGCTGTGTGATTTTATTGCTTATTAGTTTTGGGAGAAGGACTTTTTTGTGGTTTTTTTGTTTTTTTGTTTTTTTTAAGTTTCCATGCCTAACTGGCATTTGGGACTTTATTGAATGAAGCTTCCTATTGTGCTGCCAGAAGGTCTCTGCCGCTCGAGCCACTAGTACTCCTCTGCCTTGTTCTGCTCCCCCTGAGTCAATATATTCTATCAATGGCTGTCAGAAGAGGGGAGAGGGAGACAAAGCAGAGCGTTGATGCAGCATCGTTTTGCAAGAGCAATGCTGTTGGGTGGTACAGGGTCATTTTCAAGCTATAGTTTTAAAGGCAGAGCTTGTAAAATTGCTGGACTGGAGTTAACTGATTGTAGATATGAGTGAGTTATAACTGAAACTGAAACTCGGATTGGGACTGACTGCAGCAAACATAGTTATGTGGTTTGACTTAATTAGGAAACCTGACTTCATTTGATTTGAAGGAATGCAAAAGGAGAAATAGGTACAAACTTAGGTTTGTGATCATAATAACTGTGGGCAGAAATTCTGCTCTCCTGATTTATGTTAGAAGTCTCACGGCATCTTCCTGCATGCCACCTGCTCATTCATCTGCTGTTGGCATTAGTAGAAGCAACACACATGGAAGTCATGCTTGCCGCCTGCCTGGGCCCTGAGCTAAAGATAAGAAGTCCATATTGCAGATCTGTGGGTATAACTACATGGGAGCTACACCGGACAGTGTGTTGGCAGCAGTAGGAGGAACTAGAGTAAGAAATCAGGTCAAGAAGATTAGTCCTGTGTGAAATGTTGTGCCCTACTGAACTTTATTTCTGAATTAAATATCTGAGTGCTGACATGTTAGCTGGAATAAGAATATTTGTTTTCTTCCTGAGGTGAAGGAAATTACAGGTTGGAGGTAAGTCCCCACCCACATCTAGATAAAGGAAAAATAAAGCTGTATGCAATCTGTAGTTAGAATAGGACTCAATTTAATTCTTTGGAGATGAGAAGTAAGATCTCGATTATTGTCTGAGCACTTGGAACAGACTGCAGGCTCTCTTTTCACATATAGCTTTGCATCAGTAGCTCAAGACTACAAGAGAAAAAGCATATGATACATTATTTGGAAGCAGCAATTTTTTCTGAGGCACAGTGTTGCATAAGGTCTGTATTGATATGCAGCTAGACCTGTAAATGCTGATCAAGTGCCGACGGTTCCTACTGTGATTGCCTGGAGTAGCAGGGCAGTGGCTCTCTGGCATTTGGGAGCTCTGGCAGCAGAATAGTAAGTGAGGAGCTTATTGACTACAGGAGTCCGTCCTACCGCTAAATGGTTACCTTTCTGTCTGGTGTGTGCTTCAAGAGCTGCATCACTGAATACATCTCTGACAGCGATAGGTTGGGAGTACCAAAAAGCAGATGTGAACTGACTGAGAATATTGCACTGAAAAATACTAGTATATTCAGAAAAAGGGCTGTTTTCATGATTTTCCTGATTAACCCCCTTCCTGTGCGCTGAAATTTTCCTTCTGTTAGGTGGTGTTTGTAACCTCTCCATTCCATCACTTTTCCTTTTGATTTCATATTGTAAATGGGGTGAGTAAAGGCCCCTACTTAGCTTCTCCTATCAATTGTAGTTTTATATATCTTCTGTTACTTTTTGTCACTTGCCATCTTTTAAGGCTAAAACCTCTGACTTAAGTATTTTGTTGTATAACAATTTATCCACGACAAGAATGCTCTCTGCTGGACTTACCTAGATTCCTTCTATTATTACAAAATCATTTTTGAGATTAAGAGACTGGACTGTACACAGTATTCCAAGCATGTCCTCTACAGATTTGTGTTGAAAAGATCGTTGTAATACTTCCTTTATTGTTCATTACAGCCACTAAATAACCTAAATATGTTTTTCTTTTGATCACTGTTTGCATGTGGAGTAGATATCTTTATCCGAGACCTTCACAATTCTCCCTAACTGTTAAATTTTTTGAAAAAGTTAAGTAATCCGGTTAGTTAAGAACCCAAGAAGGTGTGTGGGTAAGGCAGATTATTTCATTTAAGCTTGCCCAATGAAGTATTGTGTGTCGGGTTTCACGTGACACATTTGCTTAGTGTGACTTGGTGTCTGAAGTTCCTCCTTACCTTCTCTGTTCTTTGAGAAAAATGCAAATAAATTGATGTTATCTGTAACTGCTGCTCTCCTGTTGCTTATCCACCTTTCCGGCTCATGAACATGCAGCAACTTTGCTGATAGGATGAATTCTGTGTCTGTCCCCTCCTCTCACCTAACTTTTTCAAAGATGACTACTGTTTCATAGGCGTTTGATCTATGCTTAACAGAAAGGAAAATTATACTGGCAGAAAAATCCCAAGGGTTATCATTTTGCAGATTTGCTGATAAAAGTATATTTTGGTTTTCCAGGAACTTCCATGAGCTGTGGCAAAACTTCTGCTAAATTAAACCAGGAGATACTAATTAACTTTGGGAATCAATGCCTGTCTCATAAACTGGTGATCTAAGTGTTCTTATGGATTTGTTTTATCATTAGTCAGCATTCATGGAAAAGCATTAAAATCTCTTTGAAGCACTCTCATTATTTTGGAAACTAACAAAAAAAAATTGTATTTTTTCCTTATTAGCAACTGCTCTGTCTCAGTATTTTTTCTTCTGAGCAGCTGACTCTAAGTATGGATTGTAGTCTGTGACATTTGGTCATTTTGGATCTCACTGCTTGCAAGAGCAGAATTATTAGAGAAACTCTGCTTGTGTAATGAATTTAAGGGGGAGAGCAGATGATGAATCAAGAATTTGAATTTTATCTGAATTTCTAATGAGCTCTTTTCTCCGTAGCTTTGCTGAGGTGTTCTCAGACTGGAAGACAATAGGTTGGTTCTGGGCTGCTGTGCTAAAGCGTAGTTAACACAGGATGAAAACTGTCTTTCGTTCTTGAATATTGTGTATTTGGACAGAGAGATTGTCAGCAACGTGACAGTGATATCCCAGACACCATGGTTTGTGTATTTAGTACACAAATGAGGTCATGAGAAAGCCTGTCACAAAGGCTGGAAAGGATGAAAGGATAGTTTTTATCAAAAAATCCCAGTGGAGGCAGCCACCTCTCCTCTAGCACACACAATTGCATATTCTAATCAGTGTCTGCAAGGCTAGGATATGTTCAAGGTCTCCCTAAACTATCTTGACAGATGTGAAAGACTCAGGCACTTCTGTCGAGTGGCTGCTCTAATGGCCAACTTGCACTGAAGAGCAGAAAACGCTTCCGACATAGTCCATCTGGCCTACTTCACGGCCACCCAAACTTGATTGATGGTTGTTCGGGTTCCAGCCAGCCAGAAAGTAAAAGAATGGGGTATTGTCAGGATTCAGGAAACATTTTGCTTTAACTGCTGAGAGAGGAGGAATTTATTTTTATTGAGCTGGGTCGCCTGATAGGCTTTATTTCTTTTTTCACTCTTTCCGTCACTCTCATTCTTCCTCTCTCGCCCCATAACTCTTGTACTTTTAGCTATTTGTTCTTCTGATTAAGATAAAATTAAATAGAATAAGCAGTCTGCCTGTTCTTTCTGCAATGTACCCTTCATTTTTTGAATTATGCTCCTTTCTGGTAACTTTTTCACCTGGCTTGCTTTAGTTCTTTTTAATAAATCTCCCTTTCCAACGTTTTATCAATTTACAGTATATCTGATCTATGAGTTACTTTATCCTGGCTCAGCTCAGTCCTTGCCACATAGGAAAACAATTCCAACAAAGGTTGGCAAACATTAACACTGCTTACACCACTGTTGTCTTTAATTGAGGTGGCGTCCACAGATCACATCCTCCCATACGCAGTGTTTGGAAAGGTTTCTCACATGGAGGCAAGACCTACCCGAGTTGTTAATGGCTGTAATCTCTTTCCTGTAATGCGGATCAGGTGTAGCATTTGAAGGTCTAGCAAGGTGTCAGTGCAGTTCCCTGTGTTTGGCACAGTGTGCGTGCTACTGCAGTGGAGGAAAGACTGCGGTCTTTGTGTTTTTAATAATTTCATATTATTTGAACAGCTTTACTTAAAAGTTTAGTGACATATAAATCATCTGCACTACATTGTTTCTTTCATCTAGCAATCTTTACAGGCAGCAATTAGCTAATCCTACTATCACTCCTTGGAGCTGAGGAAGTACAATTTAAAGAAAAGTAATAATTGAAAGTCGGAAAATGATTTTTTTTGACACAGTGTCAGTGGCAGGTCCAAGCACTCAGCTAGGTGCTGTTAACTCTTGGCTTCATGCTCTGACTAGTAGCTATTGCTCCCTTTTACCCTAGTCTGCAATTACAATTATCAGAATGTGACGATTTACTTCAAGGAGAGTGCCTGCACTGCAGTCTTTAATTAGGGTCTTTGGTTTTGACGTTAGTAGTCTCAGTGGACTTAAGACAGTGTTTGACACTGACTTACCTTGTGTCTTCTTAGGGAGCTTAGTGTCAAAACAAAGAGCTGGACTTCTGTTAATGAGCAGGTATATCCCTGTCCTTACTTTGGTGCCAGGAGCAGAAAACAACAGCACTACAGTGGCAGCCTTGATTTCTACGTGCAGAGAAGACATCTTACTCACAGTGCACTGCCAGGACAGACTGACTGCACTTTGGCAGGATGACTTCGCTGCTGGCTGTTGCAAGGAGCTGACAGTGATGTCTGAACGAATTGCTCTCCTGATAATGCACCTATTCATTGCTCAGACAAACTAGGTGCTGCACTGACGAAAAGGACCACCTGCAGCCCACTCCACTTTGCGTGTTGGACAATCTGCTCTTTCTGGGGTGCCCTCCCTCAACTTTGCCTTTGTGCAGCAATAAAATGTCTGCTTCTAAAGAGTAGCTGGAGGGGACGCGGGGAGAAGAAATGACTTGTTACGACTACGATTTTCTTTTGTTTGAAAGATGCCGGTGTCTCCTGTTTTGGCATCACACTTGTGCTGTATCTCCCTCTTCAGGTTTCAGAATTCCCCATCTTTAATGTAACTCATTAGTCGTGCAGGCATGCAGCTAGCGTAATAATTAGTATTACAGGAGGCATAATAATAGGATCTGCTCAAACTAATTAGATATAAAAATGAGGGATTTTCTCATATTAGGAAACAGCTGTGATAGTTAAACAAAAACCTGAAAGGCAAAATGGGCAGGTTTTTCTCTTGCTCTAAAGGATGAGGCAGGTTTATTGAAGAATGGCCTCTGGCACTGACCAGGAGCCTGCAGTGAAATACAGTGATCTGAGCTCTGCGGGGCAGACGCTGGCAGTGGATGCCCGGTGGGAACAGCATAGCTGGCTGTTATTATTGTTGCTATCGTCATGATTATTTGTATTGCATGAGTGCCCAGAGGCCCCAGCTGAAAAAGAGTGCCATTGTACTAAGCACTGCATAAACATTGTGAGAGACAGTTTTGCCATGAATAATTTATGCCTTATGGAGCTGAGAAATGTGAAAACCAAGAGAAGAAACAGTGGTCCAGAGGGGTGAGACTGGGTACTAAAGCTTGGTTGTGTTTCCCTGTGCCCCTTGCTAGTCTGAGGACAAGGCTTGTTATTCCAAGATGAAGTAAAACTCACTGGAAACTTTAGGTTCTGAGACACATCTCTGTGATTTGGCTTCTGCTGCCATAACATGAGGAAATAAGGTTTTTCTCCATTTAAGTGGGAACAAGAGTAAGCCATATAAGAAAAATAAGCACAGTGATGGTTACAGTGTGGGCCAGCCCCAAGCTGCTAGTAAGGTGCCAGTGCAGTTCATAACTAATAAAGTTTGCATGTCTTTAATGGTGTTTTTTCTGCTTCCATTTCCTTATATTTCTTGGAGGCTTTGCACTGTATTCTTCCTTGAGACTGCTTTTGTACATTTGAAAAATTATACTGTTTGGATAAATAATTTGAATGTATCATCAGATCATAACATAATATCAATCTGACTTACACAGTCCTAATTCCAGGGAGCACGAAGTGCTTGTAGGAGAGGGAGAAAGAATTTTGTCTTTTAAAAAAAGAAGTATTTTTCAGTTTTTAGTTGTCCTGCAGCTTTTACAGGTATTTTTCAAAAGAAAAGGTTGGGAATTTTCATGGGAAATCTAGACCTCCATGTTTTCTCACCCCCTGGTTTGTATTTCAGATTATTTTTTTTTCTGTGCTGGCCCAAAAGATGAAAAACTGGATGTGACAAATGTTCTTGTTTAACCCTCTTGTGCCTGCAGGAGTTTCTTCTAGGGTTTAATACAGACCTTTGTGGGTGAAAGTTTAAATAGCCTCGTGTATGCCAATTCTGTTACATGCTCATTGTCTCACTTTCCTGGCTTGCAAGAGCAGTCCAGCCTCCTTGGCATTAGTCAGTGCCCTTGAGCCATGAAAATGCCTGAAGCTGTGGGACTTGCTGTGATAAAAGATACGCCATCAGCAAATGTTTACACTCATTACTGTTCCCAGCAGTGAAACAGAGAGAAAGCTCTGTTCCTTCCTTTCTGTCCTTTCCCTTCCTTTTCTACTTCTTCACTTCCTTTCCTTTCAAGCTTTCTTCCCCCTTCTTTATCCCTCCATCTCATTTTCCATGTCACTATCTCTCTATCTTTTCTTCTATCTGTGGTTACTGTGAAAGTTTTGCAGGCAACTTTTAAGAGTGTGGAGTACTGACCAAAGCCAAGCCTGTGTCCTGTGCCCTGAGGGTAGATCTCTTCTGGGGCGGATGCAGAGAGCACAACTGAGAAATGTGTGTGCCTGGTTTTCAAAAACTAACTAAATAAAATGGGGTCTCTATTCACAGTTTATCACAAATAACTTTCTGCTAAAAAACTATTTATATATAATATATATATTTATATATAATACAGATCTTAGTTTGACATATAAACTGCCTCTATGTGTGATCTTTTTGCTGTAGAGGTACATGCCAAACTCCAAATGGGTTATTAATACTTTTTGTTTTCAGCAGTCTCCTGCAGACATGTGAATGCAGAGAGTGAACTCTGAATGTATCAGTCTGTGCCTGCACCTGTCTCGCTGGCATTAAGAGGGATCTTCTGTACAGCATAGACAGAGGGCTGAAGAGCCAGCTGGGACTGGGTCCCTCTTGTGCTGAGCACAGAACATGACAAAGAACAGTAAGAAAGTCCACACCCTACAGAAGCAGCAGTACAAATGTACCAGAGGGAGATGCGAAGAAGCAAACAGAAGAGCAAAGTGAGCTACTTTGGGAAATCACTTTCCAGTTAGCTGGACCCCTTCAGCAATCTCCAGTTGCAAAACAGGCTTTGCTTGAAAAGTTTATCCATCGCAATCTTCTGAATACTTACTCTTAAGACTAACATCTTAGATACATGTGACCCAGACGTAAAGCAAATGAGATGAAACTTTCCTCATCTTTGTCTTTGGGCCATTAGGCCATCTAGCAAAATCAGAAAACGTGTGTGTCTTTGTGGTCTTTTGTGTGCCTGTGCCTAGGCGATTTTGAAACTTTTTCTCCCGAATATTTGAATGAAGAAAATCACCAAAACAAAACCTTTCTGATGAAAATTCTCGGTTTCAAAAAATGACCTCTTTAAAAAAAACTCCCTGTAATTCCTGACTAGTTTAAGTAAGGATGTTAAAGGAAACATTTCTAACATCTTACATCTGTATGTCAGGTTCAAGCAACGGCTTCTGACTGTTTAAGATTCAGAGCTTTGCAGCTAGTTTTAGAATAAATAGGATTAATTTTTCCCTGCATTTATTTCTTCTTGCAATTCCAATGAGAAAGAAAATGAGTGAAACTTTTTCCATGAGTGGCTCTTTGGTCCATTTCTTTGTCCGATATGTTAGTGTTTGTTACAGGCATAAATCTAGCTGTTCCCCATTCATAACACACATTGCGGCATGCCTTCCTGGCTTATACGGGGTAGCTCCACCCTTTAGGTTTGAATTGGGTCCATCTTGTGTTCAACTGGGAGCAAATCCAGGTCTATCCAAAATGGAAATTTAGCAAAGTGAGAAGCACAACAAAACCTGCTGGAGAGGAGTGACTGGAAGAATGGAGAAATTGAGAAACACTTACAGACAACTAGAGAAAGTCATTAAACAGCAAAGAGCTGAAGTATAGGGAATATAATCAATTGTAATACATTAATGAAGTAAAAGTCACATCAAGGTCATAGATTCATTGGAGTCTTGCCTTCTACTGCTCTTTAGCTAGTGGATTATTGCTTTTTTTTTTTTTTTTTCCATCCAGTAGAACTGTGTTGCTCGAAGAGGCTTTTCAGAAGACTTAATTTTGGAACACAATTGCTATTGTAATACAGTTTTTCCTTCTAAACCATTTGGAATACATGAATGCTGTATGTAGTGCAGGAAAATAGCAGGAAAAGGAATTAGATGGCCATGAAAGGTTCTCTTTTTCTAGAAGCAGAAGAAATACTATATTTAAAGAGTATGTCAGAAATCAAGGGATTTGTTTCTGCAATCATGGAAATCACAAGATAGTACAGTTTCTCTTCCTAGAGAGCAGGGTGAACCTCTTTAGGGTAAGATTTTTTTTCACCAAGGGATAAAATCCTTGGCTTCATCAAAGTCAAGAGAGCTCCCTTCCACCTGGCTTAGCATTTCATCCCCCAAATTCAGAAATTCCTTTCACCCAATGGCACTATTGCCCTGCCCCACCACAGCAACCAGGTGCTTTGGAAAATTTGCCACAATAAGAGGTAGAGAGCCCTTTAGAAAACCTGCCTTCCTCTATACTCAGTGGGACTGAGTGCTGGTTCCTGGGAAAACTGTGTCCTGAAGACCTGGTATTGAAATTCTTCACTCTAACCTTCCATCAGCACAGCTTTTGCTATTTCAAATGATTTATATTGCTTTTGGGGACACTGCTTGACTCGTGGCACTGCTGAACTCCTGCATATAAGAGTGAATCGTTACCTTCTTTTCAACAAATGAAAATAAATGCCTGCAAATCTCGGCTTACAAAGCTTGGCTTCCATTAAAATGTAATTACCTCCCTTTTGTGCCTTACACATTAAGAGTGGCTTCAAATGGTGTGTGGCTCCTGTTCAACATAATTACTTTCCTTCGCTGCTTGCATAGTAAGAATGAGGCTCCAGTATAAAGATGACTATTTAAAGAGGGCTGCTGCCATTCCAAATTGCATAAAGAAAGTTCTGCTTATCAAAGCGATTTGTTTACTCGGTAAGATTCTCACTGGAATTTTTGTTACCAGTCATCATGGACCCACAGAAGAGGGTCCAGTGCTAATCCATGACCACTACACCTTTTAATCCTGTGAATAATTCTTAGGCATACAACTATTGATAGGGTTATTCAGGTGATGTATGATTAGGTAATCCAGTGTGTGTGCATTGACACACTTCACTCTTGCAGGGGTATTGGTACAACATTACATGGGTGTTTTTATCTTGCTGGAAGTGCTCTGGGTTCCAGGGGAGAGCAGGATGGATGGCTGTGTAGTGCTTGGTTGCTGCACTCTGCAGGGACTGCCAGGTATTCTGAATTTGCTCTTTGTGTGTGCCCTGGTCCAAGATCCTGGCCTCCATCTGATCCAGAGCACTGCTAGGCAGCCTCTCACTGTGGGATAAGAGGGAAGGAGGAAAGTATGTGCTGTAAACCAGACACAAAAATTGAGGACTGTTTTGTCATCCTCATTAATATTCTGGACCATACATAGCTCACTCTTCCATTATTTTTGTTCTGCTCTAAGGATGCCCAGGGATGGTTATGGTAATTATTTCCTTGATATGAAGAAAGCCAGAGAGAAGACATAGTTCCTGCTACTGCTTTCCTCAGTGTGGCTGTGTGCTGAGCCACGCTGGAGGTGGAAGGGCAGTTTGGCTGGGGCACAAACACACAGTGCACTCAGAGAAGTGGGCAAACAACTACCCTCATCCATTCCCTCCACTGCACGGTTTGCTCACCTCAAGTGTGGAGAGATAGCACCTGCTCCCACTTCAGTGCTGACCCTGGTATTAGTATCTGTAGGAGAAATGCCTTTGATGAGGCATTTAATGTATTTAAATTAATGTGTTTAACTGTAAATATCAAATGTGTTTACATACTTTCATAAAGTTTTATATTGAGATGTTCCAGTTTGTGGCCTGTGAGCCAGATGTGGTCTGTAGGGTAATTCTGTCACAGTTAGGCACTTAGTCCAGGTGAGCAGGTCCCTGAACTGGCTGAAGTCTGCTCTTCTGAAATCTAGGGTTATCATCCTGCTCTTTGCTTTGCTCCTTTCTTTCCGGATCCTGAACTTGAGTATAGGTAGCTCATAAAGATACCTCTGACTAGTGTCTGGCTCAACACTGAAAAGACTGGACCACCTAGCTTTAAAGCAAATGGTGTGGTGAGTAGATTCAGATTAAAATTCTGCATGTGCTGGTGTGAACCTGAATTTCATCTGGTCAAGTCGTTTAGCCATAGTGGCTCTCAATATTATTGGTAGCGCTTGTCTGCAGCAAACACATTCTGTGTAGCAAACACACAGTTGATGCACAGATCCATGGCTCTCTGTCTTTGCAAATATTGCATTAATCAGGTAGGTGACGTGAAGGAGGCTGCTGTTGACCCAAAGTGCTTGCAAACGGCAGCGTTCTGTTCAGGGTAGTCTCTGTTCATTGTGCAGTTTTTCTTACTTCCTTCTGGCTCAGCGGTGAGCGCTGCCAAGATCCAGCTGCTTTGCAGCGCCAGTGGGATGCGGAGAGCAGCGTAGTGGCTTCCCCATCGTAAGGGCTGTTTCGGTGGGCACTGCTTGATGGGTTACTGTAATTTCTGATGGCAGGCTGGGACTACATTAAGAGGCCTGGTAGGAAATGTCTGAACCGACGGTCACATCCAACCTGTGCTAAGCTGAATTGAATTTTGATAATTTTCATGCGTGGAATAGGGATCTGAATGGGATTATTGGAGACGGTGTATCTGGGGGATCTTTCCCTCACCTAACTGGTAGATGGCTACAGCTGGTGCTGGGGTATGGGACTGTCGAACTTTCAGGTAGCTGGCATTGTACTCTCAACTGGTCAGGGCTTTTGAGCATGGTGTCAGTGCTGGCACTGCTGGCATGGTGACCCTTTCAGTCAAGCCTGGTTACTCGGGGAAGGGAAGCATTGGCAGACCAAGTGATCAGGGTGACATGTATCCCAGTGTGGTTGTGTGACCTGACCTGATAGTATGTCATAAAAGTTGAAATAGTAGTGCAGGGTGAACAGAGATGAGGGCAACAAAAGCCTGAATGACACAGATGCAAAGAGTAGGTCGAGCAATAAGAAAACACGAACAAAGTACATATTAAAGCAGCTTTATACTTTGTTACCCATGGACATACCCTAGTCTGTAGCCTGACCATAGTCAAAGCAGGTGGAGGATAGCTGTGAAGACTTGTGCATGAAAGTATGAACAGCAAATATGGGAAATATTTGAGCAGTTTTCTTTTTCTCTTTTTTTTTATATTAACACAGCTCTGGGGGTGCATGTTATTTCATGGAGCAAATGTGCTTTGCATCAATACAGCTTACCTGTCCGAAAGATCAAGCTGTGGTGGTGTGAGTACCTCTAATATGAGAGGAATTACATCCCACACATGAGGGTTTTACTGTGCTGAGACACAAAGCAGAATCATTTGTCTTTGTAGGTAGACGGGTTTGGGAGTTTGGGTGATACGCAGATTATCACAAGGTAGACAACAGGGAGGAATTGAGCTTTTGCTAACAGGAGCAGATAGAGACCCACAGGGGCCAAGTGCAAATGAATAAACAGTGGGTTTTCTGGTACCTCAAGTCAAGTGAGGATGGGGACCTGATGTGATCACACGACTCCAGACCAAAACGTTCTCTTGGTGGTGACTTCACCCTTACCGTGATCTGCACGTACTCTTCAGTAGAGTCCTTTTAGTAGTCTGCCCACATTCATATGTCTCCTTTGCTTTTAGTAAATTTAGTTGAAGTCTGCAGAGTGCCTTTCTGCTTGTGCTGGGTCTAAATAGATTTTACAGATTCAAGTGCTGGTCTGATTGATAAAATGCTGCTGTTTCTTTCAGAGAAAGCAGTACTGGGGAGGAAGAGAGAGAGTGAGAGAAAGTGCAATCAATACAGAGTCCAGGAGGGTCAGTGATACAGAGGGAAAATTAGAGGAAGTGGAGAATGTGGGTGAAAGAGGATAGGAGGGGAGACAGAAAATTTGTAGGGGGAAAAAAGCTTTAGCTGAAAGCAAATTAGATATTAACTTAATGAAAAATGACATTTTGGAACAACAGGCTGTAAGATAGTGCCAGATTCTGTGAATGGCTCCAGACTGCGGGCTTGCATACACACGCGCACACACAAACAGACACACATAGAAAGGCAGGGGAAAAAAATAATAGTACATTTTCAAATGAAAACAAATTATTTCTTGTTTTAAATTATTATCCCTTTAAATGTTAAGCAATGTTTTTAAGGGAAAGAGATTTTACAGCAGATTATGTGACTAAACATGAAATAGGCATTTTATCTTGCTTTGACTAAAGGATTATTTGAAACAATTTTTGTCTTGTTGAAAAAGATGAAGAAAAAAGATGTTGTTTTGAAACACTAACAAACAGGAAAAACAACTGTCAGAGGAATGTGATAACCTAAGTCTCCCTTCTGCTAAAGGTACCCTGGCCCTATCCATAGCTGAAAGATGTCAGTGTAGTTCCCTTGGCTTTAATGCAAGTAAGCTGGTTTTACCAGAGCAGATGATTGCTTGACTGTTGATGTTATGCAAACTGGTCAGAGAGAAAAGAATCATATTCACAAAGAAGAGTACCACCTTAAGGGCCAAGTGCTTGTCTTCTCATTCACGGTGATATTTGTTCTTTAACCTGAGATGGGTTTTGTTGGTTTGTTTGGTTTTCGTGGGTTTTGTTTGGGTTTTTGTGGGGGTGGTATTTTTTGAGAAGGAAGAAACAAAGGTAGGATTCAAAGGAAGAAAGTGAAATCTGGGTTAAGGCAAACATGGTTCTACTTGCTTGCTGTTTTGGTTTCAGGAAAGATGCTTCACAGAAACTCAGTTTCCGTCTCTCTCTAGTACTGTCTTTTGTGGTGGTATCCACGAGGATTTATTCACGTTCCCAGTGAGAATTGTTATTTCCCCCATTACAAGGTGACGTGTGATGCAAGAGTACCTAATCCCCTTAATTCATATTCATTTTCTAGCCTCCTCTGTGAATTTCCTTTGGCTGTAGAACACCACACTACCCTATAGCACAGTGAAAGTTACCACAGATGGTAATATAATGTATAAACTTGTACCTTCACACCGTTCTCTTATTTACTGCAAATTAATCAGAGAAGCAGATGCTCCCTAGTCCCTTCCCTGTCGTATCAGTACCAGCTGGCTGGACAGGCCGTGCTCTAATGACTCCAGGCCAAACTTCAATTGCCTCTCAACTGTACATAGGTGTTTGTCCCATACAAAAGGGGAAGGGTTGGCAGTGGAGAAGCTGAAGAAACAAGTGAGCTTTCTCACCACGCTCTGGAGTTGCTCTCATATTCAGAGAAAGCCAAAGACTAACAATGAAACAGAAAGGAAGCAAGGGAGGGGTATGTGTGTGGGTAGTGTGTGCAAAGCTTTCTTCCAGCTCTCCGCTGAGCCATGACCCGGTTTCTCCAGGAGCTGCCTGCTGTTTTCTTATTTTCAAAGCAAGTTCCTGAGACAATGCTTTGCATGCCAAACAGGGTCAGCTGCTCAGATAGGAAGGGTTCTGAACTGGACATGCACCCCCTCCTTTCCATCTTCTCTAGCGCCTCGACCGCTTCTTTTTTTGCTGCTTTTCCTTCTGTTTTCCCCGTTCCTTGTCCAGAATGAGGAAACAAAATTAGTTCTTGCGGGCACAGAGAAAACAAGGGGAACTTTCAGGCGTATGGGGTGAAGTTTTTTGCAGTGACTGCTAGATGCTAATTTTTTATGGTTATTGTTATCTTGACAGAATCCAAGAAGAAGAAAAAGGAAGGCAAGAAACAAGAGAAGATGCTGGATTAATGGAGCCAACTTGGGCAATGTGAGAAAAGGACATCAGCAAACACGATCAGTTAACAGTTTCATTTATACCTAGGCATTTTATCCTAAAATTATTTATAGCTTAATGGTACCATAGAAGGAAACAAACAAACAAACAGAAAAAAAAAACTTTTTTTATTACTTTAGTATTTTTAACGTATAACCCTAACAACAATTTTTAGAGGCCTGTAATAAGGACTCCAAACTCATTTAGAAAATTACGCCTATTGTATATTGAACAATGTAGAGGTTTTAAAAATATTTTTTTCTGAAGTCTTGCCATAGGTCTCAATCTGGTAATTACTCCATGCAAGCAGAACCTGAACCTGTGTGGAGCTCTGCTGAAGCCAGTGGTGCCCTGTGTGAACACAGGAGTCTGGCTGGATGCAATTATATTTAAGATTGGGACCTTATATCTGGAAAAAAACGCAGTTGTTTCTGAAGTTCTTATTACATCTGGATAACTGTATGAAATTATTTGTTTAAGGAAAGGATGGGGGCATTTTGTTGAGTATTTACAGGCGTAGAATTTTTTTGGATGTGTGGTGAATGTTCATTCCAAAATGCCACCATCTCCAGGTAAAAACCAGTAGCACTCCTATCCTTGGCCATATTTTGGATGTTGGCAGTAAAAATTCTGAAATCTTTCAACTGCTGAACATAGAAGAGTCCTAATTTTTCGTGATTTTCTAGCAATGATTTTTCCAAGTGGAATGATAGCAAAACTTTCCATTTTTTAGCATATCAGCGCTGTGGATGGTAGTGTCCTCTGTTTTACCTATAAAAAGCTGAAAAATGCTTTCTTTTATTTGTTTGTTTTGCCAGAAGGGAGAATATCCTTTTCACAGAAATCTAGTTGAAATTGTTGTGATTCTGCCTGACCCAACTCCCTTTTGTATCAGTGGGAATCTTCCTGTTGATTTTAATTATAGCTGATTGAAAAATAGTATGTCTAGTGGGAAGTAACAAAAGAAATCTGTTTGGAAGCTGCCTGAGATAGTTCATATTTCTGACAAAAAAGGGACAATTTGTGGGACTTGAAACCAATAGGAATTAAATTAATTTTTGTTTCTGTGTTAGTAGAGCAGAAGGGAAATATAAAACCAGTACCTTTTGCTTTCTTCCATTTTTTATAAGCAAAAAGACCTTGCAAAAACTGTCAAAACAGTTCTGTAACTTTTTTTTTTTTTAAATGGTCTGCAGGGAAAAAAAAAAAGAAAAATTTTAAACAGCTGGTTTTAAGTTTGTTCAGTTTTCCCTATTTTAAATGATAGTAAGTCCTGACAAAAGTCACAAAGTAGCAAAAAGATCTGACAAAGGGCTGGTCTGTCCCTAGGTGAAGGGTTCTTTAACAAACTAAACAACCAGCAGACCAGACTTTCTAGAGGAAACATAAGGGATTTCAGTGCCCAAATTAATTTCAAAATCATTGCTTTTAAATTCTAAATCTTAAAATTCAACAGCAAGAGGCAAGGTTTGTCATTTGTGTAGGCTGCAGGCTTGCCTGCTGTTTGAGAGGAATAGTCTCCCTTGTACTGCTGCGGGTACCCACTGACTTCAGCGAAGCTGCAGCAGGGTGTGTTCATCTGAGTAAATCACATTGCTCTCTTGGGATTAGCTTGTAGACAAGCAGAGAGTCTTCTTCCAGACTAACATCACTCCTGTATTCTATACAAAAAATTTATAACAATTGCAGAGCTTGCCCTCTTTTTTCTCATATGGAGGGTATGGCTGATCTGAACTCACAGCGAGGCAAGTCCTTCTGTAGATGTTCCCAAACCCTTTGAAGCCAGCTAGCCAAGGCTGCACATAGCTCAAGGTAGACTAGCCACACAATTATTTCCCAGACTCCTTGGGTGTGTTTTGCAGTCTGTGTTGATGTCCTTGTTACTTTGACTACGCTGTTAGACATACCTGAGCCAGTGGTATAGTTAAAAATGTCCCCAACATGTGGTGGATGTGCAATGACCAAATCCAAAATAATAAAAGCTCATATTCGGGTGGTTCTGGGTGCTATTTGGGGTGTTCATGGTCTAATCAGTTCTACCTGTGCTTGTGCCTCAGACTAAGCTAACAGATTGGTAGGTCTGATTGAAAGCAAAGGGAGAAAGCTTTTTCACTCACCAAAGGTTTATCTGTCTAAATGCTGCATCAGTTCACTTAAAGTGGTTCAGCTTTGAGTGCAAACACTGTTGCACCATTGTCTTACACTGGTTAATCTAGTCCATGTATAGTAGGGAGCTGGCAGGAGTTGGGAGTGATGCTGAGACCAACAGTTTGACTATTCTTTAGCAAACCTTAGATGTGACTTCTGATTTCCACCTCTGTGAGTAAGAAGAAAATAAATTCCCCTGTGTTTCCTCTGACACCTTATGGCCCTTATAATTAACTTCCCATCTGGCTTGTTAAAGGAACATTCCTAATAGTTTTTGAAGGAGGCCAGTCAAGTTCCTGTGGTGGTGTAGGGCCTCCATGGAGAGAGTTTACAGAAAACAAACAAACAAACAAATACCATGTTAGGACCAGAAGAAAGCTCAGCAGTCCTGGTAGCAAAGGGCGTGAAATAGGAGAACACTTCCTCTGTACTACTCAGCCACATATGTTTGGATCTATATTGGCATCTTATTGTTGACAGTAATTGGAGTTGTATCTGTCATAGTTTATAAACAATGAAGAAAATTTCCAAGAAACCAGCAGAAAACATTCTGTGGAAACTCTGGCTGTGAAGGAGATGATAAAAGTAATTCATGGCAGAACAGAGGAAGACTGAATAGAATTGGTCAGTCAAGTCAGCTCTGAAAGGAGATACCTGGTACCTAATAAGAGCAGTTTCTTCACTAGTGACATTATCAAGAAAGCAAGAGGCAAGTATCTGAACAAAACCTCTTCCCACCCTATCTTGCTCAGTTTCCACTTGAGTCATTCTGGATTTTCTCCTTATTTGCTTTCTAATCTGCTACCCTCCCTCCTTTGGGAGGGCAAGCTTGTCTGACAGTGCTGTGGGGGCGGCTGCTTCAGATGAAATATGTGTTTTGCCCTCTTGGTGCTATCCTGTTACAATGGAAAATGACTTAGCATAGATGTGTTGCTTAGCTAGCTTAACCAACTGAAGCTTGTTTCATGAATGTCCCTCTCGAGAAGTGGTTTCCATCTTCATTTGCTACAGCTATGATATGGTATGGGGAGATGATCGAAATCCCCCAAATGACAGCCTTTTTCTGAGCACTCAAATCCCTTAGAAAAGAGAGGGGTGAGTTGCTGAACATCAGCTAAGGGTGAATTGGCATCCAGACTCTGGATTCTAGCAAGTTTAAACGTAGGGGAATTTGGATATAGCTCCCTTCCCTTCCTCTAAGTAGGCTGACCCATGCTTCTAAGCAGTTAGGCCTGTCTATATCTTCATTCAAAACAATATTTGAGGTTTGTGGCATTTTCTGACTTTGTCATGTCTCTGACAGAAGTGCCCGTATTGAAGGAGAATCATTGCTTGTCAGCCTGGCATATTTAACAGACCATTAAGTGCAGCAAAACTATAGGGCAAGGCTTTGGGAAGGGAAAACATTTGTTGTACATGCAGGTAGATACTGAGTTGTAACTTACTGATTCTCATCTTCTAATTCCATAATGACATTCTGGACTGTACTGTTTTTCAAAGGACAAAAATCAGAAAAAATTAAAGAGTAATAATTATAAAACATATCAACAGACAGTGTTGGAGACTTTGTAAAGAAGAGACAGGTATGAAGTCAGGAGGATTTTATACAAACTTCTTTTGCGTGCTCCTTGAGTAGGGAAGACAGGGTTACTGGCTGGCACATTTGTTTTTATGCTTTGCTAGATTTGTGCCTTAATGAAAACTAATCAAATGTGGAACGTTACAGAGAAGTAAAGTCCCACTCCAACCTCAAAAGAACATGTCCAACAGGAGGCAGTGTCAAAAGGAGACAACAGTATGTCTGTCTTTTCTGGTTTAGGAGTGCAAGTTATGATGATGTAGATAGGAGAAGACATAACATGTTTTTTTAACTTTGGTGTATATCCTTCACCAGTTGGCATGTGGCAACGGACAATTCAAGTAAAACAACGGAGCATTAGGATGAACTAAGGGGAAGTGAATACTTATGGAAACTGTTTATGGAAACAGGCCTATAAAACCCCTGAAACTAACCGTGCTGCTAGCAGGGAGCATCTGAAGTTAAACACTGTGTAGCATTCCCATTTGTTTAATGAAACCCCTTATATATATGATGAACTGAGTTTCCTTAGTCTAATGGCAGTGATGAGGGTGGGACAAAAGCCAACCTGACTTTCCCTCAGTCTAGGAACTACAACAACATTAACAATATAAACATGCCACTTTTCTAAAGCAAAATATTGGTGAGGTACACCATTTTGACATGACACAGTAGTCTTTCAGATCTCCCAAATTCTTATAGGAAGGTGAAGCAATATGTCAGTGGGGGTAGACTTCAGCATTGTTTAGTTTTGATCCAAAAGCACACAAAGTTTTCTACTGCTATGAACAAGCCTACCTAGACCTGTTCCCATTCTGCTACTCTTCAAAAATGGCAGTCTGCCCTGAGGCCTCATCACTCTGCCCTGAGCAGAAATGAGATATTTCAAGGAAAACATGGGAATTCAAGTATATTCAACTATCATTATCTCATCGGTGGGGCTGTGCAATCCTTTTGCTCTTTCTGCAGTTTGCCATTTAAATGTGGAGTGTCTTGCCATCCCAGACAGCTAAAAACTCAGTAGGTATCTCCTAGTCTTTAAATCCCTGCGCTTTGAATGAGTTGCCTATGAAAAAACCGTACTTGCAGTACTTATTCCTTTCTTACAAAAAACACAATAACAAACAAAACCCACAACAAAACTGAAAGCATGTGTCCAATGTATGAATTTACTGATGAGATAAAACAGAGGCTCCCAAGTATTCCCGTTTCAGAAGGTCGTTCAAAGTTAAAGACTGTACAAAAGCTTTAGCCCTGAATTCTGTGACGTAATGCTAGGAAAATGGATAGCCTCTGCAGGGCTGTCTTACCATAGCCAATTTCATTCAATTAATTACACTGTTTGAATTCCCTCACCCTAATCTACCTGGCAACAAGACATTATTTAACTTTTCTCATTAGGTCATTCATTACACTTCCCATATTATAATTACGTAGTTCATCTAGATTTTTACAGTTGAAGGAAATGGCTGTGATAATCCAGAGTGTGTGTGTTGTGGTTGCTGAGGGGACCTGAAGCAGAGGCAGGCTACTGCTGCTGCAGCTTGGAGCTAGAAACCACCGAATGAGGGTGTCGGCATCAGACACAGCAGCTCTCTAAATATACATGCGTATATATATATATATATATCTCCAAGCAAAGACGTGTATAAAAGTGTATCCGTAACTTAAAATGTGTCTCATAACTAGCGCTGCCATGTTTTCAAGCTAAAGTAGAAGAGAAAGAGCTTTTTGTCCTGTGTTGTTATTTACACAAGGATACAAAAGTGGTATATAGGATGAAGAGCTAGGTTTTTTTCCCACTTACCAGCCTATCAGTTGAAGGGTAGCTGTGTCCAAGGAAAATGCAAAACACATGCCAATGAAATGGCCAATAAGACTTAGTATCAGAGTGGTGTTCTCTTCTGTCACACCAAGTACACAGAAGGGCTTTGTTCAAAGCTTCGAAGTGGATGAACTGCTTCAGTTAGGTGTGAACATAGAAGCCCAGGCAGAAAAAGGCTTTTTCTTTGCCAATAAAAAGTGAGGAAAATGGGAAAAAAAGATTGAAAAAACAAAGTAAAACAGAAATCTTAATTGCAGTTTGGGTGTTAAACAGAAAGAAGGAATGAAAGTCAAAATAACAAATTAAAGCCTGAATATCATGTTCAATGGATTTCTAATTCTGTATATATCTATTAAACCAGTGCTATATGATATCTTCTCATGGGTTACTCTCTTTTTCCTGTTCCTTTTTTTTTCAGTTTGTATATTGATTTTGTAAGCTAGCAGTGTGTTACCTTTTCGATTTTTTTAAACTTGTATGAAAGCCATATATCCATATTGTAGAATGAAAGCATTAATCCTGTAACATCCCTTAATGTTTCCCTTAGCTCTGTGGGATTGTGGGAGGCTCTAGCGAATGTATATGTTTACCAATTGTATCAACATAATTTACTTGCTCTTAGTGGCGATAAAGAATTAAATAAACTAATACACAGAAGTGTGGTGTTCTCATTTGGTTGTGGAAACTGTAGGAGACTTCTGAAGTTTTTTAAATTAATTCCAAGTATTCTTAGTGGTCTTTCTTTATTATACTAATTTTCCATCAGCTATAGGCATTGCTTGTTACAGAAACACTTTTCTTTGTAATTTCAGAAAAAATTTTAACCTGTAGAAAGAAGTCTGCCAGAAAATGATTCTAGCAGAAAACAGCTCTTTGGTTTGTGCATACTGAAGTCTGTCTGCCCCAAATGCCTGACACTTACCAGTTCTGTAAAGCAGCTTGTCTCAGTATACAGTTATCTCAACCCGTATAATATTGACACAATGATGGGTTACAGATGAGGAGTTTGATTTTTTTTTTTTTTTTTTTTAAATTACTCTCTCAGCTAAGCAGTGGGAAAACCTTATTCCCAGCTCTGTCATGCTCAGCTGTTTTACTTTAACAGTGACTTTAATGAGCGTGTGTGTTTGGTGAGAGATGATTAAGCCTCAAGAGTGGAGCAAAGAAGTTAAATTACATTAATAGACAAAACAGAACTATGCAGAAATTCAGGTAATGCTCATAGTATGTTAATTTCTTCTCCTTTCTTTTTGTTCTTTCATTATCCTTTCTTTCCTAAATCTACTTTCTTTTCCAAATACTTTTCTGGTTTTGTTTCTGTGTCCAACTATTATTTCAAATGTTAGAATAATTAATTACTCCATACAAGACATTCCATCACTCACTACCAAAAGAGGGAGATGCTTCACACTGTTTACAAGACTGGGAGATTTATACAGGCTTCTGAAATTGTTTGGAAGAAAGTGAAGTATTTTAAGATGCGAAAACTGACAGTGCATTCTTCAAACCACTAATGGACTCAGCAATCTAAGTCCTATGCTTGGAAAGGACACCCAAGTACTCTCTATTGTTTAATTACAAAAGAAAAAAATTTAATTCCTTTTTAATATGCTGCTTAGCAGTTAGTTACATTTTTAAGTTACTGAGTAATGAGAGAGTTTTAAGATGCTCTTTTTCTTCCATGGGAGATATCTGATCTCGTCAGTAAGCCTGAGCTGCTTGAGGGTTGTCTCAAGTCATGCTTAGCTTCCCAAAGCTCCATCATGCATCACAGGTCTCTGATTTTTCCTGTCCTTCCCACCTCTGTCACCAAATGCTGACTAAGCTGTAGACAGGCCTGGCAAAGAGATTTTAGATCAGCTCTTTTCTGGTGGGTTGCCTTCATGGAATAGGGTCTTAGAAGGCCATCTCTGTCTTTACGTAGCCTCTTTTTGTTATCTGTGGAGTATGTGAATGGAGAGAGCTTTGTGCCGAAGAGACCCAAGTTCTGCTACCACTCTGTGCTCCAAACTTCTGGGAGTGGTGGTTCATTAGGTGGGTCTATGGATGCAAGAAGGACCGCCAGTGGTGAGTGGGATGAGATGTCCACGCAAAAGTAACCACTAGCAGTGCGAAGGCTGCTTTGAGAACTGTAAGACCCCAGAGCTCAACCAATGCACTGCTACAGTTGAAGTTAAAAACCTCTCTGTACTTCACCATCCCTTTGGCCTTGCACAGGGTAGAATTGTAATTAATACTGAAATGCATGATATTCACAGATGCACACACCCCTTCACCCCTTGCCTTGTAGATGACAGAGCAACACCTGATTTTCACTGAACAGAGTATTTGCACAGTCCACTGCTCATGTTCAGGATGAAGTATTCCCACAAAGTAATTGTACAACTCTTCATCCGTTGTCATCTTTTACGGTGATGTGGGACCGTAAATATGGTGATGTGCACCTACACAGAGAGCCTGTCTTCGTTTATCTTACTTAGCCTGTACTAATTGTCTCTAGAGAAACCCAAATGGAAGAAAAAACCCTGTAATCTTATAGTAAAATACAAGTCTGTTATAAAGTCTTCACTGTTTATTGAGAGCATTTCTTAAGAAAGACCATTACACTTGACTTGTGGTCAAATGAGATTTGACATTAAATATAAATATGCACATAGAGTGTCTTTTACAGAAAAATATCTCCATCCCTTCCAGGTACCCTGAGTTATAGAAGGCTCCATTCCTACACAATCACCGTTGAAGCTATTGTCTCCATTGGCAAAGAATATTTTTTATTATTATTTATTCAGTCTCTGCTTTCATAGTTACACTGTAGTCCTTTTAATTTTCTGCTTCCTTCTATTTCTGCCCCAGGAGCAAAAGATGAGAGCTTGGATCTGAAAAGGTCAGTAACTGGTTTTTGTCCTGTTCAGTAGATAAAGCCTCTCAAGACCAGAACAGAAGAAAGAATCCTTCTTTAAAAAAAAAAAAAAAAAGTATATAATGATAAATGTTTTCAGTTAATTGATACCTATTTAGTAGTTGCTAAGTGTTTGTTACTGGAGGTTCTGGAGGCAGAGTAGAAGAGAAATGTAGTATGCTGGGTATGGAGGAAAGGAAAAGAGCTTTCCATAACGATAATTAACTTGCATACTATTGCATTTTGAAATACAGGCTGTTACTTCATTTTGTTTTGTTTTTTACCCTGATATACAACTTCAAAAACCTACTGTTCATAATAAAAGAGTTCTGCACCCAAGTAATTAGGGTTTTTTTTTTTTCTGTCTGAAGATCTTTCACTTTTTTACTGCATTAATTCTTGTACTTCTATTATTCATTACATAGCACTACAGATGCTCATGGGACCTAGATACTCAGCCTTGGTCAAGTGCTGTTGGTGTTGCTCCAGGGTACACAGGGGCCTCAGTCTGACAAAGTGGCTGCCTGGGGATGTGCTTGATGCAAAGGGAATCTCCAGCTGCAAGAATGGACTGACTTCCACTTTCTCCTCAAAAGCATTTATGGTGGAGGTAGCGGCCAGAGAGATGGAACACAGGGCAATGTTATCCCTATTGGCCTTTCTCCCTCTCTCTTTTTTTATTTCCTTGCTTGCTTGATTTCTTCCTTTCTTCCACTTTCTGCTTGGGCTTAGGCCCCATACTGCTGACCCAGAACTTGGGGAGTAGGTGATTACCTGGGAAGGGACATGGCCGTGATGTGTGCAATTGCATGGAGTCACTGTTGTAAATAGTCTCCAAACTTCTGCGGGGCTGGGAGTTTTGGGAAGAAATGTTGAGGAAAGGTGATTTTGGAAGGTGGGAATAGAATCCCTGATGTAAAGATCAACAAAACAAAAAACTAGGTACACGTGTCAGAGAAAGACACAAAAAAGGGCCCAGACCGAGGTGCTGAAGAGTCCCTTCCCCAAAATAGGATTACCTGGGCAGTTGATGGAACAGGCTGCAAGGAAAGCCAGAGATTTCTCCTCTTGTCTTCTGACAATATACACTAAAAAATAATTATGTTGAATTAAGGACCTGATTTTGGATATATTCTGAATGTGAAGTGGCCCATTTTCAGCCTGGAGAAATGTCTTGAGACTCACGATATGACGTATAAAGATCCTAAAATATATAGTATCTCAGTCCTGTAACAATTTACATGAGTGCTGTGCTTTATGTGCTGCAGATAGTCCTACTGATTCAACAGGACACTTCCCAGTGCAAAAACCCAAGGAGTGGCAGGACCAGGTCCCCATTTATCCTTAGCTGGGAGTGCAGTACAACATTTGTTCTCCTTGCTGTTGTCCTCCTTTGATGATGGGGGCCCATCAGGCCACCTGCACAGCTGAGTGTCACAAAGACAAAACATACGCTCCCTGTGATAAAGACTGTTTTGTAAGTAGTTGAATTTGAACTGGGCCTGTGTATCATCACTGCTACTTGCTGTCTTATCAGGAAAGCTAAATAAGCCACTGCTCTATCTACCAGCATGGGAAGAAAAAGACAAGTAAATTTTCCTTCGGTGCAGTGTGTACCCAAAAGAGTAAGTGCTCTGCAACCTTAACGTAAGGGTCACAATAAAGTGGTACAGTAAAGCAGAACGACAAGCTCTTAGAGGCAGAAAAAGCAATGGAAAAGGCAGCCACCTTCCTACTTTGCAGCATTTATGCTGCTGTGGGTACCTGGAGCAGGGAAATGAAAAACACTCTAATCTTAAACCCAGAAAGATACTTTATTTGCTGTTCTTATTAGCAGTAATGACACCAACAGTTTAACAGCCATTATTGTGCTTTGTACTGTGGTTTAGTAATACACTCTCGGTTAACACTTTTGATTCAAGAAGTTTTATGGAGTTTGTCAATGCTAAGTACCCACCATCCCAGTGTGTGAGGTGGAAGGTTAATCTCAGAGGTTGTCCTTAGGCTCCCTCTGTAGTCAATGGAGCATGACAAGTCTATTCAGAAGGTGATTCAGAGTAGAGGGCTAATTTAGCAAATCTGAAAGATGTCACGAAGGGCCTTTCTCCTCACTAGCTGTGGAGAGAGCTTAGGGAAATGAAGTGTATTAGGCTGACCTGAGTTTCGCCTGGTAGTTGGCCCTCCCATTAAGATAGCAAGCTGCAACACCGAAGGCCAGCACTTCAAAGGTATTTCAGAATTTTAAAAGTGGTCTTAACAGCTCTGATGACAGGGACCAAAAAAAGTAAAAGGCCGTGGCAGCGAGTGATCGGATCTGAACTCCCAGCTCAAATCTTTCCTGTCAGAGGGGAGGGAGGACTGCCCACGTAGCACGGCCCCGAGCGGGACCGGAGAGCAGGAGATCGGCGAAAGAGGAGAGCTCGCTGCCTTCTCCTTGGCCCCGACATCGGTATTGAGGCAGAGGGGAGAGAAAGTCTGCGCTTTTGTTCGCCTGTTCGCCTCCGCTGAGGGAGGCCGGGTGAGGGGCCGTGTCCCCCGCCGGGCTCCGGGCCCTTTGTGGCACACAGCAGGTGTGAGGGGAAGCTCCTCGCCCCGGATGAATGCGCGTGTGGATGCGGATGCCTCCGCTTCTTTCACGGCCGTGCTGGGAACCAGAGCGAAGCCGCATTTCTCAACAGCGGGCCAGTAATTCCTGGAAACAAGCGAGCGCAGGAAGGGGCCACGGAGTAAGAATGGGGATGGTTTGGGAATAGCTCGGCAGGACCGCTCCTTATCTAGCACTGCCCGTTGACAGATTTAGGGCTTCGTCTCGCGAGGCGTTCAGCATCTCCTGAGAGACCTAAAACTGGTATCTTAACTACTTTTCTCTGTGAAAAGCTGACCTGGCCAAAAAATCTCTCTAAATTCTTCACTTGAAAGGGGCTACAGAAACTTAAAAAAAATTATCATAGTACCCACAGGCCCCTCTTATTCACCCCCCAGTTCCTCTCTTGCTCTGTTTGGCACAGGCGAGCTCTCGCCAGCCCGACGCTCTTCCCCCTGCATCCGTATCAGTGGCTGCAAGGACAAGGGATCGAAGCCAAATGCCTGGTATGTGGGAGCCTCTGCCAGGACAAAACCACATATTTAGATCTGTGCTTTCAGTGCCAGGTGGGAGGTGTGAACGTCAAAGAAAGGAGGCCTGAGGCTGTGGCTGGCAGGCTGTGCTGTTGATCCAGGAGGCCAGCCACTGTCAGGGAGCTTCAGAAAACCAGAATTAAGCATATGAGTTAGAACTGATGGGTTCGGGCGCTGAATTTGCCACATACTTCCTGACACGGTGCTGGTTTTGCCTTAAAGCCAAATCATGTCATCTTTGAAAATAAAGGCTGAACTTGCTTTTCAATTTAGGTAAGTTTTTGAGTATGGTTTTAGCAATCTAGGCAAATAAAAAAACCAATCTTCTATTCTTTTCTGTAGCAGATACAGTAGGCTGGGCTGTGAAAATCCCTCCCTCCAGGGACTGAACCTCCAGCTGTTGGAGCTAAAGCATGTGCTGAATTAAGGGAGCCAGCCCCCAGGTGTGTGAAGCACTCAGGACTATGAGCAGATAGCCTTAACTCTCCCTGTGTCCCTGTATTGCCTGCTAGCTGGGCTCTTCTGGAGGTGTAGAGCAAACCGGCAAGAAATATACAGTCTGGGACCATCAGAAGGAACTAGTCCAGGTGAGTTGGACCCTTAATACAAAGTGCTGAGCAGCCAGCAGCTTCAGAGTGGGAAGGAGCTCAGATAAACTTCTGGCTTTACTGTTTCCTAGATCTAACTTCTGCTGCTGATGATGTAAGGCTTGTAGTCACTGTATTTATTTTTTTCTGAATCACCTGCTGAAACATTGCAAGACTTAATTAGGTGCCTAAAAATACCTTTGAGGATCTAAGCCAAACCCTGGAAATCAGAACAGACTTGTGTTTTTTATGGATTAGATGCAACTGAAGATACCAAGCTCCCCCTTCCAGCAAACTTCTCCAACCTTTTACTTTGCAGGTATCTGAGAACCGAGCTAGAGAGAATCAGGCATTTTGGCTGCCAGGATCATTGGCAACTAGTGCCAAAAGTGCTTGAAACTTCTAAGATGTGGTGGTCAAGAAGCTGAACAGTGACAACCTTTCTGATAGTATGAATTTAAAGCTCTGTAGTCAGTTGATTGAGCATGATATGGTATTTGATGTGGAGATCAGGGCCGACTGGGACAAGAGCAGACCACCTCAAACAGTAGTTTCCAAAGGATGTGACCTGTTGGGAGAAGTGGGGAGGTCTGTGCATTTGGCAAACCTTCTGATAGCATGTCCTTCATTTTTCTTCCCTCATGCCTTTAAAGGCAGCTCACTTCAGAGTGGGCTACAGTAAAAAAGATTTCAGTTCTCTGATGTGATTTACTAGTCCTGCTATCACTAATTCTCATGCACTCCTATAATCTCTGGCTGGTGCAGCTTTTCCTGTTCTGATACAGCACTTTGACCTGTGGAGAGATTTTCTGAGTCAAATCAGATGAGACCTTCCGGAAACTCTGAAATGGAGATTCTGCAAGCAAATGTCTCATCGAAATATAAAACATGAGAGGTGAGATGGAGAGGTTAAGCCAAAAGGAAATGGGAAATCATAAAGCAAACACGCCTTCCATCACAGTAATGTATTTTGGAAAAAAGCACACAATTTTCAGCATATATAAGTTGGTCTCGCTCAATCGGTGATGGAAGAAGTTTGTTAGTGAGCATAGCTGAAGCCTTCAAACTGTGATGGGAGAGAACCGAGGAAAACAAGAGGAACATGCTGCATCCTTAAAGGCAGTAGCAAGAGCAGTAGGCATAGAGATTACTTTGTGCACATGTGAGCAGGAAAGTGGAAACCAACTTATGTACACAGATTTACTCAAGCAATTCTGTCATCGCAATCCGAAGTGTAGAGAATGCACCTGGAACACCATAGTAACATGGTCACTGGCTTTCAGAGTTGCTTTCCACAGAGGTTACGTGCCTGATGACTAGCACACTAAATAAAGGCACCCCTATAAGGTAACTATTCCCTCAGTGAGGGACTTCCATCTGGAAAGCAACAACAACAACAAATCATGGCAGTTAAGCTTCCTATATTTTATACCCTATATAACATTCCTGCAATCTCTTGTATTCCTGCCACACTAGTATAGGTGCTAATATTTTTGCACGTGGTGCAAGAAAAGTGTCATCCATTTTGGCTTTGGCTTACATTCCTGTCAGATACCTGAATTTGAGCCTGCCTCTTCTCAGCTGTGCAAAACTGGCCTGCTCTCTGACTTGTGAAATCAACAGGTCCTGTGGATCTCTTGACAGGACTAGACTGTCCACATTTTCAGGGAGATGGGAGATGGGAAAAGGGATAGGAAAAAGCCAACACACACACAAATTCCCACCAGAAATGGGTACAGCAGAAGATAAAGCCGCCTTTAGACATGAAGAGACGCCTTATACATATCCAAGGAAAAAGAAACAATTGTGTGTTTAAGAATCTGAATTTTTATGTTGCCAACCAGCATGTAAATTTGGAAGTATTAAACTGACACATGTAATTTTGGAAGTACTAAACTGACATACGTAGAAGTCACAGCTTTCTCTTTGCAAAAAAAGGCATTGAACCTCAGCCGTGTTGTGGTAACAGAGTTGGGCAATTTATAGATGTGGTTGGTTGGTTGCGGACATTCCAACCCAGTGACAGGGATAACTGCTATCTATACCAGAAAGCCAGGTTGACTTACATGAGGAAAGGACAGAATGAAAAATTCTGAATAAACACTGGATGAGAAAGGTGACAGATTCACAGTGAAGTGCACAATGAAAATGAGCCAAAAGAAAACTAAACCTGCAAGCTTGGTCTGCAGTTTTGAGGAGGTTTCACCTGGCAAGTTGTAGAGATGACAGGATACATTTTCTTCCTATGTTTATCTAGTGCTTGCAGTGCACACCCTGGCCTCCTGCCAGAGAAAGCATCTTTTCCTGAGAAGTTTGTTTTCTTAGTCTGCCAGGTAGGCTTGCAAAACAGCACTCATAAAATTAGACAGACTACTGCTCAAAACAATTAACAGATCTGCATCATGAGACTTTAATGGGGAAGAAAATGGATTACAGATACCTTTTGGCTTGGAACTAAAAGCCGAATGCTTCCTTAGCATCGTTTGTCCCTGTAAACATCCAGCAGGACTTGAGCATGCCAGGCTTATACCATACCAAGAGTTTAGGGAGTTTAACTCACTGTTCTTTGGTGAAAGATCTCTGCTCAGATACTCTGCTCTTTGTCATAACACATTATACCTCTTCAAGGTACTTGCTTTCTAGTCTTCACCTCACCAGAAGAGGCTGCTCCATGAAACATATTCAACAGTCATGGGATGGAGCTAAAGGCTCTTTTCTACTCATTGGCTTTCTCTGTGTGACTTCTTCAAATTAAAACCTTCCATACTCCCTTTTAACTCCTTGCATGTTGAAAATTTTAGAAGGCAATCTGGATTTTTTCCACGCAACTGAAAGAAAACATAGCTCCTGAATGAAGAGCTAACACTAGATGCTTTTCAAAAAACTAGTCTGGAAGAGCCCTGAGCCCTGCTTCAGGTAGCTTCCCCCATAATGACCCCTGGCCCTCTGGGGAATGCCTGGGTTTGACCTAATCCCAGATATTCCTTTACCCAACTGCAGCACCCCAGAGGCAGGACACTCTGCAAGAGGCATCGTGTTTACAAGCACCATTTGGCACAGCTTTTCTCTCCATTTCTCTCCAAAAGCGGGCTGTAAAGAAATGAAGTGGCATTGTGAAGAAAAATACAGCTGATGTTTTCAGCCCGCTTTATTTCTTTATCAGCTGTTTATGTTAATAATGTCCTTCAGAGTCCGTTTGCTGTCTCGCACAGGTGGAAAATGCACTGGAGCCAACCTATATCTAAATACATTTTTACATAGCCTGTATGTGCATTTTGTGGGTTCTCTTTTGAAAACTAAGTGTGTGCTTCAGTTGTGGAACTGTTTCTGGCGGGTCATTATGACAGCTAAAAATTTTAACAGGTTCGAAGAGTGACTGGACAAATTCATAGGAAAAAAAAATCCATTCAAGACTGCTAAATGCAAAGTTACCACCTGTAATTTAGGAAGTCTCCAAGATGCCTCTGTTGAGTTGGCAGTAGATATTAATTAGGAGCTGAGAGATTGTCTTACTTGCCCTGATGTTATTCTTTCCCCTGGTGCCACTGGTCACTGTCTGTATTGACAACTCTTAGGGCTGGGCTGATGCTTGACCTCTTGTCCTGGTTTTGGCTGGGACAGAGTTAATTTTCTTTCTAGTAGCTGGTATAGTGTTATGTCTTGGATTCAGTATAAGAAGAATGTTGATAACACACTGATGTTTTCAGTTGTTGCTAAGTAGTGTTTACCCTAAGTCAAGGACATTTCAGCTTCTCATGCCCAGCCAGCAAGAAGGCTGGAGGGGCACAAGAAGTTGGGAGGGGACACAGCCAGGACAGCTGACCCAAACTGGCCAAAGTAATGTTCCATACCATGGGATGTCATGCCCAGTATATTAAGCTGGGGGGAGTTGGCCAGGGGGGGTTGATCGCTGCTGGGGAACTAACTGGGCATCGGTCAGCGAGTGCTGAGCAATTGCATTGTGCATCAATTGTTTTGTATATTCCAACCTTTTTATTATTATTGTTATTCTATTATTGTTATTATCATTATTATTTTCTTCCTTTCTGTTCTATTAAACTGTTCTTATCTCAACCTGCGGGTTTTACCTTTTTCCTTCCAATTCTCTCCCCCATCGCACTGGGAAGGAGGGGAAGTGAGTGAGCAGCTGCGTGGGGCTTAATTGCTGGCTGGGGTTAAACCATGACACCTCTAAAACTACTTCACAGTACCATCCCTACCAGGCAAAAAAAGGCAAAAAATAGCAGATAAACCAAAGTGTTGAGGGGCAATAAACAAGAAAAGAGAAAGGGAAGAGACCACAAAACATTTTGGCCATGTGGAGGCAGGACACAGAGCTCGCTGGACTTCAGCTCTTACCTGGTTGTCTGTCCTCATGTTTTCTGTAATGTTTGCAAAGTTTAACTTCAAGCCATTGAGTCCCTTACTGCAACCTTTATTAAACAAGCTTTCCTTCCGTTTCTCTGCAACAGCAATGTGGTGTCAGCGAGCACGGTGAAACAGCTCAAGGAGAGCAAAGAGAGCAGACAGCCTGGAGGGCCCAGTGCCCAAAGACGTGCCCAGGGAGCCTGGCAGTGCGTCCTGCTGCTGCGGAGCACGAAGGTGAGGGCGGATGCCACCCTTTCACATCTTCTGCCCTCCTCTCCTCTGGGCTTGAGGGAGAGACTTGACGCAGGCTTGGGTAAAGCCTGAGATGTCATGTATCAGCCCTATGTTAGTGTTTTTAAGCTGTCATACTTATCCCACATTCACTAATATTTTTTAAATGAGCAAATAATTCTCACTTAATTTTTTCTTTTGGTTCCACTCTTCTATACCTCTGTTGTTTCTGAACAGCTCCTACATGCTGTCCTACATGGGAAGGATTCATTATTCGACGTTAATTGCAAGCATCTTCCAGTAGGGATTTACTATGTGAAATCTTGTGCTGCGTTGGTTGTTTTTTAGCTGGACATATGCAGTATTGCATGGGCTGTGTCTCTGTCCCTAAGTGAGTCTGTGAAACCATTAGAATTGCCTCACTGGCAGGAATTATAACATTTTCAGATTCAAAAATTGACATAAATGAGCTATTTATTCTGACATTTTTGTCAGCAAACCACACTGCTGGATTCTTTCCAGAAAGCAAACAGAAAAAGGGCATCTGTGCATTCAGAGTGAACCCATTTATAATCAGAATTAGTTATTAGTGGAAGACATTTTACACTTGATTTACTGAGAGGTTTGGGTTTTATCTGAGGCTCCCTGACTTTTTGCTTTTGGCTAAATTTCCACTGAGCTACATGGGAGCCTGACAATCGGAAGAATTGAACCATCATGCCCTCATTTTCATCAATTATGAAATGCTTTATTTGAGTTCTAGTAAGCTGGGAAGTTTCAGTAACAGGTGAACACCCCTGTATAGTTAATTATTTTGCCTACTTTGAAATAGAAACTGGAAGGTTGTCATTCTGCCTAGGGAATGTGCTTATCTTTTTTTTTTTTTTTTCCTGTAGCATAGTTACAATTTGAACTTGTGCTGATTTTATAAAGTGGTGGTGTGTACTCTGAATGCAAAGCAGCCATTGCTGACAGGGGCTGGCATGTACTGTGACCCCATGAGCAAACAATAAAATTTTACTACGGTGTCCATATATTGCTGAAGAGAACATGAGCTTTCCGGGAAAGTGGAAAAATCCAGGTGATTCAGTGGGACTAGTAATAACTTGAAGCATCTCTCTTCAGTCATAGCTAAAAAAATATAGCTCGCCTATCGTGCAAGTGAATTTGATCAAAAGACACATCGTTAGTTTATAGTGAAATGATTTGGTCTCCACCTATTTCTGCCTTGAATACATCATTACTGATTTTTTTTTCATTACTCCCATTCTTTACATTGTCATGTAATTTTCAAGACAGAGTGCACTCCATGAATTTATCCCCTCTCATTATCATAGCTGCAAAAACACATTTTCAGCATTTAGCCATCTCTGCTGTTTGAGATGGCCTTCTTTTGCAAACACACTGACGCCAAGTCAGTCTGCTGTGATTTCCCAGGCTTCCAGCAGGGAGCCCAAGGGCTGATGGGCTCTCCCAGCAAAACTATCATCTCCTCCCCACAACGAACAGACTAGAAAAACATCATTTGCTAGGCGGACTAGAGATGTTTTGGTGCCAGCCGGGCTGTGCCTGTTATGCAGGCACAAGACCTTTATTTTTATTTTCTAAAGGGGCTCTGGCACATGGTGCAGTGCTTTGCAGGGTCACTGCTCAGGGCGATCTCTGGCTGGGACACCTTCATGCTTGCTTTTGTCCCTTCTGGTCCTCCCCGATCCGGCAACACTTGTGGCCGAGCTCTTGCTGCTTGGCTGCCTCCGGGAATTCCCTGTTGCACTTGCCATTAGGTAATGTGGTCCCTCCCATCCCATTTTTGCATCTGGCACAGTCTTATCCCTTGCCATCTTTACTGGAAAATCAAGTGAGGATTGAGACAGTATTGGGGGAAAAACATGACTGCAAGTCATTGTATTGTGCTTATAAAACCTTAGGTAAGTGAGGGCAAATCTACCTTATGGTCTAAATAAAAAAAGCACATTACCATCCTAGGCATTTTGTTTTATTCAACGTCCCTTTCCCATCCCAATGTCATTTGATTCTGACATTTATACCAGGGGAATAACCAAAAAGCTTTCTCCATAAGCTAACATCCTCTATGGGCAGTTAGGTAGGAGACCAGACAGATTGCCCTAGAACACTAATTAATGCAGAGCATTTACTGACATTACATCACATTAAAACCAATTACACTTCCATTACACTCGACTACTTTACCCCTTCCTGCGTATGTGTCTGTTGAATCCAGTCCATATTTAATTTGGGAGTGGATTAGCTAATGAGGTGGTAGAATCAGTTACTAGCCTGGCAGCAAGGCAATGAAAGCCATCCAGCAAGCACTTTCTGATTTGGAAGTTTTCTCTGAAGGGTAGCAAAGAAAAAATAAACTGGAGCAGGCTATCTTCATTAATACAGCTTCCCTTAGGAATGGTCTGACCACAGCTCCCTCATGCTGTGAATTTTCTTCTCTTTCTTCTATCTCATGGTAGTGTGGGATGATTGAAAGAATAGCTATTGAGCAAAAAGCATTTGTGCAATAACTATTCCAGAATAGGGGAGAGCTTTACATCTGCACAAACCAACGGCAGAAAAATCCGCTTTGGTCAAACAGTAAATATTCTGGGATCAAAGTGATGCTCCAGAAATACTCTATCAGTGGAATTATTCTGGAATAATTCTAATGCTGCATCTCTGTTTCCAGGTCTGTTCATGTAATTTTTACATGGGAGCAGAAACAGAGCTTGCAGCATTCATAGACAAGCAATCATGAGCAGCATCAAGCAGATCTGTGTCCCACTTGCTGGAAAAGAGCACACAGCAGCAATTAAAAGTGAAGCTCAGAGGTCCCAGCAGGGAGAGGAATTGGGAATCTGTTAGGGAAGAAACGATACTCAGTGCTACCAGGGGGAGAACAGGAATGAGCCTGGGTCCAGCTGGGACAGACACAGCCGATGAGCTCTGAAAGCTACACGGTGCCTCAGGTACGGGAATGAACTTGGTTGAAGAGGAGCTCCGCGTGCCCGACCAGCAGAGCGTGCAGCTCCGATGCTGTCAGAGCTCACTCGCTGAGCCGTGTTAAGGGCGAGGATAGCAGAGCTGTGGAAAGCTGCAGCGTGGGCCAGTTTTGTGGTGGTTTATGCTGGCATCGCTTCATGACAGTCAAGAGAAGTGAGCAGGCTTGCAGGAGCTGAGTGTATTTGGGTCAGCAAGTACTGTAGGACTTTTCTGTGATAAAACTGGGTGTCATTAAGAAGTGAATTTTGAAAATACTTTAAAAGTAACAAAACTAGGAAGTTTGCATTTTGACAGCAATGCTATGAATTCCACGGAAGAAAGAGGGTGGTGTGGGTGCTGTTACTTCAGCAGTATTTTATTTGCTGCTTAGTGTTACTCTTATACACTTCTTTTGCCAGGCTGATGTTGGTGCCTGGCTTTTTGAACAGTGACAACTGTTAGGTACAGCTGTATCTAAAATACACAGTCAAGAGATTAGTTGATACTCTGCCTTTTTAAAAATGGCAGCTGATGTTAATAGCTTGTAGCTTTCAATCATGAAGGGAAGAGTAAACAAAACCTTTTCTGCTAATAATGTTTACACAAGTCCTAAGGCAGGCTCTTTTATCCTTTCCTACAGTCAAGATAAAATAAACCAAACCAAACTGTCCAAAGAAGGGAAGAATGAAAGAGTTTTTTATCCAGGCTCTTCCCTCCTGTTCTCCACCCCCTATTCTCTACAACAAAAAATTGATTGAATCGTGAAAGATGGGAAATCCAGCATCACAGATTACAAGGAAATGCAGCATGTCCGCTTGCTTTATCAGAAGACAGAACTGCCTTCTAGTCACAGCTCCAGCTAGCCCTTTCAGAGCCCTGTTAATAGCGGCCGGGCTGAGCATGGCAGTTTGACAGGGCTAGGCTGATCCTTATTGTTTTGCTATTGCTTTTCATTCAAGCTGCCGTCATTCTGCTGTTTGGCTCCTTTGAATGGCAATGTGCAAGGGCTGCGTTTTCGACTTGAGGACCTTCTCGTGGTGAAGTTGCATGCAGCTTCACAGATGAGGATTTAAATGAGTGGAAGTCACAAAATTAAGAGAGTGATATTACGATCCCCACACCAGTGTGAAGTCAACCACAAATTCAAAACATGGCAGGAAATGGTGCGAAGAGGAAAGTGAGAGTCACTTCAGCACAGAGTTTAGTCCCGTATATTTTTCATGACACGAAATCTGTATTTTGCTTTATAGATGAACACAACTTGCTGAGGGATGAGTATCTTCTATTTCTGATTTAATGCTTTTAGCTCCTCAGCTCTGACATTGTACTGAATTTTTGTTTTATTTCAAAGTAAGGTGCGTAGAAAGGCGTGAATATGTGTGTGTGTGTGTGGTGGTCCTCAGTAAACTATGGTTATATTCCCTTTGCACTATCATATGGATACCTGAGGCAATTTTAATCATGGTATCTCATGGACTGGCCACAGAATCACACAGTTCTTCAGCTACACTGCTGCATGGATTAATTTACTGTGTGTCTCAGTTTATAATAGCTAGACTGCTGCCAGTACCTGGGCTAGGTGGTTTAGAGGTCATCTGAGATATGTTATAGTCCATACCAGTGTAGGCACGCACTAAATGGTAGATGACTAAATCACAGTGCAGTATCAGCCAACGAAAGCAGCAATAAAGGGATTTGGCAGTAGGAATAGAAAGGACAATGTGAGTTTTGGATACTGCAAAGATTTCTAAGATGATGGCGAAATAGAAGTCACAGCTATTAGCAACAATCTAAATACAAGACTGTAGGAGTGAAAAAAGAGAACACAGCACAGAATCTTCTGCTATTATTAATCATCGTAGAGACGGAGCAGGGAAGACAGGGAATTTGGGATCTGGCTTGTTAGGTTTGAGTGCGTGGAGGAACTTGGAGCTGTGACAGTCTGGGAGGGCACCCTGTCACAGTGTGCCTTACGCTTTGCCCTTCCAAGGTCATATTTAAAACTCTAGTGGATGCACGCACTTGCTGGGAAGCCAATGAGATCTAAGGCAGTCTAAAAACATTCAAGCTGCCCTCAGCCCTGCCTCGGAATGGCCAGTGTGCCCAGTACATCACCAGGCAACTCGGGGTGGGGGGGTACGCAGGGTGTTTTAATGCAAGATGTTTTAGCGCAGCCCAAAGATTCTGTCATGACACATGCCTCTCAGCTACCACGTGATTACCCCCCCTCTCATTCATTCTCTCTAATTATTACTTCTTTTTTTTCCCAATCATCGTGTTCTCATCTTTTCCCATATAAAACCGTCAACTTGTCAAAAAAGAGAGGAGCTGGAAAAAATTCCTCTCCTTTTCACCTTGTCTGGCTTCTTTCAAACTGAGCTATGAAAAGCTCTAGTGCAGCCTGACAAGTCCTAGCTGCTGAGATTTCACAGACGCTGGGGGAATGGTGGTGGGAGGGAACAGGGGAATTGCTCCTGTAAGGGCTCTGCTGCAAGCTACTGCATTCTGCAGGGGCTCTCACAGACACCTTGCAATTGAAGGAGGGCAGGCAGTTAAATGGAGCAGAGGGAGTCACATTCAACAGGAAAGCAACGGATGTAGGAATAGAAAAATATGATGATAAATCTTCTGTTTCAATGTAGGAAAAGCTGCTGAATTAGCCAGGAAAAGCGGAAACTTATTTCTGTAATGAGACTTGCCCCTGGAAAGGAAGCAGAGGGTACTGAGTCATTATTTGGTATGTTTTATTTTGAGGCAGAGGACTTATTTTACAGACTGAAACTGGATTGAAGGATTACTGTGCTACAAGCAGGCCATCTGTCCATAACTGTATTAGACATGATAATGTTCTTTTCTTCACAGCTATTAATACCATGGCTCCAGTTGGCCTGCTTCTCTGCATCGTCTGCCTGGATCTGCCTGGTAAACAGGCAGTGGAAGAGACTGCTATAACCCTAAGACAAAAATATTGGTTTTAGTCTAAAAACTTGCATTGCAGAGTTAGTGAAGTGAAAGGAGCTTCTCTCTTCTGCCATGCAATATGCAAAACCCTGGTAGCTGGAAAGTTTGGTAGGTCAGTCAGTGTTCAGCTGCAGATCTGGACCTCATCACACCTGTGGTGTCATTCTGACTTTCACTGTATGATGACGGCACTAGACCAGAACGGTGCTGCCTTCTTACTTTACCCTTTCATATCATTTAGACAGTTCTCGGTGGAGAGATTTGGAGAGGCATTCCTGATCTGTTACTTTCTTGTGCAGGTCTCTAGTTCCCTCCCAGGTGCAATTCTAACTGTTGGCATATTTAGGAAGAAAGAGTATTTTATGGGTTACACGAGCAGGGTGGGGAGCAGAGACATGATGAAAAGTGAGATCTGCAGAAAGCAATCTGCTTTTGTAACAGCAAGTTTCAGCTTATTTGCCTCTGATTGTGACACCTTTTGTTTTTGCAGAAGGAAGCAAGTTGTAAGTAGCATTTGATCATCAGAATACACAGGGATGCAAATACTCTGTGATTATATTGTGACTTTCTTCTGCCACCATCTGGAACAGCAATTGAGTTTGCAGCTGGGAAAATATCTCTCTCCTTGTCTTTTTTCTCCGTTGTTACCTTTCCAGATGGCAGATAGGAGCCAAGTTTCTCTTCAGTAGTCGTCAAGCCCTATTTCTTAATCAGAAGCTGCTGTAGGAGGTCCTCTTTCTCCTAAGTTATACCAGATTCACTGTCTTTCAGGAGGCAGGAATTCACTCAGGAACCTCTTGGTGCAGAGGTCCTTTGCAGTTTTTCTGACAAACATGTACCCAACCTTTATGGCACTGGATGAGCAGCCATCAGAGGCATTGGCTATGACTCTTTGTCAGCTACAGTTTCTTCTCCTCCAGGTTTGGCTTCCCAGACGGACACCACCTTTGCTTTCTTTTACATTCAGTATGCTTGTCCCCAGGTCCTGAGCTCTGGTTTTCATTTGCCAGAAGCTCAGAGCTTCTGGAGCTGCTGGTGGCAGGGCAGGACTTGTGGAAGAAGCACTTCTTCCATCAGCTTCCCAGAGGAAGGGACACATCTCCTGGCAGCCATCCAGCTCCTGCAAGCTGAATATGCCAGAAAGGTCACAGTTTCAGGCTCTTCAGAAAGCCTTTCCTCTCTTTCCATTTGAACTCTTCACCTTTGAATAACAGAGCTCTGAGCTGAAAGAACAGCTTGTCATATAGTGATCTGCAGCAGCATCACCCTGGGCCCCCTTTGCAGACTGCGAGGAGCAGCGGGAGGCTTTGAGTACACTGTACCTCATCCAAAAGGAGGCACTGAAAAGGTTCAGAGGACTGCTACTCTGGAAGTGCCTATGTGTTCTCTATTGGCTGCAGAGTGAGCCTGGCGTACCTAGCTCATCTCCAGATGTCCACGTTGTAGACAGTTGCAATTAGGTGAGAGAAAGTCAGTCTCTCTTCTAGTCTAGACACCGGTTTGTCTTTCAAGGGATTGAATATATTACGTCTATAGTATATTCTTCAGTGCTAGCCCTGCATTTCGTATAGTCCTCGTTAATCTTTATTCAAGATCATAATCATAACCTCCGGTGTTAACCTCATAGGTCTGGAGAAGTGTAAGCCTGCGCTCAGGGAAGATACTGCCCTAACCGCTGCCTCATGCTGAGCTGCAGCAAAGGGGCTCCCTGCTCCTGGTACCTGCCTGGGGGAGCACTGAGCGGAGGCAGAGGGAGCTGAGCCTGGCTGACCAGGGCTGCTGCTCTTCAGGGAAGGGGCCAGGGCTCGGTGGGAGCTGTGGCTAAAAGGAGCCTGCCAGGAGCAACTGCAAGGGCAGGGAGAGCAGCTGGTGCTTTGAGGAGGCATTTGGGGCCGGGCATATAATACCGCGAGGATGGGAACACCAAGGAAGAGCAACTAGAGCAAATAGCTCTAGGCAGTTTATGTCTTCTTGCTCCCTTCTGCCTGGCCATTGTCTTCGATTGAGACACTCCCATCACTTCAGTTCTTAAATTGTGAGACGTCCCACAGTGCAGGTTGTCTCGAACCAGAGGAAGTGCAGTTACACAATTATAGTGGGTGCAGTGTCATTATAAAAAATTTGAAAGAACATTCCTTGGGCATAATGGCATCATTTTGCCAATATTCTGTAACTCAATAAACAAGCAGTAGAGCACTGATTCATAGCTAGTGGAAAAAAGAGTCACAGTTCTCACTAATAACATTTCTCATTTCTTATTTGACAATAGCTGATGGCAGCTTTTATAAACCAACCTCTGCTGAGTACACACCTGCAAGGAAATGAACCTGTGAGTTCATGTATTGTATAGACTTAGCTCAGGAATAATTTGTACAAATTGATGTTAAAAGCCAAATCAAACGAAAGAAGCCTGCTATGACAGCAGCTAGTGAGGAACAGGCCTAGAGGAGGTAGGTGACTTCCCCATGCACTTCAGTCAGAGTCCACAAGGTGCCCTGCTCTTCCAGCTGAGCCTAGATCCAAAACAAACATAAGCCAACCCTTTGCAACACCTGCTTTTGGTAGTGAGTTCTCCCTTGCATGTACGATTCCCATCTGAGTAAACGTTCATTGCTGCGAGGAAGGATTGAACAGTTCAGCACCAGGTTGAGGGAGGAGATGAAGAAAAATGATGGAAGATACCATATGTGCGGAAAGCAAGTGACAGTGTATTCCTGGGGCCAAAGAAGAGTTTCTCAGATTCTCCTTGACTCAGCATTTCAGGGCAAAACATCATCTTGAGACGAGCTACTTCTTGCTGGGGTTGCTCTTTGTACTAAAGTGCTTTTGCAGTTCTGTTTCTGATGGAGGATGTGTAAGGCTCTAGGCTAGTCACTGCTTTGTATTGAAGGCCAAATTTTACCACAAAAGGCTGTTACTGTCATGCCTCAGTCTGCATTAGCTTCAAATGAAAAGCAAACTTGATCACTTCATGCTTCTTGTCTCTCCAGGTGCTCATTGGGTCTTTTAGCATAGTCTGAATAGAGTTGCTTCACAAAATGTGTCTCAGGTTTGTCTCTGGTCATCAACCAAAAACAGTTTTAAGGAAAAAAGGTTCTTTTCCCTGGAAATCATTGCCAGGCAATTTGTTACACTAGTATGTGTGAGCCTAAATCAGCTTGATTGAGAGCAGGGATTGAACTGTTTTTCTGCATGCATCAGATCATTTGAATAGAGAAACAGTCTCAAGAAAACTGGCTGTAGCTGTTCTACTTTTGTGGATTAACTGTTTATTAGAGCAAGGAGGGCTGACTATGCCACTGCTTTGAGCATGCAAGTGCAGTGTGGATGTTGGTGGGCCCATGCAAACAGTAAAACGTAGGAAAATGTGCAGTGTCGTGTCACCAGAGGAACAGACAGTTCTTCCTCAGTTGTCCTTCAGAGTTGCGGGCTAACATGTAGTGTGAAGCAAACTGATTTTCAAGTCGTAGGAGTTGTTAAGGGATGCATGGGAGCCTCTTGATGGTAAAACCGTGTAAGTGTAACTTCTGATGGAGTTACTCTGGCACAGAATAAGCTTGCTGTGTCTAAAATGGAGTCAGGATCAACATGTTCCCTGAAAAAACTGGTCACTCACCTAGTTTTCATTCAGGCTTGAGGGTCCTGTTTCGTAATGTTTTTTTCCCTCTTTCTGGAGTTAAAATGCATGAGTTTGTTTTTGGAGACATGTAAGTTCTCAATTTCATCAAAAGAAACTGCCCTCCCGTGGGTCTCAAATATTCCTTTCCCTTGCCATGACCAATCTGCAACAAAGATATGATGTGATACTGAACACTGAGGCTTTCTTGTCCTGAGGAAAGATGAGATGTGAAAGGGAGGGTCAAGCGAAATGGAGATCTCTTCTAATCTATTGAAATGCAACACCTTGTGCTAAGTGAAAATAGACTGCTTGATACCTTTTCTGGAGAAAAAGAGTGAATCAGGAAAGCTGCTCTAAGAAAACATTAGTCAGTGAGCTGCACAAGAGGTGGTTTGCTTTCTTTTTCTTCTGTGTGCAGATTGAGCCTGGTTCCTAGAAAACTACACTTTCTCCCATATGATAACATCAGCTCTCACTCACCTGGAGAAATAACCTCCTGGTAGAGAAAAACTGATTCCTTACATGTATGGAGGAACCTATGGCTAAAACGGTAGAGACTGCAAAGTTTTGTTTTCAGTTTCTAATTGTGAGGTACCTCAAAGGTATGGTGTTGTTTGGGGAGGGTAAATCCACAGTGAAGAACTCAGCTAGAATACAAATGCTATAGACAAAAATGGCAAATACTGTCCACCCTGCCAGTTCTCATCCGCATTTTATTAGCCAATTTATCTGTTCTGCTCTCATTAATTCTTTTTGAGCATGTCTTTTTCTCTCTTCATTTTGCACTCATCCTGAGTACACTGTGCTGCAACAAGCAAGAACTATTCAGCAGATGTTTCTGCTTTGCGGACTCTGGCATTCCATACTTGGTTGTTTCTTGACAACTAGAAATCCTGACTGGGATGTTTCATTTTTCTCACATGAGCTTTGGGAGCACCACAGAATAACATCTAATCAGTACTAATTCCTGTAGCTTGTATTAACATTAATTACTCAACTTTGGGGACAGAACATACCCTTAGCAAATTTGCAGATGATGCTGAGTTGCGGGAATGCTTAACATGCTGAACAGCAGAGTTACAATCCAAAGGAACTTCAGTATTGGGCCAAAAGGAACTTCATGAAGTGCAGGAAGGGGAGTGCAAAGCTCTGCACCTGGGGAGGAATAACACCAGGCATCAGCATAGGCTGGGAACAGCCTGGCTGAAAAGGGCCTGGGAGTTACGGTGGATGCCGAGCTGTGAGCTAGCAATGCGCTCTCATGGCAAACACCACAAACTACATAGCAGGCAATGTTAGGGGCAGTGTGGTCAGCGGTCCAACAGGAGGTGGTCATTTGATAAAGCTGTATTTTAAATAGTTTCAAGTTCACAGACTCTGCAGCCCAAGAGGGAAGGGGAGAGACAAGAGAGAGGGGCCAGTACAGGACTAATAGGATGATCAGGGGCCTGGAGCACAAACCTACAGGGGGATGTTGGGGAGCTTGGCTAGCCTAGCCTGGTGAAGAGACTATCGGTCAAACTAACAGCAGCATACAGCTACTTGATTGGGAACTACAGAGATGCCCGAGACAAAATCTTCTCAACAGTGGCAGATAGTTTAACAAGGAACAATGTTCACATGTTGCAGCTTTGGAGGTTCAGGTTAGATATTAGGAAAAACTTCTTCGCTGGGGGGGTGGTGCAGCACTGGAACAGGTTACCCAGAGAGGTCAGGGACTCTCTGTCCTTAGAAATTCTCAGGACTCAGTTAGGCAAAGCAACAGCTGACCTGATCTAGTGTTGGCAACAACCCTGCTTCTCATGGGAGGCAGGACCAGAGGCATCCGGAGACCCCTTCCAGCCAGCACTCCAATGATTGTATGAATTTGAGGGATGCAGTAAGCCAGTCTAAAAGAATCCTGTCGCAGTCAAACAGCCTATAGTTACGCAGTGTTACTGAGAAGTGAACTGTACCTTCATGTACAATGGGGAAAATATTCTCCCAAATCGTGCTTCACGTGTTATAAAGCTGCAAAAGAGTACATGACTCCCAGATGAGTTTAACATAGGGCAACTTTTCTTACTGGCTCATGCCCCAGTTCTGGAAGACTTGTAGTACATGCCAATGTTTAAGTATGGACTTTGTTTTAAGCCTTTGCATCTCTCTGTTGTTTGGTTAAAGTCCAAAAGTATGTGCATAATTCTTTGATGAATCAAAGCATTTGCAAGTCCTTAGCTGGCTCCTCTTGGTTGTTCTATTCCTCAGGTACCTCAGCTGTGGCTAACTCTGAAAAATTAAGTCAGAGAAACTGAATGTACATTTTACATTGTGCACATCTGTGTCCCGTATTCGGGTTACCGGTTCACAAAATAGCATAACTGTCTTCCAAGTGAAACTTCCATGAAAACACAAGTTGCTCCCATGTACTCATGAGTGCAGTCCTTCCCAGAAGGAAACCCCCTCAACATCTGCAGAAGCAGTAACTATTTCAGCAAGAGTGTTTGTCGTCCCTTGCAAAATCCATGCAAAACTGCTGAGGGGCATTTTTAAAAATAAAGTAGAATTTGCACAAAGTCCATGACATTCTATAGTGCTTCATCAGATTCTTGCCTTGTTGCACTAAAGACAAGAATGTTATCACCCTGGTTGACTCATTATTTATAGAACTGATTAATTTGCTGTCACACAGCCAAAGATATTTTTTCACAGTATCTCGTGTCAGTATGAGTGAAAACTGTACAGCCTGAATTCAAAGTGTGTTTCAGGCCTGTGGAAACTTTTGCTAAGGCTCTTTTTTGAGTAACCCTGTACAAAGCTCAGGAGGAGGGCATTATATGTTGAGACATTCTCATTTGACTGCAGCATTTGGATGATACACATATCTGTAAAGAGTGTATGGCTATGTGAGTTTAAACCTCTTAAAACTCAGATGCCTGCAGGGAAGTTCAATGTACCTTTTCAGAATTGTTTCTCTTCTTGTTTTCATAATTTTTTTTCACGTACCCTTCTGGTACTCTTATTCCATAGACATAGTGGTTATACCTAGTGTAGAACAACCCTTTGTTATGTTCAAGCCCCATTATGTGACCAATGCTTTCTGATAGGCTTGAAAAGGTTGCAAGATGTCATTTGCAGCTAAGAACAGGTAAGTTAGTGAATCTCCATTTGGTAAAGGCTTTTTATCAGTAGAGAGATAAGAACTATAATAAACATTATATGCATGGAACACAAAGGGAAGTTACGGGGTCCTGCTGACAGCTCTTGTCTTTTGTCTCCTTTCAAAAATACAGTACTTTGAGGTTAAAAAGCTTCCTGATTTGAACTTTGGCTTCAGAAATATGTGAAGTTATATGTTTTATTAACCCCAAAATCTGCAAAGCCTTCAGCCAGCATCTTGTTGTCCAGTATTGTGTCTTTGGTTTCAGAAATTGATATTTGCTTAGTGTAACTGAGTTTGTGTTACTGTAATACGAATTACTTCATCCAGGAAAGGAAGAATAACAAAGTTCAAGTACTGTGACTTTTTGTTTGATCTTCACTCATGCTTTAATTTCCATATCAATTATGTATTATAGGAAGCCAGAGACAGAATTAGTGTCAAGAAAAACCAGAAAGAAAAAATTGCTCGAACATGCAAGATTCTCCAGAGTCAGCTCATTCAGCCATTATACTAAATACATTTGTACAAGGTTCTTTTTGTCTCATCATTTTATCCTGAAGCTGTGATTTAGTCAAACGAAAGAATGGAAAAGTACCACATGCCATAATGGACGTGTGTACAAAGCACTCATTTGTGCCTTTTCTGAAGCTATTACATTGTCCTGTTTTCAGCCCACTGGACAATGTATGGGGCTCAGAGACAGTTTTGTACCTCTGCCAGCTGCCCTCTGTGCAGTGATAACGCTCATTCCCGCCTCCTCTGCTGTTCTAACGCAAGTGGCCCATCTGCGACAGAAGTAGTATGAAAAGAAATAACATCTGCAACAGTTGTGTGTCTCTGTAGTTACCCCTCAGAAGGACTCATGGCTGGACCCTTCAGAAATGTTTAGATCAACATTTAAAGCAGATGCAGTAACCCAGTTCTTTAAGAGAGACACAACATGTGTTTTGAAAAGGAATCATTTAGGAAACAGCAAGTAAGTATTTTAAAAAAATGTTTGGGCCTAGGCTTCCATTGAGTATTGCTGTTAATCTCTGTGGAGCTGCTGGTCTTTTAAAAGGGAATCATTGTATTAATATAAAGCCATTTGCATATATAATTAGGAGACTGCTATGTGAAATACAGCTTTTTTTAAACAATTACTTATTATAGACATGAATACGTGATGCAAGAGATGGTGTGTGGCTAAGCATAAAGACCCATAAGCAAGTATCCATGTTTTAGAAAGAGAGGCTGGAAGTGATGATGAGATTCAGCTCCAGACTGTAGACACCTACATTAGGAATCTGAAACCAGTATCTCCATGCAGGCTGCGCGCATAAGTACCCATTTTACTCAAAGGAGAATCAGTGTTTTATTTAGCTGTCTGTATGTAAATATCTAACCAACAGAAATTCCTTTAATGTACCTGAAGTATCATCTTTGCACTGGCAAATATGACACAGGATGCAAGAGAATCTTGTGCACGTAAATGAAAGCGGGGATAGATACCATAGGATAATTCCTGAATTGTTGGACTTGTTATGGGTGAGGCTTTAATTAATAGTTATAGTGATCCAAAAATCTGAGCTCACCATCTGGGCTAACAGTTGTGCAAGAGTAGCCCTTTTGGGCAATGGCAGAGCTCAGAGGGTCCATTCATGAAAGTCCTCAGCTTTTGTTCAGTGACTCCTTAATGGATCTCTTTAGGCTGTTTTGACTTGTATAAGAATAAGCCTAAGTACTTATAAGGTTTCTTTGGTCTGGGTAAATTACAGTGTTCTCTTCTTTGACATCTCTTGTAAATGCCCTGGGTGTAGACTCCCTTCAGAGGAGCCAGCTCCTGGGATGCCATTACATCCCTCATGGATGTGCACACATAAGGTTCATAAGTGGTTTGTTGTTTCCCAGAGCAAAATACCTGTAGGCAGTCTGTTTAAAAGTTGGTTTTCCCAGAAACTCTGAGTATTAGAAGATTCTTATATACTGCCAAAGTTTTCACTTCCAACTGTGTGAGAGACTCATGGACCTAGACAAAACAACGAAACATCTGAGTTTCTCCCCTTGCACCATGTTCTTTGGACTTAGGCCAGATGCTTCAGGATCTCTACAATTCCTTCTATGCACGTTTTCTGTACAGCCCATTTTTCTCCTCCCTGTATAAAACCAAATTCCTTGTCAGCTGAAACTGGTGAATTTACTTCTGTGAGATTTTGTTCACATAGCCCTAGCATTTTTAAAGTGGCCTCTGGAAAGACTTCTTATTTTGTTGGATCCCAAAGTAAATCAATCTGCAGTCAGGGGCAGTTACCCTAATCATATTCCTATGCAGTTTGTCAGAGGTTTAAAATTCTTCATCATTACCTCCTGAACTGTTCACTCCCTTTTTCACTTGGTGTGACCATGACATTCTGGCATTTGCATTGCTTATTCAAATGTCAGTAGTGCTCAAAGAGTTAATGAAGAAGACAACAGACTCACAATGAGAAAGCATACATGAGGCACCTGGTACAATTCAGCTTGTTCCTAATCTATATGTGGCCATTCAAGAATACTGTGTTAAATCTCCAGTTTAGAGAAGCTTTCAGTATTATACTGATTTCATCAAAGCAATCGTGATTTACACTAGCTGAGGGCCTGGTTATGTTTGGATTTTTTAAAATAACCCAGCAGACAAGTGTAGTGAATGTAAAGGATTATCAAATAAGCCCTATTTGTGGTTCATTCTATTACATATTTCACTGCTGTCCAAAATGCTTGTGTGGTTCTCTTTGAGGGAATAACTCTCCCATTTCAATTTTGGTTCCTTCATCCTACCTGCTGTGTTATGAGTTTTTTCCAGAAAATTACTTTGCAGCAGAAGACCATAGTATCTTGGGTGAAACAGTCAATGGGCAGAAACTGCAATCTGGACATTTTCAAGGGGAGATCAAATTACGCAGCTTGCTGCAGAAAGTGCAAACAAATTTTAGTCTGGTCGGTGCTTATCTATTTTTGCAAGTACATCACTTTGGGAAGAGACTTGCTCAGCTAATCTATAGCTGTCATGGAAATGTAATTTTTCCTTCCTCCAAAGCAATAACGGGCACCTGGCAAGCTTGCTTGTGCACCCATGCATTCAAGTCTAGCAGTTTCCATGGAAACCCATCAAACTGTCGCACCGGTTTTCTAACATGCTGCCACTTCACAAACACAGGACAAGCTGTTTTGCACAAAATTCCTGTATAATGCTATTTTGTTTTCTCTCTGAAGACAATTCAGTAAGACTAAAAGTTTGCAGATCTCAAGAATTGCTTCTTATTCTGACTAAAACAGCTCATCTATATGAGAACATGCAGGCTGAGGCTCTCACAAACTCACTGAAAAATACATTTTAAGCTATTGAATTCCCCATCTTTAGATGAGAAAAAATGAAATGTTCCTTTTAAAATATATTTATACTGTGATTTCATTAATACACTACCTATGTCTTTGGTTCCCTTCTGGGAAGATATTTCAGTTCCAAACTAGAGATGCCAGACATAGCTGCCTCTTTTGAGAGACTCCCATGCTAACTTATAAGTTAGTTTGATAAATTTGTTCGAGGAGTTTAAGAACATGATGTCTGTGAGAACAGGAGATGGGACTCACAGATCCAAGAGGTCTTGTCCACTCTATGGCTTAAGGCCCATCTGGTGACTAAAATACCCAAGGCTTCTTTGATTATGAATAACTCAGATTTCAAGCTGTATCCTAACATACCCAGCAAACAAGGTTTCAGAGGAGCTTCAGAATCTCAGACGTACAGAGTAGTCTGGTAATCTCTCATCAAGACTATCAAGACATGTAGGTTTCAGATATGGTCCAACACATACAGTGCCCTTAGGTTTTCTGTTTGAGTAAAACTCATGGCATGTACCCTCCTCCCCATGCAACTCAGCATGTATTTATCATTCAGACAGTAGCAAGGTTTTCCAGTGAACAAATATCCTGATACGACCATTTTTTGATTCACACAGTGCTCATTTTTAAAAATGATTCCTGAATCTTAGAAGCTGCCAGCTCCTATAATTGAGGAGTATGTTATAGGACTTGTTGTCTTTTTAACAATATCAAGCCTTTTTCTGCATTTTTTTCTTCCCTATGCAGTACTGTTTTATTGATATCAGCAGTTGGTCCTCATTTAAATTGGAGAAGCATCAAACACTATGAATTCATACTGTGGAAGAGCAAAAAATAGTTAACGGTATGTGTGAGATGAAGCTGAAAGAAAAGGTTCAAAGAAAAGGACAATTAGTTGGCAGGAGCCATAGCATTAATGCACTGCAAAATTTACAAGAATGTCTTATCCAGGGAATATTTATAATGGAGATCAGATGGAGCTGGTAGCTAAAGGGGCACAAATGGCATATATGCCCATTTATCAAGAAGCATCTTTCAGCTGAGGAAGCCTGAGACTGAATAGTGCATACTGTAAAAGATTGAATACACTTAATATTGGCTTGCTTAATGGAAAATTTGTCTATGCTATTTAGCATTAATTTAATGTTAACATGCCCCTTTAATAACAATTGATATTAAATAGTTTTGTATTTAATGTTAATTGAAAATCACTGGTCTCTAGTTCCAGATAGTATTTAATGTCACTTATTTCAACTAGTGTCAAAAAATGCATTTTTCTTTTAACCTGAAAACTTTGCAGGAAACCTAAAATACAAGAAGCACAGATCAGTCACTAGAACTATAAAATTTGATGTAATTGTATTATTGTTGAAAAAAATGACCATCAAAGCCCTAGAATATAATTAAATGCCACAAACCACAAAGAATACACTGAGATGATGCTGCAGTGGCTGTAAACTGAGTCATAAATTTTTTTTAATTTTTTTTTTTCTTTCTGGTTGAGCATGGGCAGAAAGTGGTTGTAGTAAGGAAAGGGATTCTGGTTTGACCACCACATTTTCCAGAGTAAAGCCTGTACTCACCTTCTGACTTTCCAGGGCAGATGCTACTGGCTTGCCAACAAAAACTGATGGCATAACCCCTTAATTTGCATTCCCTATTTGGCTAGATCTATGAATATACACTCAAAATATGCCTTGTGGGTTCCAAACTGTCTGTGAACTGTACAAAGATCCTCAGCTCCTGACAGCCTCTCCCTGTAGGTATCTATGATGCTGAGTGCTCAGTGCTCTAGGACCTAAGCTTCTTTTTCGATCCAGCATCTAACTCTTTTTGGAAATGATATTCTGTCTCTATCACTGCAGGTGTGTTGCTTGTATCCCATGGACTGTGTGTGCAGCCTGTTCATGAATTATCTTTGTCCCTTCCCTCATGCATGTACATACACAGAGTAAAAAGAATATGTAACACCTGAGGGTAAGTTCATAAAGTGAAATATTTTCATATGCCGTGTTAAGTACAGTTGCATCATTATTTGCAAGTGGTCTGCCAGTCTAGCTATCTAATCTGCTACTGATGTCAAGGTCTTCTTACTGCCCTCAGTCTTGCTACATTTCTTTGCTACCATTTTGTTCTGTAGGATTTGTGACTCCAGTTTGACACAAGGTATCATGGTTATGTTTTCTGTGCATTGTCTGGCTGGTTTATTTCAAAAAGTACAATAAGTCAATTATAATATTGCCTGTTTCCTAAGTGCTGGAGAGAAGCTCTAATTACTTTCTGTCAGTTGACTCAGGCATAACTATTTCCTAAGTCATTTCTCTTCACCAGCAGAATAGGCTCCCACTGAGAATACTCCCTCCTTATTGTGGAAACTTGTATTTTGGTGGGTCATAATTAATAACAGTGTTGTTATTAATCTTCACTGCATTTTCTAAACTTTAAAGCACAGAAAAGCATTATTTATAATGTTAAGGAATAAAATCATGGCCCACTCCTTCCCTGAGGGGAAATAGGTTTCCTGCACAATTCGCAATTCTTTCCCACAGTGAATATAGCCTGTAGCAGGCTTTTAAAAGGAAAGCTAATTGTGGAGGAGTGGGAGGCAATGTGGATGGCATTACTTTACTGTTTGCCTCATTGCTCCTGCACATAGAAAGTGAAGAATGAATTCAGGGATATGCTAATAGTAATGGGTCTGTTCTGGATGGGAGCTAGATGCGTCCATTGTGAGCACCACTGACGGATCATCCTGTTTCGGAGTCTGCTGACACACAAACGCCCGTATATCTGAATCAATCTGAGGCACTGCACACATCAAACTATTGCTCTCCCAGTGCTTGCATTGATAATTCAACTTCTGCACCAAAATTTGACAAGCATAAAATTTTGAAAAGGCCAAGTTTGGGGTCCCTTGAAAATATTTTTGACTTCAGCTTTGACAGCAAATGAAGGAAATCACTAGCTGTATGCATTTTGTGAGTCCACTAAGCAACTGAGGCCTGGCCAGTTGCTGTTATTAGTAGGATTAGTGACAGCAACCTTTCCATATCTAATGGAAGCCGTCGTTGATGTTAGAGGCTTGGCAAACACAGAAAGGCTTGCATCACTGCTGGGGCAGACTAAATACATGCTGAGGTACTGTGTGGACAAATAGGGGCTTTCCAAACTGGAAATCCTATTGTTTTGCAACCATGAGGCCATATCCTGGTGAGGACCTTGATCCCTGAGGTATCAGCATTTCAGAAGGAGACACTAAGGCTTTAATGAGGTTCGTTGCATGTTCTTCTTCATGGTGACTTGAAATCTCTGAAATCTGAACTGCTGGTCTGATGACTGTGGTGTCTTATCCAGCTGGAACAGGAAAGTAATCCCCACCTGAACATGACTTTGAAGGGTCAAACTGGAAGGTTCAAGGAAATATTCCAGACCAACTTTTGCCTGAGGAGTGCCATCTCTGAAGACAACAGTAGGGAAGGAGATACTCCTCCAGAGGGGAAACCTGGGGGCTCACCCTCCTTGTGTCTCTCTGCTGCTTGCAGGAGTCCTGCAATGGCACACCTTTCTTAAGCCAATCTTTGCATGCGCAAAATGCTGTCTCCCCTCTTTCCAGACTGGTCTCTCTGTCACTCCCCCTTCATTCAAAAAAATTCTTATCCAAAGATCTATATTTTATCATTTCTACCAGCAATAAATTACACCTGTGATACTCTTACTCGCACTAACAGATAACTTACTCTGAGAGGAGCCAGTGTCAGTGATGGAGTTACTTGTACAGTAAAGATGTCAGAACCTCTTTTTACATGTGCATGAGATTAAGAAAGTCCAATTAATTGAAGCTTAGGAAAAATATAAGAACTGTCTGTTAGGAAATGGTCATGCCTGGGAGAGTAACCACTCAGAAGTTAACAGTATAGATGTGGATTGGAGTCTTCTTTCCCAATTTTACCTTTTTGACGTTAGCCTTTATGTGATAGTTACAGAAAAAAAAAGGAGGGATGACTCTAGCAGGAATACTGTGAACTTGGTATTAATGAAGAAGGAGCTCTGTGCTCTCCTCTTCTTCTGAGGGCAAGAGAGGAGGCAGCAAAGACCATAAACCCAAGAGAGACTTCATTTTAACAGATGGAGATATTCTAGTTTAGCAGAGGAGAAAGGGAGAAACTGAGGTGAAAGCTAACTGAGATGCTGAAGGAGCATATATATTGCAAAGTAGCAATGCAATAGATTGCTTTGTTGTTTCATATTTGTTAACGTTTCCATTTTATTACAGCCATGCTTTAAGAGAAATACCTTCTTGTTGTTCAAGTGAAGTGATAAAACAGACTCTGAGTAATTTGATTTGTCACTGGGCATTTCATTCCTAGAGGTGTGGCAACCCTGAAAAACCCTCTGGCATACTGGAATACTCTAAGAAGTCCTTTGCTTTCCAACACTAATCAAATAAATACTGTATGCCCTTCTACCCGGCTTCCATGGGCTGATTAGAGCTTTAGTGCAGCAAAGGTGCGTGTCCCTTTCACCTATAGATAACAGATGCTTTATGCTTATACCTCCAAAGAGCAAACACATCAGAACTGATTGGCAAGCTTGCCAAACCCAAGTCAACAGAAAATTTATGAAGCTGCTTTTAACAATTTATAGCTACTAATGTAGACTTTGGCTAAATCAATATAAATATAATTTATTAATACAACCTTACAGAATTTTGTGTAGTGGCTTGGTTTGGTTTTATAACTCTTGTTGGTTTTACTAAGTCTTGCTTTTAGGGAACATAGCAGGGTTCACTATCTTTAAGATAATTCCTCTCTTTCCGGGTTTGATTTAGTCTATTTAGAAGGGAGGATAAATCCTTTGCAATGAAAAAGAATATGACGTGGGAGAAACAGAGCTGGAGCCAGAGCTGGTGCAGGCCCATAGGGTGGTCCACTTTTCTTGCCAGAGAGTCCGAGATCTTCCAGCCACATTCCTATGTTTCCAAAAGTGCTGTCTGTGTGTCCCAGCTCATGCCCATTCACCTCATCGGTTAGCAGTGCTCACTCCTCCTGTCTGCATACCTGGCTCCGGCACAGCACTCCCAATACAGGGCATGCCTCTCAGCACACGCTCTTCAGCACAGTTTTTGCATGGCTGTCTAGTAGCAATGCATTTCCATGCTGTTGCAAGATTAGGGAAAAGCAAGGAGGGAAGACAAGAAACTTCAGTCAAAGAGAACTGATTTCACTTCCAAAAGGAAAAAAAAAAGTGAATTGGTGTCCGTTTGAAAAGAGTAAGCTTAAGGCAATTCAGAAAGTTGCTGGAATTGCAGGCAATGTGGTCATATTTTGTTCCCTACTCAATTTCTGTTTTGGCTGTACAGCATGTCCGTTTATTTTTTATTTATAATTGTTTTTAAACTCACAGCCAGCTGAGCTAAATGAGTTCATCCTTAGAAACAGGCTGTAATTTATTATGAATTGCCTTGTATGCCGTGTAAACTGTTGCAGTCTTAGGCATTTGTGCCCTTTTAGCATTTTATGGCACACAGAGGATAGTGATAAACCTTTCATACCTTCAAAGTCATATCCTTGTTCTGTATTGTCCTATGATTTGAAGAAATGAATGAAGGAAGGCAGGAAAGAAGGACAGACATTAACTTTCACATAAGCAAGAGACATGATGCAAAGAAAAATATCTGATTTAGGGAAGAAAAAGAGCCAGTTATATTTACTGAGAAAAAACAATGAAAGAAGCAGTCTCTTAGGAGGTGAAATAAAACTTTAGTCCAGTCTTGAGTTCCACTGTGACTACTTTATCCTTTGGAGGATTCCTTTATGTAAGGGTAATCTTCTGATGGCATTCAACTGTACGAGGAGCTTTGACAGGTTACCTAAAGACTATGGAAGAGTATAAGAGGATGGTTCAGAAAATGAGGCATTATTTGGGCAACAACGGGCTTCAGCACCGTTAACATCCTAAGATGTTAATTAGGTCCATTTGGAAACTATCTTGAGAGTATGCTGTATTTTCTCTTAGAATCATGCCTTTAACATGATCCGTGGTGAAGCCTTCTAGTGCATACGTTTTGGTCTGATCTAAGGCTATTCGTAGTCATTTGTAGTCACCACTCTACTATTTGCTAACATTTTACACTCACTTTACATAAAAGCTGACAGTGGGCAAATACACCTGTGAAATTCCTGTCTGACTTGTGGGCATGTGGAGAAATGCCCTACGCTGTGCCATTACGAGTGATATAAATGATGGCAGTGATGTAAAAATGTTGTAAGTACATGGTGTAGCATTTTAGCTCTGAGGGTTTAAAGCACTACAGCATCAGTGATGGATGATTTCACTGTCATTAATAACAACTGTCAATGACGGTGGGAGGTGGCAGAGGAAAAGCATCAGTTTGATTTACACTAACTTCACTCTACTTGCAAAAAAGTCCTATCTCCTGTCTGAAGGGTTTCCAGGAATTACTAGTACTGTTCATTGGAGATAACCATTTTTCCTCTTCTGTAAAGAAGAGCACAGTGACTGCATCTTGTCTGCTGGCCTTGTGCTGACAGGGGCAAAGTTTTAGAGAAGCATCAGTTGCCATTTTGCTCAAAGGAAATGAATTGCTGTACATCCTGCATGACACTGGCCTCCCGCCCTCCCCAGGCAAAAATCTCAGCACTCAGTTACACTTAAGTTGGAGACACTTTCTCACAGGATCCTCTGCTGAACCAGAGCTCAGCAACAACCAGTTAGTTCTCTTACCTCATTGAAATTATATGGTGTCAATACCCTGGGTTTTGGATCACTGGCATAGGTCAATCTTTTAGAATTAGAAGGTGCTGGCAAAGATAAGTCTATTTAGTGCACTTGTCTTGCAAAAGCTAAAGTTATTTAGCATTGCCACAGCTGAAGCTATTTCTTTTATATTTAAAATATTTACAAAAGCTTTATTTTCCACATTTTTTTCATGTTGAAAAAAAAAAAGATTTTTTGTAGTTGTTGAAGAAATGTGCCAAAACTTCCCATTCAAGGGACTTTTGAAGACATAAGCTTTAAACTGGAAGCAAAACAACTTGCAATGGAAAAAAATGGGGGATTTTCTCCTTGGTTTGGAAAGTAATATATGAAAAGAATAGACTTTAAAAAAAAAAAATATCTGAAATACATAATAAGTGTAGTAGTTGTTGATTCACATTTTTCAGTGAATAGAAAATTCAATAGAAGTATTGCCATTGATTAAATTTAGTATGAGAGTATGTGAACGTAAGATATGTAAATATGCTAGTTCCTTCTAAAATAGATGGATAGGGCTGGTGTTGTGTTGTTACATTAACTTATCACATACATAAGGAGTGCAAAAGTGTATGTCTGTGCCAGACAGTAGGATCAAGGGCCACACTAGAAATTGAAATCTTAGGACATAAACCAATTTATCTCTCACTAATGTTACAGATATTTGCAATTAAATTGGATCTTGCCTTCTCTGAACCCATCTCCTCCTTTGACTGCGTTTGAGCTTCTAGTGAAGGAAAATTATGCTGAGCTTGTGACATCCTTAGCAACATATTATCTTGACATCAAATGCAGGGTCAAACAAGGGTAGGTGCCTTATTGCAAGAAGAATAAGCTTTTACAGGAAGCCTGTCCAGTGAAGTAAACATTCCCATCACTCCAGGTTCCTTCAGGGGAGTGTTAGCCAGCATACATATGCTGTTATCAGTTCCAAGTGGTACAAAGACTAAAGGAAAAGCAAAGGCCCTATATGCTTCTACAGCACACTTCAAATAGATAGACTGAGGGTCAGGCAGATGTGACAGTTTGAGAGTTATATTTTTCAAACATTTAAAAAACAAAGTAAAAATTAAAAAGTATTCTAGGAAAGCAATATGTTCTGTCCTGCAGAAAGCTGATTTGGATTTTTTCTGAACTTGAAGCCATCGAGTAACCTGGACATTTCAAATGACATTCCCAAGAGACAATTCCTTAAAATGTCAAGCACATTTTAAACCATGGATGTAGTTAAGCCTAGAAGAATTTCTACTGAATTGTGATGGATTCTCCATTCTTGAAAACTGTGATAATAAAAATGGTCATTCTTCCATAGAGGACACACTTGTCCAAACAGAAATAATTCACTCCTGAAAGTCGCATGACCTGTGTTGTGCTGTTGGTCAGACTAGACTGTCACAGTGGTACCCTGGGATCATTTATGAGTGTATCTGTGAGGCACTTCTTACTGAAGAATCAATCACTTACTTTTGTTCAAGAATTTTTCATTGATTACTGGCTTTGTTTTAACTCAAATTTTTTTTCTCAGTAACCGTGCACTAAAAAGAAATGATAATTACCATTTGTGGGGAAAAAGTGGGAAAACATTTGTCTTCAGTTCTTCATGCAGCTGTTTAAGCTGCAAGCCAGAAGAGTGGATGAGAGAGCCAGAAAGCTGTAGGCAAGGGCTATCCCAGCCTGTTAGGTGTATTGGGTGATGGATGCCTCTTGACGCTCACCGTGCTGGAAGCCTTGGCAGCTCCCATCTGAGCAAATCACAGGCACAGACAACAGCAGCACACACATCTTATTTAAAGGATGAAGGAATACTTTTGCTGCTGTTTCAGCTTTGGCGAAGTGCTTTGTTCCTCTGTTCTCCAGTAAAGCAACTGTTGAGGGAAGTGAGGGCTAGGCTCCAAGCAGACCAAGGGCTAGGAAGGAAAATGCAGTGTTAAGTAGCTTCAAATTCTCTTCCTGACATCAGCAACAAACTGAAATGGTGCAAAATCCATAGTATGGGTCCTCCTCCCTCACCTGCTGCAGTTTGAGGAGAAGAGCCATTACCCTGCAACCAGCTTTTCCCTGCTCTGGCTGTGAGCAAAGAGGCACACAGCCCTTTTGCTGATACATGAATGCTTATGTAGACTGCAGAGAAGTTTCTTGCTTTTAAATTACTGCAAAGTGCATCCAGGATGGTCTAAAATTTGGGATTTCATATTTGAGAGCTCAGATGGATCCATGAAATCCTTCTGTTCTTTCCTATACCCCGAAGTTTTGCCTAGGCCAGTTCTCTTGAATGCTTGGAGTATTTTTGTTTAAGGAATGATCACAATGAGAGCATAACTTCTTTGTTAATGTTAATTTATAGGTTCTTATGACCAAAGCAATTAAACTGTTGCTGTTAAAAGTGAGTATATATGTCAGGAATTTATTTATACATATTCAGAAAGAGCTTGAGGATGAGCCCAGTGGAAAAATAAATACTGGCAATGTTCTGAAATCTCAAAGTGAAAAATGCTATGACTAAACCAATGATGATGCTGTTTTATGTAATGTCTCCTTTAGTCAAAAGAAACCAGGACACATATTCACATTATATTATTTTTGCCTCCCCAGATGGCCTTTCTCAGGGAGCTGGAAAATTTGCTTTTGCTAGAAATTATTGCTGGGTTTGTGTTTTGTTTGTTTTTAAAATTTTCAATATTGTGGAGAAAAGCAAAAATTCACTGTGAATATTTCCATCTCTGATGCGTTGCATCAGTAAATTAGTGGCCACATATATTCACTTCTTTTCCTCACCCACCTACAAATTTTTCCTCCCCACAAAAGGTGAAGAATTCAAATTACCAAGAAATTTAAGAGAATATTTTGAGGATTCTGTTGAACAAACTTCTTTTTCAGTGATTTGAACTAGACTTTAACTAAGGCACAGAAGGAGAAAGAAAGAGCAAGAAACTGTAAGAAAGAGAACAAAAACTAACTCTCTGTCTTCTATATCAGTCTAGGTTTTTTTAGGACTCTCCTAGTTTAAATTAAACTCTGCATTGACTTCAAATTTCTGATTTCATAAATACTCTAGTCTTGGCACAATTGTACTCACCAGTTGTGATCTTTTACAAGGCATTGTGGCATATCATTACACTGAAAGTGCACTTAACAGAGTTACTGAGGGATGTGTCACAAAAAAGACATCTGTCTGTCTCTATCTTTCGAAGTCTACTTTCTGAAACAGCTGTACTGCAACCCTGGATTGTGAAAGATCGTAGCAAGTCAAAGGTGGTTCTCAAATGTCATCCTCATTGTATCCTGATTCAGTGGTACCTGCTGATCTCTAGTTTCCGCACTGAGAAAATTCTTCGCTAAATTGACAGGGAGTTGGCATGATTCAGAGGTGATGCAAGGAGATCGTGAAAGTGAATTTTGGGCACATTGTATGTTTTTACCTGATAATATTCAAATAATTCCACCTTATTATTTCCTGCGTCTCTCAAGGAAGTTGAAGTTCCCTGCAGCTCTAGCAGTAAGCAAGAATGAATACAGTTCATTTGTCAACGTGTCACTGACCTATTTCAGAATAACCTGTAGAATAGCTACAAGTTCCAGATTTATTTCTCTGGTGAGGCAGTGAAAGCGGTTTTATTGCAGATAAACTGACACTGGAAACAAGCTCTCCCTTTCCCTTGCAGCATTCCTATGGGCAGCAAATGTTTGCCTGCAAAAAAACCCCAGGCAGGGCCATGGCAGCCTTTGAAGGACTATGTATGACTGGAAGTTTTAGTGCACAACAAATAAACATACATAAACTGTCAAATGCCACCAGATATTCCGCTGGAAAAGTAAGCCACAAAAAGAGATGCACATGCACACACTTACACAGACATCAGCCTGTGTCCACATACATGCATACTTATACAATATATATTGGCACACATGCACATACCCCCAAGTGCATGTGAGATGAAGCAAAGATTTTTCTGTTCCACTGTAACCATAAATGTACAAAAGCTTATTCCTTTCTCACCTTCAGAACTTAATGTCCACACAGGGAAGAACAATTAGCCAAGCGTTAGCCTCACACATTTATCATGTCAGTATTAGGGGCAACTTATTAACCTTGACAGAGGATTAAAAAGGGGGTTATTGCATGATATGGACTTGGCAATTCCCTCAAAAGAGAGGGAAAGTGAGGAAGGGCTTAAGGGAAGTAAAAGAGAGGTGGGAATGAGCTGGGACTTTTGGATCCCTTTCTTTTCCCCTGTGGCACGTGCCATTCACAAGACAAGTGTAGCTGTAATTATCTCACTTGCTTGAGGACCAGGGTTGTTTATCAGGAAAAACCTCTTTCCCATCTTTCCTGCATTCGATGGGAATAAAATACTCCTACTAGCTTTGTGACATGTAGCGCACTCAATTTAAAAGAGATCTTTTATTTTCTTTCCAAGTGCCTTCTCTGTTAGCCCCATACTTTTGAGACTATCCACAGAGTAACAGAATGGTGATTGTTTTCTAAAATCCTCGTGAAGTTTCATTAGATTTTGCTGGATCCTGTAATAAGCTATGACCAATCCTTTGAGACGCGTAGGTGTAAGTGCATTTATTTTGCTAAACTTTATTTTGCTCTCTTCTGTTGCCTAGGGCTAATATTTGTTTTGCATGACACCTTGTAAAAGTATTAGACAACTGTGGGCCTACGTAGAGGGAGGTGACTGCATTTAATTAGTGACTCTCAATACAATATTCAATTTCTCCCTGATATCACTGGTAAGGGAAAAAAGAAAGGTAGGGAGGAGGAGGTGGTGGTGGTGGTTTCAATCTTCCTCGTTAAAACCTTCAAAGGAATTATCAATTACATCAGCCTCCGTGTTGACAGAGTAGATGAGTTGAAGCGTAAGCAGCCAGCCCAGCCCCTCCAGAGGTCTCTGGCTTGTACTGGGGAAGCTGAAAATGGAGAGGGCTGAGATTGGGGGGGAATTGCAGAGGGTGGTTTAGGCAGCTCATACCTGCATGGTGCTTGGCTTCAGAAAGCCATCAGCTCAGAAGGCTTTCCTAAGTCATGTGTGTGTTTCCAATGGAAAATAGCTCATGTTTATAATCTCAGTTTCTCAATCTCCTTCTCACAAGTGTACAGGGAAAACACACGGCAAGGCAGAATCAGGCACCATGCCTGGGACCCAGAACATAAAATTGAACCTTTGAATCCAAGTTTCTATTCCTCTATGTTCCAATTAAGTTAGTAGGCTTGAAAATATATAGAGGTAGTTAATTTTCTTCACCGTAGCTTGTACCACACTAAGTTTTGGATTTGTGATGAAAACAGTGCTGAGAACAGAGGGACAGCATCAAGGCCTTTTCTGCTTGTCATGCTGCCCTGCCAGTGAGCAAAGGGGGGGGCACAAGAAGTTGGGAGGGGACACAGCTGGGACAGCTGACCCCAATGGACCAAAGGGACATTCCATACCATATGATGTTGTGCTCAGTGATAAAAGCTGGCGGAAGAAGAAGGAAGAGGGACATTCGGAGTTACGGTGTTTGTTTTCCCCAATAACTGGTATGTGTGATGGAGCCCTGCTTTCCTGGAAGTGACTAAACATCTGAGAGCCGATGGGAAGTAGTGAATGAATTCCTTATTTTGCTCTGCTTGCACGTGCAACTTTTGCTTTACCTATTAAACTCTCTTTATCTCAACCCACGAGTTTTCTCACTTTTACCCTTCTGATTTTCTCCTCCATCCCACCGTGGGGGAGTGAGCGAGCGGCTGCGTGGGGCTGAGCTGCCAACCAGGATTAACACACAACAGTCCTTTTTGGTGCCCAATGTGGGGCACGGCCCAAGACCCTGCGATTAATAGTCCCGTGCTCCCATGCCAGTAAAATCTGTCTCTTTGGGCTTAATGTTTTTGTCTTGAAGCATCATTTTTTACAGCAGTTCAAAAGGGATGCAAAAAGGACCCTGTTTAGACATGGCAGAAGTACATCTACCTAATATAGACTTAAGTGCAAGCTGAGCGTAAAACAGAGATGAGCATCTCCTTTTTTGAGGGAAATGAGTCCTTGTCCTGTGTGCTGGAGGAAACTGGAAGTTGGACCCTTCTCTGGCCTTGCACTGAATTAACTGGGGATCTACCCATGATGATGTAAGGGCATGTTCTCTTCAGAGGGGTAACATATGTACCTTGGCAATTCACTATCACTTCATTAATCAATAAAAAGCTGACTTCTTATGCAAAACTGAGCTTCTAAAATTTTCATCATTGCTTAATGGAAGGGACCTAAGAAAAGCCAGCCAACGCCTGTCGGCTATTTGAGATTCGAATATGCATAAATTTCCATTCACAATTAATGCAACGGTGCACTCTGCATGAAGAGCAAAATCACAGGTTGTCCCTGAAATGATTTTTAGATGACTTGAAGGCACCCAGTCTTGTTCTTTGGTTGTGTACTTAGGACAATAAAAGCCCTGAGGGATCCTAGAGGCAACATGTCTTGGATCTTTTGTGCTAACTAATTTGAAGTGAAATGTCCTAGCTGCTGGATTAGAAGCATTCATTAAGTTAGTAATTTGTTTTAAAAAGTTTGTGCTATTTCTTTCTGTGTTTTTCTTTTACTTAAAAATTCAAAGCCTCATTAGAGCAGAATAGAGAACATTATTTTAATCATTTGCAAATTTCTAGGAATAAATGTTATTCAAGATATTCCTTCCATAACAAAGACAACTTTTTTTTTTTTTTTTTTTTTGTGTGTGTGTGTTAGGATACTGCAGATTTGCCAAGATGGCACATCAGACTGAATGGACTTCTGGTCAAAGGGCACATGTGCATTAGTAGGGCAATCATTAAATCCTAAGTCTTTCAGTAGGTCTAAGTGTAAGATTTTGCATAAGACAGTGTAAGAAATAGTATATGGAAACCATTAGGGATGGAACAAGATAAAAATGAGGATAGTAATTTTGCATAAATGAGTATCAATAGAGGCAGCTCATGCCAGTTTAACTGAAGTTAGTATATTACAAAGTTAGATAACTGGGAAACTTTAGAGACACAGGTCAGAAGATCTTGGTCTGATCACAAAGCATCTGATAAACTTATTTGATAACTTACTTAGGTTAAGATAAAGCAGTATGGTAATATTTGACCACCTTATATAAGGTATATAATGAGCTAATGTTATGTCAATATTTATAATGAAAGAAAGACCATCATGGAGAAGGTGGTCTCCTTCTATTAATCCTGTGCTCATGTAGAGGTTCTCATCTATTGATACTTTAAAAATACCACTGTGAGTTTAGCTAATGAATTTAGGTACTTGGATAAGATTTCCTGCCTTACTAAGTTAATTTCTTTTGAAATAATCTTTACATTTGATTTTTATAGTCCTTCGTATCATATGCACTTTTCATTTTCCTTTGCAAGTGTAATTGTTGGCTGCATACCCTTTACATCTCTGTGTGACAGGATATGTATGAAATACTATTTACTTATTTAGTCATTGCATTGCAGTTTCAAACAAAAAATCCTTTTAATCCCTATTGTTGCTTGGGGTGAGTTGCTTGAACTCTCTTGATTCTCAGCTAATGTCAACATGTGAGAGCAACAGAACCTGTCTGGTTCATGTTCTCTTTTACTCAAAACTTATTTGTTGCATGTGCAGGGAATGTGCAGCATTGCCAAATGGATAACCCCATGGAGACTGACATTATACTTGCTGTGCGGGGCTTGTGCTTGGGACAAAGCAAATTCCAGAGCAGCAGGGATCTGAACTTGGGCAGTCTCCATCCTGCACTGATCTTTGAGCACAATCTGTCTGATTTTACCGAATATCTCAAAGAGGTCTGGCCTTTAATCCAGTGCAGAAGGAAAACAAGCGGTAAAGCTTCAGGTATTTTCTCAAAATGCAATTCCTGTTTGATATTAATCTAGTCCCACATATTCTAGTGATCAGAAGAGCATTGCTGGAGGAAATGAACTACTGCCAGGCTGGATTCCACCCCCCTCCTTAGCTCAGTCTGCCCAATAATTTATATAATGCTTAGAAATAACAGCCAAGATTTGCTTTAAATGGAGGGAGACCTGTACTCATATTCCTCCTAAAAATCCATCACATTTCTCCCTAAGCCACCACCTGTTTTCTGTGAAAGCTTGAAACAAGCTGTCTGAAGTAAACAGGAATTCTTTGGTTCATCTCAGTTGGAGATTAATCAAATGCTCTTCCAGTGCCCTTCTCCGCAGACATCATAACAACTGCAGACCGGTAAGCTAGTAGTTCTGTGTGACTGTTTCCACTGTTCTGTTTCCGTCTCACCTTCTACAGGGTTGCCAGTATTTTACCTATATTTTGTATGCACTGTAACTCATATACTGTTCATTTTCTGCAGCATCATCAATACCAGTTTTGGGGTTTGTTTGTAAAGTGTTGCCAAATGGAGTGCAAAATCAGTACATCAGCAAAAAAGAAAAAAAATCTCAGTTTATATTCTTATCTGGTTTAGAAGCTGAAAATCGAGGAAGAAACGGATGTTAAACTTGAGGGGGGGACACACTTTGCTTTCACCCAGAATAGTCTTCATGCTACCCTTTGAAGATTTACTTCGTTTGGGGATTGTTACTCCCCCTTCCTCAAGAGTCTGGATCAGAGCTGTTTGCCCTTGAAGGCTGCTTCTCGTTAACAGGAGTTATCCTCCCACACTCTTGATAACTGCTCCTGGTGAGGATGAGTGAATTAAAAACCGAAAAGCACTGGAAATGTCAGAAAGATGCTTTTCCTTGTGATATTTTAATGAGGTTGCAGCTTATGGTAATCAAGAAATTCCCTACTCTGGAAAAGAAAAGGGGTTTATGTTAATCTGCTCTGACACTGATTGTTTTCCTAGTGTGAAATGATGTTGTGCCTGTGTAGCTGTGCAACAGCAGCCGCAGCCCGTGCCACCTCACTGCTGGGCCTGGAGGCTCAGGGGCGGGTTTGGGAAATGGGTGATAGAGAGCTACTCTTTGACATAGGCTGTCAAAGTGCCTTTCACAGGCATCGTGTTAAAGGCCCTCCCTTTGACCACCGCCTCAGGGATGGTACAGCTCTCTGTGTTTTCTTTTTGCACACGCAGTGGTTTGTGAGACAAAGAACGTATTACAACTTTTAAAATGTGCAAGTACAGTTAATGAGAATCTTCCTGTTGAAATATAATTTTATGGGTATGTATGTTAGCTCTCTCCCTTAAACATCGCTTTCATAAAAGCTGTTTGTTTCCCCTGGGAATTTTATTGGTTTGTATTTAGAAACTTTAAAACCCAACAGATTGGGCTTTCATTATGGTTAAAGGGTAAGAATGTTGGGCAGTTTTGGAGAGAAATTTTTTAAGTGTGGGATTTTTAAAAAATTTCCCAAAGATCATAACTTTGAAATTTGGACTGCATAACTAACCAGGAACGTATTTCATAGAGAAGTGGAACTGTTTTACCAGTAGAGACTGGGAGAGCCTGGATTAACCTGTAGTCACAACACTTGTATATATTGAACACATTGTCTTGTTTAGCCACACTATGCTTTTCTACGCAGGGATATATGTACCCTGATCCTTCAGGCTGTGCTCTGTGGGCCCTGGAAGTCCGTTGGCTTTGGGGAGGTGAATGAAAGGTAGAGGAGAAAAGAAAGCTTATTGCTAGTTGGCAAAAATGAGCTTTATAGGAGGCTACATTTCCAAGAAAAACTCTTTGGGTGTCTACAAATCACAAAAAGACAGAAAGTTATTGTCTTCTGAAATGGAGGGATAATTTGGGACCCTCAAGGAGACACTAAAGGCTTCAGGGATCGCTGTTTTGAGAAGATGGAGTTAGTTGTGCTTGGGAAAAAAGCTGGGGTGAATAAATCCCTTGTATTCATACAGAGATAAATAGGAAAAACAGGTACTGATGAGAAGAGTCCATTCAAACTGATGAACTACTATTAATCTACTATATGTGAGTATATTGAAAAGAAAAATTCCACAGGCAAACTCGCATATATAAGGCGTAGTCCTGCAAGAGTGCTCATGCACATCTTTGAAAAGCTACACTTGATGTATAGGGAGTTGGGAATAGAGTTTCATAAATTACAGGCCAAACAGAAAAGATTTCTTTGTATACCCATGTTGCCTGGGACAGAGACAGTCACTTCAGTAGTTCCTACCATTCTTCTGGGAAAGTTGCTCTGTATTAGGAGGCTGGAACAAGTACTAAAATACACAGCACAAGTTGGATAGTCATTAAAAAACCTTCCACACCAAACATTAAATGCCACCATGTCCTTCAGACAAATAAGAGCCTGGCTCCCATGTGTTCTTGGGTATGCAACAACTCAGCTGAACAGTACCTTTACCTGGAAGAGTTGTGCAGAACCTCGTTAAGTTGTGAAGCTGGGTGCCTTTAGGCACATATTCTTTCTCTGTCTCTCTTTCTTTTTGCCTGAGGCCCAGTAATTATATCTGTATTTTGGGAAAACACAGACAGACCCACACACAGACATATAAAATCTCCCGTCTGGGCTGCTTTTTGTTTCTTGTCACAGAGAGAGGGAGAAGGGCATGACTAGCTTTCAGAACTGATTGCCTGTATGAAGGACTGAAGCCGCAGGAGGGATGAATGGTATTAATGCCAATTTGCAGAGTGAGAGAGGACTCTAGAAGGTGCGGGATGCTCTGCTTTTCCCAGAGGCCTGGTTCTCCTGGATGGGAAAGATTGGTGGTAGGTGATTAAGAACTAGAAATCTTTTCACTGCAATTTTCAGAGTTGCCTTTCTATATGCAAGTAAGCGCAAATATCCCTAGCTTTCCTGTTTTCATCCTCTTTGTCCTGATCCCTTTCCCTTTGCTCAGTTCCCTCAGTCACATCTGCTGTGGAGATCTTGTCTCCAGCTGGAAGGATGAGATGGATGGAAGCTTTCCAAAACTGTATGTTGATGACAGCATAGGGGGCTCAGCTGAACAACAAACATCTTTTTTTAATACAGCTAAATGCAAGGTTATTCATCTAGGAATGAAAATTGTAGGCCATATTTATATAAGATGAAGGCTGTATTTTAGAAAGCATGATTGAGATAAAGGACTGAAGGATCAGAGTAGATAATCATTGCAACATGAGCTCTACGGATGATGTACTAGCAAGACAAGAGTCTCTGCAGTCCTTGATTGGGTAAACAAAGATCAATCAGAAGCAGAGGTGCTGTTACCACCATATGTAGCGAGACTGTATACAGCTTTTATATTTAAACCAAGATTCTCTGCAAAGCAGGAATTCTGTTCTGCAGGGTGTTTCAAGGCATATTCATTGTTTCTATCCCTGCAAACCGAATTTTTTTTAATTTTTGTTGTGTGAAAGCTGGAGAACCCAAAGGAAATCAAACTAGCCTGTGACAAGTAGCGGTACTGCTCCCCTGGGCCACCGTGAACTTAAATTCAAGTGGCTGGACTGAGTGCCCCATGGGGTGCCTTGAAGCCTGGGTACACCTTGGCACCTGGTGCATTTGAGCCTCCTTGATGGTCCCAAGCCGGAGCCGCCTCCTTTCCCTGCCACTGCAGAGCTCCCATCCCGCGGGAGTGCTGCACCAGGGCCCGGGCACGTTTGCCTTTTTGGACAGTCCCTCAGAAGGACACCCAGGATGGTGGTACCTCCCACCAGGTCATGGCTCAAGCTTTGCGGGTGTCTGCTTTGCTGGGTTTGGATCAGAGATTTGAACCCAGGATTTTCATGCCAGGAGTGGTGCCAGGAGACGTCTTTCACAACACATTATGAACTACTGTTTTCTCAGTTTGGGTTCAGTGAGCTTCAGTGAGTTACAAAAACTGCAATAACTCCAACTGGAGACAATCAACGTAGAGCACTGCTGTCTTAGTGATTAGGTCAATCCCTTGGATTACAGGAGTTAAAGATTCAAGATCCCTGCTTTGAATTGGGATGACTTGAACATGTGTCAGCCACATCCCTGGAAAATATTTTCATCGTTGGTCTAATTCTGAGGCAGTTCAGAAATCTCCTGTAAATCAATATGTTTCCATGGAAAGCTTTGGCTTTCATTGAGAAAAGGTGTTTCAAATAAAACAGTACTCGCAATCAGCTCTATTTCATATTTTAAAAAGCATATTGGCAAACTGAAATGTCTAGAAAAGACCTACAGGAAATACTGGAGTCCTGGAAAATCTTCTTTACTACAAAAACTCATGACATTCAGTCTTTTTAGTTTATCTTTAAAGGTAAATGGTGCCTGTTCACAGTAGATAAGTGCCTATAAGAAGAGCAGATTTACTAGGAGACAACATTTTAACCTTCTGAAGGCATAAAAAACTGCAAAAAGGCTCTCGTGGCTGGGAGCTGAAGCTACTCAAATTCAGAACAGAAATCAATGGCAAATGTTTAAGATAAGGATAATCAATCACTGAAGCACCTTTTAGAGAAATGGATTATATCTGCCAGCAACTGCTGTCATTAAACCAGGATTATTTTAAAACTGTCTCAAGATTCAGCAGAAAGTTTTTCTATAAAATAAGTTTTAATTCAAGTGGAATTTCTGAACTTGCTGTAGGAATCACTTGATGGTATCCCATGGTCTGTCTTATGCAGAAGGTCAGACTAGGTGGTCATATTGATCCTTTCTAGGTAAAGTTTTGCAATAACTTTTTCTGTCTCATAAGTTACTGTGAATGATAATAATAAAAAATATTAGATCAAACAAAATTATTTCTCACTAGACAACCTGTCAAAATCTATTTAAATGAAACAAAGCTTGTTTTTGCATTCCTTTCCTTAAATTTTCCACTTACTAAAATACAATTTAGGCGATTTTTCAAAAATATTGCTTTCTTTTGACATTTTCATGAAAATATTTCAATTATTCAATCTAAAACTTTGGCTTTCTTCTTCCCCAGATATAATTTTTAAGAAACTTTAGACAAATGGCTTTGCTTGACTCAAATATGTTTTTTTCATTCCAGCACTGAAAGAGTCTGTACCTTGTTATCTGAGCTCAAATGACAGGATTTTGAGAAAAGAATCTGAACTCACTCTCTGGTTCTTTTCCCCATACTGAAGGGCACGCAGGCCCTGGGCTTCAGTGCCAGCTTTCTCCCTTGAAGATTTGCTAAGTAGCAGTCTTAGTTCTAGAGAGAAGATAGAAAAAAATGTGTAGATTCTTGTTTATATGGATGTGCACTAGTTATGCTTAATAAAGAGTAGCAAATTGCCATGATAAAGGCAGATAAATAGCTGACAGAGGCAAATTAGTATCAGACCTCCTCACTGCTCAATAGGGTTATAGCTGGCTGCAAGAGAACACTAATGCTGAATCTCACCAGTATCAGTGATGATTTCGGCACAGGAAACAGATTATTCTGCCCAATTTCACTCTCTTTTCACTGAGATTTTATAGGACCATGCCAAAGGGTGAGCAAAGATGTACCCATGCAACTTCCCCCAGAGATGAAAGAAAAAGGTTATAAGAAGATTTGAATCATAATTATATGATGATTTGTTTTCAATATGTTCTCTTCTTCATTGTCTACTAAGCATGCCATAGCTGAGGAAAGCTCCCAGGAATATGGAGAGGTGGTGTACCTAAAAACACAAAGATGGCATTCTGGAATGGCATCCCTCATGCTTTCTTACTGTTTAGTGAATCTAGCACACTGTTAAAAATACATTTCTTTTGAACATTCCCTCATTTAGTGTAAAATGAGAAGCTTGCAAATGGATTAAGTTTCAAAGAAGGTTCAGTACATGCTTTGGATTATCTGAGTCTCTGCCTGAACTGTTGTTTTATTTCTAAAATAAATAGTGCCATCTAAAAAATGTTTCAGCTGCAAGACTGTAGTAATCACCTAATCTCATTATTTTAAAAAATTTCTATGCTGTGACTTCAGAAGAGAAAAAGGATTCAGAATCCACCTCCATTTATTTTGGCATCCCATTTCAGATAGTCCTAAAGATAAACAGGGGTCTCATAACCCCTGAAACTTAGTCTTCGAGGGATATTGCTGCTTACAAGGAAACGAGTTCAAGTTCAAATGCAGCCTCTTGCACACTAGAGTATCACCACTGGCATCTCCGTTACTGCAGAAGCCTGTGCCCCTCGGCACAAGGTGAAGGGTTGTCACTAGGTCTTTCCCCGAGGTGAAGGCTGAGGGATGGGAGGAGAGGAAAGAGGAAGGGTGGTAGGGCTGGCGAGGGTTAGGTAACATCAAGAGCTTAAATTTAATTCAAAAAACAGTGCTGAGTGATGAAACCTGAGTTGATTTGTCATCATCTCAGCTACCAGGCCTGTTTCTGTGTGTAATTCCTACTAGCCTACTTTGTGTTTGTGGTCAGCTGGCAAATCAGGTTACAGAGCTGCATATGAAACATCCCTCTTCTAGGGCTGGAGAGAAGAAACCCCTTTAGATCCTGATTTGAAGAGCCTGAAGCATTGGACAGGTGGTGGAGCATCCTGGGTGGCAGCCTGGGGTCCCCAGCTGGGAGAGCCGCCTGTGAAACTCCTCCACAGGAATGATTTATCATTGCAATGCATTTCCCACTGATTAAACAGCAGGCAACAATCATCTTCAGCTGCAGACACGTTTGTAATGATGAATGTGTCACAAGGAATATACTGCCGCCTTGGAGCACTGAAAGAAAGCGTAACTTTTTTCTATGCTACTGCTGTAGTTATTCTGTTGGGTTTGAATTGCTCCCAATATATGTCATGGATAGGAATGGACCTTCTGTGATGTGTTCAGATGCAGTCCTTCAAAACATCCATCGATCTCATTAATATACTCAGAGCCACATAAGGAGCTGGGCACTGCAATGCCAGACCTTTTGGTACGCCTCCCTTGAATGACAGGGCCCTGAAAAGCTCCCTTTGTAAGGAGCCGGGTGCCTTGGAGAGGAAGGCCTGAAAGCTGGCTTGCTGGGAATGAGCTGCTTTTTTTGGTTAACAGGAGGCAGTGAGGAAAAAAAGAGGGCTTAATAAAATTGAACACTTTCTTCTACTTTGTGTTCTTAGATGAAACTTTGCCCCAGGTTGTTGCCTGTTTCTCAGACTTGAAGCAATACTTTAGTGGCCCAGGAATGCTTGCCTCGCTCTTGAAAACCTTGGTTCACATCCCTGTCTGTCATGTCCAAGAAGATTCAAGCAACCATCTTCCATTTGAATTTGTAAGAGCAACTGATCCAGCTAAAACTCTTCTGCTTATTGGGCTAGACAGACTGACCACCTAACCTTGTGGTTGGAGCACTGACAAAAAAGGGGAAAAGTCAGTGCTGGTAGCTGGCCCAGCTAATATCTGGGCATCCGCAGTTATCTGCTGCCCCAGCTGAGTATCCTAACACCAGGTATCCAGTGGGTAAGGAGTCATTCTTTTGCTCCAGACTAATTTAAGTAGCTCTTGAAAAGTAGGAAAAGTTCAGCCAGGAGATATGAGGAGACACTGCTGACAGCCCCGTCTCGCTGTCAGTGTGGAGCGTGGCTGGGAGACACCATCCCGCATCACTGCAGGGCATGGGAGCCCAGGCTGGTGTGCTCTGCCCGAGTGCTCTGGCAGTGGGGGAGGACTGGTAAGAGGCAGAGGCAGCTCTAGCAATGCAGCTGCAAGTATTTAGACACTAAGGATGTTTTACCAGTCCTCTACTTAGTCCTCTACCTGCAGTCCTATTACTGCGTAGGGAGCCTGCACCCAATACTTACATACTCAAAGTCCTTGCTCAGCTACCATGTAAGTTCTTCTTGGTTCATTTAAGTAGAATATTTTTCTCTGTCATTTTGTATGGCTGCTTCTCTGTCCTTATGGCAAAAAGCATTGGTATGTTGGGTATGTTTTGTTGTCTTCCTGTACTATAATTCTTGCTGAAACTTCTGGACTATTTGTTTCTTACATCAGAAGTGTGGGCAGAGGGGAAATGAGACCTGTTTGGTACTGTTGAATTCCGCTGAAGATGCTTGCTCACTTTTTCCCTTTGCTGTGGACTAGTGACCTGAAGTTAATCACCTTTCCTTTCTGCTTTGCCTATTACAGTCTCAGTATGAGAAATGTGATAAAGCCAGGATGGAAGTTGCTTTACACTACAGAACATAGCTGGGACTACTTAAAATAACTTGTTCATTACTAAGAAAAGCAACCAGGAAAAGAAACCTTGTCTTGCTTTTTCCTGAACAAAATGTTATATTTATCTAACTCTTTTTTGCACTGGACTTTTAAAGACAGGTGAATTTGCTCTGTGTTTCAGTACCCTTGCCTTTTTCACATACACCAGCAGTAAGGTGTTAAATGAAGCAGTGAGAATGGGATATCGCACATTTCCTCATACCTTCCTTGGAAGGCGCACAACATTTTGGGACTTTTTGGCCAGCAAACAGGGTTCGCTCCTTACTGGAAGCCAGCTGTAGCTAATTTTTTTTCTCTGCTTTGTTCTCCATGCTCCTTTCAGGCTGTTCTAGTTTTCTCTCTCGCTCTTGAAGACCACACAGTAGTCAACCCAGGTTGCTAAACAAGGAGGGACCTGGGGAGCCGATGGCTCTGCGCAGGACTGCCGCTCCACACCAGACAGTGCCCACGAGGGGCACTGACCCTGCTGAAAGCTCCTGATTAAGACACGGCAGCATCTGACATCTAATTGATTTGTGTGGGAGTTTTCAGTGAAACATCCTGAGAGTGTAATAACTTTTGCAATTGATGGCACTTCTTAGAGCCCTTCTTGTTATTTAATTGATTCCAGGCTGGTGCTTACTAAGAAAAATGCTGTTTGTGGGTGCTTGAGCTGTTTATTATCCATTAATCACCACGTGGGTGGACAGCTGTATTGTGCTGATCAATACACAGAGCTGCGCTCCTGAAACAGAGGGGTGTGGGGAATTTGGCACCCAGGCTGTGCAGAGAGAGGAGAGCTCCCTTCGTACCTTACAAGGGTCCTTCTTGCCCTTGCTCAGCTGGCATAAACCCTTACAGGGGTCCATCGCTCCCACGTGCCTGGAAAGGCACGTTTGCACCAGGCATGAAGGACAGGCTGTGTGTTGGTGCTGCAGCACCTCCTCCCAGCTGAGGAACAGAATGAAAATGGGGCAGCAAACATCCTTGCCCTAGACTGTGAAAAAGTACTGCTTTTCAGTGTTTTCCTGAGGTTTAAAATAGCAGAATTCTTTTTTGGTCTGCTCAAACCATACTCACTGCACAATTACCTTGAATTCAAATTTTAATGTAAATCTTGAAATAAATATTTGTACTGAGACAGTAGTTGTTTATACTTCAGCTTCTGTGCCTGCTTTTGTATAATATCTAGCATGTCAACAACCTGGTCTTCAGCTTTTTCAATGAGACTGAAAGATATTTTCAGTTGTACGTATATGCATATGAGGAAGACACGCAAATATCGGAGACATTGAAATATAGTTTTCCAATTCATGGAAAACTAGGAAATTATTATTTTGTTTTGTTTTGATGAGGCTTGGAACAAAAACTTGTGTCTACAACTCCCTATAAAATGAGAAATCCTGAAAAAAATCTGTTTTCAAAATTGTATGTTATATGCTGCATGACTCCCACTGATTTGTCATAACGCCATATAGAAATATATACAAAAAGCAATGACTAAATGATGGAATTGTGTTAAATGAAATTTTCATTTTTACTGAATTTTTCATTTCTGGTTTTGAATTGCTTTTCTGATACTTATGTCACTACAGGTATGATACTGAAAAAAAAAAACCCAACCCAAGATGGTTTCACCCTAATATAATTTCCTGACAAATATATGGGTGAGTTGTATTCACAAATTGTTACTGGGCTCATATTTACTCTGAGTTGAAAGTTAGTTCTGAATTTGTTTCAGATGAGCTGCTGACCTGATGGAAAACAGCAGAAATTAAAGATAAAAGTCGTAGCCCTCCCTACTCCTAAGTTCTACATTTTCATCTAGGTTCTTCCCTTAAGTGCTTTGCTTTGGGGCAGCAGTAGCCACCACCATTAACATATTTTGTCATCAACAGATTGCGATCACTTCTAGCCACTGAGGAGCTAGAGATGCTTTCAAGGCAGTGACCTAGAGATGAGAGGTACTTTATCTCATTAGAAGATAATCAGCACTATCTGGGCCCCTAGGGAATTACTGTTTCACGATTAGGCCCATAACCTAATGGAAAATAAGCCCCTTGGAGGAGGTAACTTTGAATAGTAGGCAAAAGGTAATACAGCAGTAGATAGGCTGTGCAACTGAAATTAATTTAAACCAGAGTCTCAGGGCTTCTCCTGGCAAATGAACAACCAAGGGTGGATTTTTTTTTTTTATTCGGTATATTTATTGCTTATCCATCACAGTCACAACTTAAGTGTCCAGCATAACAGGAAGAGCAGCGGCTTGTATGGAATTGAATCCAAATCTGTTATTTTTTCTCCCTTCTGAACAAAATGCAAAGTAGGAGAGGGAGAGGAGGATGGAAATGGAAAAAGTGCATGGAAACTACTGCCTGTCCCTTCCTTGCCCTTTGGGGCTTTGTCACATTAGGCCTTTGCAATCAGATTAGCAGTTTCCTTTGTAAGGCTCCTCTCATTTCAGGTTAGTATTCATATGTGGTAATGTTATTGCAAAGTGACTTTCCGAGCACCTTCGGTAAGATGCATGCTAATAGGGAGTGATGGAGAGGAGCTAACGTGATGGGGATGTCAGACAGTGTTAGCAGAGCAGTGCTGCTCCGCTCTTTCCAGCTTGGGCTGCGCCAAGCCAGAGTTCTTTGCCATATTTCTTTGCTCACTTCACACGAAGAGCCTTTGTGGGGATGAGGAAGGCAGCTCCATGCCAGCTGTGACCACTGCAGTCAGAGCAGGGAAAGACGACTGTTTTATTCCACCCTTGGGAAACTTATCTCAAAGGTGGCTTTGCTGCGTTCAAGGACATGCAAAACTGGACATCACAGCATTAGCAGTAGCTGTTATAGGAACCAAATGTTCTCTCAAAGGATGTAGACTAAAGACACTGCTGGATGCAGAGCAATGGCATGAGAACCAATTAATTTTGTTTTCTTCCTCCATGCAGTTTGTAACTTTGCATAATGGATTTCTCTCCTCCCATCTCTACTTTTTATCTCATCCCTTGCACAACCCATGTCAGAAGGAGTACATCTGAGATTGTGACTCTGACTGTGAGCACAAACAACTAATTAATCATTAAGCAGCATTTTTTTCCCCAGCATAATACTATTTACTATAATTATTGTTACAGCTGCAGCTATAAAATCTAACAAAGACTGAAACCCTGGGGCTGTGCACACCTGGGCTGGGAAGAATCTCATTTAACTGTAGCTGTTCAAAAGAAGGTCTTCGGAGCTAGTCCCCCTGGCTCTCCCTATCATCAGTATAGGCAGAAAAAACTGTATCCAAAGAGGCCTTCAACCCATTTAAATAAGGATCCTGTTCTAGAGAAAATTATGTTTCTACATTGCCCCTAGGAGGGTGCCCTACTTTTGACAGTTGAAGCATGACATGCCTCATCTTCATTTCTTGCTGTGGCTTCATAGTTTTTTGCAAACACCATTGACTTTCACTTTTCAACCCTTTCCACTCTGAACTGTGAATGCCCAAGGATTAACATATATTTTAGCATTTATCTTTTAAAATATATATTCCTCCCTTTTATAAATAGTTCCCATTTGCAGAGTCCGAAGTATTAGAGTAGCACTTCCATAAGTTTTCATAAAAACATAATAGTGCTGATTGTCTGATATGGAGTATGGCACAAGCATGCCCATAACAAAACCCATGATCATTTCTGTTCTCTGTGAAGTGCTACGGAAATCTACTTATGCCTGTTTTATATGGTGCACCTCTTCGACGCCCTGTCTTCAAGGCTGTGCCTAAGTCATACAGCCTTTCCCTGCCCTGTGCAAATTTACAACGTGGTGTTTGAGTAGCAGCACTCAGTTGGTTTTGTCACCAATATCTATTTGTAGCTCTGTTATGTGCAGTTTCTCCAGGGGTTGCCTAAGCAGGACGGATTTCAGTACCCTGCCCTGACGTGTAACCCTCCCTGACACCCTGTGCTTGGCCACCCAAAACATCCCCTCAGACAAGCTAGCAATGTGGGAAAACAAGGTCTGGAAAGGACTTTAGATCAATGTGGAGACAGATCTCTTGCAAGCACATGCCTGAGAGGTATTTTTGCTAGTAAATGGCTCCAAGACTGCTGTGTACAGGCACTATTGTACACCCAGTGATGGCAGATCAGGGCTCTTGTGTCCACTGCACAAATGAAACTTGTAATGAGCAGTTAATGAGAGAGAATTTTTCCTGTTCCCCTCCAAAATCTTGGCAGACAGTCCATCTCTTCAGAGTTTTATGCCCTCTTTCCTTCCACCCAGGTAAGACTAGATCAACCAATGTACATATTTTAAAAAGCCTTTTCATTTTTCATATTGATTTTTTTGCTATTTAAGCTTTCTGAATGAAAGGTATTTGAACAAAAAAATGAACTTTTAAAAAAAGGTGTTACGATAGTCTCTTAAGACAAGTTGGATTTTTTCCTAGAACATTGCAAAACCAGGCAATCCATTGAAATTGACCCCTTCCCACCCCAAAAAAAAAAAAAAAAAATTAATAAATCAGGATTTTATAGTGGAAAAAAGTTTCACTGGAAAGTTCTCAACCAACTCCATTATTTTGTAATCATCTAGCTCATGTCTTCTCAGCATGATGTGAAAGCTACCAAACAGAAGACATTCCCCATCCCTTGTATAAAATTATGGGGTTTTTTCCATACGTGTAATGGAAAATATACCAATTAAAACCATTGAAAACTTTTGGTTTCTTTATTTTTCATTTTAGGAAGACAGCATAACAAAATCTGGGATTTGATGTCCATATTTGAAATGTCTTATTCATATTTTCTATAGAACATCCACTATTTTAATAACTAAGCCTGTATACACTGAATTCTGCTCTCATCCTTATATGTTGGCTGCTGGCAGGAAAGTTGAAGTCTAACCCTCCTGTTGTAACACACGTAATCATTGGCAGTAGCTTAGCCCTTGTTACCCAAAATGACAACCTGGCGTAAGGAGTATCTTAATTTGTGCCAAAGAATGGGACTTTTACAGAGGGAAGTTCTTGCTCCTTTGGGCTACTGGCACTTCTTAGTCTTCCCATCTGTAAGGGGAGCTGAGCTGTATCTTCTGTGCTGGAGGGATTTAACTGCTCCCTATTCTTTTTTAGGCTGCTCCCTATTCTTGCTCCCTATTCTTTTTTAGGCTGGAGTTTTAGCAGGAACAATTTTATGATGCCACAGATCCATTGTGCCCATACTCCCAGAAAGTGATTTGGTGCAGCTGCCACCAGTAATGCTTCTGTTTAAGAATGTTGCTCCTGTGCCATATGGATCCAATCACCCCTGCTCAGCCCTGCTCCTGTGCGTTTTTCAGCTGCACGCAAAATCATAGTAGCAATTATGGTGGGAGTCAAGGAAAGCCCTTGGTCTCTAAACTTAAATGAATTAACTCAAGAGCTTTTTGAGGCATTCCTCCTTGCCTCCTTCCCTCCTACATTGCTTCACGTTTTTAAGCCAAAGGCTTTGCTTTCATAGTGATTTATTCAGCACCTTTAGCGAGCTGTTAATGAGAGAGGGAAACCTGGAGAGCTAGCTGAGACACCTCAGAGACAGGAGAGGAAGAAAGGGACGGGGAGAGGGAGGAAGGAGCAAGGCAGGGGGGAAGATAGAGCAGTGATCGAGGGCAGAAGGAAAGGCATCTTTTGTCTCTCCATTTCTTTGAGATCATTCTTGCCGGTTTTATTATTCTCCCTGGTTCTGTGTGTTGGTAGAAATGAAGTTGGCAAGCTCCATTGAGAAGAAGGTGGCAAAGTCAATTTCCTAGCACTGCCAAGTAGGTTCCCATGTCTAGACGGTGCATACAATGGTTGGCAAAAGGCCAGAAACAGAGTTAATGGATTTACAAAATAGCAGCATTTCTCCGTATTGATTTTCTCAGGGTGTTTCCAGAACTCAGGGAGAAGTAGGTAGTTACACTCTACAATTTTTTTCTGCTAATAAAAGCCCTCAGAGGGAAGCACTTGATAAAGACACTTCTGGTCTGGGAGACATTGTCTAAAGATGTCTCTCCAGAGGGGAGAGGAAGAATATTATTAGATATTACATTAACTGTAAATATTACTGGCTGTACGTGGAGGTTGAGGTGGCAATTTTTATTGTGTTTCAGTGTGATTCTACTCTTTTAAAGAAAAAGGTAACCTCGTTCCCAGCCCAGTGGTGAAACTGTGAGTCCGAGTGAATGGCTTAGGCAGGGACAGGAGTAGTTTGGCACCAGCCATGTCCCTTTTTCCCTGTGTGACATCAACTCTGGTGACAAATTTTTCAAAATATGTGTGTGGTCAGGGAAATGTGCCTAAACCTCCTCTGGGAAGACGAACAAAAGTTTAGCTTCAGTGCTCTGAATTTACAGGTACCCTTAGTCGTAAGGTTTCTGTAATGTTAAGTAAACTTAAATACGTGTACAAATAAAAAAACGTGTGTGCTGGAAAAAGGGGGTTTTGGGACTCTGCTTTCCAAAGCACATAGAGCACAGGATTAAGTCTTGGCCTGCCATGCTGTGTTTCAAATAGGATTGGCAACCCCACCCATTTGGAAGTTAACCCTCATATTTGCAGAAACCTCTTTCATCTGTTAAAACTCTCACCATCGGCATCTTGAGGCCCCTCTGAAACCATATGTTGGCAATTATAGGGTGGTATAGCATGTGTGAGAGAATCATTTGGACTCTAGTGGTATACTAACAATTTGAGTTATGCATATGGTCTGTGATGTGATGGTTAGCATACCAGGGCCTGAAAGCGGTAATCTGTTCTTTGAAGGGAAGAAATTAATCAAAAATAAGTAGACTGTGGCTTGGGAAAACAGAGTTCGGGTACTTATTTGTGCCTCTATTGTGATCTTGGCAACTGTTTTTTGACCGTCAGGATCTACCTGTAAAAAAGTTGTAATTGTATTTTCCCACCTTACAACCTGTCAGTAAAGTATATGCTTTGCAGAGTGCAAGGGACTTAAATACAGGGCAAACAAAGGAATATATTAAAACACGTAAATTAATCTGATTGTTTTGAGAAAAAGGCAGATGACTTTTCTGGCTTTCATTGTGGAAAGCTTATGGACAGGAACATGGTAAAATGGCTGAAGGTGAGCTTGGACTGAAGAAACAACAGAGCAAATGGCAGTGGTGGGAAATCTTAGACAGAGAGGATAACGATAGGTGTAAAGCCCTGAAAAGTGGAAACAGTGAAAATCCTCAAATATTAACAAAGGAAAAATTTAGAAAGAAGAAGTCAATAAAGACCACCTTATTAAAATTACTTCTTTCCATTCTGAAATGGCTGGGCTGAAGTATCCTGATCTTGACAGAGCTTATGCACCCACTATGCCCAAGAGACCCACTCTTCATCCACTTCTCAAATTGCTAGCCTGACTGTGCACCAAAAACCAGATTTACCTGGGCAGGGATGGTCCCCAGTCACTACCACTGGCTTCCTCTGCTGCATCTGAGCCCTGTCTGCTCCTGAAGTGGGGATGAGACAGTATCCTGAGACCCTGAGGAACTGAAGATATGCAACCTATGTTCTTTATTCCTCCTCTCAGATGCTTTCTCGGTATCCCATGAAGCTACGTTTGCATGCATAAGGCAAAGGGAGCTCAAAATACATTTGGTTGTTAGTGGTGCCATCTGCCCCCATAATTACCTAAAAATTTATTCTACTTTGGTATAACAGGATGGCTACAAAAGAGTCTTACTGTGCTGGTTTTGGCTGGGGTAAAGTTAATTTTCTTCACATTAGCTAGTATGGGGCTATGTTTGGGATTTGTACTGAAAACAGTGTTGGTCATTCAGGGATGTTTTTGTTCCTGCTGGGCAGTGCTCACCCAGAGCCAAGGGCTTTTCTGCTCCTCACCCCACCCCACCAGCGAGGAGGCTGGGGGGGCACAAGGAGTTGGGAGGGGACACAGCCGGGACAGCTGACCCCGACTGACCCAAGGGATATCCCACACCAGAGGACGTCATGCCCAGCAATAAAAGCTGGGGAAGAAGGAGGAAGGGGGGGACGTTCGGAGCGATGGCGTTTGTCTTCCCAAGTCACCGTTAGGCGTGCTGGAGCCCTGCTCTCCTGGAGATGGCTGAACACCTGCCTGCCCATGGGAAGTGGGGAATGGATTCCTGGTTTTGCGTTTTGCTTTGCTTGCATGCACGGCTTTTGCTTTACTTATTAAACTGTCTTTATCTCAGCCCATGAGTTTTCTCACTTTTACCCTTCTGATTCTCTCCCCCATCCCACTGAGGGGGGTAGTGAGTGAGTGGCTGTGTGGGGCTTACTCCTGGCTGGGGTTAAACCACGACACTTACCTATTCCCTTTTAACATTTGGATGACAGAAATATATGGAGGAATGTCTTACTGGAGACCCTCATCAGATTGCTGAAGGGACCTTGCAGTTAAAGACAATATCTTCTGAAGCAGAGTCACGGGAGGAGGTGAACTGAGGGAGGAACAGAGACGTGGACAAGACAAGGATGAGTAAAGCGGTACTCCAGACCTCTCTTGAACTTTACACTTGCCAAAAAGGCCGGGGCAAAGAAAGTTAGAATTTTTCTCTTAATTATTACAGTCAGTCTCACAGGCCCGTGGCTACTGTAGGGAAACTATTTTTCTCCATTTATTATCCCAGTTTCGCATTTCACAGGGTAGTTTGCTCAGTAAAAAGAGAAAAATAAACAGGTACCACATACAAAAACATTTTTATTATTGTTATAATTTGCTGTTTAATGCAATGTTTTAACTAGGAATACAACTCAGCAGAAGTACATACACATATATTGCATGTAATTTTAGTTGTGTCTTCAAGATATTTTAAATCCTCATCATCTCAGTCCTTCACGGGTTGTTTTGGTGAAACACCTTCTTCCTTCATCCTGCATAACATGTTTGAATGTTGCTGAATAACACAGATGTTTTTCTTCCAAATGGAGCACAACATTGCATCCAAATTCCCTGTTAATATGTCTTTCACTTGCTTTCACTGTATGAATGTTGTGTATAATATGTATATATCTATACAGCATATATAAATATATATCTATAATGTATATATAATCAAGTGGGTCAGCTTTACACAGCCAACCATAAACTTGTGCTTATCTTATTTATATGAGATCAAATGTACGGCATCAAGAAATATAGACCAGTCCCCAACTTGTGAGATCCTCAGTTCTCAGTTTTACCATACGATTTTGGATATCACATACATGTAATGCGTTCCCTTCGTTCTTGCTGTAGTGTTTTCTTTTGAAGAAAAGAATGCAGTTGGGTTTTTATATAAATGAATAACAGGTTTTCCATAACCTTAAGTTAAAAAAAGTCTCAAGAAGAGGTGAGGTTCTTCCTCATACATATAGCTTGAAGAGTAATTGGACATTCATTGTAGACATATTTACATTATAACCTTATCTGGATAGTATTACACATAAAGTTTTATTTTTTTACACAGTCAAGATATGGTGTTGGTCATGTTAAAACACACTATCTAAAGGTATTTACAAACTGCTAGTTTCTAAGTTACCAACAACCTCTGCAAAGTGGCACCAGAATTAAGGGATAAGACGCAAGAAGGTCTGTTTATTGGCAACCATGGCACTCTCACCAGTGTTTTTGTTATTATTACTAGCACTACTACCATGATGTGCTTCAGAGAAGGGCTGTCTTTGGGGTAGACGTGTAGAGACAGAGCCTCTGGTGGGGGCAGAAATCCGCCTCCCTCCCCACAGCCTACATGAACTGGGGGGAGCAGAAAAGCAATCCAACCGTGACCTGTCTGTCCCTTCGCAACTTAGGGCACGCCAAGCTTGTCCCCCTGTGCTTTCTTCAGTGCTTTCAGGGGAGCCGGTCCAAACGTTTAAACACCCAGTGAAATCCTTCCTTCCAAAAGCCACTGTGATCCTACTGCCTCACGTACCACCCACAGCCGCTTCTCCCAGAGTCAGAGCACTTTGAGGCATCTCAAAGAAAACAGTTTCTGTGTGCTTCTCGGCAAGTATGGTCAAAAAAGGAAAAAAAAAAGAAAAAAGAAAATAGAAATTCACTATAAAAAGATGAAAAAGAGTAGTTACCTAATGGCACTTTTCAGGTTATGCAGAGCTTTGGAAGGTGAAAAGAATCCAGAATTTGTTTCCCTTTATTTGGTTAATACTGGAATGAAATGTGTATGACAAGTCTACCCAGTACCCTGAAATAGGAGGCCTGGGAGGACTGATGCGCTCGTGTAACCCACTAGTTCCACAATGTAGCAAAAGAGACCATAGCAAAAGGAGGGAAGTAAAATACAGGAGAAATAATCGCATTGGTTGTGGTAAATGATTCATGTCCAACTGGGCCTTGCTATAATTACATTCTTAGGCTTGGTTTCTCAGTGAATACACTGCTAGTAAGCACAGGAATAAGAGGGGATTCAAGGGAAAGGAGGGCTGCCTTACCATTGCACAGGGCTGCCCTGGTTTCAGCTGGGATAGAGTTAATTTTCTTTCTAGTAGCTGGGATAGTGCTATGTTTTGGATTCAGTATGTGAAGAATGTTGATAACACACTGATGTTTTCAGTTGTTGCTAAGTAGTGTTTACCCTAAGACAAGGAGTTTTCAGCTTCTCATGCCCTGCCAGCAAGAAGGCTGGAGGGGCACAAGGAGTTGGGAGGGGACACAGCCGGGACAGCTGACCCAAACTGGCCAAAGTAATGTTCCACACCATGTGATGTCATGCCCAGTATATAAACTGGGGGGAGTTGGCCTAGGGGGATCGCTGCTGGGGAACTAACTGGGCATCAGTTGGTGAGTGGTGAGCAATTGCATTGTGCATCACTTGTTTTGTATATTCCAATCTTTTTATTATTATTATTATTTTATTAGTATTATTATCATTATTATTTTCTTCCTTTCTGTCCTATTAAACTGTCTTTATCTCAACCCACGAGTTTTGCTTTTTTTCCCAATTCTCTCCCTGCTCTTACTGGGTAGGGGGGGAGTGAGCGAGCGGCTGTGCGGGGCTCAGTTGCTGGCTGGGTTTAAACCACGATAAGGGCATAAAATTAATCTGTGCATATTGCTGCATGATATTCCATTACAAGAACATTCACTCTTTGCCATTATCCACTGTTGTTTCTAATACGGAGATGACAAAACTGGGGAAGAAGAGAATTGATTTGGCTTTGTTTCAGCAAGGTTTTTTTTTTTACTTCCAATTTAAAACCCATGCAGACAGGATTTATTGAACTTCTTGCTCCATACAGTAGTTTGGGCTTCAGTGGAAGGGGATTTGCATGCTAGAGAAGGCAGTATTTTGGTGGGTTTAATGAGTTTGAATACCAGCATTCACAGTGCCTAAAAGGCAAGAGAAACTGCACACCTGTAGCTCAAACACAGGCAACATACTTGTTAAAGTGAGGAAGGAGGAAAGCTTTTTTTCAGGACTGTGAAAAAAAAGGAAGGACAGGCAGAGAAACGAGAAAAGAAGCCACGACAAATTAAGGACCATCTCTCAGCTTCCTTCAGGGAAAGATTTTCTATAAATTAAAAAAAAAAAAGTTTCTTAAAAGTCTAGAGCTTTTCATGATATACAAGAACAATAAAAGTGCTACTGTATAGAAAACACAACCCAAGTATCTCTAGACATATTCTATAAAACATTTGTAGACCCAGGGGTGAAAAAAACTTACTTCTTTTTAGCTTCTCAATTTCTACCACTTGCACTGCTGTCAGCTGGGAGTACAGAGCCATCTAGGATGAGATCTTTAAAAATATCAAAGGCTATTAGACTCCAAACCCACTACCTGTTAGCAAACACCCCGCACCCACAGGACCAGAGTTTGTTTTCCTGCAGTTTCTTCCCTAGGATTTTAGCTTCTTACAAGAAGCACCCTGATTTCTGAAAAAAATAAAGACTTTTAGGAAGTATTGTAAGGGGAGGGAGGGAAAACAAATATTAGCAGCACTCTTCCTGCCCCCCCCCTCCGCCCAGTTGCATCACGCCAGCTTTGCAGCGGGATGGCTGTAGGATGCTTTACCTATTTGGTCCTGCAAGGCCAGTACCAGGATCAGTTTTGGGTAACAACAGAAGTGGCAAGGAGAGGTGCTGCCAGTCGAGGTGAAAAATTCAAAGTGTGCCACCTCAGCACCACAGCAGAAACCAGGAGCTGTGTCCCCAGGCAGCGCTGGGGCAGCCGTTGCAGCCACAGGAATGAAGAACAGGGATCAAAATCAGTCAAGACTGGGGAAGGGGACAGTGAGCTTATATAAGCAAGACCTCCTGCACAGCAGACACATGGACACATTCAAATCCATCAGGAGATGAAACAAAGAAAAAAATGCCCATCCCCTCCTGCCCCTGGCCCAGCTGGGATGGCCAGGAGCAGCTGGGCCACCCCAAAGGTTTCCTCACCGGTGTGTGGGCTGTTCTCACCACAGCCACACTCACTAAAGACGCCTCCTCTTGTCAATGTGTTTTCCTCCACCAGAAAAATATAAAACAGAGGGCTGATAGATTTAGCACTTGCTTTTGTCCCCTTCATGCTTTGTGGTTTCCAAACAACAGATCCCTGGGGTCCATTTGAGCACTCCTGTCCCCATGAGCATTTCTGAGGCAAAAAAAGAAAGAAAGAAAGAAAGAAAAAAAGAAAGAAAAAAGAAAGAAAGAAAGAAAGAAAGAAAAAGCAATCTGACCTATATAGATGTGTTTGTTGCCTTTGGACTATTTTTCATCAGGCAATGTTCAAGCACTTTGCTATTTCTGAATGGATCCTCATGATTCCTAGTAAATCAAATGAAAATCCCAGATCGAAGGAAGGCTGACAGAAATTGGTTTTAGGTTTTTGTCCTCACTGGAAAACAGATTTCTCAACATTACTTCAGCTTTCTTTCTTTCTTTCTTTCTTTCTTTCTTTCTTTCTTTCCCTCTCTCTCTTTCTCTCTTTCTTTCTTTCTTTCTTCTTTTTTTTTTTAACCACAGACGTCTTTAGTACTCAGAAAAGGTGCCAGTTGGATTGACATATCTTCAGGCTGTTGTTCTCTCCCTGGAGAGTAAAGGTAGGGCTGGCCTGTGGCAGAACAAGTCACTCCCCATAGGCTGCTGCCGTGACAGATCCTGCTGTGGCAGGGTTACTGTCAAGGGTTGGCTGGGCCTTTTCAGTTTTAGGCTGTTTCTGGAAATAATTGAAGAAGAAAAGGAGAGGGCAAGAAGTGCTAGCTGCAGTTTTTTGTTGGTTGGTTTTTTTGTTTGTTTGTTTGTGTTGTTTTCTCATGAGTCACCTGCACAGTTTGCTCAATTTCCATGTGAAATGAAAAGTGGCCAGCGCAGCACATGGTGTGGACGTGCCACTGGGATCCTCTGGGCAAGCCCAAGGTGAAGATGTGGCAGCACCAGCAGCAGGGCCACCGGGGGCCTTGAGGGCGACGGGGCGCAGGTGGCAGCCGGGGAAGCCGGAGGAGGTACCCAGGGAACGCTGCTCTTCAAGACCGACATCTACATCTCGCAGAACTATCACTCAGAAGGGAAGTGAAACCTGGTGAACGTGGTTTGGGACACAAAGGAAAGACATGAGAGCTCAAAAGATGTTCAAAAGAACAAATTATTTTGCGGCTCTGAAAGATTATCCCACTTTTTGTCTTACTGAGCCACAACCAGCTGAAGTCCCGAGAGGTTCCCGGTATCTCAGAGTAGGCTCTGCCTCCTCTCTGCCTTCGGGAGGGGGTAGACAGTGTCGTGAGTAAGCGTTGCCTCTGCACCTCCCACCGAGCGCAACATAGACACAATCCCATGCAATATCTTGAACGTTAGATGATTATTTTCCACGTATATAAACCATGTTGGGGGGGTGTGTTTGCATGCCTGTGTGTGTACATGCATAGGTGCATTATGTCATCTATTTTTACATTGTTTAATTGGCTACGAATGTGGATGTACCACGGAAATATTTTTTCACTGAACTGTACAAGGTGTAAACATACAGGACTGTGTGTCCTGCAAGCCTTTTAAAATACTATAACGCAAACCAAAATATCTTGTCCTTTAGGATCAGAGTGGGGGGTGGTGCTAGGGAAAAGTGCTAGAAAGCTTCAAACTGAAGGTTTTTCTTTTTTGTTTGTTTCATGAATGCTGCCACCAAAATATTATTTTTCTGCATGTTTTTTTGAGTGTCATCACATCACACAATGAAAAGTATAATTGTAATCTATATCTTGCACTTAACCTGTAGAAGTGTCCTTTGCTGTTAGAGGGATTCATAATTTATGGACAAGTGACAGCTTCAAAGGTCAGAATAAAGGATTTGCACACCTGCAAAACTCCAGGAAAACTGGAGTTAAAAGATCAAATAAGAATATACCAACTGTTATTTCCCAATTTGAGTACCTGCACTATTGATACCCACAGCACTTGCTGAAAGAAAGAAGCAAGTGTGTTTCTTTTATGAAACTTTTCTAAAGAAGTAAGATTTAGAAAATGAACAGATTTCACTTTATCTTTGGTTTTTATATGGATTTTTTAACACTGTAAGAGAATGAATGATCTAGAAATGATCATGTAAGTCTTTCCCTTGACCTGTCAAGATAAGCTTAGTGAATGTAGTTTTGAAAGACAAGCAGCACTCAGTTTTGCAAGCCTTATCATTGAGTAATTCTTCCTTACAAGCAGGAAGATGAAAATAGTGATAGTAAATATGACTGAAGGTGAGTGAGGGTTGCAAAATTAGATCCTTGGCTGCATGGAGACACTTAGATATATTAGGATGAAATCACTAGCAGTATAAAATCAATGAATGCATATTAAGACACATTAATCCTGAGTTTAATGTGGCCTTAATTTACTGCAGTTTAATCCTCCTCATTTTCACTTTCTGCTAGGAACTTGTACTTCGAAACATGAAAATTGTCATATTGCCAAAGTGCTTTGACACTGTGTTCTAATGAGCTTGTCAAACGTAAAACTTAAGTCTGCAAGATTAATTTCCCTGTAATCTTGAAGGCTGCTATTTGGAAGTGCATTTTGGAAGACTCTAATGTGGTAGCATGAAATAACAGAATGATTTGGTATCCTATTTGGTAGGTGGCTTTCACTCCAGAATACAGTCTCTCAGGACACTGTTTATGCAAGAAACTACTTTTTTGGGTAACAAAATCTGCATGTGTACCTTCACTAGTGCCTGGAAGTTAGAGTTCCTAAGAAGGAGGTAACTAGAATATGCATAACTCACAGACAATTGCTGTTTTCAGTAATCTGATATACTTTGTTCTATCCACACAGTGCTCAGTTGTGCTACAATAAATATCAAATATTGAAATGGTAAATTCTTTGCCAGGCAGAAAGAATCTGAATTTGAGCTGGTGTGGAGTAGCAGATAATATTTGAACTTTACCCCTGCCAGCCCCCCAGCCAGACTATTTCAGTATCTGGTTTTGTGTAATCACTGTTTTCTTCTCTGCCTTTTTATTAGCGTTATCCCTTGGCTTACAGTGAAAATATTGCTCCCAGCTGGTACAAAAGGCAATGTAGCCAATATCTTTTCCACAAAGTAAACATCTTGTCCAGGATACACCTAGGAAGGACCGTGGTTTCACACTAAGGACTTAGGCAGAGCTTGATCCATGTGGGCGCGTCAGTCCATCTTATTCTTTTCCTCAATAAATGAGTGTGACTTTTGACTGGTCAAGAGCATAGTCATCTAATATTAACTATTCATTCTATAGAGCCTCAGCATACCTCTTCAACTGTACATCCAACTTTGAAAGGATGTAACTTCCATTTTCCTAATAATAACCTTGTTTCTAGTCTTCAGCTGAGGCCCTTTGTTTGGCCACCATGGTGGCTGACTGGATGAGACCTTTGAATTTACAACTTCTTTTGATATTCAGTCTTCGTGCCCTGAACAAGTAAGGTACAAAAAGGAAGAAAAGGCTGATGGAGGTAAAAGACAAATCCACAGGTGGATGTTATACGACAAATAAAGTGAACAAAATTGTCTCTAAAGCTTTGGTTTACATGGATGCTGAAACAGTCTTGGGATGTAGCAATCTGGAAAAGACCGCTTTTTTTCACTTTAATCTTGATGTGATGAAGGAATCACGGAACAAAAGCCCCTAGAAGGGGCAAGTAGCAGACTTTGAATGACAGACAGTTTAGGCAATGGTTACGTGTTGAGCATAAGTACACTTTCAGAACTGATGCAGTTTTGGAAATGGTAGTGTCATAAACAACATAAAATATCTTTCATCATGATTTACCTAACATCAAGGTTCTTACATGACAGTGACAAAAAAACTTTAGACAACTTTGAGCTTTAGAAACCTTCTACCATGATTCATTTGGATTATGTAAGGATCTTCCAAACAACTATGCCTCTTCCACAGAGCTGTTGTTAAAATTTCCTCTTTTTTTTTTTTTTCCTAGATGAAGACATATTAAACAGACACAGAAAAAAAAAAAAAAAAAAAAAAAGAAGAACAAGTATTTTACACAGAATCACAAAAAATCGTAGACTCTAAAGCCCTTCTGCAGGATACTGTCAGAAAGCAAGGAACTGTGCCTCCAGTCCACATACTTGAATAATTCCTCAAACATACCCATGTCCTCAAGATTTATTTTCAATAATTAAAAAAATGTTTTTAAGTGTAGTTCTCAGGGGTGGAGCTGATGCCTCATGTCAGTATTTTCACTAACATCCTGGATTGCACATTCCGTAGAAGAGCATAAAGTGCTATGGCATTGGGGTTTGTTTTTTTTTTTTAAATTTAATTTAGAACTTCTTCACCCTTTCCATTATTATTGTTATTATTGTTATTAGTTTTACCTTGTAGCTCCTATATTCTTGTAATGACACATAAGAAGGTGCTTAAAGGTCTTCTTGAAAGTAGCATTGCAGAGCGCGTAACAGGCAGGGTTGATGGTGCTGTTGATATAACAGAGCCAATAACCTATGGTCCATACAGTGCCAGGGATGCAGGATGTGCAGAAGCTGTTGATGAGCACCATCACATTGTATGGGGTCCAGGTGATGATGAAGGCCAGGAGGATGGCCAAAATAGTCCTTGTCACTTTTTTCTCTCTAGAAGGAGGTGGTTTCTTTTTGGCTGGCTGCTTTGTCATCTTGACGATTTTCCGGGCTACACTATTCTGCTTCTCCTCCCCGTTGGTGCCTACAATCTCCACAGTGGTGTTGGTAGGGGCACAGCAGTCACCCTTTTGGGACTTGGTGACTATCCTGATGCATGTCAGCTTGGAGTTCTCCACTTTGAGATGGTCTTGGGAGGCAGAAGCCTGGCTGGCATCTTTGGCAGCTTCGTCCTCTTTCACGTTGGAAGCAACCACGCTGACAGAGGTGGAGTCGTTGGAGCTCTCCTTCTCCTCCCCTTGAACACAGTTCTCCGTCACAGTCTCTCCGGTCGTTTTTCCATTCTGAATTTTGCTGTGCTCCAACCCATCCCCACTGGTTGGGATGTTGTTATTGTTTGGTTTCACTATTTTACCTTGGACAAGGCTGGGGGAAACTGTATCTTGGTTTTGGGCAGCTTCCTTTTTCCCTTTCTTTATCCGACTCTTACTGGCTCGAGAGATTTGCCAGTAAAGGACAGTCATGATGATAACAGGCAAATAGAAGGCTGCAATGGCAGTGCCAAAAGTGACGGCAGCGTTGGAAAAAAACTGGATGTAGCAGTCCCCGTCTGGGACAGTCCTTCCTCCCACAATGAACTGCCAGAAGAGAATTGCAGGGGCCCACAGGATGAAGGACAGCACCCACGCAGCTGCGATCATCATGCCTGCCATCTTAGTGGTCCGCTTTACAGGATACGTCAGAGGCTTGGTGACGCAAAAGTATCTGTCAAAGCTGATAATGAGGAGGTTCATTACAGAGGCGTTGCTGACCACATAGTCTAGAGCCAGCCAGAGGTCGCACACCACAGGCCCTAAGGGCCAGTAGCCTATCACAGTGTAGAGGGTGTATAGGTTCATTGAAAAGATGCCGATGATCAAGTCAGCGCAGGCCAAGCTGAACAGGAAATAGTTGTTGACAGTCTGTAGGTGCCTGTTGACTTTGATTGACACCATGACCAGGATGTTCCCAATTATGGTGACTAGGCTGAGAGACCCTGCTACCAGGACAATGAAGACCACCTCAACAGTTTTATAGGGGCTCTCCAAAGCCATCACATTTTCAGTGGAGGAGTTTATGTATGTTGAGTTATTCATTTCTGTTCTCCTAAAAAGATACCCAGTTATCACTTAAGCCTGCAGAGGAAAGAAAACAAAACAGATACCGTCATGAAATTAGTCCCTTTGCCTTTAGGAAATGGATCCCAGAAAAACTACTTGGAAAGGTAGAAGATGTGTCCAGAAGGACTAGTCAGCTTTGGCTAATGAAAAAACCTTACAACATATAATATCCCCTTAGGAATAACATACCGACAGAATACCTCTAAATATGTGACAAAGACACAACATTTGAATCCAGATCTAGATTTTTAAGTTCTCAGATGCATTTTTCTCTTTGTCCTGTTACAAAACCATTATTGACTTCAAAATTTTGGAACCGGATCTGCATATTGATTTCTTTCCTACCAACAAAATAGTTCACTTTGCTCATTTCAAACCCTATTCCAAACAAAAAAGTCCAGTCCTGAGGGTATGCCATTCTTATAACCCAAGGTGAAGATGTGATTTACCAGGAGCCAGATCACACAAAGGTGACTTATCCTTCCATCTTTCCTTCATGTTCCGCCCGGGTATGCTTCTGTGAGGTTTATGGAACAAGTTTGTGTCATGTCTCCCTCTCATTTTCTTACACTGCAGTTACCTTTTCTGTCAACACTTGCAAGGATTTTGGCACTGCATCAAACTAAAGTTATTGGTCTGCCAATAAACAAAAAAAAGGTAGGTCTGTTGAAGTCAATAGAATTAGTAAACTCACCTCAGTTGAGCATCTGGCTATCTAGTTAGATGTGTACAAAGTTTATTTTTATTTTTTCCATTTCAGTGAGATTAAAGTTATTTTTTACATCATTTTGACCATTTGTACCTGGAAAAACAGTTGTTGTTTGGTTGATTTTTTTAACGTGATGAGGTTATCTCTTGATGCTTGCTTGCTTGCTTGTATTTTTCTCATTTTTTTCAAATCACAGTGTTTTTAATCTGTATCACATAAGCTACGACAAAAGGTCTGAAATGGATAGCAGGGTAATGATAAAGAAAGAAACAGATAAAAATCGGTTCTGTTTATACACAGCAATTCTTTTTCTGCCCTGGATAGCCTACCGGCAGTACTCAATAAATAGTAATTAAACTACTAGCAATATACATTTGATAGAAGACCAAGAAAACAGCACATGCTTTTGCCTTCAGGATATGTCCTATCCTTTTGTGCATCCCCTGGAAGTCAATAGAATGCACTGGAATTGTACAGCCAGTCTCCGAGCGCTCATTATTTATGAGCTGTGCTCAAGGGATTATTGAGGCATGAAGGCCAGATGTGACAGAGAAGTTAGGTTGTTTCTAATTGGAATATTCTCCTTTTTTTCCCCACCCATAAGGCATCACTTTTTTAAGACAGAGTTTCTAAAAGTGGTGGTGCAGTCAAAGGAAGACAAAAAGATCAGTTATGTTTGGCTCCTCTGTACATCAGGGATTAAGGAATCCTCCTCTGGCCCCTGTAACTAACCTGCTGATGCACAGACCTATACAATCCATGGCACTTAAACGGAGCAATGCATTTTCACTGTCACTTCAGCACTGCATATTTTCTTTCAGATGCAAAAGGAAGAAGATGATGCAAAATGTCAGCACAACAACAAAAACCCGTCTGACCTCTAAGAAAAATAAGCAAGTCTGTCTCTGTGGAAAAGTCAAAGTGCTATACCAGGGTAAAGGTTTTCTGTCTGAGGCAACTTTGTAATCTTGTAATTTATACTTGAAGAAATACAACTGGCAGAAGGTGGGGCTCATGCATTTGCCTTTGCTTTAAAAAACAGCTAAGATTTGTTTGCCAATTCCTTGTTGAAGAGAACACATGAATAAATAGAGGAACATAAGGCTAGTCAGACATTTTTTTCCTACTCTCTATTCACAGGTACATCCCTAAAATCCTTGGGATCAGGTTCAAGAAAATAAAACTGTGAGGAGGAGTGCTTTAATTAAATATGTGCTTTGTACAGTAAAAATAGGCTGAGTGGAATATAACAGAATTTATACTCTGTGCAAAAAATATACAGGAGAATAGCCCAGACATCTTTAACATATAGGGCTGTCATTTCAGCAATTGTGTGCTTTTCACCCAAAACCTCACAGCTGAGCAGCTGGCTATCCAGTTAGATACGTAAGATACCAATTTTTTGGGGATGAGCTAAGAACTTCTCCCAAGCAGAGCTCTTTATGAACATTCTTAACAGAATGCATTTTTTATCAAAAGACAGAATAACTCACAGAGATGTATTGATTTAAAAAAAAATTCAGCTGACAAGTTTGTGATGCAGGGCTCTGCAGCTACCTCTGGTGACAGCAAGTGAGAGGGGGAGCAAGAAGGGAAGAGAGTGAGAGAGGATCAGAGCTGAAAAAAATTGTGCTTTATGGTAAGAAAACAAGTATTTCTCTACAATTTCATTTAGACAAAATGTTCAGAGGTTTGTTTTCATTCCACCAAAGAACTAAAAATCATTTTAAAACCTTGAAACCTGTTGTGAAACCGAGTTACTGTCTCCCAGCTAACTTTATTCCTAAGTCTTTTCTGCTGATTTCTTTACCCACTTCCAGTGGAAATATTGGTAATTCAGTATAAATTCCGCTGATTTTATTATCTGGGATGCAAGGAGCTGGATGAAAACTAAAAGCTAGTTTTACTTGTTAGGAAGAGGGTTTCACTGTGTTCTTTTGAACGGAAGCAAAGCAGAGGAGTCCATTTCCCAGTGATCTCCCTCTGCACAAAACTTTCCTGCCATGAGAAGGGTGGTAGGTCTGGACTGCAAATTACAGTGACTGTTACGGCTTTCTTAGGTATGGAGAAACATACCTGCTATCACTTCAGTAAAATCTTCCTTTGCTTGCATCAATAAGATTGTAAAGTGAACCATGTTTTGCCGAGTGTGTTGACAAGAAGGTATAGGGCTGGTGAAACATTTGATTTCAACCAACACGTATCATCGGCGCTGACAGAGCTATCATTATGTGAGCAGAGACAGGAGTATGCACGCTTCCTAACCCAAGACCCCCGGGAATGTGCTGGACTCTTTCCTGTTGGCCCCAGTAGGGTTTGAATCAGGCTGGTAGTGAGGTTTCTGTTTCTTATCGTGGCTGCTTGCTGTCTTGGTACAGGACTAACTGTGGACTACTTCTGGTTTTGTCATGCCACGGAGCCCTTCTCTTCTGCTGGAGAGGCAGTTGTTATGGGAACAGCTGGTATTCATCGGACAGACCTACGGGGCAGACGCATTTTAAGGTAATATGACATCCCGTTATGAGAAATACCAGGTCTTATTCTTGAACAAACAGAGCTCTCCTCTGCAAGCCCATGGGTGTGAGTTGCACAATATGGCACTGACTCCTGTGGGCTACCATAATTTATCCTTCTATACTAAGTGCATTCTTGCTAAACAGGGAATACCCAGAAAAGGCAAGAAATTTCACTTGTGAGCTGAAAACCAACCAAGTTCATTTTCTGAAAAATATTTTAAAATCTATGTGACTTTGTGGAACACAAACATCATAATCACTACATGGAAAATGTCCAAAGCCAAGAAATCCACATATAAAATAATTCATTGTTTGATATTTGATATGTCATTGAGAAACATTTCCAGTGCAGTAGTTTCTCCCCTCTAAAAAATTCATAGTGCTGAAAATCATTCCCTTCCCTTCTTTGACTAGACAAGGTTTTGGGGCAGAACGGGCTACATGGTACGTGCACTTTTCACCTGGTGTGATGCCGGGTCTTTTTGCAGTGAGTAGTAGTCAGACAGAAGCAGGGCACAGGTGGGTTGACCTGGACCCCCGTTACCACTCGCAAGGAGAAACGTAGTCCGGGCTGGCACGGGCTGGAGTAAACCTTCGCAGAGCATGCTGGCTGCCGTGGTCTGCTTCGCTTTCCTTCATTTACCTCCCTAGCAGTCGCTTGGAAGAGCGAAACAGAGGTCTGATGGGTGAAGTCTGTAAACTGGTTCATCATAAAAGGGAACCGCGGTGAGTGTGAGGAAGCAAAATGATGCCGTTGAAGGTATTCATCCTATTCCATTGCAGACCCTGAGAAGGAGGCCTGCAGAAACAGGAGGGCAAGGAGAAGGGACAAGGACTGCCTGTCACCCTTGGGATCATGAGCCTCAAACAGGAGGTGCTTAGGTATTGCATCCTGCTGACGCTGCTTTCCACTTGCCCTGAGAGGATCCCATCCCTTTGGTGCAGATGAGCCTTGTAGCAATCATTGTAATTTTAAATTTAGAATATATCTCCAACATCTGTCACAAAAGAGACTGCAGCAATGTTGTGTATATTGAAAAAAAATGGCTGATATGCCATGCCTGTCAAAGTTTGTTAGACAAATTCTTCCTCTGTATTGTGCGTATTGCCAAGTTAAATATGGTAAGGATTTAATGGTTTCTTTGAATCCTCTGAAACCATATAAAGGTCAAGACATGAAAGAGGAAACAAACAATCTGTACCTGAAAGTTTTATTTGTGATTTAAATGGGATTACCCAGGAACCTATGTGCATTGCTAGTCTGAGCACTTTCCAGCATTCAACTCTCAAACAAAAGTAAAATATACTTTTTTAACATCTCCTCTTTGATCTAGTTCCTCTCTCGCCCAAACCTATGTAAAATGGATTTGATTTTTGCTGTAGCAATAATAGATTTTTTCCTTTTTTTCCTGAACTGATTTTGATCCTGAACTGCATTGGTTTTGATTGTAAATTCCTTCCTGGCATCATTTAAAGCCACAGTGTTAAAAAAAAAAAAAAAAAAAAAAAAGAGAAACAAAACCCATAAACCCGTGACAAATATACTAGGCATGTTAGTCAGAATTTATTACAGACTTTAAGAGAGATTATAGATTTAGTCTGGGCTTTTGGTAAAAAATACATTTCAGAAAATTCCCAAATACCGGAAGACTAAAATCTTCACCACATGGGTTATCGTCTGCAATCCATTTGAAACCAGAAATATCTTTGCAAAGTGTTACTGCCTCAGTGTGGTCCATTCTTATTTTCATGCACTTTTGTTTTTCTCAATCAACACGTGTCCTACAAAAAAAGATATTCTGTGGGCCTGTCTGGATCTACTTTTCCCCATCTCATCAGGAAGGGTACCTAAGGGCAAAATAAACAATTTCTGCACATTTCTTGAAACAACAAGTAGATCAGAGTCGTAGAGCATTAACAAAAGCAAACTAGCACTGTGCCACTAACAACAATTGAAATAAAGCAAAAATAAAAATACTCCCCCCCAAAACAGCAGGGAACTGTACATGAGTAGGTGGCAGTGCTGGCATCAACATTGCTGCCTCAGTGCTATTGTTAGGGTCTGAGAATTTGCACAGCTATTAACTACATCTTGTTTGCTGCTGCTGTTACAGTCTAAAACTGGTAAATATAGTGCTGTGAGCCCAGCTGGTTTGTATTCAAAATTGCACAAGGAAAAGTATAGGCAGTATAGAAAAAAAAACCCCAAACAACCAATAGTCTCTCTCATTTCAGGAAACAATAAAAAAGAAGCAGTTTTTCCTCAAAGGTCTGGATAATTATGTATTTCTACTATGCTGGTACTACTGTTGTTACTATCACTATTGTTATGCTGATAGTCACCCAGTGGTACTAGGGCACTTAATCTATTATCTTTCTGTAAGTATAGTTTTGGCTGCAGATGTGTCTTTGTTTTTCAGGACCTGTGTAATCGAGAGAGAATTTGCATTCTCTCTTCGGCAGCTGACATCATTACAAGCTAACTTCTGCATCTGAATGCATTGGGCAAACCTGAAAAATATGCTTAGTAGGCTTGGTTTTATCTAACTGGTTCTGATCCACAAAAAGGGATTTTTACCTCCTGGACTAGTGGAAATACTTTCAGTCATGTGTCTCCTTATTCTTGCTAGGATTGTATATAAAGAATCCTTGGTCCCAAACCGGAGAGCAAACAGCCAAGTCTCTTGGTGAAGTTATGGCAAGGCTTTCCTCTGCACTCTCATGGAAACATATGATATGGTTGCCCATATGATAAAAGTGACCGAATACAACGGTCCATGTGATTCCTTCTGAGTCCCACCTGCCATACTGCGCACCTCAGCTTGTCAGAGGTGCTTACACGCTGGAGGGAATTTGCAGAATGGCAATTGAAAAGACAGAGGGTTTCACCACTACATTGCAAGCAAAGTAAATACTTCAGGACACTTTCGCTGTGGAAAGCTAGAACAGAATAGCATATTTTTTCCTCTTTTTCAGGTAAGCTGTGAAGGGGGGGGGGGGGGGGGGGGTGTGTGGAAATCTGGTTAATAAGATCAAAATGATTTTATAACCCAGAAATCAGAGAACAAAGTAATTTTTGGTCTATGGACTATGAAAACCAAAATGGAACTCTTAGTGAATCATCCCACAGTTCTCTCTAGAGGGTTGAGTTAAATGGACAGGATCTCCATCTAGAGGCACAGAAAGGCAGCTACCACATAAAGCAGTCATTTCCAGCAGTAGGATGGCTTCAATATGTGTTGAAAATTTAGATACTTACTTAATCTCTCAGGTGGAGGAGCCCCACATTTTACTATAATTTACATTTTATTATAATTAAGGAGCAGAGATATAATTTGATGAAATTCTGAAACGTTACAGTTAGATATTCTTGTAGCAAACAGTCTGAATACTGAGGTGTAATTAGGCTGGGGCAGCCACTGCACAGACACACATGCTCAGGCCTGAGCTTATCCACTGCCACCAGTATTATTTATTCACCACTTTGGGCATGATCCAACTCAAAGTGTTGTTTCAGAGTAGGTTGTAAATGGGTCAGAAGAGCAGCTGGTGTCATCAAAAGGTGACAAAACTAGGGACTAGCTCATGCCACACTCACATTTAATCAGTGGACCTATGCTGATTTCCACTTGCAGAGGTTATAGGCTAGCTAGAAAAGGGAGATCGAAGTGACAGATTGCAGTAAGTCACTTCTCTTTTCCTCCTTGCACTACACCACTGTTGCTGGAAGTTGACTGAAGCTCCTCTCACCAGTCAACCACAAGACGACAAGTTTTATCTGACTATAACTACCTTCTTCAAGCACTTTAGATAAAATACTCATACCAGAACTCAGACTAAAATTATACCTACCCTCAGCCATAAGAAAGGTTCCCTCAGCAGAAGAGTTATTTAAGCTTCTGTTAAGATTGAATTGAAGATCATTAGATTCCGGGATATATTCTCTGAAGGGACAGTGCTGTGATAGGTAAGTACTCCCTCTGCAGCCCCGCACGAATTGGAGGCACAGTACTTCATTATCCTCGTATCAGCTATCATGCCTGTGCTATTAAATAGGAAAACCTTATGAGAGCTACTCAAAGTCCCTGGGTGACAAGTGGCAAAGCTTGTGAAAGAGGAGAGGGTTCAGAAGGCTGGCTGAAACCAGCTCACAATTTGTTCTGAATACCTGGAGTTAATGCATAACAGAAATGCATCTCTTATTTAAAACATGTACAGGTAGATCTAAAAAAAACCCCAAAACCCAAAAGAAAACAAAAAAACCCCCCAAAACAAAACAAAAAACCACAAACCCACACTATTTCTGTTTTTTTCCTGTTTTAAATGACTTTTTTTCTGCCAAAGCCTGAAGTAATATTGGTGATGAAATAATAATGGAGAACTACAATACAGTACAGGGGGGGTTTCTCAAAGAACTGCTGATTAACCCCCTCAACATGCCAATGAGTGCAGCAAAGATGCTGTGGTATTTCAGTGAATCTCTGCAAATCCCTCCAAGTCATGGAGGTCCTTTAGGGACCCTGAATAAGCCCATGGAGACTCTCACTGTTCCTCAGAGATTTTGCAGCCTTCAGTAGTGTCTGTGACAGGAATATTAACATACTGAGGGCCCAAAGGGACTCTTACTGAAGTTAAAGAAAATCTTTCCTTTTCCCTTGGTTGGAAATAGTGTTAGTACATTGCTTTTATCAGTGATTTCCTTATTCACCCGCTTACGATCTAGCAGACTTACTTGTGATACCTCTAGATCATCCTTGAACCTGCTTTGGAAAGTGCCCAGTTTCTTTACTCAGCAAATGATTTTAAAATTCCTGTTAAGTCCATCATGGTCACCCCTACATGAAGTTCTCAAGAGCTTGAAAATCTAGTCTGTTCTGCTTCTGTGTCCCTTAATCTTGGGGATTTTTACACATCTTCCATCTTACTTAACAGTTTACCAAAGATGTAGATTAGAAGCACAGAGAAGAAAGCTGACTCAGATATAAAAGGAGTTGACTCAAATTCTTTGCAAGAATTTAAGCATATATTGAACTCTAGTTCAAACTTGTTTCTGACAGGGCAGCTAAATCTTTATTTATGCTTGTATTTCTGCAGACCGCGTTTAAGGCGGTGATAGTGAAATAGTGAAAGAACCTAATTAGTTCTTTACCTTACCAGAAAGGAGTGGTACCTAAATTCCCAAATTAGAATCCATATTTCCAAGCACATTCTGCAGTCTGAGAAAGGTTTGTGAAAGATGGAAAGATGCTAACAATACTTAACAAAATGTTTGTAATATGTTTGAAAATCTCAAATGAAGTGTTTGCTATAGCTAATTACAAACATGTTGATCACAACTATGAATGTTTACTGTGAGCCTGCATGATCATCTCCCCTTTTGTGGACAGAGAAACCTCAAAGATTACATATTCCTTGCCAAAGGAAGGAAATATTTATTTAGCAGTTTTTCTGCAGCATTTATGTTCCCAGTTGCTACATTATTATAGGCTCTCTAAGACTCTGACTGTGTTATGTTTCACTAAATGACTGCTACCTACTTTAATTACATAGACTGTAGTTGCAGACTAATTGCATTTTTACTCCACTCCAGGTTTAAGAAATCCGTGTCTAATTCTGGTTCTGATGCATGGCTCCAGATACTGGTCTCAACACGCTGCAATTAACAAGGTAAAATACCTTAGCTTTGCATATGAATAATTCACCATGGCATTAAGAGAAGCCCCTATCCTATGTTAAACTATAATGTAATGTTTAACAAGGTTAACTTAATAACAGGAAACTGGGGGACTTGTCTCTGACCATGTACCTTCTGTTAAAAATATATTCAGCATCACTGGGCCAGGAATACTAAAATGCATAAGCAAATACTCTCAAGCTCTCTGCACATTTTGATTTTTAAAGAGACATTGCAAAGGTTGTTCACATCAAACTTTGACCTCTCTTGCATGTTTGCAAAAAGAAAATATTCAGAACATTTGAAATGCAAGGTTTCAGAAGTGCTAAATGGGATTATTTGAATCCAAATCTATTAAAGCCTGAGAGGCATTAACTAACACAGGATAGAGAAGAGCAGGTGATTATTGTATGCATGGATCTGCACTGTGAGGCATGAAAAGGCTACACCGAATACTGTCCCTAGGTGCAAAGGCTTCAGCTCAGCTTCTCCCTCATGGGAGACAGTTTACTATGATTACTAAACACAAAAACTTATGCCCCTGTCACAGGAACCGCTTGGACATAAGTGTGTAGAGAAAATACTGTTATCCCACAGGGGGCTTTGCAAACTGATCTTGTCACTTTAGCAATGAAGTCTGTGAGATACAATGCTTGCACAGGGTGATGGTGATGAATATACTTGATGTCCCTTGTACTTTTCATTCTAATTCAAAGATGAGTTAAAAAAAAATTAAAAAGAAGAAAGGCTTTTGAGACAAATAGGTTGATTCTGAAATTCAGGCTTCTAGAGACTGTTCTTATATATTATGGCATAGGAACCTCTTTCATGGCGTGGCCGAAGCACCACATCAGCTTCACCAAGACTGTTGCTAGAACTACTTGACTGGCATGAAGTCAGTTGCTCTCCCATTTCTGGTACTGAGGATCTCAAACTGGTTTTATTAATATGCTGAAATTCCGTAATTATGCTGTAGATTACTCTCTACCTTTCTTTGGCAGGCTTATCTTTATTGTCTGCAAGTTTGCCATTTCTGCTTCCTCATCTCAGACCACCTTTCCACAACAAACATGTCTGAGGAGAAAAAGACTACTAACTAGTATATTTTGTTTCCTGACGTTTTATTTTACCCTCGCCTTCTGCAGTGTCACCTACATGGTCCAGTTCTCTCGATCTAATTCTATCTTTACTTAACAACTGTTTAAATTGGGACTTGATGGTAAAGCAAACTTACGGAATATGAAATACTATCTAGATAGGAATACTACCTAGTAATGTACCTAGGGAACAATCTCCTCCATCAAACTGCTGAATCCCTGGGGCGTCATGACTGAGATTAAATCCCTCCCACTGTGCCATGCAACAGCAGCAGAATCACTCAGCAGCGATTGCTGCATTGCAACGTGCCTCCACGCAGCACAAACCTATTTGATGGGCACCAGTACATACCTAAAGATAGACGTATCAGGAGGTGTGGGGCAAAAGAAAAGAGAAAATAATAAATGGGGTGAAAGCAAGAGGGAGGAAATGGGGACAAGACTGAGGTGTGAATGAAAAAGAAAAGAAGTTAATGAGGAGAAAGAAAAAAGAGTGACTGCAAGAGAAACAAGAGTTCTGCATGAGCATTCACCTGGGCTACTTGAATTGTCATGCCTTATTGCCTGTTTTCAGTAGAAATTCCTCACTGACCCTAGTTTCAGTACCTGTCTGTATTATCCCATGCCAGCCCACAGAGGGATCGGCTAGCATTCCTTCACATCTTGTGCATTGAGCAGTATTGTTGAAGCACTGAAGTGGCTTAAAGATCTGAAATCTCACCCCCAGTAGTCATTCAAACATTTACTTTCTTAAATCCTGCTGCCATTCACTAAGACTTGGCCTCCATAACCTCTTTGGAGAAGAGGATGTAAATGATTTTTTCAAAAAGTTACCTTTTTTTCCCTAATTAGGAATTCCAGTCTATTCAATTTTCCTATAGAGATGATTTCTTCCCCTGTAGGTTGCTTTTGTTGTTTCCTGTGCTGTTATCTATGCTGTGGACATGAATTTATTTCCCCCATGCCCTATCATTCTTTTCTTGCTCAGTTCTGCAGCAAAGCCATGACCCTGGGTCTGGGACCATTAGCAATCAATTCCATGATGGGTCTGCCTCCAAAAGGTATGAGATTCAGATAATCAAGTGGGATTCAGATGCTTATCTCCAGGTAAAGCTGGCATTTATCGTAGGGTTCCTATATTTCTGCCTGTGATCCTTGAGGAAGGTAAAATGTTCAAAAAAATAGTAGAAAGAAATTACATAAAGTAAGCAATGAAGGGAAGCTGTGACCGAACTCTGGGGACCCCCGGAGCCTGGTGTCCAGCACACCACGTCCCTGCTCTCTCAGCTGGGAGAGGCACAGCTCAGCGCCATGGAACAGCCACAGCTCTCTGTGAAGTCATGTCTTGGGGATTTGAGTTGTCTTGGTATCTTTTTTTTTGCTGCTTCTGTTTGTATTAGCAAGTACTGCCTCCGCAACTCCTCTCCTTAACAGCGACGCTCCTCCCTCAGACCTTTGCAGTGGCTCTGCTTTAGGGAGAAGCAGGATTTGTAACCTGTGGGACTGGGACAGACCCACATCACTCTTCTTGTTCATTCCCTTTTCATTTTTCCTTGCTGCCTAGTGCAGCACCTGGTTACCCTTCAGTCTCTCTGGTCTTTCTCATCTTGTTCTCCACCTCTCCGCTGCTCAGATCAGTCTTCTGGCTATCACTTTCCTTAGGTCACACTGTATTGTTTTTCTCATCTTCTGGTCTAACAGTTACTACTCGCTTTGCTGGCAGTGCTCAAGTCTCATTTCTCTCAGCACTTTCAACTGCAGAAAGGCAAAAAAAGATTCATGCAGTGTAATACAAACCTCCTAGCAAGTCTAGCAGGAAGCGATGCTGTCCTGACACACTACGGTGCTGCCCTCCCACTCGAGATGGATGTTGGGTGAGGCTGATCAGTGGCTCTACCAGACGACTTACAGAAATACTCCTAACCTTCATCAGCTCTTCTCTGAAGTTTGTGAGAAACTGATATGTCAGTACTGACAGTTCCAAAATCATGAGAGCCAGTTTTGTCCCCTGTTTGAGAATGATCAGTGGGGCAGAGTATCCTTTATATAATATCCTTTATGTAAGAGAAGTAATGAAAATTGTTTTAGGTGAGAAATGCAGAAGACCCGTGAGTGGAGAATCAGGAGACATAACCAGTCAGGAGTGAGGTGTTCTGCTAATCTGTGTGTTTGAATATGAAGTGATTCAGATCCATCTGAGCAGGGATTGTTTTTAGTAAGTATGAAAAGTGGCATATTGTGAGGCTAGTTTGAAGCGATGACCTTATAACAGCAGAGAAGTGGCAGTATATTTTTAACAATGGGAAAGTATCCAATAGTAGCACAGCAATAACAGGGCTGAGAGGAACAGAAGATAGTAAATATACCTAATTTATGCACATATAATAAGCAATTATATTATATATAGAATGTATGCATATGTTCAATTATTTCTTCATAAGCAAATTACACCAACACAGTCACTGCATACAGTAGCAGTGAGACGCCCCAAGTGGGAAGGCAGAACTAGGATGGGAGAACTGATTTTCTCCTGCTGAAGTTTTTGGTTCTCTGCAGCTCACAGAGTTTGAGGCTGAACAAAGCCTCAATAACACCACACTGATTTGCAGATGTCGTGTACCCCAGTCATATATGCCTTGTGATACTCTTTGAGAAGTCTATGGCTCAAAGGCGCATTTCACAGCTCCTTGCTCTCAGTCACTCACACTATAAGCCTGTGACTTCAAAGGGATATCTGAAAGGAAATGTTTGGAGGGAAAAAAAAAAAAGGAAAAAAAAAAAACCAAAACAACAGAGAAAGATTGCCTGCTTGTCTCTTTTTTTTTCTGCTCATGATATAACAGGCTTAAGATACTTTGGTATAACTGCTTCTCAGTGGGTCATTTTTTCCTTCTTCCTTTACAAAGACCACAAAAAGAAATTGGCAGTGAGGAAGAAAACAGCTGTGTGAGCCCAATCCAGATGCTGTCATCTTAGAATGGACTTGTCAAAAAGCAGGCAAGCAACTTTCCATCTCTAAGCAGACTCCTTGGGTCAAGCTGGAATGATGTCCATGATAGTGACTCTCAGACTTTTTCATATCAGGACTTTCAGTAGTAGCATATGCAAAAGCACGTACTGTTCCCTGCTGCATATCCAGTCATAAAGTAAATAAGAAAAGTCTCTGAGGGTTGGTGGTGCCCTTTCAGGCTGTAGGCAACATCACTTAGATGACATTTTCTCTTGTTTCTGAGTGTAAATGTGGTTCAGTTCTAAATTCAGTCTGTTTTAAGGCTTTAAGCATGTTATCCATAACATCAATGTCCTCCACATATATGAAGTCCTGAATGGCTTTCATGAAGTTTCTAAAGTGTATCTTTTACTATATGTAAAGTAGTATTAGATTATTTTGTTTTACATTTTAAATGAGTTAATTTGGATCTGTTTGGTTTAGTCTGTGATATGCAATGCAATCACTTTGAATGTTTGATACCCTGAAAGGCACTGAATAGTTAAAATGCAGACGCTCTTGTTTGTAGAAAGACATAATGGAGGGATTTACAGTCAAGTTAATGTTTAACCTCTTAATCTTTCTAACGTTATGGTTGGAAAATGCCCTTTAAATTTAATTATCTGCTTCTTTACATTTACTACTTTGCAAATGAGCATTTAAAAATGTCAGTCATCTCTCTTTACAGAGATCTATAATAATTTTGTATCCACTCATAATGATGTTGGTCATCCTAAGCAAATGCCACCCAGCCCACTATGCCACTGACAGCATCATTTATTCTCTTCTTAATTGTCTGAGGTTTGCATATCTCAGACCATGTAATTGAAGGCACAGTGTGCTTTCTCCTTTACCCCACCATATATTAGAAGCATTTCAAATCTTAATAGACTATGGTTTTGCATCTCCAGGTAGCAAAAATCTCAGTAACTAATTGGGGATGGGTGGCATTGTCCTGAGAAGAGACTTATTCCAGAAAAATATCTAAATTATTAATGTTTTGACAAATAGAAAATAAATCTCAGGAAGTAACTTAGTATAGATTCTACATAAGATACAAACTATGTCAATACATTATCTATCGTTTCATATCAATTTCTCAAATGTTTGGAAGAGCAGGCAACAGTTTATTATTTTCTTTTCATGGGGGATACTGTGGGGTCTGCTGCTTTTGAAAACAGTTGCCATTTTGACTGTCAGGTGCAACAGGAAGTTGAAAAAGGTATTGATTTAACTATGTGATAAGGCTGGGTCCTGTAGGAATAGATGGCAAGCAAATATTTATCAACACAGAGTCCAATGGTATCCAACACCCTGCCTCCTAATATCAGCTAACACGATCCAGGATGACCACTATTGTCAGGTGGTCAATGGAGAGCGACAGCACAATTACATCAAAAAACAATTGGATATATTCCTGCTTCTCATACTCCTGCATACAGGAGTAAGAGGCTCCATGGGGGCCTCTCTCTGCTGAGACAGAAAGGAAAGTGAAGAGTGGTACCATCGCTGCTTCATTTCCATCAACAATCTTGCTTCTGCTTCTAACACCTGACACAAGGGATGTCTCAGTTATCCACACAGGCTGGAAACAGGCAAGGGACAAAAAAGTGTAAGGGATGTGGAAAAATACAGGACAATTCCTTACTTACACCTTACAGAAGTGTATTAATTCTTTCTTTCATTATCTCCAAGGTAGGTATTGCAAATGCATAATCCATTTAGATTAGAGATAGCACATTTGAATTGCATCACCTGTGCAAAGAAGATCAAGCACCCAAAGATGGCATTCCCAAGTAACACAATTATATCTGGTAATAAGACAAATGTCTTTTCTATCTACTCCTGCTGGGTCTTGTGATTTGCTTAATTTATACCCCATATTTCTGCACAATCTGTTTATAACCAAACATAGTAACACAGTTCATAGTTATTTTCAACTACAGACTTGGTAGAGAGACTAAGAGAACTGGTGTCTTACACTTTTTCTGGGAGAACCTCTTCTTGCTGTCTTGTAGTCTTCACAGGTGAAGGAGGTTTGTTGCTTTACATCAATGGACAGGTTTAGTGCTCCAGATAGCTAGAAACTGATGCAACTTACCTTGAACTAAGCAGAGCCAATATACCTCAGACTCCCATGTGTAAATACACATGGACTTTAAACACAAATAGAAATTTGAGTTTCAGGCATTCTAGCAATTTTGTCATGGACCTGCTGCACATACCTTGCAATACCTTCTGTTCTTTCAATAATAAGAAACTGGGTGGTGTTTGAGAACAAATAAATAGTGATCCAGTCTATTCTGATGCAAAGAGTGTACTGATATTTGGCTGAGAATAAAGACAATGTAGTAAAAAGAAGAAAAGCTCATAGGTTTCATAGTTTCTCTTTTGCAATCTTGTGATGCACACTGTGCTTCTGTGACCAGAAAGTGGTTCAATCTACCTGTGTTTGTTACACTCAGTATAAGAATAAAGCTTATGTAGTAAATTTGGATGAGTGAGCCAAAAGTTTTGGTTTTGCAAGGCTCTCTACAGGAAGTGACAAAAGGTGTGTCTGAAAGACTTACAAGCAAACTGACGAAGACAGTAGCATTAACGATGGGGAATGCCAAGAAGTTTAGTGTTTCACTTTAGATAAACGATAGTTAGGATGTTCATATATGACTTTCTTAAGCCTGTGAATTCAAGACTGCTCATAAGAGTGTGGCATTTCTTGCTCCCAGACAGACAAGACACACAGTTTGGGGCTTCCTCTCTTTCATCACCTTGGAGCCCAGGAAAGGCACGGTGGAAAGTCTCCTGGGAGAGAGCTAAATGAAAGCTCTCTCTCCAGCCTCAAAAGAATATCTTGAATAAGAGCTTGCCATGAATAAATTATGTTTGTCTCACCCTACCCAGGCAGGTTAAACCAGTGTTGAGGTTTAAGAAATGTTTTGAATTCTTGTGAGGTTTTTTTCTAAATGCTTTTGTCAGCTATGAGAGAACCAGCCCACATGATTTTGCCTCGCCAGCCTGAGTGGTTGACACTGTTCTGACTCTGATGGGACTGTTTCCTTCAGAGTGAGAAACTGGTGACACAAGGCAACTACTTGCTAGTGAGATTTCCTTATTTACAGGAGTCCTTTCTGTTTCCCTCACCAGGGCTGAGCACTAACAAAGTCTGTCCCTGGCAGGCACCTCTGTGCCCCAGAAGCCCTCTCCTTGATTTCCACAAAAATCATGTTGAAGCGACATCCACTTCCCCCACTTCCAGCCCAGGCACGGCCTCCCATCACCAGCTCAGCCCTTCAGACTGCAGTTAGGGAAGTGCCTGGCATCGTCTATCTTCCCCCTGTATATTCGGCAACTGGGAGCCTTGGGGAAGGACCTCACTAACCAAGTAGGCTGCTGTGCCCCATCCATTGAGCTTAAAAGATTGCGTCTCACCCCCTTGGCATTAACATAGTTGTTGTTATCTTTGGGGACAATGGGCATCTGCTGGCTAATGGCACCCTTTAGGAACTGTTAGCTCTTGATACCTTGATTTGAACTAAGCAATGTGGTGAGCCACTGTACGGTTTCACAGAATTTATGAGTGAGTTTTAGCTGGGATTGTTTCTGGAGCAGCTGGGCAGTGCCCAATACAGCAGGGTCCTTACCCTGTCTGAAGCCTTGTGCCATAACAAAGGTATCAATTAGGGAATAATTGTGTTCATAACAGGCAAATCATAAAATCATAGCAAAGCTGTATGGAGAGAACTTCTGGTCTCCAAAAAGCTGCAAATGTACTTCTCTTAAAGTAAGTTTAATTACAGTTCTTAAAAGCATCCATTACTTGTCTGTTGAGTACTTTTAGCAGGTTAGACTTTGTTATTTGTACAGTTTCACTCAGATTATTACTTATTTGGGCAACAGCTACTCTCCAATAATTCCCTCAGTTCCTATTTGCACTGTGGCAAACATATCAGCTGGGCAGAAGAGGCAATTTTGAACAAGTACCTGTGAGGAACTTTCAGCATAACCCAACCAGCACAGCTAGCTAAGCAGCACAGCCCATCTCCTGCTACTTTGAGAATATTCTGAAGATACCTGCATGCCTTTTTCTCTTACAGGACATACATAAGAAGTCTGTGAACAAAAAAGCAAGTGCATCCCAGGGTCAGATATCTCTGGCATCTGCTCTTTCACAGAGCAGGAAGGTTCTCTTGTGCATTGGGTACCTGATCCTACCCGGCTCAGCTGACACCATCCTAATTCAGTTATTGTTTCCTTCCTTTTAAGGAAAGGAGTTGAGTGTTTTCCTTCCTTCCTTCCTCTTACAACCTGGACCCTGATGCTTTATTCCTATTGTGTTGTCTTGGTTATCTCCTTTTGTCCTCCTATTTTTGTTCGAGGAGCTGTTATATCACCAACAGTGACAGCAGCTATGCCAGAAAATACAAAAGGCAGTTAGGGCTATATTTATGTTCTATTGTAGTTTTGTTATTTCCTATCCTTTTTGTTCTTTACTGCTATATTTCTTGGTATAGTTGATCTGTATTACATTTTTGTCTGTTTATCTGTCTTCTTGTCATGGCGCACACAAGGGTTTTGCACAGAACTGTGAATATTAGACAAAGGACAGTAAATTCAATATAATCCAAATTATACGGGCTAATCAACAATAACCAGTGTTTCTGTCACAAAGTGCACACTCGTTGAATGTGCAGTGTCTCCGATGTCTCTTCCTCTATATTGTTTGGTTTTGAGATTCAGAGAATTAATCTGAGCTCCCTCTGTAACTAACAGAGCTATCTATTCATGACAAAAATGCACAGATATTTGCTTGTGTTAGATTCCCTTCATCTGCTCTGCAAACATGCTACTTTTGTGCAGTTTTATATTCTTAAGAATGAATTAAATATCAGGCTGCTCATGAAAACAGCAGCCACTGGGAGGATATTACAGAATTTTCATGAAGTGAGTTGTGAATTTCCACACTTCAGCATTGGCAGGGGAAGCCTGACTTGGAGAGCGCTGAGAGCAGGGGTCTACTGTATAGGCCACATTACTCATCCAAACTCCAATTTCAGAGTCTGAAATCCCATGGTAAATTGCTCCAAAAAAAAAATCAATAGGTCAAAAGCCCTGTGTATGCCAAAGGCAAAACTTCTGTTGCTTTTGGTAGGTTCATGACTTTTCTGCAAAAAAAGGAAAAAACCAGGATTGGTGTCTGGGGACTAGTCCCAGTTCATTGTTTTATTGGATTCTTCTGTTCCCTGCTGTAAACTGTCCCGGGATCAGGCTTGCTATTCATCACTTAGGAGAAAAGTCTGTCTCCGGTACCCCTCTGTAACATTCAGAGTGCCCAGCCAAGCGTTTCCTCCTTCTGAAGGACAACGCTTCCCTTTTCTCCCCTTAGCACAGGGTCATGCAAAACTACCTGGGGCTGTGACTGTTGCCAGGCAGTTGGCACACATAATTTATTGCAAAACACATCTGCAAAGTGTAACATTGGGTTCATGGTTGGAGCCTGATGGGTTTCTGAGTATCCCAGAGCTGTAGGTGCAGTCTGCTTTAAAGAGTTTTTTCCAAGTGTGTGTACAGGAGAGTGCTTCCCCACTTTTAAGCACCTGGTGCAGTTTGCCCAACACATTCTCTTTATGGCTAGATTGATTTCTATGTACATAACCATTTTAAGTTCATAAAGTAACATGGAATCCTTAACTGATAAAAGCACTTTGTAAATGACAGAGGCTAGGAAAAGTATCATAACAAAGAGCATAGTAATAATTATGAACAGCCACGAAAAGCAACAGAACAACTGAGGAATAAAATCCCATCTTTGCCATTCACCTATTCTACGGAGGAGATGTGGATAACAGACATTCATTCCTTTATATACTGGAAATTAAAACTGTGGAAATAGCTGCAGCAAGAAGAGCTACTGGGATGGGATGGGATGGGATGGGATGGGATGGGGAGGTCCTGGCAAAGACGAGGTCATCATACTGCAAAGAGAAGGAGGGGAAAGAAATTATATGACTGCCATGGGCAAGTGTTTCTCTGAATAAAACAAACTAGATCTAAATAATCACCATTTTTACTCAGGTCTTGTCATTGAGTGAATAAGACAAAAGAATAAATAAATATCAGCAAAACAAATTGAACTCCCCCACATTTGCCCTTCCACCTCCTAAAAAAGAAAAACTGTGTTCCCTGTAGTAGAAACATTAGTACTAGATTCAGACTTTTCTTTAGCTCCTTTATGCTACTCCTGTGGTGTGAGGTAATGGAAAAGCTTTCAGGCAACTGAATGTTTTCCCCCTGCTGGAAAACCTCTGGGTGGCTTAGACCCAACATTTAAAAACACTTAAAGATGTGAATAACTTCAAGATACCACAGGTGGCCACATCTAATGGTTTAACACAAAGGGCACTAATTAAAGTCCTCTCTGTGTAAAAGCAAAGGCAAAAAGCAATGCTATATGTATATTTCCCTCTTCAAAAAAATCAGTGGGGACTACAGGAAATTCCTAAGAGAACTGTTGGATGGAAGATTGGTTCTTTCAGTTCAGTCACTGAACCCATACAGAGCGGCAGGAGCAATGCAGCATTCCCAGGAGCAACTGGGCTCTGCCTGCGGGGCTGGGGCTGAAGAATCACCATTGGGAGAACTGTGGTGTTTCCTCCTTCAACCCACATTGCTTTCTGCCCTGGTTCTCCTCAGTGTTAGGAGAACACTTAGGTGGCGGTGGCTGTCATCCAATGGGCAGTGGCTTTGGATATCTCCTCATTTCACATCAGCCATGAGATGGAAGGTATGTCCAGGGAGGTTGTGTCCAGCAGATCAGAAATATCTGTAATCTAGCAGAGATTTCTAATAATAAAAAAAAAAAGCTTCTGTCCAGTGACTGATGCATCTTGGAAAGCAGTTTGGGAGCAAACCATAGGTCCAAGATCAATGATAGAGGATATACTATTTGGTAACCCGAAGTACGTGGCCTGTGAGGGAAGGTTCAGGGAAATGGGCTTGTTTAGCCTGAAGGAGAAATGGCTTTGGGGTTACCTGACAGCAGCCTACCAATACCTACAGGAAAGCTACTGAGAAGATGGAGCCAGTCTTTTTATAGTGGTGTGTGGTAGGAGGATGAGAGAAAACAGACATAACGTTTTTGATAGGATTTAAGGAAAAATTCTTTCTCCATCCAGCAAAGCAGTGGACCAGGTTGCCCAGAGATCGTGTACAGGGTCCATCCTTGGAGTTTTTCAAGACACAATGGATAAAACCTGGTCTGAGCTTGACACTGACCCTGCTTTGAGCAGGAAGTTGGAGTAGGCACCTCCTGAGGCTCCTTCCACCTGAACTAGTCTGTGTTTCTGCGGTTATGTGATTCTAGCATACGCCATGAAGCTCGCAGGTACTGTGGACCAGGGGAGCAGGAACACATATCCTTTTGTTTAATATGCATCCAGATATTAGGAAAGAAACCCACATGATTGTGCAGAAAGCAGTCTGGGTGTCTGGCAACAGCACACTAGAGAGAAAAAGGAATCAGCATAATGCAGATCTTTGGCTTCTTACTTGGAGGTGACACAAAGTCAAGGCTCCCATAGCATCTGGTCTGCACTAGAATTAACTGCCCCAGGGTTTGTCCAGGGGCAGTCACCAGCCTGTAGCCTGCAGTGTGGGGTGTCTGCTGCTTCCCAGCAGCTGAAGCCGAGAGATTGCCCCAGAGAATCAGAAAGACATCCCACCTGCCCTGATTTCCACAGCTCTGACCTGTTATTGACCACCAGTTACTCTTTGCAACCAGTCTGGAAGAAAGGGACCCCAAGGATGGATGGAAGGGCCCATAAAGAGCAGCTGAAAGAGCACAGATTAGACTTTTCCAGTTCTGCCCCACTTCCAGAGTTTTCCTGGTACAAGGCACCATGTAAGCAGAACATCTATGATGGGAGCAAAGCTGTACGCTGGTGAAACTCAACCACAAGAGTGACTGCTCAGGTACATAGCTCAGCTCATACCAAAGTAAAAGGCCTTTAAGCACAGGTGGATAGGCCCCAATTTTGCCCTTAACCCTTATTTCTTTCTTTGCCCTACCACAAGTTCACATACCTGTTGCAATGAAGCAAATGAGAAGATCCCAAGCCCTGCACTGTCTTCCAAACTAGTGCTAGCTTATGTATAAGCTAGAGAAATGACTGGTTTAGGAGGCCCTAGCAGACCCACAGAATACTGGTGAACAGGATCACACAGAGGTAAGCCTCTCCATCTCTATTATGTGACCTGTATCTTTTCCCTCCCCTCCAAATTGCTTTTACCAGCAACAATGACAACTTTCCATCTCTGGTCGCAAGCATGCAGGCCTTGAAAGACCAGCTTTTTCCTCTCTGAGTATAATAACCTCAACATGAATGCAGTCTGCAACGGTGATTCGGCTTAGATTCATTTTCCAGTGTAAAGGCTCAGCACAGCAGCATTAAGAAGATTAACCACATAGAGTGTAACCACAAAGGCTTGCAGGAAAGTAACCAGGCTCATGGTATTGTCATTTCAGCTGTTAACATGGTGGTCCTGATTTTCATCCATCACTGAAGAGGATGAGGTTATACAGATTCACTCTGTTTGAGGAATAGTCCAAAAATGATACTGATGTTCAGTGAATAGTTATCTCCATAATTAGTCCAGCTCTAATTACAAACTGACCAGATCAGCATTCTCATTTTTTTGGCTGTCCTAATAGTATCAGAAATATACCTTGCAAAATACTTGAGTATGAAAGAACTGTGAGGATGTGTCAGGGCAGAACCATTACACTAGAAGTGATGATGATATTACACAGGGTGACACATAGCTTTGAAGGAGCAAGGGTTTTGCAGTAAAAGCAATGACTTAGGCTGAACTTGTCTTTGATCAGCGTCTGTCCCTGGAAAATGAGGGCACAGCGCATCACCTCTGACATCAAAAGCACCTCAGGCACCCAAAAGCTATTGGTTATGGCAATCTGTTCCTCTATTTCAGTCTTCTGTCTGTGCTTTATCTCTTTCTCCTGCTCCAAGTTTATCTTGCAACTCAGACCTGAAAGGTTTTCAGGGCACAGGTGATCTCTCACTCACATCTGAGCAATGCAGGCACAATAGGTCTTCAAGACACTAGAGCTAGTATATAACTACACACCATGCCAGAGTTCAAGGTGCAGGAGGGAGCTGGAGGTTTGTTCACGTTTTCACTTGCTTGTTTGTTTTCAGGCAGGACACCCAGTGAAATAGGCAAAGACTGAGTTTATTTTTAGCCCTGTGTTTCCCTGTTGTTACACAGAGCCTGTGCTTGCTAGGAAGTGGTGGGATTTTGGAGCAAGCATTTCCATGTACACACACAGAGCTTTTGCTAAGGGAGGGCTAGAACAATGCTCAAAGATAAAGGACAAAGTAGGGTCTGAGAAAGGAGTAAGGGAAGATAAGAGGATTCATTTAATGCGGTGGAGCTGAGCTAAAACCCGGATCAAAGCCCTGAAATGATACCATGAAGTTGGTGTGAGCCTGGCAGAACTGGCCCCAGTAAGACTGCTAAATAATAAGTGACTCATGCTTATCATTCCCTTTCTCTTTCATCTGTATGTGCTGAAGGTAAGCAAGCCCTTATTCCGTATTGCTATGTTCAGTGAAACAGTAAATATGCAAGTGTTGAGCTCCAGCTGTAATAACAAGAACTGGCAAGAGCCTGACAGGTTTGCAGTATTTTCCCTAAAAACAGCAAGAAAAGACAAGAACCCACCACCCCCAACCGCCATCACCTTCTTTATATATTAAACTACCCTGGAAACAGATAATCTCTTCAATCCTTATATATTACTGCCTCACTTGCCTTGAAATGGGAGCCATTGGCACTTTGATGAATGGACTGTAAAGTTGCTGATGTTCACTGTAGATTCTTTAAGAACCCCTGTATCCTCAGCCAATATGCAGCTTTGTAGCTCTGCAGCAATTTAATTCCCAGTGAATCACTGCAAGGGAAATTCAGCCTCCTGCAGAGACGGTCATTGGCAGGTTGTGTCTCTGTCCTCCCTTGTCAGGGCAAAATTGGGCCAGTGCCACAAAGTGTTTGATCAAGTTCATTGGAAGATAGAGCCCCAGCAAGTCCTAGTTTTAAAGATGAACTTCCATCATGTCCTGGAGTCAGATTCTAGCATCTTTTAGCTTTTCTTTGTGTTAGATGTCTATACTGCATTTTTGTAAACCCCGTTAAATGACTATATACATCTTTAGGTACATGAATAACACAATAATACCTGGTCTTAAGCCTGAAAATAATCCCAGTGCTGTCAATGGGACTGCTTGTGAGCAGAGTTTCATTTCAGACTGCCCCACAGGTTCTGTATAAATTATAATATCTGTAAAGCACAAGATGGAAGTGTTCTGGGACATTTTCATCCAGTCAAAAAGTACTGGGAAAGATTCTATGGGGAAATATAGACTGAAAAATATCCTCTTGTCTCTAATCGGGTTGTAAGTGAGGACTCTTACCACATAACTGTGTTGTTAGTTTAAGTTTCTTTTTAGTGTTTTAATTAATCTTTAAACTGTGGATCTATCATCCAATATTAGCATTCAGCTTTTTCTGAATACTGAGAAAAGATTGCTTCTCTGTATTTGCAGAAGTAGGCTAGCTAATTATCAAGGTTTCATTTTGAGGAGCCATTTGAATATTATTTTAATGACAAAGTCTCGCAAACCCAGAGAAGATTTTTCTCCCTGATGACAGGACATCTCAGGCACTGTTTTAGGAGGTCAGCTCATGACTCATCCAGAAAACACTTTACCTCATTACTTTATGCAGTCCTTACCAATACAGTTTTCATGAGTGCTCCATAAGATAGCTCTAATGAAAACAAGGATTTAAATATTTTTTTCTGTTATTGCATATTCACAGGTAATTCTGTATGGTATACAGGTGTTTTAAAATACAGTTCCTTCTTAAAGTCTTTCCATTGCACTTTCAGCCCTTGTCAAAATTGCTAACATGCTTTTAGCTTAATCTTATATTTCACTAAAGAGTTTTGAAATTGCCTGAGATACTCATATGAGGAGGAAAAAAGAAAACTACTGAGGCAATGGGTGGAGATTGTACAAATGATGCAAATTTGAATGTTACAATTAAGACATTATAACTTGTCACTATTCCAGTCCTGAAGAAAGGTAAAGATCATTGTTTCCAGAAAAGCTGCATGCTTCCAAAGGTGGAAAGCAACCCTGAAAGGTGGTCTCTCTCTTCAGCCACAATATGAGTGAATCGTGTCATACAGTCCCCCATGCCAGAGGGGACTTAAAAGCTTAACACCTCTAAAAATCACTGTTGCTATTTGCTGCAGGGTCTCGGATTTGCCAGATCTCATTTATTTTGAGAAAATTCTCTCTCACAGGGCAGCTACTGTGGAAAAAGTGACTCTCTACAATTTGCATCGGTGACTCTTTCCTACAGCATCATGTGCTCATCTTTCCTGTTTTATTGATGTACTGTTATCACTGAAGTGTTTGCTCATAAGTCATATTTGGCTGTGGTCTAGTGCATATTGGAATCTATTTCTTACCCATATTTTGGTCAAGTATTTCTGCATTGCCTTCCTGACAAAATTAAGTCTTCTGCTGCTATGGATAGTGCATGTGTCAAACAGCAGGTGGTGATCAAAGGGTGGCATGAAAGATGGAGCCAGTAACATGATGGAGGGAATGCAAGGAATGCTTGTGCCTCCATAGGGCAGAGAGAATTTGGGATACTTCATTGCCAGATGTGAAACTGCAGCAAGGAGCTCCTACTGTTCACAGGAGGGGAGCACAGGTATGGTAAAGAGGTAAAGAGCAGTAATCTTAGGATGAAGAGGAAAGAAATGATAAGGGATATGCTAAACAGTAGCAGAAGAAAAGTAGGAACTTAGTAGAAGACAAAGAAATAAAAGAAGAACAAAACAAGAGGCCGAGGAAAGGTACAGTAAACCAGAGCTGAAAGCTAGAAGAGGACTTTGCAATACACAGTTAGAAAAGGAAGTAGGAAAGAAAATTCAGAGTGAGACACAGCTATAAACTGCATTTTTAAACACTGTTATTGGTTTATAGCTAGTTTGTGTAGCAGGCGGGGTATACTGTTATTTCTGATTATAATAGTTACGCAGATGAACAAATTCTTAATTCCCTCCCTTCAAAAACTAAAAACCCCAAACAATCCCAAACCCTTGCCGTGCATTATTATTATCAAGGTTGTATTGTCTACATATGGCCTGACATCTTTTAGTCAGGCCGTATGTAGACAGACACAGGGATATTGTTTTATGCAGGATTCCTATAGGTTTATGCTGAGGACCAGAGTAACCCTAGGAGATCAAAACTTCAGTGTGTAGGAATTGGTGTTGGGAGAGCATCTGGTATTCATGAACAAAGCCCTAGCTCTATACCTAGTATGATGCTTGCAAAACCTAAATTTTCATCATTACTCATTCACATTTGGTGTCCTTTAGAAAAGATATTGGAAAGTATAATGCACAGCACAGAAGTAGAAGATCAGAAACATCTCAAGGAGTTTCTACTTTTCTTGATCAATTATAATATGTTTTGACAGCACTGGCTTGGTAGTTTTTAGCATGGATACCAGCTAGACTGTGTTGTCATGACCACCTCTCTTTTGCTTTAAAAGATCTATCAGTGAACACAGTTACAGAAAAACTCCTATGAATGCCTATACATTCTGACTCATTAATTCATCCATTTCCATAACTGGTCCTCTGATGCCATTTGAAATAAAACTGCTGAAAATATTCCAAACACATTTGCTTCCCTAAAGATTGTTTAATGCACACTGCAGTGTGTTCCATGGTTTGTATCCACCAAGCTGTGCACCGTGTCTCTCTCTTCTGTCGTTTCCCATCCTCCCTGGAGATTAGCAAAGATAAGTTATTTAGGTTTTGATGACTCCTCAGGGCTGCTTTGAAAGTGGCTTTTTTTTTTGATGGTCATTTTTTTCTACTCAGAGAAAATATCTTTCCTTCTGGAAGAAACTTCTGAAACACATTCTGCCTGATATTTGCTTTTCCTGTTAATCTTTACTTCCAATTTTGTAGACATTCAGGGAATGAAAGTGCCAGTTCTGAGACCTGAAGGGCTGTGGTGCTTAGAAGGTGTTTAAGAAATGTCTTGTCAAATGGTTAGTGTTCTTTGGTTTCAGAGCAAGTCCCCTACATTTCACTGCTCCTTCTGCAAACATTTGTACCAACTTTCTGAAGAGCCCGCTGAGTCCAGAAAAAGAATCTAGCAGCAAGTGTTCCAGCCTGTCACTTGCAACTGCTCAATACTGTGTCTCCAGTTCCAGTCCTCCACCATCAGCAGTGGCCCAGTGAGCTAAGGTAGCTTTTCGCAAAATGATACTTGTACGCAATTTGTTGAGCTCTCAGATCATGCCAGCCCTATTCAAAAACTCTTCCCATGTGTTACTAAAACAAGTAAACTGAGGCACCAGATAGATATCTGAAGGAATCTATCACCTGTAGCCCCTCTTTGTCACATCAGTTGACAGATGCCTAGTAGGAAACTACTTGGTTATTTCCTCCTTCCCCCTCTTGTGGCCTTTCAGGTACTGTGTGAGCAGGGGCTCTGCCGTGCCCCGCTCTTCTGCTGATACTCGACACTCTGCCAGGCTGCTGGGAGTCTACCAGCTGAGAGTCCTCAACAATTTCATTGTCTAGCATTCACGTTCCCTTCTACTTGATATGTCAGAAGGATTTGAAGCAGGTTGCCCCAATGAAGTGCTCTTTACCCTGAACAGTCTATGACTACCATAGATCTTATTCTTTCTATGCTTATTCACTTATTTTATGTATTTTCAGGGTCTCAAGAATAGCTCCAGATGATCATCACTTCATGTTACATAATCTAAAAATATTTGATTGCTGCCCAAAAAACTTACTAAACTCATGGTCTAAAACCTCCTTTATGACACTTAGATTATTTCATTCCTTAACAGCATCATAAATACTTGAAATACCATTTTAAAGTATACCTTAAATGGAGAAGCTCACAGCTCTAAAGAAAGTTACAGATATCACATTCCTTGCAGGAAATTGTACATTACAGTAACTAATTTGAATGCCATAAAAGAAGTCAACGTATGGGTGCCCAGAATAGTATAATTTTTTTTATTATTATTACTTTTTTTCCCCTGGCATATCTGATAATATTCAATAGGAACCTGAGCCGCTTTCTGCAAAGAATTTTCCAGTTAATAGTAACACTGGTTCTTTCACTTCACAAATAAAAACTTCTCTCATTTCTGAAGCGCCTTGTGTTTGAGTGGCCAAAATTGTGTACTGAATAGCTGTTATTTAGTATTCATATTCCTTCTTGACAATAGAGTACTGAAGAATGAAAACAAAGATTTGCCTGAAAAGAAGCAGCTGAACTGTCTTAGTCCAGGTACTTCTTTAGCAGCCTCACGTGACTGTTACACAGATTGCCCTGTTTTGGTTATTGGGACCCAGTTTAAGAGCAACTTTAGAAGGAACAGAAGCTGCATCAGAAACCCAGTGAGGAAAAAAGATGCAAGCCTGAGTCCCCAGTGACAACAGTTTCTGTTTTCATGGCAATGCTGATGACGGTACACTGTGCACAAGAATGGGCAGAGTAATTCTGTTTAGCCCATTTCCAAGGGACACAAGCCAGCACAACAGACATTTTCAGTCATTCCAGTCCAAATTTTTTCAGTGTGGTGGAATTCAGGGTTAACAGGAAAGAATCCATTCTGGATTGTCCCAGGAAATTGCGATGTGCTGTGTTCATCACATGCCTACAAAGAGGAGTCATATTTTTCAGCAATGGGGTAGTGCCTGTCTTCAGAAAAATCCAAGGAGTGATAACTCATGTTCACTATTACTGTCAATGGCATGCATTGGCTTATAAGACATTTCCAGGATAAAACTGGAAGCAGATTGGTAATGGAAAAATATCTAGTAGGGTTTTCGACCTTTGAAGAGCAGCTAAAAAGCATCTAAGACTTCTGAACTCTGGCCTGATCTGGTCAGCTCTCCTAGTTCTGTTGACTTGTTTTTTTTGTTTATCAGAACTGTATACAAAGTCTTACAAATTGCAATTAAAATTACTTTCAAATCTATTTGGAAATAGAGAGGAACGTGCAGGGCAGGACATTGCAAGTGATATGTGTGATATATGTCAGCTTAGAGGAGATTTCATCTCTGTTGGCAAGCAGGACTGAGCCTGCTACCTTCATGCTTTAAAATCACTTCTGCATTGACTGTAACGGTGATGATAACAACCTTTACTGACATTTTCAGCCTTGTGAAGGGTGAGAAATGAGCCGTTGCCTTTTCTGAAACTTCACGAGCCTACTCAGGATTTTCCACTCCAGGATTATGCAACTAAGTTGTAGGAAGTAAAGAAATAAAGAGTGAGAAAATGTGAAAGTCAAATTGGGGATAAAATAGGAAAAAGTCCTTGTCCATGGATACGAATAAAAGCCATGCAGGTGGATTGGTATCATGAGAAAGATATAAGGGCCTTGCTGTGCCAGTTCAATACCTGGCTGCTAGTGATGGTTACTGATTTACTGGTTAATTACTACAGAACAAAAGAAGGATGGAGGAGAGAGTTTTCATACCTATAGTGGTTGATGTTTAATTGTGGTACCTAAGTTAGCAGCCTCATCTTTGGTTCTGCAATGAATGAAGACAGAGAGGTTCTTTCACAGTGATTTGGCTCTTCAGAGCTCTGAATTAGCCTCCTGAAGGTTTTCTCTCTGCTCTCTCTTAGGCTCCTAACCCGAGCACCTCAGCTGGGTGCCTGGGGATGTGGAACACGAACCCCCATCGTGCCAGAGAGAACTGTGCCATTTAGTCTCTGTTACCCAGTTTAATCTTGGGGAGTGTTTCAGTCTCTCATCTTTGTCTCACCTCCCCTCCATGACATATTGTGCAGCCTCATCTGGAGAAAAATGACAGTCAATCAAGTATGTTATAAATACCTTGAAATGAGTGGAGTAAGCAGCATGACAATAAAGCTGACCAGCCAGCCTCCCTTGTGAGATGCTTTTTATTATGTTCAGCTGCAAGTGTCATTTCCCTAATGCTGCCCATTCATCTTGTGCTGGGTTACAAGTCAAATCTACATGCACTCGGGTCCTCTTGGGAGTGGAGAGATCCAGCAGTGGCCAGCTCACAGCAAATAAACTGTGTCATAATACTGCAAGCGTTCCCCCATAATTTTTTCTCCTGACTTTTTTTTGTTGCTATGGAGTAGACAACTGCAACTGGACATTCCTCAAATGCATTGCCTTGGCATGTCAGGCAGCTATGCATCATTTATTTGAGATGCCAGAGCAATAGCAGAGGGATTCAGGGTGGAGAATAAAAGCTATAGTATAATCTAAGCAATGTGCAGTGGTAACGTAGTTGAGGGTAGATGCAGGAAAACTGAGTTTACCTACTAGTAAACTGAGCAGTGCAAATTTGCTGGTACTCCACTAGTGTAGCAACATTCACTGGGGAGGAAAAAGGGTATTTTTGTATGTTTTGTGAGGGGAGGGGGAACAAAGATATGAGAAAAATTCAAGCACATTTCTCTAGAAGATAATAGTGGAAATTTCTATGAAAGCAGTTGCTCGATTTCTCACCCTGCGTCAAACTGAGGCAAAAGGTCAGTGAATGCAGTGATGGCAGCCGTGGTGGCAGTTCAGCACCTATTTCAATAAGCAGCGAAGTGACTTTGCTGTCTTCAGACTTTCGACATGAAGAAAGAGTGCCTTGATTTTTAGCACTTAAGGAAACTAAAACGTGCCCAGCTCTAGAAAGGTCAATAAACCTTTCTGGTTAATATATTTCAGAAACCCCAATCAAACCGCCTAGCTAGTCTCAAATCCTAAAGCAGAGACTTCTAAAACTCCACAACATTTACATCTTCTAATCCTGGCACAACAGCAGGCAGAGACTTTTTGCTCTTTACTATAGAAGATTTCATGCTCCTTGTTTTTCTGTTGAGTCATTAAAAATTCCCTGCTAGAAATGATCCTAATACAACTTACATTCCTCTTTTCATACCCTGGTTCAATTATGGTTTTCATTACCTCAAAAGTTAGCTTAAATGCTCCCCATTGTCCAACAAGTAAGTAAGTGAGTAAATAAATAAATAAGCAATTTAACTACAAGGGAAAGAAAAGCTTCATTCCAGCACTTACCACAAATTACTTTAAGCAACTGTTTCCAAGCTCTATAATGGCTACACCGAGTTAAGATTCTTCTCCCTAAACATTTCAGATAGAAATATCTTTCACCTCCTCTGTCTCTACCAAGGTTTATTTAGTTGACCTACTGAGACATCAGAGACTACCTTGGAGAAAAAAAAAGGAGGGGATGCAGTGATCACATGAAAGGCACTCTGTATCAGACGGAGGTTAAACCGGATGCTTATTTTGCCCCAGCTCTCTCAAATAGGGGGATTTTAGAGAAATTTGAAACTCCACACATAGGAATCTGGTACAAGGAGATGGATTTTCATGTACTGCAGATATAGCTGCAGAGCTCACTGCCACAAGAGAGGTTTGTGATTAAGGACTCATCAGCATTTAAAAAGGACTGAATGTATGTGCTCATAATAAGTATATGTAAAATGTTCATAATACAAGATTGCAAGGTGCAGGGGGAGATGGCATGCTGGTCTTCTAACTCACCTGTGGCTGGATTTCAGGTTAGGGCAATTTCTAAGCAGTTGGACTTACTTACATGGATTTTTGTTTTTTTCTAGTAACAGCTATTCATCCTGATATTTGTTTAGGAGCTTCTCCTATCTCTGATAAGATTATCTGAAGCACTACTTGACACTAGCAGAGTGAGGATTAGAAACTCACTGGGCAATTCCTATGTTCCTATGGTCCAACACTGTTTGGCTAGCACAGGGGATGCTGACATCACCCCTGACCATGCACATCTTTTAGCCTTCATTAGACTCTTAGATCTCCCAAAGATACTGTTTTCTTGAAAAAATGCACTCCCTCTCTGCACCCTTGTGTGCTCTAGGGACCTTGGCTTAGTCTTACTCAGAGGATGAGGCAGGAAGGCTTGGAGGTGTTAACATACTGGCTTTTGTAGCTGAAGGTACTTACACTGACATAATTGCAATTATTAATTGTGGTGAAAGGATGTGCCCAATCTATACTTTGAGGTAATATTTGGCAACTTAAGCAACATGAATCATGAATCATTCATTAACTGAATAATGCTTTTAATTAGTTAGAATTAATTTTAAGATGCCCTCTGTTATTTTGTTGTGTAATTTAAGGTCACCAACATTATTTTTTTGTATGTTATAATTACGTTGAGGCTTATATGCAATTCCCACTAAATACAAATATATTATTTGCTTTAGTTCAAACTCCTTATACTTAGGGAAAAGACTTTAGGAATGGTGGAGAGCCTTAAAGGTGAAGCCTGTGGTATCTGGTATCTCCCCAGCTGTATATGAAGTGCCATTCCTGTGCTACCAGGTCTGAGAGCCATGATGCTGAGACATCAGAGGCTGTAAAGAGAAGTTAGGGATACATCTGCCTACTTGATGTTTCAGATCCTCTTTGGCTGTAAATAGGCAAAGCTGCATTGAAGGTAGCAGAGTCCTGCCAGCTAAAAAAAAGTGACAATATGGCTTTGAGCAGGGCTCCATTCCCCAGTGTGCTGGTTTTGGTTGTGATAATTTTCTTCATAGTGCCTGGTGTGGGGCTCTGTTTTGGATTTGTGCTGAAAACAGTGTTGATAATACAAAGATGTTTTCATTGTTGCTGAGCAGTGCTTGCGCAGCATCAAGGTTTTTTCTGCTTCTCATGCCACCCCACCAGCGAGGAGGCTGGGGGGGCACAAGGAGTTGGGAGGGGACACAGCCGGGACAGCTGACCCCAACTGACCCAAGGGATATCCCACACCAGAGGATGTTGTGCTCGGCATATAAAGCTGGGGAAGAAGGAGGAAGGGGGGGACGTTCGGAGCGATGGCGTTTGTCTTCCCAAGTCAGCGTTAGGCGTGCTGGAGCCCTGCTCTCCTGGAGATGGCTGAACACCTGCCTGCCCGTGGGAAGTGGGGAATGGATTCCTGGTTTTGCGTTTTGCTTTGCTTGCATGCACGGCTTTTGCTTTACTTATTAAACTGTCTTTATCTCAGCCCATGAGTTTTCTCACTTTTACCCTTCTGATTCTCTCCCCCATCCCCCTGATGCAGGGCGAGTGAGCGAGCGGCCACGTGGGGCTTAGTTGCCAGCTGGGGTTAAAGCACGACACCCAGTCAGTAGGTTTCCAGGCTGCCTACCACTTAGCCAGACACCACTACATTCAAATTTATTGCAATACTTTCTGGTCACTCCATCAAAAATCTCAAAGGTTATGTGATCCCAGGACATGGTCCCATTATGTTGTGTCAGCCCAAAATGGAGGGGCTCAGGCAGCGGAGCCCATCTTTTCAGAGATATAAGTAGGGCACCTTTATCTGCACTGACTTAGGTTCCATTTTTCTTCCAGTATATCTGAATAAATAGCTGAGAAAAATCCCTTTTCTTCTTCACAGTCCCATAGCTTACATTTTAGTTGTACATGCTCTCTCTGTCTCTGGAGATAGTCATCCCCACACTCCATCACCAGAGGAATGAAGACAAAACTCCAGCTTCCTGAGAGAGCACTAAGACATCTTTAACTGCAGAATAATTGATGTTTTTATGGTGTTCCAGATCATTTACTGATATTGAACACTTCAGTGGCTTAATCCTTCCTCACACAATGTGTAGACAAATAATGGCTTGATAGACTTCATCATTCATGAAAGGCAGACAGAGCAGGCAAGCCAGCATGAAAATATTTTAATTATACTTTGTCAGAAGTATATCACAGGAGATAAAATCGCTCTTCCTTCACTAGTATCATTTGGGGAATTTATCCAAGTCTAAATTTATTTACTATTAAAAATTGCACTTGGGTCCAAAGAATGAACTTCCAGAAGCTAAGAAGGAAGAGAAACAGGAAAAAACCAAGTATAAGAATGAAGAGTGGCAGAACACCTTTAGGAGAGCAATTCCTTGCTTAAGGCCAGGCTTGCAAAAGAAAAAAACTTCCTAGAAAACAGTAAGTATTATGGAAAAGAGGATAACTCATAACTCATGTTTCATTAACTCTTTGCTTTATGCAAATTTAATATGGGACAATACTACACAGTGCCACTGGACACATATCAGCGGGGTTAACTCACTGCAGCAAAACTTTCCATCGGTAGATGTTCTCCAGACTAGTCCGTTCTCAAGGCGTTTCTCCCTAGCTTCCCCAAACTATATCTATAAAGTACAAGTATCTAGAAATGCAAATGAATGGCACCTGGGATTGATAAGAAAAATAGAAAACTGGCTTTCTGATGAAATAAAAAGTTTATGTCATAAATTAAATTTATTTCTGGAGCTGAATTCCAGCTTACTAAAGTCAGAGGGATTTTCTCCACAGTGTTTCAATAGTTTGGGGATTGGGGCCTTGTGAAACTGTGTAAGATAAAACAGGGCATATTGCAAAATAGGCTTGTTGATCATTATACTGCTCAACTTCTGCTTCTGTGGGTATTACTATTATTTTTATGTTGTATAAAACAGCACTTGATAAGGGTTGTTAAATTACTTTATCTCCAGTGCAAACCTAGTATTGCTTTTATGTGTGACGGCTGGTTTGTTACTGGTGGCATATCATGGTAGGAGATGTGCCAGAGAATCAGCAATAACACACTGGGGTAAACCATATAAACAATTCTATTTTCTTTCTTGTCAGTTAGTGTTATAGACTGCAGAGTCCTCATGCTGCTGAGGTGGATTGTATTGAAGGAATAAAGATGAAAAGTATTTAGCTGGCCTTTGGTGCATGCTGGAGAAGGTCAATAGTTTGTCTGCCACCTTGGTTGCCACTGAATGTCTCAGAGCGAGAATAAAGAAGGCATTTCCAAAAAGTGCCTAGAATTTGCTTTATTCCGTTACCATTTAAAGTCAATAACAAAGTACTCTTGACATTTATAGTAGTGGGGCCGTGGTAGGACAGGGGCTTGAAATTCTTCCCATCCTAAAAGCTCTGCACATACTTTACTGATAAAGGGATCAAGCCTCAGGTTTCCAGCCACGTACCTCGTTCAGCAATAATGTGTCTTCTGTAATCAACCAATTTCCAAAACATAGGAACGGATTCTCTGTGTAATTCATATAAACACAATCTTTTAAATCTTGCCAAGCTTTTAGTGTCAGTAAAATTTCCCTGCAGTGAGAACCTCCAATTTAATTAAATGTTGCATGAAACTATTTCTTTTCCCCTGTTGTACATTTGCTGCCTATTAATGCATCCTGTATTATTGAACTCAAGGTAAACAGACATCTCTGGACTTCTCTATGCAATTCATTTGTTTTTATAACTATCATGATTGATGTAACTTTTCTTTTCAGAGTACACTCTCCTAGCCCCTTCAATTCCTTCTTATACTGATGTGTTCCCTCAGTGCCTTTAGACCTTCCCATTTCTGTCTTTTCTTTCTTAAAGACAAGACAACTGAAACCAAAGACAAGAGTGCTGAAACCAGTGTGGATGAGACACTTCATATTCCATTTTATTCACCTCATTCCTCTTCAGTGTTTTGTTTCTGATTAACTAGAGGTCCTTAATTGTTATTTTCTTTCCCTAGAAAGGTTACTTTGATTTCAAAGCCTACCAATGTACAGGGACAGTCTTTGGTGTGTCCGTATTTACCACCTTGGTATGTAATATAATTCTTTAGGAGTACTTTGGAACCCTACCTATTCTATCTTGGCTAACCTAACCACTGCCATTAGCTAATTTTGCCAACTCAACGTTTCCCTTTAGCCTATTGACTTTTTTAGGTTGTTAATAATTGCAACTAATTAAAAGCGACAATCCCGGTAGTAGTCCATTTATCTGTCTGATCTTATACCGAGGTTTGGCGTTATATTATTTCTGTTGGCTTATTATCTCTTTAAGAAAGTTTTTTCCTTGAGAGTGTGGGCTCTGAGGAGAGCTGAAGGATGGAGGTAAAGAGTCTTTGCTTATACAGAACATAAACCAAGTCTTAATAGGACATGAGGGTATTCAGGTACTTCAAAGGCTGCATGCTGCAGGAAATATTAATAAATTGTTTTCAACCCACACTGATGAAATTTTGACATCTCAACTATTTTCACATATAAGAAAGTGGAAAACAATCTCAATTTGGAAATATTGAACTGCAATCAAAGAGAAGATTATTAATCTCGAAAGGCTGATGTATTTGATATTCAAAAATTTCTACAATACTTCTGACAAATGGGAATATCAGTGTTGGGGTTATTTTTAGATTAAAAAAAAAGTCTTTTTTGAAATGTTCTACTTGAAATATTCTATAACTGCTGTTATAGGAAAAACATCCTGGGTTTTGTTTTATTTTATTTTATTTTATTTTTGTTTCTTTGATATTCTAGATTTTTAAGGAAAATATTCAGTCAGGTTTTTTTAGATTTCTCTCTTCTCTCCTAGTCTCTATTTATTTTCTAGCAGAAAAAAATGGAAGGAGCATCTCTGAGAGGACTCTCACTTGGTTTGCTGAAGACATAGAGAACATCCATGCAAGCACTCTTCCTGAACTGTGCCAGGGAAGGGGCATTTTGAAGAGATGTTCATTTTAGAAAGACACCACATCTTTCTGCCTAAACTCAGAAATTCACTTGTTTTCATTTAATAAATGAACCAAACAGTAGGAACCAAAATCTTGGTTTTGATTGCAGGTAAACATCTGTGGAACTGGAATACCTTTTTTAACAACAACGACAAAAAGAGAAAGGTGACGAAATTAAATGTTCCGCTTACCTTGGCTTATCTGTATTACCTTAGCTTATTTGGATGAGAGTTCTGTGGCAAAAGACATGCCGCCTTTCAGATTGCAAGGGGGCTTCATCTCATCTCTGCCACTGCAGGCAGGTAGGGCACGGTGTGCTAACCCTCACCGCGGGCTTGGCTACCTGGGGACGTGCAGCAAAGGCAAGCTTAATCAGTTAACGGTGTGAATTAAAGCGCATTAAAGATCCTGCGGGTGTTCTCTTGCGAGTGTTAAGAGGCTGTATGTCACCGCAGTTTAATTTTTCTCTGAGGAGGGCTCGTCCTCGGTGAAGCGGTAACATAAGGTGTAACTCCAGCATTGTTCCTGGCTGAACTCCTGCGCATACAGAGCAGTCTGAATTAAGCAATGAATTAAGCAATGATTTAGATGCCTTTGCTGTGTTTTGCATCTGTGCTGGTGGTGGATGAACTGAAGTGCCTGGTGTCTTGCTTATCTGGGGGGTGTGGAGGCTTGCTAACAGCTGGCACGCAGTCTGCCATGCTGCAACAGAGCTGAATTAGCTGGTTTGTCACAGGCCCGGGCTAAAGGTTGAGTAATGCTTATTTTCAAACCAGCAAGGGGGAATTTAGCCGCTCGCTGCTAATCCCAGCATGGAGTGTGTCACTAGCCAGTCTCTCCCCGCAGCCTCAATGTCCACAGCGTGACCGTGGTTGCCCAAGGGAGGCCAGCTCCAGAGGAATCAAGCTGCCTCTAAGGGTACATGCACATGACTGCAAGCAATTGAGTTACTGAGGCTTAACAAGTTACCTCTAATCAGTTGATGAGCTGTAACTCAATAAGACACAGAGATTTTATTGCTTTTAATTGCATGTCTCCATCTTTGGTAACCTGAGTTAACCCTGCACTAGTGATGTTCCCTGAGAAACTACAGTAATATATGAGCAGAGAGATATGAACCGGGAGGAGGGGGATTCATCGTTCCCACTTTCAATCACGTGAATTAGCTGGCTTGTGTCTGTGGTCTTCTCCAGAGCCGAAGGAAAGAGGACCCTCTGCAAGGTGGCTTTGAGCACATAAATTAGGTGCTTCCTGGGAGTCTCTTATTGGAGGAGTTTACCTCTCTGCATTGGTCACAGAAGTCATTAGGAAGAATAGTCAGCTAATTTAGGCACAAATGCTTCTTTTGGTTATTGTCCCTACATGAAACGGCAAGTGGTGTTTTGGAAGACATTGCCGTATGTGTATTTTCTGCCAACAAACAATAGATGTTTCCCCCATAAGTTGGTGTCTGATGCCAGCAGAGGCTACGTATGTATATGTTCACAGGTTTTGGTTTAATTTCACCGATCTTTTGCATATGACAGAAATTTAATGTTTTAATTAAACTTTTTTTACCACCCCCACCCCCTCATTTTTTTTTCTCCCTAAATTTGGCCGGTACAAAACTCTGAAGTTTTTCATGCTGGCAGGCAACTTCCCATTCATCCTGGAAGTGGCAGGTTTATGCTGATTGTTAATAGTGGGAATGAATGGCACCAGGTGAGGCACAAGGATACCCTCCAGCAGAGCCATCTGAGACAGTGGAAAGGGATTTTTCATTTTTTAGTGGTGAAATATGAGGATGTCAGATCAGGGAAGCCAGATCAGTTGTGACTGAAGAATTTGGCCACAGAGTAAACTATAATTAGGATTTTGTTTTTTCTTTCCTCCAGCTGCAGGCTGCAGCTACTGTCCTTTCAGACGTTACCAAACTGCACAGTGAAATAACATCAAGAAGCCACTTCATTTTCTAAATTAACATTGGCCTTTCACTCACCTTTCCATCCTCTTGGGTTACCCAGCTCCATATTAGAAGTGTTTGTCTGCCTTGCTTCTATCCCCCTTCATTGTTTGTGTAATTGGAAAGAGTCGGTACAATTGCACTTTTGTGGTTTGGTTTTAGTTGCTCTTACTGACAAATGTGTAGAATATTGCTGTATATTACAGTTTAGAAAAAGACTTGTATACAAAGGCCTTTCACAAATATCAATTCTGTAAGCTCTTCTGTAACTGCATGGGCTAGGTGGGTTTAAATTTACACATTTTGCAGCCAAGTTAAGGGAACTGGTGAAGGTTATGGTAACCCAGGATGTGTTAGAGGAATTTTAACAACAGCAGTGTAAGCAGTTCTCTGCAAAGCTCTACCTATGCAAGGTGCCTCTGACTTTATATTTCACAACATATTCAAAGCCTGATTCCTACTCATCATCTCTCATATCCTGTTTTTCCGAATATGGAGCCTTTTTCAAACAAACTAGACTTCCCAGTGAAAACTGGGTGAAATATAAAGTTCCATTTTGATTTTCTGGGACATTTAACTGTTACATTCAAAATTAAAGTAATAGTAAATAAAATGGAGAGATGTGCCATAGCTTACAAGTGAAAAACTCATATATTCTTACAGCTCGAGTCCTGGTGCCTCACTTCTTGCTGTCTCTATGTGAAAACCAAACATATTTCTGAATGCTTTGCCACTTGAGAAATGTCAGTTTTATCAGCATAGGTAAAAGCTCCAGATACTTAAGAGACCAGTAATGCCCCTCTCTCCCCAAACCAGGGTTGAATTCATAACAGTTTTTTATTATGGTTCAAGCTCAAGCTGAATTCTCCTCTATGGGAATTTTCTTGAGGAAAAACATTGTGAGTTGGCCATCTGTTGGATTAGACAACCGATTCATTCCCAAACCCCAGCCTCCCCATTGCCTCCTTCTCACCCGCCTCCCGGCAGTTCCATGCAGCACATTTCAAAGACTAAAAAAGCAGTACTGAAACTTCTTTACCCCAGCAACTCAACAGTATGCCCTGAGGAGACAGCTTCTCCTTTGGGGGCAAGTCCCTTTAGTTCTAATTCCCATACATGCTTGTTTTCCTTCACTCCAGGTTTTCTCATACCTGGACTAGATGCTGATGTTCATCATTTCTCTCCACGGGTTATCCTTGCTCCACTTTTAAAACCTCGAGTGCTCTTCAGCAGATGTGAGAGCCTCAGGCTCACTTGCCCTCTGAGCCACAGAGAAATCGTGATTATACAGAACCAGGTATTATGTGTCAACAGCAGGCACTGTAGGATGGAGGTGTATTTTCAACAATGAGCTGCGAAACCTGTAAAGATTTCTAATTGAATTGCTAAAATCCTGCAAAGGTGGGCTGGTCAGTGCAACATGGTACCCTCCAAAGCTGTTTTTCCACTCCTGGTGTTTCTCTTTTTTAAACCCGTTTTCATTTTCCTGGCAGCAATTCTATTCTCTAACTCTATTACTGCAGTTTCTCTTCAACAGTTATTTGGATTAAGCAGTTTGATTAAAATTCTTTGTTGTTAAGCTCCGGAGTTTTCAGCCGTGTAAATGGTAGGGGATATTGAGAGACAGGGAAGCTCCTGTAGCCCCCAAAGAAGTGTTCTGCCTCAACTTGCTGCTACAGAGAGCAATGCAGATCCCTTTTTCTGACCAACATGCTTTGACACCTGAATTGTCTTTTGTCAGAGACCATACTGGAAATAAGTGTCTGCTGCTCCCGTGGTCTACAGCCTATGACTACAGTATCACAGCATTAGGTACAGTGACTCCTACCTCCTACCACTAACTGTTGCTCTGCTACGTTTTGTGAGTACCTGTCAGTGCCATGAGTGCTCTCATGGGAATCGTGATGCCGAATTCCTAGAGAAAACCTAGGACCGATATAGTCAGACTCCAAAAGTGAACACTACTACCACTGTGACCTTCCCCTATATCTGCAGCATGCAGCATATAGACGCTTTCTATATTAATCCACTTTTGTATTGGCATGCCTACATGAAAATAAACTATATTACAGCAGCATAACACTAAAATAAAGCAGTGGTGAGCCAGGCTTCATACCTCATAACTCAATTCACTCACACCTGTCCTTCAAGTAAGTTTGTGTGTACATATATATGCATCTATATATGTATATAGCGTGCATGTTTGTGTATTTGACTCTGCACATAAATATTTATATGCTTTTCTAGTTTGAATACTTTATCAGGAAAAAATACACTGAAGTTAAAGTTAGGACAGTCTCATTACAAAATACAAATATTTGTGATTCTTCCATGTTTCCACTTGTTTGAGCTAGGGCCATAATCCTTTCCCCCCCTTTTCCTCTTGCTTAGGATGAGAGGCATTTTGTTCATATATGACAGTTTCAAGGAACTCTTAAAACAAAAACTTAGTAGGAGCAATAGAGGTTGTCACTTATAATAAAATCCATAGACACGAACTCCAGAAAATGTTTAACAGCACAGTTCAGGTAGGTGTCATCTAAATTATCCTATGGAAGTCACTGTTTCTCCGCAAATGCATTGCAATGATGGGTTCTTGCACACTTGCTGCTGATGTTTTGACTCATGAAATCTTTCTGCTTATTTGTCTTTGTTTCAATTAGCCAGTGTCGACAGCTCCCTAACAGTGGAATGGTGCACAGTTGCAACTGGTACTATCATACAAGGGAATTCAGATACTTGTGCATGGAAATGAGACATGAATGAGTACACCCATCAATGCCTGCAGGTGCTATGTTTATGCTATCACTAGAAGCAGGCATGAGAGTGGGGTAGGACACACTATTTTAATTGATACTAGTGAAGAAGAGCACTTAATAGCCAAATTCTGTGCTCCATTTGCCTATATCGCAACAGTGAAGATTTTTGCATTGCACTTGTCAATACCACCCACTGCACCTTGTTTCAGGCCTGCTTAGGCCCATCTAAGCTATGTTTTGTCTACTGAGCTTTGGCTTTTGAGATATGTTGTAGAAGAACCAGTTGAAGCAGTTAATCTGTGGCTATATCTCCCCACTCACAATGCAGACATGGCATATTTAGGCCTATACTGAGGGATAGCATGATTCAAGTCTTCAGGCACTCATTGCTGCTGTGCCTTGGACGTTTCCTCAACTCTACTTGTGAATATAGCTGGACTCAAACTCTATCAACACACAGTGAGCCTAAATGAGTAGTTGGGTTTTGCCCATGCTTGACAGGCAATTTGGATGTGTAGCAGGATGAGAGGTTTCTGGACACAGAAATCCTAGGGCTGTAGCCTAAAATGATTGAAACCTGCTAAAAAAAAGAGGAGATAGAACTGTGTTTTGCTATTTGTTAAGACCCATATCCCCCTGACACTGAAGCTTTGCTCTCTGAAGTCCTTCCGAATTACCAGTGACTGCCAAATACTACCAGAGGCTGGGGTGCCAGCCCACACTCTCCTTCCATAGCTACACCATCTGGAAAGATTGTTGGGAGAAGGGTGGCACCAGAGCTGCTACTGTTCTTCATGGAGTTTCATTCAAAGAAGAGATGTGACAAGCAGCTTCAGCAATTCCGAGGCTGCTCTACAGTCCTGCTGTCCTGCAACCTCAGCATTGAGTAGGTACCTCGATGCTACGTAAATGTTTTGACAAGGAAAATTTGAGGCTTTGCACACAAAATCAGAAGCACACAAATGCACATACCAGCTTAACCTTCAAGATCATGAGACACATTAATGCATCACCAGTGAAGGTGCCAGATAGTTGGACGGCAGGCTCTTTAGTTTTCAGAGCCGATATCTGAATAAAAGAGAGAAAATATTGTACTTTTTTTAAAGGCCAGGGTGAGCTTAGGATACTAGCATTAAAATAATAATCATAGAATCACAGAATGGTTGAGGTTAGAAGAGACCTCTGGAGGTCATCTTGTCTACCCTCCTGCTCAGGTAGGTTCATACAAAGCAGGTGACCTGTTTGAACATTTAATAGACTTCTTTTCTTGAAGGTTTTGGGTTGAATTTCCAGTAGGTGACCCTCTGAGTGCTTAACAGAATTTCGATAAGCATGCAAGAGTTCAGAATTCTGCCTGAAGCGAAACTGACTTTCTCAGAACCTTGGTAAACAAATCCTACTGAAAATCTCATGAAAATAACTTATTTTGTCACAATGAACCAAAATGCAATAGAAATCCATTTACCGAATAGCTCTCCACTTTGTTTACCAGAATTTAAAATGTTGCTGGCCTCATTCCTTGAAATTTTGATCACTTCTTTCCTTGATATTTCCGAGAGTTCCTATTTCTTCTGTTCTTTGAACTAAATTGAGGAGAACAGTCTTTATCTTGCTCTGTTGGTGTTTTCATGTATGGATAAATAACAGAAGCACAAATGCACACGTGAACCAAATCTTTTCATAATTGAAAATGGATTTAGTTCGAGCTTTAGGTTAATATTAAGGTCATTTCTCATTTTAGTTAAACCATTTCTTTCCACTAATCAAACACCAATCTTAGCTTCAGCCAAAACCTAATCTGAATGTGAGCTTTCCCCTCAACAAGAATAACTTTTTTGGGAGCCTATGGGTTGAGAAGGAGCTGTGGTTCATTAGTGTTCTCCTGTATTCACAACCACAACTTTCTCCAAGTTTCAATTACTTTCAGGTAACACAGTTCATGGCCAAACAATGATTCTAATAGAGAGATTAATCTAAATGTCCAATGTATATAGACAGTACACTTGCTCCAAAAGTAAAACAGGGTAGGGAAAAGGCATAGGAACTGACACTGTCTAGTAACTGCATGATTGTCTTGACAGTGTTATTAACTTTTCAGAATCTAATGGAAAGCAACAAGGTGAGGAGGTGCAGGGTGACTGCAGAAGATGATATTAAACACATCAAAGGCCTGGAGAGTGTAGTTTTCAACACGCTGCTTGTCTGAACTGATGGCAGTACTTCTTAAACCTGTTTCAGGGCAGAACAGATTTCTTCCTCAGTTTGGGATCAGAGATCTAGCAGGAACAGGATGTGTTCCTTTAAAATTTTCAAGGCAAAATCACCAGCTCAGATAAATCAGTATAACTCCATTGTGGCTTTAATTCAATTATACCAGTGCCTGAGCATCTTGCCTTTGAATATTTGAAGAAGGAAACTTCCTTCTGAATTAGTTTATCAACTAGATAGATAGGATGGAAGAAAGGAAATATTACTGCCTGTAATAAAACTTACTTCTTACAGGCAAGTAATTAAGGGATAAATTAATAGACAGCTACATTTTCTTCTTCACCAAGAGATCTCTGCAGCAAAGTTGGGGAAGACATCAGGAACATGGTTGCAGCACACTAATTTACATGGTCAGTCACAGACAAACAGTATCTTAGAATAGCTTTTATGCTTGGTGTCACCTAAAGGGACTTTCAATGGCTGGAAGGCTGTTATAAAACAGATTTGTTGCCTGTGCTTCCTCCTTGAAGTGGAGAAGGAAGGCAACAGATGCAAACTCCCATTACAGTTAATTTGAGAAATTCCCTTTGGGTTTAAGCAGCAATGACACCAATCTTTTTCACAGGTAGCGTGAATTAGAATAAAAATAAGAAAACTTTGCTCTGAACTTTTTTCCAAAGGAAAGCCAATGACAAAGTATGGTTTGGAACTCATTTTTGAGGATGATTCTAACTTTCTTGTTCATGAAATTGCCTTTTCTCCTTATTTTATTTTTTTTATCTTTGTTCCTGGTTATGGGAGTACCTTGTGGTTCTCCAAAACATTTTTGTGCAAAATAAAAAAATGCATGATGACATTCTGTCAATCAAATACAGATACAAAGGAACCATATGTTAAAAGAATAATTGTATGACACATTTAGAGATTTCTTAGCCACTACTATATTTGTGTCCTGATAGTCTTCAATGTAACTTCCCTTCAGTTTAGATCACAGGAACATATATTTTAATTTCTGCTACATACTCTTCCTATTAATATTTTGGTTTGTTTATGTCTGCTTATATTTAAAAGACTTTGTCTCTTCTCTGTGTAAGTTCTCTTAAATTTTCTCTTGATTTCTCCTTTTCCTTCTCCTTTCAGTCATTGATCCTGTTATCAAGGTCACTTTATGCACTGATAAATTCATTCTTTACAGCTATCTGAAATATCTTATTGTGCTCCTTTTGGCTGCGATAGAGTTAATTTTCTTTACAGTAGCTAGTATGGGGCTATGTTTGGGATTTGTGCTGAAAACAGTGCTGGTCATTCAGGGATGTTTTTGTTCCTGCTGGGCAGTGCTCACCCAGAGCCAAGGGCTTTTCTGCTCCTCACCCCACCCCACCAGCGAGGAGGCTGGGGGGGCACAAGGAGTTGGGAGGGGACACAGCCGGGACAGCTGACCCCAGCTGACCCAAGGGATATCCCACACCAGAGGACGTCATGCCCAGCATAGAAAGCTGGGGAAGAAGGAGGAAGGGGGGGACGTTCGGAGCGATGGCGTTTGTCTTCCCAAGTCACCGTTAGGCGTGCTGGAGCCCTGCTCTCCTGGAGATGGCTGAACACCTGCCTGCCCGTGGGAAGTGGGGAATGAATTCCTTGGTTTGCTTTGCTTCTGTGTGTGGCTTTTGCTTTACCTATAAACTGCCTTTACCTCAGCCCACGAGTTTTCTCACTTTTACCCTTCTGATTCTCTCCCCCATCCCACTGTGGGGGAGTGAGAGAGTGGCTGCTTGGGGCTTAGTTGCCAGCTGCGGTTAAACCACAACACTTACTAAAACAGAATTATATTTTTACTATTCCACTTCCATATGCGCTTGATCCTGCCATAGTATCATGTACTTAAACGTATGGAAACCTACCCCAAAGGGGATGACCCTTTCTGAATTTCGGTTCACTTACATCCGTTTATTGTACACAGGGTATGTTTCTGGCATGTTATTTCCCACTTATCAGAAGGAAACCATCCTGTTTGAGGGCAGCTTTGATGGTCTTAATACTGGTTTTTATTCTGCACTGAAATAGAACTAGGATTCTTCAAATGTTACTACAGAGGTGAAACTGTGCCAAAATAGCTATTATCAGACCAGGATGCCTTTGATTCAGGAAGCCTGCTAAGTATGTTAACTATTTTCCTTTTATAATCCTGGCTGCTGACATTATGGGGCTATTATGTGACTCTGTGGATTCACAGATAAAACACATAGTGAACAACAAGGTAATAGTCCTTTTCAAATGTGGACAGGTATGAGAACCCTAACACTATTTCACCAGCCTACCAGAACCCCTCACTGCAGCTTGCGTAGGAAATTATTGTAACACCCCTGTCAGCACTCCTCCTCGTCCAAGAAGATAGTTTCTCTTCTTGCTATAGACAGGAGGCAATCTTTGCCTATCAGTAGATTTCAAAAGATTTTGGATCTGCTTATTGCAAAAATGAGACAGCAATTAAGGGGTAACCCAGAGTCAGGTGGCAGTGGTTTGAGAGTGTCACAGCTGCATGAATGCCTGTGCTGTATAAGAAACCCATTTTTTAAATGACCACACCATTTAAAAGAGCAAAGGAGAGGAAGGAGAAGAGGAGAATGGGAAGGGAAGCCTCTTTCCCACAGAATCATAAGACCAGTTGAGCACAAGGGTAAAAGCTATGATGCCCCTGTCAGTGACCCACAGTTGCCAGGAGCTGGATCTGAGCTTAAATGGGGTGAGGTAAGTATAGTTTTGTGTTCTGCCTTATGGTGACAGTTCCCATTATGGGAAAAGAATGTACTAATCAAAATGTGCAGGGACCTCATGTAAAAATTGAGGTTTGGAATTGTGGCATTCTCTGCAACCTGTTGGTAGGGATTTGGGAATTGCAAACCCAAAGCCCAGCGGGGCAGCCATGGATGGCTGATGGCCTACATAAACTGGAGCATCCCTCTGGTACCTTCTGCCAGCTGTCGAGCAGTGTTGGTACACCAGAGGAACCACAGAACAGGGCACAAACCATGGACCTCTCTGTCCAACCTTCTGCTTCATATTTGCGAGAAGGGACCAGCTCTACCAGCCTTCCCAGGTGGTCTAGCTTGGAAGATGAATTCTTCCTGAAAAGAACATGACACCAGACTGCAGTGGTTGCCAGGAGAGAGAAACCCTGTGGTCAGTGAGATAACTCACTGCCTCATTTAACTACCTATATCACTGGAAATGTCTGTTAAACTGCCATTCCTTGGGGAGAAGCAAATAATGAAGGAAAATGGTCAAGCTCAACAGCATAAATGACATAATTGCCAAGAATGTTAAAGAGGAATTATTAAGTGAAGTGGGCTGCATGATTTACCTGAAATCTGCTCAGTGAAAATTTTACACTGAGAGCCATGGGACAATGCCAAAGTTAATCATCTGCATGGCTTGTCCATAGCAAACACTCCCTGCATAGACATTTATCTGCTCTTTAAAAATAGAGAAAATGTAGAGTGTGATCAGGGAGGAAGAATGAAAGATCAGACTCTCTGCATCATATATTCAATACAAAAAGTAATATTTTAAATTGCCACATGGTACTAATGAAACTGTGAACCTAATAAAGTGTAAGAAGAACAGCACATCATCTCCTACATGAAGTTTGCATTTTAAAGCACCCTCGGGCATACCTTTACATGTAAGAGATTTTGCAGAACCTAACTAAAAGGTGTTTTATAAGTCAGAAGTGTTTCTGTGTTATTACACTGATTATTAAAGATGCAAAAGACTGAACTACTCTTCCAGACTATTGGATTTCTTGAAGCCAATTTGACGTCACTTTTTATGGCTGGTTTCATATTTGTCAGGCAAAATACGATCAATACTGGCAAAAGTTCCTTGAGTTATAAAATTCGGTACAATGCCAGACACTGCATCTGGTCAAAAAGGGCAAATATATTATTTGGATTCTTGACAGTGTTAGAGAAAGAAAAGTTTCACACAGCCCATTTCACGGATGCATCCACGTTAATTCCACTGTTTACAGGAATTGTCAAATTCAGTTCTGGTTTATGAAGGCTTAAGCATTTGGAATTAATTAAGTGTCTGTAAGTAGTTAAGATGTATTTTGCAGGGTATCTTGTCTTCAGAAAAATGAATTTTGTTATTCACATTTCTGCATAATTGATATTCATATTAGAAGAACTGTTATCTTGCTATAAATGGCTGCCTTCAGAATATTCATTGGACATGAGGAACCAAGGAACACAAGAATGTAAGAAGGGACAAAGACCTTGGATATCGCTATGACAGATTTATCTTAAACATTCAGAAAGTATTTTGAAGTTATTTTCAGTTAGGAGTTATTGAAGGGTTTAGGTGTATATATGTATTTACAGGATTGTAGTGTAAATTCCCTGTTTAAAAGGGTAAAAAATACACTTTTTGTTTTAAAAGATATTTGAAAAAAAATTTTGACCATAAAAAGCAAAACTTTGGGGGAAAATCCCCCACTGAATTTGAAGTAAATTGAAAACTCATCTGTTTCTGTTACTGTTAAAATCTTCACCAAGATGCAGAAATTAGGATTTTGATAATGCAAATGATGGTGTTTGTTTTGTTTTTCATGTTAGGCATGAGTATTTGAAATCCCCTTCCAGACAATATATGGGTAACAGAGAACTGTGAGAAAGCATCATGTTCCCTGTGGAAAACAATGTTCCCTGTGGAGGCTGCTTTTCCTACAGAAATAATTCTCAACTGCTATGTCTTAAACACATATGCGGTGGTCAACCAGGGAGAAGCTACATACTAAAAGCAAGGAAGCACTGGGAATTATTTGTTCTTTCAGCCTTTTGCTACAGACAGTGATAAAGGATGGATGGATCTGGGGGCGTTTAATGGTCAGGGATCCTTGACTATATAATATATAGTTTGAGTCTTATATAATATATAAACAGATTGAGCCACATCCGAACCCCTCTTAATATACTTCTAGCAGTGGAGGACTGGTCCCACACACTACTTCTGTGCAATCCTCTCAGTTACCAGTTTGTCCCTAAAATCGTGGTGGGTAACAGGGTTAGTGTATTTCAAAGCAGGTTTCTGCTTGCAATTTCTAGCATAATTTTGACTTTTTCAATCCAGCTGAATTATGCAGAGGGGCTTCATCCAGAGCATGAAACCTTCCTGCCTGCACGTGTGAGGCTGAAGGCCGCCTCTGTCCAAAGCCCTGCATTCTGGGCCTCAGGTGAGACAACAGTGTTTGTACAACAGGGGTCATACTTTATAGAAAGCTAAGGAAATGGCTTTATAAAGATAACGCTTCATTATAAGCAAACAGTGGATTCATTTATCCCTTTATGTGTCCCCAAAGGTTGTCAAAGAAAATGTGGCTGCAGCCAGTTGGACTTGATGACCTTAGAGGCCTTTTCCAAACTTAATGAAATGAAAAATGATTCTCTTCCAACACCAGCTCTAAGGAGGGCAAAGAATTTCCTTTTCAATGAGCAGTGACGCCTAGAAGAGGCAGCTCTTAGCCATCCCCTAAGAGGGTGTGTGGTACTGCATCATAACTGAGCTTAGTGTTTCTGGTCACAGACCCCTTTCTCAGGAAAGCTGTGTGATTAAAGATCTAATTATGTTGTTTTCCCTATACTTAGGCTGTATGCCCTGCCCTGACATTAGAAGTCTAATTTGTTTAAGCAAATGAAAGATGTCTGTCTGGGCTAATTTGTATTTGGCAATGCTACTGTAGAAATTTTTCAAAGAAAACATTGCTTCTTTCTTCTTGCCAGAGGCAGGTAAATGTGATGTGAGTGACAACCTGATTGCTGGTTCTGGGTTAAGAATCAGTTGGGTGAGTCTGACACCCTACTATGGAAGCACAGAGGACAAAATGTCTTAGCAGTAACGAGCATGTTGCAAACTCTCTGCACCACCAATGCCAATGTTTCAAGGCTACATGAAATTCAGCGGAAAAGGTCACTAAGAAGAGTCGATTGTGGAATTTGAATGACTCTTTTCTGAGAAATTGAATCTCATAAAAAAAGAAGTTTAGGTTTCTATCTGAGAGATTGTGAGTGAAATGAAATCAGATCTAACAGTTGGCCATTTTTCTCCTCCCCTCTTCTCTAACAATAAATACAAGGAAATTCTGTTAAATTCCATTATGATTTCTCTCTTGTTGTGGCAGCCTGACTCTCTGCCAAATCTCTTGTTGGCAAAATTCCACTACACAACTGAAGAAATCCATTGGTTATATGAGCTTGGCTCATAATCCCCAGTCATAAGCAGATGTAATTGCAATTTCTGAGGTGTGCCCAAGATGAGGGAGGTTATCAAAGTGCAGCATTAGAAGTAATGCCGCTATTTGAGATAGGAGTTTTAATATCTTTTATCTATTCAAACCTAGTAGAAGTGGATAAATAAGTAAATATTTGAAAGTCAGGAGAAAAAAAGGGGCAATCCTTTTAATTTCATGAAATTGCACAGGACAAGGAGACCTTTCTGGAGAGACAGGGAGGGAAATGTTAACTATTGTTCAGAGAGCTAGGAATTACCCCTCTTAAGAACAGAAATGTGGCATGTCTGAGAAAGAAGTCCTTCCATGAGGTCCACACATGTTGAAGTAAAGAATTCGGTGTTAATTTTAAGCTGAAATGCCAGCAATTATTTTTGCTCCATCACCAAGCAAATATCTCATTTAGCTGTATGACTTTTTCCAGTAATAAATTCAATAAAGAATATGTTGGGGATCTGTAAGTCTGAGACAACTGAAAGCAAAATATGTTCCAGGTTCTTCTTCTAGCCTTTTATTCTGTAACATTGTCTGAAAGGAGAGTGATGGGAATAAGCTTTTTATTTGAGCTATGTTTGCAAATGTGGAACCAAGTTTTTGTCATAGGGGAATTTGGACTTGACCTGTGCAAAGGTACTTTGAAAGCTCTGGCACCAGGACTATGATGAGCCCCTCCTAGTGTCACTAAACAGCACGGCATCTTGCACCGGTCCAGTGACTCCCAGTAAGAGAGTACCTGGAGTGACTAGAATCTTTTCACCTCCAGTTAGAGATTAGGTGAATCATATTAGCAGTAGAAAAAAGAAAAAATTGAAGCGTGCCAAGCTGTTTCAGGAGGCTGCAAATTTAAAAGAGCAGTAGAGTATCTGCAATTCCCATTGAGTTCCAAAAGACATTTGGGTTCCTACATTTCTCCATCACATATGGAATAAGACTCATTTGGAAATGTTACTTATGCTAGTGTATAGCTATATTCCTGCAGTTTTTTTATTTAAACAATTGTGTTAGTCTAAGAAGGTGTATTTTCTCCTTTTTTTCTTTTTACTGTCATTTAGTTTAAAGGTTTGATTGGTGTAAACAGCTTTATCACCATTCATCTTACAGGTTAGTATCCAGATATAACTTTCAAAATTATACAGTATTAAGAAAGAAATAAAAACATCACAGAAGAAGAATTAAAGGAAAATGATTCTATAGGCCATCAGACTCTGATTCGTCCCTTTTATTTGCACTAGTATTATGGTGTAGTAAAAAGCATGTAGATCTGGAAAGGAGTACTGAGATACCAAAACCCAGAGATTGACCAGTTGGGGTAGGTGAGAATTTAGGATTCTGGCACTGAAAAAGTCATTAATTGGGAACGTGAGGAAGTTGCAAATGAGAAGGAAGAAGCAGAAGAAAGATGGGCGTCTATGTTTTGTGTATTCTCTGTGTCACTGTCACCTGAACACTTCACAACCTCACCATAAGGTGAATTAAGTCATCCTACCATGTTCCTGAAAATTGAGTGTTGAAAACTTAACTGGGCAGTAGAAATGAAAAAGCTAGAAAAGAAAGCATAGTGAACTATTCACTGTCTTTTTTGGCTTTTAGTTAAATTTTGACATTACCATGTATGTCCTGAATAAACAGTTGGATAAGAAACTATTTGGAGGAAATTTTGGGTTATTTACACTGGATATTTTCTACTGGGCTGTGTTCTACTGAATTCAGTCTTCTGTGGAAGAACCAGTAAAGAATTTGCCTCCTCTGCTTTCTAGATTTTTTCCCAACTCTCTGCCACTTAATAACGCTCGGATTCCACAATTGGTCTCATCATTTCTGAGGGCATGGCTGAAAAACCTGTCATCTTGTGAAGGCAATATGGAGGCTCCACTGCCTCTAATGAAAACATGCGAGGACTGGGTACTCTGGCCTTTCCTTCTGTGATCCACAGTGCAGGTACCCTCCTCATGCACCAGGCTCATGCCCGATCCTATGATATCTTGATTGCATGATATGCACAACATCCAGGCAGGAGACAAGAGGGTCCACTTCTAATCAGGTGATATAGGGAGAGAGTGCAGCAAAGAGGAGGCTCCCAGAAATAATTTAGCTATCACCCACCTCACTCCACATCCATTTCTGAAATCTCTCGGGACTAAATTGCAGGCTGGGCTATCTGCTCTAAAGGTCATGCCCTGCCTAAGGGCTATATGGAGATCATGGACTGAAGCATATGCAGCACCATGGCAGTGGTTCTTTGCATTAGCTGGAATAGAAGAACTGGAAGTCATATTATCCTTGACTTTGAGGATTGTCCCTGAATGAGGGTTTGAACCCTGCTGGTCATGCAGTGCTGATAAATATGCAAAATTCTGTTACACTGACAGTACCTATGCTATGAGGCAGAGGACTTTGTTTCTCAGAGTCATCAGTCTAATAACTTTCATCAGCACTGAACAACCTTGAAGGAGAAATGTCACTTGTTTAATTTTTAAAAAAAAATTGTCACCTTACGAATGTTAGAAGACAATCAGTGTCTGCCTATTGTAATCATCTTTTACAGGAGAAATGACACGTCCCAATCAGACATCTTTTGGGGACATGACCTCTTTTATCAAAACACTTATTAGAGTGGACCAGTGGTCCTAGAGGCTATCTGATGAATACAAATCTTGCAACGTAAAAACATTCCTGTTGAAAGCCTTCTGCAGCCCCTGGTGGGGTTGAACACAGGTTTGCTCTCCTGCAATAAGTGGAACTTTATTCTGCAATTACGACTCTGGCAGTTTCTGTGTATATTGATTAACAAAACCTCACAGCGATCTCCTGAGATCACTGGTTGTACCTTGCCGGGTACCCACCAGGGATACAGACACTGAAGTCACTGCGGGTCTGGAACTGAATTGCAATAAGTAGCAGCCCAATCCTGGCTGAATACTGGCATCTGAGAGATTTTCCCTTATGGCATGCTGGATGTCTCTAAGCTCCATCCCCATCACAGGACTGAAACGTTTACATAAAAGAGTGAAGGCAATGGGAAGTGTATGACGACAGAGTGAAAACAGAGAGGAAGGAAGACCAGGGGGAAAGGGAGAAAAAAGGGGAGGATGAAAGGCATGAAAATGGGGATAGAAAAAATGAAAACCAGGAAAAAAGGAAAATGAGATGTTCTGAAGCTTTTACAGACACAGCACAGATTCTCCCTCCACGATTTGTCCAGTGGTTGTAGCTGGTGAATTACCACGTTTAAAGCTTCAGAAGATTCAGTTGGTTTCTGGCTGGAAGCAGCCTAAGATTAGTGAAGATCCTTGTTCTTTTCATGTGTAGGAAGAAAGGCTTGAGCCTGTTGATAGAGGAAGGCTGATGATTTTTTTCCTTTACCTTTTTTTCAAACTAACAAAAAATAAAGACAGAAATTGCTGTTGCAGACACATCATTAGGTAACAGAGCTCTGCCACTTAGCTCTGCTTTCATCTGATCACCATAACTTCTACCTTAGGTAGATCTTGATAAAGGATATTAATGGAAGAATGAGATACCATTAAGAACTTGCTTTCTCACTGTGCTTCAGGATGCTCCTGTTCATCCTAATGCTTTTAAATACAATTGAACATAGTACCATATTAATATCAGATAGTAACTCTAAGAGGAGACTGCATTCTGCCCCCAGAGCACTTAGCGGTATTGTGCTTTCTATCTGTAAGTGACATGAGCCAGTATATGACATGGGAACACCGCATTATACCATACCACTGTGATACTGTGGTACACCACCGCTACACTGAGATGCAGCCCCATGGTGTTATCATGTTGTTGAACTTAGTCCTGAAAATAAATTCTTTAAAGGTTACAATTATAAATAGATCTGGTACACTGCCTTATCACGTCCGTAGCCTGAGCCGAAGGGGTAGCATCTGGTGCTCGCAATGAAATGAGATCGACTGCATATTCCCAGCCTGCTAGAGCACATCACAGCATGCCACCAGGGTCCTGTGTTTTGCCAGCTGTATGAGAAGTTGGATGTTTCATGTGCTGGAATCTGGGATGGATCCTGTCTATACCAGAGAGTGGTATTGTTTTAACCAGCTCAGTACAGATCTAACAAGCGTTTGGTCGCAGTACTCTTAGGGACAGGACTTGTGATGGGCAGAACCACCCGCTGTGTGCAGTGTCAGAGACCCAGAGCAGTACCACAGCTCAGACTCGCTGCCGGCTTTGCCAATACCACAGTTCTGGAAACCCCCAGTTGCTGCTGCCGGGGAGAAGGGTAGTCGGCACCTAAAGCCGATACTGCTGCAGTGATGGCTCCTGGCAGAAGCCGTAGCTGCTGATGCTTCCCCAAGGCTCTCGCCCTCTGGCTCCATCTCCTAGGTATCCCTTTTTTTTCTCTACCTGGTCCTGGCCCCTATGTTAGAGGTAGCAAGTTTTGGTCTTAATCAAGAAGCTATAACCCAGCTCTGAACTCTATGCATCAACACCATGTAGTTTCACTGAAAGATCACAGTGTGTTTCACGAGTACCAGAACCCTCAGTTCAATATCTATAGGTAGTAAAAGATAAATGAGTAATAGATAGATTTTTTTTTAATTTGCATTCATATCATATGCCCTATCTGCATATTAATTTTGCACATAACGCTTTAGGAGACAGAATATGAAATAGTTTTCCAAAATGAAGGCATACTATATTAAAGTATCTAATGTAGATTTCCATGAAATGTTGCTCTCTGTGGAAACCCCATCTGACTTAAATAGGAACACTACTGTCCATGAACTGAGGAAAAACAAAAGACAGCAAATAAAGATAACAGTTCTGTGTTATGTCTGATCTGAGGAGTGATATCCTCTAATGTGGCTACTGGGAGAGCTGTTTGATTTAATTTTATTTAACTTATTCATTAATACAAAAACATAAACAGCTTAGAAATGAAAAAATGTGAATATATTATAGGAAATAATAGAGGAGATGGAAATATAATACAAATTGGCTTGAGCTCTGACTTAGGAAAACACTTAAGCCTTCACTTATTCAGGAAAATGCTTAAAATTACATGTCAAATTTTAGGAATTTACCTCTAGAGCTGGCAGTGGCCAGGATATTGATGAAAGACATTGCACAATGACACCTCTTTTTGTAGTATGTCCTCCTGACTGCACTTTACCACAGGAATGAGAGGAGGGGAGGAGTTATTTTCCCCTTAGCTGTGAAATCTGATGCTGTAATTTTGACTTAAAACTCAGGATTACCATTAAATCTCTTTTTAAACACTTTCTTCAAGGGGATATTTTCATGATTTGGGTTCTCAGGAGGTTTGGAACCAGAGCAGGAGAAAAGCTGTATCAATTGTCAAGTTTGAAGAAAAATAGAAAACAAATATGCAATGAAAATGAGAAAAAGAAGATGTTAAGAGAGGCCTCAGCAATAGGGAGCATTAATGAGATAGTATATTGCACTGCAATATAGATACCAAATAACAGTGTGATTTAACACTTTCCTTAGAAAGGTCATTTAAGAAGCAAAAAGCAGCAGCTGCCCTCCCACACCACTGTGATGAAACCAGAACATGAACTAGCGTATTTCTTTCAGTGGGTCAGGTGGAGACAAACTACAGAGGACTCCACAAAGATAACAATCTCCCCCCCCAAACCCCTGGGTATGTTAATGAGAACTGATCACTCACAAACTTTGCCAATGTTAGTATGTGAGTAAGAATGATAAGCACCTAGAATAAGGATCAGAATTTCAAATGATCCAGTACACTGAAAAAAAAAAAATAATCATCAAATAAAATTTAATAAAGGCAAGAATGAAGTGTTACATAAAGGAAGTGAAAATTAGATGGACAAACACAAAATAGAGAATAAAGTGCTTGTGGAGAAGAAGATCTGGATATTAGTAAAAGCCAATATGCAATGTTGCTATGAAAACATAAATTTGATTATGGAATGCGTAAATCTGCAACTTGAGGAAAATAATTATTCTAGTACCTTACAATAATGAGAATTCAGATGGAATACTACATTCTATTTAGCACATCACTTTCAGAAATGCACAGATGTAATATCAGGGGTCCATGGCAGTACAATTAGACTGATCAGAGGTTGAGAAATCATGCAATAGAGGGGAAATTGGGGGAATTGGATTTTTTTATTGTAGAGAAGCTTGAATTTCAGAAGGCTGTTTCAAAGGGTGAGAAACTGTTCTCTACACTCATAAGCAATAGCACAAGGAATAATTACTTTGACCTGCAGCAAAAGAGATTTTGGTTCCTAATTAGGAAAAGGTTCTAACTAAAAGGAGAGTTAAACACTAGATCAGTGTACCAAAAGAGTTTTGTAGCATCTCCATCCATGGAGGTTTTTAACATCAGGTTATGCAAGCATCTATCAGGGATCATCAAGATATCCTTGATATTGCTTCCAGGGAGGAAGAGTAAAAGCATCATGAGTCCCCTTCTAGCATCTACTGGTACAATTTCTAAAAGGTCTAATCATGACACCATTAAAATGCTTGCAGGAAAACCCTGAAAGAGAATAGGCATACACCAGTGGGTGGTTTGATAGCTCTATTCCATTTTTACTCATTGTGATTTTCAACTTTACCTTATTGAGCTTGTTTGGCATTCTCAAGGATGACTAGCAAATTCACACACTATTTTAGTACAGTGAATGTCTATGAGTGCACAGAACAACAATACCATTCTACATCAGAATGGGCTAAATTATATAAAAAATAGTAATTCTTCCATATGAAGAAGTGAGTTCTCTCATATAACATGTGAACATATGGGAAGAAGCAAAGAGATTTCTTTCATAATTTCAGTTTAGCTATGTAACACCAACTACATGCACCTCCTAGAAAATCCTGGAATGAGCTCAGGAAGGATAAATTGGAGCAACTAGTGGTAGAAGACCTACAGATATGGTGGTGGTGGCTGTAAAAATGAGGAGAACAGAACAAAAAAATATTTCTGATGTGGGTATGATCGAGTTTCTTATCCATATTGACATAATTTGAGGAAATTACTTGCATGCATCTTCTAGGAGGTAACTTAAATGACTTGCAGTCATTGGAAGAAGAATTCTCTGCACAGGGCTCCCTGTCATTTCTGAGCTGCTGGAAATATTATGAGATAGTTTCTTGGCTACAGCAAATTGTCCTTCTATCGACTGTAATGGAGCTGTGTCACGTAACAGTTGCTGAGACTCTGACATTAGGACTGCCTAAAGATATAATGCCTTTTGACTTAATGTGATTTTTACTTACAGTCATTTATCTTTACATACAATCTAAAAATACAAGCATTTATCTATTCAAGTTTTCTAAATCAAGTCACTTGTACTTTTACTGGGCTCCCTTAATACTTTTGCCAAGATCAAATGAAAAATTCAATGGGTCAAAGAGTAAGAGGAAATAATGTAAAACTTCCTGCATAGATCTTTGGAATCTGAAACCAAATGCCAGTTCCAATACTTGTAAAATGCCACAGGGCATGGCAACAAAGGTGAGTGACCTCAGAGTAAAGCTAAACCCCCCAGTATTTTTGTTTTTTAAGATTCAGTTCTTTGCTGGCAGAACATCTAAAAACATATTCAGCTGGGCATTACATTAAAATATATGTCCATTTCGGAAAGGCTGTCAGGAAAATTAGGAGTGCAAAGTAATCCTTCACAGCAGGAGAAAAACTGTAAACTCCAGAAACCGTCAGTATGCATACATTAAGATAGTGCATGGAACTTCACTACACTATAAATTTAAAGCTGTCTGGCTTTGTAACATGGAACTCACCTATTGTAGGGTATGCAGAAGGCAGCATTTTGTAGGCTTTAGTAATTCTCCAATATTTTGTGTTACAGCATTTCATTTTGGGATAACCTAAAATCACATGGAGAAAAGGCAGTCTGAAATTTTAGCACTGAGGAAAGATTTAGCTGATTCAAGAGAAGGGATAAAAATGGAACTACACAAACTACTGGCCCAATTCAATGGTATTTTTTGAAATCTGTACATTTCAAAAGGGAGAAAATGACTCACTCACTGTTTTTTTGTCTGGAATCAGAAAAAAAGTTAGAAATCCAAACTTCATTGCCTGAAATACTGCTTGGATGGATTCATTTTAAAATTAATATGTGACCAAAATAAAGTCCTCATATGGCATTTAGTAATTTGAAATCTCATTTCTCTGCTGGGAAAAGAAATCCTTTGACGCATCAGAGAGTTTTATATATAGGTAAATATAACCGTAGTTGATAAACAGTGCAAATGCAACTGTAACATGTCTTAGTTTTATAAAATAACATGAGTTAGAAAAAGAAGTAAAAAAATCCCACAACACTTCTTCCCTTTCCAGAAGATCAATTTTCACAATAAGCATCTCAGAGGCACAGAGAACATTAAGTTAGAAAGGGGGACTAAGATCACTGACAGCAGTATCTCAGTGGGATGTTGGTTATCTGCTTATTTCTGAAAATAATTTGTGGAGCTTTGTTGTACAGGGAATTAAACTGTCTGGAGCTGAGCTGGAACTGACTGTTGGTTCAGCTTCTAGTACCAGGGAAATTTTCTTGGGAACTTTGAATCCTCCTCTAGAGGCACCATTAATTAAACAGGAATTAGGTATGGCAATTTTGGGCATACCTTTATTTGTTAGAAAAAAACTAATATGCAGAAGTAGCTTGTTCTGTATCTTACTGAGTTTGCTAGGAATGAGTTTTAGCAAATATTTTCCTGGGGTTTAGGATATGTTCCAGGCTCAAGGTCCCAGATCATAGACATTTTTTTTTTCAAAAGCAAAGGCTACTAAAATGCTTGCCACAGTGCAAATGCGTAACAAGTTCTTCACAGACACACCTTGCCCTGTTGGTAAAACTCCTGCTGAAATCAATGAATAAGCTCCCAAAAACCCACAGAACAATCTAAAGTCTCAACAAACAAGGTGGCAAGGGAGAAGAACAAGCACAATCTCTTCTTTCAAGTACCAAGGGAAAGATGCACATCCTGCACGCCACCACAGCATATCTGTCTCCTTGACAATATGGTATGGAAGCACTCAAACCTATCTGAAGACAGAGTAGCTTCAGCTGACCATCCCCACTTTCTGCCTAGAAGCCAGTACCTGCTCAGTATATAAGCAGTTAGGCAGGACAAGCCTTCCCTAGGAACCATATTAATAGAATCATAGAATTGTTTAGGTTGGAAAAGATCTTTAAGATCATCGAGTCCAACCGTAACCCAACACCACCATGCCCACTAAACCATGTTGTGAGGTGCCTTGTGTATGCACTTTCTGAATACCTCCAGGGATGGTGACACCACCACTTCCCTGGGCAGCCTGTTCCAATGCCTGACAACTGTTTCAGTAAATAAATTTTTTCTAATATCCAATCTAAACCTCCCCTGCCGCAACTTGAAGCCATTTCCTTTCGTCCTATCACTAGTTATTTGATAGAAGAGATGAGTACCCACCTCAGTACAACCTCCTTTCAGGCAGCTGTAGAGAGGGATAAGGTCTCCTCTCAGCCTCCTTTTCTCCAGGCTAAACAACCCCAGTTCCCTCAGCTGCTCCTCATAAGGCTCATTAATCATCTAAAAGGGTACTCTCCTTCATGTTAATATCCAGACAAAAGTGACTCTTCACAGCTGCTTGCAAAGAGCACCCTTATAATCCATATTTCAGTCCTAACAAAACAGTCTGCTATGTCCCTTGGTTAGACAAGCACAGAGATCTTTAAGGCAGAAGAGTTTGTTGGAGGTAGACCAGTTATCTTCTCCATTCCTATCAAAATCCATTGCATTCTGAAGTAAGGAGACACTCAGCTGCCAGCAGGGATAGTCCATTAGAAACAACAGCCTAATCAAGTTGCAGGGAAGCATGCCCTGTTATTTCCTCACTCTGTGTAGCTCCAGGCAGTCATGCTATCATCTGCACCCTGACCCGATCCAAGGGCTTCTGAGGGTGTACAGGACAAATGGGAGCATATGGATCACAGTTCAGAGCTCAAGTCTCTTATCTCACCGTCAAAATTGCTGTGCAAAATACCGTGATGGACACTCTGGTCTGTTGGCAGCTGAGCTGCCTTTATTACCCACTGTTTGTTATGCTACAAACGTCAGTAGGTGTCTGTCACTAGGATATTCTGCCCATTATTCCTTGCTCTTCATACCTCATCATAAGCCTAATATCAAGGGCTGTGGGAAGGTACCACTTTCCAGTTGCAACAAATGTTCGTTGGTGTTTGGGGCTGGAAAGAGAAGACAACATGCAAAACAGACTTAGATGTGATTTTCCTTTTCCTTTGGTGGGATACTGTTTGCCTGATTTTAGTGTACTGAAAGTTATATACCTTATCAAAGCTACTTATCTGGGGTCCCTCTACAGTAAAGGACAACACAGAGATGCCTCTAGATGGGAATTCATCCCCTCTTCCTTGGCCCCACCGTAGGATGGAATTAATTGCCTCCAGGGGATGTTTCTTTACTATAAAGAAACCCTAGCCAGACCTTGTAGACTAGAAGCCCAACTTCTAAGTAGACTTTGGAACCTAACTGGGAGGAATCCCACCTTCAGTACTAAACCAGAGCACCTCACTGGACTGAGTAGATTTCACTTGTGGAGCTTCCCACTACAAAGAGGAGACACCATCACAACTGTGTGTATTGGGTCTGGCTGAGAGGGAGTTAATTTTCCCCATAGCAGCCCTCATAGTGGTGTGCTTTGTACTGGTAGCTAGAAGGGTGTAGATAACACACCAGTGTTTTGGCTACTGCTGAGCAGTGCTTGGGCAGCATCAAAGCTGTCTCTCCAACGTTCCTCCCTCACCAGTAGGCTGGGGCTGGGCAAGACCTTGGGAGGGGACATAGGCAAGACAGCTGACCCAAACTGACCAAAGGGATATTCCATACCATATGACATCTGCTCAGCAATAAAAGCTAAAAGAAAGGAGGACGGGGCGGGGGGGCATTCATTATTATGACCTTTGTTTTCCAGAGCAACCGCTATGTGTACTGAAGCCCTGCTTCCCGGGAAGTGGCTGGACATCACCTGCTGATGGCAAATAGAGAATAAATCTCTTGTTTTCCTTTGTTTCAATGCATGGCCTTTGCTTTTGCTTTATTAAACTGCATTTATCTTGACCCACGAGGGGTTTTTTCCATCTTATTTTCTCCCCTCCCTGTCCTGCTGAGGAGGGGAGTGATAGGGTTACTTGGTGGGCATCTGGTGTCCAGCCAAGGTCAACCCACCACACTGTGTTATGAAAGTCTTGGTGCTTACTAAATAGTAAAGCTATTATTCATTTTCTTTGACTTTAGCAAGGGCTCTTAAAGCACATAGATTTCTTTGGCTATTGTTAGGTAAAATGTCAATCCTCTAGCCTGTGATTAGAAAGCTTTCAAGCTAAAGGTATTATTTCCTTCTCTCCATTATGTGTGTGAGACAGAACTCGCAGTTGGTGGAAATGAGATCGAAGGGAGTTCTGAAAACAAAACAGAGTAATAATGGGATTTTTTTAACCCTCATTCCAAAGGTCAGTAGTAACCACAAAAGCCACACTGTAAAAGTATCAAGTAGGGATCTAGTCCATGTTTGCTGGCTTATGTAGTTTTCTATGCCATATTTGCTCAGTGCACAAGGAAAAAGACAATCTGAGTGTCTACAAGCCCTGCAAACCCAGCCTCATGTCTAAGAACTCCTATAATAAAAGTGCAATGACTAAGACATAGCTGACAATTTTGCTGATGGTGCATACATCAGAACAGAACACAGCTCGTTCTTTCAGATTGTAATAGCTCTGCATTGCTAACAATAGAAAATCTTGGTTTGGTCAGTAAATGAAGCAGAAATCTTCAAGGACTCATACATAATATAGATCAAGAAGTGCCTTTTTCACACTTTAGACTGAGACTACATTAAACTGTGTAGACTTGTGCTCTGGTATTGCTTCATTGGTAATGGCATTGCTTCACCACAGCCCATCAAAAGCACCTGCTGAAGAGTGCCTATAATGAAGATCTTTGATGTAGAGGAGCAAGAAAGCTCCCTCTGTACATCTTCAAGAAGGCAGCAAGCAGTATAAGCATGAGTAGCCTGGTATTAGCTCAGGCTGGGAATTTTGTGCAGGATCTCTCCTGTCACCTAGCCCTCAAAGAAGCAACCTCTGTGATAAAGAGTAGGAAGGAACATGCGTGATGGTCATGGTTTCTACTCTCTGAGTAGAAAACACAGCAATGAGATGGCTACATCCTTCATGCAACTATAGAAAGAAAGGGAGAGCAATAATCCAACTTGTGAATATGTTCTGTTCCTATTTAAAACTGGCTTTCATCTTACTGAAGTCCTTCAAAAGAGCACTAATTTCCTTATCCAATAAAGTAATATTGAACAACAAACAAAATTTTAATCTCAGCAGCTCCAGCTGGGAGAAGAAGCCAGTATTGAGAACTCATCTTTATTTATGGTTTTGGTTGTTTGGCGGGTTTTTTTTTTCTGAAAATGAGAATAATAATCCAGTAGGAAAAAAAAATCGCTATAAATCAGATGCAAAATCTAGTACTGGCAGATCCTGTAATTTTAACATGAGTCATATGTTTGTTCTTTTGGGTTTTTTCGCCCTTAAAATCCCAGTTCTGTGAATCAGGTAGTGATAGCATCTAATATTTTGAAAGAAAGTAAGTTTCTAGTCCTCATTCTGCTCTATCAAACCATTCAAACATCTGGAAGGAACTGAGAACAACCAAAAAGTATTCTTTTTAAAGATGTTTGGTGAGGGACAATCTTCAGCAAGACTGATGTGGGGAGATTCCCAGAGCTGAGGCAAGGCTGAGTCCATATCTAATGTTTGTAGAAAGGGATCATAAAGGAGTCATCTAATGCTAGATGAAGCCTTAAGACTGTGTAAAGGTTTCTGTGTTGCTGTCTAGTGTCCTATATATGAAGTGGCTTTTGCTTCTAGTGAGGAGAGACAGCAACCCTTTCTGTGGTGATGGTGGTGTAACTTAAAACTTATTCTCTATTAGCTTACTTGCTAGAAGATGAGATTTCCTTCACTTGTCTCTACTCCTTTTTCTTTCCATGTGTGTATGATGAAAGGAGGGAAGGGAAAAAGTCAATTCTAACCTGTATTGAGGTGCACTATGCTGAATAGATTTATAAGCATCACCCTTGCCATATTAAACTGGATTAGTCTGATGGATCAGTTTCAAAGTTTGTTGTACCCAGTTTTGTATGGACCAGTTTCAGAGTTGTTACATTGCTTATCCAGCCATACCAGAATGGAAAGGATAGATTCATAACCCTTATAAAATCAGCACGTTGAAAAGGACAACTTGATTAGCCAGTTTGCAGTACGCCTTACACTTTGCAAACTAAACACACCAGCTGGAACTACTTAGCCTGCTAACAAATATCCATATGCCATGAAATTTCATAAACAATGAAAACGGTCATTTTTTTCCTTTTGGTTCAAAATGTGATCTACTTTTTAAGTATGTTTGCATTTTTAGGAGACTGTTGCAATGAGACAAAGAGCAACTGGAGTTAAAGCTACAGCTATAACACGAGAATAAGCAGCTGTCATGGTGTATTGTAATTCAGCACCAATCACAGTCTAAAAATAAAAACCATAAATAAGGGGAAAAAAGCCCTAAACCCATAAAAGTTAGCACAGAGTTTCTTAAAGGAACCTGAGGGAATAGGAATATATTTTCTTCTTCAGAAGGCAAGGGAAAAAAGGGACAATGATTACACCCTACTCTCTGCAGGCATGTCTAGACAGATGGGTACAGACAGATCTGAGCCCCTCTGCCTCAGCGAGGTCCCGCGCTGCTCCAGGAGTTGTTTGAGGACAATGAAAGATACATTACTGGGTGAACATTATTTTCAACAACATCGGGGATCTGCTTGAGCACAATCCACTCATACAGCCAGAATTTAACACACTACACCACAAAGCTCTTTTGAGTAAGGGGGACCATTCATTTCTTCCTAATTAAAAATATTTTGCTTAGTAACAATGATCTGGTGACTCCTGGCCACTTTGGAATCCAAAAAGTTTCTTTTATGACATTAGATCACCAGCAAAAAAATGACACCCCGTGTGCTTTCTTGCTCTCTGTCCACTGCTGGCAAGTGGTACTACTATGGATTGTTTTGGAGAGGGCTGTTCCCCCTGTCAGCTCAGCACTTATGCTAACAGGGTACTTGAAAGTGAGTAACACACTGCATCCACTCTCCTTGGTTATCGGCTCCCTCCTCTTCCCAATCATTACCAACAGCTTTAAGGGCTCCGGTAAAAGAATAAAACAAATGGCCACGCAGCTGTGGGTCCTATATCAATTCATATCACATGGAACGGCCCTAGCGAAACAGAGAGCAAGGGAGCTTGTAATTCCATGTAACTCACAGCCACATCACAATCAATACTGTATAGTACAGATGCATTGTTTGTCTCCAAAAGTCATTTTATCCCCCAAAGAATTCTTTCTCTCTCTTTCTCTTTTCATTTTTTTTTTTTTCCTAAAGAAAAGAGAAAAGCCTTATGGAAAGCAAAAGAGGTCTGTGAAAATTCCATCACTTTTAAATTGCTCAACAGTGGCAGCCAAGATATATTTGAATTACAGTTCAGTGCAGCATGCATAAGGATACATCCTGCTTTATAGAGTTCTTGCTCACATCTATTCTCTTCCAACCTCCTACTCAACCCTGAAATAGAAATTCTGTATAGTAAATACAAATGTAAATAAGTCCAGTAAGCAATGGCCTAAGCTTTACCACTGACAAATCCTGAGAGCAAAACTGATTTGCAATGGTTCATTGTCAACCTCCTTGAAGAGCCTTAGTGTCCTCAGGTGCAACAAGTGAGTGACCCAACAACACCAAGGTCTTTGACCTGCGCAGCAGTCTTCTGCTCCAAGGTAATTCCCCTCTTCCAGTATGACAAGACTTGCCTTTACCCAAGTGAACAACAGAGGACTCAATATTGAATTATACCAATGCATATAAATACTTACTATCATGCAGAAGACATGATCCTCTGTAGGTATGTCTACACTTTGAGGTGAAAAGAGGGCTCAAAAGCAGATGTAAGAATGCCATTCCCCATGACCTCAAAGCTTTCCATCCACATGGGTATTTATAGCTCAAATGTCCACACTATACATGGAAAAAGCTGTACTTCACAGATCTGCTGATGCTGTGCGAGCGTAACATGCTCTGCCCCGTCGCAGCCTGGTCTGTCTATATCACTTAAACAAGAGTTTGGGTTCATGCAGAGGCTGGGAATGGGCTCGAGCTCTCCTCTCAGAAAAATCATAGAGTAATCTAAATCCAGAGCTGTTAACACCCCTGCAGGTAATCGTTGTGGATGGAAGGCAGGTGTGGGTTTGAGAACGGGCTCATACCCATAAATTTTTGATAGTGTAGGCATACCCTTTCAGAACATGCCTGATTTCTTTGCTTTAGATAGCTATCCACATAGTATTTTAAGTGCTTCACAGAGGACATCATTTGCCCATTCAGTCTCTCCCTTTGACAATGAATGGAAATTTACAGCATTCACTGAAAGGTGTAAGAAAATCCACTGCAGAAGCAAGTACACACACCTGCACGCACATGCACACACTTGGTAACAACCTGGAAACCTCCTTAGCTGTGTATCAGTATTGATTGTGGTTTAGTCCCCAACAGAGAGACGGTTTGCTCCTTTTAGGCAGTTGTGGAAGGTTTTTGGTTTTCTCCATGGGTAATTTCCTCCAAAGTGGGTGCAAACAATGCAGTCAGAAGAGCTCCAGAGGCAGACAGGGAAAATAACCTGCTGGCTGAGAAGAGTTTATTGGCTTCCGCTGCTTATGAACAGCTCGACAGCATGGAGTCCTCCAGGTTGGTGTATCTCTATAATCTTGACCCACCTGGAGATCCATGGTGTCGAACCATGAACTTATGAAGATAACACTGCCTCCAGTGGGTGGGGGATCTCCTCTTCATCCTCAGTGCGTCGAACAGTCCAGGAATTGCTGAATCCTTTACCATTTCTTCTATGACAGGCAAGTTCCTTTCTTTCACTACCCCTTTTCCACCATTGTACAGCTTATACACATGGACAAGAGGTGATGCATGCCTTCCATTTCAGCATTTGGTAAGTGGCAGTCACTCTACACCCTCCATACTCAGTAGCTTCTCTGTCAATTAGAGTATCAAGGTAGAGACCCCCAACAGGAATTACAAAATCTCTGATTCCTTTCACATCCTAATCATCTTTGAATAAGATTCTTGGGTGACTGCTCTATTTTGCAGGGATGGTGAAGGAAGTGATAAATTATTATGAAAGGTATTTCTGGTTGGCCAAGAAAGTTTTATAAAAGAATGAGGTTTCTCAGTATTTCTCAAAGATGGTCAGATTCTGGACCACTCTGCTATGGCAGAGTGATGAAGATCTTCCAATATAATTTCCTACTATTACCAAATATGCAAGTACAATGTCATAAACTGTTCTTTGGTTCCACTGACTCCATACTTAACTTTTGTGTCCCTAATGAGAACTCTTTTACAACCTATGGCTATTATTTTCAAGCTTTTTGGCTTGCCCATTTCTCTCCTATGGTTTGGTTTTGATGTATAAATAATAAACGGTCAGCATGATGGCTATAGGAGCTTTATGAAAAAGTATTAAGAAATCTTCTTCCTGTGAAGGTTTAGATAAATTAATTTCACTTAAAGAGCAAATTTCAGCTGACTGCTTGACATTAATTAGCTTAGCTTTACAAAACCCCTGCAAGGTATTATATGAATTTTACAACACGCTATTCATTTTACAGATGGGTATGCTGATGTCCACAGAAAGACTAAATGCCACATTACTACTTTATGCAGACAGCTGACCAATGTGTTGATTAAATTGTGTGATGATACACTCTTGGCTAGAGTCTTTAGCTTGCTCCACTGGGGAGCGATAGCAAGACATTTTGAACAAATAGGCATCTATTTTGGAACTCATCTCCCCTACTGATTTGCAGATGAGGTTTCTTAATTTTTCAGCGCCTGTGCAAAGGCAATCTGTTTAAGCTGTGTTTGGGTTTTTTTTTCTTTGTTTGTTTGTTCTTTTTTTTTAATGAGTGAAAGATAATGCAAAAAAAGGAAAAAAAAATCACCCCGAGGGATAATTGCTGGAGACTTCATGCCTCACAGATATCTTCTGAGGTTATGGAGACATGAGTGGAGAGGCAAACCTTGAGAGGTAGACTTAGGATAAATTGTGCAGCTGTACACAAACAAGTCAGCTACGCATAGAAAAGCAAGAACTAGAAAGCCCTGATACCTTTAAGTTGGCAAGTAGGTTGTCCATTCATTTTTCTGTGACCTGAATCATCTTCTTTTAATTTTGGGGGGGAATCAGGCTGTAATTATTCACTACTGATATATAATGACAACACATGACAGCATTTCCTGGTGGGTAGAGAAGATGTAGAGACAAGACTCCTCATGCATGCCCCACTAACCTGTCACAGGGAAGAAGAACACACAGCCAGCTCACTCTGTAAAAGCCTGGATAACTCAGGAAAAGCTTAAGAGGAAACCTTGCCCCCATTTAGGGTCCTGTTCAACAGCATAGTGAAAGTTACTCTCTAATCCTCTCTTTTTCTAGAACTGTAGAAAAGGATCTTACATTATCATTACGAGAAAGCAGGATCTAACAGTTAGTATTGATATATATGATACATATTTCTAAAAATATATAAAGAGATGCCAGTGACAATTTAGTTTTGAAAACTACACTGTATCAAGAACATACTACTTAAGGCAAAGAAATTATTGCTGCATCTTGCAGTGCACCCTTATAAAGATGGCTCATATGGATGTCTTGAAAGTATTCGATCTGAAGAAATTTCTGGTTTCTACAATGGATGTGTTTGGTGTTTGTTTTCTTCTGCAATGTACTGCAATGAATATTTGTGCAGAGACAAAATACATGAGGTAAAGCTGAGGGGTTTTAGTGTACCTGTTCTTGCTGCTTACTCTTCATTTGAAATTACAAGGCTGTTTGTGCCATTAGCTTTAGTTGCAGCAGTGATGCTTATGATGTCACAGCAGGGGCAAGTAATGAATATAAGCAGAAAGAACCAATGAACTCCTATTCCTTGCTTTCATGCCCTTGCCAATAGTCATTTCAAGCAAACATATGCACAGTAATTCAAATTATGTTGATGACATATAGTCAGTTTATATAGCGAATAGTACATTACTTCCTGAGTTGCTGTACGGAAATGTATAGGATTCCTGCTTACTAAGACATTATTCTTCAAGTAGACCAATTGGAATATATGGACTACTGCTGAGTAAGCCCACAGAAACATGTGAGTCTGATGAGAAGAATAGCTCTTCTCAGAATGAAAAAATGTGGCAGAAACTAACTGCAAGGAAAAAAAAAAAAAGACACAGTATCTGATAGATCAACTAAATTACAAGACTGTGTTTCTGAAAGTTTCCTACAAGGCATCAGCAGCCCTTTGATCACTTTACTGTGTAATGGCACTGTGGATTTATTGTTTTCTGTTTCATTTCCAACAAGCATGAATCTGAACAAAGTTTTACTAAAGCAATTGTCATGAGAAAATCTTTGAAGAACGGGGATAGGGAGCTGCCATAAAATACTAGGGAATGTGAACGACAGATTAAGATTAAATTTGTAGTCCCACCTTCCAATGATCTTTTCACTTTCACTTACCTCTCTTGCTTCCTTCACTGCTCTTATAGGACTGTAAACCTATACTTCAAATATGCTGCAGTGATGACTGACAGCAAGATACCGTAGTACTGTGGAAAGGTAATTGATGTTGCATTCAGTTACTCTCCCTTATGATATTATCACTATAACTGTAAATTCCAGTGCACCACCAGAGAAAGTTTCTTAAGAACTTCCTGACTGTCAACAACAGAGCAGACTGATAAATGTGCCAATAAAAAGCTTGAAATGTTCTTTCCTGGGAATGGGATACAGAAAATATTTAGATTTTGTTTCTGCTTGTGTCAAACATCCTGGCTGAGGATCTGCTCCAAGATTTCTTTCACAGGCCTAATTATATGTAGTAACTGCTGGCTGACTGATCACTGTCCATCTCCAATATTAAGTAGAATTTGCTGCTATGGAGAAGGGGACAAAGCTTTTTTGCAGATCTCAAAAAGTAACCTAGTCTCTGTGATTTCCTTTCTCCTCAGAAGGTAAAGAGGAGTTTTAAGAGCATCTATTCCTTCCAAATCCCATTAATTCTGTTAGTGGTTTTTAGTCTGGAGTAGAGAGTTCAGATTTACTGTTATAATGCTGCAAAATATTATTGTCTGCAAAATACTAGGCCTCAGCTGTATGTTATTGCAAAGTCTTTCAGTGATTGATTTGAAGTTATGTGAAAGACATTCCTCAAAGTAGATTTTCTTTTATGCCTCACTTGTTCCTTTAAACAGTTCTGGTTTGGGGTCTTTCTCTTTTAACATTACAAGGGCTGGATAAAACTGCCTCCAGAGACCACTGGTATCACCAGCAGTTAATTACCAGCAATTGTGCTTGACTTGGAAGTATCTTCTCTCAAATGATAATGAGCTGGATTAAAGGAGATAGAGAACTGCTACCCTAATACAACTTGGGTAATTAAATTCCAATATTTAAAATTCTACCTGGCATTGCAATGGCATACCATGCTCTATTTCTTATCCTCTGATAAGATGTAATTCTGCTAAATACTCTGAACCAGCTGGCACGTTTCAGCCCAGAAGTGTACTGAATACGAAGCAGTGGGGAGTTTTCACTGTACTGAAGTCCAATCAATTGGTAATATATTTTATTACTCCCTTAAGGAGATAGATAACATGAAAATGTAAACTATTTTCAGTAGCATCCGACTAAACATAATGGAGAATCTAACACATTTTTTGGAAGTGTTGAGCTCTAACAGCTCCAACTGAAGGCTACGAAAGCAAAAGAGTCCCAAAATCTCAGAAAATCAGCCTCATAGGCTTCTAAAATACTACTGAAGACTTTCCTGTAATTATTGCTAGTAACATGAGGGGATGCAGCACAGACAAGATGAAAGCTCTGGTTAGATAGTAATTTTTGTTAATCATTGCAGAAGTGAAAGGTCCTGAGTGGAAGTTATGCATATAAGATGAATGTCCTGCCAAGTCAAGGCTTTTCCTGCCTATGTAAAGTTACTAGTCAAAGGGACGTGTCAGAGAAATTGATTAGTATTTGTTTAAAATTTTTACCAGGGTGGAATCTCTCTCTTGGGTCTCTTACTTGAGTGAAAAATTTCCACTAATTTCTGTGGGGAACTTGATCAAGACAGATAGTTGTTTTAAAAAGACACAGCCTTCTCACAAGATTAAAAAAATCCTTTATCTCTTAGGAGCCATAGGGAGGTGTCTCTGCTGATTTGTTTTAATTTGGAGTAAGATGTTGTCTAATACTACCTATCCACAAAGACATAAGATGAATTTTTGTGACCACCAGAAGCAAAAGGAGATCTACTTTGACCTCTGTGGAAGCAAGATTTCATCCATGACAGCTGCTTGTGACCTGAGATTTCTACCTAATGGGCAAAGCCAGGCAGAATTTATTTGATGTGAATTGTATACTGTGTACTATTGAACTAATGAATAGTTGCTGGTGGATATTGTGTCTACAGGGCATTTCACTCTGCTGAGTCATACAGTTTTTGCAGTATGTCAAAAATGAAATGATTCTTCTAAGGGCCAGCATTTTTCTGAAGACAAATAAAGACCAACAGGCAGCTAAAATCTTTTTAAGGGACAGCACAATCCATCATTTCAGACATGATTTTGACATTATCCAATATCTTGGCAACTGACCATGCAAACTGCCTGTCCCCAAATACTGCCACGTGCCCTCTTCCATCAAACAGTTATAACGAGTACTGAAATGGTGAATGGTTTACTACAATTGCTTTAATTGTCTTATAAAACCAAGCAGCTATCTGGCAACACTGTGGCAGAAACCAAGAGAAAAGAGAGGTCTGAAATAATTTAATCCAAGCTGGGATGTGTAATTAAAGACATCAACATTGTGAAACAATTGCTTATCAGATGTATCCATAAAAGGAGAGAAGAGAATTTGGATGCTGAAGAGTTTTACATAGGGCAGTATTCTAAAATATTACCAGCCTGATATCCACAGGAAAATCAGAGGCTTCAGCCATTAGAGGAATTTGTCTGCAAAATAAGAGGCTACCTGTTTGCACCTAAGAGACAATCCTACCCCAGCCCATGGGTAGTCCTTTCCTTTAGGGACTTAAATCAGACAACTCTCTGAAAAAAACTCCTATCAGCTGTATCATTACATATTGAAAACAAATAGCCTGCTGGGGGTCAGTTACAAGAAATTGCTTTGATGAGTTTAGCTTCTGCTGTGAGGAACATGGGATGTTTAATCTTGATCAAATGGGACAACACCCTGGTGTCCCTGGCATTTTCAGGAGAGATTATCTTTCGCATTAAGATTTTTAACTCCTTGCCAGCTCACTCCTCAATGTGCTAGTCATTTGCTTAATGCCAGAGAATGAGCCATCTATGTATAGAAAAATCTCAAGCACAGCACAAGCCATTTTGTACACTAAAAGGCTGAACTTCAGATTTGAGATAGCTACGTGGTATTTTAACAAACTGCGCTCTATCCATTACACTATCAAAAACTTTGGCCTGGCAGAAGTAGTCCTTTTTCATAAAACTGTTCTAGAAATAGTGTTTCACAACTGTGTTTTAGGTAGGACATCAATCCTCACATGTAGAGGACAAGTTTTCAGAGGAACATAACAGTGGTCTTGGAACAACCAGGGTTTTCACAAGGGTCCTGACCTATTAAGAATTCAACACTGCCTTTTATAGAAAGACATAATCTTGCCTGAAAAGCAAGTGGCTTTAACAGTAGGATTTTGATTAACGGCTTTGGAGTTTTGTTTCTTCTGCTACTTTTGATGTTTGTTTGTTTGCTTGTTTGTTTAACTGGGCAAACAGCCATGATGCCAGTAAGAAATTGGTTAGAGAGAGAGGAAGGTAAGAGAGCACATACCACTCTCTTGTGTCACAGCCTTGTGATTCTGCTGTAATGCCAAACTCAGGAAATTAGATTCATTTTCAGGGAGGCGTGCTGCTTTGCCAGTGACTGAAAGCTCCCAATTTCTATAAGTCTGCTACGCATCATTCATGACAGGTGGCAAAGAGAAAGAACACTTATTAAAACAGAAAGAACAATCCAAGGGGCAGCAGTCCTACCCACTAAAAATCATATGCTGCTTACTACAGAATGCATTAAATTAAAAATGGATATGTAGAGTATGATGAACTTTTTTCTCATTAATGATATGAACTAAACTAAACAGAAAATTAGACATTTATCTGAAGGAAAAGTTGCTCTTTCAAAACAGAAATATTTCCAGCAGGATGTTCTCATTTACAGATTCTTGTTTGGAGACTTAATTGGAAATCCAACTTTGGTTTGGTGTGTTTTTGTTTTAGTTTTCCTAGTTTGTAATAATTTTTGTCTAAAAGCTGAAAGGAAAAGACAGGCAGGCAGAGAAATGTCATAGTTAAAGGATAAACTGATTAAAATGGAAGAAACAAAATTGCATTAAAGGGCTGTGATGTGTTGCAGGACAAAAAGAAAAAAAACCACAAGCAACAGAACAAAAACCTGGAAAATGAGCCATTTATTACTTTTTGCTTTCATAAAATGATGATTGTTCTTCCTACCAGTTGAAACATTGTTTTAGAAGAACTGATTTTTCCCAGTTAAATGGGTGGAAACCTGATTTCCTCTCTGACCACTGAAGTTCCCAAGAAATATGGTATTTTTGGAATAGGCTGCTGTGCATATCAGAGGTAACTGAGTAGAACAGCCTGGTAGGTTACAGGGTACCACGGAGAAATTCAGAGTGCAACTCAGCTCGGTGTGCACCAACACAAAAACCAGAGCAGATGTTCATTGCTTCTGCTACTGTCATGTTAATTCCTAGAAGAACTGCATTGCACAGGGTTAGTTAAGCAGTATCATGAAATACGTTGCATCTTGTCAGAAAGCAGGTAATGGACAGCAAGCAACTGCATGGTAATGTCCTGGAACAAGAGACTCTTTAAAGGTATTTTGATTATCGTTGCTCTTGTGTTTTTCTTTTACTATCTCAGGCTTTAAGTCATTTTTTGGACTTTTTACTTTAATAAACAGCAGGATAACTTGTCATGCAGAAACATCATTTACCAGCTGTCAGGTAATTTCCCAACATACCGCAAAGCTATTCTCCTCAGTAGAGGGCTCTCTGTAAATCTATGTAGGTATTTATATTGCCCATGGACTCCAGTTATGTTGTAACTATTTTCCTTCTCCAATCAAAAGACCAAACTACTTCCTAAATAGTTTCCTAAATAGGATAAACTGGAAGACTTGTTCCCACTGTTCTTGGATAAAAGGATGCTAGCTGCAAGCAGCCATGGATGACAAAAAGATTTTTAATCAAACATTAGCATTAACAAGGAAAATTCTCCTTCTGAAGAACACCACTAAGTGCACAGCAAGCAGGGCTTTAAAATTAATCTTTTTACTTCTCCTAAGCCTTCCAGGAGCTTCTTCAGTAAAACTTGAAGAAAATCCATACATACACATATGCAGAATAAAAATGAGAAGAGGAAAGGTGAAAGAAAGAGTAAGTAGCTAGGGTTTCTTTGTGCATTTTTTTTTTGTTTTGTTTTTAAATCTGCTTATAAATATACAGAAAAATTATCTTTTGCTGTAGAGAACATGAAGATTACAATAGATAAAAACATAAAGAATTGGCCTGTGTTCTCTTCTATTTCCAGAGCAGTCTGGGCTTTGAGAAGAATTTCTCTCCCATCTCTACAGCTGAAAGATGCTTGTTCACCCCAGGAGACCGTGACTGGGGAGAAATCACCCTCTGCCAGCCATGCTGCAGCACATTCTGAGCAGTCAGGTCCTTGATCTAAGCAGGCTAACATTGAGACACTCACAGAAGCAGCATCAGGTGGGTATAACACACCTGGGCAGTCCAGAGAGCCTGGAAATACCCTGGACTCAAAAACTCTGCTCAGGTAATATGGCAGGAATGGAGCAGACACACGTATGCTCCTACTTCTCTTCCAGGCACTGGCACTCTTCAGGGCTCATTATGAAGTGCTTAATGTAGGAGACCTTTGAAGTCCCTCTGGCCTGCAATTGCCAGTCTGCCTAATTTAGTGTTCATTATATTATTGCAATTGTGGCCACTGCTGGTAGGTTGTTCTCTTCAGGTGTAAGGGTGGTGGGAGCAGGCAGGGAAAGATTGTTCATCTGCCATCTGATGCCTGTGAAATAATTGCTGTTACTGGTAGCTGACAGTGTGACGGAGAGAGATTGCTTACCCTCTTCTTGTATCCAGCTATTTCTAAAAGAAATACAAATGCAAGTGCTCTGACAGAAACTGCCACAGCAGCATGACTTCTCTGTACAAACGCTGGGGTGAGCCTGCTCCAAGCACTGTGGAGGTTAGGGATGTCAGTGGGTTTGAGGCTGGACTCTCTTTGCCAGCATCTGCCTGTGGCTCTGATGGAAGGGCACGGTGTAATGTACAGAGCTGGTGCAGCTTTGCTGGAAACCAAGATAAAAATAAACCTGGGATAGGTCTGTTTCAGTCACCCTGTGTGACAGGAGCTGGAATACTGAAACTCTCAATGCTGATAAAAAAAAAAAATAGAGCCAGAAAATTAAAATTAAATTTGTATTGTACTTTCAAGAGTATACATTAAAAGTAAAATAAAAACCAAGTCCCAGATTTGTGAACCAAATCCTAGCTATTACGCTTGGTTTTAGGATTCCTTCTGTGACACTCATAGCTTGCAAAGGATCAGAAGACAGAACTGTGCCACCTCATTCACTCTGCAAAATCACTACAGATGAACGTACATCTATAGGGAATAAGATATGAAGAAGGAAAGTGGAGAAGAGAAAGCAGAGGCAGGAAAAAGGTGGAAAAATCCCTGCATGTGAGCATAAAAAAAAGCTTCCGAAAAATGAAAAAGAAGGATGGAAAAGAAACATAAAGCAGAAATGTAACAGAAAAAAGAAATGAAAAAGAAAGAAAGAAAGAAAAAGCATACTCTAGTAAGTTAGGTAACATATACAACCTCCTTGTGACCTCCACTCAAAAATGTAGGTTAGTTTAAAGAAAAATGGGATAGGGAGGAAGACAGCTGAAGAAAGAATGACTAACAGCTAAACAGAGTTTAAGAGGTAAATCAGAGTTTGGCCCAAAGTGCTGGGATGGTTCCACCCCTAATCTATTTATCTAAAAAAATGAGCATAATTTGCTGACATCATTCATTTCCCACTCAACTGGTTTGCCTGGGTTTTATTGGAGGGATACAGTGGTTGTCTTAAACTGTGTCTTCTTAACCCATTCCTTCGTCTTTAAATCCCATTCTCTATGGCCAGATACCAGGAAGCATTTTGATGTTTTTATTTATTTTCTGGTACATTTTTGCTTACAATAAAAATAAAAAGGTATCAGTTACTAATTTTAGCTCAGAATGGAGATGCATAATTAATTGGTTTGGAACCATATTGAAAAAATAGTGTAAGCTAGATAACTTCTGCAGAGGTATAATTTTTTATATAAATGTATGGGTGACCTCCTCTGGATCCTATAATGATTTTCTTTCAGCTGCAAACAGAAAATAGATTTTGAGACTGAATTATTTCCTGAAGAAGCAGAGTTGATTGTTTCAGGCTCTCTACCTTCCATCTTGCTCCCACCTACTATTCCAGAGCCTGTGAGATAGTAGAAACCGTAAAGCAGCAATGTCATTAATAGGATTTTATCGTCCCCACCCCATTGGGATGGGTTTGGCTTTTGGCTAGCCAAAAAAGTATTGTCTCAGCATTATTCTCCCCAGCTCCGTGGTCTGTCCTGTCCATCTTTTGCAATGACATGTGCTCCTGCTGGTATTGGTGTAAGCCAGCAATTTGTTTCATTTTGTCCCATTTCTCCCTGACCATTGGTCAAAATCCCACTTTCCAGCACTGTCAAATCCCTCCACACCTCGAGTGCTCCTCGTACTTTCATACCTGCACCAAGGTCTCTCAGTCTGCCAACCCCCTGCCCGCCCACGCGCTCCTACCAGCTTCGGTGCACGTGGTGGTTTGCCAGATTCCTCTGTTTTCTCCTGTATTCACTAGTCTGTCTGTCCAAAACACATCACCCGCAGGAACCCCATTGCAGAATGTCAGTTGAGCATGTTGTTTAAATTTAGTAGGATATAAGCAGGTGTCTATACATGCTAGTGCTCATGCAGAACGGGAAAACTTATTGGAAGAAAACACCAACCCCAAAGCACTGGCTTCCCTCCTCCAAGTCTTCATGTGGTGAAAAAACTGAACCAGGTGACAATTTAAAGAAAATTAACCTGCAATGCAATTGCCTGGTAGTCAAAGCCCTGACACGGTTAGGCAATCGCAAGCAGTTGTGACCATACTTCATCCTACACAAGTACTTCTGTTTTACGGTGCTATTGATAGAAAGGCAATCACCCTGCAAGACTTTCAACAGGAAAAGATGGAACAAGGGTTACTCTCAAACTCGGACATACCCACTTTGCCGAAACACATGAACAGAAGGCACAAAAAAGTATTTCTGTTCAAAGTTAGACATGTGAAAGTGTTTTCAGGTTCAGAAAGTGTATTTGTAGCAAATCAATGCAGTCTGTTCTAAGAAATTCTCATAGTAGCCTGTTCATAAAAAAAATAGATAAAATTACCTATTGTACCACAAATTGCAAGGCAGTCCAAATGTAAATGGATCCAGTCAAATAAAATATGTGCTCTGTTTTACTCAAGAAAAATACCAAGCTTTTGGGTCACAATCTTATCATTTAATAGGCTATATCACAGTAGTAACAAATATATTTTTATAAAATTACCATTATCTTCTAAGGCATATATGTCCTTATTCTCTTCTTCTTTGCCTCCACTAATTTGATCTGGCATTGTATTTGGTTTCTCCACATATACCTTGCACACTGCTGAGCTGGCACTGTCATCTCTCAAAGAAATATTAAACAAAAAGATCAGCAAGTTTTTTAAAATTTTCTTTAAAAATGGAAGAAATTAAAAGTAAACAGTTTCAATGAGCTAACCAAAAACTGAGAGAATGCATTGTTTTGAATTTCTAATGAAGCAATTAGTTTGGGGGGGTTTTTTTGTGGTGTGTTCTTTCTTGTTGTTTTTTGTTTTTTTTTTTTAAACACCAAACAGATATTTTCTACTAGAATTTTTAGCTAATAGAAAATCAAATATTTTACTGAGAAGTCTTTAGTAAGTATACTAAAGTAATAACTTTCATGAGTTCCTGTATTTTTTGGCATTCTTTTTTTTTAATACAAATAAATAGCAGTTATTGGTGGTTTCAGCTGTTTATTTTTTATCTTCCTCTCCTATTAGGTGTTTTCTAGTGCTTATACACAGGAAATTACTATATCTGAAAAGAAATAAAGCCCCTCTGCTCTAAAATAGTGGTAAGAGAGTCAGCAGTAATTCTCTAATACATATACTAATATGGAAGTTTAATGCACAAAGAAACACTATAATGACTGAAAATGAAAGAGGCGGACTGTTTAAAAAAAGACTGAGTCTGAAATGGGAAGCTCCTTGCAACTGTGGTGTCAGCTTAGAGTCTTATACAATTAATTAGGGAGTATAAAGAGAAAGGGTCAAAAAATGAACTGAAATGGTAATACTTAGTCCTAAATCTGGACATTCCATAGAGGTAAGTATAGCTGAAATCTTACTCTTCAATTCCATGTAGAGAGTAAAAACACATCTCAGTCGAGAAACAGGTACATGAAACAAACCTGATGAATTTTTTTGACTCCAGCTGTTGCCATGAGCTTTCAACTTAGACTGGTCCGTTCAGGACAATTAGCCAGTCAGTGACATGTCAACCTAAAGCAACACTGTGACCCTTCATTAAAATAGCAAAATAAGATCATTTTGGTCTCAAACAACCTATTATAAAAGACGGAGTGAACATTTTGTCTTCCAAGACTAGCTATGTACTAAAACCATTATGATTAATGGCACCAAGGGACAGAACTTCAGCAGTGGTGAAGTGCAGTGACACTGATGCATAACTAACCTAACCAGTTTGTTCATTACCAGCTTTTACAGTGAGCCAATACTGAATACTAGCAGATTTTCTCATGCTTGTACAGGTACACTTACATTCTTCATTTTCTAAAAATAATAATTCCTGTGCCGTGTCATTAGCAGCCTTCCTCCACAGAGTTACAACACACTGGTGGGAAATCAGAGCTGGATCACTCCCTCACCGTTTGGAGACAGTTGCTGTTCATGCGAAGAGAGCTCCTCATTCCCAGCTAAGGTGTCCAATTCTGCAGTCCTCGCTTAAACAAACCACCGTTACTCACGCAAATCTCCTACCTATATCTGAGGGACCGCTTGTGAGAGTGACTGTTTCAAAACACCCACTCTACCCCAGGCTAAGGACTCTGAGGCTGCTTTAAAGACTGCAGCTACTCAAAAAGTATAACCTGAAGCACTTTGCTATTTACAGAGCATAGGGAGAATAAGCCTTCCCACTAATTCCGGAGTTATATTGCAAATATTGCTACAGTTACGACCAAATGCAACTTCTAAATAACATGCCCGAGCATACTGTGTTGGCTGTGTAAGTAGCAGGTCTAACAATTATAGCTGTTGCTAATATAAAGATCAGTTATTGTTTTACACACAGGTTTTAAAATGAAAAAAAAAAAAATCTTTACCCTAAAGAGATTTTTTTTTCTTTTTTTTTTTTTCTTTGCCCAGAGCAAAAGTCAGTATGGAGATCTGCTCTCTATGAATGTTCTTAGCAGAGAAAGATCCAACATTCAGGCAGCAACCATCTTTACCTCTTTCTGCTCCAGGTGTTTTTTTACTGCTCTCTTGAAATCTGAAACTCCCAGTGACATGCTGTTGAAACCCTTCTGTTATCAAAAACTTGATATTATGGAATTGCTGAGAAGTTTGGGGTTTTTTAACTGCTAAGTAAATTAATGAAAGACATCTTTAAAAATTCAATACTGGAGTATTTTGACCACTCATATGATTTGTTGTTAATGTCTGAACCTGACACAGATTTAGGAAGCAATTTACATTGAGAGTGCACTGCATGGAAGTCCCACCACGGTTTATCCTGCCTTTTGACACGGCTGAGTTCATTCCCTCTCAGTCCCACCTCAGCATGGACCAGTAAGAGCTCCTATGTAGCCCTCAACCTGTCTCCTGCTGCTCTACAATAAAGATACGATGAATATAAAATTACATTTTACTTGAAAAATGTGAAGACCTGTAAATATGAAATGTGAGTACAGTGAGGAGATTTATAAAGTAAGTGGATAGGTGGTATTTATTTCAGATCAAGCTCTGAATCAGTCAGGAGCTGGCAAATAAAAACACCTTGTGACAGGCAATAACCTGTTCTGATGGTACAACGGCCCTTGTAATGAAGCTGCAATCACTCTTCTGATCTCCTGTGGTCTTGTTTCTTTCTTTTCCTTCTTGAGGAGCTGGCACTTCCAATCTATTCTAATTTTCCTGATTCTAGGCTTTGATTTATACTGCTCTGCCTATTGTACATCCTGTCAGAGGAAGGAGGAGTTAAGGATTCGAGGTGGAGGGAGAGGCAGCACTGACATGAGGGTGAGTAAGAACAGAGAATAATACCAGAGATTAAATGATTCTGATGGGTGACGTTTTAGCCTGTCTCGCTCTGTAATTATACATAATATTTTTCCTTCAGTCCTGGCTGACATGAACAAATACCAAGCTCCTCCCCTTCTCCTCCGAAAAAAAAAGAAAGAAAAAGAAAAAAGAAAAAAACCTCCTTGTAAAATGATGGTCCAATAATAAGACCATGGTGCTGAATTCAGAGTCGGGACATCTGAGTTCTGGCCCCCTTGACTTGAACATGATACTAGACAGAAGCCATTTATTCTTCCTTCTGGCTTTGTTTACTCTGATGCAGAGAAATAGATTTTTATAAGCTCTGCTTTGCTAACAAAGTGCACCAAATGAAGGACAGACTCTTTAGAAGTGACATCTCAAATAGAATTTCTCTAACTGTGCTAGCTGAGACACTTCTCTGTCTATTTACAGGTCCCTGGTGCCCTGTGCATAACCCATGCTCTTTCTGGTCGCTCTTTTATGAGTCTGAGATGTTTTTGAAACATAAGAATCTCCATGTAGGCAGAGATCACTGATGCCCCTACCCAAGAGTACAGTAATTATATATGCTACTATATAGTAATTATTTATATTTCATGCTTCAAGGGAAAATCAGGCACTTTGCTCATCGATCAGTAGTCTTAAGTGGAAGGATACTTCTTTGAACTCTGACTTGGTAATCAATGTAAAACCAGGCACATAACTGATACCACTAGTAATTTTAATCATAGAAGGCATAACAATTAAAGTACCTGGAAGTGGTGCTTATTTCCATGTGACTGACCAATGCTTCTTAAAAATGCATTACATTGCTTAGTTCTGTAACCGCCCATAGTCTGCCACCTGACAGCATGAAAGTCACTGAGTAAAATATTCCTTGAAAACATTTTCAAATGCGCTGCCCTGTATTTTCAGCATGTGTGAACAGGTTGTATGTGTGGGAGCAGAGGTGCTAAGAAATGTGGGTGAGAGAGATCATGAAAGATTTTGCAGTCTTTGCTCAGACTGGATACCATTTCATTCCATTAGTATTTTGTGCCAGACCTGGGGACCATCACTCACAGTATGTAGCAGTTGATATGGCAAACATTTCTGGGGCATTTCTTCAACAGTGGTATACTACTCAAAGTGAATAAAAGAGCAGTAGCATCTGTCCTACAGTGAGCAGAAGAGACAGCAAGTGGTATAAAAAAAGGCAGTGCTAAACCAGCAGAAATGTTGTAAGACTGGAAATCCTTTGCTTGCTTTGCAGGTCCAAAGCATTCAAGAAAGGGCACGATGAAGCAGCAAGATGGTGAAGTGAAGGAAACCACAAAACAGAAATTAACTTCCCAGAGAAGCCAGATCTGTCTTGGGATCACACAGTTTCCCTTGGGACACACATGCACAGCCAAGTTTGTACTTTTGGAGTGAAATGAACCCTGTGCTGCTGCCAGCGTGGAGGAGATGCAGCACAGTTTCTATCCTGTGTGGTGGCAGCCCTGGTGTAAGCAATGAAAACACCCCCAAAGGTAGTTTCTAGCGCTGCCCACCATTGTCCCAAAGATAGCCACAGTATGGACCTGCACTTGGCCTTAATGCCTCTTTAAAGGCACTTACCTTTTTCTTTAAATGGACAAGTGGACAATGCAAAACAATGTCCCCTCTAGCCTTAAACTGTAACATATCAGCACTATGTTCAGAGGTATTGAACCAAAAGATCCTGCTGCAAGCCATCATTGAGAACAAGCTGAGGTACGGAGTCAGCCACCAGAGACTCACAGTAATTGTCTGATGTGGGAAAATGGACAAAAAATACAGCCCCTGCTGACCAGGCCACCCCTCTGGTTTTGTCTTTTCTCCAAGATCTTTGTGGTTTGCTATCTCTCCCTTCAGCTACACTGCTCTTGAGCCCTTCTTAGAACAAAAGGGAACAGCTGTTGGCCAGTTTATGTGCCTGCCCCACCATCTAGAGCACCTTCAGCTTCTGCTTATAAATATCAGGTCATTAAATTAGAGGTAGGAAGCTATGTCACATGAGTTAGGCGAACAGTCACATACAAAAAATACCAAATTGTCAACGCTGAACATGAACAACTTAGAAGAATCTTTTGGCCTTGATATGATCATTGAAACTATTAATCAGACAGCTAAGCTTAGCCAGCACACTTGCAGATGGACAATTCAAAATATAGGGGGAAAATATCCAGTGGACAAATTAATGACAATTAACAGATTGTTCAGCATACGTCATTTTATTTTCAGTGATTTGAAAGCAAAAGCGAGCATCAGCTGTCTGATGAGACCAGTGTCCAGTCACTCAGGACTGAGGGAATGTCTGTTCTCAGAAAAGTCCATCTTCACACAACTGTCTTTGAGGTTACTTGAAAGCCAAAAAATTTTCTCACATCTTTCAGCTTAATGGCAATCAATTCTTTACAGTCATTTTCCTGCATAGAAGCCTACTGCTTATGTCCCCATAATAACTAATTTGCGTTGGCATTACACTCCAGCACACCAGTCTGATCAGATGACTTGCTTACAAACACATTTCTTCACCATTACCCTGGAGAATGGCACAACCTTATAACGACCACAAGCAAGGCTGAGCCGGGAGGGCAGCTGGCTGGAATATAAGAGAATTGTGTGGGTTTGTCCCATATCTATTCTTTACCTATAGCTTGACAACTTTTAGTGCCCTACCTTCCCTTCCTTAGACTGAGAGGTCAGAGATAACACCCAGACAACCCCCACAAAAGCGGCAGATTGCAAACTGCTCAGAACAGCGATGCTCTCCTACCACGGATGTGCAGTACCAAGAAAAACAGTACCTCTACGTGTGGCTGGGGCTTTTTAGGTGATCGTGTAACCCAAAGGCTTAAACAGCAGATGATGTCATTTGATGACTGTCTGGGCTGTCTCTTTATGAAGAATGGTGAGAAGTGTATGGTGGAAGGGAGAGGGGTATGAAAGAGAGAGTAGTAAGAAAGGAAGAAACTGAATGAGAGAGTCCTCTGCTTTCATTCTCCTGGATGTAGACAGAAGAGAGAAACTTCCCTCTCTCCTCTCCCCATCCTTTGCTCACTGTCTCCTATCAGCTCTGGTTACAAGAGTGCTGCTTTCCATAAAATAATGAAACTTTTACTTGTTTTCAGAAAAATATTGCTCCCTTCAGTTAGATGTTTAATTACAGAATGGATAGATTATTTTAAAAAAAAAAAGTAAATGTGGAGCAACTTTGGCAAAATCTATTCTTTGAAGAAACACCAAGAAAAGAATGATTTTATTTTCAGATTATTTCTCCAATTAAGCCCTTCATTCCTCACTGTGTGGCAGACAGCATAATCATCTATGTATAAATAACAGTAAGAGCAACTGCATGACATGATCTTCTCTGTTGTGGAGAACGTGGTGGTTTTTTGCAGATTTTTTTTCTTTTCCCCTTGAGGGGCTGTAGGTACTAATTGCAGCAAGCAGCAAACAAAATTTTAAAAGTATTAACTATGGATATTGTATCAAATCCCAGCTATTCATGAGCTGAGCTAGCTACAAAGGGTCTGATTCTGCACCCTTCAGCGTGCAGGACTACAGGACTGCACCTAAAGCTGGGATGGCATGTACATAATTTCCTATAGGAACGCAAACAGCTATGTCATTAGTTTGTAAATTTGCTCAGAGAATGCTTATCTAAGCAAAGACCAGCTCTCATTTTCCTCGCTGTGCAATTCACAACAGAGTTCAGGGAACAGTGGGAGAGCAGACAACATGCAGCCCTTCTCCCTTCTCCCCACGGGCACGTACCCATCACTTTAAAGCAAAGGCAGTGATGTTCTCACTTTCTAGCTAAGCAATTGTCCCCCCCCAAAAAAGGACCAAGAGCCAGGTTAAGATCCTAGCAGCAGCACTGGGAGGTAACTGGAAAGACACCTTGGCTACTACCCCAGAAAATAAGTGCATCTGGGTTCTCTGTGAGATGCTGCCTCATTTTAGCACCTCTCCCCCTCTTTCCATGCATCGCTCCTAAACACCCATCAAACCCCAGCTCGCCAAGCTCTGCTGTCAGAGGAAACGTGCTGCCAGCTGACAAGGGCTGGATTAGGCTCCTTCTGAGGCGGCACTTTAAGCACCCAGAGGGGTTCACTGTAGAGCAGCAAGAGGTCTGGCACTCAGGATACATATTAATCCGCTCAGATCGTGGCAGGGAAGCTCGGCCTGACCAAGAGATAACAGTCTTTAAAATCCCTGTGCCTGTACACACTAGATGAGACTGTGTGCTCTTTAGTGTCGGGGATGCAGTGAAGTCAGAATGGGATGTGCACGGCCTGAACGTGCCCCCCACACCCCGCGGCTGCTCGTTCCAGCAGGGTAGAGTGGGTTAAAGCAGGATAGACGAGAGAGTTGGCATGACGACTGCAGAAGTCTTCTATGTGGCCTGTGCAATAACTAATCATTACGCAGTAAAGGGTAATAATTACTTCTTAATGCTGCAGTGCAGGAACTGGCTTCACGGCAGAGCACAGTAGGCTGAAGAGATGGGGTGCTTGTCAGTGCAACAAAAATAAATAAAATCCTGTGATCCCTATCAAAATGGTCTTAATAAAGCTTCAAAATAAGTAAATGACTCCCCTTTATTTAGTTATTAACTCTTCCCTGTCTATGTGCTTAGCTGCAAAAAATTTCTTCCTTCCTGGCTGTTGTGCTTTTAGTTTTCTTCCTTGGTTTATGAAGCAATAAGGTGCAACAAATGAAATCTTGGTACGGAGCTCTTCTTGTGAAATAAATAAATAAGTAACAACACACAAAACAAAACAAACCCAAAAACCAAACCAAAAAAAATCCAACCAAAACCAAATAGGTGAGCACTCCTGGGTTTTTCTCCTTGTTCTCATTGTTGTGTTGCAGTAACAACAGTGCCTGACGGTTAGGAACCAAGCTCAACCACAGCCTCCTCATACCCTGAAGTAAAGGGCTGAAGACCTTCTTCTTTGTTCCATCCACCCTATCTGGAATAAAAGTTAAATTGAGAGTTACTCACTAAGATGTGCAGTCAGGAGCCTCTGCTCCTCCCAGTTGAGTTAAATTCAACATAGCATCTAAAGTGTATCAGAAAATGAAATACAGAGGGTGCATTTCTCCTCTGCTGTTGTGCTGTAGGTATTTGTTATGTTATCGTCCTTAACACAGAATCAACACATCCTCAGCTGGTCTTGTCTGCTGACCTGCAGTGGGGAAACTTGATAGTTCAAATGTTGCTTAAATAATGGGGGGTGGAAGAGAGTGAGGGGAAGAGGTTGGTTCTCATTGAGGTCACCAGCAGGAAGATCCCCTCTGAGAGAGAAGTGGCCAGCCAGCCCGTGCCCCAGATCACACAAGGAAAAGGTGATTCAGGAGCCTCCAGCCGGAGTGAGTCTTCCGAAACTGTACCTTTTGTCCAAAGCAGCCAGGTTTAATGCTTGTCCCTGAAGAGGGGCACATTTGACTTCTAGGGTGCCACTATATCACCTTGTCACACCTACCTATACTAGGAAAATACCGCTGTTGCTGGTTTGTGTGGCTAAGGGCCTTCTCTCTGCAACTTTGCAGCCTGCCTTTCCCTCACAGCTCTGTACCCTCCCATCCAGGCTGCTGGGGCAATGTTTTCCGAGCCCCTGGGACAGTGTTTTCCTCTCACTGCTCCAGCGCTGTTATTCTTATGCTTCTTATTCTTATAGCCTTGCACCTGCACACCCCAATAGTCTTTCTGTGGTGGGTTCTCATGGGCAGTGATTACCACCTGTGAGAGAATCAGCCTTTTTTCCCCACTTTCGCTACATTTTGGTTATAGCTTTTGGTTTATGCGATAAATGTTCATGTGCACACAAGCAACTGGCCATGCAGCCCCTGCCCCAATCAATGCATACTCCAAACAACACTGACAGTAAGCAGTGACAACCAGCTGAGGGTTTGAGCATGTCCTGGTGGAAGCAGTATGGTTACTGGGGAAGAGTATTATGGGCAGAACCAGCTGCTGCACAGCAGAGGATGTCCAGGAAAGGTCTGGAAACCCTGGTTGCTTTTCTTCCCAGCTGAGTGCCACGGGGAGAGCTTTCCTTTTCCGTTCTGTCTCTCTTTGTTTTATTTTTCCCTGGCTTATGTTTTCCCCAGTTTTTCACAGTTAGAGACAATGTAGGCCATCAGCTATGGACTACACTAATAAATCTTCATGCATGTGAACCTGTCTCAACATCATTTGTGCAAACCAGCCATAGTGGGAGGGAATTTCTATTACACTAACATGTATAACATATATCATGTATTGGTTTATGCTGTATATTTGGTTTACATATGTTGAGGATCACCAAATATGTTGAGGAAATCACCAAATGACTGAAATGGATTGGGAAAAGTAAAAAAATCAGATCTGGTGATAGATCATGGAAACTGATAACTTACAGGTGAAAGGCAGTACTAAACTCTTAAACAGCCTAGCCAACCTCGGCAAAGCAAGGATCTGTGTCACCAAACTTAGGCTCTTTCCCTTGTTCACTTTTCAGAATAACCTGGAGAATGCCATTGAAATATTTGTCAGGAGAAAAACTCCAATTCCAACTCACTGGGCCCTGCCATCAGCTACCTGCAAAGTTGCCCACTGCTTTCTAAAACCCACAAACACTGCCTCCAGAAAAAAATGTATTGCTAATTTGTGTGGTATGGGCCTGGCTCTCCTTTGCCTCTGGTATTTTGCAGTCATCTGTATGTGTATAAAATAGCTTTGAAGTGTAGCCCAAGGAGAGCTGTAGCTTTTTACAGCCTTGTGGTTAGCAAGGAAAGAAATTAGGTTCCAGACAGAATGGAACCAAGCCCACGTTTTCCTTGAGATATATTTTGCTTGACTTGTTAAAGATTTTGGCTTAGAGTTAAAAACAGTGTACCTAAACTTGGATTTCTAAAGCTATAGTCAAGAACACACACTAACAGCTTGATTTTTAAACAAACAAAGCACCCAGAAATCATCTTTACAGTTATTCAGTAGAAAACGTGGGGGCCTCAGCTATTATGAGCTTGGAAATGTAATTTTAGCACTGCTGTTGTGTGGGTTTCTTAATAAACAGAAAGCTTGGCTTCTGCTCATTTCAAAGCTTTTCAACTCACCTTTAAGTTCATGCCTTTAAATTGGCATGTAGTTGCAGTACAGAGCAATCCTGCATAGGTGAAAGAATGGTGGTGTGATTCCCAATGGACCATGGTCATAACGGGAAAACTGACCTAGAGAGCTTTCCAATGAACCCATGTCCCACCACTTACAGACATAAAAGACATCAGCAAAGCAGAGATCATCTTCAGGAAGTATCTCCATCCGAAGTTCAGCTTTAGTTTTCTATTCTGTAAAGTTCTTGGTTTTTTTCTAGGACTCACTAGTTAAAAGGCTATTGTCTAAATCCTGATACTGCACACAAAATGATACAGAGCTTTGAGAAAGCTGTGACTTTGGAGCTTTCAAGTGAAAAGCAAGAAGAAGAAATCCACTCTCTCTTCGCATTTGGGAGGGGCAGGTCTGCTCTAATGAGGTAAGAAATTGTATACGTGCAACTGCCGAGGGAGGCTTTCTCTTGTTACATTTACAGGGATGCAAAGGTCTCTCTCAATGCCTGTCACACCCTTCCTTGTTTTTGGCGTGTACTTGTTGGAAGTAGAAGACTGAATGAGAAGGGAGACTAAAGGCAGAGCCGTGACCACATTTTCCCTTTCTCAACTCACTGCTCCCCTGTAAAGGGAATACCTATAAAGGGAACACAAAGGCATTAAGCTGAAAGAGAAATGCTTCTGCAAGGTTATCTCAGGCTGTTATATCAGAGTTACAGACAGTGGGGTAGGAGAGAATGCTCTGTGGCTGGCATCGGGATCTGCTTGGAAACCACGTGTATATTAAAACTCTCCAACTGTTACAATGAACAAATACAAGAAAGAATCTTTGAATTTATTTGTAGGAGGTCTTTCTGGGCAGTCGGGGTTTAATTAAACAGCTTTCCAAAGTGTCTTGTGGTTGTTTTGATAAGCACCTAGCCAAGACGGACCACAAATTTCTGGTGAGCAGCAAAAGTAAAACAGCTTGGGCACTGTCCAAAGAAGATGGCTACCCTGATGACTCCAAATGAGGCTCTGAGTGCAAGAACACCTCTCTCTAAGCCAGCTCGCCCACTGTCCTCTCTCAAAAGTGGCTGGTAGCAAAGAGCAAGCAAAGGGAATGGGCATACAGTGATACCACCCCAGCGTACATTTCTTAGGTTGAAGCAATTGGTGGTATGGGGAGGTCCCTGTGACTTAATTTGCATCACAAAGCTTTTGGTAGTGTTTTTCTTGCAGTATTCTGTCTAGTTTGATCACTTTTTACTCATTTATACCTTTGGAATCAGCAAAACATCATAGGGCACTAAGTGCCCCAGCTCAGCCACACAGTGATTTTTTAAATTTATGCCTGTTAATATCCACCTGACAGCTCTGAGTCTGATGTTGTGAAAAAAAAATGAAATAGCCCCCTGTTCACCCTCTCCCTTTCTTCAAGGTTGCTTAGACCTACGTGTATTCCTCATAAGTCATATAATTTCTGGGGTGATGAGTCCTAGTCTATCGAACAACTCCTCTCTGGAAGGCATGTAATTCTCACCATCTTTGTGACCTTCCTGTGTACTTTTCCCAGTTCCTCTGTACCCTTGCAGCACTGGCATGGCAGAACTGCTCTCAGGGTTTAAGAAGATCTGTCATGGACCCGCTCCAGATAGAGGCTGCTAAGAGGTATCCCATGTATAGCTGCCTGTACCTGCAACAGCCAGGGGTGAATGGAAAGGCTCTTACTCTCTAAAGAAAAGAAAGATCAGGTCCATGTTATAAGCTAGTTTTCACAGGGAATAAAAAGCAAACGAATGTTTGAAAGATCCTATATCATTCATTTCTTTCTATGAATGCCCAAATTTAAGTAAGGTTCCCCTGTGCAGACTGTTACAGAAGTGCTGCCAAACACTTTAAAATCGAAAGAGGAAAGGCAGACAAAGCATGTGAGAATGCAAATGCTATTTTATACAGTTACCATCTTAGAAGCTGAGGTACAGGATGTTCCCGAGTTTGTCCGAGGCCACGTCAACAATCTGTGGTGAAACTAGGAATTCAGCCCTTGTCACTATTTTCCGAAAGAAGTAACAGGAAAATTGCTTCTCATCTTTTTAGTTATGTGTCATTTCCACACCCCACATCATTTTTAAGAGGCATTAAAGACAATAAAGTGGAATATTAATTGTCAAATTTGTCATTCGAAAGAACGGCAATGCTCAAGTTATCTGGGTTTTTTAAACCAGATATTTTGCATTCCCCTGTGCTTCAAAGTAGGAGATATACAGTCTCACTCTCTTTGCCAAAGAAAGGAAGAGAGAGAGTTACAAGCTTTCTTCAGATGAAACAGACCAAATGGTTTTCTTCATCTTCTTTCTTTTTCCTTCCTTGCTTCTTTCCAACTGTATACTTTTGGGGTTTTTTCTCTTTACTGCATCACATTGCAAAATGATTAATAACAGTAGGATATTCCTCGCAGGGAACTGCTTCTGATGTCAAAACCTTTCAGTAAAGATCCCTACACTTACTCCCAGTGGATAAGACTGTGGAAATGACTTGCAGACATCAAACAGACATTTTTAATGAGAATTTAACAGTGAGCCCTTCATGTATTCTTTCCTTCTAGTGGCAACTAAGTGTGCTGGTTATCACAAAAGTCAAAAGCAGGAGGGTAATTTGTATTACCTTCCTTCTTCCCTGCTTTTCCTTATATTTAAGAGCCTTCTATGTTTGGCTAAAGGAGGAAACTTTACAACCAAGATGCCCCGTTTGTATCCTCACTGCTAGGGCTCAAGGTCAGACCTGAGAAGGCATAAGATTGCCAGGTTAAATATAGCACTTTGTTTGGTGATGGCCTCTCCTTTCATGTCACTCATGTTCTGACAGCTTTCATCAGCTGAGAATACACTGCTAGAAAAGTGAAATTAGTGTGGGTGAAAGATGCCAGTAACGGATCAGGAGATCAGTTTGCAGCTTAGCCTAAGCATGGAAAAACAAAAGCAGAGAAGACATCTCCCTGGCTAGTCCCCTTCCCCTAAAAGCCAGTCTTCCCCTGACATCCATGTTGAGCAACAGTTCTAAAGTTCAGCGAGGAGCACATGTCCATATGCATGTTCTGTACCAAGACCCTCCCCAAGGTTCCCACTGCCAGCCCTCATCTGCCTTCATTTTCCACACATATATTAATTTACTGTCATGCAATATTATGTAAAAAATGGATTAAACTGAATTTCCCACCATGGCAGAATGCTGCTGGACATATAGGAAAGTGAGTCTCAGAGGCAACCATTTTTAATATATCATCTGGCCTTGGCATCAATTGAAGTGTGAAGCACTACACTTACTCTACCACGGTAATGATAATGCAAGTCCTCAAGGACCCTAGGTAATAGCGGAGGAGAAAATTGTACCCTCTCTGTCCACACATGGACTTTGCTCCACCCATGTGCCCTGCTCTCAGAGTCCACTAACTCTGTTTTACATGAGAAATTAGTGTTGGGGCAGGGGGGAGCAGGAGGACCAGCAGGTCCCTATAAATTTTGCGAACAACTCTGATGCAGTATATGATCTGAGCAAGGTCATGGCATTGTAAACCCTACTTTGGCAATCGTACCCGTACTTAACATTAACTAAGCTGAAAACTCACAGAACTGAGTAAAGCCCCGGACCTAGATCCAGTTGTTAAACATTACCTTCAGTTTATTTCTCTCTTCTTTCATTTTTTTCAAATAAGACCAGATTATGAAATCTACTTTTGTCCATTTAAACCTGGCCTTGTTAGCCATTTTTTTCTTTTACTCCTCACCAAGATCTGGAGCAGTTAGGAGCTTCAGTACTTTTTTGTTCGATGGATGCTGAACATTTTAGCTTATCCTCTCTTCTGAACAGAAACTTTCCTGATAATCAGCTCCTAAAGGCTCAATTTTCCAACACCCCAGTGGAAAGAAAGCCGCTGTGAATGGAGTCTGTCTGCTCCTGTTTTCACGGGGCAGCACCACAGCTGAACTTCAATACCTGACAAACTGGAGCCAGTGAATCCTTACAACACTGTCATGAGACCAAGAAGAGTTACTCTCCCCACCTCAGGATGCAGAGCCAAAACCTACCCAAAGGTAAGGAGTTTCTCTCTGACTTCAAAAGGCTTTGTGTCAGGCCATAGGAATGTGTCAAAGATCAGGCAGGAGGCTGGTGGCATGGTCAGGAGCTTATCCGTGATCTTCTTGGTCTCAGTCCAGTGTGCTAAGCATAAAAATATCCTTCTTTAATTAAATCCTGATGCTTGCACAAAGCAATAGCACACTTAGTCCAGGAAATGTCTGGGATATTCAATGGGTTAAATGGAGAGAGATCAAAGAGGTATCTAAGTCTAATAAAGTGGTAATCATGGGTGACTTCACCCACCTGTACATTGGTAGGTCAACTGGTACAAAGGGATTAAAAAACCCAACTTCTAGGTGTTTTCTAGAATAACTGGAAAACATAACAGTATATGTTCTTAACTTAGTCTTAAGTAGCTGAAGAAATTATACAGTCAGGCCACTGAATAGTAATGAACTTATTACTATATTAAAAGCATGAGGTTAAAACTGCTAATAATTATAGAACTGCTTAAAAACTACTGGAGGTAGAAAGAAAATAAAGGAAAAAAAAAAAAGAAAAGCAAAGAATGAAAGAAAAAGAAAGTAAAATCCATAGATTCAAAACAACAGGTATAATTAACAGCCAGTTTCCGATTCAGTGAAGTCATGCAGTAAGCAAACTGAAAGGCAAGGTAGGAAAAAAAAAAAAAGGTATTGTGAAATGTTAAGGTCTAAGAGGTTGTTTGAGCCAAACAACCAGCTTTCAGAAAATGGCACATCAGCTCCGGTGAAACCCCTGACTAAGGGAGGGAATTTACAATAAAACACAAACAAAATGTCAGCTGTAAATGAAGAGGGCCAAGGATGCGTTAACTGACAAGAGCTTGGGGGGACTGGGCAGAGGGGAGAACTGCAGGGCATTTCTGAAAGGTCTTAAATTCACCCTGTTTAGGAAGGAACCAATGGGATCTGCTGCACATCCAGGGCGTAATGGGAATAATTAATGAGCAAAAGGACTTTGCAGAGGTTCTGAACGATTCATTTGGGTAAATCTTTCCCACAAATAATGCTGTGCCAATGTCCACACTAGACCTATTTTTTTTCAAGACAAGAAGGACATGAGCTGTCAGAATGTGAAACACTGAAAGGGGAAACACTGGAACAAACTGATAAACTAAATAGCAGCTTGTCACAAGGACCTCATGGTATATATGCAAGGGTTTGGAAAGCATTTGAAAATGAAGTGGCTGTGCTGATAGCAAAAGTACAGAAGCTGTCGCTGAAGTCAGATACATTGCAGAAGGACTGGAGGGTAGCAGCTAGCGTACCTATCTTTAGGACAGCCACTAGACTGATCTTAGGTATTATATATTGAAAAGTCTTATTTCACTTCCAGGTAAATTGATTCAAACTAAGAAAAACTAGAATTACACACAGGAGAGAAAAAAAAAACACAACATAGTTTCTTTCAAAGAAATATTGTCTTTTCTATATATTCTTTGAAGCATCAAGCTAATAGACCAAGAAAAACAACATGATAAGTATGTACATATATATAAGTATTTATATATCTTCTTAAATTCTTTAACAAATTTCCTTTGAAGAATTTAAGTCTTTGTAGAATAAGTAGCTTATTATTACAAGTTAGAAACTGTTTAAGAGAGAAAGCAGGAACTACACATGAATGATCATTTTTCACTGTAAAAGATTAACAGTTGGATTGTCCAAGATTCTATACCACATATAACTTCTTTACTGAAATTATTGCTGTTCGGAAAAGGGAATAAGGACTGAAGTATTTCAGAGTATGCTAATTAAGTTGGGTGAACGTAGCATTCGCATTGCAAATGGAAATAAGTGTTGGCCGATGCAGAACAATCACAGGTAGAGTGAAAAACTTAGAAATCTTCCTGGATTCTAAACCAGCCGTGACCGCTCAAGGAAGGATCACTGCAGATAACCCAGTCGCAAATTCTGCTCAGTTACAGCAGCGGTCAGAAAAATCCCCAAACCCAACAAACAAAACAAAATTTCCATTAGTGCACAGAAGGAGTAAAAGGTGTGAAAATTAAAACAGTTTTATTGTATAAGGCAATAGTCCTCACCTGGAAAACAGTGTCCACATTGGTCAATCCATCACCAAAGAAGGATATAGAAGAATTAGTAGTTTTTAAGATGTGCAAAGTGACTGGGAACCTGGGACTGTCTAACTGAGAGAAGAAAAGAACAAGAGGGTTCATGGCTGAGTAAATGAATGGCACCTATACAATGAACCGGGTGCTCCTGTTGGCCTTTTCACGTCATATAACAGAGAGGTAGCAATAACATTGAAAGACAACTAATTTAAATAGATCAAAGGTTGCTTGGAGTGTGGTTTTCCCAAGAAAATATGTAATTAACCTACTGAACTCACTGCTTCATGCTATCACTTAGGTAGTGAACTAACTGGGGGGGCAAAACTGCATTAGCTGCTTATCTGGCCAGTGAGTATATCTGCAGTTTGTCTAGAATCGCTAGAGGTTTCCATTTGGTGAGGAGGGCAGGTTTCTCTCTTCATTTGGAAATGGTCTCTGGGCAGCGAGCAAACACAAGCTGGTGGATGTTAAAACATTTTACTTGAGGGCTGTGCATATATCCAGGGCAGCACTCCCTGCACCTGCCTCAAGCACGCGGTGAGGGACATCGATAGAGACACTATACTGGACAAGACAAAACACCTGCCTCATCCAATGCTGCAATCACTATGTTCTAATGTTCTTTAACTGGATGACTGATGCCTTTTTGAATAGGAAAATAATGAGTAATGATAACAAATAACACAATTTCCGTTAATTATTCATGCTAACGTTCATGAAACTTTTGAAATGTATGAATATTTTCATGAATAAATCATTGGTCACCGGCTTGCACTAAATGACCTCAGAAATCATAGTGGAATGAGCTTGTTGCCATTATTCATGAACAAATTTGTGAATCATTTTCAATATATGACCACTCTGCTTTCTAATTGACTAAATGTGAGATAGATGAGTATAAAATAGACATCAGTAATTCATTGCAAAGCTGAGAGAAAATTTCTCAGGAAATCTATGAAAATGCTATAGGCTGTACCAGAAACTTACTGTTTCCCGTGGACAGATTTTGCTAATTTTTATTTCTCACATGCTGGAATAGATTATAAAAATGAAGGGTCTGATCCTCCGAGTTTGCAGATCATCCTATCTCCACTGAAATCAAGAGAGCTTTACATATTCAGACTACCTGAAAATCCTGACCCAGAGAAATTACTAAGCAAGAGAATTCTTCTAAATGACTAGGTTTATTTTATCTCCTTGGTTTCCAACACTAATTTTCACAATGATTCAGAAGAAAGATCTATGAAGATATTTTTGTCTTGTTCCACCTCTTTCTCAAAAAAAAAAAAAAAAAAAAGAGGAAAAAAAAAAAAAAAGAACAAAAATCTAAAAAAACCCACATCTGCCCACAGTTTACTCAGAGCTTTTCTAAGAGCTTGAGGAAAACCCTGGGAGATGCTGGTTTACAGAATGTCTCACCTATTTGTGTTGTGGCTGCTTATAGAGACCTTTATTGTCATCACTGTCAGAGGTGCCCCATACTGTTCCCAATGCCCATATCACATTCGGCAGAGGCAAATGAAACAAAGCTGTTCCATGGACAGTTGTCAAAACACTGGCATATTCTAATTACAACACTTACTATGTTTCTGTGAAAGTCAAATTCTGAGCTGAATTGCACTAGAATAAACCAGAAGTAATTAAAGTCAGTGGAGTCACCCCTGATTTGAAAAAATGTAATTATGAGCAGAACCTAGCCCATGGAGTCAAAAGAAAACATGCAGAAGGCTCTCAGGAAAGCAGCTGGCCCTAAATGATGGTCTGTTTCATTTCGTCCTTATCATATTCTTGAAAATGAATACATGAAGCATATGGACTACTGAAATCCCGTTGGATATCTTAGTTTCATTGGTAAGCATTCTTTAGGAAGTGCTTGATGGAAATGAGAGGAAACTCACTTCACCCTGTCCCATCCTTTTGGGACTTAAAATCATGTTATATGAGAGATGTCTTTTTGGAACACCTACTGATACGTATCTCTCTACAGGGAATAGACGGTGTTAGATATAAATAATGATACAGCTTTAAATGTAGGACAGACAGTCCAAAATGACAGGCAGCTCCACAGCCTCAAGCATTTTTACATAAAAACAAGCTCAGGGCCCATGGGAAGGGGTTGCAGCCTTTTAATATAATTCCAGGGGTGACCTCATCTTTTAATTCTGCCCACTTGTATCAGGGAGATGTAGGAAGGCAGTGGGATAAGTCAGCAAGAGAACCCTCCTCAACTTGGTACGGAGGGCTAGGGAATGCAATCTGCTAGGCACAGGCGGTTGGCGTTCAGCTGGTGGGATGAGGACAAGCAAGTAAGTAACTCTGCATCTTTTGGGCAGCTCTGACCCAGGAAAAGCCACGGAGACCCTGGCAAAACTGAAAGTTATCTTTGCCAAAACATAGGAACTGGAAAAGATGGGTAGGGTGGTGTGTGGGGAGTGTGCTAATTGTCTCATTTAGTTACAGCAGTTCTTAGTGCTTGGTCATTTGCGCAGCCTGGTTCTTAAAGACGGGAATCCAAGCTCAGATTTAACAGGGCTTGAAATGTTACCATACAATTTAAGCTTTTTAAGATTTAAGACTACAAGCATTTGTGAAAAAGTTATCCCCGTCATTCATACGAGCTGGACCTAAGCCCCTTCAGCTTTCCTTAGCCTGATTACTGTTGCCCACCCATCCACCCACCCAAAGAGCCCACAGGAGGTCAGGGCAGCTTTTCCACAAGTGAGAAATCCTCTTCTGTGCCTTCAAATCTCTGAGAATCAGCTGCAAATTGCTGCAAGCTGAGATGCTCAAAGCCAGAGAGATCCAGAATTTGTGAATAAATGGCCAGATACAGACGGGGCTTCCCAGGTCCACCCCACAGGACCTGCAGTGTTAACCCCTGAGTGACCGAACCAGGATCAGCTGAACCCCACCTGCCTTTTTTTGCAACTTGGGATTTAGAAGAGGGAAGAGCTGGTTGGAAACAGACACTGGGAGGAACGTCCTTATCTCATCCCACTTGTTTCTCTCCCTCCCCTGTAATTCGCTATCAAGCCTCTCATCCCCTGTGCCCGGGGGTGCTCTCCCTCTCCTGCCTCTGGCACTAGAGGGCGCGGAGATCTGGGCTTTGGGCTGGAAATCCAACTCTCCGCGGAGCCCTACTTTCCCTTAAATTGAACTCAACTTTCAAAGAGGTCTTGGTTTCACAGAAAGGGAATTTCCTTCATTTTTACTGGTTTGTCCGCGCTCCCCATGCTGCATTGCTATGGAAACGGGACCAGAAAATAAGTCTTTTGCATGTAGGTCATGATATTAGTGGAGAAGAGAACGTCTGGGTGAACGGGTGAGTGGGTTACAGGAGTGAAGTGGGGCAGAGTAACCTCCTGGGACTGAATCAACAACAATGGGGAATTTCATAGCAGATGTCCTCAAAAGACTATTGAATTAGACACCCAATGGGCTGAAAGATCCAAGCACTTAGAGCAACTGAGCGCCATGAAACACACACAGGGAGTCAGCCCAGAGGTGACAACCAAAATGACAGTGGGACACGGGACTGAACACGGAGGCAAAAAAATATGCTTCTGTTCACAGATGCTATTTTTCACTGATGTCCTCAGTTTCCCCCTTTCTGTGTCTTGGTCTCCCTCCTGGGCGATGGCACAGCACTGCACGGCTGCTGCCCCTTCCACCTTCTCAGGACACTCCAGATCACGCATGGTCCAGATCTCCCCAAGCTCTGCTCAGATGCAGAGCTGCAACATTTTGGGTAGAGGATATTACTTAAGATCTTGGTTTTGGATGGGAGAAGAGCATGACCTCTCATTTTATTATTTTGCCCTCCATCCAAAGCAACTTGGGGACATCCTAGACCCCTGTCCCCATGTCCTAAGCCCCTTTCCCAAGCGGACTGCAATGCAGAAATCATGGAGCGCTGCGGACACGGGCAGAGTGGGCAGCTCAGTGGGATACATGCTCACCAAGTCAGCGAGCCCACTGCACTTCTTGCTCTCGTGATGCAAAAGCAAACAGGGCTGCTTTTGCAGTCCAGGGGTACTGCAGAGGGGAAGTTCAACCAAAGTTATAATCCAAAAGAGCCCAAAGGAGAGAGGGAGCGTACTCTGTGTAGCTTAACGCGGTTTATAGATGAGTCACCGAGAGCGGCTGGTGTCATAAACCATACGATCAAGGCTGGTGTGTATTTAGACAGGGGCTATGATTGCAGGCAATGCAATACCATAAAAGCAGACAGCGTGCATACTTCTGATCTCCCGTATTAACCTTCCTCATTGTCGGTCTTTTTTTTGTTTGTTTTTGGGGTTTTTTCCCCCCCTGAAACTGCAAGAGCAGTCTGTCAAGCAGAGGTTGGCCCTTCTCCTTTTTTTCCCCTTGCCTTTTTCCCTTCTGTAAAGGGGAAATCTTCCTTAAGGGATAGGGACAAGCAAACACACTGGCTGCCACATAAAAATGGGGAGATGTTACTCTGGCTAGATTTGCAACAAGAATTACCCCCTTCCCAGTGTCGTCTTCCAGTTGAAAAAAAGCTACCTCTCCTTGCCCTAAAGGAACTTTAGCACATGAAAATAGTAGGAAAAAACAATCTTACGGGGAAGGGAGGAAGGGCCCCTTGTCCTTTCCCCTGCGAAGGGATAAGGACTCACCCCTGGGCCCGTGGGAATGAGTTACAAGCCCTGGCAGCTTCCCCTCGGACCTGGCAGCGGGTCGCGCTGTGGAAGCAAAGCCGCCCTGCGGGAGCCCCTCGCCGGCTGGGGAAGGGCCCTCCGGCCCGGCTGCCTTGCGGGGAGAGGAGCGGAGGGGAGAAGCCGGCCTTGCCGCTTCCAGCCCGCCTGCTCCCCCAGCGGGGCATCGCCCTGGCACCGGGGCAGCCGCGGGGAAGCCGGCGAGCACGGCGGGGGGTGCAGAGAGGTGGGAAGGCGCGAAGCGAAGAGTGGCCCTAGCCGGAGAGATGGCCCGGCTCGACTTTTGCCCGAGATGAAGCGGCCCGGAAAGCACTTTGCTCCTCCACAGCCTTCCAAATGGCTGGACTCTGGGGGGGTCACCAGGACCTGGGTGCCCCGGAGCTGTTTCTAGGAGGAGGTTTTTCTCCCACGGCTTGATCTGAGCTCCCTCTCAAGGCATCAGCTCGCTCCTTCTGGCCACAAGCACCCCGCGGCGGCCGCACGGGCGAGAGCAAAAGGAGCCCGGAGGCACGGCCGGGACCGGCTCAGCCCTGCCAGGGGCTCAGTCGGGCCGGGGGAGCGGGGGGAGCCGGCCCCGGCCCTGGAGCATCCTCCCCCGCCGCACCCGACTCTCTGGCCGCACCGGGGACCGGACCCCAGGGCCACCGAGCCAGGAAAGCTGGTTCGGAAACGAGCCGGGGTAAGCCCATACCTCCCCTGCCTCCGGCGGCCCCCCGCGCTCCCCCGCCCCGGGGCAGGAGCTGAGACCTGAGGCGGCGGAGACGGGCACCGACCCCGGGCAGGCGCGCTCCCCAGGAGGGATGCTGAGGGGCGAGGGACCTCACTGACACGGTGGAAGCCTCCTCCCCTTACACCCCGCATCCCTGCATGGTCCCCGACAGGGCAGGGATCCCCCCCCCCCGCCCCGTCTCTGCCCTCCCGCCCGCCAGCCAGCGCGCTCCGCGGGCAGGCTCCGCTCCCCGGGGACGGCTTCGCTCCCGGCTGCCGGTGACATTTTGCAGGAGTCGCCAACAAACCTGTCACAGAGGGATTTGGGAAAGGTAGTCCGGGGGATGTCCCTGTGTGGGAATGCAGCATTTATATAAAAAACCCCCTATGGACAGCGCTTGGATAATGTGAGGATTTCGCTAAATCAGGCTATTGCGTCTCTCCTTCCCCGCTGTACCATGATAGACTCGATTCTGGGATTAATATCGCAACCGTAACGCAACAGAGAAAGGCTCTGTGCTGGGGGCAATCGCTTTGCCTTCCCTCCTCTCGCTGCCTTTCCCCGGTGACCCGCACCGCTGTGGACCCTTTCGGGCAAAAGTTTCCCTCTGTGTTGTTCTGCTCCTTCTGCTAGGAAGCAAAACGTAAGCTCGTTTCTTGGACATTATTTTCTTGGCGGGAGCTTGCCTATGAGAGCAGCGGATGAAATCCTAGGTGCGGCGAAGAAGGGGCGGAGGGTAGAGGACGAGAAAGAAAAAGGGGGGAAAAAAAAGAAAAAATAGAAGGAAAGAAAAAGGAAATTAAAAGAGAGAGAGAGAGAGAGGAAACGCCAGTAAAAACCAAAGCTTTCCTACCTGTGATCCAATTACCAGAAGTTGCATCCCATCCCGCTTGCAAGCGGCTCCTTGCGAGCGGCGGCTGCGGAGCGGCCCCGGCTCTGGCGGCAGAGGCATGCGGGCTGCGCGCAGTCAGAGCCCAGAGGCAGCCGCTTTATCTTTCTCTTCCATATCTTCCAAGAGGAGGGAGGGAGGAGGGGGGGTTGGGGTGGGGGAAAGACAGATTACTTGGTACCGTGATAATGGGGGGAAAGAATAACAGTTTGGAGGCTTTAAACAAGAGGTGGCATTGTCCGGGCTGATGGAGTTTTTGTCGCTCCCTCCCTCGCTCTCTCCCTCCCACACGCACAGGCACACACATATACACGCACCCCCTCCGTGGCCCTGGCTCTTGGGAGTCTCTGCTTCAGTTCAGCCAAGTTGAGCTTTAAAAAAAATATATTAAAAAAAAAAAATTAGAGCGATAGTGCTATCAAACCCGGCTTAACGGTTTAGACAAAACTGGAGAAATTAAAAATAGCAGAAGCTGGGACTTGTAAGTGAGCTGGTGATAATTCATACTTCCCCCAGCGCTTCGGAGGAAACGAGGGCAAGCTGCTACCTTCGGGGGGCGGGTGGGGGGGGTGGCGAGGGAGGGAAACGGGCCCCCTTAGGTGAGCATCTCGGGTGAATGTCCTTGCTGGGGTGCTGCGGCTGTGGGGCCCCTTGCTGCCCGCCTGCGGAGGCGGAGGGGGTGTCGGGGGGTGTGGGGGGGTGTGAGCGTGAAGTGGGCTCGATTAGCTGCAATGGGCAGGCAATTTCTGCAGAGAACATTTACAATTTTCTTTCAATATGACAGGATTAGTTGCTGTTGAAGGCTCTCCTCCAATAAGATCAGCACTGCTCTCTGATTTGGTGGCTTTGCTGAATAGAAATTACTGGTTCTTGTTATCTCTCAACACACTCTCCCCTTTTCCTCATCAGACACTCCCCTCTTCCTCATCAGAAGTCTTTATCTACAATTTGCGCATCAGAACCTTTTTTTTTTATTTTTTTTCAATTACCTATTCCCCATCTTTCCCGGCAACGCTCTTTATTTCTGGTTACTTTTTTTCACAGTTCCATGATAGCTGTAAGTCTAACGCGATGTACAGGAGGGGAAAGAGAGAAAGAGATCTTGCTTTTAGATTATTGCAGTCATCGGAGTCTCCACGCACTATGGAAAAATGTTACACTAAATCCAGTTTAGTTTTTAAAACTTATTATTGTGCTGAAATATTCATGGAAAGCTGTTACCCCAGCACAATGACAAACGAATTAGCAGGAACAGATACATTTTGCGAGCAAGAGTTAAATCTTCTTGGGTGTAAAGCATTCTCCTTTAATTAATAGTCACTAGGCTGAGAAGTATTTACTTCGCTTAGGGGAACTTGCCAGTTCAATGGAAATAATCTAGACATAAATATCCTTAGGTTTGCTTTGTCTTTGTTTGCCTCTCTCCTGGACCGGGATCGATTTGTGGTCTGGAGTGATGCTTTTTCCCTTGGGATAGGGGCTGTCAGGGTGGGAAGCAGGAAAGGGGAACCCATCTCATCTCTCGTCCAAAGAATAATAGGGTGGAAGCGAAGAGGAGAGAGAGGTGCACCTTATGAAGGTGACCCCGGCTGCTCCCTGCCCTGCCTCCCCTGCCCCATCTCTCTTCTTGAAGGGCTGATGGAGCCACAGCCCAACCACTCCCCTTCCTCTCCACTCCAATACCCCTTTCACTTTGCAGAAAGTATTTCTTGGCCTGGGCTTGCCCCAGGCAGAGGAGCTGCCTACACTACTCGCATACATTTAGCTATTGCTTCTGGAAGGATCTCAGGGGTGGATTTAACCCCAAGAGGGTGATGTACCTTCAGGATAGCAGGACTCTGGAAATACTCTGCTCGGCCCTGGGGTGGGTATTTCCCCTGCCTTGGGTGGCAGGGCTAATTTGGAGGTGGGGAGGTCTGAATTTTGGAGGTACACATGCTTCAGTGTTCACAAGTCTGTGTTTCTTTACCTGAAAGCACTTTCACAGGGTTTAGGGGTTGGATCACTTGTAGCTCTTTGGGAGCATCAAGGCAGCTGGGACCTGACATCTGCCCCTTGTTTTCTTAGCCCTCCTCACAGAAAATTTTGCATGGGCTTCACAGCAGAGTTAGGAGACAGCTATCCGGGCAACTCAGATGGGGTTTGGCACCTGGAGGTTGGAAGGAAGCTACGAGCTCCTTGTGGTCCTGTGGGACTGCTCTGCCACAGCCGCAGCCACGCTGGGACAGGGAACAGCCACCCCCGGGCAGGGACAGCCACCCCCATAGCCTGGCTGCCCCTTCCTTGGCGAAAGAGAGCCCTGGCCACCCCCTGCACCTCCCACCGGCTGTCTCGGAGACCTTGCCGCTTAACATATTTTAACATTCATTAATCAAAATGATCAGCAGCCTCAAAAGGGACAATGCCCGCCTCCTCTTCCCCTTGTTATTATTATTATTGTTATTTTTTTTCCCTCCCAGCAACGTCGTGAGTGTTTGATTGTGCACGTTGATTTCCGGAGATTTAATTAGAGTTCAATCACCGCCAGCACGAGTCAGCCCTTCCCAAAGCGAGGAGCAGGGAGGGGGTGGCCGTCCTGCCCCGGGGCGACCCTGGCAGCCCACGGCCGTCCTGCCCCGGGGCTCGGCGCGGCTCTAACCTAGCTGCAGAGGGCTCCCCAACGCCACGCTGCTCAGCGCCGGGGGCTCTCACGGCTGCAGAGCCCGGACCGCCCGGGGGAGGCATCCTCCGCCGGGGGGGTGCATCCTCCGCCGGGCAAACCTCGTCCAAGCCGGGGAGCATCTCCCCTTCTCGTACGTATTCCACCACCCCGCCGTGATCTCCTATGGAAATAAAAGGCCGGTGCTGAAAAGCCTGCCGTGTGACCCCCATCTCCACCTTGCCTTGTCTGCAGCTTTCCCGGGAAGAGCGGAGATTCCCCTCCCCGCCCCCACCGAAACGCGTGTGAGCAGCGCTGCCTTCCTGAGCCCGCGGAGCCCTGCTCTTAATCAGTGTCAGCAGATACATCTTGGTGGCAGCCGGTGACTCCGTGGTAAGCAGCGCCTTTTAAGTTTGACAGAGCATTTGTTACTACCGGCTCCTCTCCTCAGAGCACTATGTGCTAGACACACCTCCCGAGGGAAAAAAATGCTGCTCCTGAGCTTAAAATGCATTCGCCCCCCTCTCCCCCCGCTCATGGAAGAGGAGGGAGGGCGGGGGAGCCGAGTCATTTACAGTGTGCTAAACAGCTGTAGAGATAAATCCATCGTAAAACCACAGAACAAAGCGCTCAGCCCTTGGCTCGCAGAAAAAAAGGAAAGCGCAAGAGGAAGCGGGTATTTGCTAATGATGATCTTCCCCTCCCGCGGAGGGACCGAGAGGCGATCCCGGGGAGGGGAGGCAAAGAGAGCAACTTTCAGCGAGGAAATTTCCCAAAGAAGTCGCATCCGTATCCAGTGATGCCGAGTGATCTCTGGGGAGTCTTTGCTGCGGGCCGTGTCCCTGCCTTTAGGTACCCGTCTCCCAAATGGCTCCTTCCCCCGGGCGTGGAGCTGCCTCCTTGGGGTGCGCTCCGGCAGGACGAGCGCCCTGTCCCGAGGCTTTTATAGCTTGGGTGGGTGAGGGGTGCAGAGGAAGGAGGGGTGTCCCTGGGGACGACCTCCAACGGGATCTTTTCTGTTATACTCGGGCGGGTGCAGTGCTTCTCCGATTCAGCCCTCCCCTGCACCCGGGAGCCGCAGAGGTATCTGCAGAGACTCAAGGTCCCCTCAAGGGTGAGGGAGGCTACAGAGGGGCTGGGGACAAATTGTCCTGGGTGGGTCGTCGCCACAGTCCCACGGCACCTACTCCCCCCACCTCAGCGCTCCCCCCCGCTCCCAGCTTCACCCCCTTGCAACAGGGTTGGGGTTAGAGGGGCTATGAGAGATGGGCAGACCCCAGGTGACACTGTTGGCTTCCCTCTCACTCCCAGAGGCACTCATGTCTACCTGGAGCCAGGGCAGATGAGAACTTCCCTCCTGTTAGCCTCTTTCTATCCCCAGACAGATAAGGATGGCCAAGGAAAGTAGCCCGGCTCCCCTAGCTTGTTGTTTCCGATTTACCAAGTTTCCTAGGAGGAGGGAAAGAGGGAGGGTGCACCCTTAGACGTGCGGATGCCCGGCAGAGGGGGTACCGATGGCTCGGCTACCTCCCAACCTGTTTGCCATGGCTTAGGCGACCGACTTCCCAGCCAGCAGACGGCCTTCTCGGGGCACTGAGAGAGCAAGCCCAGGAGACAGCCAGCTCTGCAAATGGAAATGCTTCATTTCCCTTTGGAGGTCTGGTCCCCTCCTCAGTCCCTGCTGGAGATGGACATGTCACCTCCCAGGGAAAAGGAGTAGCTCTGAGAGCAATGTTTCTTTGAAGCACTTCTTCCCTTGGAGTTTTTGCCACCAGTTTAGGCCAACAGGACTGGGAAGGACAGGGAGAAGCTCTAATGCCTCTCTGGAAGAAGAGATGCCTGCAAACGGGCACTTGACCCAAGCAGCACAGGGCTGTTAAACAACGGGACAACAGAACAGCAAATCATCCTGATGGTGCGGACTGCCGAGAGCAAGAAGAAAGGAAGGAACAAATCCAAACCAAGGCAACGGCAAGCCAGACTCCATGCAAATAAATTGCTAATAGGCACTTACTAGAGGAAATTAAATGAGTTAAATAAACTGATGGTCAAACCTTTAACAGAAAAGGGCACTTAGCTGTGTCCAGAGCAGTGTGTCCATGGGAGCGTTATAAAGCACAGTTAGATCTGCCAGGGGAAGATACTGAAACATTGACACATCACAGCTTGGATCTCATTAGTGCTAGGGAACTAAGAACATCTCGGTTTCTTCTTCCCAGTTGAACCCTTTCAGTCCTCCAGCACAGCTAGCAAGGAGGTGCTTTGCTTTCACCCACCAGCAACATTAAGCACTGCCTTACTAACAGAAAATTACCAAGCTTTTCTTTCACTTTTCCCCTGCATGATGACATGTTTTTGTAGCCCCTTTGAATCTCAAAGCCCGACATACTAGGAATTATTTAAAACAGACCACACTGATGAAATGGAAATTCCCAGCAGGTTTAGACGGGGCTCAGAGTTTAATTTTCAAAGCCAAACTGATCCCCTCTCTTGCAGAACAGCTAGGTGGCGAACTGGAAAATCAAATCTACTGTTTTATTACGGATAAACACAGTATCTGGAGGAGCATCCCACTAGGCACAGCAAAGCTGAGGGGGCACTTTTTAATGTAAAGATGCAAGTAGTTTGCCTATCAATAAAGCCCTATAAATTGCAATTCTGCACTTTTTTGTGTAGGAATAATTGCTCTTTGCAAATATTGCAGCGTCCCAGGTGAGTAAGTAAGTATATAGGTGGGCAGATCTGAAAACAGCATCAGAACAATCTGCAAAATATATTTTCTGAGAACTGATGTCGCCTTGGTCCAGGCTTGGAAAGACAGCTACTGAGAATGACGGTATAGCATGTGTTCAAGGCTGTCAGACATACTTCTGAGTACAGACAGAAAAGTGACTTTCAGGAGAAAGAAAACAAGAAGGAAGTATATGGCCTCAATTTATGTGATGTGGGAGTTAAAAATCATTAACAAGGGGGCAAGCAGTCGTACGATTGTGTTTTTAACAGGATATGTTTTACAGCTGTGGCACAAAGCTCTTAAAAGGCGGAGAGTTAAGTGAAATCCTCTCTAAATTGTGTGCCTGTGTGTGGAGCGGGTTATCGACCGCATAAAAGTTTTACTTGACGTTGACCACAGAAGCACAGACCCTCCTTGACCGGAAACTCAGGGGTTTGTAGCCTGAAGTGTCTCTGATGGGGAGAAAATAGGAAAATCCTGCAACGCGCAGAGCCGCGAGAGCCGCCGGAGGAGCGCGGGGCCGCCGCCTGCAGCACCCTGGAGAGCGGCCGGCCCGCCGCCGGGCGCCTGTCCGCCTGTCCGCCTGTCCGCCTGTCCGTCTGTCCGCGTGTGCGCACACCACCCCCGCTTGGCACATACGACCGTTGCTTGCATGGGTGTTTGCAGCTGTTTAGGCAAATGCAAGCCAATAATCAGCTGCACATCTGGTGTGATGTTCTTTGAGGTGGTATCTGTTGTTTTTAATGCTGCGCTCCTTGGAAGATGACTCCCTGCAGCAAGCTGGAGAAGGCTGCTTCTGTGCATTGCATATACCCATTAGCTGGAGTCAGTGGCTAGAAATGAGGAAGATTTCATCGTGTCCTTTAAAAGTGTCAGAGAAGCTCTAATATACACTGAAGAACAGAGTAACACGAAGCTCGGGACTATGAATAGCTCCCTTTCCAGTACGGGATCTAAGTAAATGTGTTATTGCAAAAGTGTCAGTGGAACTTTTCCAAAGAGAACCTCAGCCACTGCAAGCCTACCCACTTCACTCACATTATACACAGGGATGGTGTGTGGACATAGGAAGGCAGGTGTCAGGCATGCCATACACTTCTTTTTATTTTAATTAGCTGGGGAAAGACCAAGAGGTATTTCAAACACAATTTTTTTCCCAGGGCAGCTAGACCCTTGGCAGCTTTTCACTTCTTCCCCTTCACAGCTGGAATTTCTTTCGAAGTTTTTTGTGTGTCTCAGACTCACAGCACGAGGAAAGTAAAGAATTCCCAATCTGTAGACTGACAAATTTAGCAGCCTTTCTCCAACAATGGCCAGAATTGGGTCTTTCTATAGAAAGAGCAAAACAGTTTCTCCCGTACACACAACATAGGGATAAAGAAGACACAAGAAGTCTCCTCCTAATCACAAAGAATTACAGCTGCATAAATTCTCCTGCATGTTTTTTGTTGTGTCTTTTACTGTTTGTCTTAGCATTAGCTACTATAGCTTAGGATATTGCTGGTATGTCTAGAAATGCCCTGTTCTTTCAACCTTGTGAAGTTTTCAAGCTCAAGGTCATCCTTGACTTTGAGAACTACAGTGTAATTATGTGTTTTACAGTTCAATTAAGTTTGTGAAAAAAAGTTGATATCTTTTACCTCGACTGATGGCCCCCACCACTTTTTTTTTTTTTTTTTTTGTCTGAAATGGCAAGAACAATAATCTCCTACCTTGGAACAGCAAATTCCCATGTTGGAATTATTCACTGGATCTTTACTTTTTCCATATTCTTTCCTATGCCCCTGCTCTTTAAGAGTAAGGATTAAGTATTTTTTTCTTCACCCTCTGTTTAGCCAAGGGTCTCAGTTTTTTCATGCTTCACGGCAATTCTTTTTCCCTTTCTGATCCCCCTCTACAGCACCTTTCTTGAGACAAGGTCATCTGGTAGCAGATACTATTCTAGATGAAACCACACCACCTAGATGGTTTGTATAATGTTCTAATATGATTGCCTAATACAATTTCATTAATCAGTGTAAACCTCATTGCTTAAGATCCTTCTGCCTTATTTACTTAGCTGAACTCTGAACACATCTTTGCTATTCTGTCTGGAATTATACCCGTGTCACTGGTATGTTTAACTGAAAAACTCCAGCAAAATACATCAGCATATATTTTTTTCTTCTTCAGCTTCTACTGCTTTGTATTTATCAACACTGATCTTTATTCACTGTCCTGTTGTTTAGCCACCAAACGTGTTAAATGTATTCAACTTTCTTCACTTTTTCTATTGCTTCTAGTACAGTACAAAACCCCTTCTCAATTCACTGCCCTCTTCTGAAGTGCTACTGGAGTCCCTTTGTCAGAACTAATTTGTAAACCCTTTTATTACTAATGGTTGAGTACTAAATTCTAATTCTTACTTCCTTTACCCTATTATATCATTCCTCTCTTATCTATTTATTCTTTGAAAGAAAAAAAAAAAAGTCCACCAAATGGAGTTGCTTAGACTTCCCCTCCTTCCTATTTGTAGCAGTTGCAGTGAAATTGTACTGACTTATACCAGCCGTATACCTACAGCTTCTCAAGCTTCAGTTTGTGAATCAAGATAAGATTAGTAACAGATACTGTCACATATTCCATAACTCACCTTTTTACTCTTAAATACTCTTTTTTTTTCCTATGCTGTTTTGAACTGTAGTCAATAATATCTTTCCATAAAAGTTAAAAATCCTGCTGTGTTTTTTTCCTTCCTCATCTTCATTATCATCACAGAAAGAACTTAAGTATATTCCTAAGCATCCTGGAGAATTTGCTTATGTCCTTTGTTGAAAACTATGCATTATTCCCACTTAGAAGGGTGAGATACACCTGTGAAACATGACAGTAAGAAGCCATTTTTTGCTTCCTTCTATTATTTTTGGTTATTTCCTGTCAATAAGATATATTTAATAATGACAATATTACTAATAACAACAACAAAATTTTCTGATGAAGTTTGACTCAGCAGACATAGAATGTATGGACCCTCTGGCAGTATTTACATATTGTACATCTTAAAATTACCTGTTTTCATATTCCTGTGCAGTAGCACATTGGCTGAATTGCTTTGCATGGAAAAGAACAGACTCTCTTGAGGAGACATGACAATAGTTTTGTAGCTCAAGCTGGTATTAAATCAAGTATAAGCAGCCATTCTAATAAGCCTTTAAATTAGAAAGAGAAAGGTGTCAGATGAAGTTCTACATTGCTGCAATGATTATTAAGAGCAATGAATCACGCGTGGTCAAGCTCAGACAGCAAACCAAATGAGCTCTGGAACACTTTAGAAATGTGTCTTACGGGCACACTTTTAGTATTGTTTGGTGATCCAGCAAGACTATAGATCAGAACATGTGGCAATCTTATGCAGAAATGGAGATCTGGATCTATTGGTATCTGATTCCTGTACGAACCTTTAGAATGAGAAATAGCTAAAATCTTTTCATAAGTTCTTTCACCTTCCAAGTTGTCAGTGTGGACGTCTGCTAGGTCAAAACAGTGTCTTTTCATCAAACCATCTTTTCTACCTCCAGTATCAAATTACTATAATTTGTACTCTTCCTCACTGTACCACACACATTTCAACAACTGAATAGCCTTTGCTAAGAGCAATTCCTTCTTGCATCATTTTTAGAGCCAACAGATGATGCTATGGAACTTTGTATAAGCCCTCTAGAAAGAAGAAAGTATGTTTTCTTCCTCCAGAGTAGATAGATAGACCCTTTTTGACATTAATGACAAACATGTTGAAGTAAATCTAGTTGCATTTAATTATGAGCCACTTGGAATATTCACATGTCAAGTTTTTCAGAACCTTTAGAAAAAGTCACTCCCTGGTGCAAACAATAAAATACTGAGACTAATATTCTGCTAATATTCTGCTCCTGACTTGTCTCTTCAGGGAACAACCATACCTGACTACCTGAACTGCTGAGCCCAGTGTACTATCTTTTGAAATATTATAGCTACCATTAAAGCTGAATTTGTGCACAACAACTGACCCAAGTAAAAATGCTACTTTCGTAAACCATGAGGGAGAGTTTTTTTCATTCCTATTTCCATATGAATGAAAAACCTGGGGTCTGTGTTTATTGATAACTTTTGTAACACCTGGGGATGTTCTATGATGATTCCCAATGGTGTAATCAGAATATCAGTTCATGAAAACAGCTAAGTGATTGCCTGGTGTTCAGCACGAAATTGTTGGTTTAAAGGTTAAAAGATCTTTGGGTGCTTTCCTGAATAGGGATGCTATGTTCTCAACTGGACCTCAGGGACTAAAGATCAAGCTCAGGAATCAAGATTATTGCTTTAATGAATCACTTAAGTGCCAGTTTTCAAAACAGTTCCTTCAAGTATAGGTATACAGCACTTGTGCTCCAAGCACACGGCTGCTCTGGCTGAACTGGCTGAAGTGCCGAATGAGGAGCTATCACTGCTGCAGAGGAGCTATCACTGAGAATCAGGGCTTTGGTATTTCAAGTCAGTTGTTAAAAGACTGAAGCACTTAACAAAAATATAGACTACAATTTGTCTTGGTTTCCTTTTCTAATCTGCAAAATCACTACAGTGATTATCTCCCTCAAAGGAGTGTTATGAGACATTACTAATTAAAGTCGTTCAAGTAACATGTGGAAGTGTACATGAGGAAAAGGTGCTATAGCACAAATTATTAAGAGAGCAGCAACCAGGCACATATCTATTTCATTTAATGGATGGGTTATTTGCTCCTCCTACTCATGTCTCTGATTCAACAAAGTTAAAATTTATGTGCCTAAATACTCATGCAATAGGGTTAGATTCAAGCATGTGCTTAATATTACATCTCTGTATTGGTGTTTCATTGAATTAGGGCCCACCCACTGTACCAGTAACCAGAAACGTGGATGATGTGGTTTGGATTGTTCTTTAAAATCAAAGAAAAATGCATCAGAAAATTTCCATACTTTTTTATCTGTGAACTATGGTGGTTTGATTTTGTTTGTTTTTTTTTTTTGCTTGGTTTTTTCCCTTCACATTCCCCCCCCTCTGAGTCTTTCCTATATTAATGTACTGGTGAACATCAGAATATTTTACAGACTTCCTGTTATTCTCTAATGGGCCTTTCTGACAGACATTTCCACTTCTGGTCTACACTCAGCATGATTTTATGAAAAGAAAATGACAATACCTGGAAAAGTGTTCCTTATTATCAATCCCAGTTTTTTGTACAAGCTGTTATCTGAATTGAGCCTAAACAAGACATGCTGGAGAACAAAGACCAAAATCTCTTCACTTCCAAGCAACAATAATAAACAGGAAAACATATACAGAACAGAACCTCTCTTTTCATCATCCCAAGCCATCCTCTGGGCCTTTGAAGGATAAGCAGCTAGATCTAGTCCTGCAAAATGAACTAGTTTGTACCACCTTAAGTTGTTGACTCCACAGCCCTGAGCCAGGTACTTGGGTCTTCCTGTAGAGGTTTAAGACCTAACATTCATAAAAGATAGCTCAGTCAGCAGACAACAGCATGAATTGACTAATAAGAATCCAGATGAAGAATGACCCTTTGTGCTCAAACTTTCTGGCCATTTATATACGACTAGATTAAGTTTCAGCCTCTGTGTCTATGGGCAAGATTTGGGGCTTTTTGCCGATCAGTTTCTGTCCACATTGTTGGTAGCTAGCTGTATTGGTTTGGGCTGGGATAGAGTCAATTTTCTTCGTAGTAGCTCATGTGGCGGTGTTTTGGACTTGTGATGACAACAGTGTTGATAACACACTGATGTTTCAGCTATTGCTGAGCAGTGCTTACACAGCATCAAGGACTTTTCTACTTTTCACTCTGTCCCACCAGCGAGTAGGCTGGGGGTGGGCAAGAAGTTGAGAGATGACACAGCCGGGACAGTTGACCCCAACTGATCAAAGGGATATTCCATACCATGTGGTGTTGTGCTCAGTAATAAATACAGGGGCAGGGGAAGTTTGCCAGGGCTGCCGTTGCTTGGGGATGGGCTGGGCATCGGTTGGCTGGTGGTGAGCAATTGGGTTTTTTTGCATTACTTGTTTTTCTTGAGGGTTTTGGTTTTTGTTGTTGGTTTGGTTGGGTTTTTCTTTCTTATTAAACTGTCTTTATCTCAACCCATGAATTTTCTCACTTTTATCCTTCTGATTCTCTCTCCCATCCCACTGGTGGGGGGAATGAGCAAGAGGCTGTGTGCTGCTTAGCTGCCTGCCGGGGTTAAACCACATCACTAACCAGCCATAGTTCCCACACTGTGATGAGGAAATTCTGAGCTCTAGATGTCTGCTGTACTTTAGACCCCTGGGCTAAGGTTGTCCAGACTTTGGGTAGGACACTTGATTTTTTTCAGTAGAAGTGACCATGAGCAGGAGAGTGGCTGGATTCACTAATCCCTGTTTGTTTACTATTGTTTTTAATAGAACTTCCTTGCTAATATTTTTAAATCTGGCAAAACTAAGCTTATTATTAGACTGTGCTGCTTTTCCAGGATTTTTGATTGGAAAAATAATCTGGACTACAGGTTACCTTTTTTCGTGGACAAAATTTTTGAAGGTAAATAGCACTGAAGCCATTTGAGGACATACTAACAGTGTGTGGCAGCTCATGGAATGATGGCTACATAGCGAGTCACAGTTAGTTAGATGAATTCACAAAGGACTAAGTAAGTAAGTCGTGTGTGAACCTACTGTGGAAATTAGAGCTGGCTGTAGAACGCCAATTTCATTTGGTAACACCCATCAGTGTTTCAAAATTTGTTTTTGTTCTGCACTGTAAAGACGAGAACACTGAAAAAAGTTTTTTATTCTAAGAAAACTGTGTCAAAACAACAATTTGTGAATCTAAGAAGTCAGCCTTTCAGGAGGAGGATGGAGGAAGGGTCTTTCTCTCTAACCAGTAGTGACCAGAAAGATTTATGTCCCCAAAAGAATCTACCTTGAAAACACACACAAATAAACACGTGCTTCGATAAAACAGAAAAAATATGTTTTGCACACAAGACTTCCATTGGCTCTAAATGGGAGACTCTGGCCATTAAAAGTAAGGAGAGTAAAAACAAGGGGTGAAGAACTGAAGAGATTTAGTAATTCTTACCATGATCTATCCTCAGACAGGTATAAAAAAAATTATATGTGTTAGGACTCCACTCTTCAACAGGTAAGAAAGTACAGCTCAGAACTGCACTCCAATTCTGCAACAGGTAAAATGATAGATTGAGAAACAGATCCCAGATATGATTTGTGTAATGAGCATATGATCTGCTTAGCCACAACACCTCTATGGAAGATAAATATTTGTCTTCACTAAATCATATAAATACTGCCTGTTGCATGGTCCTCTGCATGGTGTAATCAGAGTTATTACCACAAAATGAAAATATATTATCTTTGTTCTTGACTCCTAGGATATAGGTAATTAATACCCAACACACACACACCAAAAAAAAAAAAAAAAAAAGGATCAAGAACAGTTGCTATTTTGATATAATTTGTTTCCAGGAGAAAGAGAATACCCATTAGCTTAAGCTAAAAGTGAAGTGTGTTTGCCTTCTTTATTTTTACAGTGATCAGCTAACTCGTACCTTTTGAGCTACCTTGGTTCTGAGGTCACAGAGCAGGTTCAGCTCCTCTTATACTGTATGATGAACATGGATGTGGGATGTTTTGTACTTGACCTATTTTTTGTGGCCTGAACATTTACTCCCTCTTTGTCTGTTACAGAATTTATTCTACCTCTTCCCTCAGTGCAGTGATTTTGGAAGAACTCTTTGATGAATACTATTTTTATCTGTGCATCCTTTATTTGAGCACCCATCATCCAGGATCCGAGGTTCTCTCTGATTAACCAGGTTAGCTGAGGGATGCTGCTGATGGCACCATTAATCTAGAGCTCCTCATGCCTCCCTGGATCTATGAAGGACTGGGCTCCTTTTGCTTTTTGGGATAAAGATTCTCAACAGTAAGCAGGTTCAAGCATGGTTTCAAAGAACTGTGCTAATATGAACTAATTTATTCTGCCTGAGTTCAGTAATGGACAGCTAGTATTGGCATCTCCACTGTACAGGGCAGGGAAAGCAGGTAAGTGATATTTGCTCCTTATTTTAAGCCTTTAGGCCACACAACCTCTCAAAATAGGGAAGCAAAATAGCAAAGCACAGAATTACATTTGCGCTGGGGACCATGGTTAACAAGTAAATTGTTGCCAGTGTTAATGACTGTATTTTTTCCCTGCCCTCACTAGTGCAGGTGTGCTGCCTTTAATAAAAGTTCACCATTGCTAGGCAGGCCATGCAACCTTTAGGCAGCAGCTGCAAGGCAATTCGACATCAAAACATCCAACTATTGGGGTATCGAGCAAGGATATGGTTCCTACAGACATTGCTCACAGAAAGTGGTAATTCTGGAATTAACAGCACAGCACAGGGCAGCGACCACTTGCAGTGATAAAGCACTCTGTGCTTCCATGTAAGTATTTGGGGGGCAGAGGCAGCACTCGCCACTGCTTTCCAACAGAGACAACCTATTTGTGAACATGGTCAGACCTACCCAGTCTGTTCTTCCTGTTGTATAATTACTGTTTACCTCACTGTGTTACATCCTCCTTAATAGGCAGTACCATTACAATGGCTCCCTCTCATCTACAGTGAAAGACAGCAAGAAACAATCACCCGTTGTTTTTATCAGGATCAGCCCAGCTCTGAGAGAGCAGAAGCAGAGCTATTGTTATGTTCTCTGCCAGATCTATTTATACACTGGCATATGGAACATTTTCTCTGCATTGATATTTTTCTGCTTAAGTATTTTGGTTTGCTTTTTAGGTTATTAATAACAATAATAACAACAATAACGATAATAACAATAATAATAATAATAATGCCATCCATGTCAACATCTGCAATTTCAGTAAAAACCCCATGCTTATGGATGAGGAAAAGAACATCCCCCACCCTGAAACTCCTAGGAATATATGTGTTTGTTCTTATACCTTAGGGGGGCAGGGAAATCTACTAATTAAGTGGGTAAGTGGTACTGATTCAAGCACACAGTTATTTTTAAAAAAAGAGTGAACCCCCCCCTAAAATCAACAGTCTACTTCATCACAGCACATTCTAACCTTATTAGAAATTCATTGTTTTAAAAGGACACAGAATAAGCTACGTATATTTTTTCATGAGATAAACCACAACCCCTTTGACAGGATCACTGAGATGTCCATTTCTAATGTGATAAATTACTGGATCTTACTCCCTCCAGTTGCATCCTTTTTCCCCCAGTTTCCTTGTTATTTGTCCTTCTTCCACATACTGCCAAGTGCTCATTGTCTAGACTGTAAGACCCTAGAGCAGAAGTTTTCAAACTTTTCTGTTTTGTATATCCTAAAATAATTCCTGATGGAGCTGCAAATATAAGACTAGTGAAAACAGATTTGTTTTTCTTAGGTGTACTTCCTGCCTTCCCTAGAAATAGCCAAAGTATCTTCAGGGGGTTGTGAATGAGCAACTGGAAAACAGAGGCATAAAAGATGAGTTTTCTGTACCTTGAGGCTAGAGTCAAGCAAAATTTTGGGTGTTATCTGAACAGTAAAGCTTTTGGGTTTGAGAAGGCTCCTCTGGTAGCATGTGTGTGGTAGCAAGACATACCTTGTGGAAGAGAGTTGATGCAGTCTGACATGTAACAAAAAGGGAGAGAAATAGTATTTTTATATTAAGGAGTATAATGGCTTTTTTAAGCTGGCAGAAGCAGATCTCAATGTACAATAACATAATATTCAAAATTCTTCTTCTGTATTGGAAGAGCAAGGGGTGCCTTTTGGGACTCGGATCTTTAAGCAAAAGTACACTGTCCGTTATGACTCTTCCTTCAGAAAAATGCAGTGGAAGTTGCATGTAGGTGTGTATGGTGTTTTAACTGGTTGCAAGACCAACACTTGTTGATTAATGTAGCATATAATTTTTTTCATTTAATTATTTCAGATTTATATTTCTCAATAGGATATCAGTGACAATAGCTGCTGAGAATAATTCAGTGATTATGTCACTCTCAGAAGGTGGCTCTTTGCAATGGTGAAATAGATTTATGAAAAAGACTGTTTATTGTTCCTATTTCAGCGTATGTCTGAATATAAAAAAGCATCACTTGCATTTGTTTTTCAGAAAGAGTTCACGCTTCAAGATCAAATGACTACAACTCAATAGAAATTACAAATGAGATTTACAGACTCAATTATTGTTTATATTTTAAATCAAATTTAGATAAATAATTTCAGGCTTATTTAATAATGGCTTCAGGGGGCAAATGTATGCATTGAGGGATCCTTAGATAAAATCATTGTGGGATCTCTATTTATGTACACATGCATGTATAACTTCAGTTATCTGCATGAGGAAGTATAGGTTCATTTTTCTTCTAGCAGTGAATGTATTTTATGGCCTAAGGTCTTCTATATTTTTGCTAGTTCTGAATTGCTCCTGACTTTTCAGTAGACACTTCTGAGGTTGGACCTTGTCTGAAGTTCCCTTGTGAATTTCATAAGAAATGAAAAACTTCCGTGGGAAAGCATTGCAGACAGTATGAACTTCCCCCTTAAGGTGAAAGGAAGAAGTAGTGAAGACTCAGTGACCGCACTGTTGTTGCAGCTGTAGCGGGACACTCACTCTGACTTTTATGAACCAGTTGCTCTCCTTGTTTGTAAATGCCACTAGGTGGGCTAGATTTTTCTAGATTCATTTTCTTTGTGCTATATTCACTCCTCCTAAAAACCTACTGCTTTACACTTCAGATTTTGTAACAGCTCAGGTGAGTGAAAGAGATAAATTAAAATCTATTCTTGACAACAATGCTGCCTCATCTGCCAGCAAGGTCCTCCCTACAGATCTTATTAGTCAGCTCAGAAAGCCCTAAGGAAGCCCATGCTTAGCTAGTGGAACGATCCCACTCATTGGAACAGCTACGGATTTGGATTGCTTTAGATTACCTATTGCTCATCTCTCATGGACTGCACAGAAGTAAAAGAAAAAAAAAAGAAAAGAAAAAATTATTAATCTATAGCACTCATTCTAGAGTGTCCAGACTAAAATAGTGCTTAATTGTATCTAATAAGCACTAGCCCTTTTCTTGCTTCTGGCTAAAAACCAAAGGGTGGAGCCTCCCGTGGTGTGAGTGAAAAATCTGAGCATTGGGTTGTTGAAGAGGAAAGTGGTTTCCCCAGCTGAGGTATCATCTTTGCTTTCATTTCTCTTCCCAAGCTAAAGCTGAAAGTACACTATTAAACAAAGCTTTGCAACATACTGCCTTCTCCCTCTGTGTTAGCAGGTGTTTTTAAAATGCTGAAGTATAAACAGTGATTTACTAGGTGCAGGAGTCAGCCCTCATAAAAGAAAATACTTCAACCGGCCACAAGTTCTGCTGGAGGGAGTGCAGCTCCCAGCAGCATATCCTTGGCAGATGAACTGCCACTGGCGAGGGTGAGTGGGTACAAGCCCTCCCAGGGAAGAATGCTACTGCGCAGACCCCCCAGCAGTTCTAGCTTGTGGAGCAGGTATGATAGCCTCAGTTTGGAAACTGACGGCTCTAGCTAGGATACACCTAAAATCTGTGCTGCAAAGCCCTTCTTTGGCAGTACTTGAGAAAATAATATCAACAGCCATCATTTGAGTGATTGATCCTCACCGTACATCTCACACTAGTCCAGCAAACTTTGCCTTTGCATGCAACCGGAGGCATTCAGGAGGTTTCTAGGACTCAGAACTGTGGTCATGACCAGTTCTAAAAAAACTTTTGTGGTCTCTTCCCGTCGTGGTTTAACCCCAGCTGGCAGCTAAGCCCCACACAGCTGCTCTCTCACTCCCCGCCCCCGGTGGGATGGGGGAAGAGAATCAGAAGGGTAGAAGTGAGAAAACTCATGGGCTGAGATAAAGACAGTTTAACAGGTAAAGCAAAAGCCGCGCACACAAGCAAAGCAAACCAAGGAATCCATTCCCCACTTCCCACGGGCAGGCAGGTGTTCAGCCATCTCCAGGAGAGCAGGGCTCCAGCACGCCTAACAGTGACTTGGGAAGACAAACGCCATCGCTCCGAACGTCCCCCCCTTCCTCCTTCTTCCCCAGCTTTATATGCTGGGCATGACGTCCTCTTGTGTGGGATATCCCTTGGGTCAGTCGGGGTCAGCTGTCCCGGCTGTGTCCCCCTCCCAACTCCTTGTGCCCCCCCCAGCCTCCTCGCTGGTGGGGTGGGGTGAGGAGCAGAAAAGCCCTTGGCTCTGGGTGAGCACTGCCCAGCAGGAACAAAAACATCCCTGAATGACCAGCACTGTTTTCAGCACAAATCCCAAACATAGCCCCATACTAGCTACTGTAAAGAAAATTAACTCTATCCCAGCCAAAACCAGCACACTTCCCTAGGAGGGATGTGCTTTAATTTCAGGGAGCTAGAGGGGTCTTAACTAATCTCTGCTTTACTTAATTAGATGTGCTAACAGAAACTTCCACACCACCTCCTGAGGAAACAACGGGAGGGAATTTGAAAAGGGACTGTTGGTTAAAAAGAGTAAAGATGTTATACACACCTCCTGTGCCTGCCTAATTACTCATGATATGAACACACACAGCTGTGACTAGCAGGCACCAGAACAAACTGTTCTATAAATTTACAGCAGTTTCCTGTGAATTCCAGAAAATGCATCAACACCTGCATAGAATGCAAAGTATCAGTGGCCTCTAGGCAACTCTCTGTTGAGTAAACTTATACAAGGACTGTAATAGACAATAAAACCATTCACTTAAAAGAACTTTTAATTGCTTCTAAGTTGTTGGATACTTATCTCCCGAGGAATTAATTTGTTTGAGGCAGATACTGAATGTTCCAAAGGCCTTGTTGAGAGTCCTCCGCTGAATGAGGGTAAAGCTTCTGAAGATTGTGCCAAAGTAGAGATCAATTTAAGCAGCTTGTAGTTGTGTGTCTGAAGAAACATGTTGGGTCATTTTCTTCTAGCTTTGAAAACAGAATCAGAAATTAAAAGAAGATCAAGTGGTTTTATTATCAAGGAAGGAATGTAAATCTATGGACCTTGATTTCTCTGCCAATCCAGAAATTTCTCTGGTTTTGCACTAGGACAGCTCCATGCATTTTAAGGTAATTATTCTCAGTTATTGCTGATATAAGTGAAAGGAGAATCGTGGCCTTTGGTCTAAGAAGAGAGGATTGTAATAAGTGCTGGATACTTGCCATACAAAATATTTTATGTAAGTTCAAATAAATCCTAAGATACATTTTGTTCCATTTTAGATTCTTCTTAATTGTATCCATTGTTACTTCAACTTGCAAGAGTTTTTGCCAAACCCGAACATCTTATGAAGGCTCATGAAAATAATAACTAACATGTAGGCTTGTACAATGGGACTTCACATTTAGTCTTTTGAAAATTCTTTCACTTTGCATCTTTGTAAAAGTTCAATTCCTTCAAACACACGGGACAAGTATCACAGCATATTTGAAGTGACCACAAACTATAAGTGAAGAAGAACAGATGTTCAAATATTTAATAAGAAATGAAAATTGACGTACTGCTGGAAGATTAGCACATTCTGATAACATCTTCAAATGATATCAAGTAGGGATAATTCTGTGTGTTGGCGTCATGGAACAGATGACAAACTCTTTCTTGCACTTGCTACCATGTCATTACTTTTTATATGGAGAGGGAAACAGGGTCCACAGTGCAGAAAGTAATTTGCAGGAAAGGTGATTCCTGCCCACATTCAGAAAATACACAAAAATGAAACTGAAGGGAAAGGATATTCTGTGCAGAGAAAAAAAGAGAGAGAAAAGAGTTGATTTGCTAAAAAAAAAAAAAAAATTAAAAATAATAGTATTTTTTTCTCCTTCCTTCCCCACCCCCACCCCCTTTTATTTTGTTTTGCAGGTAAGCAGAAAATTTACCATACAGCAATAATATGAAAACCTGTAACAACCTTTTGTGACTTTGTGGTCAAAGGGTCAATTCCTGGCTCTATTAATGTGAATTGCAAAAGTGTCATTCATTTATCTATGGTCAGGTTCTCACCCATACTCATGGAAAAAACACTTGATTTTTTTAGTTTTGCAGCAAAGGGTTACTTTCAGTTCTGTTTCCAAACACAGGAAATAAATAGGTTTTTTTTCAAACCGTGATGAGTTCACTCACATTCTTATTCCTTTGTTTTGCATAGATATAGTTTGGAACTTAAAAAAACTCAACCTCTTTATAATCCCACAGAGTGCTGTTCATACCAAGTGGACTTAACATTTGTACAACCTTTTCAGCAAGTATCACTATGTTTAATCTTCTTTGTTCAGAATATTGTTGCAAACTTTTTTATGGAATTTGACTTACATTTTCAGACCAATAAAACCACCAAGAAAACTAGCTGAACACATTATTTTGAAAAAAAAAATAGCAACATGCCAAATATTTAGGATTTTTTTTTTACTTTAAGTCCTACTTGAGATTTCTAAAGAAACTTTCCATAGAAAATATTACTGTAAAGCCAGGTATACTATGAGAAAAGCTGGTCAAAAGTATTCATTCTACAGATGTTACCCCTGGGTCTGTCTGGGAAGCAAACTGCAAGTGCCTGTTAGTCACAGCTCTCATCAAGTAGTTTCTAGCAGTAAATTTCAGCATATGGCAGCTCCACACATAGTTGGCTTTATTTACATATCGCTTGTTGCTCACAGGGGGTGAATAGTTAAGTCACATGACAAAGCTTCTGCGCCCGTTTGAATTAGTGAACATTTTACTATTGGCAAGTAATGTGCAATAAATAGGAAATGGGAGAGTGAATGATTTTGTTTGCACAGAAAGATCCTAGTTTTCATGTTTGGATGGGTATTTAAGTGATGCACAGCTAGGCCTCAAGCATCCATGTGAAATGCATGAAAGACAGGAGAAGCAAACACAATTGAACTGAGAAGCCTCTAATAAATAGATTTAATAATTCGGCTGCAGTTTGTACAGCCTGCAACCAGTTCCAACACAGAGCTGAGCAGACCAACAAAACAGAGTTAAGAGCCCTAGAAAGACCCTCCCTTCTTGTACCTGCTGAAACCCAGCCGGGGTCACCAAAGCACATCTATTTCACAGGTGTCAGAGCTTTCCCTGGGAAAGCGGGATTATTGCCACTGTTGGTGGGGAACAGAAGCACATGGTTACTTTAAGGAAGTACAACGTAAAAGGCAAGCCTTTGAGAATGGCTTTTGAGAGGCCGGGAGAATGCTGCGGAAAAACGTAACGTTGTTGAGTAATTGTATTGGTTTTGTTGGCAAGGTTTTGGTAGCGGGGGGTGTTACAGGGGTGGCTTCTGTAAGAAGCTGCTGGAAGCTTCCCCTGTGTTTGAGAGAGAGCCAATACCAGCCGGCTCTAAGACAGACCCGCCGCCGGCCAAGGCCAAGCCAATCAGCGATACTGGTAATGCCTCTGTGACAACATTTTTAAGAAGGAAAAAAAAGTTGGGACAGGCAGATTCGGCAGCCGGAGAGAGGAGTGAGAACATGTAAGAGACAACCCTGCAGACCCCAGGTCAGTGCAGAAGGAGGGGGAGGAGGTGCTCCAGGCGCCGGAGCAGAGATTCCCCAGCAGCCCATGGGGAAGACCATGGTGAGGCAGGCTGTCCCCCTACAGTCCATGGAGGTCCACGGTGGAGCAGATCTCCACCTGCAGCCCGTGGAGGACCCCACGCCAGAGCAGGTGGGTTTCCCGAAGGAGGCTGTGACCCCGTGGGAACCCTGCGCTGGAGCAGGTTCCTGGCAGGACCTGCGGATCTGTGGAGATAGGAGCCCACGGAGCAGGTTTTCTGGCAGGACTTGTGACCCCGTGGGGGACCCACGCTGGAGCAGTGTGCTCCTGAAGGACTGCACACCGTGGAAAGGACCCACGCTGGAGCAGTTTGTGAAGAACTGCAGCCCCTGGGAAGGATTCGTGTTGGAGAAGTTCGTGGAGGACTGTCTCCCGTGGGTGGGACCCCACGTTGGAGCAGGGAAGAGTGTGATGAGTCCTCCCCCTGAGGAGGAGGAAGCGGCAGAAAACAACGTGTGATGAACTGACTGTAACGCCCATTTCCCCGTCCCCCTGTGCCGCTGGGGGGGTTGGTAGAGAAGCCGGCAGTGAAGTTGTGCCCGGGAAGAAGGGAGGGGTGGAGGGAAGGTGTTCTGAGATTCGGTTTTCTTTCTCATTACCCTACTCTGGTTGATTTGTAATAAAGTGAGTTAATTTTCCCCAAGTTGAGTCTGTTTTGCCCGTGACAGTAAGTGGTGAGTGATCTCTCCTGTCCTTATCTCGACCCACAAGCTCTTTGTTATATTTTCTCTCCCCTGTCCAGTTGAGGAGGGGGAGTGATAGAACGGCTTTGGTGGGCACCTGGCAACCAGCCAGGGTCAACCCATCACATGCCCATACTGCTGAAGTGATGGGAAAGTCCCTGTGGGTGCTGGGTTGGAGAAGTCGCATGTGAGAAGGAGTATCTCTGTGTTGCTAGAAATATGTGCTATTGCATAGCTAATGAAGGGCACTGAGACCATGGGATTGCCAACTTTTAATAATTTTAAATCTCAGTTAAGAGATAAGAAGGAATAATATGTCAGGTAGGAGTCTGAGTCAAAACCCCAGGCCTACACATCCGGCAGCCTGAGGTAAACTTGGTTCCAGAGCCAAATGTTGCTGCCTGGGCTCAGTGCCAGTGACCTAGTGTAGTGACTCATTAGTAGTATGTCCAGGGTAAATGAAGGCTCTGTAGAGGTGTGAGCGTATTGATTGAAAGCCTGGTAGTGCCAGTGGAAAGACTCCCTCCCAAGAGTTTTAAATCAGGCTCTTAAAACTGGATTCCTGGGGATATTATTAAAACTCCATGATACATCTTGGGCCTTTGCAGAAATGTAGCCACCTGTCTACTTGATGAAGCACAGCGATTTCTGACAGAAATATCTAATCTGATATTGACCCTGCCAATTTCCATCTTGTCTAAGTTCCAGTAGCCAATTACAATCCACTATGGTATAAACTGAGCTATGTTCTTGCAGGTATCTCATACACATCACTGATGCCTTAATGTCTTTTGCTCGTACTTTGCATTCCTTTATTTAAAAAGACACATTAAAATCTGCCTCTGTTATTAAAGAGGTTGAAGCAAGTATCGATAGCATCAGGAAGGCAGGAAGTATTTGCAGAAAGAACATCAACTTTGCTATTGCTATTTGGTATGCAAAAGACACATCCATATCACCATCATCTTCTAACAAGTAAATAACTCAACAAAAAAAGTGTTTAAGAGAAAAGTGTTAACAATTAATTGCACTTCTCGGAGACCTCAGGTTCCAGCTGTAGGCACAATGACATTGAAAGGTGAATTTATAGAAGCAAATAATTAAATAAGCAAATTATTATTTTTAAAATTGAAAAATGAAAGTTTCAGCATCAGCAAAACATGGGAAAAACAGTAGTTGCCTCCACTTTGCAGTCTACACATCTTTACTGGAAGGGCTGCAAATAAATTAAGCCAGAATACTTTGAAGGACCCATTTATTGCTGCAGTGATGCTAGGTCATCTGATGAAGTTTGTAGATCAAAGAAATCATCTCTAAGTGTGCAAAAGAATGTTAAAGTATGTAAAAATTATAGAAATGTAGGAGATGAAGATGAGACAAGGAATGAAGAAGGACACAAGTCTACTGGTTCTTTCTGACTTGTTTGCATATTTAGTCTGATTGAAAGGATTACATTTATGCAAACCTAAGGAATATCTCTAAGCCCATGTTCCCAGGGAAGGCAAAATATGAAGGAATGGAGAGAATTTTTAATCAAATGCTGTACTTGCATCAGGTAATGGCTATAGCTTTTTGTCCAGATTTCCTTCCTTAAAAACCAGTCACTTTGCAGATCTCTTCTTCAGCAAATGCTGACTATATTAACAGTAGCTTGTTACTAGACACAGAATTTGGCTATTGTCTGAGTAAGTTTGGTATTTCTTGGAAGATGTGAGAGATGCAGAAGGGTAGGTTTCGATGCTTTCTTCATTCTGATAAAGGTCCCAATTTGGAAGGTAAAAGAACCCCATAAATTTCAAAGGTGTAGAATTATCTCATAAAAAACCTGAATGTTGGGAAGAGATTAAAATTACTTCTAATTTCAAAATTTTAAGTTAACTAGTATTTAAAAAAAAGGCGAGGTGAAAAACATTGCTGAAACATATCTTACTAGAGTTAACGTGTTTCTTTTTTTTTTATATAGCTCTTGCTCGTTTTCAGATTTCCACTCTTTTTTCAAGGTTGAGATAGAGGGCAATTTGAAATAAAATCTTTATAAAGACGTGATATTTGTTTCCTCTGTGATAAAAAGAAGTCTCCATTGTATCTACCAATATACGTAATCTGAAATTTCATCCAAAGTATTAACTAAAGAAAGTTAAGTGTTAAATATTATCATCTTTTTAATCAAAGAATCATATTAAGGTTCAGGCCCTGATACTTGTATAAAACCACATATGTTGCCTTCTAAAACATATTAAAGGCTACTGATAAAGACTGACATAGCAATAACTATTTTTAATAAAATACCTTGGAAGCACACTACTGAAATGTGAGGTATCCATTAGCAACGATAACAAGCAAGTCATCGACTTGTATGATTTCATAACAATTTATTACCCTTTAATAAATTTGTTAATAGTTTATTAACAACACTGTAGCAGAATGGGACCTTAATGGAAAAAATGCTACCAGAGAAATATTCTGACTACAAATTAAATGAGAGCACAAAATAAGGCAAATCCTCAGACAGCATGAATTAGTCAGAGTCCATTTAAGTCAGGAGAGGTGGACCAGTTAATGCCAGCTGATTATGTAGTTCCACAAACTTAAGTCCGTTGTCCTCTCATTAACTGTGAAACAGCTAGTGATCTTAATGCACTGAACTGTACAAAGCCTTTGCACAGTGAAAAACACATTATTCTTCTGGTATCACAAACAGAATTTGGAGGTGTGAAGAGGTTAAGTGATTTGCAAAGGTCGTAGAACAGATAAGTGGCAGAGCCAGGAATAGATCTGGTATGTCATGACTCCTGTGCAGTAACCACAGAACCATCTGGCTTGTCAAAATAAATTCACATTTAATTATGTGATGTTCTAAGGGCAAACAAAAATGTCAGCATAGGTTAAATGTCATCTAACAATTTGTCCTCACAGCAGTTCATCTGTAACAAGCCATTGTGTAGCCCTGTTTCTTATTTGTTGCATCGCAACTTCTGTTACATGATAGTTAAAAAAATCCATCGTCTTTGTCCTCGAATGCAAATTCAGATGATGTAGTGCTGATTAGGCTGTGCTTTGTCTGAAGGTATAAACAAGGACCTTTTCTTGATTTATTCCAAGCATCATTGAATGCAAATACCAGATCATTTGCCCTTACTCTTCTTTCATTCATTAAATGTATTACTCAACTGGGAAAGAAAACCCACCTGATTTTATTGAAGGCAGTTCTCCTAATTTGAAATTCAGTTAGGCCCCTCCTGCAGGAGCAGTCCAGCACTGACTGGAGTGAGGAGAGCTGCCGCCTGTAGCAAATGGGGCAGCTCAGCCAGATCTGGATCCAGTACTGGCCAAGACACTGGGATGTCTCTCACTTATCTTGGCTGAGTTTGTATTTGACCTACAAATCCTGAGCTCCTTAATAGCAGACTTCCTTTCCCCTCTGTTTCCCTGCCTGCTGCTCTAGCAGCCACCGGGTACAGCTAGTGGTGCTGTTTTCTCCACCCCTTGGCTGAGGACACAATTTTCATGGTGGGATAACTCTTAACCTTCTTTACATTAAGACAATAAATCTCAGAGCATGTTTTGCTCAGATAGTCTCTTTGGCTGCAGTCTGGCTTTTTTACCCTTTACTCCTACGCTCCCCTCTCTGTAAGTGCTACCTTGATGAGATATTTTTTTTTTTTTTTTTAGTTTCCCTGAGCATCTCAGAACATCTCATTTACCTGCAGAACATAAAAGTGTCCATAAAATATTCTGCAATATTAACAGTGCAGGAAAAGCTGTATATAAAAATAAGGGAGCAGAGCTTCAGACATTGTAACTCACTTACAGTAACCCAAAGTTACGACTTGCCCCAGCTGAGGACCTGACTTACAACCTACGATAACAACTGGCCCCTAGACTAAGGTGACCTTATTTCCCTTTCATTTTGAAGCTTTGCATTTCTCGGGGAATGGAGAGAACTGCAGACTCTTCTGTTGAGACTAGCCATCGTTACCTATGCCAATCACATCCTGTTCCAGTGATAATTACCAGAGAGTATGAGAATGTACCTGTAATCATAAAGTAAATTAAACATATAAATAAGTTTCATGCAAGTAATTGCAAGCAAAATGAAAAAAAAAAAAAAAAAGAGCGCATGAGAAACAGAAAAGCAAAATGAAAATGGAGACTTAAAATGAGAATTTGATGAAAGATTTTGAATATCTTCCACCCTAATTGATGACTTATATTTATATTTATGCAATTTGTGAAGAAAAATTGGAAGGGAAATGAAAAGAAAAAATTTAAGATATATTTTTAAATTATTCTGCTTGACTGCCTTTGCTGTTGCTTTATAATTATCCAGCTGGGTTGTTCAGTTGACCAGAAGGACAAGATTCATTCCCAAGTTTCATTCCCACTTGGCATCTTCTACTCTTCTGTAAGACCCTTTGCCAACTTATTAAAGGCCTGGCACTGCTGTGGGCAACAATGTGACTGTAAAGTTTTTGGCCAATACTCTGGATGTGAAATCTGCCAGGTGACTATTGTGCTCTGGAGACATTAGCACCTCCACCATGCTTCCCAAACATGACCTTCAGGAAGGAGGAAGGGGCTTGTACTCCTCATCTTTCCTTAGTGCTTATTTGTGCATCCCAACCTGCCTAGCTCATTCACATCAGGTCTGTGATGCTGGTATATATGCAAGTTAACTAATCTTACTGTCAGAGCCTCCTGCTGCTTTCTTCTTTCTCTGTGGCCAGGAGTGTGGCTATGCACTTTGATTTTCCAAGGCCACAAAACCCTGAGAAATACATTAAATTATTTTTCCCATTTTATTTTGGTGACCTCTGTTTCAAAGTTTCACGCTTTCTTTGAAGTGGCCTGGACAGGGTTGCTTTCAGACCCTACCAATCACACATATTTAACTATGTGAAGTTATCACTGTTCAGGTAATAGAAGGTGCGTACTCTGGATTGGATAAAAAACACATTTCTGGGGCATGTGATGGGCTCTAACAGTCTAAAGGGTAGAAGAGCAATAGGGGAGTAAGAACCAACTAAGTTTTCTTGACTAGAATCATAGAATCATAGAATAGTTTGGGTTGGAAGGGACCTTTAAGGGTCATCTAGTCCAACCTCCCTGTAGTGAGCAGGGACATTTTCAACTACATCAGGTTGCTCAGAGCCCCGTCCAACCTGGCCTTGAATGTTTCCAGGGATGGGGCATCTACCACCTCTCTGGGCAACCTGTTCCAGTGTTTCACCACCCTCATTGTAAAAAATTTCATCCTTACGTCCAATCTAAATCTGCCCTCTTTTAGTTTAAAACCATTACCCCTTGTCCTATCACAACAGGCCCTACTAAAAAGTCTATCCCCATCTTTCTTAGAATCCCACTTTAAGTGTTGAAAGGCCACAATAAGGTCTCCCCAGAGCCTTCTCTTCTCCAAGCTGAACAACCCCAACTCTCTCAGCCTTTCCTCATAGGAAAGGTGTTCCATCCCTCTGATCATTTTTGTGGCCCTCCTCTGGACCCAATCTACCAGGTCCATGTCTTTCCTGTACTGAGGATCCCAGAGCTGGACGCAGTAGGAGCAGAGTAGAGGGGCAGAATCACCTCCCTCGACCTGCTGGCCATGCTTCTTTTGATGCAGCTCAGGAAATGGTTGGCTTTCTGGGCTGTGATCGCACATTGTCGGCTCATGTCCATTTTTTCATCCAACACTACTCCCAAGTCCTTCTCAGCAGGGCTGCTCTCAATCCAGTCATCCCCCAGCCTGTATTGATACCAGCAGTTGCCCCAGCCCAGGTGCAGGACCTTTCACTTGGCCTTGTTGAACCTTATGAGGTTCACTTGGGCACACTTCTTGAGCCTGTCCAGGTCCTTCTGGATGGCATCCCATCCCTCAGGCATATCAACCACACCACTCAGCTTGGTGTCATCTGCCAACTTGCTGAGGATGCAGTCGATCCCACTATGTCATTGATGAAGATATTAAACAGTACTGGTTCCAGTACAGACCCCTGAGGGACACCACTCATCACTGATCCCCATCTGGACATTGAGCCGTTGACCACAACCCTCTGGATGCAACCATCTAACCAATTCCTCATCCACCGAACAATCAGTCCATCAAACCCATATCTCTTCAATTTAGAGAGAAGGATGTTGTGGGGGACCATGTCAAGGGCCTTATAGATGTCCAGATAGATGACATCCATAACTCTTGCCTTGTCCGCTGATGTAGTGACTCCATCACAGAAGGCCACTAGGTTGGTGAGGCAAGAAGCCATGCTGACTGTCTTGAATCACCTCCCTGTCCGCCATGTGCCTTAGCATAGCTTCTAGGAGGATCTGTTCCATGATCGTCCCAGGCACAGAGGTGAGGCTGACAGGTCAGTAGTTCCCAGGTCCTCCTTTCTACCCTTTTTAAAAATGGGTGCAATGTTTCCCTTTTTCCCATCATCAGGGACTTCACCTGACTGCCATGACTTTTCAAATATCATGGAGAGTGGCTTGGCAACTACATGAGCCCGTTTCTTCAGGACTCTGGAATGTACCTCATCAGGTCCCATAGACTTATGTATGTTCAGGTTCCTCAGGTGGTCATGAACCTGATCTTCTCTTATAGTGGGAGGGACTTTGCTCCCCAGTCCCTGTCTTGTGGTCCATCCACTCGAGAGGTGTGGGAAGAGAGGTTGCCAGTGAAGAGTGAGGCAAAAAAGTTGTTGAGTACATCAGCCCTCTCCTCATCCATTTTTACCAGTTTTCCACTTCAAAAGGGGGCTACACTTTCTTTGACCTTCCTTTGCTGGTTGACATACCTATAGAGGCCCTTCTTATTATTCTTTGCGTCCCTTGCCAAATTCAGCTCCAACCATGCCTTGGCCTTCCTGACCCCATCCCTACACAGCCAGGCAGCATCCCTATAATCTTCCCAGGATACCTGTCCCTGCTTCCTAGAAATGGAGTGGTTGAAATTTGCGTTGTTTACGATCGAGTTGAAATCAGAAAGTGTGTGAGTGTGTGGGTGTATGTATACTTATCTATTTTTTGAGAAGTGATTTCTCATAGGGGGATACTAAAGGGAAGAAAAAAATAAAAGAAAGAAAAAAGAAAGAAAAAAGGAAAGGAAAGGAAAGGAAAGGAAAGGAAGGACAAGGAAAGGAAAGGAAAGGAAAAAAGAAAAGAAAGAAAAAAAAGAAAGAAAAAAGAAAAAAAGAAAAAGAAAAGAAAAGAAAAGAAAAGAAAAGAAGGGAAGGAAAGAAAAGAAAAGAAAAGAAAAGAGATGGCTAAAGAACAAGCTCAGCTTAACAGTCTATCAATAATGCAATGCAACTTTATTTTTCATAGCTCCTTTCATGTGATCTGTGTCCCAAAATGCTTTACAATTTTAAATAATACAAGACTATAGATATTATATTGTATAAATTACAGAGAAACAGAGGCAGAAAGATGCTGCCTGTAGAATATATTAAAGAGAGATAAAGGCCAATAACAGAGAGAAGAAAGTGAAAGAAATTAAGAGGTGCAGGCAGGGGAATGAAGAGATGTTTGCAGATGAGAACTGAAAAGAGATGGAGAGTTGATGAGGCAGAGAGATACTGGAAGTCTCTTCCAGATGGCAAGAGATTATGTGGAGGGACAGAGAGGAAGCTGGTGTTAAATGAGGGGAGGGCAGAGGTGAGGAGACAAAGGCAAGGTCTGGAAGTGCGCTAACAAGACAGGCATTTTGCAGCCGCTGCTTGAGACGAATGGGAGGCTCAGGGATTTCTCTGGAAACAGAGGGAATATGAACTGGTGTTTTTGGCATGACAAGTACAAGACAGTAGACAGCATTTTGCTTGCTGCCAAGAAGCAGAAAAGCCCAGGGGAGGCTCTTTAGTTAAATCAAAGAAACTTGGAATTCTACAGGAAAAAAAAAAACCCAATAGTCTATCTTCAGGCATAACTCATTTACTAAGTCCAGGTACAATTTGCTTAGGGATAGGTCCAAACGACAATAAATTCCCCTCAGATTTTTAAGGCTACTCATCTGGTGTGGCTTTTTAAATTCCCTTGCTATGCCCACTGCGCCTCTGACCTACCCTTCCTATGGTTTCCCTATGGCAGTGTGCTCTCTAGCAAAGAGTAAACAGATATTCTGGACGTTTTGCGTTTTAGAAATTACTCCCTTTTTAGCATCTTCACTTCTAAGGGCAACACATGTTGAACATACAAATCTAGCTGTGCACATGGGACTTTTACACTCATAAATATGACTTATATCTTTAGGCTGATTTGTTCAACGCTTGGTTCTGCCCACATAAAACCAGGGGATGTTAGAAGTTGTGCAGGTTCATTTTCCAACCCATGAAGCCTGACTTCACTACTCATAACCCCTAAAACTACTTTTTTTTGGTCTTCTAACACTGACTGTTGCACATTTGGTTTGACCTTGGTTTTGTCCTGATGGGGTTATAGCTGAACACTGAAAAATATTTTAGTCCTGTGATCCAAGGGTTATCGCACGGTGTACCATTAAGCCTGAGGTCTCATGAGATTTTCTTTTTCCAGAAGTAGTGAAGGTCAAATATTCCTGCGTCACTTCCTCCATTCCAACCTTACTCCCAAATTCATCATGAGGTCATTTCTGTGGAAGAGAACACTTGAGAAGAGTTTAAAAGTGAATTTATTTACTAAGCAAATACTTACAGAAATGGAATGGTGTCGCCAACAGTTGGTCTGGGGGCCAGTCTGCTGCTCACTAAACCTATAAATGTCATAACTATGAAGCCAACAGGCTTTAAATTAAGCTGCTGATTTTGATCAAAAGATAAAAATTCTACTAAGACTTAGGAAATTGTTAATAAAGTACTCCCTTGAACTTCCCAAATTTTCAGACAGCAAAACAGGACAAGACTAACCAATCAACATATTTGTTTTTCTCCAGAGGTTTCAGAGATCACTCATCTGTTCTTCTTCTCAGACCGATGTAAATATAAGACAAGGAATCGTGCCAAAATGTGCTGCAAATGGATGCAAGTGAACAAAAAGAGCCAAATTCCAACTGATCTGCAGAACCCCCCATGACATTAGGTATGCATAATCTGCACCAACATGCTGCTTTGTTTTGTCAGAGTGTAGCTTTAATGAGACTTCAGCTATAATGGTAAAACAGTAACTGCTGGGCCCTCTATTTTTCAGGTGATTTTGCTAAAAAGTGTAGTCATACTCTGGTAAAATCAATTTCCAAAGCAACAGCCAAAGTGTAGTATTCTCTTGAAGATTTGTCTCCCTATTTTCCTCCCTCCTCCACTGATGCTGTAACTGTCCATTTTATGGACAATTAGTTTCATTTCCCAACAATGAGTAACAGTTACATGCAACGTGTTACTAACTTGTAATGTAATGAAGACAGTGGTGATACCACAGCTGATTTTTATCTAACAAAAAGAAGAAAGAATACCAGTGTAATAGCTTAGGTAATTTTTCTGATATTTCTTTAAGCCAACTTGATAGAGTGGGCATCTGATGCAGGATTCATGCATGTACAGGGAAATGTTTTGGGTAATACACAGGTGCAAATGTATCCACCAGGCAGATGTCATGGAATGTTTGCCTTGCAAAACTACAACCGCATTTGAATTGCTTTTCTTTTAAATGACCTAAATGTGCATCCCAGGATATACATCTTTCTTAATGGTGCTGCTCGTATGAAATAACTAGACACAAAAATAACAACTAGCTCCAATTCCCATACCTACAGGCAGCAATCTGGCAAGAGCTATGAGTTTTGCAGTGTTTCTTAAATACTGTTTGGCTTGGATTCTGGCAGTCAATGGGAAAAACAAATGGAAGAAAGTAAAGTGATTCCCAGAAGATATTTGGCCACCAGCTCTGAGGCCTATCTCTGATCAAGATGTGGCAGTCTTCTGATAACTAGTTCCAACATAAGTGGTAGAAATGTCTTAAATTACATTTGTCTCTGAATGAAGTAAATCACCATTTTCAGAAAAGAAAGCTATTGTGTTTCTGATGGGTAACTTGATTTGGGACACATAAACTAGCTAACCTGTGTGCCTGGTATAGCACTAAAAGGTTTTCAAGTATTGTCCTGTGTAGAGAATAGAATACTCTGAGCCTTTGGACAGCTGGTTTCCACTAATTAGTGGAATTAGGGCTAATAATGTGCCAACCAAGGCCATAGTCAGAGGACATACAGAATTGCTTTGTTCTGATTTTTCTAGCCTGATCACAATAAGTTTAGGAAGAACATAAACCTTCCTTCCTTGTGAATGTTACCTTACAACAACAGCCCAACAAATGCCAATGAATGGGTTAAAGTTCACTTATACTCTTAAAGTAGGATATAAAAAAGACTTAAGTGATGAATGCTATTTCTTAGGGTTTACTTATTTTCTAGAAGTATGAATTAAATATTCCAAGGTCAGCCTTCTCAGAACTACTTCCAGAAAATTAGACAGAGCATGACAGTGGTGAAAATGCATGGAACCGCTGCTAAGCAGAACAGCTCAGTACACTGGAGAAGGATTTGGAAGATGTACAGAATGTTGAGGAAATCATAGTATTGCTCTCAGTGTTCCCACTGAATGTCTATATCCCACAGGGATAATGAAACTGCTCTGATATCTATAGCTGTTTGGAAAGTACTGTCCAAAAACTCCAAAAAAAAGTGAATGTTATCACAAACGGTGAAAGATGCATTTGGGGAAAAAAAGTTGCAGACAATATAAAAACATAAGTTTCTTGGCAGGTATCTGCAGCATTTTCAGTCAAGCTTTTCAAGCATATCTATGTAAGGAATTGGTTTATTTACAAGAAGGTTGTCAGAAATAAGAGCATCACAGATACTCAAGGAGATGTTGCCCAATATCTCTGGGACAAAGTAACTGTATGCTGCTGCCAAAAAGAGAAGGTTCTACTCCAGCCCCTGCATTATGCTGCCTTTCTTGCCCATTGCTTGTCTCGTGGGAACTTGGCACTTGTTGGACCCCTCTGTGAGCTACCTTAACTCATTAGATGAAAAAAACCCAAAAACCCTTGCAAACTAACAAACAAACAAAACTCTTGAGCCTGGAGAGTTTTCTGCAGGATTAGTGGGTTGAATCAGATCATAAAAGGTCTAACAAAGATGCAAAGGCAGAGCTATAACCATGTATTCAAGAGTATGGGGAGGAGGGAAGAAACAATTGCTTTCCATTTTTATGAAGAATGAATTTTAGTTCAGTTCTTTATCATGTGACTTGACTCTTACTTACACGCCACACTGAAAAAAACTAGCCTTGGTAGTCATGTAGCTGCAATTTTGAAAATCCTCAGAGACACAGGCAGAAGGATTGCAGCTAGCAGACCCAAAAATCTTCTTGGATCCAATCTGCAGTCAAGTCCTTATGACCACCTATCAGCTCTGTAACTAATTGTTTTCTGATAAGTGGATCCTGTCTGGGTCATTCAAAGCAGACCATGCAGACCTGAAAATAAAGAGCAGGGAGTAAGGCTTACTTGCAGGAAGATGGAAGAAGTACATCTATGTCATCTACAGTCTCCACGGGAGTGAGCTGACTCAGAAGTGACACATTTTTGACTCAAGAATAGAATAGTTACGTTATTTATAGTGGGGATATTACAAACATCAAACTACAGTTAATCTGAGCCAGTTGATGTTACCACCCTACCTGAACAGGATCCAGCTGTGAGGAACCTGGCTGACTGAATCATCTTCAGCAACAGGAGCTCTCACAACGCTTCAGGGCAATGATGAACCTGTGGAAAGAGCAGCCTGAGGAGGCAGAAGAAATTCCAGCCCCAATCCTGCATTCATGTCCATTAAAAACAAATACTCAACCTTAAAAAATGCAAATGAAGATAGAAAAGGAGACCAAACAAAAGCAGTAGCATCAACAGTTTCCCATAACCCTTTATAGCTCTCTGGGGTGATTACATCCTATTTACTTCCACTTCTTGCAGCTCTGTTATTGTATTCTGCCACAGGAAAAAAAAAAAAAGCTTCTTTAATTATCCTTCCACGCTTTTTGCCAGCCAGGCCCTGTGTCCTGGATTGAAATCAATGTTAATGGCTTTTGAGACTCCAGTATAGATATATTTTTTAATTGATGTCTCCTCTTCCTCCTGCTGACCCAATTCTCATTTTCATTATATTCAAAACCACGTTGATGATCCACTCAGATCTGATCAATTATTTTAGCTCCTTTCTGCAATAACTAAATTTAATAGTGCTTTGCTGGCACAATTTAATTACTGGCACAAACATCTAAAATTTGTGAACAACAGCTGAGCTGCAGTGACAGAAAGCAGGTGGTCTGGTGGCTGTTAGGATCCAAGCGGCGAGCGAACTAAGACAATGCAGGCTACTGGGTGGACTCATTACTACAATTTTACTGTTTGAACCTCTTCCTTATCCATCAGCTGTAATCTTTATTCCATCTGGCAGGGCAATGGCCATTACAGTCCTCCTCTGTGTGACTATTTATAGTTATGGAGAAGGCACACACTTAAGAAATTGCCAGGTTAGGAAAGAGGGAATGGACCAAAAGCAGAAGAGGTGTCTACAATGACAATAAAACAACTCAGGATGCTGGAAGTAAAGTGTACAGAGGAAAGATGTGCAAGGATTTCCCTGTAAGCAGATGGTGAAACAAGCACTCCAAGGGTCATTAGAACTGAATTTCTATTGCACCGTGTTTTGTAATTGTATTTTCTGATGCCCATTGAGGGTGGAGCCTACTCTGCAATGTTTTCATTCATTGGGGTGCCCTTTCTATAATAACTCTGCCTTTTACAGTATCGTAATAAGATGGCTTTGTGTCTTCTTTTTCTTCACCAGGTTTGGTTGAAATACTGCTCTCAAGCAACGATTTTTTCACCTGTGGTCCTCACTGTTGTGGGAGAGAGGCAGGGAATTCTACAGATCAGAGAGAACAGTAGGCAGTTTAAGTTGGGAGATTGAAGGAAGCAAAGTTCATCAGATGTCATGCTGTGATATTTCCTATGGTTTTGCTTCTTACCAGAGACTGGATTTGCCAGGCTGGTATCCCCTGTGTTAGCACTGCCTCTTCTCGTGAATACCATTTCATGCAAAGTGGTGGGAAATGTGCTGTCTCCGTAGCCTTGCTTCTGTGAGCACTGTGCCTGCACGTAGCTGTGCTCACAGCTAGTTCAGTGCCCACCTGTCACCGGGTTTTTGGTGTGCCAGGCACGAAGGCAAGTCGTTTGAGGCAAGGTGACTGAGCTGAACTGTTGTCCCTGTACCGCCAGGCCCAAGACGGTCTGAATGTTCATGGTTCTCCAGCTGTTTTTTCCTGGATAGCATTGCAATGAATCATGGCCCTCAGGAATAGAAATATCCAAACGCAAACCCTGTAGGAGTCTTATGAAACAGCTTACTTGTCATCAATGCCAGGCAGAGAAGCAGGAGCACTCAGTCCCTCGGAGTCTCTCCCATGAAGTTTGCTGCCTACTCTAATAGGAATATAGTCCACTGGAGGAGAAAACAAGCTCAGTAAAAGAATTCCTTTTATTCTGCAATATGCTTTAGAGAAATCTTCATTGTTACTGTTATCATTGGATACGCAGCTATGGCCTAGCATGAATTTTTACTGGGTGTTGTCTAAACAGAGGACAAACACACCTGCTCTCTGCTCCAAGCAGTTTTGCAGCTCGTAGCAAGAGGCAACAGGTGAATTCAGGCAGACAAGGAAATATAAGGAAAACCTGCAACAGCCCTGTGTCAGTGGGATAAACAGTAGCCTCAATATACCAGAGTCAGTCTGGTTTTTGCTGTTGTTCACTTGAGAGCTAATGGACAATTGTAGGGGAGCTTTGCAGATGTTTCTGGGTAGGTCTGTCAAAGCACAGGGGATTGTATGGGAGGAGATTTTTGTCTGAAGAATTAATAAAGATGTCCTGTGGCTTCTAGCTAAGCTTCTGCTCCCTTTATTGTTCATTATTTAAGATTGTTGTCCTGGACCTGGATTATTCTACTGAAAAAGTCCACACTTCACAAACCTATTGAAATTGGTTCATGCATTGCAGCTGGAGAGGGGAAAAACGTGAAAAATCTTGCTTTTTTTCTTATTCTGGAAACTAGATATCACTAACTCTCTTTCCTGAGGCAAATCTTAAGTTAAGGGCACAACACAGGCACACAGTGATTGCTACTAGATGGAATGGAATAACCGTGAGAAAAAAACCCTTGATATTCTTAAAATTAAATTCAGAGACCTGAGTGAAAGTCTTGCCACAAACTGTGCATCTGAAAAAGCTGATGTGATATTTCCATTTGTTTGTGTACCATTCAGCATTGCTGTTGGAGAGGAAATGTCTTTGCTTGAGGGAATCTTATACATCAAACTCATGTTTAAAACCAGTGAAGATGAAGAGGTAATCAAGGGTGTTAATGGTCGCAGTGAGGTGTGATAAATCTGGACAAAAGTGGTGGTTGTGGGCGATAAATCCAACAACTTGCTGGGCCTGGCACAGAGCCACCTGGGACAGGCTGATTGCCAGTAGTTTTGAAGGTGAGTGTAAAATGAAGCATCCTCTAAGTTAATAACACTCACATAATGAATATAATCTTTTATTGGAGCATGAGGTCTGTGACCAATGCAAAATTAGTCTGCCTGAGTGCATGGACACGTGTGTTCAGATGGAGATCTTGAGAGAGGCAAACAGGATGATGAACGCACCTGCAGGCTGTTATTTCCCTTACCTTTGGCTTCTCCAGTCCTTGTTCAGCAGCTGTATTCTCAGAAGGCTGTTTAGTCCTGAAACTGTGGTGTCACATCACAAGATTATACAGTTCTACTGTGTTGGAAGTGGGTGGAATCTGGCCATATTAAGATCAAATACTGGGGCAGATTTGAGAGGGTGTATCCTAAGGGTAGTTTGGATGTCAGTGATACAAAATCAATCATTTTTGTCTAGGCTGAAGACAATAATGCTTACAATCATCAGTGTGGGTGTCCAATTCTGAAGTGAAGTTGGGAAATTGTTGAAGTTGTCATATGTGTTTTCCAGGCTGGAGAACTCCTTCCTGATTACCAGTGATGACTGAGCACTAGACAACTTGTGCAAGGGCAGGAGAAAGTTCTGTCAACACCCTGCTCTGCCAGAGGACCAGGCACTCTTGAGAGCTCTTCAATAACTCCACAGTGAAGTTCAGTGGTTGGCATGTCCTGAGACGTTAACAGTCATGGAAGGCTTGTACAGGGTCATTGGAGGAGAGACATTGTTTGTCCTCGCTTCCTGAAGAACTTGCTGATGCTGGTCAGGGAGGAGGAGAAAGAGGACTTTTTAGGGAAAAGTGAACCCTGAAGCCTTGTACTAAAGAACCCTTTGTGGCATAGCAGGGCCGTAACACTGAACAGTAATCTCTGTTGTGGTGGCACTAGAGGTCTGAAGGAGCTATAGGCTGATCTCAGGTCTGCTGATAGTGTAACTAAGTATTGCTGTGCCTGTGATGAGAAGAGGCCAGCATCCACACAGGTGTGTGAGGTATCTCACTTTCCTCCTCTCCAAAGACAGGCTTCTGTCTGTGATGAGGTTCATGGTGCAGCATGAGCACAGCCCTCTTGATGATCTCAAGTGCTCCATATCCTGGGCAGCGACATCTTCCTGCTCCCAAAATGGGAATGGTCATTGTGTTGTGGGCCTTCTTTCATTTTTGTTTGTTATTAATTTTTATCCTGCACCAGTGTTTATGTGGAGACAGCTGGGAACCAGCTTCCTTATTCAGATGCCTCTTTTGGAAAGATTTGATGTTTTTATCCCATTCATATGATCTTGCGGATTGCTCCTCTTCCCAGATTCACAGTCCACAATGTGACCACCTGCTGGAGAATGTGTTAAGTATCATGATAGTATAAATGAGAAAAGTGCCCATCCTCCACATCCACAACATGTGTTGAGGAATTTGTGACCAGGACACTGTACAGAAAGATGCAGAAATGCTGGTGCATGGCAAGAAAGTACTGTGGTGTGGGCCATGCTTCATGGATTTGTGGGGTAGGCACTGACCACCTGAGACACTGTTCCCCATCAAAAACTTTCATGTATTGAGTGTGAAGGCGATGCAGCAGGTCCTGTGTGTGGGAGGTACCGCTACAGTTCTGCCCACGATGTTTCCTTGTGGCTGTATTCACAATATCCTGGAGGGCTCTGTCAAGGGTGTTTGAGTGATCAGACCAGTTGGACTTCATGCCACTTCTGGGAAGACCTGAGTTACAGCAGTGCTGGCATAATGATCAGGATTTACCCTCTTGTCCATCTAATTTATCTTTGGCACATACTGCATCATCCAGATGTTCCCACAATGTTCTAGGAAGAGGAACACAATTGAAGAGGACTTCTTAGGGACAAATGGCACGAGGAGTATGCTGCAGCACAATATCAGAAAGTTATCAAGCTGTCTCTGCTGTGACTGAATATCTATTCGTTAGAGTCCCATATGTGCTGGAAATCTCCCCAAAGGCTACAGTCCCCTGTGGATTCAGAGAAGCTGGAAGATTTTAAAAAACATAGCTCTGCCCATCCCCAAGCCCTTTCTTTTTCCAGCATGACTTAAAGGGGGTGATCAGCATGCCTTCTTACATCCTGATATTCCTAAAAATTCACTTTGTTGTTCTTGATCTCCCATCTCAGTCATCATATATTTCTGTCTTTCTGGATAACATAATACACCTTTAAACTGCAAAAATGTCCTCAGAAAGCAAACAGGATTCTTGAGGTATTATTAAAGCACTACAGATGCAAAGAGTTTCTCTGTGACAAAGGTTTTTGAGTCATTGGAAATCATTACCATAGTGATAGATCTGTCAATTCACAGAGTGATTTATAGGTAAATAAAGATTACATACATATCTCTGGCAGCTTTATTCTCCCTCACTTAGCTGCAGTAGTGTAAACCATCAGGCTAATGGAATTACAGTCATATAAATGAAGGAGAATGTGATCTGGGATTTCCAGGGTAGGAATGCCAGACATCTAGCCTGACATCAAAGGACAAGAATCTTCTAGTTTAAAACTTATTTTTAAGAGCAGGTCAAAACACACTGCATATTTTTAAACAGGGCCTTGCTGGCATTCTAACAGCATAGGTCTGGCAGTATAGTGAGTGGCTGTAATGGCCAGATAAAAATGGTCAAATGACTTCAAATTTTCAACTGGGTTTTTGAATAAGAGCAAGAGATACATTGTTCCACAGGCTTCTGAGGATACTGCAAGTGAAATCAACGGAGATGAGTAAAAGGTTTTAATGATGGCATTTTTAAAGATTCCCAGCTACAACAGCTACAAGAGAAAGTGGAAAAAGCTGCCCATCTGCAGACAAATGACCATGCTTTTGGGGTTTAATCACTTCCATATCCATGCCAGTCACAGACTCTGTGTTCACACCTCCACTAAGTGTCTTTCTGCTCTTTAATAATTTATTTTTTTCTTAGCACCTCCCCATGAGTGGTAGCTAGAGACCTTTCTAACCTTTGTCTTCCTGGGGAAGCACACTGGCAGCAAGGGAAACCCCAGCAGTTCAGACTGGAGGGCTGGCTGAGCTCACTGTCCTTCCTCAGTCCTGCCCCACTTTGAGCTCTGTGCTGGTGGTGGGAGATGAGGAATAGCATCAGGGCTGAACAGCCTTTGAGGCGACAGGATCAAGCAACTCCCCTTGAAACTATTGTTTAGGATCTCTGCAGGTGAACAGATGTTTCTGTAATGTTTATATGGGGGGCAGGGGGAGCTTTTTTCAAAGAAGGAGTCAGAAAATTATACCGGTGTCTGTGGAATAATGACGTGAGACCAGCACATGGGGCTCTAAGCATGGCTCTGTGGCATCTAAATCTTTGTTTGTTTCTGAAAAAAACTAAATACAGCTTGCTGCAAAAAGAAATTTCCAACATTTGGTTATCAACATAGTTGGTGATAACTGGCTTGCTTGTTTTCTTCCACCACCCACATACATTGATTCTTCCAATAGAACCAATAGTTAGAAAGCTGAACCAGACATCAGATGGAGTAAACCCCTTGGGAAACAGTATTTTGACAATTCATAATAGAAGGTTATTAAGTTAGTCCTTTGTTTGATTTTTCCTTTTTTCTTTTTCTTTTTTTCTTTTTTCTTATTTACAGGACAGGTTTCATGTTTTTAATATCCTTAGCTGGAACTAGGAGGGCTGCTTCAGGAGCCTCATTAGCATTCACTTTAGCAGCATACAATAGGATCTTGCAGCTGCCCTCTCTCTGCAGTATTTACCAAGGCAGATGCAGGATTTGTTATCAGAATGTTAATAAAGCAGAGAGCTTCCACATCCAGCAGTCTAAGAGGCAACTTTCAAAGCCTATGATGTCTCTTTCAAGTCTCAATGTTTCCAAATTAACATCATTGTACCCTACTGTACTTGTGCATTTTGCTTTGTTCAATGTGGTGTTTATATACTTGCATTCATTTCAACCAGTCACTGTGTGTCTAGCACTACTTAGCCTTCTATTTTTCAATTTCGTTAGACAGATTATCTGTTGCTTAAAAGGTGGAGAGATCTGACTCCATATATAAGATATTTTACTATGTGGAAAGCCTAAGAAATACACTAGGTAGTGTCAGTTCTGCAATAGGAATCATGGATAAGACTAATTGAGCATTTTTAATAGCTCTTTCTTTTCCTTGATGGAAAAAACTTGTTTATTGAAACAGAATATTTTCTTGGGCAAGGAATTATCTGTTCTGGAATAACATTCCTCATAAAGATTTTGCAGATCTAAGGCATACTGCAGATCAGTCCAAGTTCAGCTCCAGGCTCTGGCTCAGCAAGCTGTGGAGCACAGCATCTCCCAGTCTTCCCTATCCCAGGAGTATGTTCTGGCTGCTGGGGTGAGGAGACAAGGGTTCTAGCAGAAGAGTATTGAACTGTGGGAGAGACCCTGAGAGCAATGTTGCTGGAGGGGAGGATATTCAGTGCGCTCACCAAAAAATTGCAGATATGTGACTTCCAGTCTTCTCTCTATTGTGAAATAGGGCTCTTGTGGGGTGTCTTTCTCTCAGTCTGTTTAGTTGTTTATTTTCTTTTCCTCCTAAGAAAAAACAAAGACCCAAGTAGCCTTCATATTCTTAGTTTTGTCCTAGGAAAGAGGAAGAAAGAACTTTAAAAGGTTCATGGGTGAAAAATAATTTCCTACTCGGTTCTGGGTGGTATCAGTCAGACTACTGTGAGCTGAGATGAAAGAGCAGATTGAAGGACAGTTTCCTTCTCCTTCAGTTTATCAATCAATCAGCTGTGTTATTAAAGCAGAAGCTGTTTCAAGGGCCACAAACCTATAAAGTTTAAATCTGTAGGGGTAGGAATTCCTTTTTCTCTTATTTATGTACACGGGGCGTAGTAGAGTAGGACTCTAATCCATGAGTGAAGCATACAAGCATTACCACAACAGATAGAAATCATGTTTAAATGAGGAAGAGGAGATGTTTCAGTCAAAGAGAAACTATCTTAAAAGTAGAATGCAGGAACAAATATTCAGTGTAGCTATTGCATAAATGCAAGTGTGAAGGTAAAGAACACTGCTTTCAGTAGTCTTCCTTACAAGGTTTAATAACCAAACCCCTATCTTTAAAATTTCACAAAATAAAGCTACAGAACACATTCAGCTGAATGAGAAGAAACATGTACGTAGAGCTTATCCTCCTGGGAACAGAGTGAGGGTTCCCCTTCCTATCATGCCTCCCTCCCCCTGCCCTATGCTGAAGGCCAAGTTTGGAAAGCTGACAGCTCAGCCAAACTTCAGCCACTTCTTCGTGTGGGGAGGCCACAGTGAGTAATGCCCGAGGATGTCAGGTGCTCTCAGCGACTCTCCTGCTCTGAGTGCATCTCTTAGAGGTCATCATGATTGGTCTTAATGTCTAGTATTCAATTCTGCAGCAAGGCTTCTAGCATTTAGTTTCAATGCATTTTCCACATTTGGCTTTTTCTTATTTCCAGGGGATTCTTTCTAATACTATCCATGTTCACTCTCAGGCCAGTTAAGATGTCTGGGACAGATTTTTCAGAGATGGTGTCTTCAAAAAGTATGGAGAGATTAAGGTTCAGCAATAAGAGTTGTTCTATTTGCAGGTACTACGGTACTTGACCTAGTATGCGTTTGAAGAAGCTTCACTGAAGTCACTGGAGACACTGTAAAGGTGGAAAAGGGGAAAGAATTAGTTACCTAGGGAAAATATTAGGTACACCTAGATGTAAACCCTCTTTCCCGGTACACTCATTTTTTGTTTACTGGACAGACTTTCAAGATTACAGTTGGTACCAAAAGAAAAATAAAGTGACATTTCACCTGTATTATGCCAAATGTGAACTGTGGATTTAAAAAAGTGCTTCAGCATTTTTACCATGCTAGAACAGATTCTGGTTTACCATCACAACTGGCATTCACTTCAGAAAAAATACTTAAAAAAAAAATTGTAAATTTTTAGGTTCATATTTCAGAGATCAATCTCCTTTGGGAAGAACTTCTTAGAATTTAGATATTCATATCTTTTAGGAAAGGTTTACCTGTCTCAAAAAAAGATTTCATAAGAAACAGAAACACTTGTTTCAAATACTCTCTTCTGAACGTATGCATTTGGGCTATGACTTCTCCAAACAGTTAGGGAAACCCACAGGACTAATATATAAATGAAGAAATAAATAAATATAAACCAAGAGAAAATCTGCATGGTCTGTAGAGAAAAAAACCACATTAATTTCATAACAGATAAGGGGTGGACTCTAGTAGCTAAATGTGTGTCAGAGACTGTACTCTTCTAAGTATATAGCTCTTATATGAGAGATTAGACCCATCCTTTAACATGTATCTGCCTTTTTATTCCTTTGGCTACACTCGTATAGGTTATCATGCCAATTAAATCTTTTTGAATTGAGGAATGAATCATTGGTTGCAAGCTAGCTCCTAGTGTGCAGGTGCCCACTTCAAATAAAACATCCCTATACTTTTGTGGCATCATATCATGTTTTGCTTGTGCGAGTATAACCTGCCAACAGAAGCCAGTTTATTCCTTAAGGATTTTTTTTCAGTCACAGGGAAATTAAGGCAGAAATAAACAAAATCAACCTGCCTCAAGCCCTCAAGGTATTATTTGTTTCAACTTGATCTAACCCAAGTCCCACTGAAATCACTGGAGGCTTTCTATTGCCTTCAGTGCGGTTTGCTGTGTCCATTCTTAGACAGAGCCACCCCACAATCTCGCAATGCATGCTTTCAGAGAGCTAATCACTTGAACATCCTGACGGGCAGAGCAAGGAGGACACCTGAAATAGCTACAGAAGATGAGTTCTGACAAAAACATGCATGGAAACAGTACCTTTAGAGAAGGAAAATTCCCCACGCACTCCAAGATGTGGTCTGACCTTCCCACCTGGATGAATGTAATGTTAGACATAGAGGAAAAGCTTACAGAGTGGCTGCCAAGAATGTTTCATGGGACTTTATAGGTAAACAGCACATTTACTATTCACTGTGATTGGCCACCATTTCTACCAGTGACAAATTCAGTTTACAGAGTGAAGAAAAGTCTTTTTTTATACAGAAGTATAAAACTGTCTTTGGACACTCTCTGCTCCGGAAGGAAAATCAGCTATTCTAAAAGGGGAACTCAGTTTATAATCTCTAACCTGTTTTGTTATTCAAAGTAATTCTAAAATTAACATTAAATTAAGGTAACATAAAGAACAGACTAAAGTTCTATTCACATTTCAACTGTAAAAAAATAATTAAAAGCTCAAAATGGTTATAACATTCTTTAAAGGGCTCTAATGAGATGTAACAATGGGTTGCATGAACTTACAGAAAACAAATTAAAAAAGAAAGAATTTCAAGAGTTTGTAGTTTGTTTTTGTTGGAGTTTATGAAGCAGGGATAGGAAGTTTTTTAGTTAATGTCATCTGGAAAATGCTATGTGGAAACTTCTAAGGACCAACAGTACCTATAGGAAAATGTATTTGGAAGTAAACAATCAGACATCAGTAGAAGTTGCGATGGTTAGCACCAAATTCACCAACTACCAAGTAAGCTACAAATGGCCTTGCTCGAACCAAATCCTCTTCCACTCACTCATTCACTGTGAAACATTCCCATTGCCTTCAGAGCACACTTAGTAGTCATGCTGGTAGGAGCACAGAATTTGAATTGGGCTATTTTTGAAGGAAAGTGCCAATTCCACCATCCCTGGACATAATACAGCTGTAGTGACCCAATGAGAAGACCTTACTGTTCTATGGAAACAGCGAGGAACAGCCTCACTGTGAATGTGCTGACAACTACATATGTCCTGCCATCAGTGCCTTCAGTTCTGATGCACCCAGACATTTTCTTTTCAAGATAACATCATAAACTCTGTTTCTTTGCATTCAAAATAAAAAATAACAACTAGCAACCCTGTTGTGTTTACTAAGTAATTTTCAAGGGTCTAATAAATACTGTTTTTTGTAGAAGGTTGGTTGTATTTGCCGCAGCCAGTGTTTCAGGTATCTGACTTGATTTTAAATGGTCAGTGAGAGGAAGACAACCACTGGGGTAAAGCCAAGGAACAAACTTTATCAGAAGTACCCCAAGGAAGACAGTGAAGGGAAGCAGCACTGGAGGCTACCTGTACTGTGTAACATGACCCTCTTTTCATTATTACTGGTGAGTGCCTTCTTATTGATGACAAGGCTTTTTTTTTTTTTTTTTTTTTTTTTTTAAAGTAAACCTTTTGCTTTTAAAAGTTTTAATTCTTCTCAATTTTTGCATAGCTACAGGTAGGCTACTTTTCAGCTACCAATACATAATCCAACACTCTGTTTTCATTACTGCTTGAGCAGTCACCTGACAGGTCGTAAACCAGAACCTAAGTCTTGTGGGGAGTCTGAGCAATCTTGTGGCAGCCTCAGGGAATGAGAAAAATCTAACCAAAGAGATGAAGTTTATAATGACCTAAAGATGAGAATTCTTGAGCTAGACTTGAAATAAATAGGCTTAGGGCAGCCCATCCAAAGACATTAGTTTGCATGTAGTATGAAGCAGCACTTGCCTGGAGGGGCTGGCAGGAATCACGACAGAGTTTGCTCAGATTTGAACTTAGAGTTTTCAGCAATGGAAACAAGAAGCAGCTTGACTGCAGGTTCAGGAGCAATGGAAATGTAGTTTCTCAATGGGGCTTGGGGCACAACTGCAGAATACAGACACTTGTTTTTATAAGCAGCATGGAAAAAATTATCCAGGAAAATGTCAGAAGATCCAAGACTGTGTCAAGAAGGAATTCATTTGTTCCAGGCAAAGAAGGTAATCACCTCTCATTTTATAGAAGGAATAAATGAGGCACAGAGAAGCCAGATAACTTACCTAGAAAGTGAATAGCAACCATTTACCATTGAGTCCTGCTGCATTTGCAAGCCCATAGATAGCCATTCGTGCCTGTTCACGCACCTTTTCCTGTCCAGGCTGAGATCTCCAGAAGATATTTGTAATCTGAGCATGAGGCAAGATATAGGCAAAGCCTGAACAGGGAAAGTAATTACTCATCACCCCAGAGGCAATGCAGTCCAAAGAAAGGAAGTGTGCAACATATAAGATGGAAGAGGAAAAGGCCAAACCTTGCTTTCCTCATTAAGACAAGTTGGTAAGATTATCAAAATATATAGATTTTCCCCACAGATTCACCTTTTGCATTCCAACAACAAAAATAATAATAATAAAATCATTTAACAATAATTAAATAATATCAGTGTTTCACCAAATTAAGCAAGTAACAAAACCAAATTTTGGAGTGTCTTTTCAGTGAATTGTGAGGCATTGTTTGAGAATAAGTCAGTGAAAGATTGTGAGTTGCTGGGATATAACAGCCACAGAGGACACATAAGTACCTACCATAGATGCTCTTCTATTAATTGGTGTCTTAATTGCCAGTGTTAATTTTCAGGATTTTACAAGCAAAACGCTTGCACTGGCTAAATGGTAAATTAGGTGAAAGTCCCAAATGCATCTGTGGCCTAGAGAGGTGATGAGAAAGGGTTCAGTGTTCCTGTTCACTCGCAGACCAGACAGGACAGTGACTCGGGTCGCCTTGCTGCAATAAATCTGGCTGCCTCAACTGCCCTGGGAAGCCAGCTGGCAGTGAGGTGCTTCCCAGAGCAAGGCAGGTAAGGAGAGGGGAGACTGCTCTGGGAAGGTTTCCAGAAAGAAGGAGAGGGGAATATAAACAGAAGAAAAAAAAAAAGACAAATATGATCTGTCTTCTTTCTAATGAGAAGAGCAGGGCATGAGGCCGAATTCCCTGAAAATGATGGGTGTGTGGGTACTCCTAACTCTATTATTTTAATGGCTTGGAGCCTAAGCAGACCGCACTAATGTATTGATAGTTCAGAGAAACAGGGAAACGGCTTTAGATTTCATTTTCTTAATGGCTCATAGATTAATTGAGTTCCAGACCGACCTGGACAGTGGTCAGCAAACCTTCAGTACATCACCTTGTCAGTAGCATCTTTTGCTCAAGTCCTTTGGAGATGGCAGCATGTGGCTGACAGCAGGTTTTGCCTTCTCTGGGAACTGCAGGGATGCGTGGAAGTTCACACCATGGTAGGAAGAGCGAAAAGGAATGAGCAAAAGAGAAAAAATGGTAAATGATATAAAGACAATGTGTCATACTGATGCATAGATGATTTAAAATAGCTGGATCTGTTTGAAGGCCACTTTACTGTTAGCTAAATTACTTCCTTTATCACGTCTTCTTTTTTTTTTTGCTACTACCCATAAAAACAGGGCACTTCAGCCTTAAGTTAAGGCATAATGAAATCAGTAGCAGCCAAGTCCTCACAAACCTCCTGTGCCACTGACACATCCCTGTTCTAGTATGTCAAAGCAGCTGTAAGATTTTTAGGCTAAGCCTGCAAATAATTTTCTATTTTTCCTCACCTTACCAGATGTTTTCTGTCAGCTGTAGTCATATCCCTGTCCAGCCTATGAACTTGGAGAAGGTTAATGAGACAATTATTTAGGACATGCTTTAACTTTAGTTACTAACGTCAACTGTAACAGTATCAGATTCTCCCCCTTACATACCAATCTTAATGGAAATTGTAGGTGCAAAGCTATAAATTACTATGAATTAGTTTCCACGCTGACTCCATTATTATTGTTACGCTGAAACAGAAGATGGTATTAAAGTGCCAATGATTGCATTGGAATATAAAAACAAAAGTAAAGTATTTACTGTGTAAATGTATTTACTGTGATCTATAAGATTCCACCTGTACAATTAAAACACCTGCTTTAATTACCCCACTCACTAACAGAGGCTAAGGGGTTTGTCAGTGTACTAAAATACAGTCAGACCGATTGCTGTGGCAGAAAAGAATATTTTTTTTAAGTTGGGGATGAAAGCTGGTCAGAGATTGCTTCTTCTTTGGAGGTTATTAAAGAAGTCATTGTACGGACTGAGATCATAAATGCACACTATAGGGACACCAGAGGGAATCCTGACTCTGGGTGTTCCCAGCGGTACCTGCCTCCATGTCACAGTTGTACCAATGCAATTGTTTGTGTGCTTGTGTGCCAACCAGATCATGGAATGGATTTGTATTTAAAATAACATCCCTAAATATATATATAAATAAATAAATATATATATATATATCCCATAAAGACTACTGTTTGGTAAAAACAATGTTGCCAGGCCCACCCTATATGAACAGACTTTATGCCCGGTCAAGTCTTGTCTTTCCTCCCACAGCTGACATAAGAGCAGAAAGCCAGCTTCCACTCTCTATCAGCGCTTGGGTAATTTGGCAGAAGCTTGACCGTGCGCTCTGATCTGGATCAAATTTGTGCCTCAGCAAGATCCAATGTTATGACTGGAAACGTGGCTTAAGCTTGGAACCTGCGAATGGAGGAAAATTTGTGTGGGGAGAGTTGTCAGAAGAGGCAGAGAGGTTTCACTTCTAAACACCCCACTGGTCACAGGAATAAGACTGTATTTGTTAGTGACACGCAAATTGTGTTTGATTGAGGGGATCATATAGATTTGTTAAGCCCTCTCTACCTTGCCCAGGAAAGCTGGTTGCACTCGGGTACTTTGGACCATGTGGGATGTAGTGATTCATCACATGGGAAAGTAACCGCTGACAGGAGGCTGCATAGAGCCTTTTAGTGTTAACAACTTTTCCTTTAAGCAGGTATTTCACACTGATGAATCCTAAACTGAGAAAAATGTGTTAAATTCAACCCAAAGAGCTGAGTTTCTGGGTGCCAAGGTCATCATGACTGTTAAGCAACAAACAGCGGCAACAAACTTCCATGCTCAGAAATTTGAGCAGAGATGTTTGTGTTTATATTAGAGACTGATGGGAAGAGACAGACAGATTCCACACCATAAACATACTCTCTGCTTATCTGCAATAATTCTCTTTGGCATAGCGAAGATACCTTTGCCAAAGACAGGTGCTGCATGAAAAAGCACAACTGTTCTTTTTATTTGCATGTGCAACCGCTAACTCCTCCGGTGCCAGGTTTGAGTGTACAAATTAAAAATTCAGAGGTTTTAATTATGTTCCCATGTTTGAAAAGCAGGCTGTCATAAGGTCACATATTGTGGAAATGAACCATGAACAGGTAGCTGAGGTGGGGTCTGGGAAGATGCCAAAAAGACATATTGCCTTGTGAAGAGTCACTGGAGATATGCAAGAGCATCCATATCCAGTGGAGATATGTCCTGGAGAGCTGCTACTCTTGCATTCTCTTCAGGACTGGCATTGACGGACTCAAAAGACCTACTCCTGCTTTCTTCAAAATCTTTTTATTTAATAAGCAGCAAACAGAAACAAAGGAGTTTACATGTTGTCTACCTGATACATGGGTCTCAGGACTTGTGCAGGAACAGGTCACATCTGTAGGGACGATAGCACTGTCAAGTCACTTTAAATAGTACTTTTATCCCACTCATTTTAATGGCCTTAAAGCATCCAGGTCATTGTCTGCCACTGGAGTCAGAGGTGCCTCAGGCTCTACTGAAACTTAGGTCCATCATCTTCATGGCTCACTTGGACTTTCTTTCCTCTTACCCTGCTACAATAAAGCTTCAGCAATCCTGCATGTCTCACACTTGGAGGGACTAGTTGGCAGATGCTGGTGGAAAAAAAAAAGAAAAAAGATTTGAAATCCTTTTTATTAATCTCCGAAGGAACCTCAGGACTACCCTAGTTGAAGAACAGAATTTTTCTGAAATACCTGAGGAAACAGCGTGATGAAACTTCTAAGCTCTGAAGAGCTGTTTTCTTCGTAGCACCTCTTTGCAAAGGAACATGAAGAAAATTTCGTATTGTCAACTCAATCCCCAACTAAAACGTTTTCAAAATCTTCCTGTTTTTGAAAGAGCCTTTCTAAGCCTTAGATGAACTAAAGGAAGCTCATGAAAAGCAAGGGCTTGCAACTTTTTAGTTTGAGATTTTATGAAGAGGGTGGAGAGATGGACTGCAATGCTTGAACGTTTCTTCTAAATCCCTGGCTGATCAGAGGAGAACTACTTTAACCTGCCTCATTCCTCTGCAACTTCTTTTTTTTTTTTTTTTTTTGTAATCTAATGAAGATTATTTGGTTCAGAATTACTGACACTGCACCCAGGATTTATTTGTTATTATATTTTTAAATGCCTGATGAAGTCTGTTACCAAAGGCCAATTATCCAGATTGATAGTGTAATGTAATTGTCAACATTTTCAAAATTTACAACAGCTAGTTAGGACTGGTAATGTTAGTTTGATACCAACCTCTTTCATGTTTGCTATGTAAGAGGGTGAAATAACCTCCCAGATAAACTCAACAAAAAGAGAAATGCAGGAAGGTAAATCCTTCAGTCCCTCTGGCTTATTTAGAGGTGTGACTAAATAAATGTGAGAACTGAGGACTTCAAGTTTCTGCCTAGCACATTTTGTTTTCTGCTGCATCATTTTCCATTTGGACTCAGCAAGAGCACAATTGCCTATTGATTAGTAGATATCCACTATAGAGGATTCAATAGGTGCTTTTGCATATGCTGAGTCCTAAATGCAGAAAAGTGAGCTAAGACAAAACAAATTAACATTGCCTTTTCCTGCATAGCCTTCCACAACTTTGTCCAAAGAAATGACGCCTTGCACAATGAACTGCTTCAAATTCCATCAGGAAAAAAAAAGGTATATGATAAATTATACCAAGTTATTAGCAAAAGTGGTATGATTGTGAGCTGTTTGTCTTACAACACCTTCTAGTGACACCAGCTAGTATCAGGCATTTTGGGGCTAAGCAATATTTGCAAAAAGAGAGAATTCTGACCTTGAAATACTTTCAACTAAAATAGACAAGACAGAAAAAAGATGAATAAAAGAAGTCTTCTTATTACCAACTAAAGACAGGGGGCTGAAGTAAGGGACTAGAGAGTAACCTGCTTTAGATTAAAGGGAAAATAAATGGAAAAGCTGAAAATTAGCCAAATTTTTAGTCCTGCATCTTAAATGAATTTTCTTTCATATTAATTTCAAAATAAATATGAAGAAATGCAGAGAAGAAAGAACAAAGCTGTTTCAGACAGTCCCTTAAAGGTCTATAACAGCATTAAGTGAATACATTCAAATGAATAAAGTTTATAGTGATTGCATTTAGTGTACATTACTACTCTTCAGTTCACAAATATTCTGTTATATTTGTGAGTTGCATAATAATGCAAGTATTGTTAAAAAACTTGCCATGAATGACTGTTGATCGACAGTAATTTTATGAAAAAGACTGCGAAGGTATGAAATTTGAGAAATAAATCCATTAATTTTGTTCAAATCTGTAGTTTAGTTGTAGTTTTTACTTCCTTTGACTGTGACATGAGCTGTAGTTCATCATGGAATTCTGTCATTTGTGTGTAAAACTATGTAAGTGCCTGCTGTTTAAAATACCAACCATGATCCAAATCCTTTGTAGTTTGTTACAGAAACACAAAGCTATATGTGTTTAAATAATGCCTTCCCTAAGCAAGCAGGACATATCTTCAGCAGGACATTACTCTTTTCATGTAATTGGTCTTTTTTTTTTTTTTTTTCGTATTTTTAATTTGTTTGAGGTATTTTATCACACAAGAAAACAACTCTTTGCATTTTACATTCATACAGCAATACAACTGGACATTTCCAGTCTAGTCACCTGCTAGACTGGGTGATATACAAACACAGGATATCTAAATGGGAAAAATAAAACTCTGGCCACATTCACTAGCTCCTTCCTTAGGCTTCGTAGATCCTTCACTTATATAACAAAGGCATTCAGTTTGATGGTGGTGAAGGTCTAGGATACCACGGAGATCCTTGGAAAGTATGAACAAAAATCTGTCTCAGGGAAACAGGGTGAAATGTATACTTTATGGAAAAGACAAAATGAGAGAGAGAAGGCATGAGATGAGAGAAATGGGCACGAGATGGGAAATGAGCAGTGGAAAAAAGGAGAAAGGCAGACTAGTGAGAAGTGAGGGAAGTAAACCAATAGCTTATCCCTGGCAAGCGAGAGAATAGATAGAGCAAGCAGATGGAGGAGTCTGTGTTTTTACTAGTTCAGACCCCAGATTTTTATGACATGTTCATGCATCCACTTTTGTGTCTCCCAAAGGATGGTTAAAAACATGTTTAGAAATGGTCTTAGTTTACAATGGGTGGACCCACTCCATGATTATTTTGAAACCTGACTTACCACTTTTTGGCATTGGGGATAGACTACACCATCATTACTGCTGTGCTCATCTCTACAGACAGGCTGTCTAGCATCCCCTCTGTCTTCACTTTTCTCACGGCTGTACATCTGCAGAGGAAATCCCTGAGGGTAGTGTTGGAAAGCATGTTCCAGTGTCTCAGTGAGATAGGTGCTGCTGGATCAGTGTGAACTCACCACTTTTTATTTTGCGTGATTACTATTTATACGTCTGATAGGCCTTTGAAGCAGCCACTGTTGCACTTCATTTGATGACAGTGCTTAATAATTCTTGACCAGCAGGATTACACAGGCAGAGCTGGAAACACGTAACAAATTGCTCTTTCAGCATAGTCAGAAGTAGAAAATAGCTCTCTGCATTTGCTGACTCATACAAAGACATTAGCTTCCATAATGAGAGCAGGGAAAAAATGCTCAGTACTCTATAAAGTGACTAGTGGTACGGGTTGACAAAACGATAACCATAAACCAATCAGTTTCAATTAATGAAGAATCTCATTCAATTATACTCATTTCTTTCCACAGCATTGGACTCCTGGAACTTCAACGTATGGATATTTGTCTCTCTTGTAGGCAATAAGATGTTTATAGAACAGAGACCGTATTATTGTCAATCTCTTAATGGAGATAGATGCTTTATTTTAATGCTTCATGATGTCTACAGGTTTCATTAGTGTCTCAGAATAAAAAAAATAATGTTAAGCATTTCACAGCCTGTCCCGGTCTACTGTTGATAGAAATGAAGGCATTGGGAAAGCTGTTACCATGACTCTAATATGAAACTGCAGTCTTTGCAGAGGGAAAAGGTAGATATTATAGTTCAAGTCTTCAGATAGTAAATTATTTTACAGCACGTCAGGTCAGCTGAAAGGTCTTGATCGTTTCATTTTATTTTGGTAAAGTACAGGTGGATCTTTTTCTTCCATGATTTTATTTTTAGGGTTCTAAATACAATGAACGCATCCCTTGCATGGAGTGCGACCTTTCAAAGGCAGGATTTTGCAGTCTTAAAAATAGTTGTAATCCACACAGATTTCATGAAAATCATCAACTTTATCATTTATTTCTTACTTTTCTAAGTAAGCCTTATTCATAGTCCATGACCTTCTGTTGCTTGTACAGTTTATCTCCAAAATGTAGACAGAAGACTGTAACCTCAGTAGAAAACAAGGGATCAATCAACACGGCATGACCTTGATGGTTCCTTAAAAATCCTAAAATGTAATCAGTTCAAGTCTCTCAGTGTTTGCTGGGCAAAAGTGATGGAAGCTTCAAGGGTTTGATGGCACTTTCATCTTTTAAATTCACCTGCCCCAGGCAACCCACGGTGGAAACCCTATGTGCACTGAGATAAGAAACAAAATAAAGCAGGGAAAGACAACAACTACTGAGGGTTACACACTATAAAGGCACAGGGAATTTTTCAATTTGTAGAACATTGTCTGGGAATTACACTCCCTCTACAGGACTGCTAAATTCCAGCCTTAGTGCTTTCTTGCAAGGTGTGACAAGAATACAAAGAGAGCAAATATTTCATTTAGTGATACCAGAGGTCATAAAAAACTTTAGGGAGACTGAAATGATAATGGTGACCCGATACCATGGGGAGGAGACAGGAAGAGAAGACACAGCGTGCATTATGCAGAAGAAATTCTCTCATGAAAAACCCAGGGAGCTGGGAACAGAAGCAGATAAAGTGTATTTCTGAACTCAGAATTGCCTGCGTGTTGGAGCTTTTAGTCAGACTGCCTTGTTCTCCACACTGCCAGACTCAATATTCATTCTCAGAAAACTGTTGTAGTGAATACCCCGGTCACGCACGCATTAGAAAACGTGCACATTTAGTACACAGCCCATACTGAAAAAAAAATTGAGAGGAGACACAGACCAGTAAGTGGTATTTCCATCTTTAGTACTGTTCTGTGCCTGCTAGATAACAAGGAAGCTTCAAATTAGGGAGTGTTTTGTCCTCTTTGAGGGATTATTAGCTTCAGTTTATGGCTAAAATTACATGGTATACCTAAATAATATCTGGCACTACCTATCTATTTTTCCAGATAGCTTTTGTAGAACAAAAGAAACCCCTTTCAATGCATCAGCTTTTGTCAAGAACGGGTAAATGTGAATCACCTAGATCACTCTGTATAACCACAGCTTACAAATATGTGTATTGCAGAGAAATAATTGTTTCTGACTTCCAAATATGGCAAGGACCTTACCTTTTGCACTTGAGCAGCCCTACCAACACTGATGTCCAGGCACCTGCCCCCTGTAGTCCATCAAATCTGGTAGCTCACACACATAATATATAAAAATAAGTCAGTTTTTTTCCATGAAAGTCCATTAAAGAAGTTAAGACAGAGTGTTGTCTTAGTAATCTGGAGAATATATAGTATAATATCATCCTTTGTAGTTATCTTGACTTTTTCATCCTCATATTCAATACTGAGTATTGAAAAATAAGCAGAGCTTTTGGATTTGGATATTTTCCCTCAGTTTCTATTTATTACATAAAATACTGACAAAATGAGCATTGGAATCTAAAGTCTCAAGTCCTGCCCTAGGTTTTCTATTTGTGCTTTACCTATGCAACTCTCTTATTATACAGAAAAATCATTACTGGGAATATGTTAAGGATGTGAAGAATAAGATACTATCCCAGCACACATGAGTTCATTTTGATGCCCAAATTCTTACCTGATCTTAGATTATTCATGTTTAGATGCTTGTCTCCTTTCCTTAATATTCCAGCATAGGAAAAGATGCAACTTCAGAGGCAGTTAAGCTCTTAAGTCATTTGTCTTTAGTGGTGATGTATTAATACCGAGATGCTCATTTACCAATATATGATGCACTACAACACTCTTCTTTGTTTTTCCTTGCCTAACCAACTGCTGCGAACTAACATTTGCATGCCTCTAAGATGTTATAAGGATAGAGGTGAGATTTTACTAATGGGGTGAACTGAGAGATTATTCAAGATATAGATGGAAATAGAGAGAAGAGGAAGGAAAGAGGAAGGAAAGGAAAAAAAAAGAGAAACTGAGGGGGTAATGAGATAGAAAAGCAATATGGCAAGGACAATCAGTTTGATGAGAAAGTAGAACAGAGATTCACGCAGAAGTCATGCTCAGAGAACTGAAAGTGAAGGTGAAACAAATGAATTTGATGCTAAAATCAGAAAGAAGCAGGAAGGGAGTGTCGAGAGACAGTAATACAGCCTAGGAGGGATTTCCAAAAGATTAGTAACTGCCACTTTGATGATAGACTGAAAGGTATTTAGAAAGAGAGGGCTCTCCATATACTCCAGTCTTTCAAAACACCATCCCATTGAACAGCAGGACACTTCTGTGTTTCACAGAGTACTGGCAATGATTTCCATGACCTTCCTGTACCCCCCCTAGGGTTTCCATGAAAAAGCCCTTCTAACACTGGTAACAGGACACCACCACCATAGACATAGACCTAGCCCCATAAAGCTCCTGAAAGGGCTTCCTTTCCCTTTTATTCCTGGCACCTGGACCCTGCTGGGTTATGGAGCCCACCTGGGTGGATGCAGGCTTTTCTCTAGCAAGCTTCTACATTGCCTTACGGAGCTGAGCTAGGTATAAACTGATACAAACAACAAGTGGTTTATGGGATTTGCTGTAACTCTTGTCTACTGTGGGGATTAGAAGGACTAGGTAGAAGTAACTGTGATGAAAGATGTATAAGACATTATTTTAGTGGAAGCTGAAGAGGGATGCACTTTCAGGTATGTAACAGTGAAAGCACTAGCTGAATTTAGTGACAGACTTGATTTATGAGCTATAGCTAAAGCAAGAGTCAGAGAGAAGGAAAAGAGATTTTCAGTCAGGGTGGCAAGGATATCAGTGGTGGTACTGACAGTTAAGTATGAAAAGCTTTAATGAAAATATGATCAGTGAATGCTCTTTCTGTCTTTTCTGGACCTGGACCCTTCTCAGATGGTTGGTGAGCCCTTAAAAGCTTTGCTTTAGATTCTTCTCAAGAAATTAATCTGTGCAGAATGATGGAAACCTCTTCAAGGTTCCTTCAAACAGAAACATCTTGGAAGTAATGATTATATTAATCCCTTAAGTGCTTTCTTTTCCTCTTGCTGTCATTCTATTAAATGGAGAGGCCCAATGACATCTCTGTACTTGATATATCTGTGTAGCATTTAAACGTCCTGTTAGACTCAAATCAGTACTTCTCATCTGCAAATTAAAAGTACACTGAAAGTTTCTTAGCTAAGATGCTATTATTCATCTCAAAGTAATTATTGCTTCAAAATCTCTATTCCTCAGGAAAAAAAGGGGACTGTAATTTGAAATACAGGAATAATTTGGGGGAATTTGTTCTGGTTTTTTTAAGTTTTGAGGCTAAGTGGTCACAGACAACATTGTGTTCAAGACTCCAGAGAAAATTTCTGCTGTTATCAGACAGATGTTCAGTAAGGTTGGAATAAGAGATTCCTATTTAAGAATGTAACTCCATTGCACCAAGCTCTCAATAGTAAAAGTTGACCCTTGACCCCACTGCACATATCACCTAAGCAGATAAGCAGAGACTGAGGTAATAATTCTTTTTAAAAGAGAAGGAAAAAAGTCAGGGAGATACTCAAGCTACAGTTTTTAAAGAGAGCAACAGGATGCAAACAGCCCACTCCCAGATGATTTCTGATGACTTGGATGCAGAACCCTCCCACATCTTGACCCATGCCTGAAATTTGAGGCTATCATGCCTCTTCTGTTTCCCCAGTGATCAAAGTGTGCTGCAAAATCATGTGAGCATGCTGACAACCATCCACCTGGATTAATCTTTGATTTCAACATCAACAGAAATCAATGATAAAACATTTGGGTTATTACTAGAATGTGTATAAGAGAAGTAAATAAATATCAAGACAGAGTCCCTAGCTTCCTTCTTTCAAAGTGGACTGCTGTGTCGGGATGATGGACATTAGAGATCTGATGTGTGCTGTTCTGTTTTAATATTTGTTCATGTGAGATCCTAACTCACAGATGGATTAGATAAATCTGTGTCTCCTAATCTCAATGAGAGGACACATCCTTTTGTCAGCTAATGTATTTTTTTACCTTTATAGTATGATTTGTTAATGTGTCAAGTGTTATCATGATTTTGATGTGAATGCTAATCTACTAACGTCTTACTGAAGTATATCATGAAGTTCACAGACCACTGTGAAGACATTTTCAGATAACATCTTTGTTGACTGACCTGGACACAAAGATGGAAAGCTCTTAATGCATCTGTTACTCATTTATAGTACTTGTAACATTCTGGAGAATCTTTGGATCTAAACCCACTTTGTGTAATAAATCTGACTACTCATCTAGAAAATGCTAGTTGTGTTAAGGCTAGCATAAATGACAATGGATAGATATTTAGCTGGTTGTTAGATTCCCATCCAAGTTAAAAAGTGTTTGGCAGTCTGAAAATGCTGGGGTCTGTATCATCACTGTATGAATCCTTTAAAACTGGACAGCTGATATTACATGTTTATGTGTTAATAACCAGAAATATTTTCTACTTCAACCAAGCAAACTGAAATTGTGCTGAAAAAAAGCATCTAACTTGTGTTGCACAATGGACTTTGGAGATCATATTTCTAATGGTCAGATTTTAGGTTTTTTGAGGGGTAATCATTCTAATCTTCATATCTTGCTTCTGGTGGCTAAAGCTGCTTCCTTTTCTCCATGGGATTGCTCACCTTTTGTTGTGTTTCTCTGAGTAGTCCATCTAGACATTGACTGAAATAGAACATGTTCCAGAACCATAGACTCATGCCGAAAGAGTGAGAAATTTTGGTTACAATCTTGATAAGATACAATGTTCAGATCCACAGCATTATCACAAAAAGGTGTGGGGATAGGAGGGACTGGTTCTGTACCAGAACATCTTCTTTTCCTGTGGGAATAGGTAAAACAAAGAAGAGATGTTTTAAACTTTGAAAAACACTCTGGTTGATGCTTTTAATTCCTTTGTATTTAGTATCTTTTTACTGGCTCCCTAGACTTGAAACTTTGTTTTTCCTTCAAGATAGCTATGTTGTACTGAATAGAGTACTAAGGACGAATATTCTTCTATTTTTTTTTTTTCTACTCAAATTCTGGATGAACTTCAGCAACTCATTCCATCTCCTCATTTCTCAGGTTTTACATCTGCAGAATGACCCTGACTTCCTGCATAAAGTGCTTTGAGATCTACACAGGAAAAGCACTCTGCAAGAGTTGGTTGTCATGATTGCAGAACTCCAAGTAGAATTGCTTTCAGAGGCTGTGAGCTATAATTAAGTAAGAAGGACTCAAGGGCACTCCTTTATGGGTACTAATCCAACTTCTAAATAGAAAAGTTGACAAAGCCAAATACTTTGTGTCCAAGAAAAAAACAGATCATTGCCCTTTCCAACACTAGAACATTATTATTAGTTCTGTGATACAATTGTCTTTGACACTGTGGTTTGCATGCATTGTATAAAAGAAACAATAGAAGAAGTGCATTGAGGCAAAAGCTAGCAAGCTGTACTGTCCTGCAAGAACCATGAAATAATGCCAGCTCTTTGCAGCCTGGTAACTTATGTGGGACTGAAGAGTGGAGAAAAATGAACAGAGAGAAGAACAGCTAGTAAGGTAAACAGCTCAGCCTACCAAATGCTAATACAAATTAAAAAGTTAGAAAGAGCATCTTGAATTACAAAATTACTTTTGCCAGGATGTTTACTGATATTTTTCCTGATAATAAAATAATGCTCCAATACTGTTTACAGGGTCTGTGGGATCTCCCATACTGTTTACAGGGTCCGTGGGTTCAAGTGAGTGAAAAAATTGTCCTCACTGCTTTTTATTTTTTACTCAACATTAGCACAACATGGTATGCTAAGAGCAGGTTGTCCGGCAGTGGTGTATTTTGTACACTTGTTTTCTCTTTTAAGGTTACTTGTGGATGCTGGACTGCTGCCTTTGACCATGGTGAGAATAATCAATAGTTCAAAAGATAGGAGATTTTTTTTAAAAAACAAGCTTATTGAACTGACATCGAACACAGACATATTTCTAGGTGATAAATGAAGGAGAAGATATTGATGGTAGAACTGAAGGAGTAGGTGATCAGACTTTATTTTTGGGGGTGGAGGAGGAAGAGGAATTCCTCCACTTCCAGTCTGGAAGAATTTTTTCCCTTTAGTATTTGTTCTAAAGAAGCAGCTATGCTCTTTAATATGACTCCCCTACAAAAGCTGAGGACTATAAGAACCCTTTCTGAGGGATGACATGGAAATTATTTGAAAAAAAAAATGCAAAAGGGTTTCCTCAAGAAAGATTATTCTTTCTTTATGTTCAACCACAGTCATCCTCCAGGGTCCACACAATTCTATCCTCTTTGAACAAAGCCAGTGTCAGCTTTGGGGATGCTTGTCTCTTAAAAAGCTCTTAATATTAAGCCATGCTAACACAAGTCATTGATTATTCCATCCATTTCCCATGGAACAGAACCTGTCAAGCAAAACCAACTCTCAAGGACCTCAGCTTGATCTAAGCTGATACAGCACCATTGACACTACTAGAGTTACACTTGCTGAGGTTCTCCCACAATACCCTTTTCACTTGGGAAAACAGCACAGTGCCTTTGTAAAACAAGTTTCATTTCAGTTGGAAAACACCATATCAGAGGGGCACAAAATTAGATCAACAAGGAGTGATCTGGGCCAGCTTCAGGGTGTCCTGGACCCCTTCCAGCTGTGAGTGCTTCATGGAGGCCAGGATCCACACTGAAGATTGAAAGCATATGGCAGCATTTCCCTGTGGGATTTCTGCAAAATACCTTTTTCTGGGACTGAATTAAAATGGTGCGGGGCTGAGTAAAAATAACATTTAGTAACACTTTAAGGGCTGCTCCTTATCCAACCTTGCTTGTCAGAAAGATGCCATGGGGAGAAAAAGAAGCTTTCTTAAGGGAATAAATGAGAAAGAAGTTGAGTCCATTAGCAACAACAGAATATGTACAAGTACTTATGTTCGTTGGGATAAGACATTTTAGAAAAACCTGTTCTAGGAAGTATATACATAATGAAACAGATAACAGGGACTTACAGCCACAGAATTTCATCTCATTATGGAAGAGGCCATGAGCCAGTGCACGAAAGATTCTGGGAGGGCATGAATAGTGTAAACCTTGTAAGAGGATTGGCCCAAGGAGGTAAGAGCCCCATTCCCAGACTGTTAGTTCTCTGGTCAATATTTTCTTTTGCTATATAAATGGATAGGGTGCAGCTGAATTCCTGGTCTTGCTTGGGACCTCCTGATATCACTGTAAGAAAACATCAAAATATCATCATGCTGAGTCAAACTGTACTGCATAAATAAAGTACAGGCATGTCTGGGAATTCCAGCAAAACTCAGTATTATTCAGAGAAAACAATGACACCTGATTCAAGTTCAAGTGAGGCTACAGTGAGGCTGGCCAGTGTAAAAAGATCACCTGATGAGAAAAGCGGACCTTGCTGAACTTACTCAGTGAGACCCATCAGCATCCCAGTTTGAAAGAGGAAAGGTGGTCTGTAAGGAAAAGTAGAATCCAGCAATAAAGAAAAGCAGGTAGGAAAGCAACCTACCTGGAAACAGGTAGGAAGCATAATGCTATTGGCTTTGTTTTCTTTGCCAAATACTAAATGTCAAACTTCAGGGAAACTTCATCTACCACTTCAGTTGCAAAAGGGGAGATAGAAGTGATAACAGGTTAAAAATGTGATAAATCTGAAGATCTATTCAAATATAATGAATGCTTTTCCCATTTGATAGCCCTGATTGCAGTCTTGGTATACCATTGAATAGTGCTGACTGTCTGCCACCTACCATTCACATTTATGTCATCATATGGTTATATCCAGCAGGCAAACAGTAAACAGAGCACTCAAAATTGCATACTAGGACTATCTAAGGATGCCAGAGGTCTACAGGGCAGGGCAAAAAGGCAAAGACAAAGCTTACGTCTTCATACACAAATGAAGATTCCTTAGATGACAGTACAGTACTGACTTGAATGCAGCTAATATGCTTAGTTCAGTGGCACATAATTTCTTGTTGATGAACTGGGAGCTTCTGCACTAGTGGGGCTGAGAGCCACTAGGACAGCCAACAATCAAGGCAGATTTGCTGTGTTTTGTTGTCCTTTTTCCTCTCAGCACTGCCTCATTGGAAGCAGTGAGTGTGTACAAACAAGTGAAGCTAGGCAGAAAACAGATGTTTTCCACACAATCAGTTCACAAATAATGAGACTGTTCCCGTGCATGTTGTTAGCTCTCCCCCTCTCACTATTGTCAGCAAAATACAATGGGAGGGAGACAATGAAGAAAAGACAAATGTACAACTATTCTGTTTATGCAAAAGTGGGAAAATTTTCACTCCACAGTGAGGAAGTCTTTAAACCTATGAGGTTATTTCTACAAATTCAGAAAAATTTTCACCGCCCAAAGGACACGATATGTCAAAGGAATGTAATAGCATGTAAAATATTATACTCAAGCCTGCCAGGCAGTGACCATAACTATTCAGGATCAATAGTTTCTTTGTTTATGTGAAGAACTGTTGGTAAGCAGAAGATAGACCAAACGTTGAGCAAATGTGTGCATCCAAACCATTTCCTTCCTTCTCCTCAGGCGGAGATTTAGAACAAATTCTCACTAATCAGTCCAGAATGAGGTACATCAGCAGTGCTACAAGCTGAGGTGACATAAAAGTAAGGAATCTCTCTTGCAAGTCCTGACAACCTCTCTCATTCAGTTAATGACAATGTTACTTCCAAAGAAGGCCTTTTCTTTTTTTTTTCCTTTTTTTAAAAAGCAATTTAGTTTTTGTGAGATGTTGCTTAATTAGCCTCAAGATATCCAAAGATAAATGGATTTTTTAAATCTAATTTATCCCATCTTAAATACAACGGGAGTCTATAAATGACCCTTCACTGGTGTAATTCCCTGCTGAACCCTGATGTGTTTCTTTAGTGCAGTTCATCATAGTACAGCAGACTACTTGGATACATAAAGCTTCTTCAGACTGAATGCAAGAAAAACCAGTTGCCAGTACTAAGTCATTATACAGATTCCAGGCCCAGCCTGCATTTTCTTCTCATGGTGATCAAAGTAGTAGAAAACTCCTGCAACCGATGACTCATTTTCATTTGCATTCATCTGGTCATCAGGAAGGTGACAATAGCAACGCCTGCACTCATGAATGACATACTCATGAGATGAGAGAGAAGAATTATTTCTGTGCAGGACAGGACTTGGATAAGCATGAAGGTTGAGCTCTCAGCAGACCCTTGGTGATTTGATCACTACTGGTTAATTTGCAGATAATTTAACGGAAGCAGGAAAAATATACTAAGGTTGTGTCCCAGAAAATTTCCTTCCTAGTCAGTTCACAGTCATGTATCAATACCAGCTTAAATATCTGGGTTTCAAAGCAGCAGTCTGTTCCCCCCCGCCCCCCCCCCCCCCCAAAAAAAGCTTACAGTGCATTCTAATGGTATAAAATGATCACACTAAATATACTCTGTAAGGTTATTTCCAAAATACGGTACATGTTCTCTCTCTCTCTCTCATTAAATTAAACTGAATTTTACCACTGGGATCTGCAGGTTGCTTTTGAGGGTGGATGGCAGTTGCTGTGGCAGAGAAAGCTCCTTGCTGTTGTAGATCTGCAGAGCGGTAGCCTAGGAAGTGATCTTAACAATACTTTGTCTTTTAATTCTGGGATGTGCCATGATTTCATATCTCCACCTGTTGTCCATGAGCTGTTTCACTTTGAGGATGATCATTTTGCTGAAACCAGATACATTTCTACTTTCTCACTTTCACACTCTTTAGTCAATGCATACTTTGCCACTAATTATCAGAAGAATTTCAAGCACATGTGAAGCCCTTTGGAAGAACAGCATTTTTCCAAGATTGAAGGCAGTGAGGATTGAGGGCATACCTCATGTTGACTGAATTTAGTGGTTCACTTCTTGGGAGCATGATACACTGTCATAAATTGCTGAAGAGCTGTCATTGCTCAAGAGCTGCCACTCAGCTGTCATTCAGTGGCAATGTCATTGAGTCAGCAAGGTCTTAGGATTATTGCTGGAAGCTGATAATCAAGATACTTGGTGCCCTCCATTTGCAGAATGTGCAAAAGAAAAAATTAAATTCTGATCTATTTTGCTGGAGTATTTTGTCTTTGTGTTATATTGCAGATGTCTTAGTGGAAAGGGATTCCAGCTGGGAATGGACTAGCTGCTTTCAATTTCTTCCAGTTTTGGATGGACTGGTAGGATGCATTCTGGCACCCATAACTGACAAATTAGATGTTACAATTTTGTTGTATTTGTACATTGTCTAAATGTGTGACGGATTCCCAGTCTTTTCTGAATGATCAGATATATTCAGCTAAAATTGTGGAAGACAACACAAGCTTTTCCTTTAGAGGAGGCACCTAGCCACAATTTTATATGCTTTTGCATCTGGAAATTGCATTCATTTCATGATGTCTGTGGGGAAATGTAGCACTGGCACTGGAACACACGACAAAGCTGATTATTAAGATATTCATACTGGGACTTGCATCGATTGACAAGGAAATATCCTATTGGAATGGAAGATGTTGCTGATACAGACTATCTTAAAACAGATTGAAATTTTGTTACCAGTGATGTCATTTTTCTCTCTCAGAAAATATGGTCACACTTGATGCTCACGAAACATTTCACCTAGGGCTCCCTTTCTGCACTGGTGGAGACTTTCAGAAGGACAGCCTTCGGTTTTGGAGGCTTCAGTTTTAGAAAATCAAAATATAGAAGACAAATAGATACTGGCACACTTTCAGGTTTAAAAGAAAGTTAGTGTGTTAACCATTATGCCAGGCTGATGATTTGTTCTGGACTTTTAAATCCTGGGAAAGAACAATATCACTTATCTTTGCAGTTAGATATTTCCTTTTGGGTGTATTGAAGTGGGAAGAGCACAGGGCAGTACACATCTTTGTGCAAATTTAATGTCTTCAGAATGTAAATTCATGCCCAGAGTGGGTGCCTCTGCTTTTCCGCCTTAAAGACGAAGCAGAAGAAACATGACTAAAATGAGAATCCAGCTATCCAGCTACGTGTGATGGCAAAATGCTTCATGATCCCTCCAGGATTTCCATCTATTAACAATCAGAATTTTAAAAACTAACAGTTTTTATTTTGTGTCACAGACATAATGTTTTAAAACTTACAGTTTGATAATAGTCAAACGTAAGACAGTCTTATGAGTGTAGTAGTTCTGCAAGGCTTTTGGACTACCCCCACAAGCAGGTCCTTTGTCTTCATAGGGACATCTCACGCACAGTCCTTTCTTCCCTAAGATTTGGTTAGCTGACATCACATGTTGTTTGATAGTAGGACTTGGGTATGGTTCCAGCTTTCGCATGTTTGCTGCTGACCTACAATTAAAGGCACCACCCAAGCAGCAAGCTTTGGAGCCCAAACACTGCTAAAGCACAGACAGAGGCCTTGGAACAAGAACAACTCATCAGTAAAACTTTGCCCTCTGAGTCATATGCCATGAGTACTTATGAGGCTGAAATGCAGCAATTTACGCTCATAAGCAGACCAAGCACAAACATGAAATACTACTTGAATGAGCCAGTAATGGGGCTGTGGGTCTCAGCCACTGTGCCTGCCACTCACTGTGCGGACATCATGCTAGTGACTGGTTTTGGGAACAACGCCAATTTTCATTCTCCTACGCTGGATGAACACGGCTGGCTCTGCCTTGTCTCTGGCACCACGCTAATGTTCTAATTTCATTGTGGAAAGGGCACTGTGCTTTCCAAAGAAGGAATATGTTTTATATATACAGCACCAAAGCTGTGATCTGATTCTTTGCCATCCAAATGAATCCATGTGAATGGGCTCAAATTAGGTCTGCATGAAGCACTATACTGAAACAATATTTCTAATGTCAGAACACAGCTTTGTCAGTTTGAACACATTTCAGTTAGAAAAATAGGATGGGTTTAGTTGAATTTTTCACCAGAGTAAGATAATGAAAACATTGTGTTTCCAGTTCCTGATGGGGTTGCATCATGAATAAATCACAGTGCATGAAGGAGCAAGAGGGTAGAAAATGGGCACAAGAGTCTTGACACAAACTGTGCTGAAAGGCTTTCAGTTTTTCCAGTTTTTCAGCTGGACTAATGTCAGTCTGCCAGTAAATGCAACATCTTCAATGTTCAAATGTTCTATTTCACACTTTTTTTGACTTCTGCTGTGATTTGGAAAAAAAAAAAAATCAATACCAACATGTTGGAATTTTCTGCAGTATTAATAAGTGTACAGGTTCCCAGGGGCAAAATGAGTAACATTATGTGTTTTCTCCCCAGACTGCCCCAAAATGTACCTTCTCCCCCAGATCTCATTTCCCCAGGCACACACATCTAAAGGATCTGTAGAGGACAAAGAAATGACATCCTAAAGGAAGCACCCTTTTACTTTCTTCATGTAATAACAGAGAACTTACAAAAGATTTGTCTCTTTTGCCAAGGAAGACAGCTTGGTCCTACAGTGCCACATCATTCTCTTGCCTATCAGAAATGTCACTGGATTTTCCTCCTCTCTCCAGGAGGCTTGTTTGTGAGTTTCTGTTAGTTCTACTGGATTTACGAGGAGCGTCAGAGGTACTCAGTGGCCAGAAAGGTTAATCACAGCAATGTCTCAGTAGCATCCACCTCTGAGATGCTCTGAGATTCATTTCAGAGCTCTGTTTGCTTTAGATGTAGAGGTAATGAAGGGTGAATGGGTCAGTCAATCTTACCGTGTCTGCCCTGAATGAGGAAAGACAGGACTCAGGTGTCACAAACACACACGAGACTATCGATGCTGCTGGACAAACAGCATCACTGACTTTCCCTGTTTCTCCAGTATGCCAGAGGAGGAGCAGAGTTTATGCTACAGAGTTATCAGCCGTGCTCTAAGTCCTGAACCAGGTGCAGAGGAGTGGATTGCTGGCTGCATTGCAGACCTCTAGTCCTCTCTCCTTAGTCTTTCACATTAGCTTGCCAGCTTCTGTACCATCAGTGCTACTTGTTCTGATGACCATATGTTATATGAACATCTGTCTATTGGTTAATGTTACAAAATCTGAGAAGCATGAGTTAATGCCTTTGGTGACTAGGTAAGAGTTGGCTCTGAGTAGAAAGCAGAAACTGTAAACAAAACACCTATTAGTCTTTAGGTGAGACCCTCTTCACTGCCCTGTGAGCCTTGCAATCATGTAGAAGCACACAATTTACTTCCACGTATGTTCTTAGAGATTGTGTACTGAATAAACTAGGAAATAATCATTGCTGTCCTTTATAAATAATGTAAAGCATTACAGAGTGTATAAAATCTTACAGAACTGGTAGACATGATTATTTGGAGTTTAACTACACTTCTTTTACTTATTTTTTTTTTTATTAGCGATTCTAACAGAAACAGTGGAAGTGTACTTTCATGAAATTTGCTGACAGTGTCATGTTGGAAGCTATTAATATTGATAAGGTTTGGCATATTGCAAAAAGTAATGGTTGACCTTGTTAATAGAAATGGGGTAAAATGCTAACACTTCAACATGCAAGGCCATGTGCAGGAGGGCGCATACTGAGAATTTCTGCTACAAGCTGGGTCTTGCCTATTGGAACCATGAGAAGAGAAAAAAAACCTGGGCAGTTTAGTTGATGAAGGCCTGACTCTAAGCCATCAATGTGATGTAATGCTGAAAAGAGCAAATGCAGTCTGTAAGTACTGAAGGTGGGGAATATTTAGCAAAGTGTGCCACTGGGAAAGCGCTGGTGGGACTGCGTAGTACGAGTTTGGTCACCTGCCCAGAAAGGTTCAGTATGAGCTCGAATGAATGGGGTTTGTGGGATAAGCAGACAAAAGGAGAGTTTATTCTATCAGAAGAAACTTGGCGAGCTGGGATTTTAGGCTTACCAGACTGGAAGGTGATAGAAGATATGACTGTTCATTTTAAATGTAGTGTGTGCTAAAAACAAAGAAAAAGGGGAGCGTCAATTGGGCTAAAGACTTATGTTAGCACAAAACCAGGTAAGGATAAATCACCCATGAGTACATCCAGGTTATTTTTAAAGGGTTGTTAAGCACAAGAAGGGTGAACTTCAGGAGCAATGTTCCCAGAGGAGCAGGGCAGGCAAACACTTTATTCCTTCAGAAGTAGAGGGAATAACTGTGACTCCAGCTGCCTGGGACTGGACTTCTAGACCCACTCCAAAAAAACCTGTCTTTGACCCTATTTGTGAAGTGCAACACACAAAAAGCATTTTACTGGGACGGGGTGGGGTGTGTGCGTCTGTCTGACTTTACTGGCTGGCAGCCCACCGATGGCAGCCTGTTACTGGTGATATTCTGCACTTGCCTGGTGTTCAACCTGACTTTGCAGCAAATGACTGAGGTTTCACTTTGGCTCCCTGCTTTTCCACAGCAAACACTAAACGTGGTCTGTGGCAGCGATGGTGGCTCTGGGTTCACAGTCCTGAACATCTGAGCAGCCACTGCAGGAATTTTCTACCAGTGTAAACTTAATCCAAGTAAGTGTGTGCATACAACTGAATTTCTCTCATATGCAGAAATGCACAATACAAAGTTTATACTGACTTTTTGCTTTTATGCCAGCTGTGGAAGAAGCTGCAGTACTTGATAGAGCATAACATTAGAATGTCATAGGGTGTACCTGGTCTGGCTTCATAATCACAGGTACAAAGTTAATGAACAAATTTCAACTACTGGTGCTAATTTACAGCAGTAGAATACTACATGCCATTATTATCTTTCATTCTAAACCAGAATTTACTGCATTGCTGAACTGTGGTCTGTGACTCTTTCCATCTGGAAACTGTCTGGTCACTGCTGTAATCTAAACAAGTAATAAGCAGGCGAATATTTTACTTTCCACTTTCTGATGCCCTTGATTCCAACTTAGGAGAGCAACTGGAGGTACTTTTGCCTGGAAAGCCTTTAATTAGAAATAGTTAGTGATTGGTTTGAATAAAGCAATAATGACACATAGGATCTTATGTTCCCTAAGCATGTTTCTATTCACAATCTGGTATTTTGGGTAATGTAACGAACCAAAAGTATTTGTCATAGTAAGAATAATAGGATGTTGTTCAACAGTAAATAACTGAAAGTTGATCCAGCTTGAGGACTAGGTTTTTATGGCAGCTTGACACCACAGCAGTACCCTTTCCTTAGTAAGGAGATATAGTGATGCATGAAGCATTTCCACTTGAAGCAAAATCAAAATATAATGTAAATATAAAAAGGCTCCTTCATAAACTTCTACTTCTGATCATGCATAGCATCTTTGTCCTATTTAAATCAATATCAGGATTTCTGATTTGTTTATATAGCACAATTACTGTTAGTGATCTTTTATACTTGGATGACATCCAAGTTGTTTCTTCACAGTCTGACATTTATTTAGGGATAGAATTAGACCAAAATTAGCACTATCTGGTGTATTCCTCTTGGACTGCCAGCCTCCCTTTTTAAAAATTATCTGGAAATGATATTCTAATCCTTTAAATACTGTGCTTTGTAATGCAAAACTGTGAATTCAGATGGTCTGCTACTATTTCTTCAATGACAAGCAAAGAGCCATTGATATTCACACAGGCCTGTTTTACAGATAAATCCAAGGAAAGAAAATAAAAGAAGAATAATCCCATAAGGTTTTCCTTCCAAAGTCAGACCTAAACACATCATCATAAGAAGAGATGGGAAAACATACTGCATTTTATAATATTTTGTGGATGGCATTCTTCAAGGAATGCAGCCCTTTTCTTTCTCTTACATTTCTATTGCAAAATCTCAAACCCATGAGCCATAGCCATTTACCAGTATCATGCAGACTTTCTCATATCTAATAAAAGAGTTCTGTCTTTTTACATTTAACTTCACAGCTTCTGTATGGTTTCCTGCTTCCCAGAGATTAAAATCATCTATTTGGATGTTTTCTCCAGTTTCTCAGCATGTTAAATTCTTGTTCCAGTCTCTGATTCTGACTAGTTATTGTTCAGTTATTTCAGACAGCCTTTTTGCTTTCTTTCAAGGTTATTATAAATGTAGCTTCACTCTCCAAGGATGTCAGTGTCATCAAATTACATTTTATTTCTATATAAATACAGCAACAATTAAACACATACACACAGTTATTTAAAATGTGATTATAGCAAGGAGAGGGATTGTAGAAGCCAGTATCATGATACTCAATGTATTGGCTCCCTCTGTGTTTCTTTGAATTGCATTTAGGGATTTTTTTAGTGATAACTGTAATGATGATTTTGCTGCTGTTAATATTGCAGAGCCAACGCAGCCATGGAAGGCTGAGCTGGATTCAGTTTTGCTTCACACATCATTAATAAACCTGTCAGCTCAGCTCTGATTGCGGGACTTCTATTTCTGATGATGGAGAAAGAATGCAGTTCAATTTTCCACTCTGGGTTGGGTTTGCAACACTGGCAGTTAGAGACATTATGTTTTGATTTGTAAAATCAGCAATGTCGACATAGAAGCCTTTGAGAAAGGCAGCACTTGTGAAGAAGAACACTTTTCAATTCCTTGTATCCTTCTTAATTAATTTTAAAAGTTTTCTAATAATGCCTTTGTGTAGGATGGATCGCTATTTTGTAGGTAGGAAATGTGACAGAACTGATTAGATATGCCAATGCAGGGAGATAGAGAGACTCCAGCTGCCAAGTTATTTATCTAATTTCTGGCGTGTGGGGCATCCATGGGAAGCACACAGTTTTGGCATTATGAACACTGTTAGGTCTGTCAGATACATTACTTTACTAGTGCACTTTTATTAATAGGTACATGGAAGGTTACTGTGAAGCAAGTAAGAAGGTTCATGTTGTATCTTGCTTTGGCTAAGGGATGGGAGGAGCATGGTGGGAAAAAAATGAAGAGCAAATTACTGCAGAACGTGGAAGAATTTACAAAAATGCAGTTTTGTGATCACAGTGCAGCTGACATCCAAATACAAAGGGATAGAGGAATCAGCACATCAGTAACCCTCTTCATTTAACATGAATTCTCACATAAATGCAAGAGCATTCCTGTAGCAGTTTCCTGACACTGAACAGCACCACATGACATTAAGATCATTACGTACAGAGGTCCTGCATATTGCAAGGAAAGGGAGTTATTGAGACATGCTTTGAATCTACCAGGCAGTGAACAGTCTTTAGAGATACCCCCACGGAGACACCATTCACATTCACTGACGGCTCTGATGAAACAGGTGTCCAAATGATGAGCTAGACTTAAAGGAAAGGACAGTTCAAGGAAGTTCTGTCCTCGCAGAGGTAAAGTTTGCTGGGATATGCCTCCAGGCTAAGGACTCAGTTACCTGTGGGAGAAATCCTCACCTCTCAACTAAGAGTGCAGTGAAGTTATTAACAACATGTTTCCAGTAAATGCTGTAAATAGGTGCTTAACTCTCATCTGGTCTACTGACCTCATTTATACCCTGTCAAGTAACAAGATTGAACTGGATGAGAATCTGACTTAGGTACATCTGACTGTGGACAGTGTGTCTCTGCCCAGGCCAGACTGAAGTCCCAGGGACTTGGGCTTCAGGTGCCTCGGGGAATGAGAGCAGAAATAGGGGATTCCTGTACTTTGCCTTGCAGGAGCCAAGGAAGACATGGCAGTGCTATAGATCATCCTGCACACCACCTGCATTGGCAGAAACAGTCAGTGCCTCTTTGGCAAGCAGTATGCGAGAGCTGAAAGCGGCCGATGGTGTGGGCTGAACACTAGTCTTGTTACAGGAAGCACGGGGGAAAGAGAGATTACAGGAGACATTTTCCTGGGAATTAGCCACCCATCTTCCAGAACCACCTCACTAATTAATTGCTTGCGTAGCTCCAAAACGTTTCTCGTCCCTTGTCTTATGCCCCCAGACTCCATTTCTGTCTGTCAGTCACCTTCCCAAAGCAGTCTTGGCAATGCCATTAGGAGGTAACAAATTAAAGCTACCACAGCATGGAGAAAACCTGAGGACAGTACAAAATGCATTGAGCTTAATTTCTTGCCAGGCAGCGGGAAGATTATTGTACTCTCGTACGCTCGTACAACAGACAGCAGTACAAACTTCCATTAAAAGGTTTAAATGAAGATGCTGCAGGATTTGCAACTTGTAGCAATATAAATACAAAGAATACAGATTCCGGGTGGGGAACTGATGCCATGTTTGTCAGAGAAGGACTGAATTTCTGAAATAATTTAAGTAGTTAAAACATTTGAATAAACTGAAGATAAGCTGGAATTCAGCCGCTGCTGGTTGAGTATCAGTTTCAGTGCACTGAAACTCACAGAAGTCTCAAATTATCATGTCAAGAAAAGTTAGGAATGTACTGATGGATACAGCTGTATTTCAAGCTCTGCTGTAATGAAGGGAGATAAATCACAACATTCTGGGTCAATTCTTGGGGTTACTGGTGATGTAGTTCCCAGTAGCCTGGATCCTAATGAAGAAGTGCAAAACAATTTTAGCAGCAAATCATTGGATTGCAGCATGGAAAATTCTGGGCATCCTGCTGCAATTTCACAGAACAAGGTGTGCTTAGTCCCTGAATTGGTTGTTTTAGTAAGTCACAATTACCTGTTTTCACCTTGACTTCAATAACCTCTGCAGTTATTGTTGGTATTTCTAAAAGACAAGATTATTTATTTGTCACCAGTCCCTAGGTGCTGAAGAAGTGCAGACTCACCAATTAAAGGCTTTTAACAGCTGGATGCTTCCTAACTGCTTAGCAGAAACATTAACTACTTCAGAAAAAAAACCAAAAAAATCCTCACCAATCTGAAGAGGGCTATGCCTCTCAAAAGCAATGGATGAGAAGCCTGTTGAAATCAAAGGAAAAGAAACAGTTTAAATTCTACATTGTTCTCCCTTCAGACAGCCAGAGCAATTAACTTTTTATGGCAAAATGCATGGCCCCATTTTCCCCAGTGCTAATTATTCCCAGGAGGGTACGGTGAGACTGTATGTTCATGGCCCGTCTCACTCCCTTTACACTGATCCTCTACACTGGGTACTCTCCAACATGCAGAAGTCATTAGCTGGTGGCCTGAAGGAGTGGTGCTCACACCATTTCTCACGTGCTGCTATGTAATAGAGGTGTCCATCCTGAGAAAGGGCAAGGGCAGCTCATGACTGACACGTGCTGTGGTCCTGCTGCTCCCAGCAGCAGGTATGCTCCTGGGGCAATCATCGGCCAGCTGAGTTTGTGGCAAGCTGTCTGAAACAACTCTGTCCTTGACATGTTCTTTATTGCTGAGTTCTGCATCTATCCAGTACTAGGCTCAGGAATGCATATACCATCTATCACAAGGGGCTTGCACTTTCTCTTGCCCTCTGCTTGGAGGAGGGAAGATGGGCGCTTTTTTAGTGTTTGGCATTCATGTGTACTCACTAGCCAAGAGGTTGAAGAGGGTGCTTGTCCCTTTTGACAGAAAGTAGTACAGTTTGACTTGGGCTTTGTTTATGGACAGTTTTTCTAGCAGTATCAGAACAAGAGATAATTATGTCTCTTTCCTTCTGGAATAAGGGAAGCGGGCTGAAGCTGTATGTCTTACCATGGCTCCTATCCCAGTGCTTCAGACAAACTTTTAGGGCTAGAATAGCATCTAAGGAGTCCCTTGACTAAAGACTTTATTCATGCCCAACATTTCCTGGAAAGACAAACTAAAGAGAGCCCAGAACATGTTTAATGTACTTCTGGTCCTTGAGGTGGGCTAAAGAGATGTGTTCAAGCAGAAGTTTCTGATATATGAAGACTCCAGGGACAGTCAGATATTGAACAGACATGAATCTTGCCTTAGCATCAAAAAGATGTACCTGCCTGTCCCATTTCCCTTGCTGAACAGGAGGAAGATCTGGTGCCATAAATATTGCTTAGCTGTGAAACTGATGTATTTGCAGCCTGATTTACACTGGGGAATGTATTCTGGCTAATCTCTGTTTAACTATTCTGTCTGCATCCTTTCTGGTCTGATAATATTAATAAGCTCTTCCTTGATTAATATTCTAACCTCTTAAATATGTAAAAGCTACCTAATTTTCTGCTGCAGCATACCTAAGCCGATATGGCATGTTAATTAAAGGGTTTGTCATCAACTAGCATTTATGATGTTTTCCCCCAAAATACCCTTGCAAGTACATGTTATGGGAGGGTTTTTATTTTCCCTGTTCCATTTAAAATAAAAATTTTAAACTATTCCCAGTTTGTTTTTCCAGTAGAACACTCTGATCTCTGTGATCAAAGTTAAAGCATTATATGAAAACTCCAAGAAGATTTCTCTGTGGTTCCCCTCAAGTTGACTTATTTTGCCAATCGTCTGTGCTCTGATCTTTGAAATAGTATTTCCATTTTGCTGTAAGCATAAGCATCATCACAAGATCAGGCTGCATGAATGTGTCTAAATATCTAAAGTTATGCACCACAGCCTACAGTAAAGTGAATTACGCACAGAGAATGCAACTTCAGGTTTTATCTGATGCTATCAGCGCTTGATGTTCATTACATTAAACAGAATAGAGTGTTCTTTGCTTTGTATCTGTCTGTTGCCAAATTACCTTGCAATAGACTTAATTTTAAAGAATTTTGACCATTTAGACCTTATTTCACCATTGACTCTTAATTTTAAAAGTATGAGACTAAAAAAAAAAAAAACAAACCAACAAATCCCCAACCAACTAAACACAGCATGTTGGCCCCAGGTCTGAATGTTTCTTCATGTAGTAACCAGTCAAAACATCACTAACTAACACTGCCAATCTCAGTGCAATTTGTCCTGGTTTCAGCTGGGATAGAGTTAATTGTCTTCCTGGTAGGTGGTATAGCGCTATGTTTTTGTGTTAGGTATGAGAAGAATGTTGATAACACACTGATGTTTTCAGTTGTTGCTAAGTAGTGTTTAGACTAAGGCAAGTATTTTTCAGCTTCTCATGCCCTGCCAGCAAGAAGGCTGGAGGGGCACAAGGAGTTGGGAGGGGACATGGCCAGGACAGCTGACCCAAACTGGCCAACAGGGTATTCCATACCATGTGATGTCATGCCCAGTATATAAACTGGGGGAAGTGAGTGAGTGGCTGCGTGGTGCTTAGTTGCTAGCTGGGGTTAAACCACGCCACCATTAAATTTCATTACCAAAAAACAAGAAAAGAAAAAGAGTGGGAGAAAAAAGGAGGGTAGGCTTCTACTGATCTGACATTTACTGCCTGCAGTACTTAGAGTCTGCAGGTTACTTTGGTTAATTGAAAAGTCAGAAAGTATTCATTTCAGATGAAAAAAAGTGTTATGTGTAGTGGTTGGGGATTGTCAGCTATTTTCATACAATAAATGAAATAAAATTTGAAACAAAAGCTATTGCAAAGTGAAAAGACAGAGACATTTTGCCTCATAAATGTCAAAAGGAAACACTTTGAATTGAAAGCCCTGAAATGCTTGGCCTGGGAAATAGCAGATGGAAGATTCACATTTTCTCTCATTTGTCTTTGTTCTGCATTTTGACTGAAGCAATTTAGTACATCTGATATGAATTAAAAAGATTTGTCATGGCTTTTTGTAGGGATTTTTTTTTTTCCCTTCAGATCTACCTCTTTGTACGCTAAAGAACTTGAAAACACTCTATATCTTTCAAGAAGCTGATGTGTTTCTGCATGTACTGTTATAAGTTTGTTTTTAAATGTATCATTTCAGAAAGGCACTAAAACCATTGCTGTGGATGCAATTTTCTGTTCCAATATTTTGCTATCACCAGATTTTTTAGTGTTATTCCTTGGTTTTTATTTTTCTTGTTATCTTATCTTGTGTTCAGGATATGACACAAGAGGTTGACAAATATTTATATACAGGAGCAAAACTGTTCTATTTTTTTTTTGTTTTCTTGTTTTTTCAACTTCAGCTGGAGGATGTGCTAGGTTGTGGTGTCTCCATCCTTGGAGATATTCAAAAGCCATCTTGACGTGGTCCTGGGCAACTGGCTCTAGGTGGTCCTTCTTGAGCAGGGTGGTTGGACAAGATGACATATGGAGGTCCCTTCCAACTTCAACCATTCTGTGATATTTAATAACACACAGTCTACAAGAACCTCAGAAATGTAACTTGTGGGAGGGTGAAGAGAACTACTAGAATAAATTCAGCAGTCTTTTTTCCTCCTCTCTTCAGCTGAGCAGACTCCTTATTGTGACTCTAAGAACTAGAAAGATTACATGGAGAAATATTAATATGGTGGGAAGGGTTGAGGGGAAAGTGGATTTTTAGGCAGCTACTGCGATAGAGTTGAAAAGGATCAGAATAGACAAGTGAAGAAGCTTGGAAGCAACATGTGAAGAGTGGCTGCAGCAATGAGGGAGAGCACAGTTTTTGCCTAGTTTCTTTTTTGAATCAGACCAGTAGGTTTTTTTTCTTCTCACTTTACACTTTTCACATCTTCGTACCAAAGCAAGCCAACAATCAACAATCAATAAACATTTAGGAACCTTGTATCCAAACTTTGAAATTTGAAAGGAAAAATTATGTGCCTTGGTCCCAGATCAAACCTGGTTTCCCAAATAAGATGTCATTTTCATGTGTCTTATTTGGAGGAAGAAGAAACCAGACTGGACTTGAAATGTAATTTTGACCGCCATTACGTAGCGACTCTGTCACTTATATGGCCTGTGAAGAACATGTTGCTGACACATTACAGTTAGCAATAATAGCAGTCACAAGCTTTCCTGCCAAGTCTTGAGATCTTTGAAGAGCTTTGTTCCAAAGAACCAGGTTTCCATTCCAGCTTTCCTCACCTAATGGCTAAGGTGAAGAAATCATTTCTAGACATTCATGCGGAGTACAGATGGCATCTTCCTGCTTCACTGCCTCCTCTTTCCAGTTGTTCTTGGCCCTACAAACAGGATAAGAGTAGATGTGGGCTGTAAAAGCCTTCAGTGATGTATGCTAAATTCACAGGCAAGGGTGTTCACATTTTTATTTTTTTTTAACTGAAGAAGTTGCAACTCTCCTAACATTGGCTGCTGTTATCAAAAGTCTTGAATGAGGCCATGCACAGCATGCCTTATCCTGTAGGTGTTTAGACTTCTTGCAGAAGCTCCCATGATATATAAGAGTAATAAAAGTATGGATAAGGGCATAGATGTAGGGTCCAACTAACCACGCTTAAGAGGTAAATAAGTTAATTCTCAGCTACATATGCTAAATGAATGCTCTGCTGCCTGGTTTCTGGGCTCCACTAAAGGGTTCATAAACTCAAAGTAGGACCACACATGCTCTGCACCTTGGTGCTATATTTAGTTTCATGTTTGCAGGGAAGGACAGAGTGCAAGCTTACCTGCATGGGTTCATTAAAAACATCTTCGTTGAAGAACTGACATTAGGTAGCCATTGCCATAAGGGGTGCCTTCAGACTGTTTTGTGTGCTCGCATTTACAGGAAGAATGACAGTGACTCTTGCTAAAACTACAGTGTACAAACAGTTCTTCCATGCTTTTGAAGACATTTCACAGGCATTTCCCTATTCTGTTTCATATTATCTAAGATGGGATATCAAGATGCCTCTCACTAAACATCTCATATTTTAAGTGAAGAATAAAAAATGCTCCGTGCAGAATCCAACACATAGAACACCTGAAATGGACATTTCTTTTCCTTTTCAGACAATAAACTGTGCACCAAGATGTTATAATTGGTTCTTTAACCTAGGCTTTCATGTGATATGCTGCTTGAATGGGCATTTTGTTAAGAGCAAACTTTCTGAAACAAGCTGAGTAATTCATGAATTTTCACTGGAAACATCTATATTTGCTGAGCAACTGCTATCCAGAGAGGTTGGATTTTTATTTGAATTTGGGAATCTAAATAGCTTTTTTAATTCAGATGCCTATAAACTATCCCACAAAGAGCTTAAATGGGACTTAATACTGTACAAGCTCTCTGTATAAATGTGAACTTCTGAACTTCTGCTTATCCAAAAAAAGATAAATTACAGAGAGAAATAAATCTTAGAACTAACACTACTGAGTCAAGAAGTAAAATTAAACAATGACATGACACTAAAAAGCTTTTGAATGTTGATGTCATGCAACACAGAACAATGTCTGAGAGCTGTACAGCAGCAGAGGGTGTAGCTTGTGTGCTGACAGCAGAATAACTGCCTCAGAGCTGTGCTGTGCTTTGACAAATATACTCTTTATTCCTTCTAATTTTGAATAAATAAAGATTTCAGTTGTACTTTTTAGATGGAGCCTAAGTTCCCAGCCACCTGTATTCATTAAGGAGAGTGACAAGAATAATCATACATGACCTTCCTGAAGGGTAATAAAAATAACTTTTTTAAACAACCAAATAGCTGTGTACCAATAAATTACAACGTAACAAGAACCATATGTTAAGGGGAAAATATTCTCCTAGCAATACAGAACGGGAAACGTGCCTATTAGGGGATCACTCAACAACAAATGGGGTCTATAACTTAAAACCAAGAATATACGTGGGGAAGAGTTTGAAGTATTTTATTGGCTTCACTTGAAATGAGAAAGTGTAATGGAAAAGTAAAGAATAGCAAAAAGGAACTACTGAATTCCAGGTTTTGCTTCCACTCATTTACTTCCAATGGGAAAGTTTAGGATTTCTTTTGTATTCCCCTTTGCTTCGGATACTGCACTTTCAGGACAGCTCGGGTCCCCTGAGGTCATGAAACTTCTACAGATGCCCACATTCAGCTTCTGGGTAAAGCAATCTCTAGGGACTGACCATGTGGTGACCAAAAGTAACAGCAACTCTGATAACAGATTTTTATATCAGGATGATTTGGAGGTTTGGATGTAACCTAGGAGACTTTTCTTACATTTCTTTTTTATTTTGTTTGGTCTTCAAATGTACCTTTAAAAAAAGAAATGTCAACCTAAGTTCTATGTTTCTTATCTGCTAGTAACTAATAGCAACTTGTCCAGTTGTGGGGGAAGGAGGGCGGAGAAGATTTTTCTAACTGTCAGCTCTACAAACAACCTGGAGTTCAAAAGCCCAGCTGCTTTTTGTCTAGCTTGTTCATCACCACCAGTAATAAAGATTCTGTGTGCCATAAAACTTGTGTAATCCTGAACTGTCTGTTTGTGATTAAAGGCAGACTCTACCCTCATCGCTCGAAATTAGTTAACAATTTTCTTGAAGACAGGTTTGTCAGGAGAAAAATCCAGCCTTCCTTTCCTCATGTCTGGGCTGTGTCGGCAGTGTTAAAAGGACTGATAACTTTTGTCAGTAAAATAAAGGCAGCTTTGAATACACACAAGGAATAGATTTGTAAATCAAGAAATCATAACTTTGTAATTTTGCAGAGCTGAACCATGGCCTTAAGCTAAGTGTAAAGCTGTATTGTATTGAGATGATCTTCTCCTTTGTAATAGCATTATACTGCTTTTGTGGAATTTTTTAGTATTTCTTCATATTTAGTAGCAGTTTTAGTAATGCCCATATAAACAGCAGCTTGGAAAATGAAGTAATGTGTCCTGTCAAGCTGTTTTCCAGCACAAATCCATTATTATTCCATTTATAACTAATGAAAGATGCCAGAAATATAAGCCTGGTTCATTAATTATGTGTATTTTCTTTCTGGCCATGCACCTGCACATGGGTTACTATCAGGGTACTCAGGAGCTCCTAACGTGCTTTTGATGCTAAATTATATGTCTCAGCAATGATTCCAGTTTTCAGGGTTGTCGTGGTTTAACCCCAGCCAGCAACTAAGCCCCACGCAGCCGCTCACTCACTTCCCCCCCACCCAGTGGGATGGGGGAGGGAATCGGGAAAAAAAAGTAAAACTCGTGGGTTGAGATAAGAACAATTTAATAGAACAGAAAAGAAGAAACTAATAATGATAATAGTAACACTAATAAAATGACAATAGTAATAATAAAAGGATTGGAATATGCAAATGATGCACAGTGCAATTGCTCACCACCCGCCTACTGATGCCCAGTTAGTCCCCAAGCGGCGATCCCCCCAGGCCAACTCCCCCCAGTTTATATACTAGACGTGACGTCACATGGTCTGGAATACCCTGTTGGCCAGTTTGGGTCAGCTGTCCCAGCTGTGTCCCCTCCCAACTTCTTGCGTCCCTCCAGCCTTCTTGCTGGCTGGGCATGAGAAGCTGAAAAGTCCTTGACTTTAGACTAAACATTACTTAGTAGCAACTGAAAACATCAGTTTGTTATCAACATTCTTCTCATACCTAACTCAAAAACACAGCACTGTACCAGCTACCAGGAAGACAATTAACTCTATCCCAGCTGAAACCAGGACAAGGGTTCATGGACGTAAGAAATCTCCTAATTCAAAAGGAAAGCAGATGGTGGGGTGAGAACTGCTGCTCTGCTGCACATAACACAGAACTCCCAACGAGGTAGGCACACCTAACAGAGGAACTTCAGCTCTCTGCAGCCCCATGTGGTAAATCTTGTCCCAGAAATGTGGACTAGGAGACATACAGGAGCAGTACTAAGGTTGCATATAGATGTTAATTAAGGAAAAGTTGTCATTAAAAAAATAAAATAAAATAAAGAAATGAAACCCCAGAGTATTCAAATTGAAGCTCAGTGCATCTCTGTTAGTGTTTTCCCTTCAGTGCAGCATGTCTACCTTAACTCCAGACTAACTAACACTTTTTAGAAAAGAATCGGGGAATACATTTCTATACCACATGAGGATTTTAGATATCCTATAGCAGTTGTCGGGAAAGTCTTAAGTGCTTGAAGTAAAACACCAGGAAGGCTCCACAACATAAGCCAGACGCATTAGGATGGAAAAGTTCAGTTTGAGCCTTTGTAGCAAGGACAAGAGTTCTGATTCTGGAAAGTCTGCAAATGTGCCTAACTGCAGTATTTTTTGGTACCTACTATTTAAGAACAATAGATAGAGAGTCAAGACAAAGGTCTATTTAGCCCCACAAAATGTTTCCAGCTATGTATAACCACGGATACTAAAGGAAAAACCTAAGAGCAGGCCAAGCATATAATGTTTCTTCTTCATCTACTGGCCCAGATCCAATGATATGTGCTTCAAACCCCTCCTAAGACAGAGGTGCTATCTCTAGGTTTAATAACACTTTGTGAATTGAAAGGGGGGGGGCGGAATTAGGTAGAACCTGCCTCATGATATTTTCAACTGATGGCCTCTCATTTGTGTGTTATCAAAACCAGTGAATAATGGTTCCTCATTTATCATCTCCTTGCCACTGATAATTTCACAGCCCCATATTCTACCCTGCTTAATTATCTCTTTTTTTCATGCAGATGAGCCCTAGTTTATTTAATCTCCCTCAAATGGAAGACATTCTTAGCTTTGATCATTCTTATCACCACTCTCTGCACCTTTTCTAGTTCTGCTGCATCAATTCTTCAAGATGCTGCAACCAGAAATGCTTTTGCTCTTCATGATTTGGGCACACTGTGAATTTATAGTGTAACACAGTGTTTTCTGCTTTGTTTTCTATTTCTTTCCTAGTAATTTCTTTTCTTTACTCACTTCTGAGTGATGAACTGTCATTTTCATGAAATTATCTGCTTTTTTGATAGGCAGTTTGGAATCCATCAGTGTGTATTCAGGGCAGGCTTTCTCTGTCTGCATTACTCTACTTTTATCAGCACCAAATATCTTCTGCCATTTCATTGCCCAATCACTTAGTACCGTGAGGTGGTTCTGCTACTCTGCATAGTAATTTTATTGCCTCACTTAACTTGGCGTCATCAGATTTTGCCACCTCATTCTATCCTTCTTTTGCCAGATAACTGCAAGAGCGAGATACAGCATGGGCTTCAACATAGGTCCCTCTGGGGCTCCACTGGCAATATCCTTCCCCTGTGAAAACTCAGAAAGGGGCTCACTCCTCCCTTTCTTTCCCAGCCTGTAATCAGTTATTAAATCATAGAGACAATTTCCCTCTTTTCTTGAAATTTTAGTTTCTTCATCAGCTTTTGGGAGGAAGCTATCAGAAAAATCCCACTGTACACTATCAAGCAGATCACATTTGTTAGCAGCACTTTGTGCACAAATCTCATTGATTTGTGAAGCGTGATTCGCTGCTGTGAAAACCAGGTTGATTGTCCCCATTATTGTAGAAAAGCTGAAGTGCTTTACTGAGCTGGAGCCTGTTTCCTACAAAGGTCTGAAAACTTAGATTTCCTTTAAAGATGGAACCACTCTGCCCTTCTGACCACCCTCTGCAAAAATCTTGCCCAGCTATGAGAGCACACAACACTGAGGTAACTTTGCTCCCACTGGTACCGCAGACCTGTTAGGACAGAATTAGGCTGTCACAGGGACTTTTCCAGTGCATCTGAAGCACAGGTGAAGTTTTTCTCTGCAGAAAGTGAAGGACGGGATATATATGTCTAATCTACAGATCTCCTCAATTCAAGTTCACTAGCTGTAGCTCATTATCATGTTTCATATTTGCATCATAATTTTTCTAAACAGTGCTAATTTGCTGCCTAATGAGTCTGTAAGATTTCTTCCAGATGATGTTGATGATGTGAGGAGCAGTGCTTTTGTTTCCTTCCTATTTGAAAGTTTTGCCATTGTGCTGCCAGTGTTAAATGTTGTAATGATCAGAGGGGAGTGAATATTTATCAGCAGTAATTTCTGCAGGGAATTTGCCCTCCAACAATACTTAGATGCCCCATAAGCATTCCTTGCACGTGTTCGGTACTGCAATACCGAACTGAGTGATATAATTTTACTCTACATATTGGTCATAAATATTATTTATGTTATGCTCAGTATTTGACAGAGTAACTTGGCTAGCTGAGGCCAGCCTTCCAAGTGATGGTCAATTCTGTACTATTTTTGGTTTGGTTGTGAACCCTCATCCTGCAGGCTGTATTCAGAGGAGCGTTTGAAGAGAGCTAGAGTCTATCAGCTGCTTTGTTGTACCCAAAGGATCTGCTGCAGACGGTGGCAGAGTCTGGGTTCAAGACAGCAGGGCCACAGCTGGTACCTGGTTTCCAATCTAGGAATCAAGATCTATTGTTGTTTCTAAAGTTAAAATTTCTTAGAAACAGCAGCTCACAAGAAATCTTGGGGTTTTTTAAAAAAAATTTTTTATAGAGGGAAGGAATTAATTTTCATCCAGCAGGTGAAATTTCCAGCCTTTAACAGCTTTCCCATCAGACACGTGGCTACTTAGAAAGAAATGTGAGACAAACAACTTTTGTGTAATTTTAAATATTTTGAATCTTTTCCTTCTTTGGGCCAAAAGGTCTTGACAAGTGCATCAGTTTTAGAAGAAAGTCTGATTATGAGTTACATTTTTGGTTGTCACATTCACATAAAATAGCTCTGTATTATGCATGGCTGTAAGGAGGTGGCTATCAAGGACCTGTCCATATTGCTTAACTGCTTTCATGTCCTATCTCTGATGATGTCTTTGAGGAATCTTTGCTACTTCTGTATCACAGCAAATATTGACTTTATAATGCAAAAACAAGTATGCAAACATACTCTGGGCTTCTCTTCACAGTACTGTGAGGACTACAATATGTAACATATTTTGATATTTCTAATAATTACCTCTATTGCACTAACACCTAAACACCACAAATGAGATCCTTAGCCATTGTCTGAGGTTCTGTAGGGCCAAATGAGAAAACTCAGTCTCTGAAGAATTTACAATCAAAATAAAACAAGAAAAACAAAGTACAAGAAAAAAGCAAGATAGAAAGATTAACAATATATGCTAAGGGGTCATAAACGTTGCTGAAGCTTCTTATTACATACATACGTATTTATATACAGACAGGTGCATATGGTAATTTACTTAAAGGACAGTATGGGATTATGTTTTCTGAACATTTTAGTTTGCTTGTTCAGTTTGAAACCACTCCTCCCCACCACCCTCACCCCCCCCAAAACCCCACCAAAACCCAAACAACAACAAAACCCCCCAAACCAGCCAGCTTGATTCCTGGACTGAGAGTGAGGGTGCATGGGAATCAACACTATCCTGAACAGGACAAGAAGATTTATGGAAGACTTTGGAGTAGTCTCCTGCCCAGGAGGAGGTTACCAAGAAGAGGGAGCTGGGTCCTACCCTACCCTCCCTAGGGTGCATGGAAGGAGAGGCAACCACAGGGTTCCTAAATTGAACCAGGAGAAACTGCCACTGGATATTAGTCAAGTTTTCCATTGTGAGGATAATTAACCCTTGGGAAATGCTGAACACAGAGTTTGTAGAATCTTCATCCTTGGAAGTTTGAGAGCCAACTTAATCAAGCCCTGAACAAGCTGCTTGGAGCAGTAAGTTCAACTGAGACCATCCCAGGTCCCTTCCCACTTGAATCGTCCTGTGAAAACATGCACAAAGGCTTTAGAAGTTGCAGTTGCACAGATTTGCCATCTGACTTAGGTTTTCATGACCAAGATTTGTAGACACATTTAGATGCTGTTCTGTTCTCCGTGGTTAAGAATCCCATCCTTAAGATACTAAAACCAACCAACCAAAGACCCACAAAATGGTTGTAGTGGCTCATTAAAGGTTTTTTTTAATCATATTGCAGGGGCTATAACAGAGAAGTATACAGAAATAAACAGATATCAGTTACTGCTGTTGGAAATGCTTTTTGTTTTTTCTATTAACATTAAAATGTTTCCAAACTGATGAATAGGATATGAGAGAGCAGGGGTGGCTGCTTTTTTTAAGCAGATGTCTTCTGTGAATATAGACCCAACTTCTGTACTGCCTAATAACAAGCTATTTGGCAAGCCTTTCAGCTTTCTGAATGACAAGGTACATCTATAGTTGGCTATCTTCTCTTATATTAGATATTTCTCACATACATTATTATCCCCCAAATTTATTTTTATTTAATTAAAAAAATAGCCTGAAACGTTGTTAGATTGCTTACAGGGGAAGTGCCCTTACTTCTTGGGAAGTGGTAAAAAAAGCTTGACAACAGTAGTAACTGCTTAAAATTAACTCCTCCCAAATTTACTGATGCAGACCATTCATGGTAATAGCTTTGGCACAAACTCTATCCAACAAAACCAGCTGACTGTTACTCCCTTTTCTCTCTACAGCATGAGTCATTTACAAGCCATTTAAAAAGGAAGTTGTCAGGAAAACACACCAGTCATGAAATGCAGCGGCCCAAATCTTCAGAGACTATCAACATCACTCTACTGAAGTCACTAGATTTACCTGATCTATATCACTAGAAAATCTGATTCAGCCCCTGTGAACAGCTGTTTCTAGCCTACCTTAATGCCATCCACATCGAACTGCTTATTGTTATTGGGTTTAGGGTAATACAAAGAAAGAGAGGATTTGGAAATAGTCATGGCTGTTGTTTATTGCCTCTTTCTCTGCAGCTGGTTAATAAGTTTACAGGGGTATTCATGCTGTTTTGGGAGAAGTGGAGGCACATTAATCTAACACTGATCTTTTAACTAGTAAGATTAACCAAATAAATAAGCCCAAACCATAATTTTGAAATCTCAGTGACCAGTAAGGAATAGCAGTTGTTATTCAGTAAGGACATCAAAATTTTATTAAGGCTACCAAACTATCAGTAAGGTTATCCACTGGCAGAAACCCAGGTGTATATACACACGTATACCCCTGTGAGCTTTGGGGGCAGAGGGCAGAAGCTACTGGTAAAAAGAGAGGAACAACCAGCCCCTCTCTCAGGCATACGTGATGTTCTCTGAAACACAGCTGTGACAAGTGGAATCAGAGCCAGTTATTAATAAAAGGCAGCTTGGCCATTGTCTGAGCAAGAGACTGAGATGGCCAGGCCTTAAGGCTCTGGAATTCCTAGAAAATCCATTCAATTTTTCAGAAGCATTCACTGATCAAGGTTCCTCCAAGGGGGAACACCACAGATTTGACTTTCAGATGTGCTCAGAAGATTCCTGCTGCTAGCAAGGGACTTGAGCCCATCTCAGTCCTCTGCCTAGTCTGCTCTGAAGTCACTTCTCGGGACAGTGAGCAAATGCCCTCCACCACACCCTCCCATGACCTAGTGTCTCTGTATGTGTTTTTCTGGTACACCTTATGATTCTGCAAGCATTTAAGACTAAAAATGTTAGCTTAGTCTCACACAAGCAGCAGGAGTATGGAAATTAGAGGAAAATAAAGAAAATATTGAAAAAAAATGAATGAAAATTTGCAGAGGAGAAATGTTAAAGTACAGATGGGTACGAAGTTTTTCTCATGTTCCTGGAGATTGGTCTGGGTTTTACAATACCTGCTGTTGTGATGTTACTGTAGTCAGGCGACATGCATATTGTTATATGATGAGCTCCTTATACATGAAGGAGACTCAGGACTGTTTTTTTAGAAACTTGAATGAGTTATCTTTTGAAAGTTATGAGGGAAGCTGAGAGGTAAATAAATGAATGTGCGGCCAAAAATTCAGGTAGTAGTATCTCTTCTTCTACACAGACTGGACATAGCTAAAAACAAACAATCTGAAAGTCCGAAGCTAGCATCTGTCTCTGATCAAGCCCTTTGACATGTTTTTCAGCTCAGGATAGGGGTGATCAGGTGAGACTCGGTGGCTAAGGTTGAAAAGTGGGCACACACATGCAAATGTTCAGCTTTGCTTAAAATCTGTGGTTACAAATCCCAGGACCACTCACAATCAGCAAAGGTTTTCTTCTTTGCAGTCAAGTAAAATGTACATGTGAAGTTTCATCTCTCTCTCTTCCTGAATTCTGTGTCAAATCTTCCTTGTGAATATAATTATTGTTCTAGGAGCACACATGTACTACAGACTGCTGGCTTTGCCTGAGTATTCTTGCCCATGTTACCGAATGGCGATTAGACTTTTCTTTCTCTTTGCAAATCAAAAAACCTGGCTGAGGTTTATGGAAGCAGAACTGCTGCTTTTTCATCACATTTGTAGAGGAAAGCACTTCTAGAGTCCTGCAGGGTGGAAATCCGCTGACTTCACAGCCCATCAGACGGGACTCTCGCTGCAGTAACTCCACCGCCCCACGTCAGTGCCCGCTCCCCCGCAGCTGAGCAGCAGCAGCAGGAGCAGGAGCGAGCTGCAGACTCAGCTGGATAACACAGGGAGAATTACACATACGTTAGTGAACGTGAACTCTAGAAAGTTAAAGGCTACAGTTCTGGTTTTGTTTTTCAAGCTGAGATTTTGTCACTGTTGTATGGCACCAGAAGGTGCAAGCTTAAACAGATGGCTATTGTTTCTGTCCAGATCTGCTTGCACAAAGCCTGAAAAGTGAACAGGATTTGCACAAAATTAAAATAAACAGCAGTGAGCTGGATTCTTTTTCTGCTGATGTCAGTTCTCTTTCACAGTTGTGAATTTTAAGTTTAAGGTGAGGCATAATTTTATTTCAGCTTCTCTTCTGCAAACTTCCTCTTCAGAGGAGAAGATGGTCTGAATGGGCAGACGTGGCTTGTGTGAATAATATTGCAAGACGGGAAGATCTAAATGATTTGGAGTGATCCTATGGAGAACAGCTTCTCTTTCCAAGTGTAAACTTTTCACTAATGGAAGAGTGTATTTTAAGACTACCTTCAATTTTCCTATTTATGTCACGAGGGCATTTTATTTCTTTCTTTGTTGCCCTCAACAATGATCACATCAAGGATGTAAAGTCCTTAGAATTCAATTACTGCACATGCTAGAAAAGTTACAGAGAAAACGAAGCGATATATCCAGTTGTCATAAATTTAGGGTGACAGCCAAAAAAGTAGTGTTTTAAAGAACAAGTGCACTTGAGCAGTGCCCTGAATGAGTCCATGGAAATTGCTACCATCTAAATAAAACATATGCATTCACTTGTGTCCACAGCCAGAAAACCTTATCCACATTTTATTGCTGTACATATCAAAGCAACGTCTTTTTGTTTCGTTGTTCAATCAGCTTTGACAGTCTCTTTTCCGTATTAGAAATAGGCAGAGGTTCCTGTCTCTCGATAGGAATGACTAGAGAGAAGCAGACAGAGCAGGATTCAGCTGAAAGTTATATTTATCCAGGCTCCAGCTATAGCCAAGCCAGGAGTGTAGGTATATCCTGAAGAAAGCACATCCCATTTATCACAGGCACTAACCGAGGACAGAGTGAATTGTTGGCCCACGACTCTTGTCTCCCTCCATTGGTCATAGACAGAATTTAGCTGCCTCAGCTAACTTTCAGATGTCTGAAAGCAAGCGAGATGAACCCTCATCCCAGATATGCCTCAGATCCCTTAGTCCATTTCCGATAACCAGATGCTTCCCAGTATGCACATGAGCCTGCTTTTTTTTTTCTCATCCTGTTAACCTGAAAAATAATTTTCTTTATAGAATAACCATTCCAGATGTGAGGAATTACCCTTAGCTCAAAAAATAAGGTGATGTTTCTGGAGAAACCTTGAGGAAACCATTAAAACCAGCATCACTAGCCTACACACACACACACACACAAAAGTCTTCAGGAACAAAAATTATTCTCTTTTGAAAAGTTTAGGGCCATTTTTCATTTCATCAAGATTTTTTCATAACCTGTACCTCCAGACTTTCTCTGTGAATGTTATTAAGAAATTGAGTCAAATGATTATGGATTTTTTTCCTCCTACTAATCACTTTCAATAACTATTTTAAGAATCTTAAAACTTTAATGGTGTAATGCTTTTTATAAGGCATGAAAAATAATAGCAATAAAAACCACTTTTTGCTAAGTATTTAATTGGCAAAATATAGCACGTGTTTCAAGATAAAGGCTCTTTGTTCCAAAGGTCCAACCATCTCTAATAAATTATTTTTCTTAGGTTTTATGCCTGTAACAATTAAAATAAATGATACCTCTTACTTCTTTTTTAATAAAGGAGATGGAATTATTCTTGTTCATTTACAAATTTCATTAAGAAGCAGATGAACTTCCATAACTGGAGAGAAAATGGGCTTTCAGTAAAACTAAGAGATAAATACACTCATGAGTATGTAATGATACTTTTTCTCCATAATTCCCCACCCAACCATACCAACTGGATTACCTCAGTGTTGCTCCTGCAATGATTTTGTGTGATAAAAATGTAGTTGATCAGCAAATGACATTTCTTCTGAACACAGTTTGGACTCTATAAGGACCCTAAAGACTCTGTAGAGTTAGACTTAGTTTTACCTTTTGGCTTCTTCGGTGGCAAGACTAAATGACCTTTTTTTTTCATTGTTAAAGCAATTTAAGTGCTTTGGGCTGAATTTACAAAGTTTTTTGTATCTAATGATAATAGCTCTGAAACTGTCATTTAGACATGTGTACAAATACTGTTGTGTGTCTATTAGCATTGTGGTCCTGAGATGTGAGTTTCTCGAGCTTGCAGTAAGAGGGTCCTGTCACCATTTTTTTAAAAAGTCTGCAGATTTGTAAATGACTTTGGTACTAATTGTACCCTTAATATCTCATCTTTAAAGTGGGGATAACATTTTCTATTCTATCTATAGGCTACAGCCTGCTTGGAGCGGGGACGGTCTGTCACTGGGGGAGTGAGGTGCGGTGCTCATGGACTGGCTTCTGCGGTCTTCCGCCATCACTGGTAATAATAGCAGCTGTAATTAGTAGTAACAATAACACATCACTGCTGTGTAGAAAGCACAGACAGGTTGGGTTTTCTTGTGCTGCTGTTAATATAAAAATATTTAGATAGATTTATTTTAGAAACATGGATTTAAATTTCTCAGTCCAAACAAAGTCGTTCAAAACTTGTGTGAGGAGAACACGACGTACCAGCCCACTTCGGAAGTAAGCAGACAAACAAGCAGTCTCTTGCTGTGCTGCCACAAGGCATATTTATTATTTATTCTTCTTGTCTGCCCAGTTTGTTTTTCAACACCAATTAAAGGCTTATTCCTGCTTTTGAGTCCAAAATACCTTGGGCTTCAGCCATCCTGGGTATTCATTGTGTTTTGTCTGCATCTTTGTTCTGCAGAGAGGACCATCAGCCCAGCCTGCTCACTGCAAATACTGCAAATACTGAATCAAGAAATCATCAGGTAATTTTTTTCCAAATGTTTCCTTTTTCTGAGGGGAACAAAGGCAACCAGCATTAAAAACAGGGAGGCTTTTTTGCCTAATAAAATAAGTCTCTATATATTAAGCAAAAAAAAAAGACGGTGCATTGTCAATTCTCTGATTCACTAGGTTGCTCCAATAATTTTTTTTAACACACTGTCCTGTAATTGCATTTTAGATGCTGGAAAGTTGTGACTGGTTTTCTTTTCCCAGTTGCTGTTAATTCTGCTTGGCACTGATGGTTTTTATCTTCATCTGGGTATCAGTCTGGACTCTGAAGTCAGCTTGTCTCTGGAAAACAAGTTTGTCAGTTAAATATGATTGCAAAGCAAGACCTGCACTAGACATTTCAATGGCCCACAAAAAGTGTTCATGTCCCTTCAAGTCATAGCTAAACCCGTCAATGAGTCAGAGACCACCAGGTCAACATGGTACAGGGTTCAATCCACTCCGGGTTCAGCCATGGAGGTCCCACTGCAGGAACACCACCTCGTGTGCAGAATGGTGTGCTCTGTCTCGTCTGCCTAGAAAGAAATGACAAAGAACCTAAATTTCCTAATTCTGACACACCTCTTCTCCCATGCAGGAAACAGGCTGAAATGGCTGCAGGGATTTCCTTGCAGAACTCTGCAGACCTGTTTTCTCATACCTGCACCAAACAGAAACACCATGAAGAGCTTACAGTATTTCTTAACATGCTGGGACATGGAGGGAGCCCATCTGGAAAAGAGTGAGTACCAAGGTCCGTGGGCACTTTTAGTGCTTATTCTCTTGCAGTTGGCAATAACTCTGAGGCTTGGGAGAAATACGTCCAAATCTCTGCTTTGCCATGGATTTTCTCTGTGACTCCTGTGACTTTAGCAAGCAGGTGTTACTGCCATGGGGAAGCTTCTGCATTGGTCCGAGCCCCCCACGCTGGTGTGCAAGCCCTGGATATTGCAGACTGTCTGTCTCACTGGCTCCTTCCTCCTACCTGTCACGTTCAGAAGGAAGGACCTGCTGGCCTCTGGCAGGCAAGCTTTTGAAACAAGACAAAGTGGTTGCTTCCCTGTGGCTGTGGATTAGGGACATGGTCCTACCACCTCAGGTGATTTGACCATGGCAGAAGTCAAGAGAAAAGGAATACAGAATGGAAGAAGGGCCATCAAGAGGTCCATCGACATATCATGTCACTTATTGTGGGCAGTCTTCCCACTTCACGTGATGTGGCCATCACTAGGTTGTCTTCTCAGACAAAGTCTGCAACTTTGTCTTAGAACTCACAAGAATATGGTGAAGATCACTAAAGACTGCAAAGTACTTCTCTGCAGAAATAACAGGAACTATTCACAAACTTTAATACAGATGGAAAGGAAAGGAAAGGAAAGGAAAGGAAAGGAAAGGAAAGGAAAGGAAAGGAAAGGAAAGGAAAGGAAAGGAAAGGAAAGGAAAGGAAAGGAAAAGAAAGGAAAGGAAAGGAAAGGAAAGGAAAGGAAAGGAAAGGAAAGGAAAGGAAAGGAAAGGAAAGGAAAGGAAAACCTCAATCAAGACCAACTGATTATCTTCCTGAGGGGCAAAAATCAGCCCACAGACTAGATTGTGAAGGGAAAATCTCCAGAGCTGGATTGTCAGAGAGCAAAAAGCTTGGCACAGCATCCTGCAGAAGCATAGCATCTCCCATGTTCATTATAAGATTACAATTAATGATTAATACTCATCCAGGCCCAGCTGCTTCTTCCACAACTGCTATGGGATTACTTTCACTGGAGCTGCTGGCACGGCATCCCTTTCGATGCCAAGGGGAGTTCCCCATATAAATAAAGCAGAAAGCAAAGATTCACACTGAGAGTGGAATAAGGAAATCTGACAGAGGATTTTGTCTCCCCATCAACCACAGCACGTGAAAAGCTGTTTCTGTGGCTGCAACTGATTAACCAAACACTGGCAGAGGGTACCAAATGAACCTGTGCAAGAACAAAAAGGGATCTACATGTGCCCCTGGAAGGCTACCTGCAGTTTTCTAGGGAGCTATTCTGGATCTGAGGTATCAGGTCAGACTTCAGTCAGGTTTCCTCTCTCCAGGGCCAAGACAGAAGTTTGCTTTTGGCCATTAACTGTGACACTTCCCTGCAGCTGCCCACCTTGCAAGGCCTCAGCTGCTCCAGCCTATACCCTCAGGTCTGCCCACGTCCTTCTGGAAGGGAACGTGTCCTCTTCTGCAGGGGAAGCCAAGGCAGGGATAGCTCACACAGAGTAAGAGGTACATAGTCCAAATCTCTATCCATTGCTGCATTCTTGTTCTAACTTTTAACTTCCAATTTCGTGCTTAAGTACTGGAAGCCCATAATTTATAGGGCATTTCTCTGTGACAGTTTAATTTGGAGATAATGGAGTGGAATTGACTTTGAAAAGCAGCAGAGGATATAGGGAATGAAAACATTTACCAGCTCCTCTGAGGCACAGCAAGACAAGAAAACAAAAAAGAGGGAGGGGGTACATATAGATGTGATTATAAAATGAGGATTATATTTCATTTCCTAGCATCTGTGGAACAAAGGGACGTCGAATGCCACTCAGTTTAAATCCTATTGTCTGAGAGGGAACGTAGAATGGAGAAAGATTTATCATGGGTCCTTTAAGCTCTCAGTTTTCTGCCTAGCAGATATGTAACACCCATTTGTAGCCTTTTCTGCATCTTTTTAACTTTGAAATAATTGAATATCTATGAGATTGGCAGGAGATCAGTGCTATGAAAAGCTCAAGAGGATACAGTAAATGGGAAAAGTATCTCTGCAGTTAGAATTGTTTTGTGAGCCATTACCTTTTGATACCTTCCCTGATCTCAGGGCAGATCTTTGTTAATAGGTTCTTCTTAACAAGGGTTGCAGCAAGATATAGATTTCCAAACTGGCTGCCATGGAAACAAGTTGCTAATTAAGCCCCCCAGCAAACCCTGTCCCCTTTTTATGCTGTTAGTGCTGAGGATGACAGTCTGTATATACTCAGACTTTTTGTTTCCTTCAGTCAGGTTTGAGGGTCTCTTAGGGTATAAGGACTGTTTGCCATTGGAGATTACAAATGGCAAATTCCTCACTCCCTTTCAGCCAACATTTGGGCAGCTGAAATAAAGTGCCTTGGAGCCCCCAGAACACTGAGAAAAAAAGGTAGCAGGAAAATTGTAAATCAGTGTGACAAGACCCCAGGTAAAATCTGAAACTAAATAAAGAGACATGAAGGCTTTTTAAAAAAAAGGCAAACCCAAACCCTGTGTTTACCTATATTTGGCTGTAAAAATCTGTAACACTGTCATTCCAAAGACTGCAAAACTTGATTGGTTTGTATATTTTCAGCAAGGAGATAACCTTTTCCTCACACACGGAAGTGGTAGGGGAAAGATGATGTATAAATTCTTGTGACCCTTAGAGAAACTTACCCTCACTCTCAATAGAGAGTCAGCACTTGGATTCTGTTTCAGGATCTCTAAATAAACAGGACACCCAGGGGCTCTTGTCATGCTCTCTTTAATTTGCTGCTCCACTTGTGCTTAGAAGTCAGAGGACTGCAGTGTTATGTATGGCTTTGTCTACACTACTGTCTGGTACTGGTGGCCACTGGCGGGTGGTAGCATGGAGATGTTGCGACAGCTTTAGGAGAGCTAACCCAGAAGTGCCAGGAATCTGGTGGCAGCTCCACGAAGCCGGGGCTTTTCTAGCCTGGGCTCGTCTACCCTCACCTCTAGTGCAGTTCTACTGTAGGCACATCGATACAAGACCAACCCAGAAGGACCAATATCCATCGTGAGACCTCACTGTCACATTTGGGAAGAAGTGAGCATGTCTCATTTTCACTGCAAAATCTGACTTCTTTTACAGGTGCTCTGGCATAGAAGGGGTTTGGCATTTTAATAGCAGTGTCTCCTCTTCCTTTCTGCTGGAAGGAATTGCTGAGCCAACATCAGCATGCCTGGCAGTGTCTCCCATTAAAATGCTCTGCTCTGTAATTCTGTACATCCCTGTACGGAACATCCCTGCACGGCACTAGACTCACACAGAGTAATTGGAACCCATAAGCCAGCAAAGCCACCAGGCACAGGTCAGGAACTCAGCTTGCCACTGGGGAGTTTCCTCACAGGTTTGTGTTTGCTGCTGCCTTAAGATAAATCCCTGTGAAAGCTCTTCAGTGTCAAAGCAAACTGGATAAAAGGTCAAGAAGGGCTTTTATTCAACCACCCTCTGCCTTCAAGTTTGCCTTCCCTCACAACCTTGATTAGTCTGTCATTATCTATCTTTCTCCATATCTTTATTTCCCTTGAAAAAACCCCTCTTAAGTATCCCCACTCAAGGTGTTTCCATGGCTGATCTATGAGCTCTGTATTAGAGATTCCCACACTATTTCCAAGCAGGCTGGTGCATTCATACAGGGGAAAAAGCTCAGTTCTGGACTTAGTTTAACTGATTTAAGTCCAGGGGTTGCTGCACTGCTCTCCGTTGTGTCCTGCAGTTAATGGCCCTGCCCCTTAGCTCACTCTTATCCATCGCTTAGGTCTCAGGAACTTTGCAGGGACTTATTTGCCTTGTTCACTGCATTTATCCTCTCTTCCCCAGTTAAAGTGGGGCCGCTCCCTCTTTCGCCCATGCAGACACCGTGGTAAAAGTGAAGGTGCCTACACCCTCCACTGGTTTGTGTTGGCACAGCCTCATAGATTACAGGAAAGCTTAAATGATTTATGTGGGCCCAAGTAATTCTAATGATTAAACAAGGCCACTTTGTTAGCTGCCACCTAAAAATGTGATCTAATACCAAAACCAGCCTTTGCTGGCATTCATTGGTGACTGAAGGAAATAACCTGAATTTAAAGCCAAATAAGATAACGGAGAATTAGCTCAGCAATTGGGCCATAGAAATAGTAACAAAAAGAGACCACTGATGTAGTTAATGTCATCAGGCCAAGGTAAGTATCAGCTGTCTGTACATGAAGATAATCAGGGTTTATAGTACAGAAGTGAGTCTGTGTGGGATTAGGTTTGGAATATTTCATCAATTATATAGCTGTAAGCTATAATAAAAAATAATAATACTTTGCACTTGCATAGTGCTTTCATCCTCAGATCTCATTTCGAAGCACTTCATAAACGTTAATTAAGCCTCCTGCCCCCGTGAAGTACATATTAGATGATTATTATTATTATTATTATTATATCAGTTTTTTAAATGGAAAAAAGAAGTTAAGTGACTCACCCAAGGTCACCTCCATCATGTTTAAGAGGGCTGTCAGCTGACAGTCATCTGACATGCAGTCTCCAAGCTGAAAGAAAGGATGGGATGATCTGGGGGGGATAAAGTGATATTGTTGCTTCCTTCTGATGTTCAGATGTACCAGACACAGAAATGCTGTGTCTTTGCAATGCATTTGTTGTTAGCTATGCAAGGGTAAAAACAATTTTGTAAGCAATAGATTGAATGAAACCTGATTTCCTTCAGACATTTGTCTCATACTTGTGCTATGTTTCTCTGCTCCAAGTTTTCCATAAGACTGGCACATCCATACCATGATGTAGATCCATTAATGCCTAATTTGTGCTGAGATCACTCTTCAACCTTCTTCTCAGCTAGGAGTATTTATTTGGGTCTTTTCCTCTACTCATGGCCTTTTTTTTTCTGAAACTTACAGAAACTGAATATCTGTGAGGCCTTTCCCTGCTTGTTAAACTTACTTTGAAACCGGCCAATGTACTCAAACTTCACTAGGAAGGAGCAAACAGACTCAAAATGCAACCACAAGCTTGGTTTCCTATGTGTCTTCCACTTTTGTGCATCTCAGCTGAAGACTAGTGGGCTATACAAAGCTTACATTTCAGGAAAAATGTAAGAAGCTTTTTTCTTAAGTGGACTTTCAAGCACTAAGATTATACAGCAGACTGATTTTTTTAACCAGTGTATGTATTCCCTATCTCCCTGCTTTCAGGACAGCCCATGCTGTTACAGGCATTACTTACAGGTTAAAGATACTTGTTCTTACAGAAGTTAAAACACCTAAGGGACAGAGGTTACAAGAGACATCACTGGCACAAGCAGTAACAGAGGACAGTGCCGTGACTAAAGACAAATGTTAAGATATCAGCTCCCATTTAGACATAAAAAAGATTGATAGTAACCTTTTATTAATTATCTCCTTCAGCTTATTTTGTTCTTTTGCAGCTGTGGTTGTAAGCACTGAGAAGGAGGGAGTGACCACTAAGATCCTGGGCAAATCCTGCTTATTCTAAAGCATTTGTCACCAGGAGATCTCAGAGTGACACAAAAAGTAGGAAGTTTTGCTCTCCTCGTCTTACCATGTGTGGAGAATGGGAAAGCCAAGACACAGAGCAGTGAGGTGAGTTGCCTTTCACTGCCCAGGAGTGGGGTCCCCACACACCAAGCTGTGCAGCAGGAAATTAGGTATTCTCCGGCAAAAATGAGTCCTTCACTGTGCTTACGAACTTGCTAGAACCTGTGAACGTCTTTCAAAAGATGTTTTTGGAGGGTCCCTTATATTGCAGCAGAGTTAAAGTGAATGAAAATGATACCACCTTGGGAAAGCACATATCCTTATATATATATATTTCCACCTTGGGAAAGCACTTAACTATTCTCTCTGCCACACCTCAGTTCAAGAACAAACACTTTCAGCTCCCCATTTTGGAGATACAATGCCTTGTGATGTGAGGCTCTCTCTTCTGGGAGAGCTCCTCTATGGGTTTCATCTGCAGGAGATTTGAAACCCCGCAGAACCCATGGGGTTTGTGATCTCTCTGCTGTGCCTTTGAAGGAGGGATGGAATCAATATGTTTTCAAAAAGGCAATAGCTTGCTAAGTGGCTATGGCATACATAGCAGTATTGAATATAGATATACTGACACTCTGCATCTCACCCTGTCTCTTTGACTTGTGTCAGATAAAGCCACCTGCATTAGGACTGTACATAGTGACTTCTTGTCACTCTGGGAATTTAGAAATTGAAAATAAGGCCTGGCATAAGTGAGAACGGCTCTAAATATTCTGTAATTCCTGATGGGTTCCTAAGAATGCTGGGCACCTGCTCCACAGCCCAAAGTGACCTACCGTCTGCTGAGAGCGATGCAGGACAAAGACACCTTCTCCTGCTCCTGCAGGAATGCGGCAGGTATGGTAAAGCACAGCAAAACCAGCAAAATACTCCCTTGGCTACTGCAGCCAACCTGGTCTGCGGGCCTGGGCTGACTCCAGACCAGGAACACATGCACTTTCTTTGTCATCTGGACTGATATAGAGTTCATTTGCTCAAGACTCACTATACTGAACCATGACACTTTTTTCTCCTTTGCCCCTCTCTCTTGAAACATATGGATTGTAGCAAAGAGTGAGGAAAAAAAAGCACCTTACTTTTTTGCAGGAGAAACAAAGCAGGAGGCATCAACTTCAAACAAACTCCTTCTGTCTCTTCTGGCCACAGAGCCATTCACTCTCAGTTTCCAGTCTGGCTGGCTGGAGAAAGAATAAGATTCTCTAAATACTTTCCTCAGTAGTTTTAAATCTGGTAGTCGAGAACATAACAGGAAGGAATAAATAAACTCACAGTCACAAACTGATTGATAGGAGACTTTCAATGGCCCACACTAGAAGAAATTTAAGGCCTAATTTAAAGCTCTTTGAATGCCATTTGAAGTTTTCCATCAGTGTCACTAGGGGTTTGGATTAGTTCTCTGACAAGTGGGACATGCATAGGGTTTTACAGGAAGAGGGTTGTTTTTCTTCCTCAAATTGAGAAAGTTACTGTTTTCTTCTTGGGACTACAAAATATGTTAGGTTAGGTACTCCTACGTGTATGCCCAGCCATCTCCTTTGGTTGACCTCTGTGACTACTGTTAATACAGATGTGCCTGATTGATACAATACAGCATTTTTTTTTTCCTTAAAATTTCATGAGCTTATAACTACAATGAGTACGTGCTTAAATAAAAGATTAAATATTTTGTTAAATGTGGAAAGTACCTTTGGATGTCAAAATTAATTATGTGCTGAAAATGTAGCTATCTATTTGAAATTCCAAGAATAATAGATATGAGGCATTTCTAATAAACTAAACCCCCTTGGGCTTTGAGCTCTCTACCTCTGCAATAAAAGGCAGAGAATTTAGCTACAAAGTTACATAGCTGAAAAACCTATTCACAAAGAACGCTTTACATTAAATGCAGGCAGTTTTCTGATTCCCTCGATGTAGTAAAAAACACTATACACGCATGTGTTTTTACAGAGGTTTGAAATACAGGATAGAGTCCAAGGGGTTTCAGATTAGACATTCTGGAGTCTCCTAACTGAGACCTTTCTGACAGGCACGTGACAGCTACTCAGTACACTCGCCCCTGTCTCTGGCTCCCCACTGCTCTGCAACTGGCTCAATCCGTTTCAGTGGGAAAGCAATTCCTGAATGTAAAGCACTTGGGATCCAGAAGATTAAAGAGCCACTGATACAATTTATTTAATTGTCCTCATACTACCCAAAGCCACTTCTAGTCATTTTAGGTGACAATGGCTAAGACACAAAAGAACATAATAGAATGGCTCAAAATTATCTATTAAAAGTAAGGAATGGTTATTTCATTTCAGGAAATTCCATCCTTGCTTAATAATATTATAAATGCCACAAAAATACTCTGGTCAGTCTTAAAAAAAAAAAAAATAAAGAAACTGACTGTTTCATAAACAATTTTTCTCACTGTTAAGCCTATTAGCTTATTATAATGCACCATTTAAGAAAATCTAACCCCCAAAATATGGTAGGTAAGATATATTGTCTTGCATTGTTCCCTTTATATTCCCTCACATTTTATCCTGGAGAGCAGAAATTTGACTTGTTTCATTTTCCATGTAATTTTAAATAATTCACATGAGATTCAACCAGCATGGTCCCTTCAAGGGAATACTCTGCTTAGGGAATGCCTCTGCCACAGTTACTTGTAACAGGAAAGTGGATGAAAAGGTACCTGTGTGGTGACAAAAGAAATGGGTTTGTGGTTAAGCAACATACTCTGGACTTGAAGGACACCAGCCTCATGAGAACAATCAAGTTAACAGCAGCCAGATTTTCCAAAAAGTTCAGCTCCTCAGCCAAGGGAAAGAGCCAGATTTTCAAGAGGCCTTAGCAGTTTCCATTGGCCTCAGGTCAGCAAAACACTTAAATGCTTTTAAATAATTTGATCAATGATTCTACTTGTTTCCTTAATGCTGGACATCTGCTAAATGCCACACTGAATCATTATCTTCAAGATGCTGGTTCAGGAAGGACTTGGCTGATCAGGCCAGAATTCAGTCAGGCCACCAGTGGGACCTCACCAAAGACTATGGTCGAGCATGTGCCCGCTCGATGGCTATCTCTATGCTACCAAGGAATTTGGTGCAAGAGGAGCAAAGTAGTAGGTTGATGTAGCCCCTGCTGAGCTCCGCACTTGTCCACTGTTTGCAGTTGGAGACTTTTGCTTCAGACTAGATTTAGTCTGATCCCCTGGACTGAAAGTCACCGCTGGAGAAATTGTTTGAAACTGTCCAAAGGACAGTTTGGACCCTCTGGTCCCTGTGGGAGAGGGCTGCGTTTGATGAACTCTTGAAGTGGAGCTTCTGGATGTAGTTCATTCAAACCAGGCAGTTTGCTTCAAAACTGCTCTACTACTCCAAAACCCACCACTAATAGATGAAGTTGTGATGGATTATCTAAAAAGGAGAAGAGAGAACTGCTTTTGGAAACAGCATCTTAAATCTCCATAAGCTACAAGGAAATCACTCTGGCATGCAGTTAAATGTCCTTCCTCAGTTAGAGAGGATCTTCTAATCGGGTACCTTTATGCCTCAAATCCTAACCTGTTCTACTTCCCTTCTTTATCACTCTTTGATAGAAATCTGGGCTGAAATTTCCCAAGGGGTTTAAATAAAAAGATGACGGAAGCTACTGAACGGCTGCGGGATATGGAAGCCAACTATCTAGAAATTCCAGCTGGGACTGAACATATCTTAGCAAAGGTATTCTTTCTCATCATGTGTTTGCACAGTGCCTGCCATACAGAGGACACCCACCTACACCTTGTATTAGACATTTTGTTAAGTTCAGTTGAAGAAAATTGCTGCAGAGTATTCAAAAATGGCTTTTTTTACAGTCTAAGACTTGAAATTCAGCATTGGTTTCCTATCCCAAATCTATCTGCTTGTTTGTTTGGTCAAAAAGTTGCCATTTTCATCTGCAGAGAGATGAATTACAGGGAGTTTCAGTTTTATGGCTTACTGTAAATTAAAAATAATAAGAATAATTTACTAGGAACAGAGTCAGCCTGCAGATTATTATTATTCTGTAGCCTTCCTTAGACAGGCAGGCAGGCAGTCAGTTACTAAACAGTGACCCAATATTCTGCTCTCACTTTTGCTGCAAAGCTGGAATTCTCCATGCTGTTTTACCAGGAAATAATAATAAAACGTCTTTAGGCACATGCCCCACAATTCATGCCATTGTTGTTAATAATTCTCTCCGTCTTTTTTGAGATGCATGTGAACACAAAAAATTGAAGTAATTTTAAATTTTTCTGTAGAAATTGGATTATTACTAAAGTGTTTGTCTGTCATAAACCACTTCCATATGCTATTCCTAGTGAGTGCATGAGTTCAGGTATGTGTGTGTATGTACATGTGCTCGCATGCACACATGTTCATATCCATGTGCTTGTTCATGCATGCATATGTTAGTACATGTTATCAGATGTGTATGCATGCAATTACAGTTTCTAGATGGTTACGATTATTATAAAAGAATAATTAAGGATGCCTTGAAAGAGGTTTCACATCTCATTTCGGTGGGAGACCTCTCTCTAAATACTAATTCCAAAAAAGTCTTGTAATATCAGGCAGCGTTATCAAAAAAACCCAGGTGATTTGAAAAGAAACATGGCTGATAATTCTTACTGCTAAGATACTTCTTCAAGTGTCACTAATTACTATGAGAGTCAAATATGCATGCCATATTCTTATTTATAGGTATGAAACACTTTTATGTTTAGACAAAACTAATCTGAGTTTCCTTAAACATATCTTATTATCTAGGTCTCAGATAAGGCTGATTGATAGAAAATTCACAGATTCTGAACCTGTTCTCATGTGCTTAAACCTAGGGTAGTATCTCCAGCTTTTATGTAATTATTGCCAAAAACCTCAAAGCAGCCTCCCTCCTCTCTATTAAAAAAAGCTGCTATCTTTGAAACTAATCTCATGGCCTGCATAGAATTAATTCAGTCTAGTTTCAGTAAGCCTTTGTATATATATTTATATGATCATACCTGCTTTCTTCAGGCATCAGTGAATTGCTTGTGGAATTAATTCCCTGGCAGACTTTACAGCGGAGTATAATCTTAAATTGTTTACTAGGCTACAGTATGATTTTCATCTACTGGAGGCTCAAACACAGCGATACCATCAGTTACAGAAATGCAACACTGCTATGCTAGAAAAACTACATGTTGATCTTACCTATAGTCAGCATTCTGCTTCCAAGTCTTGCAAGCTCCCAAATAGGCACGTAAGTGAAAATGGTAGCTTTAAGGTATTACAGAAAATAAAACTGTGAAAAAAAATGCTCTCTTAGATGAATTAGGATAATATTTTTATGACATTCATCAGTAGTTCTTGAGGCAGAGTAAAAGTGGTACACAAGCGTATTGGGTTGCTTGCCCAGAATCTAGCTGTTAACAAACACATTTGGGAGATAATGACTACAAATCCACCATTGTGCACATGCTGTATGACCGTCTCATACCTTTTGGGAGGAAAATTATTAGAGGAATTAGACTGACTTTGGAGTCTCAGTTTTGGTGGTTCTGAGATTGCTGTTTACATCCATTGAATAGGTAAGGAATAGAAATAGTTCCAGAGAGCAAAACTGCAGCCAAAAAAAATTCATAAACTGGAAAAACAAATCAACCACTGAATTGTACGTTAGCTGAGTGCTTTGTTGGGTAGCACCAAAGGTTAAAACCCAACCCAACCCAAACAACACACAGACACAAAAATATCCTCTTTTATTAGGAAAGGGAATACCATGGTTTTTATAGGGCTTACTTCTAATTCCGTGCTGTGATTGGTTATCTCTAGTGGAAGACAGGGGCTCCAGTAGCTTTGCTAATCATCTGTGTCATTTAAACAGTCCTGGGTAATATATAGGAGAGAACCAAAGTCAGACAGAGTTATTTTAATCTTCTGGGGTTGTCTATGCATAGACAAGCTTTGTTTATGCTTTTTAGCCTCTGCAGTGCTTCACATAACCTTGCATTTTGAAATAACTTTTCGTGGGTTTTTATTTAAGAGAATAATCTCAGTGTTGACATTGTCACAAAGGAGGGCCCAGTCCTGCAAAACTTCATTCGTAGTAGTTTTTTTAAAAAAAGAAGTATTGAGCTTTGAAAATACTTTTCCAGCCCCAGATTAAAGTCATTTTCAAAAGAGTTAAGTGGCATTATCCCCACTTAGTCCAGGTAAAGCCCCATTGAAATCAAACAGAGGTCTGAGCATCTGCGAGATGAGTAACTGTATCAAAAATACAAACAATTATTAATAAAAGTGAAAGACATCTCATGGGGAGGCAGTAGCACATAACTATTGTGCACAGGTATTAAAAAAGTAGCTATAGATTGGCATTTAGTAGAATAAATTTTGTTTTTAAAAGTATAAAACCAATTAGATAATAGAAGCAGGAACAAAATGGTACAAAGTTTAGGTGTGTCAGAAAGAAAACTGACACAGTGGATACAGTCTGAGAAGAGACAGAAATTGGCTGAGCCAAAGAGTTGCAAAGAGCTTCTTCAGACAGCAGGAACTGGGAAGGAGCAGTTTCCCACTGCGTTAATGGTGATTTCTGCGTGCTGGATGGCAGCAGGGCAAGGAGGAACGAGAGAGCGGTCGCATCGAAGAGGCCATAAATCTGACAAGGTGATTATGAATCCTGGCTTGCAGTGCGAGTGCAAGTCTACTTGACGGTCTGCTGTGGCTGGTCCAGCCTCCAGTGCCAGCTGCTGGTATGGGACGTGTCCACAGCGTGGGGGCTTGGGCAGCCCAAGAACGTGGGTACGTGCACGGAAAGAGGTGCCGGTGCCTGGGCTTGTGCGTATTTCACTATTCACCCTCAGCCCTGCGAGCATCACAGGGCTATATCAGCAATCGCTGCAGGCTGGGTTCAGCCCACAGCCTGGGCCACCAAGGTCCAAAACATTTCCTTTTCACTGAGCCACTACCTAAGTGCAGCGCAATCGATAATGTTCACTGGGGAAGATCCAAAACAGGAGGCTGGAGCACATTGCCAGGCAGGACTGAGTTGCCTTGGCAGCACTACCTGGTAGTGAACTTGGAAACGTAATTAATGCAATATTTAATTTTATTCAAAGTTAATGTCATGTAGGTGAGGACTTAATCAACACTCACTAGGTGGTAAAGCTTTTAGAGTCAGACTTTACGTTGGTGTCTGTATTTCTGACCTTTGAGCAAGGTATCTTTCCTTGTGCCTTCTCCCCCCGCATTGCAGAAATAGGCAGAATGCAACTCTTGGTCACTCAATTTTTCTGTCTTTCTAAAAAGGCATTAACTACATCACTCTGTTCTGGTTCTGGAGTATGCTCCTACTCAAATCCCCCCAGGCATTAGACATAAGCAGGACTGCAGAGGATAAAACATGATGTCTTTGGAACAAAAATTGCACTTCACGTGTACCTTCCTAGCCTGTTGTGAAGTCCTGAACTGCAATAGACTGGAAATGTTTGTGACTCTTTTTAGCTTTGCTGACAGCTAGTGCTTTTAATATAATTAAATAAATATCCCAAATGTATAAATCTCTGGTCTGTAAAGCCTGACCTGAAATCTCACCAATCTGCTCGAAGCTGCCTGGCAGTTCTGTTTTTGATTCCAGCTGGAAATACCAGGAGAATTGATTTTGTTATTGTGAGAAGCCTACAAGTTTGTGAGTATGCATACACAAATGAATATATCTACATATGGATGGATACATAAAATTTGGATCTTTTTAAAAAAGCTCAGTTACATGTGGTACTAGCAGTGAGTAAAAGTTTTAGGAAGGAGTCCAAGTTTATCCAAAGCAATTCAGTAGTGCTTCATTCAAACCCATTTTAAACTTGAACTTTTCTGCTCTTTACCATGGAGACATTCACAGGTAATAGCCTCTCAGATAATCAAATCCAAACTATTGCATTAAATTAACTCAAAATTAATAACCAGAAGGCCCCAGAAGTGAATTAAAAAGAGCAAAGTGTTAAGAACACTGAAATGAGTGGAAGACAGAGCAGGATTAAAGAATAAAGAGCAGATAAGTAAAAGAATTAACAATTTGGTGCCTTTTATGCAAAGCTCACAGAAATCTCTATCTTGTGGTTTAAGGCTGAAATCAATTTATCTGTATTTGGACATGCCTCACAGTGTCGACAGAAGCCAGAAGCATAGGGAATCTAGAAACACTTCCACAATAATTAACAATAGCCTTGCTAGCACAGCCCAGTCAGCCCCGGTTCAGCATGTGTTCTGGCCATCACAGCAAGCCCTGGGAGAAATTCAAGTCAATAGAGAGAACAAACTGTATCACATGTGTGAGTTCGCTTTGTGCAGAGCTGCATCTTTTTCCTTCTGAATTGTGTAGTGCCCCAAGCAAATCGGTGTGCTGCTGTAGAACTCAAATGAGGTCACACCAAGGTGTTTGGCAGTGGCCAAAGAACGGCTTCTGAATGAGCAAATAAAGAAGTTGTATACTTAAAAACATGCATTTGAAGAATTACAGCATTGCTACCATGGGCTGGATAACCAAGAGGTGTGAACCAGCACAACTCTGTTGATTTCTGTTTATTCGATTTAAAGGTCTGGCTAAACATCTCTAAGGGTCATTGAAAGTCAGAAGACCATTAGCTGAGACTCTGGTGGGATCTAATCCCTGATTTAATAGGGTACTGTGCATGCCTGAATGTAATATGGCAAACACTGGGAAATGTACTTTGATGTATCCACTAACGTTTTAAGTTGGTTGTAAGATTTATTTTTTTTTCCTTTTTTTTCGGTGAGTCTGGTGTTGAAAATTTTGTTAAAGCCTCTAAGAATCAGATCCATTTAGCAATACGTACAAGTTAGTTGCTTTGTGTAGTTTAGTAGCGTGGACTCAGTAAAGACCAAGAAAACCTCCAACAGGAAATTTTCCCACCTTAGGAAAAGCATTTATGATGACAAAGTTAGCTGAGATAAAACCCTCATTCAGGAAAGCATCTGGGGACATGCTCTTATCCTATTGACATCAGTAGGGCTTAAGCTTATGTTTAAAGTTAAGTATATGCTTAAACATTGAAAAGAAGATGCTTCCCAGGATTATGGACTTTGATGACTGAGTGGCTACTTGTTTAAGTAGCGTAGAGTCAACAGGCAGCTTTCTTGGCCCAGTTATGTGATAGAAAAGTCTTACATTCTTCTCCATATGCTTTAGAAATTTAACTGCCCATAGTAACACCACCAGAATTCATGCAGGTGATGAGTAGAACAGACAAAAAAAAAGAAAAAAGAAAAGATTTCAAGCCACAGCTTCCTCCTTGTGAGACACAAGTAAGTTATTACTTCTTCAAACAGCATTTGAGTGTCAGTCTGTTGGAGGGTACAAACAACACAGGCTAAACTAACACAGATTAGTCTTACTTTTGAGTACATGCACTTGATATGGATTAGATAAACCAGCTGTTCTTCAGTAACTTGCTCATTTCTTTTGGCACTCAGTTAGGAGCACAAATACAGAGCTTTTTCTGGGAGGTAAAAAAATGTCTTAGACTAAGTTTCAAATTCTTCTCTGATGGGAAGCCCCTTTTCTACTGTTTTTGCTATTTGAAGAATAGATCCTTATTTTCCAGAAGGGTAATTTGAAATTTGCAGCAGCCAAAATACCAATTAGTATATTGAAAACTCCATTATTGCTTTGCTTGTACTGGAGTAGACATCCATGATGCATTCTATCATATTTGATTTTTTTTTTTAGGCAAGTGATTTGAAAATCCTGACATGTAGTGTATTAAAAACATCTTTAAAAGTTTTGAAGGCATTTTGAAGAATAACTCCCAGATGTCTTTTCTTACATGGGAGAGAGAGGAGTATTTGACCCATTTATCACAAAAGCACTTCTAAAAAGTGCTTAGCTTCACTAAATTCTTCAAGCACTGTTCTATTAAAACAAGGATATGGAACCATATATTCAAGGGGATTAGGCTTTTAAGTTAAAATTACTATTCTCAGACTATTCTCAGTGAATTTAAAAATTCATACGTTACTGTCATTAAAAAATAACAACCACAAAAGAAAATAAAAATGTGGCAATGAAAACCAGCTGTCTCTGGTACCATGCAAATAGTGAGTCAAAACCGGAATAGAGCTGTTAATCCCGGTGAGAATATCTGTCCCACTGGTCTGTAAAATATATTTCCTGGAAATGCATGTACTTATTTCATGCTTGGAAAGATACATAAAATCTCATAAGTGCTATGAGGGGATAAATAACCAAAAAGGTGTTGTGACAGGAAGTCTGCAGATAAATGATTAACCAAGCAAGATATTTGCTTGCTTAGCAAAGGGAAGAATACTAAGTCTTTTTTTCTTCAAGGGGTGTGTTGAGAAAGCAAGGATGGAAAAGGAGCTTATGAAGAGGAAAAATCACTGGCAGGCAAAAAAGGGAAAGTAAGGGAACAAGGAGTGGTATTCCTGATACTGCACCTCCAAAGAGCGCTTTGGGAACTGGCACTCTCATCCACAGCTCATTTCAGAGATTGAAAAAGGAGAGAGAAAAAGAAAGCAAGCTAGCCAGGCAAAACCTAAGTTCTGGTGGTCTTTTACAGTAGCTTTCTTTAGCACAAAGGTGCTTCATGATTCAGTTATGTAAATGAGGTCTGTGTAGAAAGGATGTATAATATAATCAGTTTGGAACAGTAAGCATCCAACTTTCTCGCCTTACAGAAAAACACTGCCCAGTGCTGCCAGGCCCTCCTTTGCTTACCACGATCATCACAGATGTGGATGATCTATTCAGTACCACTTCAAAAAATAGGACAGTTAGAAAGGTTATGGGCTGTTTTGTGTAATGGCAAAACCCCCACCATTGTCCTTCCAAGTGCAGAAACATACCTGTGACTGTCCTCACAGCGGGACCGGGGGGCGAGCGCTGTTTGACAACGACTTATCGAAAACAGAATCAGAGGGTCCATGACACACTTTTTGTAAATACCAGTTCTAGACTGGATTTTTAATCCCAGACCTCTAGAGTCAAATGGGATCTGGAAAGAGGGCAAAGTCCATTTCTTATCTGTCTGCTTCAGCACCAGAAATTACTACTGTGGCAAAGAGGAGATGTTTTTATCATACTCCTCCAGTTCCTGAGGGGATCCACAGTCAAGGAACATTACCTTAGCCCTTGTGAAGCTCATATAGCTCATTTGATCTATAAAGAGCTTTACAAGCATAACTCACCCTAACCAGAAGTTGGCAAGGAACTTCTACACTACCCAGAAAGAAAACTGATGCTACGAGTTTAGTGGTGATATCCAGGTCTGCTCTGAAAATCTGTGTTAAAAGTGAGACGAGTACCAGACACCTGATATGCATCTAAAGTTGCACTTATCTGGTGACAGATCAGTTACCTCTAACTTCCACTGCATTTAAAACAGGGATAGAAAACCTCGAAATTCAGGTTCCAAGCACATTTTCCAACCTCTAGAAGGTCCTATCATGAAGCTAACTTGCTCTGAAAGTTGGATAGATGGACATCAGGCATGATTTGGTCAAAGAAGAGAAGTTACTCCAATACATTTGAAAAAAAGGAATTATTAACAGCAGAAATAAAATTTAATAATACCGGGAAAAAAAACCTGTGGCAGTCACAGATTATATCCCAAAGATGCTTAAAACTGATTTCTAGGATAGGATTCGAACATGCCAGCTTCACCATCTTTGTCCCCTACTTCTCTGGGCAATGGTACAACTACACTCTAACAGTTAACCATGTCAAAAACGTGTTATACCTGTGGCAATGTGGTTTCTTCCTTTGAATTTTTAGGCTCTTTCTGTAGTGGAATAATGAAATATATCTGAAGTATATGTAGGACACATGAGGTATCCTTGATTCAGATAACTCAGGTAACAAGGCCATGACGATGCAGTTGCCATCCAGAAACATCAAAGCTCCACACAGGGAACACGGATGCAATTTTGTGGGAATACTTTCCAATTCTAGAAGATTCAAGATCAGTAACTGCCAACTATTTAATACATATCTGTCTTATGGTGGAACATTATGAAGCAGAGCAGGTGACTCGATTAAATTTAGAATGCTGTTACATGGCTCTAAGGTACAAACAGAGCTTTAGTCAGCTGAAGACCTCAATAGGCTTGAAAGTCATAGCTCCCATTCATGCAGCCTGGGACAGTGGGTATTTCATTGTTGCTCTGCACCAGAAGATTGTTGCGTGTTGCATTTGTTGTGTGGTCAGTCTCTTTCTTTGTTAGACACAATCCTGCAGGTGAATCTCCATTGCAAACATACACACACTTTTTTCAGATTCCTGGACTTTACGGACCTCAGGACCATTCTCAAAGTTACCCTTTGAAATTAACATTCAGCCTTGTTATCATTTCAATACTGTGCTCAGACCAGGCTTGTGGATCAGAGCTCTGATGTCAGAAGGCAGGAAGGAATAAGAGGTAGCATCCCCCTATTCCTTCCTGGAGGAGTTTATTGTATCCGTGATATTATTTCCCTACATCACATCATTCTCTGTTTTAGTTCTGACTCGTCTCTGTCTCCTTTTCTACTGTTATATTGATCAGGTCATTAAACCCCCAGATCTTTCACGACAAGGAGTACATTCCTGTTTTTCTAAACATTTCCATTTTCTAAATGATAGTGTAATTTCCCCTTATTCTGTTGCTCATGAACTGCGCTGTAGCGCATGTCTGCCATCATGTTACATGCTGGGGATTTTACAGTGGAAGTGACCGCTGGGATTCAGTACCAGAAGAGATGTGACAATGAGAATCTAAATATACAATACAGAATAATTGTTCCCAAGGTAACTGTAAATCTGGGCCAGGAAACATAGTTTTGAAAGGTACTACTGACATTTGTAGAATTGCTGCTGTAAATTATCATAGTCCCTTTCACTTCAAAAAAGCTACAGTTCATGCCAGCTGTAGAAGTACCCCTGAATTTATGAAGAAAATGTGATACTTATTCTTCAGTACATTTCAAGAAAGAAGAGAGCTAGCACATTTAGATAGAAGTGAGATTCAGAAATCCATGCTAAAAGATAGATGTCTAATGTCTTTAAACAGCCATTGCTGTATGTATTTGAATATAAATCTTTCCTCTAGTATCTCATGAGCAAGTACAATGTCCAAGCCATTTTAAATTTGCTATTCAAAATTTCAAGGAAAGGGTAATCTGAACTGTATACATCCCTGTTTTTCTGGGGGGAAAACACAGAAACTTTTAAAACTGGGGTCCAGATTTTGTTTGGGCTGGTCTTCAGTCTCTCTGCTGGTCTTCAATCTACTTAATACCACCTGCTTTAAAAAACATTGCTCAGTTCATAGCAGCAGGATGGGGAAATTGGCAGATTAGCCTTGAATTGATATGGTGGACCAAAGAGATCTGCCAGGCTTTTTCCTCCTTCCCTTTTGCTGCTGAATGCCCAGCTCAAGTCTGAGACAGGCACACATGTACAGTGTAGGCTCTGGTGTGCTGTGGGATACAGAGCCCTGAAGCATGAAAAAGTTGATTGGAATGAAAGCTATGATAATCACGCTTTCATCTAAACATCCTAGCAGGGCTTCACGGGAAGGATGGCTGTGTGCAGAAGGTCAAGAGTGGCTAATATTAGGATAGACTAAATGACACCTCTTAAACAACTGCTGTTGTGTTTCAGAGAGCGATGCTCCAGACGTGTCAGCGGTGGCAGGCACACAAAGCATTTATTGGATATCAGGAATTTAGCACTGTAGCAAGGGAAGACAGAGGAATAATAGCCAGCACAGCCAAACCTTGAAAGCCATACCTAGTCTCAGAAATCTTGCTTCAGTTATTCAGGAAAACCATCTAGTAGGAATTATGAGCTAAATGCTCATTTCATTTGCAGAAATGGGAAAGTCACGCTTATGACTTGAAAGACTGAAATTGGTTGAATCCTGGATCAAGTTTATATGACATTTAACATGAGAGTTTTCTGATCACTACAAGCTTTGTTTCAATTTTCTTCAGATTTCCCCAGACAGCTTGTCCTGATGATTATGTCCACTTGAAACATAATATATTAAAAGACAGTAAATTTCAGGTTATCCATGGGTAAAAATATTATGTGAAAATGTGATGGAAACTGGATGCTTTTTATTGGCTTGTTAACCCCAAAGCAACCAATCTGTTTTAACAAATACAGAAGAAAGAGTGAAAACAATCAGCACCTTTTGTTTGACAGGAACAAAGGAAATGTTAGGCCAAAGGATTAGTCTTTTCCAGAAATTTATAAGCAACTGAAAAGCTGGGTTTATAATGAATGTGCTTCTTCAACCAGAACAAGCATACTGCGACTGCAAAGCTATCATAATACAACATACCGTACCAGTGGGAAATAAACACACATCAAGAAATCTTATTATTTCTATGACTATGCTACAACGTGACTAATTTTAATGACTATAACAACAACTGCCTCCCTACAGTTACTCCGCAGGCATTCTTCTCATACAGAGTACAGTGGGATCCAAGCTTTGTCAAACTTCTCTGGGCCCAGAAGATATGTAAGGGGGAAAGTCCCCTGAAATTTCTTCTCTCAGCTTACAACAATACAGGTCACTTCTGCCACATCTTTTCAGCCACTCCAGTAAGTGTTTACATGGAGCTACAACATTAACAATGCCTTTATTTCTCTGCAATACATTTTGGGTTTTGTGTAAAGGGCACTGCTTTCTTCTGCTCTATTTCCTTGGATGCTGCCAGTGACTCCAGCTCCCCATTCAGCAGCATAAATCCCATCTAATTCCACCAAAGTCAATGGTTAGGATTGATGCTTTCAGTCTTAAAATATCCAAATGTGTCTGTCTGGGTCAGTTCAATAGGTTAAACAGTTTCATGTCATTTCTTACATGATAGGAACTATTTAGAGAATCCCGAGGGGACACGGTTATTGCTAGGGATCCTTTGGCTGCATCTTTCAGACAAGAAACTTTCACAAAATGTCAAACTCATAAAACCGTACATAGATACAACCTATCATTTCATTTTGTTTCATAAGTTATACTTAGCTCACTTCAAAAAGTCTTAGGAACAGATTGTCAGTTGTAGTAAATAATTATAGTTCAGCTAGAGTCAAAGAAGGTTTTCTGATTTATGTTCAAAAAGATGTGACCTAGAGAAGACTACTGTAGTTATCTCTCCATCCTGTCTAAGAAGGAAACTCTTCTCCCATATCTCATGAATTAATTTTTATGTCTTCTAAAAAGTTTTATCTCCACATAGTGAGTAACCTGCTTCCCTGATCCTGATGATTTTATTCATTAATTCTTCTCATTTTAGTATTTTTCTTGATTTAATTAACTTCTATGGTTATTTTCTTTCAACTCCTATGCTTTCTAATCACGAAAATTGTCAAGTGCTTTAATGTTGTGTAACTTAGAATAGCTACATATTCCTCTGTAGGTTAAACTTCAAGGAGTGCATGGCAAAACTAAAACTTGTCCCAAAGTTGCCCAAGAGCTCTCTCCATAATTTAGGAGAGAGAGAATAAAATCATTGACATTCCAAATACACAGCAGATTCCTATTTAAAAGTAACCCACAAAAGCAATCAGAGTGGACTTTATGAGGATCAGAGTTCAGGATCATTCACAATCTGCTCTGCCATTTGCTTCCCCAAACAAGCCTGCCTTTCAACCTGTGTCCTGAGACAGTTAATATGTCCTGCCTTTATGCTTTGATGCATGCACCAGAGTGCAAGTGTGCTGCCGCATTTTGTGTCTGTCTCTCAAGGGTTATTTTGTCTTACTAGAGCCTTCAGGAGTCCACAGGATACAACCTGCCTCCATTTCCTAGTTGTAACCCATTGCAACCCTCATTTCCACTACGACCACAGGTTTTGTTTATCAGTTTGTGAGTTGCTATTTCATGTACCTTTTATATACACCATATACATCCAATACAAAATCTTAGATTGTGAAAGTGAAATACGTTGATAGTCTGGAAATAGCACTCGGATAACAATGTCAGCTTAACAGAAAAGAAAAAAAACCCCGAATGTAAAAGTGGTGGACAGAAATCATGAAGAGTGACTAGCTTTCCAGCCCCAGAAAATGGGAGTTGAATAGGAAGATAAAGAATTTTCTTAAATGGGAGGGTCAAGATCACCTTATTTCAGTTATAAGACTTTAGACTCTCTTGGGTAGGTGCACTGGAGTGAAACCAAAAGAAAATTAACCTAAGCAGTAGCTGCCTGTCTTGTAGTCAGCACCTGCAACTGAAACTAGTTATAAGTGGCTCTAGAATACCTGCCACCACTTCAGCTGTGGGAGAGTGTGTGGGACAGGACAGTCTTGAGAGTGTAGTTGTGATTATGGAGGATATCACTGCTCTCAAATCACAAACACAGAAAGATAAATGAGACTAGTACGTCTGCAAAACTGTTGGTTCAACCTGAAAACTCCTCCATGCTCCAGAGAGACTTTGAATTGGCTATGTTAGCAGGGCTCCTGTCTGCTCAGAAAGATGTTAAGCTAAACAAAGTGACTGAGCTGAAAGATTGTGTAACCTACACAGTTCCAGGTAATAAAAATAGAAAAAATGTCTGGATTAGTGCATTTCATATACTGTGCAAGTATTCCCACGTGCTTTATAAAGTAATGAGTTTGATGCTTGAATAGTCCAGTGGCTCTGAAGGCAAATCATTGCTTGGTTTATCTTTCACCCTTTTTAAAACTTGCCATGGGATCTTTAATTTCCACATGGGCAACCAAACAAATCCTTAATTTAATATATCCTCTGAACAACTTGTCTTCTTACAGTGCAGCAGCTACCCCTACCACCCCCAGCACTGCACTGCACTATCAGCACCAGCCAGAGCCACCTTCATCTGAATCCAGCGTGGTATCAGCCAGGAGTAAAAGTGACTGAGCAACGGTAACACTAGAAATCACAAGCTGTACTGACCTAGCACTCTTCTGGTTTCATCTCCACTATGTTAGCACTAACAGAAGTTCTTCCTCTTTGCAAACTTTCAGTTCAAAAAGAATTTCGGATTAAAACATTTGTGCTCAAATTGTTGGTAGTGACAGCTCAGAAGAGCTTCATAGCCACTGAATTGAAGCTAATGGTCTTAAGCTCTTCTTCAATATTCAACACAACCTTTTGATTCATCTTTCATCTAGAAATTCCTGGATCTACTTTATCCGAGACCTACTAATACTTTTGGTTTTATGTATTCAGCAGTTATTTGAATTTACTGCATAAAAGAAGAAATTTATGATCCCAGTAATGGGAAAGAAAGGTGTTCCGATTTGATCAGGAGAGCTGAAAATGCATTTGTACTATATCTCTGCATACTCTCTCAGAGTATCAAGATATTTTGACATATACCACCTTGAATCAGGTCTAGAGTAAGCTTCTTAAATACATGGTTCGGAGGATCCATGAGAAATTGAAAAGTTTCTCAGTTTCAGGGGATTTTGCTCTGAAGAAGCACAATAGGGTTTTGGAGCAATTTTTCAGAGAGGTAATTAAGCAACACATGGCAAGTCAGCATCTAAATATCCTTAAAATTTGCCTCATATATTGTTGTAAATACTTCTGCCCCTTTGAAGTATTGTTTAGCTGTAAACAGTTGGTCAGTGACACGCAGAAAGTCTCCAGCACTTGGCAAGACCCAGATTTATCAGGGGTCTCACCAGTGAAGTGCCGTGGGGAATGACATGAGAGGCTCATGCCTGAGGTCAGCCTTCCTCTGCCTCATTCAGTTGTTGCTCTTTGTACACAAGTCACACAAGGTCCTTGCAATTATTAGGGAGTTTGGTTGTCAATGAAAGTGTCGTGGTTTAACCCCAGCCAGCAACTAAGCACCACGCAGCCGCTCACTCACTCCCCCCCCACCCAGTGGGATGGGGGAGAAAATTGGGAAAAGAAGCAAATCCACGGGTTGAGATAAGAACAGTTTAATAGAACAGAAAAGAAGAAACGAATAATGATAATGATAACACTAATAAAATGACAACAGCAATAATGAAAGGATTGGAATGTACAAATGATGCGCAGTGTAATTGCTCACCACCCACCGACCGGCACCCAGCTAGTCCCCGAGCGGCCATTCCCCGCCCCCACTTCCCAGTTCCTATACTGGATGGGACGTCACATGGTATGGAATACCCTGTTGGCCAGTTTGGGTCAGGTGCTCTGGCTGTGTCCTGTGCCAACTTCTTGTGCCCCTCCAGCTTTCTCGCTGGCTGGGCATGAGAAGCTGAAAAATCCTTGACATTAGTCTAAACACTACTAGCAGCAACTGAAAACATCAGTGTTATCAACATTCTTCTCATACTGAACTCAAAACATAACACCGTACCAGCTACTAGGAAGACAGTTAACTCTATCCCAGCTGAAACTAGGACAGAAAGTAAGAGCCTTATGCTAACGGCAAAGGCAATACAAGTACTAATGTTACCTTTCTCCAAGATCTCTCTACGCCTTCTTTCTAAAGCCGTTTTGCCTATTGTTTTGGTCACAGAAGGTGACTCTTCCATTTCTGCTAGACATCTGCTGGTACTGCATGGCTCTTATGACATCAGCATACAGTTTTCGTAAGGTTACATCTTAACTTCATTTGCTATGCATCACCCAGAGGTCAAGGTAGCTGTACATGATGGGAGATGACCAAAGAAAAAGATTTCTTGCAAAACACTGAATACCTTTCAGGGCAATTAAGAAGTAAATAAGTAGCATGATGAAGAATGACAGTTGTAGTGATAACAGTAATAATGTGTCAGAAAGAAATAAAAGAGGCAATCTCGACTGAAGATGAATTTGTGTGGCTGACAGCTAGATTTCTTTTTTTTATTTTATTTGTTCATTCCCTTTCAAACTTGCTGTTAGAACTAGAGACAATAAACACAGATCCCCTGCGGTGCCAGAGAGTAGAATCACACTTTAAACCAATTAACTCTAGATGTGAAAAGTAATATGCATATCAAAAGAAAATGTTGAAAAATTTTATTATTACTCCCCCTTTCCCTTTTGGGGACCAATTGTGCCTCTGCTGAAAAAGGATCATGAATGCTCCTTGAATGGGATTTTCCCCTTTCCTCTACTTTATAAATTACATATTTCAGTAAAGTCCAAAGGGCCTATTATGTAGTGTGGGCAGATTCAGAGGAGAATTACCAGCCCTTCTTCCAAGATCTGTTAATTGTTTAAAGCATCCGAGTTAGCCAGCAGGAGATGAAACTTAAATTCTTCAAGATATTTATGCATTACACTTTGTCACTTCAATCAATGAGAATAGCAATGCTATTTAGACTCCGATCGTTCCCATATGTCCTTTTTTTCATGTCCCGTGCCTGAAACTGAATACAGTGATCCAAATGATGCCTTAGGAGCACCAAAGGAAGGAACATCTCAGATGGCTTGTAGCAGATAGTCTTTTTTTACATATTTTCTTACGGTGCTTGCCCTTTTTGCAACATTGTTAACTGGTGTTAAGGTTGTATTTCTCTCCATATTGCAGGTTAATGAAACACTACTTTCCAGCCACTCATTCCCCACTCTGCATTTTGGCAGACAATTACTCCTAAGTGCCGATGATTGTATTTGTCCCTAATGAATCACATCATTTTTCTCTAATTACTCAAAAACATTCTGAATTTTGCCCGGGTCCTCTGATGTGCTCACAGCTCTCCCTAATTTGCCATCTTCTTCCAATTCATATGCTCTATGTGATCACTATGCATGTGAATAAAAACAGGGATCGGTATTAAGTTCAGGATAGATTTCTGCAGAAACCTACTTGGTAATTACTCTGCAAGTATAGCTGTTCATGAGCTTTCAAACTTACCTGCAGTCTAGACTGTCTGCCTGAAATTCCTACCAGACTCAGAGGCATCTTTTGCTTCTCCTTTAAACAAAAATCTGTACTTTGTCATAGTAAGTTATGGCTCATTTTCTCTGCACCACTTGCTCTTGACAGATACATGTGGACCATTAGCCTTGTCTCTTATAACCTAAATGCTTACGAATCCAAGGGCACATTGATCCAAATGACTTCTCCAAGGTTACAGAGGGAGTCAATGTCACCACTGGGGTTAAATTTAGGAAAGTCCGGGTGTTAATCTTGCTCTCAGACCACAGCTCTCTCAATGCCCTGATTAAAGTGAAAGTTTTCAGGAGTTATATAAGGGATTGAAGACTGCTTGTTAGGTAGTGCTAGGCTGAACACTGAGTGCATAATGAGCAAAGAGAAAAGAACAAATTTACTGAGCTTGAACATTCAGCCCAATGCTGAAGGATTGAACGCAAAACTTTTTTTTTTTATGTCCAAGATGAATCAAAACAAAAACTAATTACAACTGGAAACAAGGTTTTCTCTTGCAGGATCAAGGTGTAGAAGTGACCAGCAAAGGCTTGTATAAGTCAAACAAAAAATCCAGAGAGATCTTTTACAGGAAACTATTTGAGGCCAGGATTGAAATAAAAATTCTGTAGGTCAAGAACAAATGTCATAAAAGCATCAGGACATATTGATTGCGCAACTGTGGAGAACATTAAAGGTGGGGAGGAAAAAAATGAAACTTCACAACCCCTTCTGTGAAGGGAGTAGTAGTGACAGTTGATGTCTAGACACCTTGAGAACAATTCTGGTGCCTAGACACAGGCCTCTCATGCCATCTTGGACATTGCATGCTCTCTGTGACATCTCCCCAAGGCTGACAGACATGACACAAAACCTATGCGAGACTGTCCTTTCTAGAGTGGTAGCTGAAGCCCAGAGGTCTTACCCAGGCACCTAGATCCCATTCTTTGCTTCAGAAGTGATTGTAGCCTGAATTGCAAGAAGACATGGATGCTTGGTTCTGATTAATGCTGAAAAATGTGAGGCTGCTTACGCAAACCTTGTGAATAAGCAAAACTCAGTAAAAGTTTTGAAGAAAACAAGGTGGTTATGAAATTTTGCTTAAACTAACTTTGAAATTTATTGCCTTTCCAGATAGATTTAAAAATCTTTGCATTCTTTTATCAGGAATCACAAACATGAAGAAAAACAACCAGTAACAAAAGTTCAAAGAAGGACTAGTCTTAACACACACACACACACACACACACACACACACACATGCTTTTTGTTAGTCAAAATATAATTGGCAGGAATTTATTTTTGGTCAGGTCTAGCAGGATTTAAATCTTATGTATTTTAGCTTTCCTCCAAATAAGAATTTAAATTTGGTTTGAGATCTGACATAGAAGTCAGCCTGTTCTTTATTTTTTCCAAGCCAGTTCTTCCATCTGCAATAAAGAAGCAGATCTTTGCACTCCAGCTTTGACTTTGCTGTAACTACAACAATCTGTAAGTGCAGTTCTCAGAGCAACTGCCAGCACAAAGTACATCTTGCTTTTTTGTTGTAAAATAGAGGAGGAAAAAAAATAAAAGGAAGGGTATACTTGTACACTGAGGCTGACATGAAAAAGAGAAAGTCAACAGCAGTAAACCATACTCTGTGAAAACAATGCTAGTTTCTTTTGAGTTGGGCCATATTTTTACTTAGGATGAAAGTGGCCTCACTTCAACATTTGGTCTCTTTGGAGTGAGTGTGACATTTCTTCTGCAGCTGCTTTATCTGCTCTCCATGCAATCTGCTGAAGATGTACATGTGAGGAAGAGGGAAGAAGTGGCAGTAATTTGTTAATCAGAGTTTGCTTGCAGAGCATTTTCTTATGCTTGTATTTGCTGCAGAGAGCTGTTAAAAATTTGTCTTTTATTCCAAGTTTCCTGGGCTAACATGAGCAAAACCAAAGTATTGCATGCAACAGTGATCTGCATTATGCCATCAGCAAGCATTTGCTTTCATGTTGCACAAAATAACCTAGTTATAGTCTTAGAGAAAATATGTGGTTGGATTTTTATTTCGAAATGGGAGTCACACCAGAAAGCATCCAAGAGGAGAAACTACCATATTTTATTATAAACTATTAATAACTGTGTGTATTTTTTAGTGCAATGGGAAATACAAACAAATGGTTATGATTTGTGGGCTTCCACCTACCAAAAGCCCTTCAGTGCATCAGTACTCATTTCTGTAACTGGCATATCAATAACTGCAAACAGCTATTCATATACTTAAAGAACTACTGCAAGGAACATGTGTGTGCTCCTGTAAGGTAGAATGCTCTCCTCATTGTAGATTCATCTTTATATTATAAACAGTGAATCCATATACAAGGCACAAAAAAAAAAAAGAAAATAAAGAAATACCCTTTCTAATCACCCTTGCTCATATGTGCATTACTTGCTGGTGATAATTATTAGCTGTGATATCAAGACAGGATTGTGATTGTACCTGTGAATTCATTTCAGAAGGCAGGTACTAATTAGAAAGCATGATGGTGTGTCTATTTATACATGGTCACTGTGGCTGGACAGTTAGCAATGACGGGAGAGGGAATCATAAACCAATAAAGCAAGCCTAGTTTCTGTTAAAACAGTCAGAAGTTTATGTGAATAGCCACTCAAATGTAAAGACAAGATTCTCAGCTGGTGGAAGTCAATGGAATTACTGCAATTTACACTAGTCGAGAATGTGGATCTATATATACATTTAAATACACCCTTCCTGAATAACAATAGTAATTTCCCTGCAAACTCTGCAACGTCTAGCAATTAGAGCAAGAGACCATGAGTCAGACCTCCTGAGATCTATTCTGAGCTGAGCTAGTACTGCAATCGCCAGCCTATGCATGTGTGAGGATGGGTTTCAGGAACAGTGAACACCCACGACCCTAACTGAAGTCAAGAGGAGTCGAGGAGCATGAGCACCCGTGGGAAAATCAGTTCTTCAGTTCCCTACAATTTGCTGCTGCCTGTAAATGCTTTCCTTACTGTTCCCTGCCTTCTGGGGTTCACAGGTTTGGGCATTTTCCATGTCATTCATTCAAATCTAATGGTTTATTCTAAGAAAACAACAGAAAGCAAAATGTGAAGAGGATGTATCAAGATGATTTTGTACAAGAACAATAATAGTTGTAAATGAATTTAAAAGTAAGAGTAGACTTCACTGTAGTAAGAGATCACTTAACAGAGTATAACTATTGTGTTTTTGTAAAGAGCAGTGAGAATTTAACAAATGCACACAGATTTTTTCCAGAGCTTCAAGACTAAATGCTATTTCGAAAATGCCAGACAACTTTGCCCTTCTTAGGATTGGTTTTGAGAGAGCAATTTTCCCCAAAAAGGGGCCCATCAAAGCAGTTCTGAGATAATACATAGATGGATCCGTTGGAAAACCACTACACCTTGTCAGTGAGATTCTATGTTGACATTTCAAGGGCTTAAGTCTGTAGTTGTGCTTCATTCAGCTAGCAGTAGATAGCAAGCACTGATTTGCTTGGATAGTTATTACACATTTTTCAAGCAGTTACAAAATGAACTGGTTAAGAAGCAGTTTTCCTTGTCTACCCTTGGGGGTCTGCAATGCTGCATCTGGGTCATGAGCTGCTGAGTATCTGGTAGAGGGAGGAAAATAGAGTGTTTGGGAATTTCAAGAATCTGCTGCAGAAATAATAATAATAAAAATATCTACACATATTCCCTGACAAAATTTCCTCTCTGGGCTGTTCCCTAATAGTCTAATATCCTTCTCTGCAAGAGCTTTTTTGTTTACATTGCCAGCTGACAAACATAGTGCAAATGAAACAAATTCCACAGACGGCTTCAAGGGACATTTTTTTCAGTCCATGAAAATGTAGTGAGATCGAGGAAGGGGAGCAGCAAGTGTTCCCAGACCTGATTGCTATCCTAGGCTCTGCAGACAACTTATTTTCTGTCTGGCTCAGGACACTTCTGTTTCTCACCTTATCCAGCTTCTAAAGGGAGAACCTAAAGCCCTAATGCTCTCAGAGATATTTTGTGGGCCTTAGAGAATGTCAGTAAAATTCAGAGATACTAGAATAGTGTAAAGAAAGATCTTGCAGTTTGTAGGTGATGCACTCGAAAGCAGGGCCTGGGCACTGGCCCGGTGTCAGGAGAAAGCCAGCATGCCAACACATCCAACCAGTGCCATCATTTCAAAAGATAAACATTGTAAAAGTATGAACATAAACATGAAGTCCATCTCCTTGGATCACAGTTTATTGATTTGGAATACCCAGAAGGAAATCCTGGCTGCAGATAGGTCACTGGGATTTTTATTAATCTCAATAGCACCAAATTCCAGCTCAGCCCAAGTTTCTGGGACCTCCACATGTTCCTAGTGCTGCTTGCTCCCTTCCCTTTCACCCCCACGTGCTGCTGAATTACAGGGGGTTAGCAAGTCACCACGTGCCAGATGAAGCACAGGACCTGATTGCCCACACAGTCTTAGCCTGTGGCAAATATGAAGTAATTCAACTTACTTTTTTAAGGGTAAAGCTATCATCTCCTTCTTTTTCAAAATTTGCTACTTTTCTTCATTGCTTGTTCTAGTTTTCTGGGGAGATTGAGCTCAAATCATGATTTGTTTTTTTATCATGTAAAAGACACAGGCACAAGAAGAGCTCTTTGCTGCACTGGAATTTGTGAAAACCATCTTCCCTTTGCTGTGGAAATGCCAGAGGTATTTCCCTGTCCCAGATGCTAGGGAAGGGGTGAAGCCAGAGAGTCAGTGTGCTCCTTTCCCTTCCATCTGCTTGGAGACACTGTACTCCCCCCAAAAAAGAATTATAAAGATGATGTTTAACATGTTTTTTACTTTACTGTCAGCCAAACTACAATGCAGCCTTTAGATCAGAGCAAGCACTTGGCAAAAGTAAAAATGACCCAGTGACGGGTCCAGAGCAGAATTATGTGGTATTTGACCTTTTAACCGTATGTTTGTAAAACACTGCCCGGTAAAATCTATTGAGGAATAATCTTCCAGATTTGCTACTTTGACTCTGGGCTTCTAGTTCAAGTGCAAGCATAAAATTTGTTCCAATAATGTCAGCGGTAGTTTGAGTGATATTCTGTGCACTGTACTCACTGGTCTCAGGTTATAGAGAAACAAAAGGAGCAATTCCACATCAGGCAATCAGAATAAGGAGACTTGAAAAGGTGCTGCACATGCACACTTAACTCCTAGATATAAAGCAAGTGACTAAGCCGTTTCCACTAATCCTTCATATAACCATTTCTAAAAAATGAAACAAGTCCCTGAATATCTACATGGTAGATAGGTCAATGTCAGGATTGGTTTCCGTTGTTCTATTTAGAGGTGTAAAGTTAAGCATCCCCAGTACACAGCATCCCCAGTATACACCCTTGCTGTATCAAGCTCTACCTTTCTGACCACCCAATTAAGTGACTAGATTTCTGCCAGAAACACAATTTTGCCAATTATACAAATTCTTTAGTTTCTATTTAAGGGAAGAATCAAAAGGTCTTTATCTCATCCATGGAGCTTGCACACCATGAACAGCTCTGCAATAACAGCTCCCACACTTTTGTACCTTTCTGGTTATGAGAGATGCCCCACTTACATTTAGTAGTGCTTATAAGAAAACACATAGGTATTGATAGGGTCAGCAGTTGCAGGAGTGAAGTTGCTAAAACAGATGTATCATGTAGTAGATCTTGGCACAAGGGGGCATGCATCACTCCCTTGCAAATTTTTTTAACAGTTGTAAACCACCTAATGTGTCCACAACTGTTGCTCTGAACACTAGCAGTATTTAAAGCAGTGCTCACAAGCGTAGCCATGAGCTCTGTCTCTTTTTAGAGACATCTTTCCCTTATTTGCCTGCCTGTTTTAACACAGCTCTCCAAGATAACCAAGATCCGCTCTGGGTAACAGCAGCAGCACTTTTCCCTCCAGCATGGCAAATCTCAGCCTTCTTCACCTCCCTGCATTCCCCCACCAGCCGCCCAAGCAGGCGGCATTAATGAGCCAGTCAATTGTATGAAGGTGACCGTACCTGTCTGCACATCCCACCAGCAGTCACCTCCTGGAACTGAAGAACAGCAGCTGGCAGAGGGGAAAAAATCTCCTGAGCTAGTCATGATACAAAGGACGGAGCTGAATGATGAAAGGAACAAAGTCATTGAAGGGATTTGCTCCATGCAGTGTCTATGCAGTTCAGCTGCTGTTCATTGTATTGGAAACAGCTGTCATAATATTATGTTCACTTCAAAAGTACGTAATGATTAAAACATTTTTGGTAATTAGGAGATTCAGCTAGAGGCAGTAAACCAGGTGATCTACACTGCAATTAGGACTGGAAAAGGTAGTGTTCTCCTTTACTCCCTTTTATGTAAAGTAATGATCAGAAATGACTCAGTCCTTTGCTTTCATTACTAAACAGATTGTGCAATAAAATTACCTACTAGGGTAGGTGGGTGCTGGCCCCAGCAAGGAGGCATGTAGGTGCTATTTTCAAAACTTAAACAAAGAGGGCCAGAGCATCCTCAGCCAGTTTAAAACTGAGGTTTTATTCTGCTGAAGGCAGTGAAACATTACCAACATTCCCCAGCTAAGGATTTGTCTCAGTGGGTGCAAGCTGAAAGTGAAACGTTGCTGGATTAGAACAGGCACAAAGAGTGTCTTTGCAAAGACGCAGATGACTGCACAAGGTGAGGAGCAGTGAAAAAGAAACCCTTAGTCTAAGGGATGTTTGAAAATACTGCTTTAATATGGTTTATCTCTGCCCATCCTGACAGATTAAACAGAATGCAAAATAATTTATCTGTAGCCATGTTTTTACTGGTCTTAAATACAGCTGTAAAACAAATTTTAAAACCCAGGGGAAGCAAAGCCTTTGAGACTCTGATCAATAACAAGAATTAACTCAAAGACTTCCAAACCCCAATGTTTTCTAATGCCTTGATCTCAGAGCGATAGGAGTATTATTGATAATAGAAGTTGTAAAAAAAAGTTTCCTTTATCCTAAAGTTGAATTATAGACTCTCCCTAGAAATTAAGCCTCAAGACAAACTCAAATAGATGTATTAGATAATGAAAAAAACTTAACAGAAGAATGTATTATATAAGGTAGTGTAGAATTCATGTTTCTTTAAAAAAAAAAAGCTTAGAATGCTGTCTTTATGGCAATATTCTAGAGAATATGTTCCAAATGACATGGCTATAACATGTCTTATCAGATGGACACAGAAAAGTTTGAAAACTGTTATCGGTATCAACATTATCATAAGTGCTTTACAATCAAACTGGAGAGACTTGTTCCCTGGGAGTTGAAAGGACTTGTTTAAGTCTGAACTCCATATTTTTATTAAGTTGCATAACCAAACAGACAGCCTGCTTACAAAATTAAGGGTGAATGACAAGCTGCAAGAGGTTGTCAACACCTGGGAGGATGGAATTCAAATTCAAAATTATCTTGAGATAATAGTTTGAAGTTAGCATAGAAATTCAACAAAAACAAGTGTTCAATATTCAAGAAGTACTAATGTACGAGTAGAAATGGAAAATGCCTGTTTGGACAGAAAAAAAAAAAAATACAGGGCTTATAATGAATCCTGAACGGAACAAGAGTCAACAAAATGATGCTGTGGTAGAGAAAGAAACAATCATACTGAGATGCATAAATAAAAAATAATTAATGGACTCCTGTCAGTACTGCAGAGGCCTCAGCTAGAATATGATGCCCTCTTTGGGGCATCATTATTACAAAAGCTGTAGACAAACTGGAGGGATTCTTGAGGAGATTGACAAATCTTACAAACAATTCAGCAGCCATAGCCTGTGAGGAAAACCAGAAAGGGTCAGGTGCATTTGACTCAGGAAACAGAATTCTGAGGCTGGAGGGAAAGAAAAGTTTCTTTAAATCCATCAAGGTTGCTATAAAGATGTCTATGATTGATTTGTTCCCTGTATCCACTTGAAAATGTATTTGTTATGGAGAAGAAAACCTGGAAGCAAACCCTTGCTGAAAACAGATTCTTCTTTCATTTGAATGTTTATATACCAGAAACGCTGAGTTAGAGCTGTTTGGGAAGCAGAGAAACATACTTAAAGTTTTTAATTTACTTTCTTCTTATTCCTACTTACATTCCAGAGAGGATTTTCACTAAAAATCAAAACATGAAATAAAAAATTAATGCCCCAAATCCTTTCTATCTCTATTAGAGCTATGTGAAGTCAGAATAAAATCAGGCATCCTTTTAATGTCTGCAAAACTAAAAAGAATATCCAGCAGTCAAACTTTTCATCGGTCAAATAACTTTACAGTGTTGTCCTGTCACACTAAAAATTACAATTCCCCTCCAGTCTCACTGAAGCACATAAAAATAGAAAGTGTGAGGGTAGGAGGAGCATAAGGGAATCCAACTTTTGCCTCTAGGTTTTGAAAAATAAGAGAGAAGTAGCTCATTTCTATTATTAGTCACTCAAGGCAGCCAAAGGCAAACTTTTAGTGAACTTTGTATCAGTGGAAAATCCATTTATAACTTACTTTGATTTCTGTTCCATTTCCACACTAGGACAAGAAAATGATAAGCTATAGCTACATCATCAAATCAAAAACTTGTGGGAATACCCATGACGAATTGCCACATACTTGGAAATACGCCGTTTTTCTCACTTTGGCTTCTCAGACTTTCAAATACGGTTACGTAATAAATAGAAAACAATTTCTCCAGCCCATTCTTCAAATATCTCGAGTAACACGCAGATTTGGTGAAGGCAAACTTTAATCTTCCATCCCGTTTAGGCAAGTAATTGAGGCTTTGCTCTGGCACCTTCCCCGCCCCGGACGGCTCTGATGGTTCTCTGTGTAACCGCTTCAGGGGAGGGTGGTTACGGGTGTGATGCAGATCGGATCATCCCCCACCTCAGCCGGGGAGCAGATGGGCAGGAGCTGCAGGGAGGAAACCTGTTCTGTAGTTCACACCGCTGAATTTCTCTCCTTTTTTTCCTCACAGAGGGAAGGGATCACGTTCTTCTGTTTTGTTACCTCCTCCAGAAGAAAGAGAATAGCTTCCCAGGGAAAATGTTTCTTTCAACAAAATTGTATTTTCCAATGAAAGTAGCTTTTATGCAGAAGTTTCAGCACACTCTAATAATAACACTTAGGCTGTAAATAGCACTTTTAATTTGTCAAAACACTGCACAAACATCAGCTAATTAACCTCACCACATGTCTTTAAGACAGGCAAGTACTGTCATCTCTATTTAATAGACAGCACAGTAAAAAACATGAAATAAGTTGCTTGCTGAAACCTACACAGTGAAATACTGGAAGAATAGGGGTTACATATGAAGATTTCATGGTCCTTTACCCTTTGATTGATTCACTAGGCAGGACAGCTTCAAAGTGAGACAGCATGTTTAGCCCTAGTGATAGCATTTGGCTCAGTATTCTGCAAGAGAAAGTCTTTACACTACCTATGCTGGGATCGCTGAGAAGTGTAAGGCCCCTCCGCCTCGAAAAGCGGGACACAGGAGTGGAGAGTCTGCCGTAAAAAGAGCATGGGCAATTCCAGCACTTCATCTTTCAGATTTAAGCAAAGCAAGTGACATTTCCTGAGAGCACTCCTCAAACGCTGCGCAATCAGTGCATTGTGCGAGAAATCGTTGCTACATAGGTGGCAAAGAGAAGCTCTCCCACATCCTATTGTGCACAGATGATGTGGGAGTGTTTGAACAAATTATTTATAGACTATATGATAAACCTGGAGCTTTCTTCAGCACCCGGGCTGAATTCCAGTTCTGCCGTGATGGTTAAGAAGAATTATCTCTGACAGCCCCTGAACCACAACGCAGGCAGCGAAGGGTGGATGCATGCAAGAAGTGCCCGCTGTACAGTACCTACTGTACGCCTCAGGTATGCACAAATATCTGCATACATAGGGACAAATGGTGAGCAGAAACTTCCCCTTTTCTGGTGTTCATTTAAAGTAATACTGCTGTATGCTCGAGAGCAAAGATACATTAAACAGCATCTTTACTGATGATTTACACAAAATCGCCAGCACTGTGAAGACCTTGATGGTTTTTCAAAGGTTTTATGAAAACTGTCATTTCTGTTTTGCAGTAAATTCTGAAATGTGACTTTTACATGGGACAGAAATGTCATGCTCAGCTGAGGAGCCTGGTCATTTATCCTGTCAGGACCAGACTCAGCTCTGGAAAGACAGTGACTTCAGAGCAGCTCCCTAGAAAGGTTTCTGAGGAGCGTGAACATAGGAGCTCTGTGGCTCCATGCTCAGTTATAAGGGGAGGAACTAGCAGAATCCTAAAGAAAGATATAACACTTAGAATAGCAATTTTCCAGCCAAATCTAGTAAAGGTTTGATGTTACTTTGTATTTATTTGGTTTGCTTAGTAGCTGTTTCATTGGTAGAAAATAGTTTCAGTGCAGTATAGTGGAGATGTGGGGGCCTTTTTGAAAATAGGCTTTACAGGTTTCTCTAAAGCTAGAGGGATTCTGGATTCACCTGATTTCCACCAGAAGTTTATTATGAGAAAAGGCTTTAATCTCAACCCTAAAATAGTCTTAGCAAAAATGGGTCAGCATTTCCTGACAGAGTGCTTTTTGTCAGAAAATGCTGATTTGATTCAATTAAAATGCTGTGTAGGAATGCGACTATTTCAATGAAAGTGTCCTCAGGAAAGGATTGCTATGGTTGAAGATAATATTTCTAGTAAAAAAATCAGACTGAGAGACTCAAGATACAAATGCCAACAGTCTACTATTTAGACTGTTCTCTTGAGTTTTGATGATTCATTTTCAAGACCTGCAATTCTCCCACCTCCAAGCGACCGACAAAACTACAAGACTACAGAGTGCCCCTTTCAGTTTTTCCTGCTGAACCAGTTACATTTTAATAAATGATTTAACATTCACTGATTTGGAGAAAGACTGATTTTGTATCTGAGTGAATGGGGCGCTCAGCTGGGCTACTGGGGGTCTGGTTTCCTGAAGCTGGTCTGTCTGATTCACAGCAGTGAACTGAAAGTTTTCTTTTTAATTTTTTTCAAAATTTCTTTAATGCAGAAAAAAAGAATGTGGAAATATTCTGCCTGCTGCCAGAAGTCAGATGGTCCCTTCATCCTTTGCATGTGTTTGCATGCCAGCACTAGCAAGGGAAGCTGCACACTGCAGTGGGGTGCCGCTGCCCCGAAGGACCAGCCAGGAGAAGAGGTGGCTTGTTTCTGAATTCCATCTTTTTTTGATCTTCTCATGCTGAAATGCCTTGCTAGCCTTATGCCTGTGGAGACACCAGTGACTGGACATAGACGAGGAATGACATCTACTAAGAGTGGGAACTATTAATGAAGGACTAGCAATGATATAATTTATTTTGTGTCACGTTAGTTGAGTGTCCCTCACATAACATTACTGGGCCAGAGAGAGAGTTGCTCCTCCACAGCCCCATAGTTGAATCTAGAGCCTGAACAGAGCTGGTTTCGCTAGATCACCTCTGAACTTCTAGGATCTAAAGCACATCAGTGCATATATCTTCCTCGGTTAGGCAATTTTCCCTGCTCCTAGTATCACATGCCACAAAATCTTAGCAGCAGCTGTCAGTTATGAGATCAAAAGGTGCACTATATATGGATATCACTTTTGCTGACTACAGGAACTTTTATGCCATGTTAAGGTTTCTTTGAAGTTAATAATTTTGTAAGTGAACAACTTCTAATGGCAGTGCCTAAATAATGATACAAATGGCTTTACATTCTCTGGGAAAACTTGCATAGTATTCTCTCTTCCTCCTGTAGCCTTTTAAAAGACATCTTGCTATACCACACTAACAGAAGGCAGAATAAAGCCTCATTGCAAAAGACAAGAGAGGTGTTGTGGGTTTTTTTGGTACATTCAGTAAATGATGTGACACCAGTCACAGATGGAAACCTGTGTCTCTGCAGGATGCATTAGCACAATATTGGCTTGCTATCTGACTGCCTTGCCAGTCTGCTTGATGTGATGCAGGCTGGAGTCACATCTTCAGTGTGAAGGGAGAGAATAGAAGAAGCTGCAAGCATGGGAAGTCATTTAACAGCCGAAGCCAAACCCCTCTTCCCTGCTAGGGTATGACTCCAGAACAACCCTTGCCCTTCTTAAATATTGTCGGTCTGTGCTTAAGCTGTGCATGGCGAAGGGCTGGTCATTGCCTCCTGCGCTGGAGACAGGAGGCAGGGAAGGCAGGGGGGCCTATTGTTTGGGCCCACAGTATTCAGTGAAAAGTCCAGATTCATTGTAAAGGTGCCAGATCCTGGTTGGAAATAAAAGCTAATAGTTACTCAGTAACACTGGAACTGCCTGGGGAGGAGGGAGGGAGACATGCCACATATGTGCATGCCACAAGGAGAAAATGAATGAAAGTACAAAAGCTGCTATTCATTTCAATATATCAAAAGGATATCCAGAAGGAGCTCAGGACCACTGACACCCAGGGATACAAACACAGGGGATAGTTTACCCTTGTTCCTCACTGACGAAAGGCAGGAAGCCCTGCAGAGCAGCACTACCTCTCAGTGCCAGGCACATGCAAACCTCCCTCTTGCCCTAGTTGCAAAGTCATCACAAGTTTTGAAGGTTTCCCCTTCAGTCTGAAAGCAAAGCTTCAGAACCAGTGATGCAGAGTATCATTATTTATTCCATATAAATATTTTTCCCTCTACGGCATAAGTGTTGATGCCCAACCTTTGTTTTAAGAAGTATTTACTGAATCATATTTTAAAGGTATGTTGGTCTTACACTGAGTTTTGAGTGGATGTGGAAGCTGTAACAAAGTGGGATCCAATCTTTAAGATACTCTGACAGGTACATGGACCATTGCAGCCTGTCTGGGCATGAGGTCTATGCTGCATCCCCAGAACTGGTCCTGAATGTCAGCACTCTTTTACTACCTCAGGTCTGATAAATGTCTTTGCCTTGAAACTTTTTTTTAAGTGTTTTAAAATGACTTGATAACTTCAAGGACAAGGAGACTGCACCACCTTTTTTATTATTTACTTTGCTATCATATTTTTACTGCATTTCCTTAATCTATAGCACTATACATGTATTACACAGTTACAAACCTATATCGTCTGACTTCTTTTAGCAGAGAGGCATTAATGGCAATGTCAAGTTTTTTCGGACTATGTGCTTATGTGGGTTTAATAGATGTCAGGGCCAGGAAAGCACATCACAATCTGCAAGTCTGACCTCCTCCTAACACAGGCCATTGGATTGCCCTTTATTAATTCCCACTTCACATCCACTAGCTGTCCTTGAGCTAGAATATCTCTTTGAGAAAAAAATAAAATATTCTTATATACATTTTCAGTGATGCAGAATGTATTACCTGCCTGGATACATTGCCACAGTGACTGAATGCTTCTGTTGTTAAAAATACCATTTCTGTTCTTGCCTGAATCTTCCCTGTTACACTGAAGAAAAAGAAGGCATTCCTTGCTTTTGGATGAAACATAAGGAAAAAAAAAAAAAAAAAAGAATAGGAACCCCAAATTGCTATTAATTTTGATCTGTTCCCCAAGTACATAGTCTGTAAACAACTCACCCATAGCTGGTTTTTGGTGATCTAAATAGATTAAACTCTCAAGACATGCTTCTAACTCATTAATTTTTCTCTATATCCTCTGCACCCTCTCCAACCTCTTAAATTCCCATTTTAAAGGATGGGCCATAACAAGATGTGGTACTCCAATAGCAGTCACTTCAGTGCTAATTGCAGGAAAGAACGTAAATTCTCCTATTCAGCACTGCCCCAGTTGCACTTTTAAAGATGCTGGTAACCATTTCGACCACTCTTGTTATTGTCGAAACTGTAATTCTCCACCATAAACCTCAAGTCTTTATCGGTGTTTCTTACGATAAGATCTTCTATTCTGCAATTATGTCTTGTATCCTTCTTTTATGAGAGGTATGATTTTATACTTGGGCATACTCTAAGAAATTTTGGTTCTTTGCCTCTTTGTGGTGAACTTTGTATCTCAGAAAATACTGAGAAAATAACTCAGTATTTTCTGTCATCGACTTCTCTTGGGCATTATTTTACTTTTCTTTCATCTTATATCACCTGAAAAATTTATTAACATGATTTACAGGTATCTTTCAAGATTATGACAGAAGATTAATGTATTTAAATATGAGAAAAAATGTTAAATGTGCTCAGCTAAGAGCCAAGCCCTATGGGATCACAGTAGAGACAGCAGCTCAGCAAGATTTCCTGTTTCTAAGAATATTTTATAACTAGTATTTAAGCAGTTTTTGATTCATTTACAGTCTAGCCTGTTGATTTTATACTATTCCAACTGATTAATCAAGAAGTCATCAGATATCAAGTTAAATGTTTTCCTTCTGCCTTAGTATGTTACATCAACATTTTTGCTTTTGCTGTCTGACTTTATAGTGCTGTTGAAACATATCCAGTCAGTTTGATGAATCTTTTCTTCTGTAAACTCTTTAATTTCTTTATCAATCAGGATCCCTTACTAGTCATTCCACTATTTCATCAATGATTCATATGAGTCTAAGCAGCTTTATAATTGCTCAGGTCATACCATTTCTTTTCAAATAATTGCACAATGCTAGCCCTCTGCCAGACCACTGAAACTACCTCTGTGCCATAAGGCTTGCTGAAAACCTGTGGTAATGGTAATGACAGTTCCTGGGTCGACACTGGGAACAACCGAAGTTGTGGACATCCACAGGGAAATGGGAGATACAGTAAAGTGCAGACACCTCTATGCTACTTTTTTACTCTTTTTCTATCACTCTCTAATGTTTTCTCCTCATTGGCCTTTTGTCTTTTTTTTTTCTTTCTTTTGGTGAGGCAACTGTACAATTTCCCTTTTCCAACCACCTTTTATCTTGTTTTTACTTTCCTTTTTATAATAAAAAAAAAAAAAATCTTTTGTGGGCCCTTAATTCCCTTGGATTCTTTTCCTTTCTATTTGTTGCTACCATTTCTCTGTTCCTTCTATTCTATTCCCTTTCTGGTGGTTTCATACAGAAACTTTCTCTCTCTCTAAACCCTTCATTTTCTTTTTCCCCATTCTATGCTTTGTTTCCTCTTGCAGTCTTTCTTTGTCCTTCCAAATAAACAGCTTATTCTGAGGTTTCTGTGCAAGGAAAGCTAATTCACTTGTTATCTGATTCTTTCCCTTCCTGATCATGTTGATTCTGAGCTGTAAATTTTCATGGGTTTTTTTACCCATTTTCAATATTTTTTTTAAACAGTATCTTGCGCTGAGAGACTGGTTTGAAATAAATAGATGTTAATGTGGGTAGAAAGCCAAAGGATTTTAGCAACTGAGATTATCTTTGACCTCCTGATGTTGGTGATCTGTGGCAATGTTGAAAGAAATAGTGGTTCTTGAGTACTTGCACTGAGTCACTTTTTTTCCCCCACAAATTAGAATGAATATTTATATCCTGCAAATAATAGATTGTATTAATATCTTTATCCTTTGTCAATTAAGTCAACACACTGTGTACGCAAGAATACTTGTTAGTTTTTCAGATAACAAGAAACCTGCTCTCTGAATTTCTTGCAAAACAAGTCAAACGTAAAGCATTCTCTTTCAATTGTTAACATCATCATTCAGTTTCATTAGCTGTTACATTAATTTGGAGATTTAATCACTTGAATCTATTGATTTAATGATTTAATTTTATTTGTGATATAAATGTGGTTATTATATTGCTTCACCTTTAATTAGCTGAGTGAAATGCAGAAATTAGCTCAGTAATATGGTGGATTAAGTCTATATTTGCTTGCTCACTCCTTATAATAAAATACATTAAAAGATGGACAGACTGTCTTCATCCCATCAAACTGAAGCAAGATTCATGTGCTTTGTGAGCACAGGTAATCTTGAGTAAGTAATCTCCAGCTCAAATGAGGATTCTTACAGTCTTGGGTAAGGAATCTGCGAGTCACATAGGTCTCTTTGAAGATAAATCCCCACAAGAACTACTGTGAGCAAATCACCTAATGCTGAGGTCACGGCTGCAAGGGCAACAGCAGATATTGGGTACAACCCAGTGAAATGCTTCTTTTTCCAGACCCTGCTTATATTCGCTTCTATACGAGTAATGTTTCTGCTGCTAAAATTGCCCTGTCAAGTAATTTGGAAGGGTGAAAAATCCAGCTGACCTGAATTGTTAGCCTTGCCTGTGAAATCACTCAGCCTTGTTTACTGTATACTTGTGGGTGCACAGATCTCGTGTCATCACCCCTTCCACTCCGCCGTGGCATTGAAAAGCCGTAACGCTGTCATTGTACACCCACAGAACAAGTGGCAGCCAAGTAAACATACGCCCTGTTCTCTGTTACTGCTTATGTAAAGCGGCTCTGATGGCGAAATGGGAAAAAAGCGCTATTTGCTCCAGTGTCTAATCAGGAAACTGCTCTTTTAATGAATGTATTGTTCAGCTCAGAGTACTTCTATTGAAATGAATTTGTTAGCCCCAGTAGCACTGTCGCTCATCATGCAAATCAAATGGTGTTTTCCTTAGCTCCTGCCAGTTATAAAATACCAGTGCTTGTCAAATGCAGAGACAAATTACCTTGCCTTGCCTCTGGTCTTATTTATAGAACAAGGGAGTGAGTTATTGTAGCCCTGAGGACTACCAGCTCTATGTTGCACACCAGTATCATTTCGCTGCACACAGAGTGTGTTGTAGGTTAAACCAGATCTTTAAGTGAAAATAAGGTAAAATGCCAATTTGCTTTAAAATTCTTAAGAATGAAATTTCAGGTGAATATCTTGGCTAAATAAAAGTTTGGCGCACCTGGAGAGACAAGAATCTCTAATGGGTGGGAGATTCCCAGTCTGAGTTTGGTAGGTGTTTAGATAAATAGGATAAATCACTCTGAAGCTGTGTCTATCCACTGACTGTAAACAAGGATTAGACAACTCAATTGCTGAACAACATCTACTTTTGATGCAGCAGAGGTTAGGTGGAGCAATCATTTCAACAGATTTTTATCTTTCACAGTCCCTTTGAATACAGGTGCAATGGAGACAAATACTCTCATGGGTGCTACCCTAGTCCAGCACAGATACTCAGGAGAGTGATGGAAATGGTCATGTGAAGGAACAGAATTGCAGCAGCCAGAGCACTAAGATCTAGTTTTCAGGAAATACTCTCCATTACCACCCCCAAAAAGTTATGATTCAAAGTCCACAAAGTTCCTGAGTCTCTTTTTTATTGAATTCAGTGAGTTTCAGAATGGTGTCAATGGTGGTTTTTATACAGCAAATAAACAATACCAACTCCTCAATATATAGTGGATTTCCACACTCTCCTGTACGGTATTCAGAACTTGCCATTCTGAATAAGGCAAACATAATTTAAATTGGCATCTTTCTAACATGATAAAAAATATGTATTATCCTTCTTATATTTGTAGGTTGTGACATTCTTAGAGCAGGGACAACTGTCGTTAAATATTTAGCAAGCTCTTGAAACACAAAACGTGATGCTGTAAATAAATATTTTTCTTGAAACCCCTTTCCTATGAAAGGGAGAACCTACCAGAAATTCAGAAAACTCTGAAAGTTCACACAGCAAAGCATTACTCCATCAAAGAGAACTCACTTATGGCCAAAAATAGAAACTGGCATAGGAACTGCAGCCTCCAGTTTCAAAGCCAATGTAGAATAAGCTATGTGCAAACAGGGTAAAATGTGTGAGAACTTTTAGTTGCAGCTCCGAGCTGCTTGAAGGCAAGGTGGGTGAAAACAAATCAGTCTATGTGTACCATGCAACTACTGAAATGTGAGATAAGGCTGGAGTGTGACAAAGAGCTTTCAGGTCATTGAACAACTGCTTGTGCTTAAATTCCTGCCATGAGAAATGATCTGGCAAGAATTACAACAGATGTTTGTAATTACATATTTGGTAGCCTGGTTAGCCGCTGCAGAATGGATAAAGCCAGCTGGTGAAATGTTTGGTTTGGCCTGGCCCCGTGATAATGTTTTAGGTGTAGGTTCATTCTTCATTTGAGGAGATTTGACAAAGACATTTCCTTTCCCACTGCGGGCTGACAGAGCCCTTACATGCCATTAGTTCCCTTTGACTCGGATGGAAATATGTTATCGAGTGAATAAATACCATCCCCAGCTCCCTGGACTTGCTCCTGCGTCTCTCTTCCAGCTACTGTCCTTGCCCAAGAGCATTCCCTGCTAGAGAGATGCAGCCTTCATGCTCCTGCATCACAGATGAATGGCAAAACAAAAGACTACAGAGAGAGTCTCTCCATTGCCAACTGAACGCCGTGCATGAATGAAACACTTTGAAACACACTGAAACCGCTCTGTGGAGAGATACTGAGAGCAGACAGTGGCCTGGATAGGCCCCTCGCATGGGGTAGAAGTACAATGCAGGACAGACACTGGGATCGCAGTCCATTATATCCAGTGTGAATGCCTGATATATCTGCCTTCTATGAACTCTCTGCTCTTCAGTCCGCTATCCAGCCCTCGAGCCAGTGAAACGTTCTGGGTGAAATTTTGTTGGAACTGGAAGGTTCCAAAGAAAAATGCCTGCTTTTTGAAAAACTATGGGGATTAGAACTTCAGAGACAAATAAAAATGGAGTCTGTATTTAGTCCTGATGCCATGCAAGACTCCAGTTACATGACTGATAAGAAATGGAATTAATGCAGCTCTGAAATGTAGAAGTACCTTGCAAGAAATTGAAAGGAAAAGATAAAGATACAAGCACAGAAGATAATTTTGGTATCTGCAAGAAGGAACACCAGAAAATTAAAGCCGGAGACAGCAGCTGTTTTGAAACTTAAGTTTGAGAACTCAACACTTTGCTTTATTCTGTTGCCTCTGCGTCAGAGTTACGCAGCTATCCGTTCAAAGGAGATGATGTTTTGTAAGTATTATGTCTACAGCTGCCCTGGGTGTTTTATCAGGAGAGCTAACAAACTGGCTAGTAGTCAGAGCTCAGACTCTTCCAGCTATTGCCCAGTACAGCCTTCAAATCTTATGTCTTTGTCTCTTGTTTTGGGCCTGCCCTGACACTAAGTATATATCAGAAGTAGTTGAAAGCAGAAAAACCCCAAATCTTTAAAATGGTGATTTTCTTCTCTCTAAATTTGAATCTGGAGCCAATGGTTTTACGGAACTGACACCTCTGGTTTTTGAGCAGCTGTGCTGCATAAGACCGGGAGTGGCTGATGTCCACTGCGGCTTCCCCAGTGGAATCTCATAGGGGGAATTCTTACTATTGCTGAAGACCAGATAATTGTAGGAATTTCTCCTAAATTAGATTGAGACCTTTCAAAAGTGAGCTGTACTGAACTGAAAATTTAAAAAAGGAGAGAAGGCAGTTAGGGAATGACAATGATGTACACATAAACCTATCATGATTTATATCATCCATTATGTGGATTGTATTACTCCAAGTTTACCCAGAGTGCTGCTCCCGACAGTGGAAAACACAGAGTGTTTTTTAAATGCTGCAGAACTTCCAGTTTCACAACAGCTACCGATGCAACTAGAGTATTCATCAGAAGCCCATTCAGTAGCTGCAGCAATTCATCTGGTCACCAAATGCAATTTCTTATCTGATTCCTTCTCTCATGTTTTTATTGTTCTATAGCTTGTTTTCTTATGCTTGGTAATGTGAAGCTGGATCCAAAGGGAGTGTGGGAGAGAACAAGGCAAATCTGGATCACTCCAAAGGGATGCACAAATACTGGAATACTCCAGGATACGGATAAGTATTCAGGAAGGAGAGATTAATCTCTCCACTGCTTCTTTGAGCTTCAGTCAATCTGACAGTATCAGCTGTGAGGCTTCCTTGCATGGTAGCAACCCTTTTAGGACATGAGTACTTTTTGTAAAACTTAGAGGTCATTCCATTAACAGGGTGGTGACAAATCATATTGCCCCCTTTCCCGCACATGCACAAACACCTACACACACACACACACACACACACACACACACACACACACACAGAGTTGGCATTCTTCTTTGGACTCCTTGCTAGCTTGTATGAAAACATCCTGAAAGCCAAGCACTGGGATAAGAAGATGCATGGTACTGCCAGCATATCTATAACCAGCAGCTTTATCCATGCCAAGGACTGGTTTCTGTCCCAGCTAGCACCATTAATATGTCTGTGGCTGCCAAAGGAAAAAAACAGAGCAGCCTGTTATTATACCTCTCTCTACTACTTCACTCAGCCTTTGGCTTAGACATTGCTCTCTCTCACCTCCTTTCCAACTGGGACTTAATTTGGAGAAGTTGGATATACTGTTCACCATCAGCATGTAAGCATTGCATATGTGAACAGGCAGGAAAGTTTTTTTTCCTGACCTATTACCTGGTCCAATGAAGTCTCTTCAGTGTGATGCAGGATTCAGACTACCACACAGATGTCAGCTGAGTGCCACAGTACTTCATGGTTTTCCACATGGATGCTTCCTCGACGATACACTTCCTTTTTGAAATTGAGTACTTTTTCAGTAGTTTTGATTTTTTTTTTTTGGCTTTTGTGTGTGTGTGTTTCATTCACAGAACAGAAAAATCAATAATTCACATGTTTCTAATCAGATGTAGAGAGGTACCCATGCCTGACATCTTGAAGAACATGAGTGGAGATAAGCTCCTGAATCCAAAACCATGGGCATGACTCAGAAGTTTAATTTAATCTACCTCTTTTTGACAAATTCACCTGAAGACTTTTCTTCAGACAGCACGGACCTGAATTAAACCACATTTATTGATATGACGACTTTGTTGTTCATATTAACCCTTCTGCAAAAAAAAACCCCCAACCACCACAATCCCAGTGACTAAACCATATCCCAGAATAGTGCTTGTAAGAGTAATGAGATCACTGCTTACCTGACTCATCTCAGACAAATGGGCTGCTGGAGAGAAGAGTTTATGCTGCACTCCAACCAGTCAAGCGTCATCTGCAGTGATTCAGACTTCAGATAATTAGCTTGGTGTAATTATTTCAGGAATCCCCACACTGGGACTATTAAAGATGACAAGTTAACTACATGAGCCTGACAGGCAGGATCACCATAAACTGCAATCCTCCAACAGCATATGTAACTCTGTTTTAAGAAAGCTCAGCTACAGAGCACTCAGCACCAGGCTGGCATGGGAGCAGTCCCACTGGCTCTCAATTATCCTGCCCTGGAATAACTCGTTTTTGAGCACTTGCCTGGGCCAATCTGGAAAGGAAAGGTTTTAAAACATTTTTTGCAGGCCAATACTCTGGCTCGTAGCAGGGCTCAAGTCATGGGGGGCTCAATGTTCAGTCTCAAGACCAACCAAGAATCCTTAATGAGACTTCGTAAATACACTTTCTGAGCGTCCTCAACGTAATTAACGTATGCTTGTGAGGAAGGGACTCAGGAAGCAGAGATCTGCGTGTCCTCCACTGTCAGACTGCTCATACCTCGTGACACTAACATTGACTGTTTCAAGACAGATCACAAACATCCAAAGGGTCAGTATCTTTTGAAATGGTGTGAGACTAAGAGTCATCTTTGAAAATTCTTTGAACCTTGAAATCCTACATGTTCTGCCTGAATTTAAGGGAAAAAACATCTTTCATCTTGCTTTGTCTGAGTTTATTCATAGACAAAATAGGAGAAATAATTCTTACATTCTTCCAAGAACCAGAAAAATTTCCAAAGGCATCTAAGCTGCAAAGAAAATAAGGCCATTGAGGGTTAAGCTCCTAGGCTGTATAGGAATTCTGAAAATTTATCGGATAGCATTAAGCTGGTGGTTTTTGAGCATATCAGTATTTTCTGAATGAAAATGCTATGCAGTGCTAAATGGTAACTTACTTTTTTTCCCTTTGTGATTGATGTTTTCTGTTTACTAGACTGTCATGGAAACAGAGCATCTGTGATTCTGAGGACAGTTAACCATCGCTGTGTGCTGTCCTGTTAGAGGGAATCCCACAACCCAGAATTCAGATCAGCTTTGGGGAGAGACAGGGAATTGTAGCCTCCATAGGCTTTGGGTTGGCAAGGTTTTTTGTGTTGATTTAGAGCAAGGTACTACAGATATGTGAGAAATATAAAATAAAAGGCTCTGTTTAAGATTAGAAAGATAAAATCTGATCTCCCCCAAGTGATCAGAGAAAGCAGTCAGAGGATCTTTGCCTTGCACAAAGACAGAAAGCTGATAAACAGAAACAACTGTAATAGGCATTTAAAGAGGAGAGGTTAAGGGTCCCTCAGATAAAATATTAAGAGAGATTTCTTGTACAGTCAGAGTCAAATGGAAGGTACAATTTTCAAGCAGGTGGCGGGCTCAACTTATGCAAGATTAGAAGGTCAGCTTTCTGCAAAAATGGGGAAATTTTCCATATTTAGTGAGGATAAAATACTTCCATTTTCATGATGTAGCTGAACAAAGGTTCTCTGAAGTGGGATAGATCTGAGGAACACTTGGTGACACAATTGCTCCAAATGAGCTATTTTCCTGAATTCATGTATGGCTCGGTTCACTCATGTGGCAGATGCCGCAGCCTTTGCAGACAGTTCCTGCAGCACACTTCTTGGCTATAATACCATATCAGCTCACTGACACCTGAAGCAGGATTAACATGAGGCTGAGGGGCAAGGCAAGGGCATGGAGAAATACTTTTCTGGCTGTTGAGGGTGACGGGATAATAATTAATGTCTTAGCACTACTCCAAGGAAAAAGTCACTGACTTTCTGTAAGATTGGTTCAGTGAGGTGGCAAAAGAATAGCTGAGGTACCCACTTAAATTCTTACCGGTATTTTGTAGTGGAACATCTGATTTTCTGCCTCACTCTTCATTGAGTCCCAGTACCAGTCCATCCAGACAGCTTTTATAGAAAGAAAATTCACTATCTAGCCAAGGAAACCTTTAGCCCTCCAGGGAACGAGAACTTCTCAGTGTGCCTAAACAAGAAAAAAACATCCCAGCCTGCATCATGGCCTGTGAAAGGATGTGGAAGGATGGTGGTACAGGGTTCAGACTGTGGACAAAGGCCCGGAGCCTAAAAGTTCATATAGAACTGCTCTTGATATCCTCTAGAGTCTTTAGGAAACAGCTTCAGAAAATGAGTGATGTTTTATCAACAGGAGACAAGGCTATTTAACATGTTTTTTCCAGACTGACTTTTATCCTGGACATTTCTCCTGAACCTTCCACAGACAGCCATTGGAGAAAAGAAAAAATATCTGACTATAAATATTCATCAGCCTGTTATCAGTTTAATATGCTTACAATCTTCATGGAGTACTTAGAGGAGGACAGCTACTGTGCTGGAGTGTTTTTAAAATGGAAAATTTTGAAGATCAGGAACGTGAATAATGCCATGACATTTCTGTGGCTAAATAACTAATCTGGAGGGGGTGTGTTTTTGTTTTTCTGCTCAGATATTTAAAGTGAACTATTCCTAAATGAACTTTTCAGTGGAAAGTGTTTACTAAAATCTGTGAAAAACATAAAAACAATTATGTGTTTGAGTGCTTTGTAATCTATAGGTGGAGGCAAAAGTTGGAAGAAACTAATTTCATTAACTGTTATAAATTATTCCTTCTTCTCTTGCCAATGGACTGCTTCACCATTAGCAGTTTTTAGGCCAAATCTTCATACTGTGACTTAAGACTATAAGGAAGAGATGCTTTAGACAAAAGTATATTTCTTGGAGAAACTTCAGGAGGCAACTTTCTAAAATGGAAGCAAGAATAAAAATGAACAGACATGATGTAACTTGTAATGATACAGAAACTGTTCTTCGGGAGAGGTAGCATAAGTCTGCAAACAAGAACACAGTGAAATTCATTTTTCTGATACTTATACTTTCCCCTGCCCCTGTTTTGTGCCCTATTTTATCCACCCATTATTTTAAGTTATGCTTTTTTGACAGTTTATCAGTGTAGTTATTAACATTTCCAGTCCTTTGGATATCTAGGATGTTCAGAGAAAGCTGAATTGAGCTTGAACTTTGGCTAGCTTCTTTCAGAGCCAAGAGGTTCTGGAGCTGTGTAGGGTACTGGTAATGCAGTGATTGCATCAGCCAGTGCCCTTCAATATGCCCTCCTAGAAAGTCTACGTGCATCCTGGCCCTAAGATGCTTATTCGCTGCGGAAAAACTATTATCATCCTGGCCAGAACTTTGGGTTTCACTCTTATACTTGTTTTGTATATAAATGGCCACCATACCAAGTTTATCCTTAGCATAAATCAGGCCATTATTCATAGCCTTATACGAAGTACAAATTTTGGACCATACATTTAAAAAAAATTATGTTCGATTTACACTTAACTGTGTAGTGGTTTTTTAAACAGTGTAGGGAAAGAGATCTGTGCAAATGAGTTGTATTACCCTAGACATGCAACTGTGTACCACCCTGGGGAAAAAACCAAACCAACCAAAACTTTTTAAGAAGCAGTCTCATCATTCCTTTCATTCTCATTTCCTTTTTTACCTCACTAAAGCTGCTCAGGCTATTGAAAAAGAGCAGAAATTTTGGCTATCAAATCCAAATTATTACCAACAAAAAAAAAAGAGCAGAAAAAAATCCTTCAAAAAAACTCTTAGGCACAGAGTTTATTTTGCTTTATTTAAAATATGTATGATAAAGTGACAGAGACAGTAGTGCCTGATTGGTCCTGACATGAAGCTCTCAGCTGCACAAAACATTTTGGTAGGCTGACTGGCTCCTTCTGATTAGATTTGACAGATTATTAGAATAGTAGTATTTCGTAGACCATGAGAGTAGGAACTGACACACAATTTCACAATAAAAGACATTACAATCTGTTGCGTGATGCTTGATTTTATTAGTAATTTTTTCTCTTTTCTGTGCATGTTCCTTTTTTCTTCTTTTTGGGTTTTGTTTGTTTGTTTGTTTGTTTTTGTTTTGTTTCCCTGATCCTCCCCAAGGATTTGCAATATAACTTGTGTACGCTTAGCATATGTTAGCAAGCTGGCAGCTGACAAGGTAACGTCTTGGTCATGAGTATCACTGTGTAGAGCGGCACTGAGCAATGTCATCCCATTTTCTGTAGTCCACCTGTCGGGTACATTTTATATCTACTGCAAAGAGCAAAGTTATCTGAAAGACAAAAGGAAATGAATAAGAATAGCAGCAGAGACTTATTTTGTTGTGTATAAGAACCCTGAGGGGCATGACAGGTATTAAGCCTCCATTTCCACTCACTGATAAAAAAGTAAATAGATGCACTGAGCCTTTAAAAGAAATCATACTTTTTGAAAGATGTAAGAGAAACAGTGTGAATGTACACGTTATGCTCTAACCAGTCTTTTTTTATGTATCTAACACTTAGTACAACTGCCATGGCAATTAAGGGAATGATAGCTATGTGGAATGATGATAGCGATGCAGGACAATTGGGAAGCCTGCTGTAACTGAGCACCTTTCATGTTGCTTAACCTACATCCCCTGAAGTCTGCTTACTGATTTTTCCTCCCAGCACTTACTTTTACAACGCCAACTTCCAAGTTTGTTCAAACTGCCACCCCTTCCTATAGGTTGGGCTGGCAGTGATCATTATTGTAAAAGTTGCTTAACACTTCCTATTATAACCCTTCTTTAACCAAAACTTAACTGCTGAATGAAAGCAAAATGCTGTTGTGTGTAACAATGAGTCAAGCATCATGTAGAAAGAAATTGGATGTTATCAGGCAATGAAGGTTATACCATAAAACATAGGGACAAATGGACCAGGTTAAGACAACCTGCATTACATTTTTGAGTAGTGAATTTGCCACTTCAGTGGAACTCTTTTGATGTGCTTTTAGATACCACGTTTGTACATGTAGGATGGTACAACGTGCAGGATGGGCATATTTAAATTTCTATCTTGTTTTATAACTACAATAAAGGAAATGTTAAATCATTGGAGAAAAATGCTTCGTATCTTTTTAAAAGAATGTATAGCACTTGACTTTGGCTTTGCAGTTCCCTAAGCGGGACTGTGGGTGCAAAAATATGAGCATCACAAATAAAATACATGAGAGTGGCACGAAGATTCTGTGATCTGAGTTATTCGTGCATAGCGGTTCCGCTTATTAATAATAAGCTAGCTTGAATGTGAGGCAAGGGATGGATTAGACGACCTCCCTAACCAACTTTCTATTATTTTAAAACCTCATGCTATCAAAATCTGTATTGTGCACCACAGGACTGTATGTTTTATATGCAAATATTTCTGCCTGTGGGTTTTCTATGGCTCAGTCTAGCTCACTGCTGAGCTGTAGCTCTTCTCCCATCTTTATCAGACCTGGGCTCTCAAAAAACAGCTTCAGCTGAGAAAAGCTCCTGAGCTAGAACGAGGTATAACACAGTAGGCCATTGAGAAAACCTCTTACTGCATTTCATTTTATTTCACTTCACTGCCAGTTTTGGACATTGTTCCCCTGTTTTAAAACAGGAGGTCCTATTCCCCTTCTCTGGCTTGAACTAGCACTGAAGTATGTTTTGGGAAAAGGAAGCACCAACATAATAACTAATGACTAGTGGTTACATATAAACTGGTTCCCTATTCAAGTCAAAAACTTTTACAGGACAGAAGTATCTGCCATCAGAAGATGGGTATAAATAGCATCTTCACAAATGTCACTTCCTTTGTGGTTTCACATCCATCGTCTCACATCAGCAATGACGTTGTTTAGTGGCTAATTAGACCATCCACTTGCACAATCTTTCAGCATTAAAGTTACAACACCTTGAGTTATTGAATGTCCTTCAAGGAAAGATTGTGGAATCAAGAGCTGCCACAGCCCAGAGCAATGCAGATTTATCCGTATAGCCCGGTCCCACAGGACCTGATTTAATGTCTACTAAAGCCAGTGTAAAGGTTTCTAGTCACCTAAGGAGGCAACGGTTCAGGCCTTTAATTTGTGTATTAGTCTTTTCCACAGCTAGATGCATTTCAATGACAAACCATCACACACAGTGAGTGTCCTGGTTTCTCCCTGTCCAAGGAAACCTGCAGTACCTGTTGTGATGAAGCAAGAAAGCGAACAATGTCCTGGGCATTTTTGTGAAGGGAATCCAGACATGGGACATTGAAGGACCTTGTATTTTCCAACAAATGTTGAGATTTTTAATCTCTAACAATCTAATCCTGTGGATTCTTTTTTAATTACTGTGCTAGAAAAAACAAAATAACTTTTTGTTTGAAAATAAAGTTTTCTACCAGCCCTGCTACACAGGCCAGTTCCTTCCAACAGAGCTCTGTTTACTTCAGATTGCAGTGGTATTTGTGATAGGTTCAATTTTGCTACATCCAGTCCCAGATGGGGAGGATCAGTGAACGCAGAATCTCTTTCATCACTGAAAATTAGTGGTACATGAAAGAGAAGAAAACATAAAATGAAGGTAAAAGATAAAAATATAAGCAGTGATGAAGAAGGCACCTTCATGAGTGAGAATATTATCCTAATGCTATTTTTAGTCTGATTTCTGGGTGTTGGCTCTGTAGGGACAAATTGGCAGAGCACTCATTTAAATAAAAGCAGTCTGTGACAGGTTGGGGGGTCCCTGCCCTGTAGTGTCCAGAGGCCTCGGCAGTTCTTTGGTCAAGCCCTCAGCACCCCACCACTCCTTCACGCATGCTGAGGGCAGTGGCACAAGAAGGAGGGATTTTCCTGCACCTCCATGAGGAGACATGCTGCTGCCTCCGCTCTCGATGCCCATCCTTCCAGCTTCAGCTGCTGCAGTGCAATGCTTGTCTCCTCCCTCTGTATCAAAAGTGAGGTGAGTCGGGTATGGGAGAGAGCAACAAAGTGATGCACGTGTGTGTGAGTGTGTCTGGGGGCATCAACACAATCTGCTCCCCACTGCTTCAGTTCCTCAGTTGGGCATGACTGCTAGCATCTGAGAGCTTAAACACGCTGCGAGGTCCGTAGGAGATTCAGAGATGCTGGACATCCCTCAAATTACTGCAAGTTCTGGGCTGTTGTTGCTGAATATTAGTGCATGTCAAGCAGAGGCAGCATGGTAGAGAATAGAATGTGAACAAAGTGGGAAGTCATGAGCTCTGATTTTCAAGATATGGAAAGTCACTCTATGTTAATATTCCCATCAGCATAATAACATATTGGCTCAGTGATCCACCATGATGTTGCAGTGATTAGTTAATATCTGTGCAGCCCTCTGAATTTGCAAGTCCTTATTCATCACTCTGTTCCACCAGTTTTATGAGTTGGTGCTAAGAATCACTGCTGAGTGCTATAAAAGTGATCGATATCACTATTAAAGCATCAAGATTCTTCCTGCAGTCACTCACAGAGGATGAATATCTACAAAAATTTTAGGATCAAAATAGTTAATAGAGTGAATAAATTATTCAGAGACTCTAGCGATGATGTTCTCCTGTTAATTAATAAGATATATCTAGGGAATTCCAATTGTCTCCCTGAGTAAGCTCCACTTTCAGCTGATGCTAAAAGATTTTTATAGAGTGGTTGGTCTTTTGAAATATTTCATTAAAATATTTCAATTTTCATGTACCATATATATTTATCCTACGGGAGAAAAAAAGAAATGTATTTTTTGGCCTTTTTTTTTTTTTTTTTTTGAGAAAAGAAGCCAGAAGGCTGAGGCAAATTCACATATTGTTCAATGTAAATCAGCTGTCATCACTCTTTACAACCGCAACCTTCAAATCTTTGAACTGCTTCTGCAGTGCAGTCCTGGATGACTTCTACAGGATCTAGCTGGTGCTTCGCAGGTCCGTGACTGCGGGGCACAGAAGACCTGGTAGTTGTGGAAGACACTCTCAGCCAAGAACAGAGCACTGCTGTCGCTGTGGCTCTGTTGGAGGTTTGGCTCCTACGTTTCCCATTAACTATTACAAAGGTGACCAAAAGCAGGCAGATGTGTCCATGTCACTGGCATGGGCAGCCGCACCGCTGAGTAGCTTCTGAAGAGAATCGAGGCAGGAATGCCCTCAGAGCCTGCAGCACTTATTTCCTTCAGTCTTAATGAAGCCCACTGCACCCAGCAGAAAACACTTCCTTTTCTTAGTAGATTTTGCCTCTGGCCTTTACTCCTCCAGTAAACCTGTCCAGGGTGGTGTGCAGGGACATAGACGGAGAAAATTGTACCGCTTCTAGCAACGACCAGTTCTCTGGACAAAGAACCTTGTTTTGGCTCTGACTTCTGCCATTTTGGCACACAGTTACAGGAGACATGGAGATGAATGGGGAGAAAAAGACAGGTTTCTGATGCAAGCCTATACACAACAACAACAAAGAAACAACTTGACAGGAGATGACCATGAAAAGACCTCACTAACACCAGCCACCACTGAAAGGGTATGTTTATGTTCTCCATCTCTTTTTACATCTAAGAGGCAGATGTGATAGAAAATAAACTACTTCATGTGATCGCTTTGTGCAGTACAAGCTCAACTTTTTATATGTTTTATTTCTTTACTGGGAAATGATAACACAGTCATTGATTAATGTGAATTCTCACAAAATAATACTTTAAAAAAGAGGGAAAGCTCGTATGTATTTCAAACTGCCATGGAAATTAATGCATCAAAAATATTTTCCCTTTATTTTAAGAGAAGCTATGGTAAAGGATGTAATATATTACCCTGTAACTCTGCAAGTCATTTTCAACACACCACCTACACTAAATGTATTAATAACTTCCCTAAGGTGAGTGCCATGCAGAGCACAGATTAATGTTATTGATGTTTTCAATTTTTAAGGCTTTTCAGTCTGATTGGCTGAAATTTTTGCTTCTTATTTTTATGCCATTAATTTTGCATGTTTCTTACTGTCAATGTGTACTAGGTTAAGACTCCAAAACATTCTTAAGAACCAATGTTGAATCTTCAAATAATACATGCTTTATTTTTAAATTAAATCTGGATTGTCTTATTTTGCTACAGGTATCCCCCAAACCACAAAGTTACAAAAAATGAATCTATAACCTCAGTTAAACATTAACAATGTTGAATATTGAAAATTATTTAACATTTTTAATAATTCAAATATATTGTTTTGTTTGCATTTTGAATGAAACAGAAAAATCACTGCTCGTTTCCATGTTAAGTAGATAACTAATGAGTATGAATTTCTAGTGCAGCAAAACTACCTATCCTCATGATCCCATGGGCCATAAAAAGAGAATTAGATAGCATCTTTGAATCTGCCCACTGTTCTATGAATAAATTCCCCTAGCTGGCCTTCTCATGATGACTCTCTCACTAGGAGCAGCTTCCTTTCTGACTGGCATGACTTGTTAGCCTTCTTGGAATGACAGTGAAGAATTATTTTCCTTCTCTCTCTGTGCGTTCTGCTTTGGAAGTCACCTGGTTCTTCACTTACTTCACTGCTGCCTCAATTAATCCAGCCTTCTGGAAATCTTAAACTCCATCACTGGCTCTCATCCACTCCTTAAACATCACACCGTTGACCAGAAGCTCACTGCCTTTGACCACCAGCCTAACCAGCTTTGCAAGCCCATTCCTAAGCATTCCCAAAATTCATCAGCTGAAGACAAAAGTATCAAAGTTGCTCAGCTGCAGCTTAGCGCAGGTTATGAAGTAATACCTCTCGCTGGGACACGTCTTGTAAAACTAAAAATCAGACTGATAAACAAAAGCACATAGACTAGAAGTATGCATGCAAGTTTGCCAAACCAGGTTCCTTCACCCCAGTTTGAAATGTTGCCAGGCTTGTCTTAGGCACTTTTCCTCCCAGATCAGATAAACTGAATACACAGATACTCTCAGCGAAGCCTGCAGTAACTGAAGCCCATTTTCTCTGTCCAGAGAATATCTCTGAACATTTCTGCAGTAAGGGTGGCCTATTGCCCTTGCCAAAATACCCTCCTCTCCACACTACTCTAGGATGACACGTGATGTCTACTGCTACTTTTTGCCAGCTTCAGTTGTATTGCAGCTAGGAGCTGCAATGTGGTGGTATTATTAATATAATAAATTTTAGAATTACACGATAAAGTGCTTTAATTTCCACCTTTGAACACCTTCTCTCAACCCTGTCAACTGACCCATCTTTACCCTCTAGCATTTGAAACCTCTTAACTACTTCAAAGAGCTGCAGAAAAAGGTTTCTTTTTTTCCTTCATAGCATGTTGCCCCCCGCCCCCCATATTAGAGGCTTTATTGGATCCTTACCTCTTTCTGTGTCACTTGGAAAATGTGTAAACTGACTCTTAATCCCCTTCACTGAGAAGGTCAAAATGGCTAACAGCAGATGAACTAAGCTGTTACAATCAGGCTCTCCTAAATCATCCAAATCTGAGCCCACTTTCTCTTGAATATTCAAAGGGCCTTTCTCTTTGAAAGATTAGCTTCCTTGACCCTCTGAGGCCTCTTCTGCATCTGCTGTGCAGAGCTCTAGCATGTCATGTGGGCTGGAAAGGGTGCGTAAGGATAATTCACATCCACCTGACACTGCCAGAGTGATGAAAATGGACCTATGTGTAAATTAAAACAAAGGCCCCTAGCTTCAGGTATTTTGGCACTAGAATTGCTTAAACCAATATTTGAACATTTTAAAAAATTACATTTCTTATTAATGATAGAGAAATGCAATGTGTGTTTCACTTCAAACTGGATGGCACTATTTTTCTACATGTGTCCCCCAAACCAGAGTTACAAAAAATGAATACATACTCTCAGTTTAAGTATTGCAGTGTCTCAGCTGTATTTATTCTCTCTTGTACAATATGTAATGTTCACTTTTAGACACAAATATTCCCCTGATTTGAGAGGGTTTCAGCTGAATGGTTGAGGTATAACAAGTTGAGGGGAGGCATTTGTTTGGGAGTACTCTCCATTCGACATGGACAGTCTGATCCCTTGAAGCACCTGTCTGGATTTGCAAAGGCGGTGAATACCCACAAGTCTATCTGAACAGTGTACACAGATCCTTTGTAAAAATCAAGCAATTAGTAGACATTTAGACAATTCAGAAGCTGCAAAAAATTAGCTGGTACTGTATGTGCATACAGTTACAAGGAGAAAGCCCAAGAGCATAACTATTATTTGATTATGACAATTAAAAAGCTGAAGTTAAATTTCACCCTGCACCTTGCTGAACTTTATTTTGCAAAACCGATTCTCTGTGAGGGCCTATTCTTGAATTCTTGGCAATGTGATTGGAAAATAACCAGAATTGTTGATTTTCAGAGCAAGTAGCAAATCTCTTCCATTCTCGTGGGTGTTCAAGGTAGAGACAGTGACTGTTGCTCATATTCATCTTTAACCATGGCTGTGGGCACGGGAAGAGATGTAGCTCCTGATATGTTTCTATGCTGCATCAGTAAATATATTTTTAAATCATACCACTGGTACTTTTTTATTACTTTTTTATAGTACTATAAGTCAAAACCAATAATGAACAGCTGGTGGCTTGGACTATTTATCCACAGAAAAAAATAAAAACCATCAAGCCTTGTGTGAGTTATCTGGACACGGGATCTGGAAATAAGGGATAGTTTCTGCTCATGTCTTTGTCCCTTCCTTGGCCCCAGTGGCCAGGCAGATTGAGGGAGGAAACAAATTTACCTTTTCTCAGCAAGAGTAATAGGGCAACCCAGCAGAGTGGCATTTTCTTCTCCTGTCAGAACAGTGCTAATTACCATTCGAAGGAATAAAAGGAAATTATGGATGTTATCTGCTTTGGTGCCTGTGAAGGCATCCCAGAGAGAAGATAGGGCTTGTGTCTACGTGTACAATCTAGCCTGATAAACATCAGATGAGAGGCCTCAGAGATGGACACCAAAAGGAGGTTTCAGAAAGCATATGGAATTTTATGTAACATTTATGTACATTTAGATGGAGAAAACATTTTCAAAGGAATATACTGGAGTCAGGGGGCTAAATTCTAACCTACACGCACATTTTCAATGAGTTTGAAGACAGTTGTGTGTGTCTGAATTTCCTGAAGGTTAGGCCTGGGCATATTCCAAGTGATAACTGGTTGTTAAAGGAGGACGCCAGCACTAGGCTGATTATTCTTGTTGTCACTATTATCCACCACCCAAAAGCCTCTGGGATACACAGATAAGGAGCTGGTATGAATGAGTCACTGAAGAAAAATTACTAGTCAAAGAAGAAATTACATTTCAGAATTGTTGACTTTCCTTTTGACTGAATGAAAAACACCACACCAGCAGGTGTGCCACGTGCATGGAAGATGCTGTTAATCTGGCAATACCAATGTTTGATTTGCAAAGAGTCCACGTGGCTTCCCACGCATGGCTGAGCCTCCTCAAACTGCCTTTTGATAAGCTTTGGTTTTGTTCTCTACTGCAGGCAGGCTCTCTGCTTCCACAATGACACAGCACCATAGACTCAGAATTAAATACTGGCTTTTGATGGATTAAAAGCAAATATATAGATGACACAGCTTATATCACCCTTTGTAAACAGCCAGGAAAATCCTGCAGAAGGCACGCCCTGTCGGGGAGAGGGCTGTTATTTGACACAGAAACTTGCTCCAAGCAGTTACAGATCTCCATGAGCACAGCAAAGGTGCAATCCAAGTGTTTGAGATGGGTGATGTGACCCGCTCATGCCTGAATGTAAACCTACCATCTGTTAGACAGAAAGGCAGTGTTGCTGCTTCGTTACTATGTTACAATGAGGAGACAGTTTAGTCACTTTGCCAATTGTTGTTGCTGTTCAGTTAAAGTCTCTGACTCCTGGTCTATCCTGTCATTATTTTTACACAGCCCCCACCTCTTCTCTCTCAGCTAATCCAAACTATTGAAATGGTAAAGACATAGCACTGCTGGCAATAATTATCTCTGCTTGTTTTTTTGTTTTGTTTTGTTTTCTTTTCTTTTCTTTTCCTCAGGATCATCAGTTTAACTTTATTGTTTTCTAATAAAATTGAGTTTTAAAGAAATTGCAGGACCCCTGCATTGCCGAATAATTGTATCTTCCTCAAATTAATAACCAGGTCCAAAGAGTACAATTAGGAATGAGAAGTGTGGCAAAAGAAATACGCCTGAGTGTGTAGTTTTTCATTAAATAACTGAGAAGAAATAGGCAACATAATTATTACAAAGCAGCTGGAGTCCTGGTTAGGTCTACTTTATTTTCTACTTTGCAGCTACTACCCCTAGGAAGCATTGCCTGTGCTGTGGGACTCAGAGAGGTATGGCACTGTTTTCCTCGGTGAGCTGGTCTTTTCTGTTCACAACCACTATAGGATTTCTTTTGAATTGGATAATTTATATACTGTGTTACAAGATTGGCATTGGCCCGATTCAGCTGTCATTTTAGGGGTATGATGGGAACAAGGAAGGAAAGTCTGAATAATCTGTATGCTGATACCTACTCATTGCACACATAGCCATGAAAGACTGACAAGAAACAAGCAAATGATCTTTTAAATATGTATATAGGTATATTGTCCTTATTCTCAGGCAGATTTGTTTTAATCATATGTACACCCTATTGTAGTCTGGTTTGTTTGGTTGGTTGATTTTGTGGTTTCCATCCACAGCATCCCCAATAATTGAGACATACTCACACAGATTCACATCAGAAACATCTGTGAACCTTACAGATGTGAGGATGCAGGTGGAGAATGAAGTTCACTCCTGGCCACAAAGCTTTCTGCATCTCGCTTCAGCTCTGCTTTTGATGCCTACGTGACCACAGCACTCTCTCACCCCGTGCATAAAACCTCCAGGCCACCAGCAGCACCCTTGTGCTAGGAACACCACAGGATGCCTGTTTCTGGACTGACCGCAGACACCCGCCTTGCGTTCACAACTGGGATGGGCGTCCTCACAGAATGATGGACCAGCTTTTGGTTCTTTCCACCTGCTGCCCGGAGGCTGGCTGCGGAAGGGGCATTAAATAGAGAAAAGATCCAACTTCCCATCTGAGACTTGCTGGCCACAGCAGTTGCACCATGTAATATTTCAAAAGTTTCTCAGATTTAGACTAAATTTCTCTGTTTTTGCAATGGATGAAAAAGGAAACCCATGTACAATTGACTTATAGTTTAGCTTCTGGTTCTCATTTAAATAGCAATTACTATTATTTTCTCCCACCAAATGTGATTTTCTATGTGTGATGTTAACCCAAACAATTTAATAGGTCTTTTTATGCTTTGGTCACATTTCTTTTTGGAATCTTATCTAGAAGTCAATGAACTTGAAGGACATACTCCAATGGAGCAAATTAAAATTCTCCCAGGATAGCTTTATTGTCATTATTGTTAATGTTAATTATTTTAGTGCTATATTCTCACTAATGATATATTAATTAAATAACCCCTTTGATCCCTTTGATCTTTTTTGAAGTGTCCATTTCAGAACTTAGCACGAGGTGAACATACAGCCTATTCGGCCAGGCTGAGTTATTTGGGCTTGTCTGCACAAGGGAGCACATTTGGAATTGACCTGTGCTTGCTTTGGGGATGACCTGGCATCGCGATGTACTCAAGCCATCTAGTCAAGACTGAAGAAACTGAGTGTATTGAACAGCTCTATTAGCTCTTGTTTTCACTTCTGAGCTGATTGACAGGAGAAAGAAAGGAGAAGCAATCCCTGAAATTTAACAAGATTTCCTTCTGACTGGGAGATGTAAATCTGTTTTGTAGCTGAAAATATATGTTTTGTTGCTGTGCTTATCTCTTCCCTGATATAGGTGAAAAACTAAATGAAGATGAATTGTTTTGGTATCAGTTTTAAATTCATATGGTTCTCATCCCTGCATTTCTCACTCATTTCCAGAGATGAAATCTGATCAGCCTATATGAAATTTAACAAGAACAAACGACAAATTCTGCACCTGGGATGGAGTAATACCAGACACAAGTATAAACTGGGAGAGGAGTGGCTGGAGAGCAGCCCTGCAAAAAAGGAGCTGGGGGTGGTGGTTGACGGTAAATTTAATATGAGTGAGCAGTGTGCCCTGGCAGCCAAGGAAGCAAACTGCATCCTGGGGTGTCAGACCGCATCATGCCTGTCAGTGTTTAAGAGGCATTTGGACAATGCCCTTAATAATATGCTTTAACTTTTGGTCAGCCCTGAAGTGGTCAGGCAGTTGGACTAGATGATCATTGTAGGTATCTTACAATTGAAATATTCTATTCTATTCTATTGGGTTCTGTTCTGTTCTGTTCTGTTCTGTTCTATTCTATTCTATTCTATATCCTGAGAGGAATTTAGTATTGATGGCCTACCTCACAGACTGAGTCAAAGCCTACTAAAGGCATAAGGGGGCTTTCTAGTAATTCCAACTGGTTTTGGATTAGAATATCGTTTACAAACCCAGCCTCTCACATGGTTTTTTGATTTTTTTATAGTCACTACCATAACTTGTTACTTAATTTAACCTGTCTCAATGACAGACCAACACACACTTCTGTCATAAAATGCTCTTCACCAGGTTTTTGTTCTGATTCAAAACCAGTTCAAGGCCTGATGTCATGTAAAGAAAAGTAATTTATTCCTCCATATAATTCCCATGGTTTATTTCTACCAAAGGGAAATCAAGCTTAGCTCTTGTGAAAAAGAGATTATACCAAAAGTACATGAAAAAAAGTTTTCCTTCATGAAGCTTAATATGAGCAGAAGTTGATTCTGGATATCAGAAAGTAAATAGACTTGCTTCAAGTTCCATATTGGGTTTTCTTTATTATTTTATACTGCCTCATTCAAAATATAATTCTTCCTGGGGGGAAAAAGCCCAGGCTATCTTATTTATAGTTCTGTCACACATGGATTAGATTTAGTTTGATCTGGATTACAGTTTATGCATGTTACCAACTCTTTGCTAGAGATGTTTGTGTTTTCTCCGTCATGGTGACTTAAGCATCTACCATACACTGCAGCAGCACAAAGCAGCTTCTCAACAAAATTCTTCAGTGGTGATAAATGAAAAGAAGACTTTGCATGGGACAAATGAGAGCCATACAGCAGTCTGACTAGCTCTGATTATCACTCAGCTAGCTGGCTAGTAAGCAGTGTCTTCAAGAAACGATAGACTTTAGAAAAAAATATGCAAGTGCAAGCAGATAAAAAGTTTATTCTTCTCAGTTCCCCAGGCACATTTTGCTAATATTACATCTTCTGCATATACATGAAGAAATAATTAACCCTTTAGTTCATGTGTTAAAGCTTACTTGCTTTTAAAGTCATAGAATTACTTGATAATAATGATATAATCTGTTCATGTGCTATAGATCTTTTGTTAGAAAATATGTATCGGAACTGAGGACTTGAGGACTCCTGACCAGTTTCCAGGTCTGCAGGATACTGGCAATGTTGCTGTACTGGAATATTTTTAATCAGTCATGTTTCCATGCCTTATATAATAATTCTGTCATGCACGCTTTATCAATTTCGAGCCTTAGGCCTGTGTTTGTTGCAGAGTTGGAGTTCTGTATGGTATGCATTAGATAACCTTTGAGTAAGGAAAATAAAATATATCAGCTAGCTTACCAACATTGCTACTCTGCACTGAGTGAGAAAACATATGTATATCAAATTATGCATATGCATTGCATCATGCCATATGTGCTATGGCACAAGGAGCCACTGCTCAGCCTTGTAAGCTCATTTGAGATCCCATAATTATGATATCTCCATTTGACTTAATCATCTACACTACTGTTATTTCCAAACCATAGTCCACTTTCTCAGGAATCATTACATCTTTCAAAAACCAGTGTATGACTAACACAGGGAAAGTAGTTTTCATTTAGAAATGAAATTCTGCAAACATTCAAATTTTGTTTGGAGTTTCCCAAAGGAAACTGGAGGAAAAGGCACATGTTCCTCAAAGCAAACACAAAGCCTTCAGAAATGGCTGGCATCTTTGCAAATATGTCGCATCTGTCACTAGCTGTGGCTGGCACAAAAGTCTTGTATTTAAGAGCCTGAGGTGGGTTACAGAAAGACCCTCGCAATGTCTTGAAAAGGTTACATATGACCATGGTGTTGAGGAGGTGTCAGAAACAGAAGACAGGAATTTATATCCACACCCCCCTGCAAGATAAGGAATTGCTTTTATCCCTACACAATAAACTGGAGAGTCTGTGTGAAAGACCGATATGAAGAAAAAAGCAAGATGGGGTTTCAGGAATAGACCTCCAATATGTTCACATGTTTTTGAAGGTATTTATGATGTTTAACTCTTTGAATTCAAGTACCCATTCCTCTGAGTTGCCTTTGAGAATCACTAAAGTTGCCCCAATATCTTTGAAAGTCAGATATCAGCAAACTGCAAGACAGTGAAGTTTAGCTTTCTGATGTCACATAGTGGTAGCAAAACTCCCAAACCATCCCTTAGCTTATCTTTTCTGGAATCCTCAGGAAAAGAAAAAGAAAAGAAAAAGAGTAAGAAAAAGAAGGGAAAGGAAAAGGAAAAGGGAAAGGGAAAAAGAAAAAGAAGAAGAAAAAGGAAAAAGAAAAAGAAAAAGGAAAAAGAAAAAGAAAAATTGCTCAGTAACTGTTGTTCAATCTTTTTTTAACTTCCTTGATGTTTTCTGTGGAGAATATTTGGCTTCAGTAACATCCAGAAGCTCTCAAGAGACAAAGAATTCAAGTGCTTTGATTTAGATTTTAAATGAAGCACGTCTATGTTTATCGGTACAAAGGGGAAGGAATCTGCTCCTAACAGCAACACAGTACTTGATGAAAAAAGAGCACAGAGTAATACTCCAGAGTGAGACACATTGATGAATAATGAAAAAGCAAAAGAAATACAGATCCAAGAAAGACAGAGTTTTCACAGTGGGTTAGCTACATGGGATGGCAATTACACTCAGAAGATTTTCACGTGTTTTACATACTCTAGGAAATGTTAAGGAAAATCAATCCTAAGTACCAAACAACACAAGGAATCCCCCTTCCTTTTGAAAAACTGTTTCATGGCTTCTGTTCTTCATTCTTGTCACCTGCAGTAAAAAAACCACATATGGCAATACATAACCCTATTAACCACACCAGAGGAACTGTGTGCTCTTTTATCTGGGGTAAGATTTCTTATAGTAAGGTATTTCCTTTTTCTGTCAATTAAATGTTTACAGCCTCTCAAAGATGTAACATCAGCAGCAAAGGACATTAGTAGGGGATAAAGCTGTTCTCTAGTTCAATGCCTTGCATGATCACAGAGGCATAAAATACTGAAACATGGCTTCAGAACTTATAGGGGAAAACATGGCTCCATTTCACCTGTGCTGCTTTCTCCCAACACTGTACAGAGTTGGCTACAGCTAGTAGGGGCTTCACACCATTTCATGCCTCTCATTGGCATTGATAGCAGCATGCCAGCACTAGAACTTGCTAAACAGCAGATAAAGCTGCAACAATTGAGATGAATAGGATCAGGGACTGCATCTCTGGGGTCTACAAGAGCCAAACAGTCAGCTCCATCTATTCACATTGTCCAGATTGTCCCACACTTTCATCTTCTTTGTATCAAATGATTTACTCTCCTTAGCAGAGTGTAGGTAGAGACAGGGCTCTACATTTGCTGTGGTACAAGGTCTGATGAGTAGGACTGATCCTCATCTTTTAGAGAATCACCACCTTTCTGTGTCTCAGAATGGCTGTATTCTGCCAAGATTCCTCCTTTGGATAGCTGCCACTTCCAAGAATTGTTTTTCATATAAATTTAACCAAGGGTGCTAAAGCTGCATTTGCATCCATGAAACAAGCTCGCACACTCTCATGTGCTTGATTCTTAGGCAGCTGTCAATAGTGGAGAAGTCTCGGCGGGGATGTCAAAGGTATCAGGAAAATGTTTCAGCTGTTAAGGTCTGATTCATGTCACTGAGTGAGAAGGAGATCCTGAAGCCTATATCTGTAAAATCAAATAAATAAAAAAACCACAAGTAAAGAAAAGGAACTGAGCTCTATAGCGAATGCAGCAAAACCATAATGTACTTTGAAAGTAAACAAAACAACCTGTATGACAGACATGAATCACTAAGTTGAGAGCATGGGGTTTTTTTGTTTTACTTTATTGCTGTGAGCAAGAAATCCCTTTGGAGTATTGGACTCCATAAACAACACAGTTCTCTGCAGGAAAGTAGGAGATTGTCTGGTGAACATATCCAAGCCAATGATTTGTAATTAAGCAGCTACACAAAAGCAGGAGGTTGTGTATCCTCAAACACAGAGTGAGAAGAACATGTGTCTCTGACGTATGGACTGTCTGCATACAAGATGAGAAAATGTTCAAACTTAGTAGGAATTAGGTAGAGGAATTAAGGCCACCATCAAATGTATAAGGTAAACCATATGTAACCAGTACAAAACGGGTAGTTGAAGGGGAGTTGGGAAGTCTTTTAATCATATAAGATGCAGGTTGCCCAGCTAAGGATACCCAAAATGCCAAATTCAGTTACAGATGCAACAAAACTAGAATCAGTGGGGAAAAACTGACTAGAAGCATATTGCTTATTTCTGAGGAGACCGGGCAGAAAAAGGGAAGAAGAGCAATGAAAAGGTGTACGTGGATACGGGGGGAAGTGGAGATTAAGGTGTAAAACTAACCAGACAAAAAAGGAGGGTGAACTTTCTGACAGTAGGTGTGCAAACACCTACGGCCAGCAGTGCGGTGGACCTGCAGACCCAAGCCCACGAGGAGGACAGGGGGAACCCCAGTTGACAACCCCCTGGACTCTCCATCCGTCCTGTGCCTGGAAGGCTTGATGTGGGAGGGTGGAGCAAAGATGGACAGAATTGCACCCTAATACATGCAATCCATTTAGGACTGGGGAGGAAAGGGTGACAGAATTGTATCTTAACAGCAGCTGTGTGCAATTAATGAGATTTAAGAGTGATAAATAACAGCTTCATAATTGTGTATAATAACGTGCAAAACGATGTAATTGTAAATTGATAACAGTGGTGTGTCCATTAGTTAATTAGGTCATTGACTTCTTGATTTTTTAGTTTCTTAGCAGCTTGTTGCTAAATCAATAAACATTATCGACTCTTGTAGCGGTTATGTTTCAAGGCTGTGTTATGAAAGAGGAGAGCTGGACCACAAGGTAGCAGTTGCTGCATTATTCTCATTTGCAGAGTGGACTCCTCCTCTTTAAAAATGGAAATGTGCAGCCCTTCACACAATCTCACACTATTCCTTTGTTGTGGCTCCTAATTCAGATGTCTCAACTGAGTATCTTAACTCCAGGGAGGAAAAATCTGATTTCTGTGTTCAATGTAATTGCAAGAGACCTGCTTTATCTCAGTGCCTAGTACCAACCTGCTGTACATGAATTAGGAGTTTTGCAGCACCCAATGCAGATTCACTCTGTTCTCAGATATATGTGATATGTGACGCTCTAGTGAACACATTTTATGAGCCACTGATAGGAAGAAATTTACCTGCATGGAACTATTGAGTAATTTTGAATTAGCATATTTATTTAAATCAAAGCGCACACACAAACAGATTGTAAATTCAAAAGTGCAAATAAATTTAAACAAAAAGTTTGGCACAACGGTGTTTCCACTTTGTATTTTCTCAGATTCACAATGACATGGTTACTTCTCCAAACTTACTTTTAAAGATATAGTTCCAGAGAAATAAGCAATCTTCATCTTCAGTAGACCTGCCTTAAAAGATGGGGGAAAAAAGGACATATTTCTACAGACTTTCTGTGGATATTTTCTGTGTGGGTTCTGTCAGTTTGAAAGATGAGAAGAAAATTGATCCAATATTACTCATTCTAATTTTGGCAAATCCTAAGTTATAGCCAATAATTGTAGGGACTATCACTCAAAGCTAAGATGGACATTTGATCATTTATTTTTCTTGCTGAGAATTTTTCAAGATATATGGGAATGACAAGCTGGAGCATTACGTCAGATATAATCAGAATCAAGTTTCTCAGAGTTACTGCAAGCAAGAACTTACTGCAAAGAAATGTGGGTAATAGCATGTAAATTATTATTTAGAAGGCAAGGTTAGTTTCTGGAGCAAGAGTAAAGCATTCTAATATTCACAGAATTGTATGGCTCCTTAAAAAAAGTAACATCCTTAAAAGCTGTTTTTATTTTTGTTACCATGTAATTTTAATTTCACTTGTATTTTTCAGACTGGGTCATTGAAGTAGATTATAGGAAGTTTCATAATGCTCATATTGCTTGGCAAGAAAACATTTCCCTGAAAGGACATCTGCAATGCTGCTTTTCAAAATTTTGTCAGCCTCCAAGAGCCAATGTACCAAAGTGGAAAAATTTGTTTTAAAAGCCTGCGAAAGTGTTAGCTCCAGTACTTCTTCAATTAAGTGTTAGCTCCAGTATTTCTTCAATTAAAATATAATTACTTCTTGTATGTTTGGTTATTGCCATTACTATTTTCACAGAATTCTACACACTTTTTCTCACTGGATATGTCAGTATCTTTATACCAGACGAACCTGCCATACAGCTCAACATCTGCAGTGCATGTATCTCTACATTATCAGAAATTAATATTCCCAGAATATACATTTAGCACTACAACAGTCACCTAAAGTCCCCATTAAAAAAAAAAAAAATAAATCATTCAATCCTTTTAGAATAAATGTTCAAATCATTTTTTGCAGTTATTCTCTGCCTCCCCATGCTCACATCTAATACAAATTTACCAAAATTTTTTTCACTCCTAGTACTCTTTGGATGCGTAATTCTAGCACAAGGGTTTCTGGAGACATTGAGAGATAATGGAGCACTGCACTGACCAAAAGCTAAACAGGCATCTCCTTCCTCATTCGAAGTCTGGTTGTTTTTATCAAATTACAGGAGCATTTCACATAATTATCTCATGCTTCATCTTAACTTTATCACAAAATCCTTTTGTCTCCTGCTTTTAAGTCACTTCTGGTTTCTCTCTTTTTCTACATGTATAAGTTGTAACTTTGATTTTCTCTTTCTGATTTATCATGCTTGCTTGCCCTCCCTCTTTGCCCCCTGATTTTGATCAGGTAGTTGGGAATCTGTATTCTCAGTCTTCAGTTCAGCAGTTCTGGTGGAATTATTCCTGTTGTGTAAATCTGAGCACTGTGATAAACAAATAGCAATTCATATTGCTCTTCCTACTGTCGTTGTGCTTCACTGATAATGAAAAAAATCACTTCTGAAGCCCTTGAATCCCCACTGATCATTTGCTAATGGGCACTCCATAAACATGAATTGGAAGATTTGTCAGTGTTGGAGTATAAAAGAAAATATTTTGTTTGGGTAATTCAGATGTTCCCACAAGATCTTTTAATATTACTGTTGCTGATAATAGGAAGGAACCCAATATACTTCAGAGGTTTTTTACTTACTCTAGAGCTGGGCTTTCTTGTCAGATGGATTTGTGTTTATGACTATCGCTTCTGAAATTTAAGAAGTGTTCTTTGAAATTCTCTAAACTGAAAACATCTGTGGCTATAGCTACCTAAAATTGAGTAGGATACACCCCTCTTCTGAAGACCTGAAATTTATTGTAACTTTAACATCCTATTGTCAGGCAGTTTAGTTTAACTATCAGCAAAGTGGAAGTCAGACAATAACACAATATGACCTTATCCTGCTGGAAAACTTTGCCAATAACAGCTATAGGAAGAAGAACCCTTGGAAAGTAATTAAATTTTTATGATAATGAAGTGCTGGATTGATATGGATCTTTAGGAAATGAGACCTGCTTTCTGCAAGAAATCTTCAAGAAGTTATTCATGTCAATTTTTTTTTCCACCATGTTTTCTTCTGTCTCCGGTTAAAATTTTTAAGCTCGTATCTGGACATTTTGAGTTCACTGTGTGCTTTTGTCAGGGCAGCTTCAGGAGCACCAGGTTAGCAACTGGCAGGGACCCAGAAAGGAAAGCACTTCTAAAGAGACACAGCCCTCTGCAACATGACTTTCTCAACAGTGGCAGTGAAGTCCTTAGTGCTGCTGACTCATTCCTGGGATCGTGGATCAAGACAGGAGAGCTGACTTAAGATGTTTAGGTGGTGACTACCCATATAGACTCATTTTAGCTCCTGAAGCAGCAGTAGAAATGAAGAACACACTACAGAACAACAAATTGCATTACATTTTTACTTTTCAGTGCCTGGGTGGTTGGTGACTTCAAGACTTGCATGGTTGTACTCAAGCCTGATGCAAAACTTTAGGCAGCCACGATATGGTAGTGTCAAAAGCTAAGGCATGCACAGGCTGCGTGTACCTCTGGGGTCAGACAGGGACTGCAAGAACTGTTTCTCCCTGATATCTATCACAAGTGAGATTCGCCTTGAATCTTCATTAAATATCATGCCATAAGTTGCTAAGGAAGTCATTTGGCTGCATTTGCTGGCATCAGTTTCTTTACCTACTTGTTCATTAAATAACAATTACCCTCCTCTCTATACTGTTATTTCATATGCAAGTTGCTTGACTACAGGGAGACTAATTTTAAAATTGGATTTAAACCAGAGACTAACGTGTTCCTCTCTCTATTGGTTCAATCACTTCTAAATTTTCCATTTCGTTTCATTTCTTTCTCAAAGCCTTGTTCTGTCTGAATAGCAATCTTTCTATCAGGTTGTGTCCTCTGTGTAAATCCTGGTGCGAAAAACATTTTCATCAGGAAATCTTCCAGTGAACTCAGTTCTTCAGAGCAATATTCACATTTTTTCATTAACTGCTACTATTGGTTATATAGTTCTTTGATCTGTGGTCAGCCCTCTAGCTTTGTCAATCTAAAATATTCCCATACAAGTTCTGAGATTTACTGTTAATTTACTTATGCCGCCTTCTCCTTCTCCAGTATCAGATTTCTCCAGCATCGCATCTACAAACAGCTTCTGACAAACCTGACAACACTTCAACAACTTTTGTGTCTTCTCTCATTATACAAATCCTTCTAATCACAAAAACCATATTGACTCTTCTATTCATGGAAATACAATTCTAGACTTTCTTCAGAGAAAATTTTGGTAATTGATCTGCCCAAAAGAAATCAGAGCACCTGGCACATTACCACGTTCTCAGCTATTTGTTTTCATGCTGATCACAGCTTTAGCTTTGTCCTTTGCAATCAGTGAATACCGTGAAAATAAACTTTTATTTGCATAACTGTATGGGATATGGTGGTTCTTCATTTGAACCTCCTTGACGTTATGCAGATACATATTTCTATGGATGAAGAAGAACTTTTTTCTACTATTCACTATAGTCATTATGCACTGTGTTCCTGCCTGAAAATGCTATTAGTGTAGCTGGAAACTGCAACAATATTTTTTGACTTAAATAGCCAATCAGGAAGTGCAAATAATAAGTAATGAATAATGACTAGTCAAAGTAAACAATAGGTGAACAACTGAAGGTTGAAATGTGTTTACATAAACTGTTGGCTGAAAAATTACCAATGACAAATTCTTTATCAAAATAAAAAATAATTTAGTGGGTAAGTCACAGAAAGAACTAACTTCATCAGATAAATTATTCACTGGAAATACTTCAGCTATTAAATTTATTGTTGACAAATACTTGATAATACACACTGAAATAATCCGAACTACTCACACATTCTTAGATTTGAAATTAGCTGTAAACATTCTGAAAAAAAAAAAAAAAACAAAAACCAAACAAAAACCAGAAAATGAATGTAGTACTACTTCAGATTGCTTAGCGAAACTGCTACTCAGTGTACAGCATAAGTAGCAAGCAAATACATAAATGAAATTGTTAGGATGCATAAAAAGCAAATAGGAAATGAATACTGGGAAGTTCATAACATCACTGTGTAAATTGCCTGTGAGATATCACTTGACAATTTTCATTCAGTTTCATCATCGTGACTCAGAAAAGATACTGCTGAAGGTGAAGGGTGGAGAGAGGATTGACAACATATTATGCATAATACATAATGGAAACAGTGATTTCCACAGAAGAAGAGATTTAAAAGATTGGGTCTGTTCAGTTTAGTGAAGACGTGACTGAAAGTGGGCATTTCAGGAACCTAGAAAAAGCTCCTAGTGAACATGGAGAGAATGTAAATCAGATATCCAGCACCTACTGTCCTCATATCTCAAGAAGAAGGAGGAGAAGGAATTCAATAAAACAAGATACAAGCTGAAGTTGATCAATAGAAATACTTTTTACATAGCTTATGGCTGAGGTACAGAGCCCACTGACACAAAATTATTGTCAAAATAAACTTAGCAGTGTTCATAAAAGACATTTGACCTTTGTATTGATATATGGGCTAGATAAATATAAGCGATCGTACAATTGTCATCCTTCAGCATATATACCAAGTTCCAGCTGAGAAGAAATAGTAAGAAATTTCTCAAACGGACAAGTGATTCAGTCTTTCTTGACTGTAACCCTTCTGCGCTCTCCCAGAAAGAAAAAGGATAAAGAATATGACTACTCTGTTGGCCTGTTCTGTCTATCTAGCTCTAGAAAAACATGCCAGAACTAAAACACATAGATAAGTACACGCAAGAAGGAAAGGGTTGGCTCAGGAAGAGGTTGATTTCAGTGAATCTCCTCTAAACTGATGGCAAGCTACACGTTGATATACAAGACCTGGGAAAACCACATTTCTTTTAGCAAAAAAAATATTATGCCTACAACAGAACCCAGTATTATATAATTTGAATCCAGCAGATGAGTTCAGCCATTTTTAGTCATCTCTATTTTGCACAACTACAGAACAAAAGTGCAGGACACAACTAGTTTGTCTTTGGTAAAACAGCCTTTTATCTAAAGTCCAAAATACCATTAACATAAATAATACATAAACATTTCAATCTCAGATGTTAGGTCACCTCCTAATGGCAGTTAATTAGTTACCTTTCAGCAAGGGAATTCCTCATTCAGTATCTCATAGGAGTCTTTTCAAATATGGTCTGGGATATAGATTTCCATTGCATTACAGATTGCGATAGTGTTAATTTGTCACACTGTTTAATGGAAGGAGCCTTTGCAAGGCATTGCACCCCAGGATCCTGCTCCAGTTTCTGGAAGCTGTTTCTGGATACGTGAAGTATTTGATCTCTCGGAGGGTGAGTTCAAATAGCATTCCAATTTGATGTGTGGTTAGCTAGCTCTATGCTAATAAGAAAGTACAATTTAGCATCAAGTCACGAAGTTATTTGAGGGAGACAAATGTAACAGGAAAGAGCACATTTTCAAGTATGTCTTTCCCAGACAGTCCAGTTAATTACTGTCTTTAATAAGCAACCTCAGACTTCATACATTCCCCTTGAAAAGGCACGGGTGGGGGTGCCTAACACTGGCAGTCAGCTTTTCCAACTTCTTTCATTTGCATATTTTTTCAAATTAGCTAGTGCTTTTTATATTAGCACTATGACAACCTTTACACTATACCCATTAGTTTGACAGGAATGAAATTTTGATTTGACTTTGAAAGGCAATCACTTTCTTTTCTTCCTTTTTTTCCTTACGGTTACTTGTCTTCATTCCAGAATTTCTTCTAGCATGCAAATATCTATTGCCAATTGTACAATCCCCAGATGATGGTTTAGCTGTAATTCATAGACATCTGACAGATAGATTATTATATGTAATATGAAACTAATATGCATATATTTTGCTTTCATTTCACATATATCTAATATTTAGAAAAATGAAATTTCTCTCAAGAAGATGGAAAGGACACCCCAAATTGCTAACTCCCTGGATCAGGACTTTCTGTCTCTCAGTCTGCAGGGCTCAGGTAGCATTTCTTTGAACGGCCACCCATGGTACCTCTTCCGAACTTGACCCAAGACCACTGATGCCTTTGTGAATATTTCCATTTAATACAGCAAGCACTGACTGGGTCATGGTCCAGCTGGCTGAAGCAGTAATGCTTTAAAGACTGAGAGGTGGCACAGCCCAAATTTTAGCTTGTTCTCTTACAGGGAATTACAGACCCGCTTCTTCACTCTGTGACTGGTCCAGAGGGAACCGAGCCCACTTTGTCTAACTTTTCTTTACAAAGTTAAATTTTCATATATAAAACAGCAGTACTGTAAACTGATAAGGCAGCTTTTCAAAATGCAGTCAGCATTTATGGTCATCTCAAAATAGTTGAAAATTGTGGAGTTTAATGCTGCCTAGTTAAATGCTGGCCTACATATCTATAAAAGGACTACTATATAGGTTTTTACGGCTACTGTCCTGTTGTATCTTTTTAAATAAACAAAAAATGGCAGAACTTAGCCTCGGTCATTTCCTCTAAACTACATCTGACAGACCGAGGAAAACGGATACATATCCATTGGCATACAAAATGCAAATTCAGTTATAAATAAGTGTTTATTTCTAAGATTTCTTTCTCTTTTTTAAAAATGGCAAGACACACAACACTAGTATTCAAATTCAAAATGAACCCTCTAGGTTCAGAATGAATACAAGGCTTTTGTGTTCATATTTCTAACTGCAAAACCATTTTTTTCTTCTTTTTTTGGCTCTAGATAAACAACATATTTGAGGTTAATTTGAAACAATTCTTCTTTTCTCCTCATTTTTCAGAATTGACAGTAAGCTGAAAAAATCAATGATTTACACAATTCTCCTCCATGACCTAGAGTTCTGTGATTCATCACTCCTTTCTCAAGTTTCACTAGCTTTTGTCTAAATTCTCATTCTCTTCTGGAGGTACATAGTTTATTCTCTGCTTCATCTTCCTTAAGGAAAGAAATGGTTTGTTCATTTATAGCATAACCAACAATTGTATTAAGTAGCCTTGCTGTATATATGCCTTGAGCAAATCTTTCGACAGCTAAATAAACATGAAAGTAGAAAATAAATTATTCATAATTATCAAAAGTCTTATGATTAGAAGTTCTGACTGTAGTAAAATCTGCAAATTATGAATATAGTCATTATTTCCTATCTTACAAAAATAACAAAAAGGTTACTTGGCTACACCTTTCAATACATCTAATTGCTTATATTTATTCCTCCTTGTAGTCCAGAAACATTTTTTTTTATTCCAAATACTGTTCTTGTCAGTGATTTCCCTCTGCTATTGAGTGATTCTTAATAACTAATATTTTGAAATTGCTATTATTATCAGTATAAGATATTCCAGTGTTAGGGACTAGAAATTCTATGCATTTTGCATTGACATTTCCCCTGAAATCCAGCTGAGGGATGAAAGGGAAGGAAGCAGAGTTTGACTCCTGTAGGTGTCATGTACTGTTTTCTTGCTGCCCAGAACAGGGATGCAAAATTACTATTCACAGTAAAATCACTGTTTCACAGTGAGGCAAAATATAATTTGCATTAAGCCCTTTTGTTAAACACTCTCTGCTGCTGAAGTTCTCTGTGAAGAGTGGAGGTTTTCATGAACATGTTCCCAATGTCAGCTTTCCTGAAAATGTTACAAAGTTTTCCAGGGATGGGGGCAGGAGAGAAGGAAGCTGGATGGAGTATTATAATCAAACTTTTGTTCAGCTCTGTGCCTTTCCTCACCAGAATTCCTGCTCCTGCACAGCAGAGCTCCAAATGTGCCCGTGTTTTGCAAAGGGCTTCCTTGAGAGGAAAGGACAAAATATTAAGGAGGCAGTCACCTGGACATATTCAGTTCCTTCATTTTGAAGGATGTTAAAGAAGAAAACTAAAATTCTCTAAGCAGCATCCATAGGGACATGGCACTAAGGGGGGAAAAAACTGTATCATAAAATCATTTCCCTCATAATCATAAGTTGAATTGAGTAGATTCTGCAGACCACTAGTTCCACATGCCTCCATGCACCATCAGCCACTGGTTGCTTATTAGCATGGGATAACAAACTGACTGTTTTAGTGGCACCTCATAAGCCAAAACTGTTGTGGGAAGAGAGCAAAGAGCTCAAGGGCATTGTCAAAGCCTGATGCATCTGCACCAGCAGAGAACCTGTCAAATTCCCAGACCCACTCTGAAAGTGGATCACACACCGCATTTCAAAATAAAACAGCCCTTTCTCCACTTCCCTCCACTCCCTAGAGCTGTGGCTGTCAATCTGGTCTGCTGAAAGAAATCACTCCCAGCATCAAGTTACCCAGGGAGTCTGGAAACTGGCATATTTCCAGTTTGGCATTATCACAACCATAACCATGATACCTGTTGCACATTCCCATGAACGAGTATCAAAAAAGTGGAAGAAATACAAGCAGGTGTTAAATGTATCTCTACAGTATATGCCATGGGAATCTGTCATCCTTGTAATACACCAAATACAGTTCAATTTATGGATTAAAATCTTGAAGCTTTGCTCATTTCTGATGTCATATGGCTGCTTGATGACCTGTAAAAGCAGTTTAAAGCTACTTCTTCGGATAGGACTTTTTTTATTGGGAGATTTTCATGCTGCAGCTGATTCCAGAAAGACGTTAAAGAAGCAGCTTTGTGAGAGGGTAAACATCATAATGAAACCAAGTACTGTGACAAAAAAAGGAAAATAGTCCAGATGGGTGACCTAAGTCTGAAGAATTTTCCTTGATTAAAACAAACTCCCACTGCTCTTTTAGATCTTAATTCTTATTTGACCACATTGTATGTCCAACATTGTCCTTTTTTTGTTTTACTAGACAAGCTTCCTTCTGTCCTCTATATAACGTATTATTATATATATATTATTTTGACCCATTCTTTTAGACATCTGTTAAGCTCACTCAGTGATTTTGCCAGATGTGCTTGCTGTAAGACTACAGACTGATTTCACCATAGCACTGATGTATCTTTCACGAACTTACATTATTAACAGCCTTCTGGTGTTATGAACAAGTAAGGTCTATGATCCTGTCTGATCTCGTAAGTTAGGTCAGGTGTGAGAAATACTCTAACAGGGCTTCCCAAAGGGCCCTTGTCATCTCTTCAGGTACTGTGGGAAGTTTACTAATCACATAGTCAGTGACAGTCTTGTCCCTGTAAACCAGGCATCAAGAGGAGCCAGCACAGGAACCATCTCTCACAAGAGACAAAGTATGAGTTAGAGGAGGTTGTGAGAGACCTGAAAAAAAACCTAATAATTTTGTTGCAAAGTCCTGGGCAAGTTCCCATACACTGCAAAGACATGCAGAATATTTGTGGTAGAACTGAAAGCAGTTAACATTTACCCCTTTAACAGTGGGATGTTTTGGATGTCTTGAGACGCCTCATGTCAAAATTCTTTTCGTCAGAGAAAAACACTGTAAAACTTTGCACAATTTGCTGTTGCTCTGATTGATCATCATCAAAAAAGCTCTGTGCATTACTAGGTTCAGTGCTCAGTTCACTGAAATTGCTCACATGGATGAAGGCACTTTCAATTGCTCCTCTTTCCTTGCCTGGCTGAATGTTTTCCATATGCTGTGGGACACAGGAGGGAAAGGAAGAAAGGCAAGGGGGGTCAGAGTAGCTTTTGGACAAGCTTAGAAAAGGAATTTACAGCTTTTTCCTTTTGGTGCTGTTAAAAAGCAAGATGTTACATGCAATTTCATATTATTATGCACCTTGGGAATAGAGAATGCTCTCAAATTTTAGTTTAAAATGTTTATTTACTTCCTTTACATATCAATTAATAACAGAATGACATGTCTGTAAATCTGTTCTCTTGTATAGCGTGCAGATCATACTGTCCATTTTGAGAGTGGAGGCTTGCATCTCCTACTTTCTGTTCTAATTTATAGCTAAGGAGCCAATCCCATTTTTCTATAGCAGAAGGACAGACTGGATCCTCCTGTTCTTTCACAGTATGAACTTTTACAGGTGCTGATCCCAGTGGAGATTGCAAACAAAGTCTGGTGTGGAATATACGTTGTGTTCTACATGGTCATTCACTTTCCGGGAAGGATAGTGCAGCGAGCGTAGCATGCTACCACCATTCTGACCCAGGGCGGTTTTACACATCTCACAAGCATAGGGGACTGTGTGGGTAAGAGGAAGGGAGGTCACTATTAAGTATGTTATGCAAACAGGCTGGGACCCATGCAGCTCCCAAATACTGGGCTTTGAGTGGGGCAAAGATAGAGCTCAGCAGTGACTATGGTTCACAGGGGACCCCGTCATTTACCGTGCACCAGGACACACGCTAGCCCAAGTACTCCTCTACTAGCATGGCAAAAAGCAACTCCAAGAGAGTGAGGAGGGGATACAGCAAGATACAAGAGTACAGTTCCTGCATCTACAAACTCACTTCCTTAGTATGGACAACATCCCAACCACTCTCTGCCTCAGAAATTTGCCACCCACCACTGTAAGTCTTCTCCATGAAGTGTAACCAGGTGTTCACAAGAAAGGGAATAAATCATTCTCAGAGCTGAATGCTATGCCACTTACCGCATCTGTCATTACTGATGATAATGCCTGGCCAGACTGGTGTTTCTAAGATGTCTTTTCCCACTGAAAACCAGGCTGCTGCTGTGGCTGTGACAGATTAAGATTGTGGAAGCAATAGTGCCCCTTCACTGATGGAGAAGCAGGTTAGAGGTCTGAAAGCTGGAATGGAAAAGTTTCTTGTATGGCAGCAGCTATCGCAGAACTCCTGCATTGTTGTCCTTGCTGCAGCCACAGCTTTTTCCCGTCTATCTACAAACTTATGTCCTCACTTGTGTCTGGCTGCCATCTGACATTTACGTTATAGGAAAGTTAACAACACACTATCTTGGCTCTTTGTCTCTCAGCAATATTCAAGAGCCATTCAGAAATGGTTACTGATGCTACCCCAGGCCTAACTGCATCGTTCCATGTGTACAACTATGCCTATGCTTTATTATCTTCTGCTTCTTCGTCCATGCTTGTCTTCCATTGCAGCTGCTGTTTGTACTTAGGATGGCAGGATATACTGCATGTCTGCGTAAGGTCTGCCATTTCCAGGTCCCATCCCACCACAGTGCCCTGCAGCTTAATGCTAACCTGGCAGACAAACTTCCTTTATCTATAGAGGTGTTCTTCCTTGCTGATCCACTTGATGGGTGGGAAAGTAAAATCATCTCATAAAGGACTTATGGGCCACTGCACAGGCATAATATGGGGGTTAACAACAGAGGAGTTGATATTGCTGCATGGAAAATCACCTCCTCTACAAAGTCCGTTGTACATTCCTGAGAAGCACATATCCAAGTGCAGCGGCTCTATTCTTCTTTCTCCATTAATTTGTGGCTCTTTTAGTTCCTGCCACAGAGGGCACTCAGGGACATGTTGGAGGGTATGGGATTATGATGATCATCTTGGACCTCTGTGAAGGCAAGGTACTATATAACTGCAAAATCCTACAGCTTAGCACAGACTTACTCAGTTCCTGCTAGGACACTTGACAGAGTAAGAACTGCATGTGGCATTCAGAGCAGCATTGATCACAGCTTTTCTGCATCCTTCTATCTAGAGGCATCAGTCACTTCAACAAGACATCATCCAAAGCCTGTGGTTCCCAGTGCACTGAGTGGTGACACCCCCAGCTCTGTTACTGCAGTCCATGACATGATCACAGCCAGTTACCCTTCATCATTGCCTCGGCTATCCATTTGAAGCATTGTGCTCGTAATCCCTTTTAACTAATAAGGGATGACAGGCCGGGCATGGCCAGCTAGTTATGGACACCCTGAGCAAGTTACAGGGCACGAGGCTGAAATCCAAATGGCTTTAACCACTCAGAAATCACACTGATTCACTGCCTCGAGTAGCTTACAGTTAGATGGGGATGGAGACTGCAGATAAAAATAAGGAGACTAATCAAATGTGAACACTTACTGCCCATTATAACAATGGGTTTCACCACAGCTGTGGCTGTCGGCTCGGCAGAAAGCTGCGTTTGTGTTGCTTCCCACAGCACAGAAGCTAAAGCGGCTGCAGGAGGTGAAAGTCGTCCAGATTGAGGCTCACCTCTGCCATGGTATTTGTCTTCCTCTTTCAGGGGCTACAGGATTTGTGCTCACTTACAGATGTTGCAAAAAAATCCAGTCCCTCAACTACATCCTACCCCTGTCCTCCCGAATCACCTGTTATTTAACCTGGCACTTGTAAGAAAGGAAGGGGTGATTTTATGCTCCACACATGAAGGGCAATGTTTTGGAAATGTTACCGGTATTTTCTTAAAAAACACTTTTGCACATCTTGTTTGCCAAAGTGCAGGAGGTATGGTAAAAGCGAGATCCCAGCTGCACAGGAGCTCCACCTAAACTCTTAATAATCTGTGACTATCCAAAAGAACAGTTGTTTACCACACACGAGCTTTTTAGCAGCTGAAATGTAGAAAAACCCAATCATCCTAAAACAGAAGATACTGAGGAAGATGGGAGTGATTTGTGTCAAGGTTGAAGAAAGCAAGTTCATTATTACACCACAGACTGCACAACAAAATTATTATTAGGACACAAAGAATTCAAGTATCATTTTCACCTTCATTGAAATATTTGTGCACATCTATTTTTGCACAAACAAATGTTCAAGAAGGATGTTTCACTCATTGGGATACAGCCCACAAGCTCAGATTAATGCAGTCTTGTGCAAAGAGGTGCCTCTATATGAAGCAAAATACACTAGCGTCACAAGTGCTTTTCTGAAAAGGTAAACCGTAATTCTGAATGCTTAGCATGAGAAACTTTAAAGGAGGCTGATTGTCAACCCCTTCTGAAAAATTGCAAGCTATTTTTAAAGTGAGTTCAGGCTATCTGCCCCAGAAATAGAGGCACCTGAAATCACTCCTGACTCCTTCAGCATTAAGTCCCTGAATATATCGAATGCACATTTTGTTCGGCAGTAATGTTGGTGGGGATTAAGAAAATTATTAAAAGGGGGTTGGAAAAATCCCTTTTTAACATAATGGCAACAAATATTTACATAATCAGTAGAAAGGATAATAAGAAACTGTTTTCAAGCTTTACCAAGGCAGCAAGGTACCTGGTGTTTTGTACGATGACATAGCAGCATCGCAGAATGTTCTCACTATAATTAAGAGCTCCTCAATTTGCATGGCTTAAGGCTTGAACGTCAACCAAAGCTCACGGAAAAGTAAGGATATAATATTTTCAGTTGCCAAACATGGGTTTGTGTTGGTTAATTTTTCGTGGGACAAGAGGCACCTCTTCCCACCACGCAGTGAAGAGCGCTGGCCCAGGCTCTGGCTGGGACAGGGTCTGACCAAGGGCTCTCTGCTGGCCACGCACCACTGGGGAACACCTCAGTCCTTGAACCCTCTAGAGTTAAGAGAGCCTTGGTGCTGTCTTTGCCTTAAGATACCCAGGCTGATTTCGAGTCTAGGAACACCCCTGTGTCAGGGCTGTTTGACTGCCTTCTCAGCTCCTGCAGGCAGGACACACCAGCCTCGGCAGTCCGGAGCAGCCCCCGGTGACAGCGTGACTACTCTGAGCCCTCCCAGGGTGAAGTGCCTGACTGATCAACGCAAGCATCTTAACAGAACTGTGGGTAGTTTTTGCAGAGATTTTCCGAGAAAGCTCTTTCCTAGACTCAGGTACTCAGGGTTAGCGTCAACCCACCAGCTTCCTAGGTGCAATCAGTAGCTTTTGTTTCTACATAGCTGTTCTTTGGGAAGTACACGAGTGATGTATTTGGAGTCTGGAAAAGATGGTTTCCCTATCTTATCAGCCTCTTAGCATGAGCTCATGCTAATGAAGCTGCTCAGTAGGGCAAACAGCTTGTGTGATCCCTTTTATCACTTCCCCATCCTGCTAGATGAATCCTCTATCTCTTCCCACCAGACACAGTTGTGAATTGATCTTAGGTCTGACAGCCTTGTTCTCCCGTAACTGGGTATTCACCCGGGATGCCATGGGTCTCAGGGCACACATATGTACCCCTTGCACCCACTGCTTTCCAGTCTGGTGCAGATCCTGGTTGCATTCAGCTTGCTCTTTGACAAAAGCAATCTTGCAGCTAGAGTGCTTCTATTTAAGTACATAGCACTCAAATAAATTATCCTCTACCCTTAGTGCTGACCCTTTTGTAAATTTTCATTTAAAGTACCGCATAAAAACTAGTGGTAAAGCAAAACCCAGCAATATGGTTGAAATGGAGTTTGGAGATATATCTTGACGTGTGCAGTGATCATCTGTTTCCCATAAAATGAGACCATATTTCAACTTTTCACTATCTCCTGTGAAGGTTTGTGCAATTCACAACAGAAACATTTGAAAGTGGGGTGGATTTGCCTTTTTCAGAATAAATACCTTGCTTCTGTTTTCATAATCTACTTCTTCCCCACTTTGTTACTATTTTTTCACCATCCCTTGTGCTTGAGAAAAAAAATGACTTGTCTGTAGAGGCAGACAACATTTTTCAGGAAAATGTGTGGTGGTTTCCAGTTTGTTTAATTGAGCTTGTAATTTTTTTAACTGAATAAGTTGAAGTGAAATAAGACTTTACATGTACGAAGAGCATCCTTACATAAGCATGCAACAAAGAAATAGAAATTACCCATTATTTCTACAAAAACATTTTAGTTCATGGTTTTGTGTATAGAAAATTTCAGAAAGTTAAAAAATCAGTTTCAAGGCTAAAACTTGATGCTCATAAGCTTTTCGAGAAACACAGAACATAAAACCAGAAGAAATAGACTCAAACTGTAACGCAAATGTTATGAAATTTACAACATATTTCACTATTTTGTCTGGAAAGTTCAAATATCCAAACTAAAATGTTTTCCGGTTTCTGGAATCATTAAATGTTTTCCTTATCCTGGCCATCTTTATATGTAAACATTTTACAGATGGTGTCTCTATAGAAATAGGCACATCAATAGTGCACTGACAATAATTAATTTTTAAAGATTCAGTAGTTTCTGTAGAGGGAAAATGGGAGAAGCATTTTAATATGATGTAGGAAATGTCTTAAGCTCTTCAGAAAAGTTCCATTTTAGGATTACAACCTTTAAAATGAACAGTGAATCATATACGGGAGAGTAACATCAGCATTATTCTACCTAGGGTAGCAATTGAAAGCTAATTCTGCTGAGAGCAGAACGAAAACAACAGCCCTCTGCAGTAGCAGCCTGCATTGAACACTGGCTTCGGAGCTGTGTTATCCAGCCTATACACCAATTAACGGCTGCAGCCCGTCACCCAGCACCTGCACCATGCTCCTCTTTCCACCGGCTGCTGAGTTTTCTTTGGATAATTGCTTGTGCTGGTGCCAGAGTTCACCACCATCTGTGGAAGATAATTTCTCCAGAGTTCAGTAGTCACTTGTTATTGTCTGGTGGCACTTCATGAGCTCATGGTGCTCCTACTGTACCGAACTGGGTCCCTTCCACTTTCCCCAACTCAGGTCCTCCAGATCTCAAAAGTGTTTGAGATCCTCCTTCTAGTCCATTTTTACTTTGATGATCACAGGAATGAATTCCCTAGACCTTCCAGCCTGGTATGTCCCTGCTCAAAGTGGGATGCCCCATAGGTCAGTGGTGGCCCAACACATTCCTTGGACAGAGGCACTGGAGCTGTTTCTGCTACTTGCTCCACTGTGCCTTGACCATACACATCTCTGTCTTCTTTCTTTCTACACACAGCTGTAACCTGTACTGCAGATTGAGAGCCTTTAAACAGACACCTATTGTCTGGCTAATAAAAAATAAAGCAAGGAAAAAAAAAGGCGAAAGAGAAACGGGACCTAGGTGCAGAAGCCAAAAGGATGTTTCAAAGGGAGATCACAGCCAGAATCTGCTAGTTGAATTGTTGTGTTTTGTATGCTTCTTGCCTTTTGCTTCCAGGCAAAATACCTTTGAGAGTGTGGATTATTGAAAGCCTTGGGTGCAGTGTTTGTTTTGCTTGCTTCATGCAGTAAAGCAGAGCATTAGTTTATTGAATTTCAGCCATTCTGCTCAATAGTCCACAGGCTGTATTTGTTGTCTACATACTTTTCTTAACATCTCTGTGACAGTAACTTAGAACTTGATAGAAGCAGTGCTAACTCATCTGCAAGCAACAGAAAAAATAGCTCATTTCACAAATTATGGTGTGAAGTCAAAGGATGGTTGTGACATGGTTCTGAATCTCTCAGTAACATTAAATTCTATCCTTCACAGGCATTCAAACTTTGCTTCTCACTTATATATTTCTATGGAGTTGCCTGTCTGCTGGAAACTCCCCCATTCTGCAGAAAAGCTTTGGGTGAATATGGCTGTTGGCTTAGATGATTGAAGCAGAAAAGATGTTAATTCAGGTTTCTTATGATTGTACATTTTTAGTTTGGTACCCTCCTACACTCTTGATATAAAAGTAATTCAAGCTGAAATTTTAAAATATGTTCTTTTCACATAGTAATAATAATAATAACAATAATAATAATAATAATAACAATAATAGTAATAATAAAATAAGATCTATTGGGAGTCAGTGACTTGGGGCAGCAAGTGACTTGGGATTCAGCAGTTACATGAAGTACATGAAGACTGTTACATGAAGTACATGTTGGAGCACCTGCAGCTTCTTTCTTGATTTCTTAGTGCAATCCCAGGGGTGAGATTTAGATCCAGAGCTTGGAACCCTACATTGGCATGGCTGTCATAGGAAGCCTGGACCCAAATCTGTGAAAGGACTACCACTGTTTGGCTTCCCAGAGTGAAGGTTTGACTATGCAGGTAAAGAGTTCCAACCCAAAGCCTATATCCCAGGCTCCATTGCTCAGAGTGGTCCATGTCCACACTTTCACAGATAACTCCGTGAGCTTACTGTCTGTATTTATTCAACACAGTACCTGGCCTTGGGCTTGCCTTCATCCTATGCAGCAGTCCTGTAACCCTGAGATACCATCATTATTTTGTGTGACTTTTGAAGACAAAAGTGCCTGAAGTAACTTCATGGTCATGCTCCAGCCTGCCAGAGCAGTGCTTCACAGTGTGACACCAAAGCTACATGCTGCACAAGTGTGGGCATGGTAGAAAGGGTATATAAAGATATTTAATGGTGCAACAACTGTTGGGATAGTGTCAGAGGACTAAGTAAGATAAACAGAGTTAGATTTTATGTACATTCATCCCCACTGAGCTTTGGGAGCAGGTCCTGGAGGAAATAATCTCTTGGATTTCACCACCGAGAACATGGTTCACTCCACAAAGGTCCTGGGAACAGACTAATACACAGGTAGGAAGCGTGAATGATGAGGGAAGCAGGTTGTGAAGTGAACTGGGGATCTAAGCTATCAAATACTACAGACAAAGTGCCCTGATGAAAATAAAGACCAAGCAGCAGCTAAAAAAGAGACAATTTTGAGAGGATGACATGGATTACAGACCTGTGGTAGATCTCTAATCTACATCTATTCCTGAATAGAATCGATTTGAAAGCTTGATGACACAAGAACACATTCTCCAGATTCATAGACAGAGAAAATGCACTATACAGAACAACCAGCTATCACAGAGATAAATTTAGACAGGCTGATAAGACACTGCCTTATTTTGATGAAAGTGCTCATCACAAAATTGTACTTTCAATGACTCAGTGCAGCACCTCGTTAAATCCAGCCATTGTTCCTTTCCTCTTATATACATTAACCACACAAAAATAAAGCAATCCAGGACAGCCTGTGTCCATGTTGCGTTAACAAGAAGAATCTCAACAGGCGTTCTGTTCCCACAGTGTGCTATAGATGATATGGCTTGCTACCGAGCCTTTTAAAAACAGGTTGCAGAATAATAAAGTCACTCTGCCCAGAATTTGCTAATGATCCAACCTAAGCTGCAGCATTGTATGTTAGGAAAAGTAATGCAATGCACTTAGATTAGTTAAATATATAGAAAGAAGACTCAGAAAGAATAACATGGTAATAAGTCCATGGCAATATAGTTGTGCTTGACAAGGAATATTGATTACTGGGGTGTTTCACATTTGTTATGCACTAATGCACTGAGCACACATAGAAAAGTGACAGCTCTGAAGTAATTACATAGGAATTGTCAGTACATTCATTTGTGTTTGGGTTATTTCACTGCACTGGCATTTCTATAAATTAGAGCATGTCACCCTACATGTACACAGAAGTTAAGTCATTTATCCTCCAAGTAATCATTAAAACAAGAGCAAAAAGGACTCTTTCCAAGCATTTGGACAAAGGTCTTGGTAAAAATTTGTGACGCTTTAAGATTTGTTGCTGACTTTTTTAAGTACACTGAAGCTAGATTTAATTGTTCTTCAGTCGTCAAGGGTGAAGAGAATACAACTGCAACTTTCTCCAGTGCCCACATTTCTGAGACGTAAGCCCTCAAAACTAGACTGAAATAAGCTCAGTTATTTTCCATAGGCCATTAGATAGTCAACTGATACTTGTAACTTGTATTCATGAAGTTAACTATGCTGTCTGAGATTGAAACAGGTGACCTGTAACAGAAAGATTCATGAGATCCATCAGGTACCTGAGTTAAGACCACTTGATTTATCTAGTCACCAGTCACAGTCTAGAGCACACATTTTATTCAAAGAGTATTATGAGCTAGTAAGAGACACAGCTGGAGCACTTGCCTGTTGGAAGAGCGCTAATACACTATTTGAAATTTATGAGTATCCTTAGAGCTAAAACAATCTACTCAGATAATAATTAAATATCAGGTCAATGCCTTTTTACAGAAGGAATTGAAAGCTGTGTAAAAGCTGGGGGTTTTTTGGGGTCACTGTCAGGAGAGACAAAAAAGGAAAAAGAAAAGGCAAAGGGAAAAAGGAATAAGCCAGCATTTACATGAGCCAGCAACGTGCCCTTGCAGCAAAGAAGGCTAATAGTATCCTGGGCTGCATTAGGAGGAATATTGCCAGCAGACTGAGGGAGGTCATCCTTCCCCTTTACTCAGCACTGGTGAGGCCACACCTGGAGTGCTGTGTCCCGTCCTGGGCTCCCCAGTGCAAGAAAGATGTGGACATAGTGGTGAGAGTCCAGCAAAGTGCCACAAAGATGATTAAGAGACTGAAGCATCTTTCCTGTGAGGAAAGGCTGAGAGAGCTGGGACTGTTCAGCCTAGAGAAGAGAAGATTCAGAGAGATCTTATCAATGTATATAAACACCTGAAGGGAGGGTGCAAGGAAGATGGGGTCAGGCTCTTTTCAGTGGTGTCCAGTGACAGGACCAGAGGCAATGAGCACAAACTGAAACACAGGAGGTTCCCTCTGAACATCAGGAAAGGCTTTTTTACTGTGAGGGTGACCGAGCACTGGTACAGGTTGCCCAGAGGGGTTGTAGAGTCTCCATCCTTGATGATACTCAAAAGCCATCTGGACATGGTCCATGGCAACCTGCTCTACGTGGGCCCTGCTTGCACAGGAGGGTTGGAGAAGATGACCTCCAGACATCCCTTCCAGCCTCAACCATTCTCTGTTTCTGTGCTTCTGTGAAAGGAAAGGAAAGGGAAAGGGAAAAGAAGAGGGAAGGGAAGAGGGAAAGGGAAAGGGAAAGGGAAAGGGAAAGGGAAAGGGAAAGGGAAAGGGAAAGGGAAAGGGAAAGGGAAAGGGAGAGGATGAGAACGTTACCTGTTTCAGCAGTCTAAAACATAGAAATTTATTTCCCACTAAAGCAAAAATACAAAATGTATCAGGTTGAACTATATAACTTCATTTTTGCTTTTTTAGTTAGCTCACAATGCATTTTTGTAATATTTTGAGGTTTTATCAGAATTATAAACCTCTTAATTTTGATTAATGACTTTTTTTCTTTTTTTTCCCCAAACAAAATTGCTGGATTCCTTAGTTAATGCTTTTGAGGTTGTTCATGTTGCTATGTTGTTCTTTGTAAACTACTCCATTAATAAAAGTATAACTATATTGTCCATGTCAATGACTTGAGCTTGTATAATACATCTCTGATACTTAACCTTTTTCAACTGAACAATAGAAGAGTCTAGAATGGAAGAGATGTTGAGTTTGTGATGTCTATGATTCATCACTTTAAAAAGAAGTTTCTCAGTGATGCTTAAGCTGACAAAACTGGAGATGTAACCTATCCTACGTTTTGTGTGATCCTATCTAACTTTTTTTTTTTTTTTAACTCAAGTTAGGGAAGAGTTTCCTACCAAATTCGCCTCAAGAAATTTAAAACCAGGACTCAGGATGCTGTTTTCAAACACTAAACCTTACAGACATGTTAGATGTTTACTTTCTGTAACGAGTATCTTAAACTGTTATAAACTACATGTATGAGAAAGCTGAAGCAGTGTTGCAGAAAAATCTATGTCACAGCTCACTCATAAATGGAAAGTAAAAGGACAGCTTTCTATTCACAATCTGATCTTGCTGAAAAAGATATTTGAGTTAAGCTGATACACATGCTAAAAAACATTAGTTCATAATAAAAATCCCATGGTTGTTTCTGAATCTGAGGTAGGATTTTAATTCAGCAATAGATAAATCTTCAAATGAATCTAGTTTTTCAATTTGCTTCAAGGCTGAGGAGTTTACATGATTATGCAAACTCTCTCTAGATCTCTGCCATTTGCAAAAAGAGGCTTAAATGTTACACGACACTATCAGTGCTCATCGTCCATGACAGCCAATGTATATTTTATACGTTGAACTGGAGGTATCTGGATTTCATGATTAGAGGGTATTTAAGGTGAGGTTTCTAGTGCTTTTCTGTTCTGGATAGGCCTAGCAGCACTGATTGAACAGTGTTTCATCATGTTTTGGTCTCTCTGACAAATAATACAAGACAAAATGAGGTATTAAAAGACAGGTAAACTTCTGCGTACATTAGAGAATGGAGATCATCAGTTCCAGCTTTGGGCAATGGTTCGAACAAGTTTGTAGTTCGTTCATTTCCAGCTGATTCTGTACCTGATCCAGTTCACAGTAATTCAAGTGAGCAAACTTTAAGACACAAGTTGCCAGACAGTTGTATATAATGTCGCCTTTGCTCCCTAATTCCAACATCAGTGATTCCACCAGGAGCACCTCAGTGAATTATGGATGAAAAAGAAGATGTTATATTTATTTTTAAATGCCAATAACAAATCACATAGCACAACCCAGCACAATGAAGGGAGGCAATTATTTTTGAAAGGATGAGAAAAGGCTCTGATTTGGACTTTGCTATTTAGGCAATACTTTTAATAAGTTCTTTCCTCGACGGCCACCACTCCTCACATGTCATTCTCAGTGATCCCTGGGGTATATTTCTGTAACAGTCAATTCTCTCTAAAGGTCTTTTTTTTTTTTTCTACTGAGTGAATTTGATAGTCAATTTTGAGAACGGTTTAACTCCCCATTAACTGTTGTTAATTTACAAGAGAACTCCTGTGGAAAACAAACAAACAAACAAGCACATAATTTGATGCAACATCAGTTTGGAATACCAAACAAAGCCATTAGGAACAGCACAGCTATTCGGAATAGCAAATGCAGGTGACTTGGGAGAAAGGGCAATTAAGCAAACGTCAGAGATATATCATTCTCTGAGAGAGCTAGTGTTATTTCCTTCATTTATTATTCTTTCTGTGGGGTTCAGAAACTTACTGTGAAAAAACTCACACATAAAGACAAATTTAAAGCCAAAGTTCCTGTTCAAGAATTTTGATGTGCAGTAAATAAAAAGGCAGTTCATACTTTTTCTCAACTCATCCATAGGGACAGTATTTGAGAGTCTAATGCCTGTCATGTAAAGGAATTACACATAGCAAAGGTAGCCAAACTCCTCTAAGTGTCCTTTTCCACACTTAAAAAATTGCTCCCACTCTGCATTACATGCCAAATCCTTCTGCTGCAAACACAGTCTCTGAGGGCTGGTGAATAAGAGGTCTGTATTAGATCCATTTTCACTCCTGAGACCCACCTCCAGTCTGCAGACCTCTTTGTTGTGGCCCGCGGTGTACACTTTGTAATTAATGGTCATTCGTTCTATGGAAAATAGAAATATTTCTTCTATGTCATCATACCTTTAAAAGTTACATTTAATGTAAAGCCTAAATGACTGATTAACACCTCATAGTGTGAGACCTCATTGTACAAACAAGGATCACTTTATTTTAACGAGCTTATACTCTAAGTAAAATACTGTGGTTATAAAATCTGCACAACTATTTATAACCATATAATTTCTAGTGTCTTTGAAAAAATTAATCAAGCTTTACAGCTTAGGCTGTGCAAGAAATGAAAACACTAACGTGCTGTACACTGCTTAGGTGGACCAGGATTGCCTGGTAGGGTATATTTCATGCTCTGGGGAGTCCCTGCCACAAAAAAAGATTGAGGCAACAAGGGATAGGATATGTTACCTAAAAGTATAGGGTCTAATAGTTATGGAACAGAGGACTGAAAAGGCAGGGAAGGGGTTTCAGTTCAATGTATGGAGGCAGTAAAAAAAATTGTTGCCAGCTTGGAGGATCCATCTGGCATAGTCAAAGATGTTTAAGACATCACGCTGCCAACAGGACCTAGTGAAGGCAAGAAAGGAGGAGGAGAACTAAAGCTCTCCTTTAGGACTTTTTTTTCAGTTTACTGGCAGAAACAAACCTTCCAAATTACATTATTTCAAGTCAACTTCAAATGTATCTGTGAACCCCAAGCAAAATATTTATTGTGCTTTTTCGGGGGGTGGGTGGGTGAGGTTTTTTTTCTGGTTGAATGTCCTTTTTATCATTTTTACCTGTACCTTGAAAGAATCATTAATTTGAAATGACAATTCACTACATTTCATCCTAAGTTTTTAACAGAAGAAAAGATTTGCCTTTCTTCAAATGTTCCTTTCTTTCTACCTGAAGCTACTTGATAAATTTGTTATGCTATTTGAATTATTATTAATTTCTGTTGACCCATTTCTGTGGGGTAAGCAATTGCCACATCACAGTCTCACCAGCTGAATAGTACCCAGCAGAACAAAACAACAGGTTTTCAACTCAGAAAAAAAAAAAAAAGCCAGTTCTTCCTGTGTTTGCTTTGAACCATTCCTGAAGCAGGACAAAACTAGTCAAACTGAGTCCTTGATCACACTTTCTATGCAGATAAATCTCCCTGGGGAACAGAGCTGAGGTAATGCCAAAGCCACTTCTCTCTTCTTTGTCAGATCAGCTCCCGAGGGTCATGAGTTGACAGGAATGAGTTGAAGGACACTTTAAGCTGTCCTAAACAATACCTATCCACAGCAGAAAAAAAGCATAAAAGTGGTTGAAATTCATCTTTGTTCTCAGTCCTTAGTGCTGTGTTGGGCACAAATGGGCCAAACTACAGAGTCCAGACATCAGTCGTCTGCCAGACAAATCCCTCTCCCAGTGCGTTGCCTTTCTCAAGGGATCACATGTGTTGCATCTGTTGTACCTGGAATGCAGTCCTTTGGTTTTGATATGACATTTGTTTCCACAGCAACCAACAGGGAAATAACTATAGGTAATATAAACTACAGAGGCAGGATTGCTTCTAAATGAAATGTTTTTTAAAAGTTTCCCCAAGGCTATCAGAAAACTCTAATCATTTTAATGTTCTTGATTTCCTAAGTGGAGGAGTAACAAACAATTCCAACCTGCAAATCAAAATACAAAAGAGAATGAAAAATAAATTGAATTCCATCTATATAGACATGCACCAAATTGTCAGATACAGGGCAGAATTCAAAGTCTCCAATAAGCTTCCGTTGCTCATTTCCCAGCTATTATACTATTAAAGGCTATCTTATCATCTGAAGAGGTATTTTCATATTGAAACTGTAAAAAAAATCCATCATGGTTCCCCCTAGGATATGGAATTTCCAGAGAAAACAGACTACTTGCACTAATGATAACCAGGATAGCATTTATTCTCAAGTATATTGGCAAAGCCTCATACTTCACTCAGGAGGATACTTCAAGAAATTACTTATTGTCTATTTATTTATTACAGTAACATCCTGAGCATTCCCAAAAATTAGAAGAATCAATTACTTGACTATTTAAGGCCAAAAGTTACATGCAGAGGACTTCTTATCTGCCTTCCACATAATACAATTCATATTACATCAGCCAATCATTCATGTAAGTACAACAGCTTGCATTTAAATACAAGTTTCACTGCTAGGGACGTAGCTGCTGTTTGACAGTAATACACTGCCCCGAACACAGCCGGAGCCTGCCACAGCCAGGAACAGTATCTGCCTCTGCTAATGATGACACCTGACACAAACAAGTCTGTGCACTCCTGAACTTCAGCATTTTTACTTCTTAGAGAAGGAAAAAGGAAAATGTCCAAAAAGCATCTAAGCCTCCGTTTGGGAAAATTTTCAAGTCTACATTTAAATTTATCCTTTCTGGTGACAGTATTAATTTAAATTCTGTCTTAGAGGGGGATATATTCTTGACTGGGAGCCTTAGGTATTTCATGTGACAAAAAATCTTCAATGTAAACTTTTCCAGCAGTTCGTTGTTCACATTATAAACTCACTGTGTTGTTAGATGCTGTGCAAATAGACACAGTCCCTGGCAGAAAGAAAGAGTGCTTTGATGTAAAATAAACAATAGTAAAAGAGAGAAAGGTGGATAAAGGTCACAGCATTAACACTTGTTTATTTTGGCTATTTCATTGAAACAATTCTGCAGAACTTCATTAAAACACTGAGAAATGTAGAAAAAAACCTGGAATACCATTTGTCATTCTAGCCATTAACACTGGTGATTTATGAGATATAGCAGGTTTTGATGAGGGATGTGGAAGCAGGGAGGATAATGGTGTATCATTGTGACATTTTATTATTCTGTCCATTTCCCAGTTCAATAAACTTCACAAACAAAATAAGCCTCAAAAGCTCCCTATGAAGTAGGGTAGCACCATTATTCCAATTTTATGATGGGAAAATGAGACACAGTGGGTTAAAGTGAACAATACAGAGACTGAAGTCACACTAAACCAGTCTGGCTCTGCTTCAGAATGAAGCCCACCTAGGTCCTGCTGCTTTCTTTTAATAACATGACTGTGCTTGCTTTCTAAAGAGCCCTGAATATATTACAGAAATTGCCTCTCTTCTGTCACTGCATAGGCTGCCACAACATGCTGAATGCAAACAGGCATGATTCCAGGGAACTGAATCTATAGCCATATCATTCAGAGCACAGGGACAGCAATGCTTGATGAATTATTTCCCTCACGTGGTCTATGCATTTGCCTCACAATACTTAATTCCTTTACGAAGATTAAATATGTGCCAAAAAACAGGTGAGTGAGGCTTTTAACTTTTCTGCTCTTCACCAGCTGTTCTTCCATTCCACTGAGTTTTCACTTACTGCATTTCCAGATTGACTATGAAAATGTGGGAGGTGCTAAAAAACGCAGAACCCCCGAAAGTATGGAAGGATGATAAAAAATAGGAAACAACTGAGAGACTGGCAGAGCTCACAGAAGGCGCACTCTCTGCTTCATAAGTTTGATCTGAATTATTATCACCCCAGAACTCTCAGTCAATGCCAGAATACCAAATTAGGACTATGGCTAATACAAAAAGCAGCCAGAGGGCAATGCTTCATATTTTTCTTAGGATTTTGTGCTCAGCAAGGTTACAAAGAGGGTGTTCAGAAATAAAATGCTTTATCTTCCTCTTTGGGCTATTGAAAGGACAGGGTCATTGTGATAATAATAAGAACTGGACTTGTGAGACCATAGGAGAAACATTTTACATTGTAGAAGCATGCTGAACAGCTTTAAGACTGAAAATTGTGACAGAAATTATTGTCAATTTGGGAAAAAAAAGATGGATCTGATGAATACTCTGAAGTCACCCTCAATGTTCCTAAGGCAAGAGACTTACAAAAAAACCCCAACACTAACTTTTTTTTGTTTTTCAATAACAGAAGGTTTATTTGTCTCTTAGACAGTGAATCTAAGGGTTATTAGTTTTGTTTTGAATCATAAGGGCTAACGATTTCTCTCCTGTTTTAAAAAGGAGAATAAAGGGACAGAAAGTCATCTGAGTCTCATTTGTGATGTGACTACAAGGAGCAAATCCTCAGCTCATCCACTTGTTTGGAAGATGGACTAAAGAAAATTTACCCTTAGGGAATCCTGCTCCAAGATGCTGAAATTCACAGTTTCACCAACGGAACTGACCAGTACTAGCTTTCTCTAGAGTCAGATGACCTGCAGCCAGTTGGCCTTCCATGCACAGTCCACTGACCTTACTTGCCTCCCTACCTTGTCCAAGTAGTTTGACTGCTTGAATTTTCTGAAAGAAAGGATTTACTGAAAAACTGTTGTAAATTCCTTGTGTCTGGCACTTCACATAGTGTATAAGAGCCCTGAAAGATGGAAAATTAGTTAATAGTGCTAATCTAGTGAAGCTGTTACAAGGCTATATTTGTAGTACTGTGTAAATGCCTCACTGTGGGAGGTCTTATATATAAGCAAGCAGAACAAAGGAAAGTCATTTTTGTTTACTCCCTGCCCCCACTTCAGCAAGTTTTGCCGACTAAACAAGAATAAAATTAGAAGAGGAAAGGAAAGCACAGAAGCAATTTCTTGGGGCAACTTAATACTATCTGCCTGGAGCAGAACCACAGTGTACATCATGCCCTTTCCGCTCAGACATGTTACAATACAAAGCGGGTGAAGCTCATTACATTTTCACTCTGGAGCTGCAGGCTATCGAGGTACACGTGCTAACTGCAGCTAGAGCCCTTGCTGGTATTCCCAAACCGCACACTGAGTGTGCATCATTCATTGACCCTCCAGCTTCAGCTCTGATCAATGTATCTCAAGGTTTACTATAAACCCATCTACCATATAACTCAAATGCTTACTGGATGTATGTATGCAACATAAACTACCTCACTCTTAACTTTTTCCAGATTCCAGGGACGTGCCAACTCTTCCTTTCTCAAGTTAGAGGAAACCTGCTTGAAGTATTTATCATTCTAAAATATGTTTCTGTTAAGTTAGGAGAGCTTTGTCAGGAACGGGGAGCTGATATCACAGGCGGTCTTTAAATTGGTCAGCAAGGAATTTAACACGTTTGTGAAGCTTCAGACACAGCAGAGTCTGTGCACAGCGTAATACTATATCTCATTGCTTTCATCCTTGGGGCAGTGAAGCACAACAGGGGTTTTCTCAAACAGGAACTTTCCAGATCATATGCAGGCCCTTCTGCACCTTGTGCAGTGCTGCAACATTATAGAACAGCTATTTCCATAGCTACCTTAATTCTCAGCACTTAGCATAAAAATCTTTTCAGAAAAGTTGGAAGGATCTAAATGATGAGGTAGATTTTCAGCACCATGCAAGTTATTTCCTAAATGCTTATAATTATGTATTTTTAAAGGAAGGGGGGGGGGGGGTGAGTAGGGAATAATTAGAATATGACAAATTATTCATCAGTAATTCCCCACGCTAATGAGACATTTCACTAGGCAGTTAATTATACCAAAATGATTAGTGCATCCATACTTATGCTGACACATCTGTAACATGAAAATCAGATTGTTCAGAAAAATCTGATGCTGTTACTAGACTTTACCAAATTAACTTAGTGTCTCAAAAACATTTCAATGTCTCATCTAAAGGATTTGCACAGCTTAAGTTAATTGGAGATAAGTTTATTCATCAAAACTTCTTTAATTTTCCACATCTAGCTTCTGAAGGATTTTTTTTAGTTTTTATTATTTTTGATAAATGATGCAACACTGAAAAGTAGTCATTTCCTACCCTTAATCAGAGAGGAAAGTAGGTTACTGCTCTGCATCCCATAAAACACAAGAATAACCTCATTAAAGATTTGGTATTTGGCATAGTTCAGTGACAGCTTTGTACAACTCCAGAGTTGGAGTTCATATTAAGTCTTCCAAAGGATGTTGCAACAGCTGAGCTAGGGATTAAGAACTGGATGCCCTGGGCCAACCTAATATTTCTGATTTCTTTTCGGTGCCATCCATCATTAACATTTTTCCCCAGAGACTGGCTCTCAGATCCATATGGAGCTTCAAGGACACATGATCACTGCATTTTACTTTTCTCCTGTGCAGAGTCCTTACTGGAGTAACCCCAGTTGTGAAGGAGGCCTTGGGTGCCCATTGCCTCTGGAGGTCTAACGTGAACAGCCCTTAACCTGTCAATGCTCTCTTTCTCCAGTGACAGTCACTGCTGGTGCCTTGGGCCTCGTATTTACTTCCCTGTGTAAAGGTAGTGGAGATCAAGGGCAATGCCTTTAGAGCGAGCCTGACATGAGAGTAACAACTCAGAATCACCCTAGGGCTCCTCCGCAACTCCAAGCCCCTGCTAGCATCCAAATTAATACTCCACAGACTTCCCTGAGCATGATTTTTTTCATAACATCTTGTACTAGTTACCATTTGGCACTGAGTTCACATCATAACAGATCCAGTTGTTCTCTTCCCTTGGCCAAAACTCATGTGTGTATCGGCAACAACAACAACAACAAATAATGAGCCTCTTCTTTCCCATCCTATTGCACAGGGTGGAAAATCACAAATACACAAAGGTGCACTGGTAGGTGAAGTGAGTGGCTGCAGAGTAGCTGTGTGGCTGGAGTGAGGCATGGGACTCCATTACGTTGAAATCAACAGATATTTTGAGCAGTCGCTTGCAACAATTTTATAAATCTCTTCAGAGTGTTGTAATTCACCCAGGTCCATAATTCATGGATTGCAGGTGAAGTGAACAAAGCAGTATTGTTTCTTTAGCTGCAGTTAATGGCTGCAGCTAATAGCTTGTGATACTATGTTGGTTGCAGGGACAGGAACTGCAATTAGTTTTACTAAAGGGAGAAAAGGTTTGAGGTAACAGAAGTTGGGAGCACCAATGCTAATTAATTCCATAGAATTAAATGGTGGTGTCATTATGGAACCTGTGGTTTGAAATACAATGGATGAAGCTTCAGAGGACCTCAAAAGCTTTTTCTCAGTCATTTTGGTACCTTTTTTTGGCTGGGAGCAAGGTACCATGTAGAGAGAAAGAAAATACACATATCATAAAGCACATCAGGCAGGGTTTTTTGTATTGCATCTGTGCTATACTCTAGGAGACAAGGATACAAAGAGGCCAAAGTCCTGTGTGTTTTACAGGCTAATGCTTACATGTCACTGATTGAAGCTTAATGTCACACACACATGATATCAAAAGGCAGAGCCCAAACACAGGCTGCCCACAAGTCCCCAAGTCCCAGGTGTTCCTGTGGTAGAGGCACATCTGGCAGGTTAGCCAGATGTGGGATCTTTCCTAAAAGTAAATGTCCTCAGGCCGAGCACAAGCTGCCTGCTCTGCATGTAAGTATGCTTGGACCCGTCCTGCGGGAAAGCATGGACACAACCTTTCACACACTCACCCCCCCCAGACAAGTCTGAATCATGCCTAAAACACCTAGTTAAGGATGGCCTTGCTCTCATTTTACATGGAGAGCTCGGATTTGAGCGTAGGCTCGGCTCTAGACCAGAAGCAGAGCACAGCTGCTGTTGCTCCTCTCCAGGGCACGGCCAGCAGCAGAGGCCAATATTTATAGCCTCTTAGAAGATCCCATCTTTTGAAGATTCAAGCTGAACATTAACATGAGATGTTGTCCCTGCCTGGACAAAAAGGCCAACAACTTTATTCATGGTTTCAAGCCCTGGTAAACAGAAAACGACACAGAAATCTTGAATGCAATAGATCCCTAAAAAGGACAAGCCTCATTCAAACTGTTTTTGTCAGGAAAAGGCCAGTGAGTCCTTTTGGCTTGTATGATCCTGCAACCATACATTCCAAAAAGACCTGGGAATAGTTGTCAGAGTGGTAATGACTATTTACCTAAGACTGGTATATGAGTTTTTTCTCTTCTCCACTATTTTCACGGGGTGGGCACCTCAGAGGCTTTTGTATTCTGGCATGAGAGGGGAGATAGGAGAAACGGATTATCCTGAAAGATCAGGCTATTAGGCAGTAACAGCACAGGTGTCTTCAGAGTTTTGGAAGAGAGTTACACCATCCATGCGATGGCTGGAGCAGGTCCTAGCTCTGCAAGGGGGTGCAGGTATGTAAGGCCGATACGATTCTTTCAAGCAATTTTTTTTGTCACAGAAAATGTTAGATAGCTGTCCACATAGAGCTGAAATCTTGTGCCTTCACTTGTGTCATACTGTATCCCAGAGAAAATAATTTGTTTCATCACTTCAGTAAAGAGCTGCTGCCCAGAGGTAAAACTGGCAGTACTTGACTCCTAACGCTCCAAGAAAAGGTATGTTTTCTCAGAAAGACCTTTCTACCTTTGTCTTGGTCAGTGTGAGAACATCTGTGTGTTGGGTTGTGTAACAAGGGGCACAGTAACATACTGACCACAAGACAGAGCATTCAGTTTTGGGGTGGGGTGAGTCTTGGTCACTTTGGGGAGCCACTTTCCAGGGCTTCAGAAAGCAGTCAGCTACGGCTGGCATTTGACATTGCAGCACAGGAGAGAAGCTGCGGCATTACCGCTCGAGTGTGTGAGTTATGGATGTCCCACTGGAGGGTGTAAGGTGGGAACAGCTGAGAAAGTCTCCCAAGAGAGCCCAGGAGGCTTCGCCAGTTGCCACACGGGCAGCAGTAGCCCAGGACACGTGCACGCTCCTTGACATTGAGGCGACCTTCGTGCCAATGGCAGAGCACCCAGTCTTCCCACTGGGGCTAGGATTGCTTTCTGAAACTAAATTTTCTAAGTGAATTTTGGTTGAGCTGCCTTGGAGCAGATAGAATCAAAACAGACCGGAAGCCAGAAGGGAACTGCAGGGAGATAAGACTAGAAAAAGAAATATCTTTATTTCTTTATTTTAAACCTGAGTGGCAGTTTTGCCTGCTTGACGTGAAAATATCAATCAGTCTAGGTGATAGAGCTAAGGAACAGAATCAAATATGTGAGCTTTAGCAATGTAATAGGACAAACTTAATCCCCAAACTAACCTTACTTTGTCATAAGTGAGCTATATTGTATTTTGAGTTTACAATGATCAGGGATTATCCTCCAAAATAAATAATAAGCTAGCATCCCATCTCTATGGCAAAAGTTAGAATCTTAAGGTATAAATTGGAAACAATGACCTTGACTCTTCTTTCTCAGAGGTGCAGACCAAAAAGAATTTGTTTAAAAAAAAATTGGTTAAGTCAATAAAGTTACCTTTAGGAAAGATAAAGTAAGAAAGAAGAGAATCAGAGCTGAGGTGCTTTCTATTTCTTTTTCACATATTACACTAATTTTTCCTCTCTCCTTGTCCTTCCCTAGTTAGCATCCCTAATTTGCATGCACAACCAGGTCCATGATAAAATCCCTCCATCAGATCGACAGAGTATACTGCCTCAGCCAGGGCAATGGATTGAAGGATTCAATCAGACCACAGTGTGTTTAAATCCCTGCAAAAGGGAGAGAAAGAAAAGCTGATAAAACAAAATTTGATGACCACATCCCTTCTGTTAGGTAACAACAGTTACCCTAGGGCTGGAACAATTCTGTCTAGAATATAAATGTCAGGAGGGTGCTATATCTTCAAGGATGGTTTTGTGATCATAATGAAAATACTAAAACAGTTTCTTTATATTTGTTCTCACACACACATTTTCTTCATGTATGGGGAAAAATCAACTCATCCATTTCTGTGACTGAAAAGAACTGATTTACTGCAACTTAGCAAGTTATCGCCCTTCAGGTGAGTGCTGATAATTCAACATGTTCATACTCAAAGCCATATTAGTTTAAACAACCTCTGAGCTTTCAGTCTAGCTGTAGCTCTTGGATCTGTAGGAAATATTAGTTTTCCATCTCTGCTATTGTCTTCCAAACACTTCATTAATTAATTAATTATTTTTGTTGTACAGGTATACTGCAAATTCCAACACATACATAGCAAAATCAACCATTTAAAAAAATGTCAATGTTAACAAGATGATCCATTTCATCCTCTTATAGAAGCTAATGAGCCATTGTGAATTTATTGTGATGGTAAGACAGTGTCTGCTTGCAATTAGAGTGATGAGCAAAGTTATTCTCATGAGTGGGTACTTTAAAGTAATTATTTTCATTTGTTCTTGTAAAAAAAAAAAAAAAGAAAGGAAAAAAAAAGCTATATTTATGCACAACTGAGCTTTGATTACCTGGCATCTGAAAAGACATTCTCAAAAGGATGTTTCTAATTGTTGTCTTACAAGAAAGAAAGAAACTAACTATTTCTTGGAAGACCTTTGAGTTCACCTTTTGGAGCTTAAAATGGGAACTCCATTTTAAGTCATTCTAACAGTGTACAGATTTGTGAGATCACATAAATTTATCCGTAACTGTCACTATGCAGGAACGGTCTAGCTCAGCGCTGTGGAATTTTTATATCCATCCACAGCTCTAGGCCCATTTCGCTTCAGGCAGCTGTCTCCTGCCCACAGCCGCTAAACCTTGATCCTTTTACTTGATTCTTGTTTGATTTCTGCCACATGCAATGGACGCTTAGTAGTTTTTTTAATGATGCTTCATAAGGTGACAGTATCAAATATCCTTCACTGTTCTGAGATCTTTCAGTACTTTCCTGACCTTCAGATATCCTTTTAATAAAGCTTTCTGCAACATCTTAGTAGTCATCATCCTGTGGCCTTTAAATAAGAGCCTATCTAGCAATAGTTCAGTTATAGGGATGAAGAATAGGCTATGCCAGCCACCCTGTGCTATCTTTTAATTACTTTTTTACAGGATTTTATTTCGTGGCTCTGGTGATCACAGCCCACATTTCAATGGGATCTGGGCAGGTTTTTTAAATCAAATACTCGTATACTTCTCCATGTCCGCTCTTCTCTCGGGTATGCTTTTCCACAGATGAAGTGCTATCTGCGAAGAGTTTAGCATCCTTGTGCACCATTATAAAGGTCTGCTATTTTCCCATAATGTGTTTGAAATGTTAAACAGCATTCCTATGGCAAAACAAGGAAGGAGCCTTGCTGATACAACCTGTTTTATTACTTTCAATATGTCAGCTACCTTTCCGAGAATGACTCTGCCTCACAGGAAATGGAAATTGATTCCTTTTTATATACGTATTTCATTGGTTTGTTTCCTTACTAAGGCAAAGGAATGCAATATTTTTCCCTCCACTGAACATGGAGCTTACTAGCTCTGCTGGATCTTCTTTTGCATGCCCAGAACAATTATTTCCTGTACAGATTTTGCTTTTCTCTGAACTTTACGAGAACAGAAACTATCCTAAATCCTGAGCTGAGGATGAGTTGGGATGTTCTTGTCTCTTCTCTTTCCTTGAACAGTTCTAATTCTAAGAAAAGACTTCTGATGAAACCATATTTTAACCCCCAAATTTTTTTTTCATGTCTACTTCATTACCTATTATTCTAACCCAAATTCTTTTGCCATTTACATGGTTTTTATTCATCCAAACTCTAACTTTCCATGTTCCCTTCCATAGTGATTAACTATCTATCCTAGCCCCAAATTTGGCACCTTTATCTCTGCTGAGATACACAGTGAGGCATACAGAGCAGAATGCCATAAAGTGCTTTCATTATCCACCTCTGATAAAAATTGTTTTGGCCTAGAGACTTCTTTTTGTTAAGCAAATGCTAATTTCCTATGAAGAATTAACTCTTAACAGGCTAGAAATCTTCTGAGATATTTACTCCCTTCTCAAAATCTAGTCTCTTAGCAGAAACTTAGCTAAAACTGTCAAATATGCAAACCTTGTGGGTGATCTGCTGCTTTCAGCTTGTTTTCATGCACTGCTATCACTCTTATAGTTTATATCTACAAAGAGTATAGTACTCAAATGTCAATACTACAATTTCACCTTTAACAACCTCTGCCCAAGTTAACAGCTGCCTAAGAACAAGCTATCACCAAAAATAAAGATGCTTTTTCTGTGATTCTTTTTTCTTGACTGTTATTACTTACAGTCTGAGAGTGAAACACTGGTTTAGCCTTTCCCATTTCTCTTCCATGTTACAAACGAGTTTCAGCTCTGATGGGAGTTTTAACAGCTTCATTCAATGTCTTGTTCCCCATCACTCACTCAGAGCCCAGTGATCCCACATTCATTGTCTGAGGGCTAACTCATCAGCACCATATAATGTAAGACCAGCTTGTGTTGTGAACCAGCTAGTTTGAAAAGTCTCACGCTAGTTCCCCTGAACAGTGTAATTCTCCACACAGAGGACAAGTAAATATTTTACTACACATCTGAGTGCCTGTTTCAGAATCTCAGGGAAAATGTACTTACCTAGCAATTATACAGTGGTTTTTGTCTGCAAAATTGTTTACAGATAGTGGCTGGACATCATCTCTGAAAGGGATGTGTATATAGTATCCCTATTGTAGGTAGGTAAATGAAAGCACAGAGATGAGATGTGCCCTGTCCGGGATCACACTTAGCCATGTACAAGCTGATAGAAAATGGGCGAAATTACTTTGTCCCCAGCATTAAATATCACAAGATGCTCAAGCTGGTTTTTACTCTCAGGGCAGTGAAATTATCCCACATCCACAGTGTTACGAGCATTTCTTTTTGCTAGATTAAGTAAACCCTGGGTGCTCATCCCAAACCTTGTACTGCTCAGCTATGCCAGTTCAGGGGCTGTATGGTGAAGTAGACTGGGGAATGGATTGAAAACTAACCTTTTTCCTAGTTTCTTTGTTTGTTTGACTACCCTGCCCCAGAAACATATTGTCACTCTGAGAAAGATTTGGGCTAGAAAAATAGCATCCAATGTTGGGAGAGTGTGTAAGCTGCCACTTTCTCTGGAAGAAATGCTTGTCAAACCAGGCCATAAGGCTCAGTCACAAAGAATACAGCCAACACAAAAAGGAAACCACTCCTAAGGTATGCTCATTACTAGACAAAACTAAGTGTGGCAATGGATTCCAAATAAATTCACTGATATATGATGTCATGCTCCCAAAATGGAATAGCTGTGTGCATGAATGGCATTGCTGCTAGAACATGAACAACTTTCAAATGCAGCACATTAATTGCATTTTAGGATAATATGTGTGAGATTTGTGTATGTGTTGTTCTTTAAAAAAAAATGCAGTGAAGGGCTTCTCATTATCCCTAAAGGCTGCAGAGAGCAGAGGCCTATTGAAAACAAACACAGCACACGAGGGGAATTCTAGCAAAAATGTTGATCTTGGAAGAGGATGATTAGTGTTTTCATTAGATCATTTCAAGGGTAAAGAACAAAAGAGTATGCTTCTTTCACGTAACCCGTATTCAAGTGCCAGGAGTCCCAGCAGAGATGTTATTCCATCCATAACACAAGCTCTTCATCTGCAAGGGGCAGAGCATTGCCCAAGCACAAATTAGTCGTGCAGTATGTCTCGCACAGTCGATGACTGATCTATCAGTTGCCAAGATCTCTATGCAGTAACTGAGAAAACAAGACAGAAATATACTCAGCCCCCAGGCAGTAGGTTCCCTCCCTATAATTTACCATAGAACAGATGTGAACTTGTCCTTTTTCCGCCAAAAAGATACACACTCAGTCTCTCTCTCTCTTTTCTTGACCCAGAAAAAGGTCTCTAAATGCTCTGTGCTCAAAGCTGCTCTTTGCTTACCTTAGAGTGTGCAAGACAACACTTCTCACAATAATGGCAAGGAACTTTCCTGCCCTCTCCATTAAGAAAACCAGCACGTCATTAGATGGTTTCATGTCGATAAAGGCTAGCAGGCCAGCAGTTCTACCCTTGTCGTTAGCTGAAAGCACATATTTTTCCAAATAGGCAAAATTAAGTTGAAGACTAAAAATAAACCCATTTTAAAATACTTTTCTTCTCCAGTGCTGTTAAGAAATCTAATTTTACAAATGGCTGTCATTTATTAATTAACTCATTATGTACCAAGTAATGTTGAAATGGCAGTAGTCAAAACTTTGCACTCAAATCTAAACAAGAGCAGATATGAAAGGATGCTTTTTGCCTATAATCCATTCTGAACCCAACTTGGATCCTTAGCAAGTATTTCCATGGGATAAAGGATTTATTTTTCACGCAGAGATGAGCCTCATGTTTCACTGACTGGTATCTCCCAGGGAGACATCTACGGGATTCCCCATGGGAAGTACACAGACCTCGCTCATATGCAGATTTGCTTCTGTCTATCAAGGCGTGAGCTTCTGCTGCAGCTGCTCCTGTATGTGAGATGTGTGGGTCTTTCTCCTCTGCTCCATCTCCTAAGTACTATGATGTTCTTAAGTGCTTAATGACCCATTCCTGAGGTCTCTACCCATTAACAACAAAAGTCACAATTTGCCACTGGTCCAAAAGCTACTTGCGGCGGGGCAGGGAGCATCCAAAAGTGTGTGGTGGCAGATGCATGTAGACAGTATTATCACACGAGCCTTAGTCTCCATAGGAAAACAGGGTAACTACTTAAGTGAGGTTTTTTTCTACATAACAGCTTATTTCTCAGCATTAACTATCATGTCAGTCTACACTAAAAAGTGTGCAATATTCTATATTTTATTCAATTTTGGAAGTTTTATTCTCTATTTTCCAAACTCTATTTGTCACAACTTTATTCTATTTTGAATAGTAAAAAAAAAAAGTCTTCTTCATTTGGATACTAATGCAAAAATGTGATATAGAAGTTCATCTTGCTTTTCTTTTTTTTTTTTTTTAAAAAAAAAGACAAACAAGCCCAGAAAACCATTGGCACAGTGTTTGTAACTTTACTGGCTCCACATTTCTGCTCTCCCATCTAAAAACACAGGTATGCCAAAGAGGAAGGATGAAGGAACAACAGGACTTCTGTAACACACTAACAACATGTGGCATGCAGTCAATTCCAAGAATTGCCAAATGCCCCCAACTCCACAAGTGCGATACCTGCACTAGCACTGAGGGAATTTTACGGTTTTGTAAACTAGGGATCAGAACATCAGAAAGAATCATGGAATTATTTTTTAAATTAGTGAAGGAATTTCAAGGAATTTATGAAACACAAATGTTTTCCAATGTATGTCTTCTACTAAGCCTAAGCTACTGGGCTGTTTTTTGAAAGTCCTGTAAAATTGTAAACTCTCACTAAATTCAGCAGGTGATCACAAAGTCAGTTTTTTGCTTATCTTGGGGCCAAATGAAGGATCTCTGAATTCTCTATGGTGAGAGCTTCAGACATAACATGGCTGCAGAGACTGGACTGTCACACACTGGAGAGGAAAGAATTTTTTTTCAGCTGTGAAGTCACCAGAAAAATTGCAAACAATGGGATAAAAGCTACTGAATACCTATGGAGGGAAGTATGCATATTTTGTGTAAAATTGTGGACCTCTGGTCCCGCAGAAACAACAGTAAGAAAATCTCACACACACACCCTGCCCCCACTATTCGGAAAGCAAATGGACACAACACTGTACAAACAAAAAATACTGTGTTGGTAAAAAATATTTTGAAAACCACAGCAGCAGGTGATAGTACGTTACTGTGGAGATTAATTACTTCTCATGCTTCCAGAAAGTCCATTAAGAAATCTAATCTACAAAATGGGCTCTCCTACACACGTTACTTGTCCATTAACATTCTGAGAGCATTTAGCAATGAGGCAACACGGGTGATAGCATGTGCAATCCTTGTGAAGTAGTGAGAGTGGGATTTCAATAATATTTTCGCATTGAAGAAGAAACAGCATAGCAACAAGAGGTGCAGCAGCAAGCAGTGCCTTTGCACAGTCTGCCCAGGAAAGGTACATGGCAACAGTCTGAAAAAAATGAACCACTGAATCCAAATAAATTCTTGGTTTCCTTTGGTTAGATTTTCCTTCTGTGCCACTTTCCTTTTCCATGATACTGATCAGTATTTTTCCCTCTCTCTTGCCTTATCCTCTATTTCTGCCACCATTTCTTCTGTCCTTAACTTGCTCTTCTTTTAATCTTTTTGGTGTATTTAATAGCACTATGCTAATCAGCATTTCTTGACATTGCTCATGTCTATTGTACAGTCCTTTACCATCACTTGTGTTTGGAGAATTTTGTTCCTTTCTCCTTCTGGGACTTTAATCTTGATTTCTCTCTTGCCTACTCAAACTTATCTGAATTGCATTCCATGGGTGGGTTTTTCATCCTGTGATACTTCAAAGGAATACAATGAGACCTTTTATCAGCAAAGAAAGCTAAAATAGTGTAGGAATAGATTTCTGGTAAAAAATTTTCCTTCAAAGTATTCTCCCTCTTGCTCTAGCCCCCTGTATTTTTGGCTCCATCCCACCTCCTGTGCAGGATTTATAAGGTCATCTGATCTGGCCCTGTTTTCCAGTCCTTTAGCTTCTGCTGGCGTTTAACTTGGTATTGATAGCACTTCCCTGGCACCTCTCTAGCACAATTATACATGACAAAATGCATTAAGGATTTTCATTTTGGGCAGCTGAGTCTCCACAACTATTCATGATTTGGCATCTCTTTGAAGCTTGTCAACAAGGCTACCAATTACGATGATGGTGGGGTTTGTGATGTGTATATAACATCTGTCCAGCAAAAACTGGAAAGTCACCAGCAAATTTCTTACAGTCTATAGAATTAAAATCTAAATGGGTTTTAGTCAGTACATCCATATCGTGGACTTGATTTAAAGATATCAAAATGAAAGTTCTGTGTCCCACTGTTAATATCCAGTGAGTATATCTTCCTTCAGTGCTGAGGATTTTTAATTTTTCCACCCTTATTTTATTTTCTCTCTCTTACCTGTTTCACTTCTAATTCCATGTTCACCTGGTTAATAAAACACTTTTTTATTCCTTTAGTCTCTGTCTTTTACTTCATTTTTTTCCCTTTCTATCCTCTGGCACCCCTGTTCACACACTGGTGATTTAATTGAAAATGAGGCAAATGGAATTAAGAGGGAGAACTCGTGCAGCCTGGAGATATCCAGCTCTAGATTTCACAATCCATTATTGCAGATGATTCAGAAATAATGTGGTTTATCCTACTGCAGTGTTTAGTATGGACGAGATGGCCATCAATTCTTAGATAATTACATTACTGAAAGGGCAATAAGTACATGGAACAGGTTACAGGAGAGAATATTAAAGCAAGGTGAGATTAGTCATAGTATAATAGAATCAGATGTTAGAGAAAGCTGGAAAACACCTATATAGTTCCTCAAGCCCTTCTACCTTGCCAAGCCTAGGTTGCTTCCCACTAAACCACAGTTTCAACTTCTCCGTTGAGTCTAACTTTAGAGGTTCTGGTAGGCATTCACCTCCTGCTATTCAGAGATCACTCTTTGCTGCTAGGCAGGCTTCCTCTCCCTGTTGCCTTTGGTGAACTAAGCATGGGGCCAAACAGCTGCTCCTTCCTGAATAGAAAGTCACATTGCATCCCATAGTCAAAATTATGGGCTGGTGAAGCAGGAATGCTGAAAGATGAGATGGTGTGTGTGAGAGGAAGCCACATCTGATGGCATTGATTTGATTGACCTGGCAAAGACATTGGCAGTGACTATCAAACCACGGCATTACAGCCTGTAAACAGCAGATTGTGGAGTCAGCAGAAAGAGATGTACAAGTTGCTGGAGGTCTTGAACAAGATGTGACAATCCATTCATAGTGACACACCAGTGGAATGAAACGTGGCTGCATTTTTACAGACCCAGTTAGTATTAGGCATATTTAATAAGGTAGGAATGCTTTTGAGAATTTAAGAGATGCTGAAACAGTAGAAACTCAGGAAAGAATCTAAAAGTTTTGCCTCTGGGTAAACCGGACGGACTAGCTGGAAATGGGGAGGCAGTCTAGAAAGTAAAATAAACAGCATGGATAACACAGTGTGTAACTTCTTGCCTGTAATATAGCTACAGGAGAAAACTTAGGAAAGAAGCACATTAGAATATGGTAAACCTTACCCTCCATGTAGTGAAGAAGAAAAGGGGTTAATAACTGATTATTATGATAAGCTATACAATGTTTTCCTTTCCACAGGGTCCAGCAAGACTTTTCTTATATGGAAAAATGTCACATACATTTTTAAAACCACAAGGCCATATGCTGGACTATTCTTAAAAGAAGGACTAGTAGAAAGAAGGATGGGAACTGGAAGAAGCCAACAGTAAAGGTATCTTATGAAGTGTCACGTTCTTCAGTAATCTCTTTCTTCAGTCACTCTTCCTTCAGTGAGTCTTTTGTATTGGGTTTTCAGTACTGAAAGAGTTGTGTGTGAAACAAGCACAACTTGACAATACAAATCCCTACTTTTGCTTTTCTTAACAACAGCCAAAAGACTGCTGCACTATTGGATCCAAGTGTTCCAGAAAATTAGTTTTCAGACTATAAACCCACTAAATTGTAGATAGTAGTGTCCCACCTTGTGGATTAATTCTGAAATGTCATTGTTTGAGATTAGACGGATGCTTAGCCTTGATGTGCACCCAAGACACGGTTGTGGAATTGCCAGCAGTGATTTACTGGTTTGGGTGCAGAAATCCATTTCCATCGTTAACATATGATGGAGATCTTAGTGGTGGTTTACTTCACTTAAAGAAAGTGTATAAGGTTGTCTCCATCCTTGGATATATTAAAAACCTGGGTGGACACAGCCTGGGGCAACCACTGTGGTTCACTATGCTCTGGACTGGGGTCTCGGGCTAGAGGCCTCTAGAGTGATATCCCATCTCAGCAATTAAGTGAAGAACAGCATCTACTTTCACTTGATGTTATGTTTTTGAGGGATGTCTTGACATGTGAATGATGGGCATTTACAATGTTAGTGGGTACTAGAGAGAATAAGAATGCTTTGGCGAGATGCAATGTTAGAGTTACTTCATTTAACTCTATAGGGTGGGAGGTAATCCCTTGGAGAAAAATCAGGATCTCATAAATTAAGTTGCTGTCGGAGTTTTGCCAGCCTCCAAGTTTGTTTCAGAAAAGTAGGGAGTTGGTTGTTAATTAACAGTGTGATTTTATTTCCTTATGAGTTGCTGGGACTTTTTGCTTAGGTTTTCTACCAAAAAGGAATTCAGGCCAGCCCATAGATTCTTGAGTAGGTTGTGTAGGACATTCCCCATCATATGTTGGGGTTTATAATGATATTTCTGCAATGTCATATTGCTCTTCTACCTGGCAAATAATTGGTTTTTATTTAATTCATTTGGTCCTAGCTACTGTTCTATGCAGAGCACAGAACAATATTTTTCCATGGAATATTTACACCCTAAAAATATTTACCCTATGATATCTGTAAAGTAAATGTTGCTTTATAAATTGGAATATTTGTCACTCCATGGAGTTGTTTACCCTTCCACAGAAATATTTATGCAGTACAATGAGAGTATTTACCCTTCAATTTATCCAGCAAATATTTGTAGACCACCATCTTTTATGCCCACCACCTGCTCTCAAGGCATCTCGCTGCCAAATTATTTTATTTCTCAGTTTCTTTTAATTTTTTATGGTAAGTTGTTTGCTTCAAGAGTTTCTATGTCTTTTCCGGAACTCTCTCTTTCCCATTCATCACCACATTTCTGGGAACACAGCACCAAGAAACAGGGTCAGGTTTCCCTATGCCTGTGGCAGAGCGACAACAGAGGATGACTTACCTCTCTGTTCTTTGACCACTCATCTCTGCACTTGCAAAGCACAAACCTGGAAGCCAGCGCTGTTTTGTAGGAACAGCACATTACAGATGGAGGTACAATTTGCTATCTGATATCCCCCAGGCCTGTTTCTGCACTGTGAGTTTGCAGGTTATTCCTCCAACTGAATAGCTGTTGGAAGTTATTTTCCTGTTCAGAAAAATTTTCTTCCATTTTCCATTTTTTAAAATCTCTCATTTTATTACCCTTACTCATGTAGAGTAGAATCTTACTGTATAAGCTGTTCTGCTTCATTAAGAATACTTAATTTTTTTTTTTAGTTTCACCTATATTTTAAAATTAATATTCTTTTAGTTCTTCTCCAGTATTCTTAGAGATCTTACATGTTCCATCTACTTCCTAAAAAATGCAGGTAATACAACAAAGATTATGCATAAGCATAAAACCCCAGCAACTATACTTGATTATTTTTAAATCACATTAATGAAGACCTTAATATGCTGCCAAGCTGGATCCTTAAATTCTTTAGTAGGGTTCCTTTTTCCCCTGAAAATGTTGTTCTAGCATATAACAAAAGGAGATGACTTACAAGATGAAGGATTCCTTTTGCTTTTCATCAGAATAGTCATCTCTGTGCTTTTTTTTTTTCCTGCTTCCTTAGTAGAAAGGGAAAGTCTCTTCTTGAAAGTCTGTTCAAGCAGAAGATGTACAGACGTTTTCATTGAACAGGCAGTGTTTCTAAGTCTAGGTCAATTCTAATTTAAACAGAAAAGTCCTACATCAAACTCTACACTTTCTATTGGTGTCTAACATTGCATTTGTTAGGTGATTGGCAGTTCAGGAAACATTTGCCATTTGGATAGGCATGCCAGTGACCACAGAAGCACTTGTGTGTGCAAGGCAATGGCAGGAACTACCCCTTTTTCACGATTCGTCAGAAGTACGCTCAGACTATGAACCAACTCAAGGTTCTCTATACCCCCTACCACTGCAGTGTGAGCACCTTGGGGATGCTGGTGGATTTATCCTGCTGGGGCCTCTGCTCCCTGTTAGGGAGATGAAGCTGGTCATGGGAGATTGCGGGCCAGACCCAGAAGAGAATTTGGAGAGAAACTCAGCATGGTGAATAAGGTGCTGGCGGGGAAATGGGACATCCAGGTGTCTGGCCATGGGCACCACAGCAGCTGATGTTCCAGGTGTATGGGCACACGTGTATGGGCAGGGAAGGGAGTGAAGAGCAGAATTTCCTAGTGCAGTCAAGAGGAGACATTGAAAAGATGAGATCGTGGCTAGGTGTTTGTAGGTCTGTAGTAATCTGAAAGCCCTTTCTTTGAGTTACCTGCGGTGGCTGGATGGACAGGCACTGACCTATGGAGTTGACATGTGATGTGGAGCTAGAGGGGAGCTAGTTGTTTCCTATGCAGCGTTCCCAAAGGAAGAATCACAGCAAAGCTACATGCATGTTTAGCAGCTGGTATTCCCTTACGCAGGAAAACAATTCACAGGAAATACTGAACTTAACTTCTTTCCTTCTGTCCACTGTTTTTTCTTTTTTGCTCCTTTTTTTTTTTTTTCTAAAATTTAACCCAGATCCCACTGAATGTAGTATGTACATATGCATGACAGATTAGAGGGTACCTCTGACCTCCTGTTGCATCATGTAGAGGTATGTGCAGAAGCATGTTTCTTAGCTGACAAGCACCCAAGAGGAAACTCCTCTTCTCCAAGAGAGGAGAAAAGAGGAGACAAGGCTGCACTCTTTTGGAGGCCTTTGTAGGACCCTGCAACTTACAGCCTTCACTGCAAGAGACCCAGGTAGTCACTTATGTTCTGCTAGCTGGGAGGCTTTTTTATGAGAGCAACAAAAGAGATTTCTTCAGAATTACTTTACACATCTTCTGGTAAGTTAAAAAAAAAAAAAAAAAAGGTAGTTAAAATGTGGCAACAACTTGAGGAGCAATTCAGCATAGACAGCACAACCATTCTTCTCTGTTTCATGCAAATAACATGATTTTGACTGGTCCCAACTAGTAAGACACTCTGCAACAGCCTGGGAATCTTCCTCCACCTTGCTTTTCTATTCTGACTACTGATAAATACCTGAGTAATACTGGACTGAACAAATACAAATATCCCCAAATGACACTATCTAATTAACATGTTCCTCTTCCAGAAATTTCTCTAGATTAATTTTTTCCATTTTCTCCTAAGAATCCTTAACAAAAGTGAATCACCTGACTGGTTTGAAGCAATTTGCACTGGAAATCTAGCATCTTTTCTGGTTAGAGCTAAGGTTATGAAAAAAATATAAATAGCACACTCTAAACAGGCTGCCCAATTTTAGCAAAATACATTTGCATGGATTTCTTCCTGGAGTAGAAATTCCTCTTTTTTCAATTGTGTGCAATTTATGACCATGCAGCAAATATGAGCCATGTTCTTTTCTCTTTTATACAGCATAAGCTTCAGTGAAATCAAATTACACTGATGTAAAACCATTGTAAATGAGATCAGAATCAAAATCTACCTCACCCAAGACAAAACTGTTTTGTGGTTAAATAATTTCATTTTATGATTAATTTAATCTTAGTGATGGGGCCCAAATGTGTCCTGTAAACTACTTTATGAATAGAATTTCATTCTCTGAGGTCAGTGAAATACAAATGAAAAACATTCTACTATCAAAGGTGCCACAGTTTTTTGTGAAATTTATTTTTATACAAACTTTCTATTTTTGCTGACAACCAAACATTGACTTTTAGAGATGTTTTCACTGAAGGTGTTGGGTTTGGTTTGTTTGGGGTTTTTTGACTCTAGAATCACAGGTTTTTATATAGTTGGTTAATTATTGCAGAAAATATACATTGTTCTTTCTGTCTCCTTGTAGCTAAGGTCAAGGGGTTTTTTTACCAGGAAACTAGTTCATATGCGTAGCTTGATTTGTTACTTTTATAATTAGCCAGCTAAACTAACAGTTTATAAAATTGCATTGGTAAAAAGAAAATCTACTTGGGTTCAGAAGGACATGATGTGCCCTGTGTTTGCAGAATATTAATTGTGACTGGAATAAATATTGATTATGCCCTTTGTAAAATGACCGATAAACATTTCAGTATTCTTTAAACACAAGCTGTTTGTTCCTGATAGATTGCTGTACTTTCCCTGAGGAAAAGCAGGGCCAAAAAGTTGAAGAACACTGCACTAGATGTGGGAAAAATACTCAACAAATGATCTTGTTAACAGAAAATTGTGCAGCCTTTACATAATTTTAATTAGAGTCTTAATTTTATTCTTTCCAAGTCTGCAATGTGAAAAAAGAGCTATACTGGAGGATTTTTCATAAACTCTAAGTTGAAGATCAGATAGTGTTCTACAGGAATTACTGTATCACATAAATTAATATCATGCTCAGATCTGGTATTGAACTGAGAAAACTAGTATTAATAATGCAGCCTCTGCTGCTGTAGTTCACAATGCTGAGAGAAATAAACAACATCTCGCCTTTTGTTCTGTCCTGGTGCAAATACAAGCATGATGTATCCCCAGTCTTCTTTAGAAACTCATTATTCATACAGATTTTGCCCCCGAAAAGCACAAAATACTGGGCTTTTTTATGCAGAAGGAGATCACATTCTTCCAGTAGAATGAAAAATATTACATCTCTCTTCACACTCTGCTTTTTAAAATCTTAACTTCTGCTGATATAACTCCTTATAACTAAGTTGTCAATATGGGCGATACTTCTTCCCTTAGTCAATAGACTGCAGCACTCCTCAGATCAATGTCACCAAGGTTCAAACAACTTTTCCTTCCAGAGCATCCTCTAGTACACTTCCTCAGGATTATGGCACTAAAAAAGAAATTAAAAAATTCTCTATCTTTAGTCTCTTTTGCTGTCCATCTTTTAATGTCCTCTGATCTGATTTGATTATGTGATTAGTTAGTTACCTTCCTTGCTGGGTTCCCTTAAATGATTACCATCTTCCCTTTTAGGAAACAATGTTCAGACCTCAGCATCGTCTCAAACTCATTTTGTTCAGGCAGATCATTCACTATTTCCAGCTCTAAACATCTAGATTTTACTTCTGGTTGACAAGATCCCTGTCTGAGCACACTTTGTCAGAGACTTCAACATACAACGGTTTTCTACACTGAAGAACTCTTCAGACCTCTCCAGTTGTCTGCCGATGCCATCTCCAGAACTTACTTTGATTACAGTCTACCTTCCCAAAATATCTATTGGATAAAACACAGCTTGACACACAGCTTGAAAGAAGAGTTTAACTGAGTGTATATAATTGATTCTGTACTTATGTTCATAGCCCAGGAATGGCACATCTAGGTATAAAGATATGTAATGATGTATTCCTGGCCACCTAAGCTGGGGCAAATCATGCAACCACTCTGCAGTCCAGATTTTATTGATAGAAAATTACAGAAAGACATTTTTTTTTTTTTTTTGCATCCTCACGTACTAAAGAATGGCACCAAAGGGAAATCAATATTTAGTAGTAGTGCTACTCCTAAATGATATTCTTTTTTAATGAAGAAGGACAGATGAGTGGGTCTGCCAGATATGTGTTCAAGGATTACAATGTGTGCTGCTTCTGTTAAACTCACTGCAAAGGGACAGTCGTCTCTGCAGGAACTTTTTCAACTGAGGCTGCTCCCATCACTGGACGTGATTTCTTCATTAGTCAGAAAACCTGGCAAGAATTACATTAGTTTCTCTTAGTAAAGCTGTTTTCTTATTCTGTCATTCATAAAATAAGAGTCTGGAAAGCAGATTTACTGAACTCTGGATAAATAAAACAAGGCTAAGTTATTGCTTGATCTTACTTTCACTCTCCAGAACATACACTGATTGTCTGCAGAGACCTCCTATTTTGAATTTACACACAAGTAATAAGCACAGGGAGTACTGTGCACTGTGAGTAAGTGAGAAGAGACTCATAGCAAGGAGGTCATCCAATACATCTTTCTACATGAGAGAAAGCAAGATCTATCTCACTTTGCACCGCAAGATCCTGTTCCTTGAGCAAAAATAAACAGTAGGCATGGTGCTTTCTAGACACAAACTACCAACCACTCTTCCAGTTCAACAGAACGAGCTCTGGCAAGGAAAGCAGACTATTTGCTGCCTCTTCTCTCATAGCAGCAGAACTAGGAGAACAAGAGACTGAACTGCTTTTCATGTCTTGGAAGGTCCTTGTGGAAATCAGTCTCCAGAAGAAATGCTTATAAAATGAAAAAGCTTGTTAAGTGTTTTGCTTCGAGGTTTGTTGTGCCCAGCTTTGCAGCCATTCTGGGCAGAAATAGGTAGAAGTCACTTAGATGTCCAACTGGACAAAAACTGTCTCATAGTTGCAATTTAACATATTTCCTCTGTGTTCTCTTATAACAGATGCCTCAAACTGACCTACACGGACAGCTCTGTTCTGATTAAGCAGAAGCAGTGCAGTCCTTCCACCTGGCTGTCTCTGGCAGTACCAAATATATTTGTCTAACTGGATGACTGAACAAATGAGCCAATCGAAAAGGTAATAACTTATGAGAAAGGGAGCATGTCTCAGAGGGGGACCAATAATTGGGACTCTACTGCATGCAATAGTTAAAGCACAGTCTGAAACTGATATTAAAAAAACAGCATTTTTTCTCTGTCACTGACATTTAAATCAGAAAATCCAAAATCTGTGAGCACCCAGTGAAACAGCAAGCTTAAAAATAGCTTTAAGTGGCAGAATAGCCAATTAACCTTGAATAATATGAACTGACCAAAGCACAAGAAACCTATGAATTTCCCCAGTGGAGCAGGCCACTGGCTACCGAGGCTAGTTTACTGTCTCTAGTGATACTTAATGACCAATGTTTCAAAGGAAGCTCAAATTCTCAGGAAGCTACAAATTACTCCTTGCTGAACTGAGGGCACAGCTGATACAGCTTCTGATCAGTTTGTGCTTGGACTGGAAGCTCCCTGTGTGTGTTTCTTGGTTAGTGCGATTGCATTTTCTATTCAGACTGAAGACCTTTCTTTTTTAAAACATTCCAATACTGATAATGGTTGGTTGTTTATCCTCATGTTGAGCTTACCTGAAAAAAGTTCGAAGTCCAGTTTTTCTTTACAAAAAACCAACAGTGGTCTAGTTATACCGGTACTGTGGGAAGTAGAAATTACAAAAGATTGTTTCACACACATGAATGAATTTTGCAAATCCTATGAACACTACGAACAACTGCCCAAAATATTAAATTGTAGGAAGACTGGCCATTCTTTGTTGTGCAGGGACAGGAACTGAGTGAAAAAATACCTAGTTGTAGAAAGCATAAAATAGGAGAGGGCAGTATTCAAAATCTTTCAGCTCTGCATCGCTAGCTTAGGTATGGCTGAGGTTAAAGCCAGCCCAGAAAGCTTTCCTTCTTGGTTGCTGGCTTCAGTCCATTCTAGGATGGATATTATAAAAAAATAATATTGCTTTCAATTGATGTTAGCTACCTCATACACTGAAAGATGAAAACAATTGAAAAAAAATTTGCTTTTCAGAGCAAAATTAAAGACAAAAGAACTCGAAAGGTAATTTGCTGCTGTCTTCAGCTTGCTGTTTGCTTATTCTTTGGTTATCACATCTCTAACTTGGAAATCAGGGTCCTTTCATGCAAGTACTTTATCACAGGTTCCTTGTGGCACTGAAAACTGTGGCCACCTGGCTTTCCCAAGGAAGGCAGCGATTATAGAAGGGGTCTTCTGATCATGGAAACTATTATTACCTGCCTTTTGTCCATTCATGCAACAAGACACAAGGATTTGAATGATACATTTGCTCTGCAGGACTGCTTTAGAGAGAAGGGGAGATTATCCCTCTGTAGGTTTTATCACATCCATATGCCACTTTTACATTAATACATAAGAATTGCTAAATGGGGGTGACAGAAAAAGGGATTTCAAGAGATTCCTCTCTCCAACAACCATGTTAAAAAAAAATCAAGGGTATTGTATATGTGTTCAGCTGTGATCTGAAGCTGACCAGCAGCTGATGAGAGTATCAACTTTCAGCATCACAGCTCTGAAGTTTTATGCTATGGCACTGTTGTGGGACAGACAGAAAAGAGGAGAAGAAATGTGGAATGAAATATTAAAATTCTCTAGCAAAAACATCAAAAAGAAAGAATTTGGCACTGAGATTCCTGCAATCATGGACCTAAATTATCTTGTGGGACCAGTATGAAAGAGAGTTTGGGGGCTTTTCTAATTTAGATTTTTCAGTGAAAAATAAATGTTCTTTTCAGAGGGTAGAATCTGTTGCCTCAAAAAATATTTCATAAATCTCGAAATAACCAGCTTGTACCTCTTCCGATGGCAAAAGAAAGCTACACTGGTTTAAGTAGTCAAAAATTCTTTATAACGCCACTGAGGGAGTTTATCCTCTTTGGAACATAAAATATATAAAATGAGGATTCATTTTTTTCTGCTGCCTAACAACTTTAAACTGTTCTGTTCAGACTTTCTGAAGAATAAAACACTTTTTCATATCAGAATAGTCATGCAAATTTTTCATTTCAAAATCAGTTATAGGAAAGTGATGGGGCAGCTTTAATGTGATGGCTGGAATTCAGTCTTAACTCAACAGAGGCCGGTGACTGTGTGAATGAGTATTAAAATGAATAATCTACTCTAGATCTACTCTAAATGAAGAATGTACATTTTATGATGTGGTAATATTGATTTATTTGTACTGTATTTTTTCTTTGCAAACAGTTTTCAGTCATCTAAAACCACTGCAAGACTCACCACGTCTAATGAAAATACAAAAATCTCACCTGAAAAAAATGAAGTAACCAAATAAATTCTATTTTAGAAATGTCTCAGAACTTCACGTAGTAGTCAGCTCTCAGCTGTCAGCCAACAAGTAAACTTTTTTCTTTTTATATCCTTCATCCTTAAAAAGTAGTAATGAATCTCAGTATTTTCCATACTGGCCACCAACTTAAAAGGGAATAAAACAGCAGAGATAGACCAAGGCAGAGACAAGAAACCTGAGGATATAAAAGGCATCGTCTTTCACTAGGATCTGTTAGTGGAGGTGCACATATGCCTCTCTTTCATTACTAAATTCTATTTGAAATTATAAACCACAAGGTAGCTTAGCAAGGATCTAAAGAATCTGCAAGCATTTTATAGTGTTTTTCAAAAGAGATGCTAGTAAAAAAATAAACATTTCTCTTATCATTTGAGCCTCAATGCAGAGAAGAGAACTAGTCATTCTCATACAGTGACCAAACACCGGTGCAAATTTATGCAAGTTTATGTATAAATATGCATATGACTAACACACAGAGGACTTCATGTAATGACAAATAGAAGAAACATCTGAGATGCTTGTTAAAGTTCTGTACGGATTCAGTCATGTTGCATTTGCCAGCAAACACAAAACAGTCACTGCTATAATAAACTGCAGAGAAAGGAAAGACAATTGTGGAAGCTGTGGAAGGCTTTCAAATGGGAAGAATGGCCTCCAGAAAGGGGTAGGAAGAAATACTAAAATTACTGGATAGTACAAGATACAGCCACACAAGAATCCTAGAAAAAGGGCATTCAAGGTGTGAACTGAAGTAACAATGTTACAAAAAAGCCACAGAAAGGGCATGGTTTCTGAATCTGGCCATAAGACAAGAATGTATCTTTAATGTGTTAAAGGCAGGAAGATCCTTCAAAATAAAGGTGTTCTGTTCACAGACTGGAAATACCTGTGCTTGGGTCAAGTGTCCCTTTCAACTTCTGTGTCATGGAAATCAAAGAATATGTTCATTTTTGCCTCCAAGACTACTGAGCAATGATATTAAATTTGGAGGTCTGAATTTTTTTTCCTATATTCTTAGTTCTCTATCTCCAATCTCTTCTCAATATACACTACTTTCCCTGCTCCTCTGCTGCACTTTCTTCCTTCCTTTCAGTTCACTCCTGCCCCCCTTTTATTCCTCAGTGCAGTCTTTGCTAGCCATCACACTGAAGGCTCCTTTCTCTCTATTTCCCTCTGCTTTTTGCTCATTCTGTTCAGTTCAGTGTAGCTTCTTTGTGTCACGGACTACAGCACACGGTTTTTTTGTACTTTGCTAAATCAACAAGACTTCTGGTTCAGTTGAACTGCCTGATATTTGAGTGTGAATAATAGATAGTGGTATAGTGGCTGGAAGTACTAGCTTCAATCCATTTGCAGAGAGGCAGAATCAAAAGGAAATGCCTCAAACCTGGACTGGCAATGGCACAATCTCTGAGAGGTTCTCCCTGCTCCAGCTGGAAGATTTTTGTGGGGCAGAACATGTGAGCCAGCAGCACCTTCCCTCTCCCCGTTCGATATTTACAATGGTGGGCAATATTGCTACTGGTCAGTGGTCACCCTTGGTTTCTACTTTTCTTTCTCTTTTCCTCACTTTCTTTCCTCTGCTACATGATTACTTTTTGACCAAAGGCAGTCATTTCTTGGACAGTGAAGACAGGAGACAGAAAGTAGATGGTTAGGAATTGAGTGTCCTCCTGCTTTTCCTCCCTGCCTCTCGCACTCCCACTGCACTCCAGCAGCTGCCTTTGAGAGGCCACTGCGTCATGCTTCCAGCTGAGATCCATTGGATCTGTTAATTAATGCTGGCTAAGTCTTAAAAACTAAGAGATTTGATAATTCCCAGGCATAAGAATATGTATTATCATCAGTATTGCTGAAAATCTAGCTTCCATTATTTGTATAAATGAGTGATTTTCTTTCCAAATGCCACACTATAATTTATGATGAAGTTAATCTTAAACTAAGATTTAAATTATTCACGCTATTGTTAAAGAAATGCAGAGTAAAAGCATCCTGCAAATAGGATTAACATACAGATTTCAGCCTTTCGTGAGGCTCAAGGAACAGAATAACCTACTAGAATTTCATGGATTAGCAGAAGTTAGAGAACCTACTTCCACCATCCCTCCCTCTGTCCTCCGCTCCGCCCAAAAGAACCCAACAAACCCAAAACCACAGATGAGAGAAGAAATGAGTGGTGGGGGGTTAATAGAGTTTCTCTTGACCCCTGGGATTAACTCCACCTAGGAGAGATCAGGTTCAGAAATACCTTCCCTGGGTTGTATCTGATATCAGAATTCTATTTTATATGAAATAGGTTACATATAGATGTCAGTGTCTTCATCAACATATGCAGCACTTAGAAATAAAGTAAGAAAATACTAAACATCTTTGCAATTAATTCAAGCTGGAATTCTTTTGTTACTACAGCCATGCATATAAGTATATGTTATATATATATATCAGACAGGATGAAGCAGCCAGAGTTGGAATGAAAGACAAGAAGCTGATTTGTTCCATAGGAGAATGTCTGTAAGTAAGTCCAGAAGTATTCTATGTATTCAAGGTAAGGGCAGGGTGCAAACCAACAGAAAACTTGTATTTAAACTGGACAGAGGTAAGCCTACCTTTTCCAATAAGATATTTTAGAGCTGATTTATGGGTTCTGCCGAAAGAGATAAGTAGCATACCCTACCTATCTTTTACAAATATTCAAGATTTTTATACAGCTTTGTTTAGCTGCATCCTATCTCTTTTAGATTCAGTTTCAGGATGATTCTAATTCAATAACTGCAGAAGAAACAATACTAATATAAGTATCTCTGGTAAAATGTTATTTCACAATCAGAGCTGAGACTTACTTCCAGGAGTCACACTGATTCAGTCAGGATACAAAACCGAACACCACGTTACCTATTTTTTTAATCAAATCTAACTGACATAAATCAAGTACAAGATTCTGATTGTGAAATCATTACAGTGAAATATGTGTAAATGACTTTCAGAACTCTTTATAGAAAAAATAGAAAAAGTTTATGTCAAATAATTAAAAAAAAAAAAAACAAACACAAAACAAACAAAGAAAAAAACTCCAAACCCCATAACCTTGAAGGGTCTAGGTTTGAACAAAACATGAAGAAAGAACAGAAACTTTGAGTAAATTCCAAATCATTTCGATTTTTTGCAGTTGTTTAAGCACCAGCCTAGTCTAAAAGGTAGAGAAAGAAACACCCATTCTGAGTATGCATGGTTTGTTTTGAGGAATTCAGTGCAGAGTACTTAAGACAAATGAAATTTGCAAAACAATTCTGACTAATCAAGTTCTGCTTTCCTCAAGTACGTGTGAAGTAATGAAAATCAATCAAAACAGCAGTTTTTCTTCAGCAATATAATTTTCATGTATTTACTTATGTAACTTACTTACAGCTAAGAAGATACTTTAGTTTTCATGCCCCAAAGCCCTCAGTTCCTCTGGTAACAACTCCCAGCATTGCTAGATGCGCTAACACGTTTTTGCATTACATGGACAACTTCTTGCTGGACTGGCACAAGTACGTACCGTGTGGCTGTTCAGCAGGTGTTAGGTGAGGACAATCTTTCATCCCTTCTGGGACTGAACCATATCACAACATAAATTTGGACTTCCCATAAAGGCTTAGAGTCTCAGCATTTCTGTTTAGCCTCTCAAGATGCATAGAAATAGCAGGGGAAAAAATAGTCGGTGAGGAGGAATAAAACCCCTCAAAATCAGCTCACAGGAAAATGGTATCTGTGCTCGATCAGCCCTCAACCATATCCTCACAGGCTCTGTCTACCCTGACAAGTAATATGTAGTTAGTTCACACACTTGCACACTGAACTGTTCACCGACACTGAGCAACCATTTGTTCACTCCCTGGCTCCAGCTCATTCTCCCCAAAAAAACAAACAGACCTTTGGTGAACAGTCTCCTCCAGGCATGTCTCTCTTTCTCCATGACTGGCAGGAGCAAGACTGTGCTGCATTTGGCTCACTTCATTTGGCATGATTCACCGACGCTAGCCCAAGCAGCTCTTGCACCCTCACACGGTACCCTACACCAACCACAAACTCTCTGCTCTTTGGCTGAATAAGAGTAAGAGTAAGAGTAAGAATGAAGATAAAATTAAGAATAAGAATAAGAATAAAAATAAGAATAAGAATAAATATAAATATAAATACGAATCCTGGGCTGAAAAACAGCCCTCTTATTAACCTGGCCCTAAGAAAGTTGGTTGTTAATAATGAGAAACAGAAAATGTGGCAAGTGATGGAGAAGTGGAAGCTTCACAGGGAGCATGGTGAGAAGGCAAAGATTCCACCAAACAGCCCTGGCTTAGTTTGTGGGGCGTCGGTGCGGGACAAAGGTCTGCATGACCCTGGTGGGTTGTTAATGTGGATTTGTTTGGAATGGTCTTGATGACTTTGTGTGCCTCTGCCATGGCCATGCCCGCTGTAGACTTAAAAGCACTGTGCTTGTTCTCCACTGAAAAGCCTGTTTCTACCAGCGAAAGAGAGCATGCTGGTGCTGGCTAGGGAGTGCCAGCTCCATGTAGACACCAGTGCGGTCAGTTGGATGTGGTCCTTGCAGGTCATATGTTGTAAACCTCTTCCAGGTCCTGGCATTCAGGATTCTCATGAGATGGAGAGGGAAGGTGCTTGGGCAGGGAGAGGATGATATAATCATTTTGACAGGAGCAGATAGCATTGTGTGGGAGACAGTGTGACCTCAAGGGGAGCACATCATTGTCTTCTAGGACATGCAAGGCGATCAGCCAGTGCATTGAGCAGGACTAAAGAATGAACAGCGTGAACTGCTTGCAGCAATAGCACATCCAAAACTGTCCTTTGGTCTGTGTAAATATCCACAGATTTTCCGGGAAAAGGGAGGGAGACTTAAGATTCTGGAGTGTAGGCAAGTATTTACTTAAAGTATGCATGCATATGTTTAATTGGTCACATTCTGGGTTGTATGCCATGGCTTTAATTGAACTTAAAAACATATAGATGGCCCTTAAAGCTGGATTAGACCATCTGCATGACTGTCAGGACTTGCATATGCTATTATATATGCTTTCTTTGCATATGTGCATTTAAACAAATGTTGGAAAAAGGAGAGATAATAATAATGTTCCTTGTTACTGTGGAGGTACAGGTATATATTTATGTAGATCTCAGCACAGTAGGGCCTGGGTCCCATTTATGGCTTTCATAGACTCTTGTGGTGTCAGTATTGAATAATAATAGGCAGCATATAAATGCCAAAATAGAGAATGAAAAACTCGATCTGCCTCAAGGGTGTGTGTTTGAAGGTGTCAGAGACATTAAAAACAAAGAAAATAGAAAAAGCGATATGCCAGATGCACACATCTGCATCAGTTCAAACCCAGTCCCCAGCCCCCAAAGCTGTCAAGCACAACTTCCAGGAGGAAAGAAAGATTATTTATTTATTTAACCATCTATCTATGTACAGAAAGCAAGAGTGGAAAGGGCTCCAGGGAAACTTCTCATGGTTGAAATATGTTCTACTTTTTCTTACCATAACGCCACCTAATTCTTTCCCTCATGTTTTCTATAAGTCTTTTTCTACGTGGCTGTAGCAAACCACAAGTTCTTGTGGGTTCAGCTGTTTCCCAGACACAGGGTGTGCAGTGTGGCACCAGGCTCTGCGTGGGGCTTTGGTTCTACTTTTATTCGAGACACACACGAGTGATTCAGGATCCTATAGAAAATACTTTGCTTCCTCTAAAGGCACAGGCTAGACATGAACTGACCTCTGAGTATGCGCCAAGGCACAGCGTCTGGCCCTGGTCCCACACCCCACGGCAGGACCACTGCTGCGGGTGCACTCCACCTCCCAGCTGGCCCGAGGGATGGGGCTTTGGCAGGAGGTGGAGGACCAGTTGCCTTCGCCAGCTCATTCTGTGGCAGTGGTGTGCACCCAAAGGCAGGAGCTCATCTGCACGCATGGCACACTGCCGTGCCCTGAGCGCAGCTTGCCTTCAGCCCTTTGCTTTCCTCGCTGCTGATGGGGGGGGGCATGCAGGTGATGCTGCCCCAGCTCCCCAGGGAGGACGGGTAGTGGGAAACCAGGGGGCAGGCTCAAAGTGGGAATTCTGGCTGCTGCCACTGTAATAGTAGCCTCACTTGGGAAGTTTGCTGTCATTTAAGCATTGCAGTGATATTGCTTAATGCCTGTGTCAACACAGCATCTGTCAAGGAAAGCCCTGGGGTACAGAGGAAAGTCCTGATGGCTTTTTTGTACTACAGCATAGAATAGCACTGTTTTCTCTTCCTGTGGTGACAGATGCGCACCAGACATTGCAGACAGAGCAACTGGCACCTGGTTCATCATTCTACAGGGCATCTGAGTATGTACATAGCCAAGAGCTGAGCAAGGG